>NC_074697.1:43934641-45259286 GCF_029448725.1 Salvelinus fontinalis | reverse complement strand
AACTTTTGTGATTGTAATGTTTACAGTAAAAAAATGTATTGTTTATTTCACTTTTGTTAATTATCTACTTCACTTGCTTTCGCAATGTAAACATGGGTTTCCCATGCCAACAAAGCCCTTAAATTGAATAGAAATTGAATTGAGAGAAAGAGGTAGGGAGGGAGAGTGAGAAGAAAAGGGAGAGAGGGGAAGAAGGTGAGGGAGGGGCAAGAGGGCAAAAAGGTATAGGTTCCCTCGGTCAGGTCACATACTGGGAAAGGACTTGAGTACAGCTCCACTGAGGGGAAATGCGTCAGTGGGTTCTGACTCACCCTGTCATAAAAAAAAAATGTCTACGATAAGGGGAAGTCTCCATGGTAACCCCCCCCCACCCCCCCCCCCCCCCCCCCCTCCCTCCCGGCCCCCTCACCAACCCGCCACACTCACCTGTGCCTCTCACATGAAATTATTATCACTCTGTCTGGTGATATCACCTCTGATATTCTTGGTCTTTGATGTCTGGGTTCGCCTGCCCTCTAATTTTCGAAATACATTTGACCCAACGGTTTGGAAATAAACATGAATGAGACCTTGAATCTACACCTCAAGGGCCACAGATTAAAAGTCATTCTCCTCCTACTATTATTTTTTGTTGTTGCTCTTTTTCACCCCAGTATCTCTACTTGCACATCGTCATCTTCACATCTATCACTCCAGTGTTAATGCTAAATTGTAATTATTTTGCCACTATGGCCTATTTATTGCCTTACCTCCATAATCTTACTACATTTGCACACACTGTACATATATATTTTTATTGTGTTTTTGAATGTACGTTTGTTTATCCCATGTGTAACTCTGTGTTGTTGTTTTTGTCGCACTGCTTTGCTTTATCTTAGCCAGGTCGCAGTTGTAAATGAGAACTTCTTCTCCACTGGCATTCCTGGTTAAATAAAGGTTAAATAAAAAATGTAATAAAAAAATACTCTGGATAGAGAGAAAAAGTCAAGCCAAAAAGGCAAAGGTGAGGACTTTTCCACTACTGATAGGTGCAACAATAGCTGCCCGGCCACCAATCCTAGGCTTTTAATCACACAATGTCAACATTGACTCAAGAGTGTACTCGGTATGCTTTTCATGCTTTTCATTTGGCCTGGACAGTCATACTGGTCCCACGAACCAGCAAGCTAATTGAGCTAGCATGTGCAAAGAGCCTATTGTGAAGGTGTACACTTTGCAGAGGCCACCTACATAAACCAGGCTACATTTATCACTATGGAACCACCAAAAGGCAAACATTTGACAGGTTTTTTCTCTCCTGTGGTCGGTCAGAGATTTGTTTGAAGCAGCTTTCCAAAGAAGGGTTTATTTGCCTGTAAAGATA
The DNA here is from genome assembly GCF_029448725.1 of Salvelinus fontinalis. NCBI lineage: Eukaryota > Metazoa > Chordata > Actinopteri > Salmoniformes > Salmonidae > Salvelinus > Salvelinus fontinalis. The sequence goes on along the minus strand of NC_074697.1, from coordinate 45,257,923 downwards.
GTTTAATAAAGTGTCCTTTCATCTGTCAGGATATTGCATCTGTTGTGGGGGGAGTTTTACAGTGGAGATGTCTCTTTTTAACTACACTGTTCTTGAGGAAGGTAGACTGTATGAGCCTAATGATTGAGTTTTAGTCTTCAGCCTCAAGTAGATTACAGACATTCCACATTGTGAGAAGGCATCCATCAAGTGAACCTAACCTTATCAACTGGATAACCATCCCTTGCAGAGAGGAACTAGTAAGCTTCAGCAAATTCACCATCTCCATCCCTCCTCTTTCAGACTTTCTGGCACCATGTGGTTACAGTAGGTAGGCATACTGTGGAAAGCACAAACATATTTAGGGTCACATTAAGGGGTCCCACAGGGCTCTGTTCTGGGGCCACTTCTGTTCTCTATATACGGTACATGCTGCCATTTGATATTTTAATCAGAGGATTTGGACTACACTTTCATTTTTATGCTAACGACACACAAATACACTGGCGCTGGTTGAGAGAATGCCAAGAGTGTGCCAAGAGTGTGCAAAGCTGTCATCAATGCAAACGGTGGCTATTTGAAGAATCTCAAATATAAAATATATTTTGATTTGTTTAACACTTTTCTGGTTACTACATGATTCCATATGTGTTATTTCATAGTTTTGATGTCTTCACTATTATTCTACAATGTAGAAAATAGTAAAAATAAAGAAAAATCCTTGAATAAGTAGGTGTTCTAAAACTTTTGACCGGTGGTGTATATGCCAGGACAAAAGGGGACACTGAAACGGTAACAACCAAACTGACAGACTGTCGAGATGCAATCAAGAGATGGATGCAGTTGAACTTCCTAAAACTTAATAGCAACAAAACAGAGCTTGTGCTTATTGGCTCTAAGGGTGCACGGAGCAAGATGAGCACATTCTAACTTCCTCTGGAAGTAAGTAAGCAAAACTCAAGCCCCTCATTTGAAGAACACATCAGCAGCATCAAGAAAGTTTCATTTTTCCACCTGCATAACATCGCTCAAATCAGGTGGTTCTTGTCCACTCCGGATGCTGAGAAGCTGCAATGCTGACAGGAATCACAGTCAGGCTCCTGTCTCAACTCCAGATGATTCAGAACACAGCTGCCAGGATCCTCTCACAAACTACACAAAAAACCCACATCACCCGTTTTATTCAACCTTCATTGGTTACCTGTTCAATACAGGGTTAAATGTAAAATTCTGCTGCTCACCTTTAAGGCCCTCAAGGGTGATGCACCTAAATACATATGCCAACTTCTAGCAAACTATTCCCCAGTACACACACAATGATTATCAGACTCAAACAGCCTGGTCACACCAGCAACAAACCAGTGCAGCATGGGTGACAGGGCCTTCTCGCATGTGGCCGCTCAGCTCTGGAATGCGCTACCTACACATGTCTAAGAGGCCTCTTCAATTCCCTTGTTTAAAAGACAACTAAAGACCTACCCATTCAAGCTAGCTTTTAATGTTTGACCTCTTAATCTGCAATATGAATTTTTGGTGTGACCCAACCAAATTCACATAGAAATCTGTTATAGATCTGCCATTCTAATTGAAAGTAAGTCTCATAAGCTGTTCTATAGGCGCTTTTTCTATGCTTTTCATTCTTAAGTTGAGTTTTTTCTTACTTTCCGTTTTGTACACCAGCTTCAAACAGCTGAAAATAAAATATTTTGGGTTATTGAAAATATATTTCCCAACGGTTTAGATGGTACAATGATTCTCTACACTATTCATTGCTTGTTTTGTCAGATAAACTGAAATTAGGGAAACTATTCGAATTTTTGCAACCAGGAAATGGCAGAGTGATTTCGGCATATTAGCCATTAAAGTCTGTATTTTGTCTTAGTAGGTAATGGTATGATGCATTGTGCTTGCTTTTCAATGTATGGTTGACAAATTTTGTCTGTGTTTTGTTTTCTACCTTATGCGCGTTGAGCGTCGGAAATGCAGTTTACAAATTAAAAAGTATTATTATTATTAAATTGATTGGAAACAATACACCTCAGGATTCATTTTGATACGTCATTGTTCTGGTTTGTAGGCTAAAATGTGTTCTCTGAAAATAAATATCCCTCTGATCATAATAGACCTTCACTTGCGCAAATTGTGTTATTCTGTCATGGTCCTGAATAACTGTACTAAAGGCCTACAAAATACCTTCCTGCATCAAGAAGGAATCAGATGGTAGGCTAAGCAGGTGAAACTCCGTTTACAATAGCAGGTGTTCGATCTGGGTTAGGCTAGGCCCTAGTCAGTCTTTATAGCGTGGAGTGTGTCTGATTTGCCATTGGCTAAACAAATGTCAGGTCAACCCTCGAGGGCATGAACGTGAAGTTATATCAGAATAGGTATGGGGGTTCCGGGGGGGGGGGGGGGGGGGGGGGGGGGGGTCACCGGGTTCACATAAAAGGACCCGCAGACACCGTCCAAACCGTAGGCAAACATTTTTTGGTGGCAGTTGCCTGGTCTCTGGGCTGTCATAAAAAAACACCCTAAATATTTGAATGCATGACTTTTAACATAATTTGGACTAATACAATTTTTGATATATTCTAAACTAATTATTAAAAACATTTCCATTAATACGTTTGCCTTGCAGTCGGCCTACGAGAAGCAAAACAAGAAACAATAGTCTATATTATCTAACGTCACTTCCTTCACATGCAAGTGATCATTATTTACTTATGTTTATTTATAAAAAATATATATATGTACTTTTTCATCGCACCATTTAGAACTGGTCAGCGCACCATCGAGTATATGGACAATGTCCATACCTACAGAATAATTCATAGAGAAAGTATCGTTAGTTGGTATGACGCGGGGAGTTATACACCTTATCGTATCCTGGATGAGCGACAGTTTCAGAGTTATTCACCGGATCGTATCCTGGATGAGCAACAGTTCCCGAGGGCCTCGCCCTTCAACCGCTGTCCTCTCCCTGGGGACGTTATTACCGCTTCGTTTTTCCCGCACCTTACCTCAATGTAAGACGCAGCAAATTACGCAACACTTTATGATAAAATAAACAGTGTGTGTGTGTGTGTGTGATGATGTATAGATTATTGTTATTTTTTGCTTTATAAGCATATATTTGCCTATTGTTTATGATCAACATTAATCTGAACAGAGTTGGTGTCTTTAGCGTCGCCACTATTGAGTTTGTGACATAACACCTTTGTTGGAGAGTACGCACTACAAAAAGGGACTTCTCCATTCGGCCTACGCATTACCTGCTTTTGGTATCAGTCACAGTAGTTGTGGATTGTTGCCATAATCAGTATGATCAGATAAAATGGGCCATCATAATAGGTACTGTATATACCTACTGCCTCCCTTAGAGAGGGTTAGCCATAAAGCCCCGTTAGGTCTAGGCTACATTGCAGTAGAACATATGTTGAATATGTGTAAATAGATTTAGTAAAAGTTATAGGTGTATCATAAGCATAGGCTACATGGCCATGATGAATAAGCAGGCCTATATTTAGATTATTAGACCTGATACAATTCACTATCTAATCTTATTGCCGCTCTTCTTTTGACAGATAATCCAATAATGTCTGTCTGTAAACAACAGGTTTCTATGGCACTGACAAGAATAAACCCTATAGGATTTGCTATGATCTTACAGCGCCCTCGTTCGGTTTTCAAAGTACATCGCGAGTGCAGTGAGGAGCTTTTGGTGTGATGTAGCCATAGAGTATGACAGAAGCCTCCAGTGGCCAAAATGCTATACTCGCATGTGCAGCGCCATTGAGGTCTTCCACCATTTTAATGTAGTCAACTAGGTGGGACTTCCAACTTCATTGGCTGATCCCTCCTGGTGACCCTGTTGGTATCATGTCCAACTGGGTCATCAGAAGGGATCAGCTAATCGTGAAGGATAAAATGTACTACTTACAAATTGAGATTGCCTCAATGGCGCTGGCCATCCTGTCACAGACACTATAATGGCACAAATGAGTCCTCTATGTATCTCTATGGATGTAGCCTCTGCCTAGCATGCGGAGTCCCCGACGACGGGATGTTCTGGTTTTCAGGGGAAATGGAAAAAGAACCTGTGACGCGACATCCGCTTTTGGCGTTAACAAGGCGACAGTCCATTTTAACCACTCCACCCCATTTACTGGATTGGCGGAACCGTGCAGAAGATAACCTCCCTGGCAGTTTTGTTCTTGTCAAGACCAGTATGTAGGGGATCTAGTTTCAGACGTTAGGGTAAGAAAACTGTGGCAAGACATCAGTAGATTTATAATTGAAAAACATTTATGAAGATTTTACACTAATAGAGATGTACTACTAGAGATGTACTACTAGAGATGTACTGCTTGGATTCTTTACATAGATAGAAATAAGCAGAAACATTTTTATGTAATTCATTTCATTATTCTTTTGGCCAAATTTCATATACACAAATGTAAATTTACAAACAAAAAAAAATAATTTTCTTACCCTACAAAAATAAATTGAACTGTATTTTAAGACAGTTAAATACTCTACTAACAAAAAAGCTGTTAGAATTGTAAGTGTATGTATGTCCCTTAAGGTCCTTGTGTAATTGTAATGTGATATTGTACCCCCTAGCTCGATTGTCCATTGTATAAAATCTATACATACTTGTGTTCCCTCATGTACTTTCTGTATTGATTTGTTGTTAATAAATAATACATTTAAATAAAATAAAAAATAAAAAAAACATTTAAATAAATAAAAAAGAAAGTTTGAGACGTTAGGTGCGATGCCTCACATATGACGTTGGGTTATATTTTCATTGGTTGTTTAGACTTGGTCACATGACCACAAGCTCGAGACATTGTAGCCTATATGGAACTGGTTTGCTCTGGTGGTTTCTCATTCTGGTATTGCATTTCGTTTATCCACATGTAACTGTTAAAAACAGTAGGCTAATGTAACCGGTAAATAACATTGAAGATCATTTACTCCATGGAAGATTTCACACGGACTGGCCACATGATTTCAGGTATGGATATTAGTGCCCTTTGTTTTACTCGCTTGTATAGCCTTCGGTCGTCCAGGCACGCTCCAAACATCGAAACAATGTTATCGCTGTAAGCTTTTGAAGAAGGTATATTCATTATCAACGGGTACAATACTCATGCAATATGATATCTACTTGACTGACAAGTTCAGCAAATAAAAACAGGCAAATGGCACAGGGCTACACTGGGTATTCCACCCAGATCACTTTTCAATGTGCATAGGCAATTCATTCGTGGTACGACACTCCAATTTACTGGCAAGGGAGAAAGAGGAACATAAACATAACATCAAACTATATGTTTTATCAGTCTTTATTTCACTATACCGTGGATGTGGGAACAACACACAACTGTGTTTGTCCATGACTTATGGCCAATTACCATGGGGCAAGATCCAAAAGTAATCTTATCTTCCCTAATGACATAGTAGTTGAAGATAATGACATGGGTGTAGTTGAAGAACTATTTCAAGGGTGAAACTTGAAAGAAATAGTATTTTCTCTAACGCTGACTCACCCCATAAGCATTCTTCCTCGTATTTCCCTGCAAATGTAGATTCTTACGAAGAGATACAGACAAGGCCAACCACAACAGAAATGTTTTGTGTGAGGCTCCCTGTTGAATTTAGCACTAACAGTATGTAATTTGTTAGACTAAAAGCACTTGTTATTTTGTGTGTTAACCAAAATGGTCAACGTGATTCTGTTAATGTTCTGCCTTTTTAAGTTCATGTAGCTTGATAGCGTATTCATAGTCGCTAGAGCCCTGCCCTCAGTTGAGACGTGACTTGCAGCCCTGAGACAGCTAATTTAACTTCTCCTCAGAAACTGATGTTTCAGCTTCTGCTTTTCTGTAACATTTTGTCCAGAAAACGCATATTATCCGATTGGAGTCATGAGCATGTGAAATGTGTTCTACAAATTAAATGTTGAGCCATAAAATGTGCTCTGAAGGATCTCGCATACTGTTTGTCAAATTATATGTATGGTGTGCACCATATAGGCCTGTGCATTATCGTGAACACCTGCCTGCAAACACTCCTGGCCTGTAGTTTTGACATCAGTCATTCTTCTATATTGTTATTGACACCCAGAACTTTCCTATTATGAATAGGTCTTGACAAGCTCCTATAGAATTAGAGGGGCAGAGGCAGTGTGGAGACAATGGTGTGTCGTGGCTGGAATAACATTACTGACAGAGTACTGTACTCCACCATTCATTGTGATATAGTGGCACAGTTAGTAAGGTCACTCATCAGGCACCATAGAGATACAGCTCAACATGGTTCCTGTCACTTCAACGACAAACAGAAAGGCACTTATTCCTCCTGTAAGTTGCTCTGGATAGGAGAGTCTCCTAAATGACTAAAATGTGAAAATATAGCTTGGTCTTACATGATTTGATGTCATTTTCTTCTGTTTTGTTTAGAGCCTTTTCTGAGCTGCATTTTCGGATCAGAATTCTGAAGAACTTTGTCCAAAGAGACAATACTCTGTAACAATGATTTCTGATATTCCCTACGAGAAGGTGAGGTTTTTGTCAGTTCTGTTGTCGTAAGTTTGATGGAATTTCGTCTACGTTTTCTAACTCATATCTTCTTCTGGTGCAGATGTGTGATGTGGAGTCGAGGAGAGAAGAGTCCTGCAGGAAAGGACAGATGGTATCAAACGTTAATGATATTTACCAAGTAACCTAATGAAAATGGTGTAAAAAGATGATTGAAACCTACAGTCAGGCACACACTTTAGTCAGTGGCCAAGGATGTGAGTTAAAGGGGAATACCCTAAATCAATTTTCACATGTATTTCTAGTCAATCCACCATGCATGCGGTCTGGAAATATCATCATTTAGCATATGGTTGCATCATAGCTATCAAAACACCCCATCTGTCAAAAAGTTGCATGTGAGACTTTGCACTTCCACCCTGCTCTTCTATGCCAAGCGCTGGCTAACTCCACCTCTTGCGCTTTTCAACTGACGTTGGCCGCGTAATTCAAGTTATCTTCTGTGACCGATGTTTTCTAGAGCCCTGCCTGAGCCCTACTCATGCCAGCGACATTCAGGCCCTACCCAGGCCAGATTTATTTTGCCCAAAACCCCAAATAACCTCCTCCATTAGTAAATCCATTAGCTATTCCTCTCTGTGTGTCACCTGCACCCTGCTCGCTCTGCTCATCGTGGCTCTGCGTGTGTCTGTGAGTGTCCATAGTAACAGAGCATGGCTGTTAGCTACTTTTCTTCACTCTAAACTCCGACAACTCGAGGAACATTATTATTTTCTGTGAAATAATCTCTCCTGTCTTTATATTTGAGGTTGAAGCACTTTTAACACCTATGTGTTGGACCAAGTTCAAACCACACACCAGCCAGTAAGAAAGAGGGGAATCTTGTGAGTTGTAGGAATTGATTCAAACTGGCAATTGGGAACATCAGGACTGATCAGGACATTCAAAGCTAAATATCTACTCGGGCATTGTTTTGAAATGCAATTTATTTGTGAATGTGTCTACTATGGACTACTGAAAACAACAACCACTGAATTACATAGGCAAAATAGTCCTTTACCCAGACAGATTCTCACAGGACTCATGGGAATTATATACAACCTCCGTTCCATAACCGTTATCTCATTCCTCTTTGGTCAGGGTCACCTCTACATGACTGTGCTCCTGATCCCGCCATCTCTGTGTGTAGTATTATAGGTGTCTACTGGGTCTCACTGCGGTGGCCACTCTGCTATTGGCTGCCCTGTTCCTCCAGACCCTGCTGCTTCCCGTGGTTAACTCCTCCCCAAACAAGCCCGGCTTCAAGCTCCCACTTCCTCTCACTGACAGCTGCACCGACCCCTGCAAGTGAGTGGGACACTGTAAACATCTCATTCTGCTCGTTCATAGTCTATTATTCTGCAGCTTTAACTCATTTGTGGTTACGTCTTTAACCACCATGGTCATGTTTTGCAGAACAGGTCCTATCATTAACTGTTCAAGGATGTAGTAAAACAATGACGCTTCCTTTCTCTATTCCAGAATCGTTCTGTTGGAGAGCATCCCAGAGGGGTTAGAGTTCAACTCTAGTGTCACCAACCCATCCATCTACCAGGCTTGGCTCAACCTGATTAGTGAGGCTCGCAGTAGCGTGGACATTGCGTCTTTCTATTGGACGCTCACCAACAAAGATACAGGCACTCACGAGCCAACAGCGAATCAGGTGAGTGTGTTCTGTGATTGGCAGCCAATGCGATGTCAGATCTAACCTGTGGGTAGATGTGGGTTATTTTAGTCTAAACAGTTATGTTTTGTCAATAGGGTGAGGATGTCCTGAATAGACTAGTTCAGGTGTCTCGGAAGCTCTCTGTCCGCATCGCTGTAAATACACCAACAGAGTCCCAACCTCAGGAAGACATCAATCTCTTAAAAAGTTCTGGTAAGGGGTTCTCTGACTGCATTTATGTTTTCAATTCCATTGAATTTGCAAAAGTTAAATTGACACCAATCAAGCTGCTACCTTCAGTAAGGAAGTATTATTCTGTTTGCTTTTTGTTGTGATAATGGTAGCTCATTTTGTTTAGGTGCTGATGTAAGAGCCGTGGACATGCGGAATTTGACCACTGGAGTACTTCACACAAAGTTCTGGGTGGTAGACAACAAGCACATTTATATTGGCAGTGCCAACATGGACTGGAGGTCGCTTACCCAGGTGAGTCTTCTGTGCCCTCACACCCCGCCTCACCCCCATAATTTCTGTTCGTTTTAGTTAAAAAAAAATAAAAAAAATCCATTGTTCAAAATGAGTTCCTTAAACCATTTGAAAAGTAATTATATTTCCTTGTTCTTTTCAAGTGTAAATGTGTCACAAGTTTGTAGTGTCAGGGTATTGTCTAAAATTAGCGCATCAAGTGGTGGGAAAGTAGCTTTGGTTTAATCTGTGAAACATGTCCTCTGTTGCTGTCCTGTTTAGGTGAAGGAGCTGGGGGCTGTGGTGTACAACTGCAGCTGCTTGGCTGCAGACCTGGGGAAGATCTTCGAGGCCTACTGGTACCTTGGGCAAAAAGACACACCCATCCCGTCTCCTTGGCCCAGCAGTTTCAACACTCCTTACAATAAGGACACGCCCCTGCAGCTGCCACTCAACGGCACAGCCTCCAGCGTGTATCTGTCGGTAAGAATTGACTGAAGGTGCACATTTTCAGAGAAAGTAAACCAATAATTGGATCATATAATACAAATTAGACCGGCTTGTGAAGTTTGGTTATGGAATTCTCCATATTCCCTTTCTCTGGTCCTATGTTCAGCATACTACTATACTTCATTTGACTGTGCTGTACCCTCAGAGCTCTCCACCATCTTTCTGTGCTGCCGGGAGGACCAGAGACCTGCAGTCTATTCTCAGTGTGATGGAGGACGCACGGGAGTTTGTCTACATCGCTGTCATGAACTACCTGCCCACCATGGAGTTTTCACAACCCAAACGGTAAGCCTTCTATTTTAATGTATTAACCTCAACAAAGTTTGCGATTTTTATGTATTCAGTGTATAATTAATAAAGCACACAAGGCCTAACCCTCTGTGGCGCCCACTGCAGTTACTGGGCAGAAATTGACACTCAGATCAGACGTGTGGCATACGAGAAGCGGGTGAAGGTGCGCCTGCTCATCAGCTGTTGGGCGAGCACTTCGCCTGTCATGATCCCCTTCCTGAAAGCCTTGGATTCAATGCAGGAACCCAAGGCCAAGCTGGATGTCCAGGTGGTGAGTGGGACCTCTTGTTACTCATGCACTTTACTTATCATCCTTAGTATGTCAAGCTCCTCCAGAAGAGCAATTGTTAGATAATAAACTCTTCACTGTTTTACAGAAACTCTTTATTGTGCCAGCCAATCCAAAGCAGAAAGAAATCCCCTTTGCCAGAGTCAACCACAACAAGTACATGGTGACAGACAAGGTTGCCTACATAGGTAATTCTCTCTCCTAGATAGCATATGCACCAGTCATGCTTCTGTATTATCCCAATCAACAATTTCTGATGTTAAAACCAGAGGTAACTTCTCAGAATTTCTGCAAATATCAGATCCCATGCACTACAAAATGCAACTCTATTGTATTTCCCATTGATCACCAGGTACCTCTAACTGGTCTGGAGACTATTTTGTGAACACTGCTGGATCGGCTTTGGTGGTGAACCAAACGGCTGCCCAGTCAGTGGAGCCTACGGTCCAGGCACAACTACAGGCCGTGTTCGAAAGGGACTGGGACTCCGCCTACAGCACCCCAATCCACCAGCACGCCGACCTCAAAATGGTGTGTTAAATACAATACTACACTCTAGACCAGTGGTTCCCAACTCCTCGAGTACTCCCAATAGCATACGTTTTTGTTGTATCCCCGTCAAAAAAAACGACTGATTCAACTCATTGAGGGGCTGATGATTAGTTGACAAGTTGAATCAGGTGTGCTTGTCTGGGGCTACAATAAAAATGTGTACTGTTGGAGGTACTTGAGGACTGGAGTTGGGAACCGCCGCTCTAGACTGTTACAGGGCCTGTGTCCGCCAAGCCAGCATGGGGATGCCAATATAGCATGTCGAAACTGGATTCGAAGCCCAATTGACAGTAAGCTGTTTTTTTTGTTGCCAAGTATGCACATTTCTTCTCTCTGTCCCTGTACACTAGTTCTAATCAGCAGCAGTTTCTGGGAGGATTTCTTAAATTGCAGCACTATTTTTTTTTATATTTGCAGGAGTAGCAGTAGATATGTACTGTACCAGAAGATGGGTAAAACTATGCTGCCCTCTGCAGCATCAGTGTGTCTTATCACCTCAATGATCAAAACACAAGCATGTGTGTTTTTAATTAACTTTAACTCTTTGAGAATAGATCCCAGTGAATATCAGGGAGATTGCTATATTATGTGTTGAATGTTTGGACTGATGTTTCTAGGCATGCTGGTTTGATCCTTTTTATTATTTTTCATGAATGGTTGGTGTGTTGTGCCTTGTTTTTCTATGTAGCCTAGACTAGTTTTTTTTTTTTTATTCAAATATTCTGAATCCTTCTTGCTTTCAAACTAGTAGGTTTGCTATAGAATTGTGCAGTAACTGATTTCATATGTGTGCAATAAAGTCCAGGAAACGTTGTATTTTTCTGGAATTTGCACTGTGGAGCGTGTCTTATGTGAGCAGTGCAGTGGAGAATGTTGTCAATGCAACTGTCAAAATAAGTGTTTAAAAGCACTGCACTGTGTATTATTTGGCAAGCGCTAGTACTGTACGATATTGATTGCGTTTTGTACACACTACTTCCTTTTATGCGGTAATGTCCCTAATAAATTGAATTTAAACAGTTCTCTATCATTTCATTTTTAGCAGTTGTATGCACAAGTGTTTTGAATAACTAAGTCTATCCGCCTATCTTATTTCATTACCATGAATAATGCATGCAGTCTTGCAAATTATACATTTATTTATATATTGTGCAGTCAATAAATATGAAACTCATTACGACAACATTCTCAGAGGACTGTTTTAAAAAGAGAGTTTACTTGTCTATTCAGGCCTGCTTTGCATTGGCAGTGTCTGTTTTGTGTATTGAGGAGATCACATTGGATGAGAGGAGCTGTTGGAAGCCCTCAGCTTTGGTACGGTACTGGCACATGTAAACCCCCCCCCCCCCCCCCCCCCCCATGGCTACAGCAGGCTGGGGGGGCCGTAGGCCAGGTAGGAAGCCACCTCTGGATCCGAGGTCCATGCCAGCCCCCATTGGCCACAATGACAGGAGTAGCCTTCAGGTTCAAAATGGAGAAACTGGATCTCCTGTGGGAAAGTGGGATACCAAAATGACAAAACCGTTCCAGAATTGTAATCCCCACAGCATTTTATACAGTATTATCAGGAGCTGCAGTCAGGCCCTAAGTGATAGCATCGATCTCCTGGATTGAAGAGTCAATCTTAATACAGGATTCAGAAGTGAAGTTGAATGCTGGTGTGTGTGGAATACATAAACCAGCGACATTCAGGCCCTACCCAGGCCAGATTTATTTTGCCCAAAACCCCAAATAACCTCCTCCATTAGTAAATCCATTAGCTATTCCTCTCTGTGTGTCACCTGCACCCTGCTCGCTCTGCTCATCGTGGCTCTGCGTGTGTCTGTGAGTGTCCATAGTAACAGAGCATGGCTGTTAGCTACTTTTCTTCACTCTAAACTCCGACAACTCGAGGAACATTATTATTTTCTGTGAAATAATCTCTCCTGTCTTTATATTTGAGGTTGAAGCACTTTTAACACCTATGTGTTGGACCAAGTTCAAACCACACACCAGCCAGTAAGAAAGAGGGGAATCTTGTGAGTTGTAGGAATTGATTCAAACTGGCAATTGGGAACATCAGGACTGATCAGGACATTCAAAGCTAAATATCTACTCGGGCATTGTTTTGAAATGCAATTTATTTGTGAATGTGTCTACTATGGACTACTGAAAACAACAACCACTGAATTACATAGGCAAAATAGTCCTTTACCCAGACAGATTCTCACAGGACTCATGGGAATTATATACAACCTCCGTTCCATAACCGTTATCTCATTCCTCTTTGGTCAGGGTCACCTCTACATGACTGTGCTCCTGATCCCGCCATCTCTGTGTGTAGTATTATAGGTGTCTACTGGGTCTCACTGCGGTGGCCACTCTGCTATTGGCTGCCCTGTTCCTCCAGACCCTGCTGCTTCCCGTGGTTAACTCCTCCCCAAACAAGCCCGGCTTCAAGCTCCCACTTCCTCTCACTGACAGCTGCACCGACCCCTGCAAGTGAGTGGGACACTGTAAACATCTCATTCTGCTCGTTCATAGTCTATTATTCTGCAGCTTTAACTCATTTGTGGTTACGTCTTTAACCACCATGGTCATGTTTTGCAGAACAGGTCCTATCATTAACTGTTCAAGGATGTAGTAAAACAATGACGCTTCCTTTCTCTATTCCAGAATCGTTCTGTTGGAGAGCATCCCAGAGGGGTTAGAGTTCAACTCTAGTGTCACCAACCCATCCATCTACCAGGCTTGGCTCAACCTGATTAGTGAGGCTCGCAGTAGCGTGGACATTGCGTCTTTCTATTGGACGCTCACCAACAAAGATACAGGCACTCACGAGCCAACAGCGAATCAGGTGAGTGTGTTCTGTGATTGGCAGCCAATGCGATGTCAGATCTAACCTGTGGGTAGATGTGGGTTATTTTAGTCTAAACAGTTATGTTTTGTCAATAGGGTGAGGATGTCCTGAATAGACTAGTTCAGGTGTCTCGGAAGCTCTCTGTCCGCATCGCTGTAAATACACCAACAGAGTCCCAACCTCAGGAAGACATCAATCTCTTAAAAAGTTCTGGTAAGGGGTTCTCTGACTGCATTTATGTTTTCAATTCCATTGAATTTGCAAAAGTTAAATTGACACCAATCAAGCTGCTACCTTCAGTAAGGAAGTATTATTCTGTTTGCTTTTTGTTGTGATAATGGTAGCTCATTTTGTTTAGGTGCTGATGTAAGAGCCGTGGACATGCGGAATTTGACCACTGGAGTACTTCACACAAAGTTCTGGGTGGTAGACAACAAGCACATTTATATTGGCAGTGCCAACATGGACTGGAGGTCGCTTACCCAGGTGAGTCTTCTGTGCCCTCACACCCCGCCTCACCCCCATAATTTCTGTTCGTTTTAGTTAAAAAAAAATAAAAAAAATCCATTGTTCAAAATGAGTTCCTTAAACCATTTGAAAAGTAATTATATTTCCTTGTTCTTTTCAAGTGTAAATGTGTCACAAGTTTGTAGTGTCAGGGTATTGTCTAAAATTAGCGCATCAAGTGGTGGGAAAGTAGCTTTGGTTTAATCTGTGAAACATGTCCTCTGTTGCTGTCCTGTTTAGGTGAAGGAGCTGGGGGCTGTGGTGTACAACTGCAGCTGCTTGGCTGCAGACCTGGGGAAGATCTTCGAGGCCTACTGGTACCTTGGGCAAAAAGACACACCCATCCCGTCTCCTTGGCCCAGCAGTTTCAACACTCCTTACAATAAGGACACGCCCCTGCAGCTGCCACTCAACGGCACAGCCTCCAGCGTGTATCTGTCGGTAAGAATTGACTGAAGGTGCACATTTTCAGAGAAAGTAAACCAATAATTGGATCATATAATACAAATTAGACCGGCTTGTGAAGTTTGGTTATGGAATTCTCCATATTCCCTTTCTCTGGTCCTATGTTCAGCATACTACTATACTTCATTTGACTGTGCTGTACCCTCAGAGCTCTCCACCATCTTTCTGTGCTGCCGGGAGGACCAGAGACCTGCAGTCTATTCTCAGTGTGATGGAGGACGCACGGGAGTTTGTCTACATCGCTGTCATGAACTACCTGCCCACCATGGAGTTTTCACAACCCAAACGGTAAGCCTTCTATTTTAATGTATTAACCTCAACAAAGTTTGCGATTTTTATGTATTCAGTGTATAATTAATAAAGCACACAAGGCCTAACCCTCTGTGGCGCCCACTGCAGTTACTGGGCAGAAATTGACACTCAGATCAGACGTGTGGCATACGAGAAGCGGGTGAAGGTGCGCCTGCTCATCAGCTGTTGGGCGAGCACTTCGCCTGTCATGATCCCCTTCCTGAAAGCCTTGGATTCAATGCAGGAACCCAAGGCCAAGCTGGATGTCCAGGTGGTGAGTGGGACCTCTTGTTACTCATGCACTTTACTTATCATCCTTAGTATGTCAAGCTCCTCCAGAAGAGCAATTGTTAGATAATAAACTCTTCACTGTTTTACAGAAACTCTTTATTGTGCCAGCCAATCCAAAGCAGAAAGAAATCCCCTTTGCCAGAGTCAACCACAACAAGTACATGGTGACAGACAAGGTTGCCTACATAGGTAATTCTCTCTCCTAGATAGCATATGCACCAGTCATGCTTCTGTATTATCCCAATCAACAATTTCTGATGTTAAAACCAGAGGTAACTTCTCAGAATTTCTGCAAATATCAGATCCCATGCACTACAAAATGCAACTCTATTGTATTTCCCATTGATCACCAGGTACCTCTAACTGGTCTGGAGACTATTTTGTGAACACTGCTGGATCGGCTTTGGTGGTGAACCAAACGGCTGCCCAGTCAGTGGAGCCTACGGTCCAGGCACAACTACAGGCCGTGTTCGAAAGGGACTGGGACTCCGCCTACAGCACCCCAATCCACCAGCACGCCGACCTCAAAATGGTGTGTTAAATACAATACTACACTCTAGACCAGTGGTTCCCAACTCCTCGAGTACTCCCAATAGCATACGTTTTTGTTGTATCCCCGTCAAAAAAAACGACTGATTCAACTCATTGAGGGGCTGATGATTAGTTGACAAGTTGAATCAGGTGTGCTTGTCTGGGGCTACAATAAAAATGTGTACTGTTGGAGGTACTTGAGGACTGGAGTTGGGAACCGCCGCTCTAGACTGTTACAGGGCCTGTGTCCGCCAAGCCAGCATGGGGATGCCAATATAGCATGTCGAAACTGGATTCGAAGCCCAATTGACAGTAAGCTGTTTTTTTTGTTGCCAAGTATGCACATTTCTTCTCTCTGTCCCTGTACACTAGTTCTAATCAGCAGCAGTTTCTGGGAGGATTTCTTAAATTGCAGCACTATTTTTTTTTATATTTGCAGGAGTAGCAGTAGATATGTACTGTACCAGAAGATGGGTAAAACTATGCTGCCCTCTGCAGCATCAGTGTGTCTTATCACCTCAATGATCAAAACACAAGCATGTGTGTTTTTAATTAACTTTAACTCTTTGAGAATAGATCCCAGTGAATATCAGGGAGATTGCTATATTATGTGTTGAATGTTTGGACTGATGTTTCTAGGCATGCTGGTTTGATCCTTTTTATTATTTTTCATGAATGGTTGGTGTGTTGTGCCTTGTTTTTCTATGTAGCCTAGACTAGTTTTTTTTTTTTTATTCAAATATTCTGAATCCTTCTTGCTTTCAAACTAGTAGGTTTGCTATAGAATTGTGCAGTAACTGATTTCATATGTGTGCAATAAAGTCCAGGAAACGTTGTATTTTTCTGGAATTTGCACTGTGGAGCGTGTCTTATGTGAGCAGTGCAGTGGAGAATGTTGTCAATGCAACTGTCAAAATAAGTGTTTAAAAGCACTGCACTGTGTATTATTTGGCAAGCGCTAGTACTGTACGATATTGATTGCGTTTTGTACACACTACTTCCTTTTATGCGGTAATGTCCCTAATAAATTGAATTTAAACAGTTCTCTATCATTTCATTTTTAGCAGTTGTATGCACAAGTGTTTTGAATAACTAAGTCTATCCGCCTATCTTATTTCATTACCATGAATAATGCATGCAGTCTTGCAAATTATACATTTATTTATATATTGTGCAGTCAATAAATATGAAACTCATTACGACAACATTCTCAGAGGACTGTTTTAAAAAGAGAGTTTACTTGTCTATTCAGGCCTGCTTTGCATTGGCAGTGTCTGTTTTGTGTATTGAGGAGATCACATTGGATGAGAGGAGCTGTTGGAAGCCCTCAGCTTTGGTACGGTACTGGCACATGTAAACCCCCCCCCCCCCCCCCCCCCCCATGGCTACAGCAGGCTGGGGGGGCCGTAGGCCAGGTAGGAAGCCACCTCTGGATCCGAGGTCCATGCCAGCCCCCATTGGCCACAATGACAGGAGTAGCCTTCAGGTTCAAAATGGAGAAACTGGATCTCCTGTGGGAAAGTGGGATACCAAAATGACAAAACCGTTCCAGAATTGTAATCCCCACAGCATTTTATACAGTATTATGGTCCTAATCTCTCCTGAACATGATTTTGTATCCAAAATGACACCCTAACCTCCAGGCCATAATCACAGGCTGCCTCATTTGCCACTGCCTGCTCCCTGGGTCCTGCAAGGTCCTGTTGGGTGGTAGAGTCCCTAAAAAAGAGACTGGAGCCTTTGGGCTCTCCTGCTTTGTCCATTTGGGGCCCAGAGGTGTAGCTCAACCGGTGGGTAGGATCTGACCGTGAGGACCTAGCCACTGACTGCCTCAGGCGCTGGCATTCAGATGGTGAGACCTACAGCTCTGGAGCTGTATCCAGAATCAGGGCCTCAGGAATAGCCTGAGCGGACTTCTCATAGTAGCGGTGGAAGTCTGGGTACATGCGTAAGTGGTGCATGCTGATGAAAGGATGGTGTAAGGCTGCATTGGGTAGGATCCTAATGGTGGGAGTCCAAGGTTAACATCTGCTTGAGGAGCTGCACCATGTTCCGGCGGTCCACAGAGCACGACCCTGTTCTGGGTCGGGCTCTGTGAACTCCATGGTCTCCAGCTGGTCCAGGGAGGAGAGGATGTACTTCCTCCGATCCGTCGACCCCTGCTGCTTCCCCAGGGTACGGCCTTCTGTGCCTGAGGGGGGGGGGCGCTTCTTGTTGGGCTTGAGCTGCCATTTATTCTCTCCTTGACTGTTGGCGGTGAGCTTGAAGAAATGGTGAACCTTGCTGGCCATGTTGAGCAGATGGGCTTGCGGTAGTCCTTGCGTCTCACAGATGTACCTCACTTGATCAAACTCTGAATAGCCGGGATACAGAGGCTATCCAAGGAACAACTCTGACATCACACAACCCAGAGACCACATGTCCACTTTCTCACAGAATGGAAGGCCCAGGAGGATTTCAGGAGACCTATAGAACCTGTTATTTCAAAACCAGGGTAAGAGCAAATTTAAGTAGTTTTTTTCTTTCCCAAAATGTTTGTTTGTGGAAGTAGTCATTTTGGGTTCACACAGATACCCTGAATGTGTTTTAATGATCACATTCATAAATACAAGATATCACAAAGCTTGTGGTGCAACATAGGTTCTACCGGGATTGGATGTATGGCTCCTTAACAAAATGCACTTCACTGAAAATACTTGCAGAACCAAAATCAATCGACTTTATGCTGAAGGGAAAGCGACAATGATCCACGACCATTATATTTTCAGGTTTCAAATCAGCATGAATGATGGCGAGTTCCTTCAGCTTTGCTAGTACTTTTATCATCTGACACGTGATGGTACGGATGTTGCTAACCGCGGTCAGCTTGAAACCATTCTCTTTATTTTTTATTTCACCTTTATTTAACCAGGTAGGCAAATTGAGAACACGTTCTCATTTACAATTGCGACCTCTTTCTGAAGCTGATACAGGTTCTTCTCCAATAGTTAAAAAAACAGGTAACAATTAGTTTGGTCACGACATGCCTCGTGAAATTGAACTATGTGGCTTGTCTTCAAATTATTCGGGGAAATTAATAAATTTTCTATTTCGGTGAATATCAATTTTCATAATTTTTACCGCAACTAATTGTCCATCACTCCAACATTTTGACACTTTTCCGAAGGTGCCCTTTCGCACTATATCCAAAGTGTGCTAGACTTCCTTTTCAGAATTTATATCTCTCATTCTCAGCTTGCTTCCTTCTCTTTGTAGTGATTTTATTTTTTAAACATTTAAAAAAAGTCTTAATTCAAAATTATTATTGTTTATTATTAAATAAAAAATAAATAAAATGTTTTAAAGATATGCTGAAATTAATTAAATGTAGTGATTTTAATTTCAATTATAAACATCTTGTCAATAGTTCTACATCCATGGAACGTTACCTGGGCCATCTAACAATTCTAAGCATTCTATTTTGAAAGTTTCATCAGCATTAAACTATTTGCATAAGTTACAATACTTGTTAAATGACCGATTTTTTAAAAATCATCATCATTATCATCCTCAATCATCATCGATTACATTAGTTGGTTATTACCGATAAGACAACAAATTAGGCCTTTAGGATGATGATGATGCATGATTAAAAATGTATGAATACAGTATTATTATTAAATTTTTTATTATTATTATTATTACAATAATACATAGGCTAAATAAATAAATACATTTGTTCACTGTTTTCATTCCATAAAAAATGACTAGGCCTAGCGAATGCCTACATACAGTAAGTAGCCTATGCTTGTCTATATGCATAATCCTTGAGACTACACTATAATTCCGATGTCCATGGCCTCCACCTATCCAACCTTTTCCACATCATCAGACGAAGGAGGGGCATATGTTATGTCACCAATTAGTTTGTGACCGGGCAAAAATGACGGTATATAGTCCTATATCAAACACAATACATTTTGCCCTACAGTTTGTAGTTAATTATCGCAGTCGTTTATTGTTTTTTCTTTTTAGGAGTGGTTGGTGGGCTATAGAATTGTGCAGCTCATGCTCTATCCACGACAATGTCCCCGTTGTCTAATGATGCCCGGGCGCTCGAACTAGCCATTGGGTGAGGCTTCCAAAATTTTTACAGATTGAATTTCGAGCGTCTAAGTCACCCTCCATAAAGACGAGGAAAGAATACAAGTATTTCTGTTACAGTTTATATTTTATTGGTGATTTGGTAGACTACGTTTTTAACTAACCTTTTTGATCTCACACACACAGTTCTCAATGCAAACCACTGGTAATAAAAGTTTCATAGCGCGATAATAGGCTTTCATATGAATTGATGAAATAATTCGAGGTGTGACACTAATTTCAATTTATACATACATTTGAGTCTAACACAAGCAAATTATAGGATTTGTGTGGTTTGCTTTGACTTCATTGTAGACTCCGTATAACGGTATCAGTAATGACCCTCCAAGGTGACTTTGGGGTAGCCTAACATTGGTGGACAAAACATGCCAGAACCAGTGTTGGGAAATAGTGAACTACATGTAGTTCAACTAGTAATTTAACTACATTTTGCAATAGCTTGGTAGTAGTTAAACTAAATTCAAATCTAGAGTGTTTTCAGTAGTTAATTGCTTTTTTACCATGTAGCAGTTTAGCTAACTACTGGAACTACACACTACTTTTTTTTAGAAACAAAATTAAATCTAGGTGAAGTAGGCACTCATTTCATTTCTTGCCTAATTCTCTCTTTTTTGTGTAGGCAGTTTGTGTTGACAGTTTTTGTGTTTTTTTTGTGTTGACAGTTTTTGTGTAGGCTAAAGTTCACATTCTGTTAACATATGGCGCCAAATTGATCTGACTTGCAATATGTAGTCTATGACATTTCACAAAGTAGTTTGGATGTAGTGAACAACTATTTCAAAGTAACTTTTGTTAACTACACAATATTTTTCTTACGGGTAGGGTAGCTTTAGTGTATCTTAACCAGTGGTGTAAAGTACTGAAGTAAAAATACTTTCAAGTACTACTTATGTAGTGTTTTGGGGCATCTGTACTTTACTTTACTATTTATATATTTTTTTACAACTTTTAATGTTACTTCAGTACATTCCTGAAGAAATGTATGTACTTTTAACACCATACATTTTCCCTAAGACCCACAAGTACTCATTAGAGTTTGAATGCTTAGCAGGATAGGAAAATGGTCCAAATTCACACACTTATCAAGAGAGCATCCCTGGTCATCCCTACCACCTCTGATCTGGCGGACTCACTAAACACAAATGCTTCGTTTGTAAATGATCTCTGAGTGTTGGAGTTTGCCCTGGGTATTCGTATAGATAAAAAAAAAGAAAATGATGCTTAATTAATATAAGGACCTAAAAATGATTTACACTTTTATTTTTACTTTTAATACTTAAGTATATTTTAGCAAATACATTCACTTTTGATACTTAAGTATATCTAAAACCAAATACCTTTAGACTTTTACACAAGTAGTATTTTACTGGGTGTCTTTCACTTATACTTGAATCATTTTGTCACGCCCTGACCATAGAGAGCCTTTTTATTCTCTATGTTGGTTAGGTCGGGGTGTGACTAGGATGGGTAATCTCGGTTGTTTTATTTCTATGTTGGCCTGGTATGGTTCCCAATCAGAGGCAGATGTTTATCGTTGTCTCTGATTGGGGATCATATTTAGGCAGCCATTTCCCCACTGTGTTTTGTGTGATCTTGTTTATGTGTAGTTGCCTGTGAGCACTCCATAGCTTCACGTATAATTAGCTTTTTTCTTGTTTTGTGCATTTCATGAATAAAAAGATGTGGAACCCGTATCGGTCCGATTGTTATTTTGACGATCGTGACAGAAGATCCCACCACACCAGGACCAAGCAGCGTGCCCAGGAGGAGAAGGTATCCTGGGCTTGGGAGGAGATCAAGGAGGAGAAGATATCCTGGACTTGGGAGGAAATAATGGGAGGACCATATCACGTTGCGCCTTGGTCCGAATGGTATTTTGACGATCGTGACACATTTTCTATTAAGGTATCTTTACTTTTCCTCTGATATTGGGTACTTTTTCCATCACTGATCTTAACTTCTAACAGTGAAATAATTGGTAGCTTGGTTAACTATATTTTCAGAGTAGCTCCCCCAAAATTGCCGAGAACAAAAAGATTGTTAAGATTATTTGTGATTATTAATTTAAAACAATACCCAGAACACCAGAGTATAATATGTGTCACACTTTGAACCATTTAGGACCCCAAACAAAAGGAAAATAGATAAGGGCTGCATTCAATCTTATCATAGAAGTATCAATATTGCTAGCCTGATTGAAATATAAAGGCAATGTTTGCTGAGACTGCATTCATGGTAAAGACATATACTATATGTCGGTTCAATCGGAAATCACCTTTAAATTTGAACCCGGAGCTTCAGCCAGGGGTGCAACTTTCACTGGGGACGGGGGGGGGGGACATGTCCTCAGTTTTCTGAAATTGCACCCCCCCCAGTTTTATTATTGGAATGTTATACAAGGTGTGCTTTAGGACCATGCGGACGCCCCCGAGTGGTCGGCTAGGCTGTTTGGAGTGTTTAACCAACTGGATAAAAAAATTATATAAACTCAGCAAAAAAGAAATGTCCCTTTTTTTTTAGGCCGGAGCCTAAGAAAGATCATTCGTAAAAATCCAAATAACTTCACAGGTCTTCATTGTAAAGGGTTTAAACACTGTTTCCCATGCTTGTTCAATGAAACATAAACAATTAATGAACATGCACCTGTGGAACGATCGTTAAGACACTAACAGCTTACAGACGGTAGGCATTTTTTTATTTATTTAAAAAAAAAAATATTTCACCTTTATTTAACCAGGTAGGCTAGTTGAGAACAAGTTCTTATTTGCAACTGCGACCTGGCCAAGATAAAGCATAGCAGTGTGAACAGACAACAAGAGTTACACATGGAGTAAACAATAAACAAGTCAATAACATTGTCACGTTCCTGACCTGTTTTCTGTTAGTTTGTGTATGTGTTAGCTGGTCAGGACGTGAGTTTGGGTGGGCAGTCTATGTTTTCTGTTTCTATGTTGGTTTAAGGGTGACCTGATATGGCTCTCAATTAGAGGCAGGTGGTTTTCATTTCCTCTGATTGAGAGCCATATTAAGGTAGGTGTTTTCACACTGTTTGTTTGTGGGTGGTTGTCTCCTGTGTCTGTATGTATGTTCGTGCCACACGGGACTGTAGCGTTTGTTTGTAGTCGTGTACCTGTTCGTGCGTTCTTCAAGTTATATGTAAGTTCGTGTCCAGGTCTGTTTTCATCGTTTATTTGTTTTGTAGTTTATTCAAGTATAGTTCGTTTTCTGTCTACGTCGTGTTTGTTGTTTTGTCGTGTCTTAAATAAATCATGTCATCATACCTCGCTGCACATTGGTCTTCAGATCCCTCTCTCCTCTCCTCGTCTGAGGAGGAGGAGGATTTAGAGTATCGTTACAAACATGGTAGAAAAAAAGAGAATCTATATACAATGTGTGCAAAAGGCATGAGGTAGGCAATAAATCGAATAATTACAATTTAGCAGATTAACACTGGAGTGATAAATCATCAGATGATCATGTGCAAGAAGAGATATTGGTGTGCAAAAGAGCAGAAAAGTAAATAAATAAAAGCAGTATGGGGGGTGAGGTAGGTAAATTGGGTGGGTAGTTTACAGATGGACTATGTACAGCTGCAGCGATCGGTTAGCTGAATTAAGGTCACAGTTATGAAAACTTGGGACACTAAAGAGGCCTTTCTACTGATGCTGAAAAACACCAAAAGAAAGATGCCCAGGGTCCCTGCTCATCTGCGTGAACGTGCCTTAGGCATGCTGCAAGGAGGCATGAGGACTGCAGATGTGGCCAGGGCAATAAATTGCAATGTCCGTACTGTGAGACGCCTAAGACAGCGCTACAGGGAGACAGAACAGACATCTGATCGTCCTCGCAGTGTAACAACACCTGCACAGGATCGGTACATCCAAACATCACACCTGCGGGACAAGTACAGGATGGCAACAACTGCCCGAGTTACACCATGAATGCACAATCCCTCCATCAGTGCTCAGACTGTCCGCAGTAGGTTGAGAGGCTGGACTGAGGGCTTGTAGGCCTGTTGTAAGGCAGGTCCTCATCAGACATAACTGGCAACAACGTTGCCTATGGGCACAAACCCACCGTTGCTGGACAGGACTGGCAAAAAGTTTTCACTGACGAGTTGCGGTTCTCACCAGGGGTGATTATCGGATTCGCGTTTATCGTCGACGGAATGAGCGTTACACCGAGGCCTGTACTCTGGAGCGGAATCGATTTGGAGATGGAGGGTCCATCATGGTCTGAGGTGGTGTGTCACCGCATCATCGGACTGAGCTTGTTGTCATTGCAGGCATTCTCAACGCTGTGTGTTACAGGGAAGACATCCTCCTCCCTCATGTAGTACCCTTCCTGCAGGCTCATCCTGACATGACCCTCCAGCATGACAACGCCACCAGCCATACTGCTCGTTCTGTGCGTGATTCCCTGCAAGACAGGAATGTCAGTGTTCTGCCATGGCTAGCGAAGAGCCCGGATCTCAATTGAGCACATCTGGGACCTGTTGGATCGGAGGGTAAGGG
Organism: Salvelinus fontinalis; assembly: GCF_029448725.1. NCBI lineage: Eukaryota > Metazoa > Chordata > Actinopteri > Salmoniformes > Salmonidae > Salvelinus > Salvelinus fontinalis. Next base: position 45,234,009 of record NC_074697.1, on the reverse strand, counting down.
CTAGGGCCCCCCCCCCCTTCCCCACAGAAATGTCTGGGAATGTGCAGGTGCCTTGGTGGAAGAGTGGGGTAACATCTCACAGCAAGAACTGTCAAATCTGGTGCAGTCCATGAGGAGGAGATGCACTGCAGTACTTAATGTAACTGGTGGCCACACCAGATACTGACTGTTACTTTTGATTTTGACCCCCCCCCCCCCCCCCCTTTGTTCAGGGACACATTATTTCTGAAAGTCACATGTCTGTGGAACTTGTTCAGTTTTTCTCAGTTGTGGAATCTTGTTATGTTCATACAAATATTTACACATGCTAAGTTTGCTGAAAATAAACGCAGTTGACAGTGAGGACACATCTTATTTTTGCTGAGTTTATATAAATAAATATGTACACACACTTCTAAAACCAACGGTGCACCCCTCCAGCGTAACGGATTGAATACAGCCCTTACCGGCCTTTACACTAAAGGTGGCACTCTCCTAGCCACGCTAACCTTGCCCTCATGTGGATTCTAGCAAGCAGCTAGGCAGTGCTACATATCAACAGCCATTGTCAGCCAATCCAGTAAGGATTGGAAGCTATGGTGAGCTTCGATTGGTCACTCACGTTGCGTTATCGCGGAGGATTTGAATAAAATTCAGTTTTCCCCAACTTTAGTTCTGCCCTGTTCAGCTCCCTCGCCCATGCTCACATCGCTCAATGGTCCCCCGCCCACTCTGTTTCTCTTGCTTTCCTTCCATTGAAAGTGAATGGCTTCGATGTTGCACCGCGCAATTCCGCTTCCTGGCGTAAACTCACCGTTAGTGTCACCACTTATTTATCATTCATGGCTAATCCCTTTAAATCTCCGGAAATGCTTTCCTTGCTGGTCCAGTTTAAACACCAAGATACGTCCTCATCTCTCAGTGGAGCAGCCAATGAGGATCTTAATAGATACTAAATACTCCCAGAATTAAAGCTGAGGTTGTCTTTTTTTCTCTCTGCATTTATCACTTTCATTATGTTAAACCTTCTCAAGGTCAAAAGAAGTCATACTTTATTTACAAGTTTAGTTAGGTTAATTATTATGAACTATTTCATCATTCAGGTTCCTGCCTTGGATGACTGCTCCCAGTACCAAGAGTAGATCATTGCCAATTATGGGCAGCTATTGTGTGCAGGGCATTTCAGACGCCCAGAAAGAAAATCTGCATGTTTTTTTCTTTGCTAGTTTGATCAGTTACCCGATTGGCCGTTCAGTATTTATTGATTTAGATACTCTAACCAGACTAAAACTAATGTATATTGCCACATTGTAGTAGCAGGGTTTGAGCACTGGTAGGCAGCATTGATGCAGTTTCCATAGCTGTGGTGAGGTCAGATGGCGTGCAGTACTGCTTTGCATTCTCATTAGCTCTAAGAACATTTAGACAAGACATTTTCTTGCATGTGCTAATCACCACGTCATGGCTGAATAACAGCCATTATCAATGCTTGGTGGATTGTCAGGGAAGGCTCTCTGTAAATGTAGCAATTTGAGGGTCTGTGTGGAACTGTTCTACAATCCACCCAACCTAATCTCAGAGGTCTATCAGTCAGAATAAGGTATGCACTGGACCATGATAAGGTACAGTCTGCACTGGACTTCATAGTGAACACAGATGTGCGTCACTCATCAATCAGATCTCAGAACAATTTCTGTAATGCCAACATCGTCAGGTAGAGAAGTATGCAAAGCCTAGACCAGAAGTTATTTTCATTTCCCTGTGCCAGTGGCTTCACCCAGTGGGGAAGAGGGAGGGTGGAGCGGTACGTGCCTACAGCCATGGTGGTCGATTGGTGGTGCAGTCCTCTATCAGGACACGATGCCGCTCTCTGAATGTCCTGTGTTTACAGTGGAGCCGCCGCTCTGAGCACCACCCTGGAACAGCCGCCCGCCAGCCCACCCTCCTCACCCCTAATCACTCAGACTACCCCCTACTCGCCTGCTTCCTGCCCTTTAGGAGACAACGCTGCACTCCAACTTTCCCATTGAATTTGATATTGATTCTGTAGGGCTAACCATTTGGTCTGAATGATGAACATGTCATATGGCCTTTCCCACACAGATGCTGGTGTTGCTGGACTCCTTAATGGAAAAGAGAGACCACGAAGATGACCTTACATACCAGTAAGGAGGAAGGATCTTGGTTTGTGTGTAGTAGCCAGGGTGTTTTCCTTTGATAGAAATGTTCCTACTAAAAGAACAAATGCACTTTAATTACCATCCTGTCGTGCCAGTGGACAGGTGTGGTGACGAGGGTGCATACAGTAGTCGTGGGCGTCACTCTCCTCCCTGCCTGGCGCTCCCCATGCCGGGCCCAGGGCCTTTTGAAATTCCACTACAACCCAATGAGTGGCCCACCCATCTGGGTGGTTCTATTCACCCAGGGGAGTATGGGCAAGGGGTGGGTTTGGGGAGTACTCTTTCCAAATGGCCTGGAATGAGATCTCTATCTTAATTGATATCTAGCCATGTAATCTAACATAGCATTCAGAACCCAAGCCTGATCTCTCCTTTTGTCCCTCTATGGAAAGTGTAGTTACTGGGCTGTAGTTTTTCACCCCCTCTGTCTCTATTATTTTAGCTCTCATTTTCTACCCCTATGATCCTCTCCCTTTCCAGATTCTTTAGGCTGGGCCTAAAGAATCTGGTTTGCTAAGTTTGCTGAAAATAAACGCAGTTGACAGTGAGGACACATCTTATTTTTGCTGAGTTTATATAAATAAATATGTACACACACTTCTAAAACCAAAGGTGCACCCCTCCAGCGTAACGGATTGAATACAGCCCTTACCGGCCTTTACACTATAAAGGTGGCACTCTCCTAGCCACGCTAACCTTGCCCTCATGTGGATGCTAGCAAGCAAAGCAAGCAAGATGCTAGCAAGCAAAGCTCTCATTTTCTACCCCTATGATCCTCTCCCTTTCCAGATTCTTTAGGCTGGGCCAGATGTAGACGAGGGGCATGCCTTTGCCGTGCTGGTACCGCAGGGGACTGTCTGTGATGTCTCCATCGGTGGTGTCTGGCTCCACCGTGGGCAGCAGATGACTTTGAGGTGGGGTTCCTCTTCCACTGCGAGTTGGCTTCCCTCTATCCCAGCCTATAGCCCAGGAACCACATTTATCTTCCAGTTACATCAATTAGTTCCATTTACAGTTTCCAATCCACACACTTAGATATGGTGGGCTGCATTTGGTCCCGGAGGATTTGGTTTGTAGCCACAATGGTTTCTTTCATTATGGATGATTTTATTCACTCAAACTATTGTCATGGTTTGCTGCTCGCTGATGTTCCCTACCCCTTCATGTTTTCCTTAGTTGTGTATTCTGCTTGTTGACTCTAATGTCTGTTATTGTGTAGCTGTAGGACCAGTGGCTGGAGGATCTGCAAGCAAGTGATGGCAGATGGAAGGACCATCAAAGCGAGGGATTGAAAAGGCATTGCTGAGGATCAGAGGATCAAAGCCCTGATCTATTGACCAATCCTTTCTAACGCGATGTCCAGCACAAATCTATTATTGAGATGAGTAGCTCAGCCAATAAAAGTAAGATCACTATTAACAATTCGTCCTGTTCATAGCAGTGACAATGTTGACATTATTTGTTATAAACAGATTGTTTATGGAAGTGCCATCAGGACTATGTGTGACCTTTGGATTTGCTGCCAGGTTTATACTACACTTGTGGGAAATAAAGTACTGTTTTGACCCTGAACTTCTGTTCCTTGTCTCCTCGTGCTTTTGAATGACATCATGCAATTAGGATACCTCCTTTTAACCACTTCAAGTGTTATTGGGTTGGCAGTTATGAATGGTCAGCAGGAACACTTAGATTTCATCACATTCAGGGGATATTCTCATGTTTCCCAAGTGACAGCAAATCAGGTAAGCGGCGGAGTGGATTCAAACTCAATTCTGATACCACCAGGTGAAAGTTGCGTTGGTCTATAACTAATCAAGTGTGGATTTTTTTTTTTTATCTTCAATAGCCTTGTATTACTTAAAATGTGTTCATTTTAGGGTGTAACATTTATTGCAGAATATTGGTATGATTATTAGAAATGTTAATATACTGTAGTTGCCCAACAATGTCTCCAATTATGTTTGGATTATTAGCGTCCTGAGTATATTGTGTAATTTATAAGTTCTTGTGGCAAATGGCTCACATGATTGAACTATTCACAGTTCATTCGAAATAGAAACCCCTCAGTACTTTTATCTGGTTGTTAATGTCTTGAGTTGGTGTCTTTGAATGGGGAGCTGCTTTGGTTGCCTTCCTGGAGCTCTTTCTCTCTCTGTCAGGGCATCTTCAGTCCTCTCAGCAAGGATGGATGAATCAAGTTTCCACCAACTTATAGTCAATGAATCATTGGAATCATGTGTGATGAATGTGCTTGTGTTTAAATGTAAAGCTCAGACTCAGTCTAAACCAAGGTTCCCCAACTGGCGGACCAGGGATTTTATTGTATGTTAAATAAATATGTTTAAGAACACCTACTCATTCAAGGGTTTCTTTATTTTGTACTATTTTCTACATTGTAGAATAATAGTGATGACATCAACTATGAAATCATGTAGTAACCCAAAGTTTTCAACAAATCAAAATATATTTCTTCAAGTAGCCACCCTTTGCCTTGACATTCTCTCAACCAGCTTCATGAGGTGGTCACCTGGAATGCATTTCAATTACATGTGTGCCTTGTTAAAAGTTATTTTGTGGAAAAGATTTCCTTAACGCGTTTGAGCCAATCAGTTGAGTTGTGACAAGGTACAGTAGGGGTGGTATACAGAAGATAGCCATATTTGGTAAAAGACCAAGTCCATATTATGTCAAGAACAGCTCAAATAAGCAAAGTGAAACGACAGTACATCATTACTTTAAGACATGGTCAGTCAATACGGAAAGTTTCTTTAAGTGCAGTCGCAAAAACCATCAAGCGCTATGATGAAACTGGCTTTCATGAGGACCGCCACGTGAAATGTCAGAATAATAGTAGAGAGAATTATTTATTTCAGCTTATATTTCTTTCATCACATTCCCAGTGGGACAGTTTACATACACTCAATTAGTATTTGGCAGCATTGCCTTTATATTGTTTAACTTGGGTCAAACGTTTTGGGTAGCCTTCCACAAGCTTCCCACTAAGTTGGGTGAATTTTGGCCCATTCCTCCTGACAGAGCTGGTGTAATTGAGTCAGGTTGGTAGACCTTGCTCGCACACGCTTTTTCAGTTCTGCCCACATATTTTCCATAGGATTGAGGTCAAGGCTTTGTGATGGCCACTCCAATACCTTGACTTTGTTGTCCTTAAGTCATTTTGCCACAACTTTGGAAGTAGGCTTGTGGTCATTGTCCAGTTGGAAGACCCATTTGCGAGCAAGCTTTAACTTCCTGACTGATGTCTTGAGATGTTGCATCAATATATCCACATAATCTTCCTACCTCATGATGCCATCTATTTTGTGAAGTGCACCAGTGCCTCCTACAGCAAAGCACCCCCACAACATGATGCTGCCACCCCTGTGCTCCACAGTTGGGATGGTGTTCTTCGGCTTGCAAGCCTCCCCCTTTTCCCTCCAAACATAACGATGGTCATTATGGCCAAACAGTTCTATTTTTGTTTCATCAGACCAGAGGACATTTCTCAAAAAAGTACGATCTTAGTCCCCATGTGCAGTTGCAAACCGTAGTCTGGCTTTTTTATGGCGGTTTTGGAGCAGTGGCTTCTTCCTTGCTGAGCGGCATTTCATGTTATGTCGATACTTTGTACCTGTTTCCTCAAGCATCTTCACAAGGTCCTTTGCTGTTATTCTGGGATTGATTTGCACTTTTCGCACCAAAGTACGTTCATCTCTAGGAGACAGAACGTGTCTCCTTCCTGAGTGGTATGACGGCTGCGTGGTCCCATGGTGTTTATACTTGCGTACTATTGTTTGTACAGATGAACGTGGTACCTTCAGGTGTTTGGAAATTGCTCCCAAGGATGAACCAGACTTGTGGAGGTCTACCATTTTTTTTCTGTCTATTTATTTGCATTTTCCCATGATGTTAAGCAAAGAGGCACTGCGTTTGAAGGTAGGCCTTGAAATACATCCATAGGTACACCTCCAATTGACTCAAATGATGTCAATTAGTCTATCAGAAGCTTCTAAAGCCATGACATAATTTTCTGGAATTTTGCAAGCTGTTTAAAGGCACAGTCAACTTAGTGTATGTGAACTTCTGACTCACTGGAATTGTGATACAGTGAATTATAAGTGAAATAGTTTGTCTGTAAACAATTGTTGGAAAAATGACTTGTGTCATGCACAAAGTAGATGTTCTAACCAACTTGCCAAAACTATAGTTTGTTAACAAGAAATGTGTGGAGTGGTTAAAAAACAAGTTTTAATGACTCCAACCTAAGTGTATGTTAACTTCCGACTTCAACTGTATATATCATTAAGTTAAAGTCGCATACAAACATGGTCTCTTTTTTGTTTTCTTGAGTAAGGCAGCTCCAAAATGCAAGTGTTTCACTCTAGCTCAGTGCTTTCTGTAGTGGTGGGGCAAACCAGCAGAAAATATGTGGCGTTGCACCGTGACTTGGCTCAGTGTTCTGTCACTCATGGGGATGCTGTGTCACCTCCAAGTCTAAGGATAGAGCTAGAACATTTTAGCCCCTTGGGTTCTGCCATAGAGTTACATTAGAAGTTCCCATCCAAGAAGAATCAAGGTTATTGGCCACAGATAAAATGACGTCAAATCACATTATATCTACAGTTGCTTTGATTGGACTGATCATATCAACATCATACTTTCAAAATCTTAACTAGCAGTCAACATCATGAATTAAGTCGACAATCTACTGGCAAATCCTTTTCAATCCTTGTCATATAAAGATAAATAATGAAGAAAAATTATAGATAAAACGTATCGGTGCTCTTCGGGCTATTGGACATAAACATTCCACAAAAAGTTGGAAATTGCAAATTCTAAAATGAGTGGTTTGGGAGGAATCAGTGTGGATAATTGCAAGCATTGCAACGCAATCCTCAGCCTGCTATTCGGTGGAATGGCTGTGTGGTCCCAAGTCTAAGAATAAGGGTATCTTTTCCTAGTTTAAAATGATTAACATTCAACATATAGCATTATTTGTGCCGCGCTCAAAACAACTGTTAACTTGGAACTACAAAATCTGACTTTAGTGAGTTCAAGACAACTGGGAACTCAGGAAAAACTTTCATCCCACTCAGAATTGTAAATTCGGAACTCGGGCTTCTTTCAAGAGCTACGACCTGAAGATCACTGACGTCATCATGACTCAACATTCTGTTATTTTGAGTTCCCAGTTGTCTTGAAAGCACCATAAATCCAGAGAATGTCAGACTTTGATGACAAAGTTTGTCTGAGAAGGACCGCTGCGCCACCTTCCTGTTCAAGTGAGCACAGCAGAACAAGGTGAGTCCAAAAATGTATTGTATGCTGCTGCATAAATTATGTAATATGCCAGGGAGATATGTATACTGTAGCTAAGAAAGTAATACTAAGTGTATGTTGATTAGTAAGCTGTTAGTAGCCCTTGTGCCTCACCCTAATAATTTGGTCTATTTTCACCTCTTAATTTTGCTTACTGTTCTGACTTGGTGGTGCACACGTAGCCTATAACCTGTTTTTGAGAAATGTCATAATCTAATATTGTAAGAGCTTTCATTGTCTGCTTATATGCCCCCTTTATTTATCCTACGGTTCTGACTTGGTGTACAGGGAGAACACTGTAAGATCGGCCCATGTTCTGAATTCTGTTGCTGTACATTTCAAAAGTGCTGAACAAATAGTTATATTAACTACGCCCGTCCTAGCTCGCTCATTAATGTCTTAATCAAAATTACGGATTGCCTCTTATGTGCTTGTCGTCCCCTTAGGCCATAGTTTGTACATCTCAGTTGTCAGTAGAAATCACATTTGTTTAAGCAAGTCAGCCATATCAGCTGTTTTTTTAAAGGCAGTAAATGTTGCTGAATGAACTGTTTCGCTGCCAGACAAGGCTCCGCTGATAGCCAGTTGTAACAGTGGTAAGGTTTTGGAACTGCTGTTGGGACTCTGCTGTTGTGACAGCTTTATGTAGGCCCTAACAGTTTGTGGGCACCGTTTGTCACTGGTATAGTCCAATTAATGTACTATTCAGTGTTGTGTTGTGTAGTGGCTTTGCTGGCATGCACCCCACTTGTTTTTTTGCCCCACCAAGATTTACATGCTAAAATCGCCACTGGGCATGCTTCAGACGCCTTACACGATCAACAATATGCTCTGATAGTACTTCACTGCATTGATAAGGACTCAGCTCCCAGTCCCTCTGAAGTGATTACACTATTTGGAATCAAGCTTGAAAACGATTGTTGAACTCTTTCCCCAAGTTCTCAAGTTGTCCCTCCAGCCTCATGGCTCATAGTTAGTAGTGGTACTAGTGTGTGACTGACTGTACAGTATGATAATCTTACTAGGTTACCTGTTGGCCTGTTAACCACAGGATAGGCAGGGGGAATGTGTTTTTCTTTTGATTATATTGTGACTGATTTTGAGCTTTGTCTGACATGGTGTCCATTGGCCAGTTAACACTAAGCCTGCTTACAAGGCCGTGTTGGGCTGGGGCTAAAGCCATCCCGCCACCGAACAAAAGAGAAGGGCTTTACCAGGGGGACACCCAAACTGCTGACTCTCAACTTGAGCTAATGCGGCCCCATTCTGTCCCGTCTCGCTCCTGTCGGCCTCTCTCTCTCTCTCTCCATCCATCCATCCATCCATCCATCCATCCATCTATCCCTCCCTCTCTATCTATCCCTCTCGCTCTCTTTTTCCCAGCCTGGGACCCTCTGTCTACACACTAGCCCAGCAACAGCCAGGTCTTTCACCAGCCTACTGACAGACAGAGTGCTAACCTTCAGATAATTATCTGTCCATCCAGTTGCACCCATCTCTCTTTTTTTGTTAGTTTCTCAGTGTGTCAAGTGTGTTTGTGTGTGTGTGCTCTGTGGGTTTGCGTCTCTTCGGACCATGTGTGAGTGTCTACGTGGGATATTCAGAGTCACCTGGACACCGTCTTCCAATGCAGGTCAGTAGGGATGGGGGACGAGTGATGAGGGATCTGCTATTCATTAGCCCCGTTGTGATAGACATTGCTTTGTTGAGTTGCATTCAATAGATGAGTCTCTAGTGACACAATATTGATGAGTAACAACATTGACTTATTCTGTCTTGAATCAAATCTATTGGTTAATCCAATCTATTTTTATTGGAAGAAATGTGTGTTCCAAAGTGCCTTTTATTTCACATGAACAGTTTTTTTAATGAAGAGATGCAACTCAAATCAATTCTTAGTTTTAACCATCCACTTGCTTCAATGTCGTGCTGTGTGGTAGCACTAGCAGCCCCTACCACTCCAGTTGACCTCCCTTCTGAAACATATCACAGGAAAATTCCATCTCTTGCTCTTGTTATTTATGTTAAAGGGTGGTTCCCCACCGAGTCTCTTGACTATAAATACACCTAGACGGAGAGCCTGGTCATGGTGAAATGAGAAGAGGATATGAGCATTGTTTAGCTGACAGTTGTGTTAAGATAGTATAACCTTATCTGGCAGACATTCCTGGTGTTATATGACGTCTGTGCTGGCTTATCTACTGAGATCTGTTTCCTCCTTGTGTCTTCTTAATAAATGCTTGGATTTTGTCCTGGTCTGAGACAGGGATCCATAGTTGGAGGGGACGCTTAGCAGATATATGTTTTCTGGTTGCCATGTTTGTACATTTCATATTAGCTTTACCATATCAAATGTCTGGGTTTCTGTCCTCACATAGTGCAGTTATATTAGCTAGCTTCAAGAAATGCTTTTCTTCCCATCATCTATAGATGTTGGGCTTGTGACTGCTCGGTCTATGTTTTTTTTAGTACACACATGCACACGCACGCGCACGCACACGCACACGCACACGCACACGCACACACACACACACACACACACACACACACACACACACACACACACACACACACACACACACACACACGGTTAAGGACCAGACAGATCATGTGGCCATATGTGACCAACCTCTGGAGTCAGTCAATACTATGGGCTGCAGCTGTCCGCAGAGCCCATCCCAGATCCCAGTGTGGTTGTTTTCCCCTGTAGCCCCCCACAGCCAGCCAGCTCTGGTTTCCCTGGCCCTGGCACAGTGAACTGCTGACACGAAGGGATTGCTGTGCCGCTGGGACAATCTGTCCCGTGCCAACCCAGTTGCCCGCCTCACCTCACCCCCCAATGCTCCTCACCCCCCTGTCTAAATCCTGGTTTTGTGTTTGCGGCATAATGCAACAATGACACCGTTAGGACAATGCAAGCGGCCTGATCCCCCTGGCAGCCTTCAGCAGTGGGCCTGGGTCCCTGGCCAGGGTCTGGTCTCACTGGGACCACCTGTGTGGCTCACATGGGGGTCCAGCTGGCAGAATGGAGGCTATTACTCCATGTCTATGCAGGTGTGGTGGTTACTAACCACCACAGCACTCACTTTGACTATCTCAGCTCTGCAAGCAGGGCAGTTTATAACAGACCATGCACACAGCACACTCAGTGTTAAGCTCAAAACAACAGCTGCTCTCCCCAGAAGAGTCACACTTTCTCTAAATGAAGACCCCAGGCCTGTTCTTATTTGGAGCTCTAGGGATAAAAATAGCCCCACAACATCAGCTCCGGTACCTCAGATCTGAAGACAATTCCTTTTGTTATTCCACCACTTTGTTTGACTCCTCAGGGAATTTAAACAGTGTCACCAGCAGCCAGCCAGTCAGGCAATTTACATGTCGCTGAAGAAGAGTAGTCCCCTGTCTTTTTCTCAAATCTGCAGCAGGAGAAAGCTCATGCAACTCTGACTGAGTCCTGTCAAAGTTTTTGGCCCCTTCCTCCTCCTCCTATCTGGATAGTCCTGCCCCTCACCTCTCTAATATGGGGGCATCCCTTTGCCCTCGTCCAATCAGTGCTCTCGTTACGTCCCACCTAGAGATTTCCCCACTGAGGTTTCAGTGAAGGGACAGGCTGACTGGTAACAGGGTGATCAGGAGAGAGTGAGTGAGAGTTTGACAGAGAACAGTGTGTGATTTCAGCTCATCAGCCTGGTGAATCTCTCCCCTCTACCCAGGGAGGAAGCACACTGAGACAGTGGTATCAACCAGGTAGGATGAGTCTCAATCTCACTACAGTGGAAATGTCTGATATCTGACTCCTTATGACTTAGATCTGAGAGTTTGTGGACAGTTCATGTGGAAGAGGGGGATTGTTGCAGTGGGTAGGTGCCTGTGCTGCATGTATCTCAGGTTAGGATAGTGGCAAGACTTTTTTAACCTCTGTGTTATGGCTGTTCAAATGTGTGTACATAGTGCAGAATGGAATCAAGATCACTGGTGGTAATATACTTAAGTATTGTTCATGTCATATCTTTTCATCTAGTTATCTGCATCGCTGTTTGAGAATGTTCTTTCCCCCTTATTTTATAGAAAAGTTTGTCCAACTGTGCAAAGGGTTGTGCAGCATAGACTGCAGTCTGGAGACTGCACACCCTTAGGTTTTGAGAACATAGCTATTGTTTGTTGGATAAGTGCACAGGCCATTTAGAAGGACAAATGCCACTTGTATTGTTGATAACATAGGGCTATGTCACCACACAATATGCTCAGCATGGTTGCTGCTGCCTGCTGCTGTTCCCGCGTGCATAGACTACTGATAAGTAGCAGCAGCGCGCGGTTGTTTCAAACACTTCGTCTTACTTTTACACACGGGCAACAGCTGCAACCTGCCGGTCACAGGATCTGAGTGTTGCTCCCCAGCCCAACAGCTTGGGATGCCATGGCAAGGTGGGTAGAATGGCAAACCCGCTATTGAGGGCAAGACCCAGCCAAGGTTAAGGTTAGGTTGGAATGACAATAACAGACATATAAGTATTGTGTAAAAGTATAAGCTGGCCTCCCAAGTGGCGCAGTGGTCTAAGGCACTGCATCGTAGTGCTAAAGACGTCACTACAGACCCGGGTTTGATCCTGGGCTGTGTCCCAGCCAGCCGCGACTGGGAGACCCATGAGGTGGTGCACAATTGGCCCAGCGTCGTCCGGGTTAGGGGAGGGTTTGGCCGGCTGGGATGTTCTTGTCCCATCGCGCTCTAGCGACTCCTTGTGGCGGGCCGGGCGCAGTGCACGCTGACTCCGGTCGCCAGCTGTACGGCATTTCCTCCGACACATTGGTGCAGCTGGCTAACGGGTTGAGCGAGCACTGTGTCAAGAAGCAGTGCGGCTTGGTGGGGTCGTGTTCCCAAAGCCCTCTCCTCCCTTTGATGGCATGTGTTGAATGTCTGTGTGTGTGATCCCCCTGCCATTCCTCTGAGGGGGGGGGGGGGGTCAAATGTGTTAATGGGACACCAGCACCATCCATGGGGGTGGGGGGTACAGTCTGCTCTGGAGTTAACGTCACTGCACAGACCTGTTATACTATGGATAGATGTGTATACTACTGCATAGTGAAGGCTAATGCAGGCAGCTAACCCTCCCAAAATCACGTCTGAAATAGGGAGACTGTATGGGACCCTCTACAATGCTGTGGATTCAGCTGAGCCAGAGGGTTATAGATATATCATAAGAAGGATTTGAATGGAAATATGAACATTTATGGGAGTTTTTATTTACTGGGAAATGGTAGGATTCCGTGGTATAATATCATAGGAATCCTATCCTGTTTGAGCTGTAGGGGAGTGTGACAGAGTTATTATGTGTATAAGAAAACTAATTAGGATAGTTTCCTAGCGACAGGTTTCTTGAGCAGTGGGCGGGTCGGTCGTAGATGAGGAAGTAGTAGGGTCAAGAGGCGATTGGGCGATTTGGAGGAAGCTGGGGAAACTCACAAGGAAACACAGTTTGACACGGGGAAACTGCCATCAAAGTACACAGATAAAAGCTGGATTTAAGATGCATGCCAGTGCTTTGAATACATTATTCATCATCCAACAATGCTATATTTGACATTATAAACTTGGTGGTTCGAGCCCTAAATGCTGATTGGGGTATGATGAAACAGTTATTTTTACTGCTCTAATTACGTTGGTAACTAGTTTACAATAGCAAACATGCACCTCTGAGTTTTGCGTTGTGCCTAAAAACAGCCCTTAGCCGTGTTATATTGGCCATATGCCACACCCCCTTGGGCCGTATTGCTTAATTATCATGGGAGAAGGAACGTTGTTTGTGTCTTGCCCTCCTTGTTGAGTAGTTATCTCACAAAATATCCCAGTTTCCTGTTTACAAAGAGATATTTCCTGTCCGCTCAAGGGTGTGGCTGATTTTTCCATCTGAGCTTTCAAAGGACAATAAGATCCTCTCTATGTCTGAACTTCAGTTCCCATAGTTCTCTTCAAAGACAGACATCTCTGTCTAAGACAATCCCATTTTCAGTTCACTGTTACATGTTAGTTTTGTGTATTCAGGTTGTGCATTACCTGACTACAGACTCTGCTAATACTCTAATGTCTGATTTATGTTCAGGGAGCACATGATGCTTTAGGAATCCACGTTGGGTACTACTATACCATACCTCTCACCAGAGTCATAGGACTGATAATATCCATGTTTAGACCAGACATGTATGTTTGTATGTATGTATTCACAAGTCACACAGACACTGAAACCATATTTTGTCCACATGCTGAATTATTAACAGTCCAAGGCAACTGCTAGTGAAGAATAGAATATACCACGGTAAATTATAGATGTCTCCTGTTTCATGAAGTTCGGTTTTTAAATAGGATATTGTATCTGAGACATATGTACAGGGGTAAGAAAAGGTATGTGAACCCTTTGGAATGAGCTGGATTTCTGCATAAATTGGTCATCAAATTAGATCTGATCTTCGTCTAAGTCACAACAACAGACAAACACAGTCTGCTTAAACTAATAATACACAAATGATTGTATTTTTCTTGTCTATATTGAATACATCATTTAAACATTCACATTGAACTGTAGGTTGGGAAACGTTTTTGAACCCCTAGGCTAATGACTTCTCCAGAAGCTAATTGGAGTCAGAAGTCAGCTAACCTGAAGTACAATCATTGAGACGAGATTGGAGATGTTGGTTAGAGCTGCCCTGCCCTATAAAAAACACTTACAAAATTTGAGTTTGCTATTCACAAGAAGCTTTGCCTGATGTGAACCATGTCTCGAACAAAAGAGATCTCAGAAGACCCAAGATTAAGAATTGTTGACTTGCGTAAAGCTGGAAAGGGTTACAAAAGTATCTCTAAAAGCCTTGATGTTCATCAGTCCACGGTAAGACAACTTGTTCAGCACTGTTGTTCAGCACTGTTGCTACTCTCCCTAGGAGTGGCCGTCCTGCAAAGATGACTGCAAGAGCACAGTGCAGAATGCTCAATGAGGTTAAGAAGAATCCTAGTGTCAGTTAAAGACTTACGGAAATCTCTGGAACACGCTAACATCTCTGTTGATGAGTCTACAATATGTAAAACACTAAACAAGAATGGTGTTCATGGGAGGACACCACAGAAGAAGCCACTGCTGTCAAAAAAAACCTTGCTGCACGTCTGAAGTTTGCAAAAGTGCACCTGGATGTTCCACAGCGCTACTGGCAAAATATTCTGTGGAAAGATTAAACTAAATAATCTGTATGGTTTAAAGTCTCAAACATTTCTGGGAATGCCAGCTATGCAGAGTAGGGCTTCCCCTTCATTGGCCTGATAAACAGGGAATTGACAACATCCAGTAATTAACGTTGTGGAGTCTAACGTGGGTTTGTTTTGGACACAGTTTGAGGGAATAGATTTTTTTGTATTTTTTTTCACCACCACAACTCAAGTTGGCATAGGTCCCCTCTAATGGAAGTAGTCCATCTTCATGGGAAAGTAGAGATCAATAACTGACGAAAACAGATGGGGGCATTTGGGAACACTTAAATCTATGTGTAGCAGTTTAATGAGGTCTCTTCATGAATCATAACATGCCCCGGCATTGAACTGTTTGAATAAACTGTTTCTCCAAAATCCAATAGCTTTAGAATAACTTTATCCCCGAGTTGTACACACACTAACCACTTTTTCTCTGTAAATCGTGATTCTATTTGGTTGATATATTTGCACGTCAACTTATTACAGGAATAGTATTGATTAATAGCGTACACAAAGAGTCCTTCCTCTTCATCCTGGGTGTCATGACATTCATTAAATTAGCACCAATCGGGTTAGCTTTCTCCACACAGCAGGTCTGTAGCTGCTCTGTGTGTGTCTTAATACTACATACTATGGCTGTACATATGGGGTAACTGGTGGTAGACTGTCAATGTGATGGTTACTGTAAAGGACTCTCCAATGTTTTCAGTCCAAGTGAAATTGATTTTCTTCCCACTTTAGAGGACTCTCTTTTAGTTGCCTAGTTGCTAACCCAATTACTGTAACTTTTCGAAATGATGGAGAAAAACAAACACAATTTATCCTCTGCAGAATTCTATTAGTATTTGGACATGGTGTCTCGATGACTAGCCAAATCAGTGTCCAAAGTGACTGACCTGGAAGCCCCTAGGACTCAACTACTACAAAATATATACAGAGCAAACGAGACACACAGCGCTTCCTATCAGAGCTATGTTTACTATATGTGGGGATATTTAAATATTCATAAGGTGAATATATTAGGCCCATTTTATACTACATAGTACACACACACACTGTGTATTTGTTGGAACTCTGCGAGTGAAACAGTCTGGTCTCCACTGCTGAAAGCATCTCCCTGTGACCTCTCTAGATCTGCGTATTCTATTCGCTTGTAGTCCTTGAGCAATATTCTTCTTCAGAGAGACAATTCCAGTATCAAACACTATGATGGAAAAGGGTAGGTCTATGCTAAGAACTCAGTTGTGCAGGTATATTTAAAAGGATATATTTATGAAAGCAATGCAGAGTACGATACTAAGGGCACAATACCAATGGCAGAAACCTGACTTCATAACCACTCCACAGTAGAAACATATTTAAATTATAATTCGATTAGATGTTGCTCAATTGGAGATTAGATAGTTCATATCGCTTTCACTCCTCTGGCATTGTTGTTGTTGCACAATCCGTCGAAAACAAGGCCACACATCACAAGATCCCATTCTTATCCCATTCTTACCTAGTGTCCTGACTGACAATCTGCTGAGTCTGGGATCAGGCTGTTTGATGTTGGGAGAATGTTAGTGAACTGTCCTGTCCTTTCCCATATCCTAGAAGCAAATAGCTGTTACCTAATTATCTAATCTAAATGGGGGAGCCCCCCTAAATGCAACAAAAGTCAAACTTTAGGGGGGGTCTCTAAATAATGCTAATTTAGCCATTCTCCTATTTGTTTAAAATGCAATTTGTAGCATACTGCTACAGTGGTAAATATTCAAATAATAGCTTAATCCTGAATTAAACAAACACCCCCACTTCTGTGTCATGGTTTAAAAAATTATAATAATGTGGCTGCATTTGTCATCCCGGAACAGTCTTGTATTCAGCCCCGACTTTTCTTTCTACAAATTTCTTTTGTCAGCAAACCGCATCAAATAATTCAGGCTACAAGAGCGTAGACCTAATGACAATCGCCTAATGGCATTACACTTATTGGTGTTTTGTAACAGATGTCTCTTTCCATATATCAAATGGGTGCACAGTGCACTGTTTGGATGCTGAAATCATTTTAGAGTGGACGAACATGCCTACTTTTTAAGTGATTTGTTTTGACAATCAGGTGAAACATCATGACTGGTTGTGTTCATGTGTTCATGGCACATTAAAAGGTAATACATTTTTACCGTTAAATGACATCTTTATGATTAGGCCCATCAATAAATTTCAAGCTCGTGCACACAGAGACTAGGGGGTCCCATGTAAAAAATAGAGACTTCCCCCGAATGTCACGGTATAATTTGAACTATGTTTAACCTGGGTATTATGGACACAAGCTCAAAGGTTTGTTAAATTTAGCTATGTCAAGAAGTTAGAGTCATTTAGCTATTTCTTGATACTGGTATTAACGTTATATAGATCATAAAAGATCAGATGCGTAACACCCTTATTTATTGAAATGTCCAGTATTCATGAAGCATACTATCCAAGGCGGGTGTTGCTGCTTTCACACCGTTTAGCCATCTTGTACAGGAGCACTCTGAATGTCTGTAATTTGTTCTCGTGACCGGCTGAGACACCCGACACTCTGACACCACCCATAGAGGCATGAGAAATATGCTGACACTGAATACTGGATCCCCCTTGACAAACACGCACACACGCATAAACACACACACCAAAGAAGATCAAAAAGCCATCACATGAAACCCAAAAGGGTAGGATATGCATGACATTGCTGGGGACCAAACCGTATAGTAGGAAAAAAGTCAAGTGCCTCCTACCTATAAGTAGAAGGGTATTGAGGGGCTAGGGTGGGTGGTGCAGGGAAATGCAAAACCGTGGAAATAATTCCAAGAGTGCCATAGCAATGCACCGCAGTCTGAGAGGCCGGTCACTAAATCAAATGGTTGGAAATCGATGAGCATGCCGCAAGCTAAAACATTTCAAATAGAGAACGTATCATCTTGTATCCATGTGTTGTATCCATGACATTATGTCATGCCAATGTAGAAGTGGGGTCAAAGCAGACAAAGTAAAGCCATTGATGATATCTATGAAGTGATGTAGTCTGGTTGAGATCTCTGATCTGTCCTCTGTCAGTGCATAACATGCCAACATTGACCCAATCTCCTTCTGTCTGCAGACTCTGACAGAGAATTGGAAGAAAGTCATGTATTTACCCAGGCCAGAGAACCAGCCGTGAGTAGCCACTTGTTTCACTTGTTCAGGAGATGCTATATACCATATATGAAGTGGTGTACTGCAGTGCTATTTACTGACCTGTTAAACTTGGTATCTCCTCTACTGAGCCAGGTGAAAGACAAAAGGCGGTCTACCCCTTCGGACAGGCCTCCCACCGCCCCCCACGCCAACCCTCACCACAGTGCCTCCCCAGAGGACCAGGAGAGCCCAGAGAGAGTGGTGAGTGGCAACTGTTTGGATTCCCTAACACACTCAAGCCAGGGAAGGATAGGATATGGTGAACTTCAATGGTGAACTTCAAGGTTGAAGCATTTCAGAATTGACAACAGTATTATGCATTATAATAATGTTTATGACATGTCCTCTAGTCCCCAACACCTGGTGTGCTAACACAAGATGTCAATTGTTGTTGCCACTGTGCCCTGCCACCTACCGTATGAAAACAGTGGCATCTCTGCAGAGCTTGGCTAAATGAATGGTTGTTTAGGTTGAGAGAAGTGACCGGGAGAGAGAATGACCTCAGCAGGTTTTGACTGTGTCATTGTACTTCAGTCAGTGAGGTTGGGGTCAGGGCTGCAGCTAACACAAAGCTTATAGAGTATGTCCAAGCCCATGTGATTAGAGAAACTATGTCTCTATGAGTGTGGCTATAATGAAGGTATTCTGTCAATCCCTAATAGGCATTTTCTCTCCATATCCCAAAGTATTCATAGGCTAATTTCATTGGTGCAAGCACAAACACACACACACACACACACACACACACACACACACACACACACACACACACACACACACACACACACACACACACACACACACACACACACACACACACACACACACACACACACACACACACACACACACACACACACACACACACACACACACGCATCAAGCTCATTGGGGTTCAATCCCCTATGCTTACAAGGTCATTTACCTGCCAAATACTTTTATCCAAAGGACTTACATTTAACACACAATTGCCTATATTGTGTGTGGCCCATGCTGGATTTGAACCCATGACGGAACTATTATCATTACTATCACGGTCCAATCAACTGAGCCATCAACACAGATACAATGCTTCCTTCCTTTTAGGTTCAGAAAGAGAAACTGCATGCAGAGCTGAAGCAGGTGCTGAGTCTGAAGAGAAGCCACCTGAAAGAGACGTCTCATTTGGCACAACCGGAGATGGATTCTTCAACAGAGGCCCGAGCAGTGGTAAAGAGCCAAGAAACAACTAATACTCATGAAACAGTAACCACGTTGTTTGGTGATATCACTGTAGATATTTACACATGCCTAGAAAACACTCAGAATTGCGTGCCATTCTACCGTTCACGTTTGAAGACAAGAGACTTGTGAGGAAACCCTCTCCTCTGGTGTGTCTTTACAGGAGGAGACTGCATCTGAGGTGGTGGAGGTTGTGATGGAGACAGAGCCTGAGGCTGGAGCCAGTGGCTACAGTGTCACAGGTGGAGGGGAGCGAGGCATCTTCATTAAGGACGTCCTTAAAGACTCCACTGCAGCAAAGCATCTTAGCCTCCAGCAAGGTAACTGGACGGGGAAATTAGAGTTGCATGAATATAAAGCTATGCGACACAGCTGAGGTAAAGTAGTTATGGACTAGTTTAATAGATAGAAATAGAAATGAGAATGTCAAACAGTAAACTATTATAACATATCATTAATTCTATACTAGAAATAACTGAAAATGTTGAAACCATCTTGTTTCTCCCCATCAGCATCCCTTCCTTGTGTAACTTCCATTAAGTGTATTGTGTAATTTATTGTAAGTAATGTCATCGATCAATCACCTTGTTTTGACGTGCATACTGTACATTATATTGTGCAAATAAAATGGAAACATTCAAAAATGCCATGCCCTTTCATATCCTCCCTTTGATTGTCAAAAGCAAACCACAACCACAAGACTTGAATATTTCCCTCAGTTCTCTTTATCTCATATTCACTTTTGTCTGGTTGATTGGTGTCCTTGCAGGAGATCAGTTGCTCAGTGCAAGAGTCTACTTTGACAATGTGAAGTATGAAGATGCCCTGAAGATCTTGCAGTGTGCAGAGCCTTATAAAGTCTCCTTTTTCCTGAAGAGGACCATCGCCGGCGCTGATGTCACCATGCACCCTGGCGCTGATGTCACCATGCACCCTGGCGCCACCAGCTTGGAACTGAAAGGACCCAAAACCAAGATGCAGAAAATGGTACGGCTATGATAGTATTTGTAATTGCCAATTTGATAATGAGATATACAACTGGGTATTCCAGATTCATCAGCTTCATGTCCACCTAACTCATACTTGCATCTCTGTTGCAGAGTGTCAAGAGCATCAAACCTTTCAAAGCGAAGAAAAAGAGGGGAGGACGTTTTGGATTGAAAAGGCTGAAGGAAAACAAGAAAGGGAGCACTGGAGCAGAGTTAGAGATGGAGGGATCCCCTTCCAAGGTGGAGCTCAACCCCATTGACGTGGAGTTTGCCTTCCCAAAGTTCAAGCTGAGGAAGGATGGGAAGGCAGAGGGAACTGAGCAGCATGGAGGAGTGGTCGCCACTGGCAGGAAGAAGAGGATGATAAGGTGTCCCAGGATGAAAGCAAATGGTGCTGAGGTGGCTACAGGAGAAGTTGACATAACAGAACCAGCGGGACAGGCTGATGTCTCCCTGCCAGACGTGCCTGGAGCTAAAGTCAAAGTCAAAGGAAAGGGCCACAGGTTCGGAATTCAGTTCCCTAAAACAAAAAAGACTAAATCGGACACTGCCTTGTCTGGAGGGTCCCTGGACCTGAAACCTCCTGATGTCAAATTCACACCACCCTCAGTGGAATTCATTTTGCCATCTGGAAACAAGGACGTTGACCTACAGAAACCAGAAGTGAAAGTCAAGGAGGGGTCAAAATTGATGCACCGAGAGGTAGAGCTTTCATTAGGTCTCCCCTCAGCCTGTCACTCTGATGAAATTGATGGTGAGATAAAAGCAAAAGGTTTAGCTGAAGGAGTTGAAGGGTTAACAGGCCTATCTGGCATTAAGATGCCAGCTATTGACATCTCTGCACCCAACATAGATCTGCAGCTGGACACCCGGCGTACAGTGCCAGACGAGATAGAGGGACCCTTTTTTAAAGGGCCAAATATATCCATGCCCAAAACTGACATCTCATTACCAAAGATTGGATCATCTAACATGGATATTGAAGGTCCAGAAAAGGGTGGAAAAATTTGCCTGCCAATTGTTGACATTTCACTGCCAAAGATGATACCAGCAGAAGCAAATGTTGATGTGGAAGGACACATTGGAAAAGGAGGCAAGTTCAAAACACCAACTTTTGATGTTTCTCTTCCAAAATTCCTGTCTCCAGAGGAGCATATGAATATAGAGGGGCCTGAAGTCAAAGGGGAGTTCAAAATGCCAAAAGTTGACCTTTTACGCCCAAAAGGTAAAGCAGAGGGAGAGGTGGACATTGAAGGATACTTAGGAAAAGGAGGTCAATTTCAGATGCCCACATTTGACATTTCTCTACCAAAAATGAAGTCATCAGAGAGAGAAATGAATGTAGAACGACATGAAGTGAAGGGTGGCAAAATTAAAATGCCCTCTATTGACATATCTCTCCCTAAAGGAAAAGCAGAGGGGAATATTAACATTGAGGGACATTCTGGAAAAGGAGGCAAGTTCAAAATGCCCTCATATGACATTTCTCCTCCTAAAATGAAGTGTGATGCTAGTTTAGAGGGACCTGAATTGAAAGGGGGAAAGTTTGAAATGCCCACACTTGATATTTCCCTTGCCAAAGGAAAAACAGAGGGTGAAGTCAACATTGATGCAAATGTAGGAAAAGAAGGAAAGTTCTCTCTTCCAAAAATAACGTTACCAAAGGGTGACATGAAAATAGAAGGATCTGATGTGAAAGGCATCACATTTCATATGCCCACTATAGATTGTTCACTTCCAACAGGAAAAACAGACGGAGACATGAGCGTTGAAGGCGATGCATATAAAGGCGGAAAGTTTCACATGCCTTCACTTGATATTTCTGCTCCAAGAGTGAAGTTACCAGAGGGTAAAGCCATAGTAGAAGGCCCTGAAATTAAATGTGGAAAGGTTGAAATGCCAAAAATGGATGTTTCCCTTCCAAAAGGCAAAACAGCGGGAGAAGTTAACATTGAAGGCCATGTCAGTAAAGGGGGCAAGTTTAAGATGCCCAAATTCGGCATTTCTTTCCCGAAATTGAAGTCACCAGAGGTTAAGGTCAACACAGAGGGACCTGAAGTCAAAGGAGGGAAGTTTATAATGCCTACAATTGGCATTTCAATACCAAAAGGAAAATCGGAAGGTGACATCAATGTTGAAGGAGATTCTGAAGCAGGAGACAAATTTCATATGCCCACATGTGACATTTCTCTTCCAAAAATGAAGTCACCAGAAGCAGATATCAGTTTAGAAGGACCAGAAGTCAAAGGAGGAAAGTGTCACATGCCAACAATTGACCTTTCCCTTCCAAAAATGAAGTCGCCTGAAGGTGAAGTCAATGTAGAAGGCCCCGAAGCCAGAGGGGGAAAGATTGAAATGCCATCGATTGATATTTCACTTCCCAAAGGAAAAATGGAGGGGGAAATTGACATTGAAGGACATTCTGGAAAAGGAGGAAGATTTCATATGCCTACATTTGACGTTTCCCTTCCAAAAATGAAGTCACTAGAACCAGATGTCAGTTTAGAAGGACCAGAAGTCAAAGGAGGAAAGTGTCACATGCCAACAATTGACTTTTCCCTTTCCAAGGAAAAGGGTGAGATTGACACTCAAGGACATTCTGGAAAAGGAGGCAAGTTCCAAATGCCAGCATTGGATATATCACTTCCAAAAATGAAGACACCAGAAGCAGAAGTCAGCCTAGAAGGCCCTGATGTGAAAGGTGGAAAGTTTGAAATGCCAAACATTGATATTTCACTTCCAAAAGGAAAAACAGAAGGGGAAATAGACATTGAAGGACATTTTCGGAAAAAAGGAAAGTTTCACATGCCCACATTCGACATGTCCTTGCCAAAAATGAAGTCAAATGATGGTGACATGAAATTAGAGGGGCCAGAAGTGAAAGGTAGTAAAATACATATGCCTGCCATTGACAATTCTCTTCCAAAGGGGAAGGCAGAATGTGATCTTCAGGTTGACGGGCATGGTGGCAAAGGGGGAAAGTTCCATATGCCCTCAATTGACATTTCTCTTCCAAAAATGAAGTTGCCTGAGGGTGAAGTCAAAGTTGAAGGCCCTGAAGCCAAAGGTGGAAAGTTTGAAATTCCAACAATTGATATTTCACTTAAAAAAGGAAAATCAGAGGGAGAAATTGACATGGAAGGACATTCTGGAAAAGGAGGAAAGTTTCATATGCCAACGTTTGATGTATCGCTACCAAAAATGAAGCTCCCAGAGGGTGACATCAAACTAGAGGGACCGGAAGGGAAAGGCAACAAAATACATATACCTAACATTGACATTTCTCTTCCTAAAGGGAAAACTGAAGGAGATATTGAGGTTGAGGGGCATGGTGGCAAAGGGGGCAAGTTTCCCATGCCCTCGATTGACATTTCCCTTCCAAAAATGAAGTTGCCTGAAGGTGAAGTCAAAGTAGAAGGCCCCAAAGCCAAAGGTGGAAACATTGAGATGCCATTGATTGATATTTCACTTCCCAAAGGAAAGATGGAGGGGGAAATTGACATTGAAGTTCATTCTGGAAAAGAAGGAAGATTTCATATGCCTACATTTGACGTTTCCCTTCCAAAAATGAAGTCACTAGAACCAGATGTCAGTTTAGAAGGACCAGAAGTCAAAGGAGGGAAGTTTGAAATGCCAAAGATTGATATTTCACTTCCAAAAGGAAAAACACAGGGAGAAACTGACATTGAAGAACATTCTGGAAATGGAGGAAAGTTTCATATGACCTCCTTTGATGTGTCACTACCAAAGATGAAGCACCCAGTGGGTGATGTCAAAGAAGGCCTTGAAGTCAAAGGGGGGAAGTTTAAAATGCCCAAAATCGAAGCAGAGGGTAGGAGTGGAGTCAAGTTACCAACTGTTAAATGGCCAACAGTAGATATATCTGCACCAAAGGTTGACTTAGACTCTGGCCTGTCAAAAGCTAAAGGAGATGATAGGGAAGAGATGGAGCTACTAAAAGCAGAGGGTGATAGGCCATCCTCTGGGTCAAGTTTTGACATGCCAGATGTCTCTCTTAAAATGCCAAGATTTTCTCTCCCTAAATTTGGTGGAAAGTCTAGTGGAGGTGTAAACCTAGAAGGATATGGCACAGAGGATGATATTGATATCAGCCACCCACGAGCGGATAGTGAGGGCAGACCAGCATCAGCGGAAATATGCGGAGAGGGAAAAATAGAAGGTAAACTAAAGAAGCCCAAAATAAAAATGCCAATGTTTGGAATATCTAAGAAAGATGTATCAATAGCCAGCCCTGATGTGGAAATCAAGACAAAAAAAGGGAAAGTGGACATTCCAAAGCCAGGGATCAGTGTAGAACATCCAGAGGACAAAACAAATAGAAAATATAGACTAAAATTCCCCAAGTTTAAGAAGTCATCTCCTAAAGGTAAATTACCAGAGGGAGAGATAGATGTCTCAATGGATAGTGGAATGGAAGGGAAAGGTGGCATTCATGCACCCGGTGATACAATCAAAATGCCAAAGTTCTCCGTGCCAGGGTTTGGCTCACAGGAGATAGACTTTGACAGGAGTGGGCCCAGTGCTGAACTAGATGTCAAAGGAAAGGTAAAAATACCATCAGTGGAGATATCCCTGCCAGCTGCCAAGAAATCTGAGCACGAAGTGTTACTCCCAAAGGCTGAGGTGGATGTGTCTGAGGCTGACATCAGAGGTTATGAAGGAAACCTGAAAATCCCTAAAATGCCAACTATTGATGTATCAGCACCCAAAATTGACCTTGATGTAACTCTGCCTAAAATCAATTATGAAACAGAAATTGAGGGGGAAGGAGGCAAATTTAAGATGCCAAACATCAAAATGCCTGATATAGATTTATCACTTCCTAAAGAAAAAACTGGTGACATTGATGCATCCAAGGTTGAAATTGAGGGAAGGGGTGGAAAATTCAAGATGCCTGTCATTAAAATGCCAAAGGTTGACATATCACTTCCAACAGGAAAACATAGAGAAATGGATGTATCCACAGTGGAAAATGAAGGAGAAGGTGTCAAATTCAAGATGCCACATATGGAAATTCCAAATGTTGATATATCACTTACCAAAGGAAAAAGTGGAGGGATTGAAGGGCCAGAGATGGAAATTGAAGGAGGGGGTGGAAAATTCAAAATGCCACATATGAAAATGCCAAAGGTAGACTTATCACTTCCGAAGGGAAAGTATGGAGACATCAGTACACCAGAAATGGAAATGGAAGGAGGAGGAAAATGTAAGATGCCACATATGAAAATGCCAAATATTGCCATATCACTTCCCAAAGGAAAAAGTGGAGAGATTGAAGGACCAGACATGGAAATTCAGGGAGAGGGAGGAAAATTGAAGATGCCACATATGAAAATACCAAAGGTAGACTTATCATTTACGAAGGGAAAGTCTGGAGACATCAGTGCACCAAAAATGGAAATGGAAGGAGATCAATTCAAGAGGCCACATATGAAAATGCCAAATATTCATATATCACTTCCAAAAGGAAAAACTGGTGATCTTAATGCAACTGAATCGGAAATTGAGGGAGAAGGAGGAAAATTCCAGATGCCACATATGAAAATGGCAAATATTGGTACATCACTTCCCAAAGGAAAAAGTGGAGACATCAGTACACCAGAAATGGAAATGGAAGGAGGAGGAAAATGTAAGATGCCACGTATGAAAATGCCAAACATTGATATAGCACTTCCCAAAGGAAAAGGTGGAGAAACTGAACAACCAGAGATGGAAATTGAAGGAGGGGGCAGACAATTGAAGATGCCACATATGAAAATGCCAAATGTTGATATATCACTTCCAAAAGGAAAAACTGGAGATGTTAATGCACCTAATTTGGAAATTCAGGGAGAAGGAGGAAAATTCAAGACGCCGCATATGAAAATGCAAAATATTGGTATATCACTTCCCAAAGGAAAAAGTGGAGAGATTGAAGGACCAGAGATGGACATTGAAGGAGAGGGTGGAAAATTCAAGGTGCCACATATGACAATACCAAATATTGGTATATCACTTCCAAGAGGAAAAACTGGAGAGATTGAAGGACCAGATATGGAAATTCAGGCAGAGGGAGGAAAGTTCAAAATGCCAAAGGTAGATATATCACTTCCAAAAGGAAAGTATGGAGAAATTAGAGCACCAGAAATGGAAGTCAAAGGAGGAAATTTCAAGATGCCACATATGAAAATGACAAAGGTAGACATATCACTTCCAAAAGGAAAAACTGGAGATGTTAATGCACCTGAATTGGAAATGGATGGTGTGGGTGGAAGATATAAGATGCCAGAAATCAAACTGCCAAATATAGATGTTACAATGCCAAAGGGAAATTCTGGTGACATTGATGCTGAAATCAAACAGCCC
Source organism: Salvelinus fontinalis (assembly GCF_029448725.1). Taxonomy (NCBI): domain Eukaryota; kingdom Metazoa; phylum Chordata; class Actinopteri; order Salmoniformes; family Salmonidae; genus Salvelinus; species Salvelinus fontinalis. The sequence goes on along the minus strand of NC_074697.1, from coordinate 45,207,523 downwards.
AACGCTGAGGCAGAAGGAAAGATAAAAATGCCTTTGATTGGTTTACCAAAGTTTACAACTCCCAACCTTGATTTGGACATGAATGTTGGAAAACCCAACCATGGAGCTGAGGTTCATGGGAAAAATTCAGACACAACTTGTTCACATTCTGAGGGAGACCATAAGATGAAAATCAAAATACCAACAATAGACATAGAGTACCCAAAAGGAGATCTGGAGCTGGATATAGGCTTCCATAAAGCGGAGGGAAAGAAGGACAGAAAAACAATAGAGTTGCCTGACTTAGACCTTAAAACTTCTGGTACCAAAGGTAAGGGGCCAAAAGTCAAAGGCACCAAATTCAAAATTGGAATGCCAAAAATGAAGAACACTGGAGATCAAGCATTAGATGCAGCCACAAAGAAGACAGGGAAAGAAAATGAAGGGGCCAGTGGTAGATTCATGATTAAGAAGACAAAGCTTGGCAAAGGTGCAGATGTGGCGGCAGATGCGATGGCAGGTGGTTCTGCGTTGCCAAACATCTCCCTCCCAGATGTGGGCTTCTCAGTATCCAAAGGAGCCAGCCAAGAGGATGAACGTCATGGTCCAGAGATGAGTGCTAAATTGCCAAAATTCAAACTCCCTAACGTGGAGATCTCAGGTCCTTCAATGACTGGCCAAGGAGGAGCACAAATCAACAGCGGACAACAAGAAAACAAAGATGGTATCAAGTTTCAAATGCCAAAGGTTACTCTACCGTCTGTGGGGCTGAAGAGCAAACAGGGCTCTGCCGAGCCCACTGGCACAGATGCCAGCACAGAGAATGGATTCACATTACCTCATCTTGGAATCAAAGTCCCCAAATTACCAGATATAGACTTTGATATTGGAGCATCTCAAGCTGAGGACCATGGGGCAGATACAAGTACAAGACAAAAAATCAAAATACCCAAGTTCGGGGTGGCTTTACCTGCTATTTTTTCACCTGAAGCTAGAGTACATTTGAAGGACCCAGAGGTTGAGTATGAAGGCCCTAAAATGCCCAAAGTTAAAAAAGCTGTATTTGTTTTGGTGAATCCCCAAACAGACCACTCCACTATGTCCACTATATGTGAAGCATCCGTAGAGTCTGGAGAGGCTAAAATCAGAATGCCAAAGATCAAAACGAAGCCATCATTTGGAAAGTCAGGATCCAAGGAAAAGAGTGTTGCTTTGAGCATTGAAGGAGACGTGGATGGAGCTGACAAGTCAAAGGGAGCAAAGCAAAAAATTCCCAAAGTCACCTTCTCTCCAGGCAAAACAGGTTCATTTGATGTAACCCTAAAAGGTGAGGGGTCTAGATCCAGCCTCAATGGTGAGAAAGTTTCAACATTCCAGAACGGATCCAAGGAGGATAAAGCTAAGTTTGTGAAGCTCAAGCTTCCAAAGATAGAGTTGTCCTCGCCATATTCAAAAATAGGCAGTGGAGAAGAGGACCTTAAAATGAGTGCTAAGCTTGTCAAGAAGTCCTCAGGAACTGACGGAGAAACCAAGAGGAAGAAAGTGAAATCAGGCAAAATGTCCTTCCCGGGGTTTAAGAAGAAGACATCAAAAGGAGAGGAGGAAACTCAAGACAATGTGGTGTCCTCATCGGCCCGGACAGAAATGCTAGATCAGGATAGTTCAGAATCACCAACGCCCATGGTCTCCATTGGCTTTGTTCCAGGGAAGTCTAGGGGGCAGGCAGAGGCTGAGAGCAGAAAGAAGGAGCTGGAAGGAAAGCAGTCGACCTGGTTCAAGGCCCCCAAATTCAACCTGAAACCCAACTCAACAGGAATCCTCCTCATTACACCAGAAGGTTCTCCCCATGGCAGCAGATCCTCGCTCCAATGCCAGGGTGTAGATAAAACTGCAGGTACCTTCCGGCTCCAGATGCCAAGCACGGGGTTCTCCACGCAGGAGGTGTCTGAGGAGAATGTTACCACAACAAAGAAGAGAACCGTAACTGTGGTGACAAAGACGACAAAAAATACGGTAACAGAGTCCAGAACTGGTCAAACCCACACATCGCTATCCCATTGTAATTACTGAAGTCCGAAGAGATGTGAGAGTAATATATTTTCCCTCTGTCCTGATGTGACGACTGTTTTTGTAAATGTTCCTCCATGTTTTCTTTCTATTTTAGTCTTCATCATCTTTGATAATTTGAGTGGTTTAAATCTGAATGTCAATTCATTATGTATTGTTGTTGATATCTTTTTTATGCAAAAATACCACACATTTTAATTTCCCAAAGGAAAAGTCTATTTTCAATGCCTTCCCATTTGATATACCGACATTTACTTTGGCGTGATTGCAGAATTAGACTGACAAAGAACACAAGCCAATTTACCAAAAGCAATTTCTATGTAAATACATTGACATGTTGCCTGCTTACTTAATGAAACATGTAATTATTTTCCTATTACCGATGATTGGAATAGTAATGAGGATAGTAGTGATTTGTGTTAATGTAACTGAGGCTTGAGGATGGTGTGAGATTTGTGGTTTTATCATTTACTTACTTCAGCTTGTTTTTTCTTTTTGATATATGAAGATTTTTTGTTATTATACCATACATTGAAATGTAAGATTAAAGGCTTCTACAATGCAATCCATTTCAACACTCTCTATGAGAATCAAGATAAGTAGACAAAACCCAAAAGAATAGGAAACTATCATCTGATATTAAGCCATGGTTTAAAGAAACAGATTGAAATATTTCAAAATGAATGCAAAACCGCTTGGACAAAACAATGTCTCAATGTCTCCATTTTCCTTTTCTTTTTTGGTGAGTTAGGAAGTAGGCATTCAATGTGTGTGTTCTACTGCATGGGAAGAGTCCCAGCAATCCTCTGTCAATCAAGTTTACAAAATTTTCCTTAACCAGATTTAACACCTGTTGGAGCTGAAAATTTGAAATAACTATATAGAATGGTGCATGACAAGGAGAGAACATGTTTATGACCAGATAATACAGTTTAACAGTGTTTATACGTATAGAGAGATTTTTTACAAATACCTTTGTGCTTATGTTTTCAGTGCTTATGGCTTCACAATAAGCAGTTTTCAAGCAAAGTGTTATCAAAGTGGCATTATCAATAATGTTGTTAAGAGATCATATTATTAATAAACCTAATATTCCTAAAAAATAAATAAAGTTGTATCGTCTTCCAAATTATTCTCTTTCTAGGCGAACAGCACCCTCTCCTGTCAAATACAGCAGACATTTCAAACATACTCCCTCGCCTTATCACAACATAGTCATGGGCCTTTTATCAATTCGATTTGTCCTGCATCCTCTCTCCTCTGTCCCCTCTCGCCTCCTTTTGAAAAAGGTCAAAGTTAATTGAGGAGAGTCAGCGAGGAGAGTAAACATGGATGGAAATGTGCTTGCTTGAAATGAGATGGTCTTTCTCCACCAGCCTGGTTTCATAGACTAGACGTAACATAGTAAATGTAAATCCGGGACACTTAAATTAGTATGAGATGTTACGTTTACGCCTTTCCTAAGGCACTGCAGATTGAGTTATATCATATTATTTTTAGATTATTTTGCTGGCAACATGTGGCTTGTCTGCTTACACTGAGTGTACAAAACATTAGGAACACCTTCCTAATATTGAGTTGCACCCCCACTTTTGCCCTCAGAACAGCCTCAATTCGTCAGGGCATGGAGTCTAAGGTGTTAAAAGTGTTCCACAGGAATGCTGGCCCATGTTGACTCCAATGTTTCCCACAGTTGTGTCAAGTTGGCTGAATGTCCTTTGGATGGTAGATCATTCTTGATACACATGGGAAACTGTTGAGCATGAAAAACCCAGCAGCGTTGCAGTTTTTGACACAAAACGGTGCGCTTGGCACCTACTACCATACCCCATATCAAAGGCACTTAAATATTTTGTCTTGCCCATTCCTCCTCTGAACGGCACACATACACAATGCATGTCTCAAAAATCCTTCTTTAACCTGTCTCCTGCCCTTCAGCTACAGTGATTTAAGTTGATTTAACAAGTGACATCGATAAGGGATCATAGCTTTCACCTGGATTCATCTGGTTAGTCTGTCATAATGTTTTTTACATTCAGTGGCCTACTTATCCCAAAACATAATTATCAAATCCCTGTTTTGTGTTGTAATATTAGGCCTAAATGAATATCATCAGTGGTGGAAAAAGTACCCAATTGTCATACTTGAGTAAAAGTTAAGATACCTTAGTAGAAAATGACTCAAGCAAAAGCAAAAGTCACCCAGTAAAATACTACTTGAGTAAAAGTCTAAGTATTTGGTTTTAAACTTACTTAAGTATCAAAAGTAAATGTAATTGCAAAAATATACTTTAGTATCAAAAGTAAAAGTATAAATCATTTCAAAATGCTTATATTAAGCAAACCAGACAGTACACTTTTCTTGTTTTTATTTTATTTACAGATAGCCAGGGGCACACTCAAACACTCAGACATAATTTACAAATGAAGCATTTGTGTTTCGTGAGTCCGCCAGATCAGAGGCAGTAGGGTAGACCAGGGATGGTCTCTTGATAAGTGTGTGAATTTGACAATTTTTCTGTCATGCTAAGCATTCAAAATGTAACAAGTACTTCTGGGTGTCAGGGAAAATGTATGGAGTAAAAAGTACATTATTTTCTTTAGGAATGTTGTGAAGTAAAAGTAAAAGTAGTCAAAAATATAAATATTAAACTACAGATACCCCCCCAAAACGACTTAAGTAATAGTTGAAAGTATTTTTACTTAAGTACTTTACACCACTGAATATTATGTGCCATAACATGCATGCTCCACAATCACACTATTTCCAAGGCTTACATTAGTTATTAGTGCATAGGCATAACTCCTAATGCAGTATCATGTGCTCATGTACAATTATATTCAAGTCTAGTCTAGGCTGGAATTATAACCATCATCACGTGTCGCTATTGTGTCTACTCGATTTTATGCCGCGTTCAAGTGCTAGTCGTAACAAGGAAACTCGGACATTTCGACTTGCTAACTGGTTGAACGCAGCACGTGAATACTACACGGTCGAACATTTCCGAGTTTGCGACTTGCTCTAACTGGTTGTAGTTATGCATGATACTGCATTTGTTCCGACTGGAACGTGAACGCGGCATACCTCAAGAGTGGGCCACAGTGATGATGCGATGCTGCGTAGGCTACGTGTGAGTGGGATGCAAGTAGCTTGCCGCCGACATTCTGGTTGCACGCACGGTAGGCTACTGCGGTAAGGATGCGTCTGCTGACTGGCTCGAATAAGATGAGAAAAGAGACTCACAGAAAAATATGATTGTATTTTTAAAACAGCCTTTTGACTTCGATGCAGGTATAGGGGACCTTTTCCACCTTTAAATGTATGTATAGTAGCCTAAATAAACCCTCGTCGGTCGATGCTCATTGAGTCGTGTTCGTGGGAGACGCATAAAATGATCCTACAGACAGACGCGAGTCAAATACGACAATTATGAAATGAAGGTTAACGTCAAGCAGACAACATCCAACCGCAATTAGATGTCTGGCAACGTCTAGCTCGGAGAATCTGAGTATGAAATGGTAAGAGAAGCAAGCAAGGACGATGATGACAATATTGAACTGTGGTTGCTATTTAACAGCGTCATTTAAAATCGAAAAATATTGTGACTGTTTTGGGTACATTGTTGATGATTTTATTGTCTTTATAGGCACCTTCCCTATTAAATATTCATACTGGTAGGCTTTGAAACAATTTATGCATGTGGAATGACCGTTTGCGCAGCAGAGTCTATTACAACTGTTACGTGCATCACCCATATAGCCTACTATACCCTATTTTCCATGGCCTATATGAATTACATGTTTTGTTTGGTCAAGAACCTCCACTTCATAATATATCATGATAATGTCCACTATAACTATACATTTTACATGAACACATAAAACACGAACAAATAAACATTTGATTGAGCCCCAAAACACCAATCAAAGTGGGTAGTTAAGATTGTGCGAGAGGATCGATACATGGTTCTCACACAATGCCAGCCATTCAATCTCTCTTGTGGGCTCTAGCAGATATTGATTTGTAGCCTTATTTGATTATGAGAGTCTTTGTACAGTAACATCCTTTCCAAAATGAAATGAGGTATTGAATCATGTTTTCAATGATATATCTGATCACTGTTTGTTTCTCCTCTAGGTTGTTTAGGTAGACTGAATTGGTTTACATGCCTGACACCCGTTGATAGAAATACTCTGATGCTGCGTATCTGGATGGAGAACACTGTTGACAGCACTGTCACTGAATATTACTCGGAAATACACTCCGCGTCATTACTTTGAGTGTCTATTCTTCATGTGTTGAAGCCTCCTTGTTAAGCTACATACAAGTTTGAAGATTGCACATTAGCTACTATTTTTTGATACTACCTTAATCATCTGACGGCTGCAACAATGATCCAGCAGAACAATAACAACAACTACCCATGCCTGGAGATGTCTGGCTCCCCCAGGGAGGTGCTGCAGAAGTGCCAAAAAAGCAATCTTCCCTTCACCAGACACTTGGAGCTTGGGGACATGCCCTTAGTAAAGGGCCTTCGGGCCTGGGCTGCGTGCTCCAAGAACCGCAGGAGGGCAGCACCTCCCCCCAGGTCCCAAGGAACGTGCCCCAGGCCTGCAGATGTCTACCCGGTGGGACAGTGGGGCAGGCTGGGTTATGGTCTGGGGCAACCGCTGGACTCCAACTATGCCTCCAACCCCAGACAGACAGGCCTGGGGGCACTGGTGACTGTGGCCACATTGAAGGCCTCTGAGGGAGGTGGTCAGACTCAGACAAGTTGTCTGTTCCTCAAGACGGAGGGTGGACGGTGCCTCTACTCTACAGGCAGCCCAAAGCCCTGCACTCAAGGTCTGGTCCCTCAGTCCCCCTCCACGTTGGTGGGCAGCTGGCTGAGGGATAAAGTGGGAGGGGTCAGGGACTCCTCCACGGTGGGGAAAATGGGGGTGCGGGATATGGAAGGGGCCTTGGGGTCATACCAGGTCAAATCGAGGTCAGCCCAGAGGTGGAGAACATCCTGCAAGCCTGTGGTTTCCATCCAGGGGAGAACACTCCGGAACAGGGAGAATGCTGGCGAGCATACCCTGGAAGGGAGCCAGGAAAGCAGGGACAAAGGGGAGTTTCCCAAAGCTGGTCAGGACACCCCAAGTGGAAAACAAGACCGAGGGAGTACTAGAATCCCCAAATGCAGTCACGCTCAGACCAAGACCTGCATCCAGTGTCACAGGCGGAGAGGAGGGCAGGGGAGTAGCGGGGGTCAGAGGGAAGCTGCCTCTGTATGTGAGCAGGATCAGTCGAGCTGCGGTGTGGAGGGGATTAAGGAGAAGGAGGAGGGGAAAGTACAGGATGGCACTGGTCTCACCCGGTCAAAGCCCTGTGACTCCTGCCTGCCTCCAGACAATGCTGACCCAGAAAACTGCAGCAGTGACGTCGGGGACCGGGGAAAGCCAGACAGTGCACACACACAGGAGGGGCTGCATCCTGAAACTTCTCTCAACAAGGAGCACTTCCAGGACAAACTATGGGATAAAGACATCCATACTGGAGGCAACGATGTGGCCAGTGGTATCATGAGACATGTGGAAGACTTTGATGGCATGGTGGGTGCTGTGATTGGGTTTGTGGATCATATCAAGTCCGCAGAGTGTGATTCAGAGAGGCTAAGGGGGACCGGGGAGATAGCTGAGGGGGAGCTGCCCAACAGGTGGATCGATGTTCAAACCTCAGAGAGCCACTGCTGCTCTGAGAGAAGCTGCCTCAAAGACTGCTCCACACAACCACCCAGACCAGTAGAGGGCAGCATTTATACTGCTACCGATGAGACTGGCTATGGTCAGATAAATCAGGAAACAAAATCAGATAAAAAGCTTTGTGAGAAATGTCAGCCAGAAGAAAAAGATCCTGTGGCAGTGGATAAAGAAGGTTTACAGGAATCTGTACATGGCCTCTGTGAGGAAGAGGAGATAGAGGGGGAGGAGGGAATCCAGTCAACAGTACCAGAAATTAGGGAGCTCTGTGGGGAGCATGGAGAGATACTGCCCGAGGTCAGGAGCACAGATGATGAGGCCACGCTAGTAAGGGGAGACATCATATCCCAGAGAACTGAGCGAGGGCCTCACTGGGCAACGGAGGAACATGAGTCCGAGGAGACATGTAGGATGGAAGCGAGGTGTTTTTCAGATTTACCAGCTAACCTAACTGAAGAGGCCGTAGTAGGGTGGAGGAAGGCAGGGACTAGGCAGTTTAATTCCCTTTTACAAGGCTCTGCTGTTGCTGGCCCTGCTATCTCTGTCACACACTCGCCACCTAATCCGGCCTCCTCAAGAGCCATGGCAACAGGCCTCCCTGCTCCGAATGGGGGGCAGACAGACGCTGGAGGTGGGGCTCTGGTGCCTCTGCTACGGAGCCCAGGGGAGCAGGAGTGGAAGAGGGGCACGGATGAGAGCAAGGTGGCCTCCAACAGGGGGTTCCTGGATGGGGGGCCAGAGGGGGAGGATGACTTTGGGCTTTTCATGCAGGCAGAGGAGCAGCCGCCCTGGGACGACAGCTTCACTGCGTCGCCCCTAGTGCCTTCTGGGAAACGTAAGAGTGTTGGTAAGTCCCCAGCCTACGGCACCTCAGAAATGTGACAGGAGCTCTTTTTAAAGACATCCAGACACTACACACACATAACAGAAACTTCTTATGACTATCACATCCTCCAGTTAGATTATGCAAATGTGACAGAGGCAGCAGTAACGCAAAACATGAAAAGGTTTTTGAAAACCACAAAGACAAGAGCTCTGATGTGAACAGTAGCGGTAACTCTCTTTGTTGTGGTTTGCACCATGCAGCAGCCAGGGCATGTAGACACGTTGTTCCCAATGCCCGAGTGGCGCAGCGGTCTAAGGCACTGCGTCTCAGTGCTAGAGGCGTCACTACAGACCCTGGTTTGATTCCAGGCTGTGTCACAACCGGCCGTGATTTGGAGTCACATAGGGCGGCGCATAATTGGCCCAGCATCGTCCGGGTTTGGCTGGGGTAGGCCGCCATTGTAAATAAGAATTTGTTCTTATTTGACTTGCCGAGTTAAATCAAATAAATAATCAGTTAGTCTGGTCTGACCTGGATTCTTGAGGGCCCTCCTCTCTCAAACTCATGTGAAGGTAGTGCTAGTGCTCTCTGCTTTGGGATGTAAGGCGTGTTAGCCTCAGGACATGGGGTTCCATGTTTAAAGAGACAGAGACCTAGGCAGGCAGCTCCTCCGTGATTGGGAGAGACCATGCAGGGTGACAGCCCATCCATCCCAACGTTCCATCCCCATGTAACCTCAAACATCATGCAAAGACAAAACTCCCAATCATTAATGTCTAATGGTAATAACAAAGGTCTAATCATTGTTGTTGTCATGATTATGTCAGTTAAAGCAAGGGCACTTGCAGTGACTTTTAACCAAGTGTATAAATCAAAGTTTCAAAAATAGTTGTCAGATTATAGAAGGTAAAAAAACAGGTCAACTACCAAAAAAAAAACGTTAATTGTTGCCCATTCAGGCCATTTGAATGAGGACAGTATGCAAAATATCTGTCTATTTGGAGCATACACCAGGTCCCTGCACTTTAAGGTCGACTCAGTGCATGGAATACAGATCATATAGAACCAATAGAATCTAGCTAGTGTCTAATGATTCATTTCTGATGCCTTCTAAATGTTTCCATGCTGCACTTGAAAACCATTCTATTACCAATGAGTCTACCCATTGGACCTCAGGTTGGACAGACAGCTCATTCCAACAATCAGAGGATGCCTGGACAGCCTTCCCAAAGGATACAGCGGGAGAAGGGCAAGACACAAGAGAACACTGGTGGCCCACAAATGCTGTGGAGGAGACAAGGGGCAGATTCTCTGCCACGCAAAATGTGGTAGGCCTTTAAATCTTTCCATCTTTCCTCAGAAGTGACTACAAAAGACAAGGAGTCAATTTATTGCATATTCCTGTATCTCCAGGAGGACATGGTCCATGGGACTGACTGGAAATGATAGACATACACATTTGTTCTTCATTTTTCATTATTTCCATCTTTCAGAACAAAGTGTTTGTGGAGGCCTTCCCGTCACTGTCTACTCCCCTGTATGATCGTGATGCTGTTCCCACACTCAGCCAGCTCCTCAGAGGCGTCTTGGATCATGAAAGCTCTGCAGAGGATCATGGGTAAGTGGGTCAAGAAACCATAATGATATTTTATTAAAATCCAGCTCAGGAACTGATTTGGAAGTTTGATCCTGTATTAGCAGAAAATCCTACTTATATTTCCTTTCAGCTCGGATTTTAAATCAGTTAGAAGCATAATCTAGACAGTTTTATAATTCATGAAATTGGAACGATAAGGAACGTTCTGACATAGTTGTTATATATTGCCATCTAGTGGAAGAAATGATGACCTTCAAGATAGCGCCAGAGATTGCATGAAATGTCACCACCACCGAACAATTACCCTGCTGTTTGAACCCATGATAAGCTGCATATTAGGCAATATTTCACGCACTGAATCAGTATTGCTTTAGTGATAGATTCACCGTGTCACAATTATTTAATAGGCTGTGGTGTTATTCATAACTGTGGTGCATACTTCTGCCATTAATTGACTTTACGTATCTGTGTTTGTCTTGTAGCTTACTCGATGGGTTCCATGACTTGAACAAGATGTTTGGCTTGAAATATAAGAGGGCAAATGCTGTTTCCCGCGAACGTCTTCTACAGTCGCTACATTTGGGCCAGTGTAACACGGTGAGTATTTACATCTGTAATGCTAGTGTAATGGGCTGTTAAAAGTAATAACAGGCCTACTCTGTTTCATATTATGAGGCTGAAATGATACAGCCTTATCTTATGTTAGTATAACTTTTTAACATAAGGCTCTATCACCATGACAAATGCTACAGCATGTTAAACCAAACTGATGTGCCTGTAATTATAGAATGCATTATGGGTCACGCATCATAGTATGACATAGTCATTTGACTGTTCTCTGCACTGGCACTCAGATAACAACTGACTACAGTTCATGTAAATTTATGTAAAGTTTATGTCAGTTTAGAAGAGTTATCATTTATTCACCTCTGCAGGAAAATATGACTGGGCACCGAGCAGCCAACTACAGTCCCTCTCTTGGCCTCCCCTCGTCCAGTCAGCATGCACAGGCCTGTGGGAAGAGACGTTTATCGTATGTCAACAAGAACATCATGGAATAACCAAAATGTCCACTTTCCCTGACCTTCAACAACACATTTAGCCTTTTCTATGCCTGTCCATGCCAAACCACTAATGGGACACAGTCTTCATCTCCACGGGGAGAAATAACTAAACATTTCACAAGATTCGGGAACTCAGAGGATGCTCTCCTTGGGCCGACTGGACCACCTGACTATATGGTGACCCTTAATAATGCCCTGTTTTGCTTTACCTTCGCTGGAGTTCGATCACCGATGCAGACCTGTGACAAATTTGATCAAATTAAGCACTAATTGTAATTTTTGTCTCACAGATATTTTTAAAATACATGCAAATGTTAACATTCTTATAAATCTTATTCTTATGGACTATAAGAAATGTTAAAGTAATTAGTGTTTGCCCGGAGAAGTGGATGGCTATACCCCTATCCCCCCTTTGTTCACTCCCACCCTCTTTCTCACACACACACTGACATGGACACAAACAACAAACACACACTATCCTCTCCCGTCACGTGATCTGGCTCAAACGTGCCGGTGACAATTCTGGAGCAGAATATACTGTAGGTTTAGCAAACATTGGAGCTCACATGGATCACAGCTCCTTTTCTTATTACCATAGTAAATAATGACCATGTTTTCTGAAATGATTACCTTTAAATTGGGGTGTTTCTGGCTGTCAGAATACAGTTGTTTTGTGCTGGCAAAGAGAAAATGTGTTATTTTACCAGTACACGTTTGTTTTAGATCACAAAAAGCAGTCAAGTCATTTAGATTCTATTTGTTTCTCTCTTGATTGTTGTTTGTGGGTAACCCAGGGCAACTCAGTAGGCCTACAGAAAATGTAGTGAATGTTTGTCATTTGTACATAATATGTATTCCTCAAGAAAAATACAGATTTCCCGAGTTGTTCAAATTGATAAAAATAGATAGTCAACTTGTTCATTCATGTAATAAAATGATACGTTGATTGCTGTTTTCCATCCTCAAAGCTTTTGCTCATGTTATGATATACTGTATAGTTTTTGAAGTACCTAAACAGTCATCTTATTTGGGTGTTTGATGCAATACTCACTATAAACCAAAACAGCAAACAACAAAAGAAAGGGGAGAAAATAATACTCTACAGGCTACACATGTCAGTCAAATAGAATGGCCTATGGCGCTTCAAAACATTTTCATGGGTCAAAAGGCAACCACACTGGCAAATCAACACTTACAAGTGACATACTTTGCATTAGCACACAATCAGCTGTTACCTAAGACTGCTAATGAGGAAAACTGACAGGGCAATGCTATTCTCAGTTCATTACCCACTCTAACCTTGTGGCCAAGAATGCCCCCTACCAGAATGGCAAATTTGTAACGTCTCCCATGTATGATGATGACAGGTAAAGGGCCCAAAAGGAGGTCATGTACAAGATTTTGGTCTGTGGCCACGGCCGGATTACCGATCAGTCACGCAGGACAGGTGACCTGGGGAAATTTGCTTTAAAACTGCACAATTTTCTCTCCGCTTCATGGCAAAATGTGAAGAATAGCATGAGATGAGCTGTAAAACAGCACATTCTTCTCTTTCCCATGGCACAAAATGTAGAAAAACAGGAAATTAGCTTTAAAACTGCAAAATTACCTCTCAGCCTCATGATAAAATGAAAAATAGCATTATAAAACAGCTATTTTGTTCTCTGCACCATGGCAAAATGTGTTGAAATGCAGGAAGTTAGCTGTTTTCCTTTTTGTTTTTAAGTAGGTGCCCCGGGGCCCCAAATGCGGTAATCTGGGGCTGTCAGTAGTGCTGAATTGGTTAATAGGAAGTTGCTGAGTCAGAGGATCTATTTTCACCAGATATTGTGGCATTGACTGTGTTAAAGTGAAAATATGCAAGTGGCCTTAGATGACCTTTTGGCAAGCTATCAAATAAAGTCAACAGTTTGTTTGCCTAATGCGCACTGTGCACATTGCCCTGGTATAGTTCAGTGCATGGTTGGCAAGAAGAAAAACATATCCTGGGGTTGCTATTTTCTTCAGCTGCAGCATGTGATACGATGGCTCCCTTAATCACATGTATTAGTTTTACGTAAAAGCTCAAGGCGACGCAATCTCTGTCTGCAATAACAACTATATGAAGCAATTATGGACATATGAAACTAGGAGAGTGAGGCAGTATACTCTAGTTCCTTTTTGGCCCGCAACATAGCTCTTCACTTTAGTCTGCAGATCCAGATCTGAGACTTACTGGATCATTTAGTCTATAGTTTCACCTAGGGATTGTTTGAGCCTTTTCCCTATATTTTCCTTATCCAGTCTTGTAAACACCACAGAGAAAAGGGTAATGAAGGGGGCAGAAAAGGAAATGTGTTGTAGCTCACCTAACTGTTTCTGGTTCAGCTCTTGGACTATTCTCTGGGGCTTATATTCAGGTGATTGAAACGTTCACATTATTGCAGATAGAAATAGAACGTAAAAGACTAAGGACATGCTGTTATCATGAGGAACAGTAGGGTGCAGTGTATTCTCAACATGTTTATTTTCAGAGTTCTAGGCGTTTGAACACATCCTTGTCAAAATTGTAACAGTGGGTTGGAGGACTGCCGACACGTACAACTTGAGCGGACGGAGGCAGGGAAGTAGGCTACAAAGTCACAGTTTGGCGGATGACATTGAAAGCAGAGAAATGTCTTCGTGGTACAAATCTTGGATAATGCTTACAGGTTTTATACTGTTCTATGTTGCTTATCTGTTGTTTGGAGCGTTCGTTTTCTCCACCATCGAACGGCCGGTGGAGGACAAACTAAAAAGAGACATACAAGTCCTGAAGGAAGAGTTTCTCAACCAAAGTTGCGTCAATGCAACATCACTTGAAAACTTTTTGGAGAGAGTTTTACAAGCCAATAAGTATGGGGTTTCTATCCTTCCGAATTCTTCTGCGAGTTCTAATTGGGATTTGGCTTCCTCTTTGTTCTTCGCCAACACTTTAGTAACGACAGTCGGTAAGTAAATAGCCTATAACGTTAACGTCACTTGTCTTTGTTAGGCCTACATCGTTTTCGTTTTGTTTCGGCTGGTCCGTGTAAGAAAAATCCATGTAGACATTTCTAAACAATTTAATTGTTAATATTGCAAGATACTCAAGGAAACACTGATTGGTTACAAATTACAGTTGTAGCTGGGCATTTTTTGTATTCAGTGACCAAAACATGCCAGCATCAATGGGCCATGCGATTTTTTTTCAGGTAACTGCCCCAGTATCAGTTCTTCAAAGTCGTTAAAGCAGGGATGAGCAACTGGTGGTCCTCCTTTTGAAAGTCCTCAGATCCATTTCCACTGACTAAATCAGGGTCTCAATTTATCGTTGCAATCTAGATTAGTAGACTGACTACACAAGGTGCAATTTCGAAATCAGGAGTTTTACACTTGTCATGTCAATCACTGATAGTCAGTCAATTAGCCCATGTCAGCTAACATTTTTTAGATTCCTAACTTAGTTTAGCGGCCAGCTATCTAATATTGTTATCATGGTTGAATTACCTGGCGAGGTCCCCCATTGATTTTCTAAATTAGACTCACTCAGATATCATTAAAAACTGCAAAAATTTCGCTTCATGCAATGACTAAATGTGTATAATTGCAGGAAATTAACTCTAAAATTAAAATATATGTGGGTGAGCAGACCCACGAGCAACTGCAGCCTCTCATTATGAGTTCAGATTTAAGTGCCTTTGAACTGGGTATGGTAGTTGGTGCTAGGCACACCGGTTTGTGTCAAGAACTGCAACGCTGCTG
The DNA here is from genome assembly GCF_029448725.1 of Salvelinus fontinalis. Lineage (NCBI taxonomy): Eukaryota > Metazoa > Chordata > Actinopteri > Salmoniformes > Salmonidae > Salvelinus > Salvelinus fontinalis. The sequence goes on along the minus strand of NC_074697.1, from coordinate 45,192,487 downwards.
GGTTTTTCACGCTCAAGTTTCCTGTGTATCAAGAATGGAATGGTCCACCACCCAAAGGACATCCAGCCAATTTGACACAACTGTGGGAAGCATTGGAGTCAACATGGGCCAGCATCCCTGTGAAACACTTTTGACACCTTGTAGAGTCCATTCCTGACAGATTGAGGCTGTTCTGAGGGCAAGGAGGGTGGGGTGCAACTCAATATTAGGAAGGTGTGCCTAATGCTTGATGTGTGTGTGTGTAGTGAAAACAGTAGTGGTCATAGAACGGAACCTTGAGGAACACCAAAACTTACTATTGATTTGCCAGTGGACAAACCATCCAGAGACAAACTTATGTCATTCCAACAGATAAGATCTAAACCAGGCAAGAACCTGTCCATGTAGACCAATTAGGGTTTCAAATCTTTCCAAAATAATGTGATCGATGGTGTTGAAAGCGGCATAAAGGTATAGGTACACAAGGACAGACGCAGAGCCTTCTAATGGTCTGATGCCATTAGAAGGTAATTTACCACCTTCACGAGAGCAGTTTCAGAACTATAATGGTGTCTAAAACCAGACTGGATGGTTTCGTAGGAATTATGTCTTCAGGAAGGCAGTTAGTTGCTGAGCAACAGATTTTTCAAAACATTTTTAGAGGAATGAGAGATTTGATATAGTCAGATTTCTTTATTTTTAAAAATAAATATTTTGGGGGTTAAAGGTTTGGCTTTTTCAGGGGAGGCATTATTACTTCCACTTTTAGTGAGCTTGGTATACATCTGGAGGCTAGGGAGACGTTTATTATGTTCAACATAGGAGGGCCAAGCACAGGAAGTAGCTCTTTCAGTAGTTTAGTTGGAATAAGGTTTAGAGGCCATGACTATTTTTGTGAATGTGTCAAAATGACACCGGATTAAATTGATCCGAGGTCCTGCCTGTTCTGTGCAGACTCGGGATAACTGAGTTTTGGAGAAATACGCAAATACAAAGAGGAGTCTAATTTGTTTTCTAATGATCAGGATGTTTTCCTCTAAGAAGTTCATGAATTCATCACTGCTGAAGTGAAGGCAATCCTCACTTGGGGAAGGAATGCCGCTTTTTAGTTAGCTTTTCAACAGTATCAAAAATAGGGTGATCGAGCAGCAGTGAGGGATTTTCGATATTGCGCGGTACTTTCCTAGCTAGTTGGAAGACTTCCAATTTGGTGGAGCGCCATTTCCTTTCCAATTTTTGGAAACTTGGTTTACGGCTCGTATTTTCTGTATACCAGGGAGCTAGTTTCTTGTGACAATTTAGTTTGTTTTTAACGGTGTGACTGCGTCTAGGGGATTATGCAAGGCTAAATTTAAATCCTCGGTTAGTTGGTTAACCCTTTAGAACCCATAGCGGTCGTCAACTGCCTTTAAAAAATATATATATACTATAGCGGCTGCGAACGGCCTTGTTTTTCCAACAAGATCTGCATCCATATCACAGAATTAACTTCCTAACAACCTGTTGTCTTATTTGCGTGGCTGTTGTCATCAACCAGAAACAGGTTATGCTGTCATTTTGACCTCTTAACAGAAAAAAATCACTTAATTACTCAAAATGACGGTGCCAATGCGTCCACGACTTTTCACTGTATAAGAGCTTGTATCTATGTTGGTTGGTGATACGGATTCGGACCCGTGATGTTGAAAGAAATGAGACAACAGCAGATATGTTGGATGCTGAGAAATTTGAGGCATAGCGCTCAGATTAGCAAATCCTGTCATGTGCTCACCTGTTCCAATCAAGTGATCATCATCAGAGGAGCTGGAATGATTACTCTCTGTCTCATAGTTGTAGTGTTTAGCTGTATATAGTCAGCTAACTATCTGGTTATTTTGTCTTGTTTTTACAGATGTGTTTCACATGGCTCAAGCTGCTTGCTATAGGTAGCTAGCTAGTCTGTCAGGCAAGGAACGTTGTGTGGCTGTAAATTTGGGCTTCGCTTGTGAAACGTCAACCTCAGCTGTCACTTTTACTAGCTAGCCATACATACAGCTAACTAGCTACCGAAATGGAGATTATAGTAATTTGTGTTAATCTGTTGGATTTAGGTCATGGTTTGTCACGTTCGCAAGGTAAAGCTATACATAGCCAGCTAACAAGTTGCTTGTTTTGTCCTGTTTCTACCAATGCAATTCATTTTGAAACTGCTCCAGCTAACATTTGGCAAACTCTGTAGTTTGTCTGTCAGGCAAGAAAACAATAGTTGTATGGAACATTGTGCTTGACTCGCGACACTGTCATTTGATCGTCTCACTCCCTCCCTACAAAGACAACCAGCTAACTTTGTTTGCCCATCAAAATAGATGAGGAATTATTCTAAACCTGTCTGGCTAAATTGCACAGTGTCATCTTTAATATTTTACTTTCAACATCCTAAATAAACAGTAGTTGATGTGTTGAATCTGTAAACTGTTGTGCCACTTACTTTGTAAGAAGTCAATCTATGAAATGTAATCTCACCATGAGTCTTGAAGTGTGTGTACCCTATCTAGCCTTTATGGTTATATTCTGACCCATCTATGAACATATTCATTCATATATTTTTGTGTACTTTATCCTGTCTGATTTCTCCATCCGTCTGACATATAGTGCATTCGGAAAGTATTCAGACCCCTTGACTTTTTCCACATTTTGTTAGGTTATGTTACTGCCTTATTATAAAATTGATAAAATAGTTTTTTCCCCGTCATCAATCCACACAAAATACCCCATAATGACAGAGCAAAAACAGGTGTAGATTTTTTTTCAAATGTATAAAAAATTAAATGTCACATTTACATAAGTATTCAGACCCATTACTCAGTACTTTGTTGAAGCACCTTTTGGCAGCAATTACAGCCTAGAGTCATGACACTACAAGCTTGGCACACTTGTATTTGGGGAGTTTCTCCCATTCTTCTCTGCAGATCCCCCTCAAGCGCTGTCAGGTCAGATCAAATCACATTTTATTGGTCACATACACATGGTTAGCAGATGTTATTGCGAGTGTAGCGAAATGCTTATGCTTCTAGATCCGACAGTGCAGCAGTATCTAACAATTCCACAACAAAACCAAATACACACAATCTAGTAAAGGAATGGGATGAGAATAAATAAGTATAAAATATATGGATGAGCAGTGACAGGGCGGCTAAGATGCAATAGATAATGAAGGATACAGGATAAACATATGAGATGAGTAATGTGAGATATGTAAACATTCTTAAAGTGGCATTATTAAAGTGACTTGTGTTCCATTTATTAAAGTGGCTAATGATATCAAGTCTGTAGGTAGGCAGCAGCCTCTCTGTGTTAGTGGTGGTTGTTTAACAATCTGATGGCCTTGAGATAGAAGTTGTTTTTCAATCTCTCTCTGTCCCAGTTTTGATGCACCTGTACTGAGCTCGCCTTCTGGATTGAAGCGGGGTGAACAGGTAGTGGCTTGGGTTGTTATTGTCCTTGATGATCTTTTTTTGCCTTTTTTGCCTGTGACATCGGGTGTTGTAGGTGTCCTGGAGGGCAGGTAGTTTGCCCCCGGTGATGCGATGTGCAGACCGCACCACTCTCTGGAGAGCCCTGCGGTTGTGGGAGGTGCAGTTGCCGTACCAGGCGGTGATGCAGCCCGACAGGATGCTCTCAATTGTGCACCTGTAAAAGTTAGTGAGGATTTTCGGTGACAAGCCAACATTTTTCAGCCTCCTGAGGTTGAAGAGGCGGTGTTGCGCATTCTTCACCACACTGTCTGTGTGCGTGGACCATTTCAGTTTGTCAGTGATGTGTACACCGAGGAACTTAAAACCTTCTCCACTGCTGTCGATGTGGATAGGGGTTTCCTGAAGTCCACGACGTTGGATGGGGAGCGTCGCTGCGAAGCTATTTTCAGATCTTTCCAGATATGTTAGATTGGGTTCAAGTCCGGGCTCGGTCTGTGCCACTCCAGGACATTCAGAAACTTGTCCCGAAGCCACTCCTGCGTTGTCTTGGCTGTGTGCTTAGGGTTATTGTAATGTAACAAAATGTGGAAAAAGTAAAGGGGTCTGAATACTTTCCAAATGCACTGTCTGTCCTTGGTTGCAACACTCACTGCTGAGTTCCAAACTGCCTCTGGACGCAACATCAGCACAAGAACTGTTGGTCGGGAGCTTCATGTAATGGGTTTCCATGGCCGAGCAGCCGCACGCAAGCCTAAGATCATGATGCGCAATATCAAGCCTCGGCTGGAGTGGTGTAAAGTTCACCGCCATTGGACTCTGGAGCAGTGGAAATGCATTCTCTGTGTGTGATGAATAACTCTTCACAATCTGGCAGTCTGACGGACAAATCTGGGTTTGGCGGACGCCAGGAGAACTAATAAGGACACCTAATGGTAGATGGGTAAAAAAGTTATGAATCACACTTTGGATGGTGTATCAATACACCCAGTCACTACTAAGATAAGGGCACCCTACCTAACTCAGTTGCCGGAGAGGAAGGAAACCGCTCAGGGATTTCACCATGAGGCCAATGGTGTTTTTAAAACAGAGTTTAATGACTGTAATAGGAGATAACTAAGGATGGGTCAACAACATTGTAGTTACTCTACAATACTAACCTGATTAAGAGTGAAAGAAGGACGCCTTTACAGAATAAAAATATTGTAAAACATGCATCCTGTTTGCAGTAAGGCACTTAAGTAATACTGCAAAAAATGTGGCAAAGTAATGAACTTTTTGCCCTGAATACGAAGTGTTATGTTTTGGGCAAATCCAACACATCACTTATACTACTATTCAAACATGGTGGTGGCTGCATCATGTTATGGGTATGCTTGTCATCTGCAAGAACGAGGGAGTTTTTTTTATATAAAAAGAAACGGAATAGCTAAGCACAGGCAAAATCTTAGAGGAAAACCTGGTTCAGTCACCTTTCAGCAGGACGATAATCTAAAACACAAGTCAAAATATACACTGGAGTTGCTTACCAAGATGACATTGAATGTTCCTGAGTGGCCTAGTTACAGTGGATTGTTTTGACTTTCATTTTGTTCAATGATAAACGACTTGTTCGCATCATAGCTTTAATTTTCTAGATGGTGAGATCACTTACCTCTCTGGCAACAGCATGCTATCTGCTATTGTACTGTTTGCTTGTATGGGATCCTAATATTTTCTTAGCTCTATAAACTTGCGCTCTGTCTCACACTTTTTCTCTCCACCCTCCCCAGGATATGGGCACACTACGCCCCTGTCGGACACGGGCAAAGCCTTCTCCATCTTCTACGCCCTGCTGGGAGTGCCCTTCACCATGCTGGTGCTCACCGCCTGCGTCCAGAGGCTCATGCACCTGGTGACCTACGGACCCATCAGCATGTTCCGCCAGAAGATCGGCCTGGACCCTCTCGCCGCCACTGCCGTCCACTTCGCCATCCTGCTGCTGGTGGTGGTGCTGGGCTTCTTTGTGGTACCCGCTGTGGTGTTCAGCTACATCGAGGACACGTGGTCCTTCCTGGACGCCATATACTTCTGCTTCATCACGCTGTGTACCATCGGCCTGGGCGACTACGTGCCCGGCGAGAAGCCCGGACAGAATTTCAGGTCGCTGTATAAGATCTCTGTGATGGGTGAGTCATGAACTAGTCTGAGTGTGTTAATAGTCTGAGTGCGTTTGATAACAGGGCAAGGCACCCTGACATGGCTCATGACACAGCTCAGACTAATGTCATATAAATTCCGTGATAGTCATTACCCATTCAACTTAAATATTGGTGTTCATGATTTCGAGTTAGAATTTTTTTCCCCCTTTTTTTGAATAGAAAACCAGGAAATAAGTGTGAACAGGGACAGTTTGCATCAATGTTTTAAACAGAGGGATGTGCATAGGAATAAGTGGACTTGACAATTTTGACCGTGCGCAGACACTTGAGTGAAGTGGGTGACGCTCGGCCCCAACACCACCTCACATTAGAGGAGCCAGAATGTGACATCTTGTCCAGCACTGAGATCGCTAGGCCCTCTGGTGGAATATGGTGTTGTGTCTCTGTGAAACCGCAGGAACTTTCACACCTCGGTTGTGAGAACTGACGCTTCCTGAGTGCTCCTCCTCTCAAGTAGTGCACTCTGGTCAGAAGGATCTATAACGTCCAAGGAAGCAATTTTAAGAACTAGTAAATGCTGTTTTTTTTTAGTTTTTAAATATGCTTATGTAAGATATGTTTTCAATACTCGTAATTTGAAGATGACAGGACACCTCTGCTCTTCATTGTGCTCAATGTCCTGAGACAACATTTGTGGGCCAAATGTCAGAAGATATTAGTCAGAATGCTGAGACTGCATGAGTCTCCCGATGAAAGAAAATGGATGCATTCCTTATCCCTGTATTGACCCTAGACATGTAATTCTGATACTGCAAATATGCAGTACGGTTTATCGTTTTGAGTATATTTGTACTGTACATTTGTGTAAGTCTGAGGAGGCACCCTTGTGGTTTTCAGGAGGAAACTAAAGTGTCGCTCCACTGCCCCCTCCATGTATCTCACAATGTCTGTGATTTGGTTGGTATACTGGATGGGTGAATTTGAATTTGGCTTCTTGTTTTGGGAAGAGTGTAATGTCTGGTGAAATTGCTCTCATCTAAAGGGCATGTTGCAGTAGGGAGTCAAGGATACCACACCATCTACCCAACTTGTACTTGGAGGGATTTCATATTGTCACATGACATTTGTCAGAGTTATGGTATAATTGAATTATTGGAATTACCCTTTTTATCCTCTCAAAATAACCTCGCTGTTTAGAGCCTAGTGGTATTTGTTGTACTCTGTGGCATTGTCTAAATAACTTGTTTTAGGGCCTGTTTTGGTTGATCATGTCACATGACCTGGATTTTAACTTTTATTTAAAGCTTGTTCATCACACTTTACCCTTAAAAATAAAGTGTCATATGGTCCAGCACCATTCTCAGACAATTGCAAAAATGTTGGGTGTAATTCTCATTAAAGTTTAAACTACTGGGAAATTAGGTTGTTTTGCTCATATCGGAATATACTTTTCCTGTCAAAGAATACACCCACAACATGGCATGACAGAATTTAAGTCACAAGGGAGGTGTAAGTCTACTCTACTTACTGAGCTGCACTGAAACAACTGTTGAAACAAATGAACCATGATATGGCATATAAGCATAACTGTATGGTGAGGAAGCCTGTTGAATAGCTGGTCTTCTTGTCCAGCAGGAATACACCTCGAGCACACCAGTGTGGCGAGTTTGCGCTTTGTGAGACAAGTGACTGTGTCCATGTATAATGCTTCTTCCCACAGCGTCTACTTGCTGATGTTGTACTCTCTGTCCTTTGCAGTGTACCTGTTTGTAGGGCTGATGATGATGTACCTGGTCCTGCGTGCCTTCCACCGGATGGCCGACCTGCATGGCCTGACTTCTTTCTTCCAGCTCCCCCACTGTGACGAGGATATAGAGGAGGACAGGGAGCCCATCATCGAGGCCGGCCATGAGGACCAGTATGAGGCGGAGGCCTCGGCCAAGCCCCTGGATCCGGCCTCCCAGACCTCCTATAACACCATCAACCGATAAGGACTCACTCCACTGGCCCGTTCTCCTTTACATCAGTCAGGTCAAACAGCTAAACAACAGTCACTGTTTTACAGCAACACAGGGAGGAGTTTAAAACCTGACACTATATAGGCACCAAAGACCATCTTTACCACTGTGAGGCAACTCATGGGTCAGGTCAGACCTTTCCGCTACGACAGCTCAACTAAACCAAAGAGAAACAAGAACTCTACAGATGCACCAGTGTACCCAGTTGTCACTTGGCGAGGGTTGTGCGTCAAGGTGGGAGAAGGTTGTTATTCCATAACCTGCAGAGAACACTTCTGGTCGGGACTGATTCTGATTATTTATCACTTTTTTTGTTTCAGACCAAAAAATATTTAAGTATCATATACTGACATTTTCTTGTGGATGTATTTTCATGTACCCTTTTGTGGTTTTAGGTCAGGGTTGATCAAGGAAGGTCATACAGAAATATCTGATATTTCAAAACTAACCAAACTCGTTATAGTGGCCATCTTTTGAAGGAGTTTGTTGCCCCTCCCTAGTAACTATGAAAAAGCCATTGCTTGAGACTTTGTCTTGAGTCATATGATGGAGCACATTCCCAGGACTAGCTTGGGCCTTCCCGGCTTTGTTTTTGCATGTGGTGTGACATGGTCATGTGTTTTTTAAAAAGATAAGGATATCATCTGAAGGATAACAAATTTAGGGAACAAAAGAATTGAAAATAAAAACCAAGTATCTGTGTTCTGATGTGTAGTTGTCATTTGTTCAATGTTAGGAAGTGTCAGTGTGACAGATTGTTCAGGATTAGCATGTATGAAGTTTGTCATTTGCTACTACGTACATTGACAATGTAATATCTGCCAATAATGTAATGGTTGCTAATGTAATAACTTCTGCGTTTGTTATAAATGCTGATAATAAATTGCTAAAAGTTTGTGCATAATGTAATAATTATTACATTGTGTTGATTATTACAAAATGAAGTGGGTCACTTTTTATGAATGTAATAATTTTAACCAATGTAATAACACAATTACTAAACTAAATTCACTCTTGTTTGTTCATGCATATCAAGTGTCATGCTTCAGTAATAGTGGACAACACACCACATTCCTGAATCCTTTTTTGATATTACTAAGGGAACGTAATTGTCCAGTTCATTAAACCTGTGGACTAATGTTGGAGGGCTCAAACTCATGTTTCCCAGCAGACACAAATGGGAAGATCGTGGCATTTTAATTAGTTTGGTACTGTTATCTGTAATATCTACACATGACCTGAACATACAGGGCATTCGGAAAGTATTCAGACCCCTTCCCTTTTCCTCATGAATCTACACACAATACCCCTTAATGACAAAGCGAAAACAGGTTTAGAAATTTGTGCAAATTTATTCAAATAAAAAAAACATACCTTATTTCGCCCAGGTACATCCTGTTTCCATTGATCACCCTTGATGTTTCTACAACTTGCCAGGTCGCAATTGTAAATGAGAACGTGTTCTCAATTTGCCTACCTGGTTAAATAAAGGTTAAATAAAAAAAAATAAAAAAAACTTGATTGGAGTCCACCTGTGGTGAATTCAATTGATTGGACATGATTTGGAAAGGCACACACCTGTCTATATAAGGTCCCACAGTTGACAGTGCATGTCAAAGCAAAAACCAAGCCATGAGATCGAAGGAATTGTCCGTAGAGCTCCGAGACAGGATTGTGTCGAGACACAGATCTGGGGAAGGGTACCAAAAAATGTCTGCAGCATTGAAGGTCCCCAAGAACAGAGTGGCCTCCATCATTCTAAAATGGAAGAAGTTTGAAACCACCAAGACTTCCTAGAGCTGGCTGCCCGGCCAAACTGAGCAATTGGGTGAGAAGGGCCTTGGTCAGGGAGGTGACCAAGAACCCAATGGTCACTCTGACAGAGCTCCAGACTTTCTTGATGGCGATGGGAGAACCTTCCAGAAGGACAACCATCTCTGCAGCACTCCACCAATCAGGCCTTTATGGTAGTGGCCAGATAAAAGCCACTGCACAGAAAAAGGCACATGACAGCCCGCTTGGAGTTTGCCAAAAGGCACCTAAAGGACTCTCAGACCATGAGTAAAAAAGATGCTCTTATCTGATTGAGCTCTTTGGCCGGAATGCTAAGCGTCATGTCTGGAGGAAATCCGGTACCATCCCTACGGTGAAGCATGGTGGTGGCAGCATGCTGTGGGGATGTTTTTCAGCGGCAGGGACTGGGAGACTAGTCATGAACGAGGGAAAGAGGAACAGAGCAGAGTAGAGAGATCCTTGATGAAAACCTGCTCCAGAGCGGTCAGCACCTCAGACTGGGGCAAAGGTTCACCTTCCAACAGGACAATGACCCTAAGCACACAGCCAAGACAACGCAGGAGTGGCTTCGGGACAAGTGGGAGTGGAGTGGCTTCGGGACAGCCTTATTTTAGAATAAGGCTGTAACGTAAGAAAATGTGGGAGTAGTCAAGGGGTCTGAAAACTTTCCGAATGCACTGTATGTAAAATAGAGCCATGAAGGCAATTTTGTATTAAAATGTTTCTTGTACTGGTTGAGCTGAAAGGTAAGACTTCCATATGTGAGGCTCATACGAGGACTGTAAAGCAGATCATTGAACGTAGTGGGGGGAAAATACTGATTTTGGCTGTGGACCGATGGGTTAAGGGTGATTGAGAGGAGTGAGTGTCTAACATGAGTCTGGTCCCATCTCCATCTCTGTAAAGCCTGGTCAATCCTGGGATAAGGAGTGAAACTGCTGTTTAATATTTTTGTGATAATTACAATTTGTCTAATCGCATGACTGAAAGCTGTCTCTTCAAATTGACCAGTTGTTTTTTTCTTTACAGACGACACTGGACACTGCAAGGTCAGAATGGAAGTGCAAGTCTGTTGTGGCAATGGATGCAAATGCAGTGTTTCTTAATATGCATTTCATTTAAAAAAAAGTGATTTTGGGCATCCCGAGTGGCGCAGTGGTCTAACGCACTAGCTGTGCCACTAGAGATTCTGGGTTCGAGTCCAGGCTCTGTCGAAGTCGACCGGGAGACCCATGGGGCGGCGTACAATTGGCCCAGCGTCGTCCAGGTTAGGGGAGGGTTTGGCCAGCATCACGCACTAGCGACTTCTGTGGCGGGCCGGGCGCAGTGCATGCTGACACTGTCGCCAGCCACACATTTGTGCGGCTGGCTTCCGGGTTAAGTGCAGTGCGGCTTGGTTGGGTCGTGTTTGGGAGGATGTACGGCTCTTGACCTTCGCCTCTCCCGAGTCTGTACGATAGTTGCAGCGATGAATGGAGATATTTAATAAAACAGTGATCCATTCTGACTACTACACTGAACAAAAATATAAATGTAACATGTAACGTGTTGGTCCCATGTTTCGTGAGCTGAAATAAAAGATCCCAGAAATGTTCCATTTGCACAAAAAGTGTATTTCTGTCAAATTTTGTGAACAAATTTGTTTGCTTTTAAAATAATTCACCTTTATTTAACTAGGCAACTCAGTTAAGAACAAATTCTTATTTACAATGACCGCCTACCAAGAGGCAAAAAGGCCTCCTGCGGGGACGTGGGCAGGAATTACACCACAACACTACATAAAAAGAGACCAAAGGCAACAACAGCATGGCAGAAACATGACAACACAGCATGGTAGCAACACATCACGACAACACGGTAGCAGCACAACATGATACAGCACAAACATAATACGAACATTGTTGGGCACAGACAACAGCAAAAAGGTAGAGACAACAATACATAACACAAAGCAGCAACAGCCATACATGTTAGTGAGCATGTCTCCTTTGCCAAAATAATCCATCAACCTGACAGGTGTGGCATAACAAGAGGCTGATTAAACAGCATGATCATTACACAAGTGCACCTTGTGATGGGGACAATAAAAGGACACTAAAATGTGAAGTTTGGGTAACTGTACTTTACTATTTATATATTTTTGACTACTTTTACTTCACTACATTCCTAAAGAAAATACTGTACTTTTTACTCCATACATTTTCCCTGACAACCAAAAGTACTCGTTACATTTTGAATGCTTAGCAGGACAGGAAAATGGTTAAACACATGGTCATCCGTACTGCCTCTGGCCTGGTGGACTCACTAAACACAAATGCATATTTTGTAAATAATGTCCATACATTTTAAAAACAAGAAAATGGTGCGCTCTGCTTTGCTTAATATAAGGAATTTCAAATGATTTATACTTTTACTTTTGATACTTAAGTATGTTTAAAACCAAATACTTTTAGACTTTTACTAGAGATATATTTTACTGTCTGACTTTCATTTTCACTTGAGTAACTTTCTATTAAGGTATCTATACTTTTACTCAAGTATGACAATTGGGTACTTTTTCCACCACTGGGTATCTCTGACCAACATATGCATATCTGTATTCTCAGTCATGTGGAATCAATAGATTAGGGCCTAATGAATTGATTTAAATTGACTGATTTCCTTATATGAACTGTAACTTAGTAAAATCTTTGAAATTGTTGCATGTTGCGTTTGTTTTTGTTCAGTATACATTCTCCGTAACACAAGACCACGTGCTAACACAGCCCAATCACTGGCCGGCAGGCTATGAGGAAGCTTGTACCCATATACCATATACATTAAAGAAAAAGTTCACCCAAAACCACTAATTCCTTTAATTTACAGTGTTAAATTACACATATGTGATTTAAAAAAATTGTGAACAAATGTTTCATTATGGCATTATAATAAGGTTGGTAGCAATATGGAACATCGTTGTGGAAATCTGTTGCAGCTCAAGTCGACTACAAAGTTCACAATGCAATGCTTGCTCTATGGGCTGGCTACACACAATAATACCAAAGACAATATCATCATGTAAAGTAGCTATTTAGCTGTGAAATCGCTTAAACAAACTACACTATCAATTTAGGAGTCTAGTCTCACCATGTTCAACCTGCAGATTGATGAGCCTCACAGAGTGGAGTCTGACATTCGCAAGGGCAGATATACTTTGAGGAGATGGAAAACGTTGCCCATACTAAGGCACTGGGCCACGATGCTGGACTATTATTATGGGACAATAAGCGCTCCTCCTTCAATGGGTGAATGGGAGTCAATTGGGCGCAAGCTCAAAAAGTAAACATTAGCATGAATTTCGTCAACAAGATGTACAATATTACTAATAGTTTCCATGATATGAGCTATTTAACTTGCTATATGTAATACTATATAGCTTTGGAGTCGTGACATTAAGTACTGTCGAGGAAAATAGCCGTTTCTCGACTCATACCCTGACATTGAGAAGAGATTGTGTGATGATTATTTTAGCAACCGTGTGACGCTGCATAACAACGTGAACGAGATTGGTAGCGTCTGCTGGGTGAGGCGTTAAACGTTCAATTCATTACCCAATGAGATTCCGTCTCCTGCTTTCTCTGGGCCCATTCACCAATATGGCACGCTTGAAATTCAAATTCTTTCGTCTTTATGAGCCACCAGGAGTTTTCCATAGGAATACTTAGATGTCGTCAGCGCTATCGCTATCTATTGGTTTTAATGTCTGCAATCAATGCATAATGTAATAATGATTACATTACGCGCAAAAACGCTATCACGTTATGCGTTCAGTATATTTATTACATTATAAATACAAAAGTTATTACATTAGCAGCGATTACATTATTGGCAGTTAGTTAATACATTATCAGTTGCTACAAACTTATTAAACTTTTCACATGCACTTTAACAATTCAACAGCACATGATCCAGCTGCACTTGCATTGTTCTGACACTTATGTCCACTAGGGGTCAACACCGTACACTGAGTATTTTTCTCTGGCTGCTTGCTAGTGTTCTGCAGCAGGATCCCCACCGAAGAGGTGTGATTCTACTGTCGCACAGTTTAGACAAGTGTAACTGTTCGAAAAGATTGGCACAAACCCATTTAATTATTTAATTTCAGAATTTATGCTACGTCAACGGGCATTAATTAGACAGTGCACTTACATGTCTTTTATTGTAAAATGTCAGCATAATTTCCTTTTTCAGGGCATTAAGCCAAAAATACACTATATAAACAAGAATATAAAACAAACCAATTGTGTAACATAAAGATTACATATTTAGCTGAACATTTAACTATGATGTTTCTATAAATAACTCATCATTTGAACCATTTCTGACACTGGTTAGACATTTTCTTTCATAATGAAATTCTTAATGATGAAACTGCCACATCCGTTTGGAATATTACAACAACCAAGTTACTGTAAGCAAACACAATTTTCCCCCTTAGACATCATTGCACACACAACAGAACCAAATTGAGGAATTCCTCTATATTATCTCCAGCTGTTATAACCGGATATTGAACTACTGGTAAGCACCATGACATTTCACAGCCAGTAACTCGTGTTAAGGTAATATTTGTATTTCCTAATGGCTGAAGCTAGCTGTAAGTTAGTGGCACAGCTCAATGTGTAGCCTAATTATGCATACTGGTTAGGCAAAGTAGACTACTACTAAAGAACATACTAACAAATACAATGCAGTATTATTGTAGTTCAGATGTACTTTTGTGATATTGAAGGATGTGAGAATGTGTTCAAAATTAACCTGTGACTTACTTACTAGAGTGAGACCAATGAAAGGGATTTCTTATAGCTAGGCATAAGGGATATTACATGTACATGTAACATTTAAAACACCACTAATAGAAAACGTATGCTAGTCTCTCATTCAGCCTTTTCTTCTTTTGTATAAAAACAGCGCATTTCAGTCATTAATCCATGTGATCAATTGGACAGAGTAAACACTACATTTCAACGTCTTGTTCTCTTTATAATGTAATAATTTCCTCAACGTTCTGGTGATCAAGACTCTACCAGTATTTCCATGATGTGCTCCAGCTCATTCAGGTCCCTGAAGCTCTGGTTGAGGGAGAAGGGAGAGGGCGAAGTGGACGGAACGGAGGACAGAGAGGGTAAGTACTTAAGCAGCTCGTCACTGGCTGCAGCAGAGAGTGCTCGAACCCCCATCTCCCTGTCAAACACAGATGTGTCAATGTCATGGAAAAGTTCATCCAGTTTCACATCCTGCAGGTAGCTGGAATGCATGACCTCCTCCACACTACCAAATGCCACCCCCTCTGAGGTTCTAGAACCCTCAGGGCGCCACTCAGAACTCCAGTGCCATGTGGGGGCCTGTTTGAACCCCAGGTCTCCAGGTAGGTTCTCAATGGACATGAAAGGTGTCCTCTGAGGTGCCTGAGGCCCTGGCCCTCCATCAACGGCCAAGTCTAGTTCTTTCAGGATGGAGGAGACAGCAGCTGACAGGGAGAAGTCACTCTCTGAGGACATCCAGACCTCTTCCATGTCCTCGACATTGTTTACAACACCCAGACCAGACTCCCGGTGGGTGCAGGGGTTAGATGGGACCATGGGTGGCACAGGTCCTGACAGGTTAACTAACCCAGATGGAGGCTTGTTTTCTATGTGTATCTGCCGAAGGGTGTTGGTTATCAACACGGAGCGGCGCAAACTAGGCTCCACCAGTGCCTTCCCGCGGTGGTACTTGTCGAGGGAGATGACCAGCACTGATTGCCGCTGGCTCTCCCAAGTGGCGCTACGCATGCCCCCCACGACATCATCATGGAGTTTGCGCTTCTGTCCCTTGGATATCATCATCCTCCTCGACCAAACGAAGTTACTGTTAGCTAGAGGGAGAACACAAAACATGATAAGAATCTTTAAAGATCACATCACGTTTCATGGTGAGTTGACTGCAGTTGTGGGATAATACTTAGCTAGTAATATAGCTATGTCCCGGTGATAATTGGCTAGTAAATAAATGCCTAGATAACTAACGTTAGTACAGTAGCTAACGTTGGTTAGCTAGGTAACTTAGCTAGCTAATAGCTTTCTCTCCACTTCCTAACGTTACTTTGTCGAAATTTGACAAAACAACAAACCTGTCGTGCGCAACCGTTCTTCTGGCTCCAGGTATCTTTTCAATATACAAATGTAAAGAATGCTGTTAGCTCCAAATATATTTGTTTGCCTAGCTCGCCAACCGGCAAACTAAAACGTGAACTTGTTCCCGCCCGAGATTTAAGTTTCACCAGAGGAAAAGGCGAAGTGAGAGGTTTGACTCTCGCCACAACCAAGTCAAGGAGAGAAGTGAACAATTCTTCATTAGTTCTTAATTTTCTCGAAATCTAAAAGCACGCGCTAGATTCGAACCAATATCTTAAGTAGTTGAACATATTATTACTCCAACCTCGTGACAAACTGAAACGTTTTAATTTTCGTCAAAACAATTTTTGCCTGTGATTTGTCGCGAGACGACCGTTAGACCCGATAACGTGTTTCTACGCATGAGTTTTGCTAGCCAACGTCGTCATGCATTTATCTACAAGGGTGCGTTCGTAAATTTCCTCCAGTGTTGCAGTCTAATCAGGTCGTTCTTAAATTCAGAGCGTTGTCAATCTTTGGGTCTTTCCTAAATTGACTTTGGCTATCAGTGCACTCTTGTCTGAGTGTGCCAGAGCGCAGAATAACTGATGAATTCAGATAAGCATGCGCTGAAATCGGAGTAGATAGCCAGAATTAATTTACCAACGCACCCCAAGTGTGATCAACGATTTCTATTGGAGGAACAGTTTTAGCTTATCTTCATACTGTAGTCTTTTCCCTGCGTGCTGGAAATAGTGACAAGCGGCGAGTTACATGAGTGCGTTACATCACTAGGGTAGCCTACATAAGAACAAAAAATACATATTTAAGGCAAATTACTAATGCATGTGAATCGGATAACATTTCTCAAATAATACTAAATTAAAATATGTCCTGTATTACAAGTTTAAAAAAAACATGAGTTTATGATAAGCAAGCAACTTTCTTTGGGTTTACAGTAGGCTGGCCTATTTTGACAAAGCCAGCTATGGACAGTCACGAGGTACTTCGCTCAACAAGTTACTGAATGCTTTGCATACCCATGATACTGTGATATTAGGCTACGCAAGTCATTGCATGCCTACCTGTTTGTCTCTATATTCAAGCAGAACGCTTCTCAAATGTTTGTCTCAATCGCCAAATTAGAAATTCAAACTAGTCAGAATTCCAGTAGATAAAGGAAATGTCGTCTATGGTGTTGACAGTGGTGGGATAGTCCCAGCAGTCTCTAAGCTTTTGTTTGAAGTGTTCACAGAATGGGTTGTGTACGCGACACTTCTAGATATCGGAAATAGTGACTCTGTATGTGAGTGTACTACTGCCTCTGCCAAGAAGACTTTGAGACCTTCATGGCACAGGTCAGGTGCTAGTTCACCTATAACCACAGTTATTGGTTCAAGCTCCATTTCAGCTGTTCACCCTCAATAGCAACATAGTGCCAGCAAATACCTCTGATAAACATTGTTGACATGGTTTTCTAGAGAGAGAGTGACACAAAGACTGGCAACCCTTTATTTCAAAAGCAAGCTATAAAATGATGACATATGATATGATTCTTAGGAATATATACATTTGTAGTCTACATTTGTTTGCACAGCACACGATCAGGCTACAAGTAGGCCTAGGCTATCAATAGCACATAGGCCTACTTGCTGACTCACTTTGCACTCATACTGTACATTCAACATTAAATTGCTGTTAGGAATTTTTTATTTTTTTTGAATGATATAGGTCTGCACAAAGTCTGAGACCCACACACAATTACAAAGATGATTAACATATTATGTTTTTCCTACATTATAATATCCATTGTCAAGATAATGAAAATAATTACAAAACATTAGCAAAAGCCAAAGCTGCCATTTCTTTCACGCAAGAAAGATTGGCCTGTAGAAATAACATCTAAGTTACGGTGTCTGATAGGCCAGCTGTGGTAACTGCTTCATGGAAACAGGGAAGGAGGAGGGCTCTGTCTTGTTCGGGTTAACTGTACTCCCCGCAAACCCCAACGGTCTTCCTGTCCCAGTCAGAGATGGACAAGCACTTGACGAAGAAGTGTCCCAGGTCATATTTGGAAATGACGCGACCTTTCAGCATGTTCTCTGTCACTGTGTACTTCTCAGTCAAAGGGAAGTTATCTGTTGGGAATAGCAGTGCATTTATATTATTCAGAAAATGTTTACTCAATATGTTTATCATGTTTAATATCAGTTGAATTAAAAGCATGAGCTGGAGCAACCCCAGAGAACATATTTAATATACAGGTGCTGACCAATGGCGAGTAAACTGTAAACTATAAAAAAAATGTATTGAGTGTGCGACTATTTATTTTAATATCAGTTGAATAACACTAATCCATCCATCCACCCACTGGGCACACACTTTGAATCAACATTTTTCCCACATAATTTCAATTAAATTACATTGAACCAATGTGGAATAGATGTTGAATCTGTGCCCAGTGGGTTAGAGTGTGAGGAAGGATGATAGGCCTATCATGTCATTACTGGAATCACTTACAGTAATGGTAGTACAGTATTACATTTCTACTGATTCAGGAAATGAGGAAGGGCAATGACTAACCGTCGATGTGAGGGGGCATGACAGCCACAAAATCCAGCCCTGACTCCTTCAACACCATGTACATCCTATCATGGTCCTCCGTGACCGGCAGGAGCCTGGGTGGCACTTTAGACCGGTCCCATAGAAGGAAGGCTGTGAAGCAGAGAGGGGGACGATATAAGGATATGGTTTCTTTATGGTGGTTTATTGGAAGTTGGAAAGATTCTGTAACCCTGACTGTCCAAGATTCCTCTGTACCCGACATGCAGCCAACTACTTTGCGGATCCCCCGAGCCTTCATGGCGTCTAGGATGTTTCTGGTTCCTTCTGACATCATTGTTGTGGGACCTGTGGATTACAACTTAAACATGAACATACTGACCATTATCCTGGCCTAAGCAACCACTAGTGCAGTTAGTTACTGCAACTCACCCTGAATATTATTACAAAACATATTTTTACCTCAGAGCAGAAAACATGTTTTAATGAGACTCCTGAACACATTTTGATTTTCACTTCAAGATTGATTTCAGTATAAAGGGAAAGGGGGATACCTAGTCAGTTGTACAACTAAATGCCTTCAACTGAAATGTGTCTTCTGCATTTAACCCAACTGCTATAACATATCTGTTCTAACTTGGTTTTATTCACACAACTGCACATATGTTTTTACTAACTTAACATTCCTATAACTTACTAATGAAAGATTGCCTAAACTTACTGAGGTCACTCCTGGTGCCTAGAATGATGATAACAACATCCTGACCCTCTATGGTCTTCTTCACATCCTCCTTATTGAGGACATCTCCCACCACCACCCTGCAGGCTTTGTGTTCTGCAGGCAGCCTGGCAGGGTCCCTCACCAGCACTGTCACATTGTAACCTGTGGACAATGATGAACAAAGAAGATTTGTGAATTTATTGACTCATCTTATCTTATCATCTACCACTGATCCAGAAGAATTTGAGTCTGATGGGAATCTGAAGATGAGTGGAATATGTAATGCAGGCAACTGGTTCATTTTTGACGAATCGATCTCAATTCTAGAGCACGGCCATGGATCGAATTGATGTTATCCAGTGTTCTGGATAAGCACGATAAGCAGACAGCGGACTTTATCACGTATCTGCTATGCACTCATCACAATCATGTGTCAGCAGAACCCTATAACGACTTGCATGACTCAACACCTTTGTCTCGTGATCTCAGAGCAAGGAAACGAAAACGCTTGGGAATCAAATAAGCCAAATTATATCTGCTTATTTTAGCACGTTTGTCACATGTGATTGAGTGTGCATTTTATATAAATGTTTATATTAATTTGAAACTATGTAATTAATAGCATAGTTCAGATTGGAATAGAATATAAAATAACAGCACAATATAGAAGACCTGTTTTTTCCCATTGGAAGGCTGTCGCAAATAGCTCAGCTGACCGTTGATACTTCCAATTACACTAGCATAGCATATGTTAATAACAGATGTCTGCTAGTTTAGAAACATTGCAAAACACTCCGATCACCTTTGGACCAGTCTACACAGCAAATGTTATATGAGGGATTGTGTATCATATCATTAACCTAATCATATCATATCACTCATATCATCAATCATCTCCTACAATCATTTGTAAATGATGTCATTTAGAAACGTTGCCTACCCGCTGCAACAGCCAGTGGTAAGGTCACCAGTCCGGTCATTCCCGTGGCCCCAAATATTGCAACATTCTTGATCGATTCTGACATAATAACAGATTGAGAAAATATCACTGGTCACAGAAGAATGTTACAATTTCTTGCTTCGTTGATCGTGTGCAACAATATCCGAAAGCACACATGCAGAATGAACCTCTTGGACACTTTGGGGAACGCCCCTTTCAGATAAACAAAAAATGCTCACTTCCGCAAAAGAACCTCCCAGCCCCATCAATTAAAGGAAAACGCACACAGTCACAACAGGGCTACATTGTGCAGGAGTCCTGCTTTTTGTGTGAATTTCAAAACTTTATTGTCAGTTGATCTATCCAGATCAACCATAGCGCACGGTTGATTTTCATGGCAAGATATATTCCTTTTAGAGAATTTCAAGTCATGTATTCTGTTTTCGTTCTCTGTCTGGAGATCCAAAGTTCTGAAAGGTTGGCATTTCCCAAAAATATGTCAAGTGTCATGCCCTGATCTGTTTCACCTGTCCCTGTGATTGTCTCCACCCCCTCCAGGTGTCGCTTATTTTCCCCAGTGTATTTATTCCTGTGTTTCCTGTCTCTCTGTGCCAGTTTGTCTTGTATGTTTCCAAGACAACAAGCGGTTTTCCGTTCTCCTGCTTTTTGCATTTCTCCTTTTTCTAGTCCTCCTGGTTTTGACCCTTGCCTGTTTCTGGACTTTATCTGCCACTCTGTACCTCCTGGACTCTGATCTGGATTTGACCTTTTGCCTGTCCACGACAATTCTCTTGCCTACTCCTTTTTGGATTAATAAACATTGTAAGACTCCAACCATCTGCCTCCTGTGTCTGTATTTGGGTCTCGCCTTGTGTCATGATAAGGAGATAAAATTGCAAGCCTAGTCCTAGTTACCTCTTGCCAAATCACCTTCATTGCACTTCAGCCAACCCCACCTCGCGACATCCATCCGGTTAAGGCACCAATGTGACTGACAGGGATTCGAACTGCCTCCTGTGTTCCACATTGTGAGCTACAAGAATGTGGTAGCCCACTAACCTAAATCCTGCAGGAATTAGTTTGGGGAGGTGCTATTGTAACGGAGTTAAGAACGTGCCGTAACTCACTCCACATCTAGCATGAGATGTCGCCGATGAAGCTATCCAATTGGTACCTTTTGTTTAGCTCATGTGTGTTGGGAAGCAGAGGATCACTAGTTTGAGTCTGATATGGGGACAGGAACAGTGGAGAAAGCTAAACTGTTAGCAGCACACTGATGTCCTTTTCACTATCACACATCTTCAGGTCTCTGGCAAGGTTGTGAATGTGGTTCACATAGTCTTCCCTCGTCAGACTCATGGCGATACAGTTGCTGGGGGAAGCGACGGTTCAGAGAACCACCTCTGTTACATAACATAGGCCCACTTTTCCTTAATAGATGCATTCCATAAGATGCTCCCTGTACGAAAGGCTCTTCATTAGGTGACATTCATGTTATTAATAGATGAGGAGAGAACAATTACTGTAGGTTGAAGTAGATTCATTTTAATGTCACTTCAGGTACAAATCTTTTATTTAGTTATCCATAGATGTATCCATAGGTGGGTGTGCTTTAAAAAAAATATATATCGTTTTTTAATTCAGATTTTCATGGGGTGCTGCAGCACCCTTAGCCCTCCTACTTCCCGCTCTGTAGTTTACTGTTTATTTTTCGTTTGTATACCAGTAATACAATTTGTTTATGTGAATTCACTTTTAATAATATGCCTACTTGCCAACAATTCCACTTCCGGAGTGGCGCAGTGGCACTGCATCTCGTGCAAGAGGCGTCACTACAGTCCCTGGTTCGAATCCAGGTGGTATCACATCCGGCCGTGATTGGGAGTCCTATAGGGCTGCACACAATTGGCCCAGCGCATTGTAAATAATGATTTGTTCTTAACTGACTTGCCTAGTTAAATATTGGTTAAATAAAAATAAAGTAATAATAAAAAATTAAATTCAACAATTACAACAACAAAAAATCCCGGTATGACATAAACTACCTTCCAATAGTTGCAAACTACATGTTCTCAAATGAAATATGTCCACGGGGAATGGAAGGCACCCTTGGCACCATTTATAACGGGTAAAGTCCCCCCCTTTCTGTCTCTCTCTCAATTCAATTAAAATTTCTAATTTTATTGACATGGGAAACATGTGTTAACATTGCCAAAGCAAGTGAAGTAGATAATACTTCTCTCTCTCTTTCTCTCTCGCTATACGGAGGTGAGTTCCTTCGCCGCACTAATGCCGAAATCTCTCTAGCAGTATCACGAGTGGCGGGAGAGGGAGTGCGAGCGCGTAGGATATCAAGTGGACAGGATATCGGAGCCCACCGGCTTTGATTATTTGATCAAGCATCTTTGCCTGGTTGCAAGACACCTTTCATGGCAGTCTCGTGGTCCCACTAGCCACAGCAGGGAATTTACATGTATTATCGCATTAAATGGCTTTATTAGCCAGATCTTTATACTGATCCCACAGTCCGTTGTATATATATTTGTATAGGCTACTTGACTACTATGCCAGCGAAGAAACACGGCGTCGCGAGGCTCTGTTCATAATTTGTCCACTGGTTCATTGATACAGGCACCTCATCGACTGATTTTACGTCTATATCGGTGAAAAACAAACCCATACCTGGAATTGGGGTTAAGGTAAGGTCGTTGTAGCATATGCTGCATGTCTATATGTATATAAAAATAACATTTCCAATGTAATTGAGCATGAACAATTCGAGGTGCCTGTTTTCGTGGGAGATGCAGCAACACCGGCCTGCATTGGCTAAGGCTACTGCAGTGATTCTATAGGGCCGTATTTTATGCTGTTTCATTAGATTTTTTTGGATATTAGGCATATGCTTTTGTTTAGATCGCAGTTTGCCATACATACTAGTTAGGCTACTATTTGTGCATGGGCTTTGAATAGCAAATGTGGACCGGTTAGGATAGGCCTTATACAATGTTGAATTATTTAGTATTGGTCCGCGCATGTTCCTGATCATTAAACGCACATAAGTGTATCAGATTTGCATGACACTTTTAGAGAATTCATTGAATCTCACAATGAAGCCTTATTCTTGAAAGAAGTAGCCCAAGAGAGCACTAAATAACATGCTTGTACATATAGTAGTCTATAGCCATATGGAGCCTACACTACGTTATTGGACCGCAACTACATTAAAAGTAGTTAAAATGTAAAAGCTATTTGATCCAGCAGCAGATTAGCCATATGACAATTATAGCATAGACTATGTAATCTTAATGTAGCCACTTTCTTGATTAAAAAAAAGTGTTAATCCAAAGAAACGCACCATGCACTTTATGGGATGGTGCAGGGGACGGTGATCATAGCCTGCGTGCGGATTGGACCAAAGAGACGGTGTTGGTAGGGATGCACATCGCATGTATCATTTTAAGGTTAAAAGCGATAGCACAATAGGGAGTTATTAAGCAGCCCGACAACATTTTTACCTTTCCACGCATATTCCATAACAAAATATCTGTCATTGATATTCTCGTTTGCCCTGCCTTCTTACACATAGGCATGCACAGACAATTGCGTCGACACTGTAGTAGCCCACCTCATCATCACCATGGATAACCACCACCAGGCACAATTATTAATGATAGCCTAATCATGCAGCTTTGAAATGAGAAATATTTATCTAATGTGCAGAGCGTTTGTGTGGATCATGCCTAAATTCTGTTCACTGAACTATATATATTTTTTGTCGACCGTAGAGCTGGGCGTAGCCTGTTCTACGGATGTCAGTGTTGTTACAGTTGGTCACACACAGCTGTTTAAATTGTGACATGACTAGAGCGATCAGTTGCAACACAGTCAGTGGCGTGCTGTGACGTCACGCTACTACCGGCTGTCCATTGTACGGATCTGTCATGGGACGCAAAAATGTCAAATTCAGACACTTCAGCAAAGTTTGTGTGCAAAGGCAAAAAGGATATCAAGAACTAATTTATTCTGAATGCCAATGAGAATTTATGGTTTAACATTAGCATATTTTGACATCCAGTCTTATAGGCCAATGTTGCATGACTGAAAATAATCGTTTAACAAGGCCTACTGTTGTAGTGGGCCTCTGCTAGCCATCCAAACGGACACTACTGGAAGGCTACATTTCCCTGTGGTGAACAGTGATACACGCCATCGATATAGCCAATTGGCCTACTTCTGGAAATGTGATGCAGTATAACATCTGATAAGCTAAAGTGAAGTTGTTTCAGATAAAGGGCTTACGGGAACTGGTGTTTGTTTTTTGTGTGTTCTGGGTCTTCTGTCCCTTGAACACAGTAGATGACCTATTGTCTTTACATTTAAACACAATAAAAGACCTGGGTCTCTACTGATACTACAGAAGTGTGCCTTCAGAAAAGGACCTAGCCATATAGCCAATACTCCCCGTTTTCTCAAATGTACGACAATTGACCGCAATATTATGTGGAAAGTAAAGGTCAAAGTAAAAAATGTCCTCTGATACACAAATCTGTCTAAAAGATTGATGACAAACTGAATGAAAAAGCAGGGGGAACCAGGAAGACCAGTCCCCAGCCTGAGGGGGACAGAATTAAAGGTCCTCAATTCTGTGGCGTGTAATGTGGTGTGGCATCTGTCTATCCTCACAGGAACTTCTCCCTCTCTTCTCCTCTTCTATCCTCTCCTTCCCATAGTGGCTTAGTTTCTTTAGCCCACTAACTCCTCACACAGCGAAGAGAGCTTGGGGTCAGGGTGTCACTCTCGTATCTATTCCTGGAGCTGAAATTATTGACAACAAAACCGAACTGCTTCAC
Source organism: Salvelinus fontinalis (assembly GCF_029448725.1). Classification (NCBI taxonomy): domain Eukaryota; kingdom Metazoa; phylum Chordata; class Actinopteri; order Salmoniformes; family Salmonidae; genus Salvelinus; species Salvelinus fontinalis. The sequence continues at coordinate 45,167,896 of NC_074697.1, read as the reverse complement.
TTTGATGATTGTCAAGATGTGTTCATTTGATCGTGTACTGGAGGCGGATTTTCAGGAAGAGAAAATGTTCACAATATTTAGCAGCACTACTATGATACATTTAGGTTTTTAAATGTTCTGTATCTTTTACAGTATCAATGTTTGCAAAGGGGACGCAAATGTAATCAAGACCAACGACATATTTTTGCAAAGAGGGGCTACTCAGGATAGAATAAACCCAATCAGATTTAATGCAGCCGAAAGAGATCCATAAAATAATTCTGCATTTACAAACATCTTAAATAAAGGGCAGTTCGTGACATTTCTGCAATGGTTTTCATAGCTCCTCAAAGGACCTCTGCTTCTCTCTGACAGGAAGTAGGAAGTGAGAAGGTCACAGACAGAGCGCTACTGGAGCACCTGGCTTGTTGCCTGGGAATTCTCTGGTGAGGAGATTGAGGTGGTGTTAGGTGTTGTTTATTACTGTACCAGAGCCCTCCTTTCCAGAAGCATGTTTGGGGCAGTGGGAAAAGGGGATGGGTGGGGAGATACAGCCTGAGTCTTACTCCATGCCGGCTGGAGATTTATAGTTGTAGCCGGGTGACACGGTGTAGCCAAAGAGCAATAATAATGTTGAGTGCTTTGGAGGAGAATGCTGAACAAGAGCCAGAAACAAACTGGCGAAAACAAAGATGGCCTATCTGAATTGTGCCTATGTCACTACAGGGTATTGCAGTATCTACAATTGATTTGAGCTATAAAGGGATGAGGCGGTCTGTAAAGAACAGAAGCAGCAGAACACAGCGACACAGAAAATGATCAGGGCAAGACTGACCCATAAAGAGAATCCTAAATGTATGTTCAAACTCTTGTGGTCTGAATTGTGGCCACAGCATGACTTCTCCCGCCCTGTACTATGCACAAGGTGTAGCAAGAAACAGTAAGGACTCAGTGTTTACTAAACTTCAATGGTTACACCATGGTGGTTGTGTTGTCAAAGGTGCAGTCCACTGTCTCTGACCTTCTCCCAGCACCAGAGGGATCAAAGGGCTTAGGCATGTTGCCTTGTCGTGTCTCTTTTGGAGGTGTCATGGACATGTATGGGACCCTGTGTCGTCCCTTGTTTGCCAGAATCTGTTTTTGCTTCATTTTAGTCTGATCGTCATTGGATTCTCTGTTGAGGGCTAGCCTGATCACCACGCTAGCTGCTACCCAGCTAGATGTAGGCCATGTAGGCTGCTGTTGTTGACGGTAGAAACAGTCAGGCACCCCGGATAGATGAGATTCGTCAGTGAATTGTCAGTGAATTGTCCCCGTAGCAGCAGAAGCATATGTGGGCTGGATTATTGCTGGAGAGCAACAGTGTTGTTGTTTCAGTGCAGAGCGTCTTGGATATGTGAGACGGGCCTCTGGTACGCTGAGACACTGGCAGCTGTGTTTGTTTACCAGGAAGAACCACATCATGTCAGTCAGTGGGATCCTTAAGCTAAAATACTGTCTTATTAGAGGGACCCCAGGTGGTGGGTCTAGGAAAGGCCTGCCGGGGCGACCTAGAGCTGACAACAGCACAGGCCAGTACGTTTGACATATATGACAGTGTTGACAGTTTGGATGGAGCCTTAATGCATTGGCGACCATTGTGGCTGTATGGTGGCCTTCTGTCATTGTGACATCCTTCACTATACTGTACATGACCTTGGAATTATAATGTGCGTGCGGTCCCTTGAAAAGGAAGTGGGTTGTGTGTTCATTTTTGTGACATGTGGGGTCTTTCTGTATAAAGGTGATGTTGTTCAGTAAGTATGTGACGCACAGTACCACCCGTTTCGTGGCTCAAGAGGCTAGTAGTATCTGGTAGTATGTGATTGTAGGACACACCAGCTTCTTGAGCGGTCATGATGGAGATGTACTGCTGACGCCTCCGGGTGCAGTCTTTGGAGCTGCTGTAGGAGGCATTCTGGGTATCCAGGGGACATTCTGCTGGGGAATGAGACAACCAACTGGAACGCGTTGACCTGTGACACATTAGACTCATGCTTCACCACACCCTCCTCTGCGTCTCCCGCACACCCACACATAGGTGGGTGTGCACGCACGCACGCACGCACGCACGCACACACACACACACACACACACACACATCGGTGGTGTGATTGTTACAGTATCTTTCTCTAAATATGAATTTCACTGAGCATTGCATCGATACTTTGACCCGATCTGATACAGATTAAGATCATGTAGAAAGATGTGTAAGTATGAGCCCAGTATTTAAATGTTACCTTTATTTAACTAGGCAAGTCAGTTAATAACAAATTCTTATTTTCAACTACAGCCTAGGATTAGTGGGTTAACTGCCTTGTTCAGGGGCAGAACAACAGATTTTGACCTTGTCAGCTCAGGGATTCAATCTTGCAACCTTTCGGTTACTAGTCCAACGCTCTAACCACGAGGCTACCTGCCTACCACAGTATGAGCTCACTATGATATGTATTTACTGTACATTCCCAATTGTTTCCTGAAATATTATATTTTTTATTTATTGATGACCTCGTTTCTGGAATTGAGAATACTCTCCTGATTGGTGTGTTGCGTTCATATTTTTCAGAATGTCTGTATGTTGGGCTCATACTTCTATAGAAGCTGATAGTGGAGGTCCCTCTGGTGACATGTAAATGTCTGTGAGGCTTTTTTGACATTTTCTGTTGTATGTCTCATATGGCTGCTTAGTTGTCCAATATTTGTTGAATTTGTTTTCTGACTCAACTTTTATTTCTTGATGTATTAGATGGTTGTGAATGGCTGTGTACAACAACACTTGCGAGATATATACATATATACAGTATATATATATATAGAGAGAGAGAGAGAGAGAGGGAGAGAGAGAGAGGGAGAAAAGAGAGAGATAATTACACTCCAATGGATCATGACCCTCAGCCAGTGTGCGAATTACAGGTGGGAAAGCAGTTTTTAAAATGCAGTTTTGTCCTGCTACAGTGGTAAATATGAAAATGAAAGGTTGTTCCCTCTCCCTCTGTTTTTCTTGAGCTCTCGCTAACGAACTTGCAACATTATCAACTAGGTTCAGCCCACTAGCGGACTTGCACACATTTTCAACTGTATACTAAGTATTATTTACGGTGTTCTGCTGAGGTCTATAGTCGCCCTGTAGATAATCATGGCATTCTGCAATGAATAGAAGGCCGATAGGGTATTGGCCACTAACTCCTCACACAATGAAGAGAGCTTGGGGTCAGGGTGTCACTCTCGTATCTATTCCTGGAGTTGAAATTATTGACAACAAAACCGAACTGCTTCACTTTGACGATTGTCAAGATGTGTTCATTTGATCGTGTACTTAAGATTGAGGGTGATTTTCAGGAAGAGAAATATGTTTACTTGGATTATTTAGCAAGAGATCCCTAAAATAATTCTTCATTTCCATACATCTTAAATAAAGGGCAGTTCGTGACATTTCTGCAATGGTTTCTATAGCTCCTCAAAGGACCTCTGCTTCTCTCTGACAGGAAGAAGGAAGCGAGAAGGTCACAGACAGAGCGCTACTGGAGCACCTGGCTTGTTGCTTGGGAATTATTCTCTGGTGTAGAGATTGAGGTGTTAGGTGTTGTGAATTACTGTACCAGAGCCCACCATGCAAACAGGATGTTCTGGTTCTGTATCTTCTGCGTCTTTTGGTGACCTATTGAAAACAGTACAACAATGATATGGCAAATTAAGGTGTGTGATGTATGCCTTTTTTTTCATGACTAAACAAAGTAGCCTAACACACCTGTGGAAGTATGTCACTTTCAGGGTCCAACTCCAGCTCCAACTGACAGGTTTATTACCATGTGCCTTTTTTGTTGTTGTTTTTGAATGGGTAAGGGGTGGGCTCCAGATGATTCTATCAGCCAATCAGGGCAGTATGCAAATACATTCAAATTTGCCCACACCCACACAGTCAGACTGAGCATTTCAGTGGCCCAAGGAGGCTCAGGGAAATAAATGATGAAAAATATTGTGAGGTTTGAAAAATACAATTAAAAGACTGCATTGGGGTCTTTAATTCAGGCTAGAAGAGTGTAGGCCTGATAATGACAATCGTCAAGTGTTTTGTAACAGATGTCTCTTTCCATTCATTAAATGGTGAGTACACAGTACGCTGTTTGGATGCTGGAATTATTTTGCAGTTGATGAAAATGCCCAGGTAGCTTACTTTCTGAAGTGATTTGTTTGACAATCAGATGAAACATTACTGGTTGTGTTCATGCCCCCTTAAAAGCTAGTACATGTTTACCATATTTACCGTAACCCTATCAGTCCTGAGATCCCAGGAGACATTGGCGTTTCATTTATCGGTTTTATTTATCTGCGTGTCTAGCCCTTATGTTCAGCCTCACAATGAATTGTTTTACCATAATATTTTCAGGACAACCAGGGCTACAAATAGAACACAAAACTATATGAAATAAAGAGTTGCATAATATAACTGAATGTCATAAAAAAGGTCTGCCAAAGCAAAAACCTGGTAAAATGTATTTATATGAATTCTGTACATACAGAAATGGTTTGCTGACTGGGAAATAAATATCCAACTAGTCAGTATTATAGACACCATGTCCTAGGATTTCCAATGCTATGTAGAAGAACCCCTTACCTTCTAACGACTTTTCACACAATGTTTTAAAAGGGGTTAGAAGTCCAAAATGTGCCCGGCTATAGGTCATATTCGGCCCATAAAATAGGTCCTGTGAAATAAATAGAGACCCCCGTATGTTACTGTATAATTCACACTCGGCCATGATCCCAAGACTTACTGAAAATGTGATTTCCAGCCAGACTAGAATATGTCAACCTTTAAGAGTGCTGAGCATGTATTTAGTGTTTACTCCTGCCTTTCACGTCTTGACTGCTTTTAAAGCTTTGCGCTTTGTGAAGTGCCTCGAGGACAATAGCTGGTGTTGTAACAGGAAAGAGTTCAACCTCACTCAGTCTCCCATTGCAAAGAAAGTCCATTTTTCCCCTCACAGATTCCCTGCACCCTTATACTTTTACATGTCCATCTTCATACTGACATGAGTGTAACATGACAAAGAGCCAGAGGGATGGGGGATAAGGGCAGCCGCTCTCTGGTTTATGCATTGTGCTGTGTACTGACGGCAGTGCTCTGATCTCATCTCACTTGATGTGAAAGAGACGCAGTATGAGCCAGTTGTTTCAATAAAGTTATTTTTTCTAAGACATGATCAGAGAAGAAGACTGTGCCAAACTCCCTCTATTTAATGTATGTTATGCAAATTAGCAATGAATGATAAATGATTCATAAGAATCACAAATGTTTTTGATAAGTAAACGGATGAGTCGTGAATGAGGAACATTAACATTAGCAAATGGGTTTGATTCAATGCGTGATTTGTGCTCCAGAAATCGTAGATATCTATGGCTGTTCATAGCCCTCCCTGGATTACTAACTATCTGGTGTGGACTGGAGCTCTATCAAAACATGCATGCACTTTGCCCTTAAACACAGCTGTTGTGATTCAGATTTCCTGCATGGTGTTCGAGATGATGTATTTACCTTTGTATAGTATCATTTGTTTCTATGGGGGTGACAAAGGGTGCATGTGATCCACATCCTAAATGTACTGTACTCTACCTAACTCTCCCACTGTGTGTCTGTAGGGTTGCTCAGGGAAACAGGCGCGATGGCCAATGCCTCCACAGACCTGGACAACGCGGAGGCCCAACGCCAGCTCAACAACAACAACACCCGTCTGGCCGGCAGCTCCGGACACTGGGAAACCGAGGTCACCAGCTCCAAGCTGTTTGAGTGTTCCCGCATCAAGGCCTTGGCAGGTGGGTGGATAGAGAGACTATACTGGACTAGAGGAACAAGAGCACCTTCACCTGTCTCAGTCACAGCTCCATCACTCACAAAAGACACAGGCTTTATAGACTTCCCTGTATACCTGATGGAGGTTCAAAGTTGTAGAAGGACTTGATTCATGATCTATCATACAGGGGGCTACTGACAAGGGGGTGTGGTTGATATATCAGAGCCAGTGCTATAGTACTTGAGTCCAGGACTCGGACTGGACCAGCGGTGACTCAGACTTGGACTCGGACTCTGAGTGGACCAGTAGTGACTGGGGAAATAACTCAGATGTGAGGTTTAGTAACTACATCACTGATCAGAGCTCTATCCTGATGAACTACAAATGTAGGATCTTCATTTGATCACTCTTTTGTTTCTGAGAATATTCCTGCAGAGCAGGAAATGCAAACTTGTAGTGTATTCCAGGTTTAAAAAGTTGGTAATTTCAACTTTAAAATGTCAGACTCCTACAAAAATGTCCATTAAATTCCACATAATAATTCACATTTCCGCTTGCTGCAATTTTATTTTCCTGCTGTAGCAAACTGGCTCAAATTAAGATCCTACATCTGTAAGCCCTGTGTTTATCTCATCTCTCCTGCAGAAGAGAGAGATGCTGTCCAGAAGAAGACCTTCACTAAGTGGGTGAACTCCCACCTGGCAAGAGTGTCCTGTCGAATCGCTGACCTCTACAACGACCTCCGGGACGGCTACATGCTCACCAGGCTGCTGGAGGTCCTGTCTGGGGAGATGCTGGTTGGTCAACCCATTCTCTGGTTCCCAACCTCAGTCTAACTTTCAGTCAGTAGATGCTAGGAGAACAAGCGCAAACTATTCAACAAAGAGCTCTGCATTGTAGTTATTTTTGTACCAAATATTATTCATTCATGTCTAAATGTTTCATGAATGTTGTCAGCACTGCAGCTATATGTCATGTGTAATCGTATGAGAATAGTAGTCAGCATAATGGGGTTTGACAATTGGATGGGAACAGCATTTGCACGCCATTGTGTTTTTAATGAGAATAATATTGTTTTAATATAAAGGCATTGAGATCAAAGCCTATATTTCCCCTGCAGATTGCTTTGACCAATCAATTACTCCTCTCACCATTCCACTCTTGTTCCCTCTCTCATTCCCTCTAACTCCTTACCTCGCTGTCCTCTCACCCTTCTCTCCCTCCCTCATTCCCTCCCCCATCCCTCCCTCCCCTAGCCGAGGCCCACGCGGGGTCGCATGCGTATCCACTGCCTGGAGAACGTGGACAAGGCCCTGCAGTTCCTCAAGGAGCAGAGGGTCCACCTGGAGAACGTTGGCTCTCACGACATCGTCGACGGCAACCACCGCCTCACCCTTGGCCTCATCTGGACCATCATCCTTCGCTTCCAGGTAGTGACCTAGCCCACCCGTCCTGGTGCATGGTGTTGTCTGTCTCTGTGGCTTCTGTTGTGGTTGTATTTTGTCATGCAGCCAACTCCTGTGGGGACGTTCCTGTCCCCTGTTGGGATTGTCCTTAAGACCTGCTGCTAGCTTAACCTCTTCTGAGGTATTTTTGGCTTCCAGTTCCTGCAGGCCTGTGTGTGTCTCATGTTGGGGACGGTATGTTCTAGTGCTGTGTAGCTCTATTCCCTCTTTGTCCCTCTGGGGTACTTTTGAACTCAGTCAGCATGTGGATGATGAAGCTTACGTGGGTGTGCATCATTGTTTCTACAAACTCTTGTTTCTGACTGGTGCATGTCATCATAGCCAGTCTGCTGCAGTTCTAATACATCTAATTTTGTCTCCAGACACTTCCGCCCAAATAGTCAGGAAGAGTCTGGTGGATCAATGGATTAAAGTTGGCCTTCTTTAGCCAATACAGAATGACCGGGAGAAACTCCCGGCGCATAGGCATTAGCTTAGTCTCCCACTACACCTTCCCCCTAACCCTCCCCATGCCTCGCAGTCGTGTGATTCGCTAAAATTAAATGATGACAAGTACTTTACTCAGTAGGTCAATCCCATAGAATTCTATGGGCACTCCTACTAAGGCAGGGGTCCCCAAACTTGATTTGGCTCGTGACCCTATTTTGATATTTAAAAAAATGTGCGACCCCATGGTGGGGGCACCAAGTGGCACAACGGTCTAAGGCACTGCATCTCAGTGCAAGAAGCATCACTGCAGTCCCTGGATTGAATCCAGGCTGCATCACATCCGGCCGTGATTAGGAGTCCCATATGGCGGCACACAATTGGCCCAGCGTCATCTGGCCGGGGTAGGCCGTCATTGTAAATAAGAATTTGTTCTTAACTGTCTTGCCTAGTTAAATAAAGGTTCAATCATATTTTTTTTTAAATATGTAAAAAAAAGGGATGTAATCAACTGCCAATGTTTGCTTTTTTAATTGGGGCTATGATAGTCTATTAAAAATCAGTCTGACAGTACTTTTGACAGTATTTCTGAAGGAAGTATGGTTTGAAGTGCCTGAAATCCCTCAGAAAGGTATTGGGAAGTTCAGAAGATCATCAGGCAATAATTGTGTATGATCTTCTGTGTAGAAAAGAACACCATCATTGAATTAGTGCCTGGTCTTGTCCACTCAGTTCTAATGAGTCCTGCGCGGCTTGGTGGGCTTAAACGGTTTAAACGATAGAGCCACATTTGTACGAAGAAAACAGAAACCGCTTGGTTTACTACAACCGCATCTAGCAGCTATCGGAGGTTACTGACTTAACCCCGGTTCTATGAACCAAGCACATAAAAAAAAAAAAAAGCTGAGTTTCTCTCGCGAACCCATTTTAAAATCAGGTGCGACCCCTAATTTGGGAAACGCTGCACTAACGCCAACTTTGAATCGTTGATAGCCCAGGCTTATACGCGCTGTGCGCAATAGCCCGGTGGATGATTGGTTGTAATACACCTTCAAACACAAGAACAAAGTCTTATCCTACTTTTTGTCACTCTTTTTCATCAGTCTTTGAGCTAAGACAGATTTAGCACTGTTGGATAAAGGTATCCACTTCTTGTGTCCCAGCGGTAAACAGAAGTAGGCCAACATCCTGTGTATATTATTGTCATGATTTTGACACAACAGGCATGCTGGTTTTAGCACTGTCTTAATTTAGGAGAGAGGGGCAGAAATCAGACTGATTTATAGACGGGCCAAAAGACTGTATGGAGAAGCCTTGAAACATGCCGCATCATCACTGTGTGACGTTACGAGCAATGTCACTCTGGTCCCGATCGTAGTTGGATCTCAAACAAGGACATAATGTCTGACATCCGCCTCAGAGACATACGCATACAGTGGGCACAAGGCCTTACAGGACGCGATACCACAGACAAGTGACAGGCATGTAAGTAGCACAAAATCGTTTGGCTTTTGTTGTCGCTTCAGGACAGTGGGGGTCTCAGCATAAACGCATGTCTTGCATTATTCAAATCAGCGTCACTCTGTAAATATGATTCAGGGACGTAGGCTAGTGGTGCCTATGGAGGAGAGGAGAGGCTAGCATGGCATAGCTTATCGCTCTGCCTTCTAACAGTGATTACAGGTTAGCTGGGGCACTTTTGGCCGGCATCCCATTCTACTGCACCGACTGTGGAGCCAGTGAGTCGATGGCCTCTTAAATTTTGCATGCAGTGAAAGAGGAGGAGCGCGTTATTGGAAACTGATTGTGCTTTTGGGAGCAAGGGGTGGGGCTCCGGGCAGGGCAAGATACAGTCAGCACCTATTCTCCTCCCTCACCTTCCCCCTCTTCTCTCTCTGCCACTCCTCTTTCCTTCTCTGTCACCGATTCTGCCACCGTCTGTGGTTGTCTCATCCCTCTCTCCTCACACTCCTCTTTTAGTTTACTACGTCTCTCCTCCCTTTCTCTTTCCCTCTCTCTCTCTTTCTTTCTCTCGCTATTCTTTTCTCTCTCCCTCTCTTCCACCCCTCCCCTACCCTTGGACTGTTTCAGGTGACTTTGCCCAGTCAGCAGGTAAGGCCTAGCCACTGCAGCAGGCATCAGACACAGCGAGAGAAAGGGGGGAAAGAGAGGAAAGGAAAGGAGGAATAGAGGCCTCCAGGAGGTAAATGTTCACCAGGAGCCGATTTTAAGACTCGAATAAACACTTGACACCTCAATTACAATTAGTAACTTCACTATCCTTTCTAGTTGCTTCGCTCAGTGTCGTTGTGTTCATGCTACCTAATTGTGACCTGCGTGATGTATGCCTCTCTGTCACTGCCAGACGGTTTGTATCTCTCAAGCATCTTGTTTACTGTTGGATGATATGCACTGCGATCAAGGCTATTTCAAATCTGCCTGATCTGAAGTATGAGCAGATAAGGTACATTTTAGAGATGGAATGTCCTCATTGGCTCTTGTGAAAAGTCAGTTTGGTTCTAGGCAGCAGTTCATTTGAACTACAGTTGTTCAGTTAGACAATGACTAGTCCTTCTCCTTGTAATTAGTAGTGTTATCCTACCATAATTGAATCACAAATAACCGTTCCCTGTAGGTGGAGACTAAACCGCGTATACATGCAATAGAGTCCTATAAGCCTCCAGTTGCTTTCCAGTGTGAGTGAGCATGTATGTGTGTGGATGAGGTGCGATTTGTTGACATGGGTGGTCTAGCAGATACTAGGGTGTCAACCCTCCCATTAATATGTATCATGTCACCGTGACATGATTGGGCCAATGGCTGTCATAGATGTGGGCGCACATTGATCTTGTCATGATTCTGTGGCCTTCCTCCCAACATGACAGGCACATGTCTGTGAGCGAGTTAGTGACGAGACATGCAATGCAGTTGTGTGACTATTGGGGTGTATTCATTACGTCTTGCAACAGAAACTGTTTACTATTTAAGAACCAAACAGAGCAAATGTAACAAAATGGGGAGGGAGGAACCTACTTGAATATGTCCATTAGAAACTCTTGTTTTCATTGCAAAACGTTTTCCGTTTAGAGTAAACGTTTTCTGTTGCAAAGCGTTTTGAAACAGCCCAAACTGTTTGCAACAGAATCGGGTGTAATGAATACACTCCTGGTGTGGCTGTTGAATGGACCCGGGTTTTGTGTTCAGTGTGTTTGAAACTGATCAGCAACATGGGCGTGTTTCCTAACTGTTTTCTTCTCAACCTCATAGTAATCTGGTGATCTTACTGAATTGAGGACAGTTTTGAGGCTGGTTTCCTTGACCAAGGTTGTTTGTCGTCTGGTCTCGCTCCCTGTGCATACAGATCCAGGTGATTAAGATTGAGTGTGACGACAACAGGGAGACGCGGTCGGCAAAGGATGCCCTGCTACTCTGGTGCCAGATGAAAACTGCTGGGTGAATGTCTTCATTTAACCAAAAGCCAAAATTGAACGTCAAACTTTGTGAACAGTTTCCACTTTCCGTACATGTCTTAAAGGATGTTGACTGTTGTTTTACTACTGTTGTTACATGCAATGTCTTTAGTTGGATAGCATATATGTATTGGACCAATAGTTGTGAGTGTGTTCTGTGTCAACTGTCCCACAGGTACTCTGAGGTCCACATCCAGAACTTCACCACCTGCTGGAGAGATGGTCTCGCCTTCAACGCTCTCATTCACCGACACAGGTCAGCATTGGCTAAACAATCAAGTCTTTACGTTTTAAAACATGTATTTATGTGACCATATAGAAAGTGAACTAAATGACCTACGTTGCATTACTACAGGCCTGATTTGATTGAATTCCATAAGCTGATCCGGTCAAATGCCACACACAACCTCCAGCAAGCCTTCAACATTGCTGAGCAGAACCTGGGGCTCACCAAACTCCTGGACCCTGAAGGTAAGACCGCACAGAGAATTGAAATAGCGACTAGACAACCTCCTCAACAGTTCATGGACATTTGGTTACATGTATCTCAGACTTGCAAACCTTCACAGACTTTCAGCGACAGTGACCGTAGTTTATATTTTACACTACTGAAATGATTTCATGTCAAGGTGTGATTATGTTCTATTGTATGTGTGTGCTGTAAGTGTTTGTGTATTGTTGTCCTTCCTGTGTGACTCTGCAGACGTGAATACGGAGAACCCAGACGAGAAGTCGATAATAACCTATGTTGTGTCCTACTACCATTACTTCTCCAAGATGAAAGCCCTTCGAGTAGAGGGCAAGAGAGTGGGAAAGGTAGGAGGATGCTGACACACTTCCTCAAACAATACACTCTAATATACTTGTCCTCTTGCTCGGTTGTGCACCGGGGCCTCCCACTCCTCTTTCTATTCTGGTTAGAGCCAGTTTGCGCTGTTCTGTTCTGTGAAGGGAGTAGTACACAGCGTTGTACGAGATCTTCCGTTTCTTGGCAATTATTCGCATGGAATAGCCTTAATTTCTCAGAACAAGAATAGACTGACGAGTTTCAGAAGAAAGTTATTTGTTTCTAGGCATTTTGGGCCTGTAATCAAACCCACAAATGCTGATGCTCCAGATACTCAACTAGTCTAAAGAAGGCCAGTTTTATTGCTTCTTTAATCAGCACAACAGCCCTTTAAAATGATAAACTTGGATTAGCTAACACAACGTGCCATTGGAACACAGGAGTGATGGTTGCTGATAATGTGCCTCTGTTGTAGCTGTTTCAAGCTACAATAGCCATTTACAACATTAACAATGTCTACACTACATTTCTGATCAATTTGATGTTATTTTAATGGACAAAAAAGGTTCGTTTTTTTTCAAATACAAGGATATTTCTAAGTGACCCAAACTTTTGAACGGTAGTGTATATCATACTTTATGTTTTGCACACATGAGTATAGTTGTGTAGGTGAAAACAAACCGATAACGATTCAATCCATTATCAAATGCTAATAAACAAAAGTTATGAATTAAATCACTCCTATGTAATATCCATCAATGCTAAATGTTTACGTGTTATACAGGTGTTGGACAATGCCATCGAGGGCCAGAAGATGATCGATCGATATGAGGCTCTAGCCTCGGAGCTCCTGGAGTGGATCGAGAAGACCATAGGCATCATCAGCAACCAGAAGTTTGCCAACTCCTTAACGGGTGTCCAGCAACAGCTTCAAGCCTTCACCACCTACTGCACCATCGAGAAGCCCATCAAGTAAGGCAACACTGTGCAATGAAACATAAAAGCATGAATTATATTGCATCAATTCTTTTTCATTCTTTAGTGGTCCTATTCATACACCAGAGGTTTTTAAACTTAAAACTTTTGTTTTATACAAATTATCACTAAATCATTTTGGTTGCTTTAGTTTTAGGACAGGATTTAGGTTGAGTCAATAGTTGCAGCCTTTTATAGTTCTTATAGCTTATATTTTGATGTTATTTTCTCAGAGAATGCCCCCAGACAAATGCTTTTGATTGGTCTGATTCCCATTTGATGTGTGGAATATACCATAACTGTTGCAGTATTCAACTAAAACCTACACATTGATGGGTGTGGGCACAGTAGCACTAGCATGAGGCCCAGCATGAGGCCCCAAGCTGGCATGTCTGGCGTAACTAAGCACCCAGTTAGCCGTGCCATGTGACTCATGACCTATTTGACCAAAAGGGACTGGATCTAAGTGATGTGACACCCAAATGTGTCTCCAGACCCTTTCTCTCTGTGACTAGAGGATACACATCTCCTCTGGTGACTAGTAACTCTGAGGCCTTACCTGGCTTGTCACCCAGCCTAGTTCTCCGGGCAGCCCTCGATGGCCAGAGGTGGTCATCATATGACTCTGAAGTCTTCTCAGTGATTACCACTTATTATTTAGAATTAGGTTACAATTATACAGTGTGTGGAGCTAGGACACATGTAATAATGAATGCCTTTGCGGTGAAGGTCAAGCCTGCAGGCAATGTCACAGAGAATATATGGATGAGTAGGGTAACTTACAGGGCTGGCACAATGACTGTATGATTGTGTAACCGACGATTATGGATGAAGACCGTCATGAGAAGAAAATAACCGTCATAACCGTTTTTTTGGTGTGGAACGAACAGCTGACCGAAGATGGGGCGGCCGGGCATTTGTGCAGTTGTGTCCGTTTCCGCGGTAACGTGGACTCTTTACAACGTGATGTAACTGTGTTGAAACTAGCGAGGTGTTGTAGCAAACAAGTCTTTGGTTGCCTAGGCAACGGCCCCTCCCTGCAGCAGCACATGCAGTCAGGGCAGGAGGAAAGGAGAACATTTTTGCTATTCAAACGATTATAACGGTGACCGCGGTCATTTGGCTGACCAATAACCGCCATCCAAAATCCCATGACCGCCACAATCCTAGTAACGTAATAATAGGAAAAAATGCATGTATTTTATCAGTTTTGAGCAGATGGTTATTTTAAGGATCTAGGATATGACACCTGTGATTTTACATTTAAAACGGATCCCACCTTGTGCAAAGTATTGTGTCTCAGGATATTTGTGAAACACACTTTCTGTCTTGTGCTAGGTTCCAGGAGAAGGGGAACCTGGAAGTGCTCCTCTTTACTATCCAAAGCAAGCTCAGAGCTAACAACCAGAAACCATACGTGCCTCATGAAGGGAAACTCATCTCTGATATCAATAAGGTAATGAATACTGGTATAAGTGGGAATAAGGAGTGTCTCAAATGCCTGAACAGATAATGCAATAGCTGGACATGTCTTGGCAAATATAAAATCCTTCTTTATCAGTATCATTTTTTTTTAAATGTAGCAAATCAGTGCAAATTACTCCTCTTTATGTTTGCATTATGCAAACTGCATTATGCTGCATTATGGGTACACTTTCCTCTGTTTTTCATTTGGCTAGGCGTGGGAGAGGCTGGAGAAGGCGGAGCATGAGAAAGGCGTGGCCCTACGTCAGGAGCTGATTCGCCAGGAGAAGCTGGAGCTGCTGGCCCAGCGGTTTGACCACAAGACCACCATGAGACAGGCGTGGCTCAACGAGAACCAGCGCCTCGTGTCTCAGGTAGGGACCACAGGGCCACAGTGACTAGTGTCTCTAACATATCAGACAGGGGCCATATCCTAACAGTCTTATAGCAATAGTTTTATAATGTAGCTGTGGATTGAGAATGAAATGTCTTTTAAGAACCAATGGCAAAGTATTGTATAACATGAATGACTTTTTAATGGACAGTGGTATATTAAGATTTATTTTCATATGACTGCATTGCCCTGACTGAGTAAACCCTTCCACAATCACCTGCCTGTAGTTAAGTGATCCTCTGCCTGACTGAATGTCCCGTCCCACCAGGATAACTTTGGCTACGACCTGCCAGCGGTGGAAGCCGCCATGAAGAAGCACGAGGCCATTGAGGCAGACATCTCGTCGTACGAGGAGCGCATCGGGGTGGTGGTGGAGCTGGCCGGGGAGATGGAGACGGAGGGCTACTACGACATCCGGCGTATCTCGGCCCGCAAGGAGAACATCCTGGGCCAGTGGAGCCTGCTGAAGGAGCTGGTGGTGGGGAGGAAGGCCCGGTTGGAGAAGAACCTGGCTCTGCAGAAGACCTTCCAGGACATGGTCTACATGATCGACTGGATGGAGGACATGCAGGTGAGACAAGTATTGTGTCATGCGTTTTACGTTACATGAACACTATACTGTCTCTAAGTTGTGTCGACTCAACAGCATAGACTGTGGGTTGACATTTGTGTGCACATGAAATGATAATGTGGAGATACAATACATGAAAAAACAGTGAGAAATCCTTGAGACGGTGACTTTTAAGTTTTAGTACAGGCAGGCTGGTCAGTGGAGTGTCAGGAAGGTGACCAAGCTCCCTCTCACCACAGGTCCAGCTCCTGTCCAAAGACTTCGGCAAGCATCTGCTGGAGGTGGACGACCTGCTGCAGAAACACAGCCTCCAGGAAGCTGACATCACAGCGCAGGCAGATAGAGTGCAGACCCTTAACTCAGCTGCTCTCAAATTCACCACCATTGAAGGTAAGACATCAGATGGCTATGTTCACAGATCAGCTTTAGTGAGAAGTGGAATGTGCTTTGATAACAACTTGGTGATTTTGAGGGATGAAATATTTGGATTTGATAGGATTAGAAATACTGACTGTGCTGTTATGTCTCCCTTGGTCCTGGAAAAATGCACAGTTAAAAAAAAAAAAGTTTTGTATTAAGAGTGTGTAGGAGTATAGTTTACTGTACTTTGAGTGGTGAAGTTGGCCATGGCACTTCCAGAGAGACCCACAAGAGGGCAAGCATGACTTTCCACAACATATTTTCTGAAGATCCATTTACAATACAAAGTGAAGGTTATTTACATTTTGTGGATATTACATAGTTATTTTGGAAAACTTTACGCTCATTTTAGATCAGTAATAGGGTTTTGTTTACATGCAAAGTTCATTGAGTGTTTAGATACAGTCCGCCATATACATCTCTAATACAGACATGTATATTGAGTGCTGTCCCCTGTCCCCTATTCTCTCTCCTTCCCAGGCTACCAGCCCTGTGACCCCCAGGTGATCTGCAACCGGGTCAACCATGTCAGCACCTGCCTGGAGGAGCTCAAGCAGCTGGCGGCCAAGCGGTGCTCGGAGCTGGAGGAGTCTCAGCACCTCTGGGCCTTCTTCCAGGAGGTGGAGGAGTCCGAGGCCTGGATCCGCGAGAAGAGCTCCATCCTGGCCGCCCAGACCTGCGGCAAGGACCTGAGCAGCGTGCTGCGGCTGCTCCAGAAACACAAGACCCTGGCTGGGGAGCTGCTGGCCCACCGCTCCCTCCTCCAACAGACCATGAAGAAGGGCAAGCAGATCCTGATGGAGAAGAGTTTCGGCACGGGGGGCATCCAGGAGCGCATCATGGAGGTGAAAGGGGAGTGGAAGAGGCTGGAGGACCAGGCGGCGCAGAGACTGGGCCACCTGCAGGAGGCACTCAATTTCTTCCAGTTCAGCACGGAGACGGACGACCTGCTGGCCTGGCTGCAGGACGCCTACCGCCTGGTTTCCAGCGAGGACTTTGGCCACGACGAGTACTCCACCCAGTCACTGCTCAAGAAGCACCGGGGTGTGTGCGAGGCCGTGGACAAGCACCGGATGCACGTGGTAACTCTGCGCAAACACATGGTGGCGCTGCCACTGCACTACCGGGAGCTGGACGAGGTGCAGTCGAGGATGGGCGAGGCGGAGCAGCTGTACGCCGAGGTGGCCGAGGTGGCCGTCCTGAGGCAGCAGTGGCTGCACGACGCGCTGGCCGTCTATCTCATGTTCAGCGAGGTCAACGCCTGCGAGGTGTGGATCGACGAGAAGGAGCAGTGGCTCAACAAGATGGAGGTTCCAGAAAGGCTGGAGGACGTAGAGGTCATAGCCCATAGGTACAGCTCCCGTCTGTGGTGGAGATCATAGGGAGAATGTTAGATTTAAGTCATGCTTTTAGTTCTAAAGTTAGTCATGTGTTTTTCGGGAATCCGTTGCTTGAACCCTCCCCTCATAAGGGCGACATAACACTGTCATAGCAATGTCATAATCAGTCATATCTAGCTGATGGCTCTATTGCGTTTAAAACACACATTCTCCATCCTCTTATCTTACACTCTTTAGGTTTGAGGGCCTGGACCAGGAGATGAACAGCCTGATGGGAAGGATCCTGGACGTTAACCAGATAGTGCAGCAGCTCCTGGACAATGGTCACCCCAGCTCTACAGAGGTCAGAGGCTGTCAGGACCACCTCAATAGCAGGTAACCCACCCCACTGTTCTCTGACTGACCAACACTGGGGTGTATTTCACTAGGAACCAAACAGAAGCAAAAGGTCAAAATGGGGAATGACTAACCTGAACTTTACCAACAAGAATGTTTTGTTACAGTTTGCTATGGTGCAAAGAATGCACCCCAGGTCTACTCCACAACAAGACAATATGTGATGAAAATGTGACTTATCTGCGTTGCGAAATAACATGGGAATTATGTTTAGTTGGATAGAGATTCATCAACACAGGTCATTTATTACAAAACTAAACACTACATATGCTGCGTTTATACAGGCAGCCCAATTCTTAAAATAGCTGAACTGATTGGTCAAAAGACCAATTAGTAAAAAATAAAAAATAAGATCAGAATTGGGATGCCTGTATAAACACAGCCATAGAAACACATCTGTCAATCCATGTACAGCACATGGTGCGTAGTGCATTGATTTATTTTCCCAAAGTGTCCCAGTTACCTCATTCTTAGCTAATATCCTGCCAAATAAGGGAAGGGGGGGGTACAGATTCGGGAGCAACAGAAGCCATGATGATCACATGCTCCCTGCTGATAGAACTGGAAGGGGACCAGAGACCCTAGTGACACCATGGTGACACAGGCAGACAGATCTGAGGCCAGGGCCAGGTTAGTGGAGGATGGTTTTGGTGAAATGCTACAGTGGCCCAGTTCCTCCTGACCTTGGCATACAGAGCCTATTTCAGGGTGACCATCTGTGTCGACTGCCTACCACACCGGGCGCAAGACCAACCTGCCCAAAATGTGTTCTCTTTGGCTTTACTATATTCTCCCTCAGTCTCAAACTGTTATGGTTTTAGTTATGACTAAGTATAGCATTCATGGATATTGTACATCTCTATGACATAGTTTCGGTAGACTTTGTCCTCTCTTGTTCAGGTTTGCTTCATGTTTTGATCATATCTGGTCAATGGTCCTATATAATATTGCTACCCGTTGAAGCCTCTGGCTTGGGGGTTTTGGTATGACGTCATGTTGGATATGCTTTGCTGAATGAGTATAATTCATGCCTGTTCTTTTGCATGGGGACCATATTACTTGGCGTGGAAACAAGCTAGACACAGCCTGTGTCAAGACAAAGACAAAACCCTTTGAGATGCAAATGACAACTAACAAACAAAACCAATGTCGCTTATTAATGCATTCGATCAATTGCAATATTGATTCCATCCTCTTGGGCTCTGTTGGTAAATTAAAATAATATATATTTTAATAGTCTATATATTTTTCAAACATGAATTGTGACAATTGTAACAATAGTTAATACTTAGTGTATGTTTTAGTATACTGACTGAATTATATGTGAATTAAAAGCTTCAAACAGATGCAGACTGACCCAGGCCCCTTCTCCACCCATGCGCCCCTGTCTGTCCCCCCCACTGTGCCCCCTCCTATTAACCCCCCACCCCCACCCATGCGCCCCTGTCTGTCCCCCCCACTGTGCCCCGTCCTATTAACCCCCCACCCCCATCCCTGGGCCCCTGTCTGCCCACTCCCCACCACTGTGCCCCTGTCTGTTACGTCCCCCTCCCCACCCCTGGGGCCTTGTCTGACCTCCCCACCCCTGTGCCCCCTGTCTGTCCCCTCTAGATGGAACCGCATCGTGGAGATGGTGGAGCAGAAAAAGGATCACCTGGACTCTGTCCTCCGTCTCCAGAACTACCTGCTGGAGTGTGCTGAGATCAAGTCCCAGATCCAGGAGAAGCGCAAGGCCATCGACGCCACTCAGTACGTGGGCAGTGACCTGGGCGGGGTCCTGGCCCTGCAGCGCCGACTCTCCACCATGGAGGGGGCCCTGGCCGTGCTGGAGCCCAAGCTGCTTCACCTGCAGCAGGAGGCAGAGGAGCTGGCTATCTCGCACCCGGCCAAGGCCATGGAGGTCCTGGAGCACTTCGAGGGCATTAGTGTGGAGTGGGAGGAGCTGAAGCGCACGCTGCAGGGCTGCGAGGACTCTCTGATGGTGGCGGGGCGGCTGCAGCAGTTCATCCAGGACCTGGACTCCTTCCTGACGTGGCTAGTGCAGACGCAGACGGCGGCAGCTAGCGACGAGCTGCCCAACGCGCTGGAGGAGGCCGAGAGGCTGATCAACCGCCACGCGGCACTGAAGGAGGAGATCGGGAGGTACGAGGAGGACTACGAGCGGCTGCAGGCGGTCAACGAGCTGCTGGAGGCTGAGGAGGCGCCGCTGCCATATGCGGCGCTGCAGCAGTGGCTCCAGAAGCTGGATGTGGGCTGGAACAAGCTGCTGGAGATGTGGGAGAGCCGGAGGGAGGTGCTGGTGCAGGCGCACATCTTCCACCTCTTCCTGAGGGATGTCAAGCAGGCCGAGGCCTTCCTCAACAACCAGGTCAGTTAACCTCTTGTTGGACATCCCAACACCAATATATATATCAGCAATATCTAGTAGCTAGGCCTACATACTGTATGTTATGTGCTGAGAAAAGTGCCGAGTGTTATATGCTGAGTCAATTCATCCCAAATCATCTTTAGCTAATCTGTGTTATTAGTCAGTAATTCTTATTAAACATGAATAGCTAAAGACTGTACAATATGACTTCTGACTGTACTAGATATGGATGCTGTGGAAGCGCAGTGTTATTGCAGTGAGGGTCAGTGCTATTACAGTGAGGGTCAGTGCTATTGCAGTGAGGGTCAGTGCTATTGCAGTGAGGGTCAGTGCTATTACAGTGAGGATCAGTGCTGTTACAGTGAGGGTCAGCGCTATTACAGTGAGGGTCAGTGCTATTACAGTGAGGGCCAGTGCTATTACAGTGAGGGTCAGTGCTATTACAGTGAGGGTCAGTGCTATTACAGTGAGGATCAGTGCTGTTACAGTGAGGGTCAGTGCTATTACAGTGAGGATCAGTGCTGTTACAGTGAGGGTCAGTGCTATTACAGTGAGGGTCAGTGCTATTACAGTGAGGATCAGTGCTGTTACAGTGAGGGTCAGTGCTATTACAGTGAGGGTCAGTGCTATTACAGTGAGGATCAGCGCTATTACAGTGAGGGTCAGTGCTATTACAGTGAGGGCCAGTGCTATTACAGTGAGGGTCAGTGCTATTACAGTGAGGGTCAGTGCTATTACAATGAGGATCAGTGCTGTTACAGTGAGGGTCAGTGCTATTACAGTGAGGATCAGTGCTGTTACAGTGAGGGTCAGTGCTATTACAGTGAGGATCAGTGCTATTACAGTGAGGATCAGTGCTATTACAGTGAGGGTCCGTGCTATTACAGTGAGGATCAGTGCTGTTACAGTGAGGGTCAGTGCTATTACAGTGAGGGTCAGTGCTATTACAGTGAGTGGCCAGCATTCTATAGATGTTTTGCTGGCAGGGAAATCCCCAGGAATGCAATCTTAGAAAACAAGGTGCTATCTAGAACCTAAATGGGTTCTTTGGCTGTCCCCATAGGAGAACCCTTTGAATCATTATTTTTTGTTCCAAGTAGATCCCTTTTGAGTTCCATTTAGAGCCCTTTACACAGAGGGTTCTACATGGAACACAACAGAGTTCTAACTGGAACCAAAAAGGGTTCTACCTGGAATCAAAAAGGGTGTGGGAAAGGGCATTGTTGAAATGATCAGAGGGATGTTTACACACAGCACAGTATACAGTATGCCTGTGATCCCTAGCCTAGATGTAGAATTTATAGGTGGCTCTATAGCAGGAAATCCCAGCAAGATGGGCTATTGGATATGACAGCACAACCAACGACCAGTCGTAAACCTGCAACATTGAAGACCTGCAGCAAAACTAGTAGCTATCTTCTTGCACACTATTGTGAGGGAGGCAAAGCTTTGGCAATTTGGTCTTCACTGTGCCTATTAAGAGTTCACAGGCTTGAGTGTCTGTATGTGGGTGTTTATACAGTACAATTGATAATGTTAAAAGGTAAAAAATGTTACATTTTTGTTACATTGTTTTGCATTTATATTCATGCACAGTATTTATTCCTTTATTGTGTCATGTGTGCGACTATGTACAGTATAATCTATAGGCTATGCTCTGCATGCTGGAATATATACATACTTTATAAAGTGCACTCCATTGCAGGGTCTTTGCATGCAGAAGATTCCAGTTGAAATGTCAAAAGGCATGCATTTCCCCTGACTTCTCTGTCCGTGTGTCAGAGCATGTGTAACGTCCTGACCAGAGTTCTTATGTGTTTTGCTTGTTTAGTGTTGGTCAGGACGTGAGCTGGGTGGGAATTCTATGTTGTGTGTCTAGTTTGTCTGTTTCTGTGTCCAGCCTAATATGGTTCTCAATCAGAGGCAGCTGTCAATCGTTGTCCCTGATTGAGAATCATATATAGGAGGCTTGTTTTGTGTTGGGATTTTGTGGGTGATTGTTTCCTGTCTCTGTGTTTTGTCTGCACCAGATAGGGCTGTCTCGGTTTTCACATTTGTTATTTTGTTATTTGTATTAGTGTTACCGTTTATTCGTCTAATTAAACATGTTGAACACTAGCCGCGCTGCAGTTTGGTCCTCTCCTTCACCTATGGAAGAAAACCGTGACAGAATCACCCACCAAACCCGGACCAAGCAGCGTGGCAACGGGCAGCAGCGACAGCAGCAGCGGTACCAGGAGGAATGGACATGGGAGGAAATTCTGGACGGTAAAGGACCCTGGGCAGAGCCAGAGGAGTGTCGCCACCCCAAAGCGGAGCTGGAGGCAGCAAAAGCGGAGAGGCGGCATTATGAGGCGCTAGCAAGGCAGAGCGTCTGGAAGCCCGAGAGGCTCACCCAAAAATTTATTGGGGGGGGGGGGGGGGGGGCTAAAGGGGAGTGTGGTGAAGTCAGGTTGGAGACCTGCGCCAACTTCCCGGGCTTACCGTGAAGAGCGAGAGTACGGGCAGACACCGTGTTGTGCGGAAGAGCGCACGGAGTCTCCTGTACGTGTGCTTAGCCCTGTGCGGGTTATTCCACCTCCCCACACTAGCCGGGCTAGAGTGAGCATTGAGCCAAGTGCCATGAAGCCGGCTCAACATATCTGGCCTCCAGTACGTCTCCTCGGGCCGGTGTACATGGCACCAGCCTTACAAATGGTGTCCCCGGTTCGCCAGCATAGCCCAGTGCGGGCTATTCCACCTCGCCGCACTGGCAGGGCTACGGGGACCATTCAACCAGGTAAGGTTGGGCAGGCTCGGTGCTCACGAGCTCGTGTACTCCTTCACGGTCCGGTATATCCGGCGCCACCTTCCCGCCCCAGCCCAGTACCACCAGTGCCTACACCACGCACCAGGCTTCCAGTGCATCTCCAGAGCCCTGTTCCTCCTCCACGCACTCTCCCTGTGGTGCGTGTCTCCAGCCCAGTACCTCCAGTTCCGGCACCACGCACCAAGCCTCCTGTGCGTCTCCAGAGCCCTGTACGCACTGTTCCTTCTCACCGCACTCGCCCTGAGGTGCGTGCCCTCAGTCCGGTACCATCAGTTCCGGCACCACGCACCAGGCCTACTGTGCGCCTCAGCAGGTCAGAGTCAGTCGTCTGTCCAACGCCGCCTGCACTGCTCGCCTGCCCAGTGCCGTCTGAGCCATCCGTCTGCCCAGCATCATCTGAGCCATCCGTCTGCCCAGCGCCATCTGAGCCATCCGTCTGCCCAGCGCCGTCTGAGCCATCCGTCTGCCCAGCGCCATCTGAGCCGTCCGTCAGTCAGGAGCCGCCAGAGCCGCCAGCCAGTCAGGAGCCGCCAGAGCCGCCAGTCAGTCAGGAGCCGCCAGAGCCGCCAGCCAGTCAGGAGCCGCCAGAGCCGCCAGCCAGTCAGGAGCCGCCAGAGCCGCCAGCCAGTCAGGAGCCGCCAGAGCCGCCAGCCAGTCAGGAGCTGCCAGAGCCGCCTTCCAGTCATGAGCTGCCCTCCAGTCATGAGCTGCCCTCCAGTCATGAGCTGCCCGCCAGTCATGAGCTGCCCGCCAGTCATGAGCTGCCCTCCAGTCATGAGCTGCCCTCCAGTCATGAGCTGCCCGCCAGTCATGAGCTGCCCGCCAGTCATGAGCTGCCCGCCAGTCATGAGCTGCCCTCCAGTCATGAGCTGCCCTCCAGTCATGAGCTGCCCTCCAGTCATGAGCTGCCCTCCAGTCATGAGCTGCCACTCTGTCCGGAGCTGCCACTCGGTCCGGAGCTGCCATTCGGTCCGGAGCTGCCATTCGGTCCGGAGCTGCCATTCGGTCCGGAGCTGCCATTCGGTCCGGAGCTGCCATTCGGTCCGGAGCTGCCATTCGGTCCGGAGCTGCCATTCGGTCCGGAGCTGCCATTCAGTCCGGAGCTGCCATTCTGTCCTGAGTTGCCCCTCTGTCCTGAGCTACCTCTCTGTCTTGAGCTACCTCTCTGTCCTGAGATGTCTCCTCTATCTAGGGGGGACCTTTGTGAAGGTTCCTAGACCAGGGTCGGGGGCGAGGGTCGCCACTCAAAGGACGCTAAGGAGGGGGACAAAGACAATGGTGGAGTGGTGTCCTCGTCCTGCGCCGGAGCCGCCACCGCAGACCCTCCTCTTGAGTTTTAGGGGTGCGTTCGGAGTCCGCACCTCAGGAGGGGGGTACTGTAACGTCCTGACCAGAGTTCTTATGTGTTTTGCTTGTTTAGTGTTGGTCAGGACGTGAGCTGGGTGGGAATTCTATGTTGTGTGTCTAGTTTGTCTGTTTCTGTGTCCAGCCTAATATGGTTCTCAATCAGAGGCAGCTGTCAATCGTTGTCCCTGATTGAGAATCATATATAGGAGGCTTGTTTTGTGTTGGGATTTTGTTTCCTGTCTCTGTGTTTTGTCTGCACCAGATAGGGCTGTCTCGGTTTTCACATTTGTTATTTTGTTATTTGTATTAGTGTTACCGTTTATTCGTCTAATTAAACATGTTGAACACTAGCCGCGCTGCAGTTTGGTCCTCTCATTCACCCATGGAAGAAAACCGTGACAGCATGTCTGTTCTGGTTTGCTAACAGACCTTTACCACAGACCCCACAGGCACAGAACTACAGGCCAACGGATTTCTTTTTGAATAATTGTCAAACAGGGTGCCGTGGACTTGTTTTTGGTCTTTCGACCCATGTTTATCGCAACCTGTGTACCGTCGTGTCTTTGGCTATGCCAGATTAATTGCTATGACATGCTATTCTATAAAATAATTTCTCCGTAATTAATATCACCTGATTGAACTAATCATGTAAATGTAATTAACTAGAGAGGGACACCACGAAATAATATTTATAGAGCTGTTATCTTCCGAATAAACTCTTAAAGATTTAGTAATATTTTACATCCATAGCCGTCAATATTAATCGTCATCTTACTTCAGTCTCATATTCTGAAAGTTGTAAATTCTTGGTTATCTGCAAGAATCCTGGCTAACAAGTTGAATCAGCAATACAAAATTGGGTTTAATTATTTATTTACTAAATACCTAACTAATCACACAGAATCACACATACACAATTAAATCATAACTTGATTACAAATTGCCGTCATAAAGGAAAACGTCCCTAGCGGGCGGAACAGATATGACAGCTTGTTACACAAAGGAAAGGGGCGGGATTTTAGTGAAAGAGCGGGAGACTGGAACAGAGGCGAAGCTGTGCTATCGTAAATACAGTATCTTATGCATTCTAAATTACTGCCCATTTGGAAAAGGAAAATGCAATAAATATTTACTCTGAGCTGCGCTTCAGTAGGTTGGTGGTAGATGGACCGTGTTGCCAAACCGAGTCCTCTGTCCTTTGAAGAATGTCTCTGGTGGTGTCACGCCCTGGCCTTAGTTATCTTTGTTTTCTTTATTATTTTAGTTAGGTCAGGGTGTGACATGGGGGATGTATGTGTTTTTGTCTAGTCTAGGGTGTTTGTATTGTATAGGGGTTTTGTAGAGTTTATGGGGTTGTGTTCAGTGTAGTTGTTTAGGTAATTATATGGTTGCCTAGTTTGGTTCTCAATTAGAGACAGCTGTCTATTGTTGTCTCTGATTGGGAGTCATATTTAGGCAGCCATAGGCATTAGGCAGGTTGTGGGTAATTGTCTATGTCTATGTTGCATGTGTGCACGTAGTTTGTGTAGCTTCACGATCGTTTGTTGTTTTTGTATTAGTTTGTCAGTGTTCTTCAGTTTTCGTCTTTGTTATATTAAAGAAGATGTATTCATATCACGCTGCGCCTTGGTCCTCTCTTCCACATAAAGACGATCGTGACAGGTGGTCACTGGATAAGTTGTAGTAACGTCGTTGTGTAGTAGACGGGATACTCTGACTGTCCTTCCTAACCTGCGTTTGTAGCAGCTGTTGCTAACTCAACGGCTAGGAGGTATCACTTCTGTAGTGAATACGAGTTCAAAGTTCATACCATTTACAACCAAAGTCCATGCTGATGTTGGCTTAGTTCTGTAGTTATTATCTGAACCATTCTGACATCGGATCGTCATCCTAATGTACCCGGAACAGGAAGTTATATTTTTGTCAATGGCTTTATATAGTGGAGGGAGAGGGGTGTGTCTGAAAAGTTTATTACCCATGTCTCTTCACAGGGGCGGGCCACTGGTTGAGCAGAGGCCCAAACTTATGAAAACCCAAATCTCTCATTTGGAAGCTAAAATTACATTTCATCTCTTCACAAACAAGTTCATATTCAAGCATTTTAATTAAACAATTCCATGTGAATCCGATACCTCTGAGGTTTAGACTTTCACAGTAGAGTTTATGTCATTCTATCATTGATGAGACTGTGTCAGAGGGCAACCGAACTGACATAATGTACCTTAAGTACCACCGCATATGTTCAGTTGGTCGGATTACCAGAATATAGTTCATTTCCCCCCAACTTCTGATGTTCCCAGAATCTCTATGTTAACCAAGGGGTTTTCTTATGTCACATCAGTAGGGAAGAGGAACGGGGGAGGGGGGGAAAGAGGTATTTATGACTCATAAACCTACCCCCAGGCCAACTTCATGACAGTACCATACATGTAGGAATGTCCTTACACTATCACTTTACTTTACATGTCATTGTGTTGAACACAACAATTCAGCATTCAGACATCTTGGCAGAGCTTTGTAGTATGAAATAGAGCCTGAGAGGGTTGCTATTTTCATGCCATTCATTGATCAGGAAAACATTGTCGGGTTCCTTGCCAATAATGACTGAAACCTGACCTCAGTATAGATCCGTTTATTTGTCATTCAGCAAAATAGAATCTGCACCTTTTGCATGCACTAAACACGCTAATGTAGTTATTGATAAAATGCCATGAGATGATACCCATGTCTGTGAGCAAGGTTTTCCCCCACATACTACATAAGAGCTTACTACAATAATATTCCCAATTTCTCTCTCAGTTTTACTTATATTCCCTCTACTCTCTTGTACATTTATAAACTCTTCACTGACGTGGGGTTCTGACTCTGTCCATTCTCCCTGTCCCCCTCCAGGAGTCAGCCTTGGCCCATGTTGAGCTGCCCACCACTGTGGAGACGGTGGAGGCTGCCATCAAGAAACACAAGGACTTTACCACCACCATGGAGCTCAACCTGCATCGCATCAAGGCTGTCATCGAGGCCGGAGAGAGCCTCATTAGCCAGAGCAACATCTACTCGGACCGCATCAAGGAGCGTGTGGACACCCTCGCTAACAGGTGGGGGGGCGACATAGGATTGTTCTTGTCTGACCATGCTATTGTATGTCAAAGCCATGTACAATCTTTCTTTAACATCTTTGACTATACATAGAAGAGCACGGAGGCATCCGATCCATATAGCAGCATGACTGAATATTCACCTGTCCTTATTTATACAGGGGAGGGTGCTGTGGTAAAGTCTGAAACGCATGAGGTAAAGGTAGAGGTATCACTTGTCACTTAGCAGAGGCACAATACCGTACAGTACCAGTTGTTAGTTTGGACTCACCTACTCTTTCCAGGGTTTTTCTTTATTTTTGACTATTTTCTACATTGTAGAATAATAGTGAAAATATCAAAACTATGCAATAACACATATGGAATCGTGTAGCAACCAAAAGTGTTTAAAAAATCGAAATATATTTTGTATTTTAGATTCTTCAAAGTAGCCACCCGTTGCCTTGATGACAGCTTTGCACACTTTTCTCTCAACCAGCTTCATGAGGTAGTCACCTGAAATGCCTTTCAATTAACAGGTGTGCCTTGTTAAAAGTTAATTTGTGGAATTTCTAAGTTAGAAAATTTACTTTGATTTGTTTATGTCACGAACATTAGAATGAGTGGACCAAGATGCAGCGTGGTATGGTTCCATCCTCTTTATTAGGTAGTGAAACTCAAAGAAAACAATAAATCACAAAACGAAACGAATGACGTTTCGAATGACCGAATGACGCTACAATTGTGCTCACAGGCAACTATATATAGTCAAGATCCCACAAAGGGGAAATGGCTGCCTAAATATGATCCCCAATCAGAGACAACGAAAAACAGCTGCCTCTGATTGGGAACCATACCAGGCCAACATAGAAATATAAATCACCTAGATGACCCACCCAAGTCACACCCCGACCTAACCAACATAGAGAATAAAAAGCTCTCTATGGTCAGGGTGCGACAGTTTAACACTTTTTGTTGGTTACTACATGATTCGTAGTTTCATAGTTTTGATGTCGTGAAAATTAAGAAAAACCCTTGAATGAGTGGGTGTGTCCAAACTTTTGACTGGTACATTATATGAATGCACCATGGATATTGAAATATAAAATGCTGTTCAAATATGATTTAGTTATACTATAGTGATAACGAAGTGGTCTTGGTAGCAGGTGGGCTTCACAAACACAATGGTACACAGAGGAGACAAAGCATAAGCGACCGAAAAGAAACTCCCCTCGTTGATACTTTCTTTAACAGCAGAGCATGACATTCATACTGATGGGTGAGGCAAGGAGGGGCCTAGTTACCCCGTATTCAACTCACCACCCCAACAATAGCATGGGGCGACCACATGTTAGGGAGATATTTAGATGAGACCGTTGGCCGACTCATGTCTTTACAATGGACTGTTGTTCATTGTTGCTCGGTGTGCTGCACCAAAGCCATCTACATCATAGAGTTACAGTTGCAGATACCAGTAGAGTGACTGATGCAGTGTGTGAATGAATTGAGCAGTGTGTGAATGAATGGCTTTATGTTTCTCTCCTCCACAGAGGCAACCAGAACCGGGAATTGGCCCAACAGTGGCTGGAGAGGCTCAACGGCCAGTGGGGGCTCCAGAGGTTACTACAGGACTGCCACGAGGTAGGACGAAACACGAATAGTGTCATAACCAACACTGGCATATCAATGGAATCACCAATGGGAGGTAGTATGGGTTCAAAAAAGGGCTTGGGTTCAGAGCTATACTGTACTGTACATGTCTCTGCCTGGGACCACAGGGGGTCAGGCTTAAACCTCCAGGTGAATATCATATTGCGGGATCCTTCAGGGATATACTGAAACTCTGCTTCGCTGAAATTGAATGAAATCTGAAAGACCTGGAGTGGGTTCCTATTCTTCCTCAATCTTTATATCAGGGGTGACAAAAATGTATATTTTTTTCTATGTAAGTTGAAGGATTTGAGCCAGCCGGCTGCTGTGTTAGATGCTTAACTTGGGGATGTGAGTGACAGACGAACTTGACTCATCTGAAGTTTAGACGTGATTGGATGTTGCTGGATCTTTCTGACAGGACAGTCAACTTCTGGCGAACCCGTTGAGAGAGGCTGACCTAGTTGATAGTCGGTGGATACTTGTCATACGGCTGTCATTTGGTTGCAAAGGAAGATGATGCTTTGCTGTGACAGGACTTTGACTGCCATGTTTAAGCTGTGCTGTGAGTCAGGACAGCCATATTCAGTGTCCAGTGCCCAACCTGGATGCATCAGCTGTATCAGGGGTTCCCGAGTGGCGCAGCGTCACTACAGACCCTGGTTCGATTCCGGGCTGTATCGCAAGCGGCCGTGATTCGGAGTCCCATAGGGTGGCGCACAATTGGCCCAGCATCGTCCGGGTTAGGGTTTGGTCGGGGTAGTAAATAAGAATTTGTTCTTAACTGACTTGCTTAGTTTAATAAAATGTTTTAAATGAAAGGGTATTATAGTGTGCCCAAGAGCTACCCTACCTAACCCAGAGCTTTATTCCGTTTCTGCAACTTTCTCTCTGCCTGCCCTGCATTGAATAATTCACCACCACCTCCCTTCATCATTTGTTCAGGGGAAAGGGAGATATAGGTGTGTATCTGGGTGAGAAGGCTTCCCTGCCCATGTGTGGCCTACTGTATGAGAGGGACACACACTGCGAACAGTTTGTAAGAACGTGCAGAACCAAGTCAGTAGTGTGTTCTTAACTTTTACGCTTTCTATACAGCTGTACTGGCTTGGGAACAAAGGGTTGATGCACATCCAGCTGGTTTTTACCATGCTCCATTCTGAACCACAGTTCTAGCAGCATTCTAGACTTTGCTAGTTAACTTGTCTATTGGTAGCGTCCCAAAAACGTAGTGCAATAAACACTTTAAATTGAACAGTTTCCCTATAGATATGAGATGGCCCTGTTGGTAAGAGATGGTACGATGGAGCCATGAGGAGGAGGAGGGGGCCTGGTCACCCTGGTGATGACCCCCATGTAGGGACATCACATTGACCTGACTGTGGACTGGAGGCAGAGGGTCATCATCTCTAATAGCAGTGGTACCACTGGAGTCCATTTGATGAGCGCCATTCCTATATTTCCATAAGCTGCTGCCTCCCAGTCTGCACATGGGCCCATTTGGGGTCCCAGGGGTGCTTTCTGCCTGTGATCCCCACTGAGCTCCTCTGGTCAGGAGGGCAGCATCCAGGGGTGAGAGGTTGAGGAGAAATATGCCATGGACCCTTTACACGAAAGCAGAGTAGTAAATCTATCAAACCACAAATATATAATCTCTCCCTCCCTACCTCCGTCTTTCTCTGTCCCCTTATCCCCTTATGCCCCCCCCCCCCCCCCCCCCCCCCCGCTCAGTGATGTATGTTCAAGTGCAGAGCATTCCCCCTGGTGACGCCTCACAGCAGCGTAGGATCTCTCTCTCTCTCTTTCTCGCTCTCTCTATGCTGCTCATCCACTCCCCCTCCCTTCCTTTCGCCCCTCCTCTCTCCCTCGCTGGCTCTCCCTCTCTGGCTCTCCCTCTCTGGCTCTCCCTCTCTGGCTCTCCCTCTCTGGCTCTCCCTCTCTGGCTCTCCCTCGCTGGCTCTCCCTCGCTGGCTCTCCCTCTCTGGCTCTCCCTCTCTGGCTCTCCCTCTCTGGCTCTCCCTCGCTGGATCTCCCTCTCTGGCTCTCCCTCTCTGGCTCTCCCTCTCTGGCTCTCCCTCGCTGGCTCTCCCTCTCTGGCTCTCCCTCTCTGGCTCTCTCTCTCTGGCTCTCCCTCGCTGGCTCTCCCTCTCTGGCTCTCCCTCTCTGGCTCTCCCTCTCTGGCTCTCCCTCGCTGGCTCTCTCTCTCTGGCTCTCCCTCGCTGGCTCTCCCTCTCTGGCTCTCCCTCTCTGGCTCTCTCTCTCTGGCTCTCCCTCGCTGGCTCTCCCTCTCTGGCTCTCCCTCTCTGGCTCTCCCTCGCTGGCTCGATCCAGTGCAAGCTTTCTATTACCTCGCTCTGCTCAGCCACTGCAGCAGCAGGGTTGGGGAAACTGGGGCTTGTTACAGCCCGGAATACAGCCCTGTGCAGCTGGATTAGGCAAGGACTGCAGCAGAGGGACAAACCAAACGAGAGAGAGAGTGAGAGGCAGGCAGGCAGGCAAAAGGAAAAGGGTTGGGGATTGGGGGTGGAGAAGAAAGACAATATGAATGTGATAGAGGAGTCGTGAGGTACTCTGAAGAGCGATGAGCGTGTCTGGATTTCTTTGGAGCCAGAGGAGCAGAATCTCTCCACCATCCTCCCTCCTTGACACTATCAAACGCCAGCCCCCTCCTCCCATATCCCATCCCTCCCTCCCTCTCCTCACAGCATCACTAACCACAACCACTGAGCCTCCAGGCCATCGCTGATGCTTCCGAATCCCAGCCCGTCCTCCACCAACCTGCTTGCTGTAGGTGGGGGCTGAATGAGGGGGAGAGGAGAGGGTTCATGGGGAGGGGCAAACCTGCTTCTGGAGCCTGCCATTTTATTGTTTTGGGGAGATTTTTCATTTCTCCATTTCTCATTCTCTCGCTCTCGTCACTGGTCCGCCTCCTCCTCATCCTTATCCCTTTCTCTGGATTGAACATGCCAGCCACGGCAACGCGCCACGGCAACGCGCCACAGCAACACGGCAACACGGCAACGGAGCAGCAGAGAGGCTAGTGTAGCCTCTGCATCATCTTATCTCCGTTTTTTTTTTTAGGAGCAGCTTTGCCTTGCTGCTTGTTTGTTTTGATTCCTCCAGCATCTCCCTCTCTTACTGTGGAGGATTTGTGCCTTATTCCTACCTGGACGGGCAGGTCAAGGATGTGGATACGTACGGCCACCCGTCACAACCCTATGGGCCGTTCCTGTTAACGCTGCCTGCCGGTAAATTAAACAGATTTCCCGTTAGATGTCAGGGGAGTAGCAGTCAAGGACGGGAGAGCCTAGTCCAGAAGATGGGGGTGGAAATATGTGGGAGGCAGGCAGGAGATAGAGAGATATTGTTATTTTTATATTGCTTGTACTGATGATGTTGAATGGGCAGGGATATAAGTTATTTTGTATGTTTGGCCTTGAATGTAATGGTCAGCTTACTTTTGTACCAAATGTGCCAATGGATTATGTGCTTGTGTAGAGGTGTGCTTTTGCGTGTTCTGTGTACATGTCCTGTTACTGTGTGTATGAATTCCAGTTACCGGGTGTATGCTTGTGTGGTACAACACATGTGTCTGCATACATGTGTCTGCTGTATGTGTTTAACATGCATGTGCTTGACCTTGTGTGTGTCTCTGTGTTCATGTGTATGGATGATTGCTTTTCTATTCTTTCTCGGTGTGTTTATTTTTGACCCATTGTTTACATTGATCTTTTAGTTTTTCAAATGACTGGTCAGCCTGAATACATCTCTGTGTGTGCTTGTACAGGTATTGTGTGTGTGTGTGTGTGTACAGACACGTGCCTGCATGTGTGTGTGTGTGTGTCTCTATGTATGTGGGCATCTATGCTACTCTGCATGCGTCTGTTAGTAGCCTATATTGTCCACCTAGATGACAGTACAAATGCATTGAGTGGCATGATCATCCTGTACTGACAGCTCCCTTGTCCCTCAGCTTGGAGACTGGGTGGCAGAGAAGATGCTCATGGCTCGTGACACGTCCCGCGATGAGACGCAGAAGCTGCACAAGAAGTGGCTGAAGCACCAGGCCTTCATGGCCGAGCTGGCCCAGAACAAAGAGTGGCTGGAGAAGATCGAGAGGGTGAGTAGAGTAGAGTACAGCACCACTGGGGCTCTACACAGAGGCGGGGGTGGGTATCTACCATGGGCTGATGCTCAGGAATGGGGAAGGGGAGACTGAGCTGGCTGCTCTGTTGATGGTGGTGGTGTCGTCAGAGTTTTGGGTGTGTGCTGGTTGGGGATGGAGGGAAAGTTAGCGTCAACTCATTGTTGCTATGTCATTTGTTTTGTTTGTAGAATGAAAAAATACAAAGTTCCTTGTTACAACG
Source organism: Salvelinus fontinalis (assembly GCF_029448725.1). Lineage (NCBI taxonomy): Eukaryota > Metazoa > Chordata > Actinopteri > Salmoniformes > Salmonidae > Salvelinus > Salvelinus fontinalis. The sequence goes on along the minus strand of NC_074697.1, from coordinate 45,134,762 downwards.
TGATCAGACCAGCGTTTATACTGTATGTAATCAAATAACAATATTATCTGCAATATTTGTGGTTCGTAATGATTTGATATGCTCTTAAATGATTTATTTTGCAAATTATTATTTCTAAGCCTGTTTCGAGTGCGACACAGCAAACGAGCATAAACTTGACGAGAATTGCCATTTGGTTTACCATTAGTTGAATTAAAGGACAATCACAGGCACTGAGAGTTGATGGTTGAGCGTGTCAGTGAATAGTCTCTAAGAGCTCTGATGAACCCAGAGATACCCTGATGAGCCTATGAGCACGAACAGTTTTGCCTGAAATCTCCACTGGTCACATCACTACATCATATCTGTGGGCCCTGCCTGCCCTATCAGATTGATACAAACTGTAAGATCAGTGGGATAATTGCTTTAGGCAAGTAGTACAAGTACACCCACTGGCTCGGATGTGGCTCATTATACCCTGTGATATCAATCCTATTCCCCCTAATCGGAACAGGGCTGCACTAGATGCACATGACGTGGAAAAGCAAACGTTTTCACCGAACGTTCGTACACTGTGCAAATGGATTTGGGAACATGGTTGCCATTAGGCCTAAGTATATCCAGAAGTGTAATGTAGCAGTGGAGGCTGCTGAGGGGAGGACGACTCATAATAATGGATGGAATGGAGTCAATGGAATGGTGTCAACCACATGGAAACCACATCTTTGATGTGTTTCATGTCATTCCATTGAATCCATTCCAGCCATTATTATAAGCCCCTCAGCAGCCTCTACTGTAATGCAGTGACGTCATCGAGGCTGAGTCTAAGTGGTACGATCCATTTTGGATTAAAATTCAGGTCATCTGCATAGATAGATACTGGAGTGTTATTGGAAGGTGCTTACTGCAGCTGCTGTACAAGGGAACGGTCGCTTGGAGGCACACCCATTGGCATGCCTATGATCTCAGTAGAATAATTGGCAGCATGTTATCTGTATATAGCTCCTCTTACAGTAAAGTATTTCTAGGTACAGTATGATTAGCCACGTCTCCCAGCGATGCTGTGTACCCAAACAGAAACACAGTTTTCTCCCCCGGGGCTCTGTCATAGCGTTGGTGGGAAAACAAATGAAACGCGGAGCGACAGGCACCCTAAATGCACTGTAACACAGCTGCACTGTGTGTGTGTGTGTGTGTGTTTGTGTGTGTGTCTCATTTGAAGCCATGCCAACTGGTGACCTCCTCTGTGTGTGAGCAAGTCTGGGGGTTGGAATGCCTGATATCTGAATAATCTAATTAAAAATCTAATGTTTATATTATGGATGAATCTAGGTTGGAATCCGTTCATTTTCAGAACCATAGTGGTTCATGAATATACACTATCTTTGCTTGACAATTTCAAACTCAGACCAACGATTCAGGATAATGACCATGGTTTTGTTCTCAGATTGAGAAATTAATATCGGATGTGCCTTTGAAAGATCAGAGTATTTTAGAAAGAGTAGCCTTTGTTCTGAATATTTAAACCTACACTGCATGGCTTATATTAATAATGTAGGCTGTACCATAATATTGAATAACAGTGGAGAGGTTTCACATTTGGCATTTATAATGTTTTTCATGGATGAAAACGTTCTATTGTACTTAAACAGCTTACATTTTTCTATAAAATCAGAATTGTTTGTAATACTGGCTGTTTTCGCTGGTATTCTGTCTCATATATTTTCTCATTTGTGTTGGTACACTCTGACCTGACAATAGATTTCCCTCAGTAACGGCAACACTCTGAGATCACCGTAGGCCCTCTGTAAAGGGCAAGTTGGTGGTCTTATGTGAGTTCAAGACTATTTCATAGAGTCAATGTATAGATAAGACAACCCAAAGATTTCCTGAGGGGACAGCCCTAGCAAGCTGTAGCTGTGATAAATCTGTTGGGTCGACGCTAGTGTTACAACCATATTGGTTTGAGTTAGGGTGGTCCTGGGAAACATTATTTTCCCCCTCCTGGATTTTCAAGAGCTGTGTTCTCTATCGAACAATTTACCCTAAGCAAATTGGTTATATACAGTTGAAGTCGGAAGTTTACATACACCTTAGCCGAATACATTTAAACTCAGTTTTTCACAATTCCTGACATTTAATCCTAGTAAACATTCCCTGTCTTAGGATCAACACTTTATTCTAAGAATGTGAAATGTAAGAATAATAGTAGAGAGAATTATATATTTCAGCTTTTATTTCTTACATCACATTCCCAGTGGGTCAGAAGTTTACATACACTCAATTAGTATTTGGTAGCATTGGCTTTACATTGTTTAACTTGGGTCAAACGTTTTAGGTAGCCTTCCACAAGCTTCCCACAATAAGTTGGGTGAATTTTGGCACATTCCTCCTGACAGAACTGGTGTAACTGAGTCAGGTTTGTAGGCCTCCTTGCTCGCATACGCTTTTTAAGTTCTGCCCACAAATGTTCCATGAGGTCAGGGCTTTGTGATGGCCACTCCAATACCTTGGCTTTGTTGTCCTTAAGCCATTTTGCCACAACTTTGGAAATATGCTTGGAGTCATTGTCCAATTAGAAGACCCATTTGCGACCAAGCTTTAACTTCCTGACTGATGTCTTGAGATGTTGCTTCAATATATCCACATAATTTTCCGTCCTCATGATGCCATCTATTTTGTGACGTGCACCAGTCCCTCGCTGCAGCAAAGCACCCCCACAACATGATGCTGCCACCCCCGTGTTTCACGGTTGGGATGGTGTTCTTCGGCTTGCAAGCGTCCCCCTTTTTCCTTCAAACATAACGATGGTTATTATGGCCAAACAGTTATATTTTTGCTTCATCAGATCAGAGGACATTTCTCCAAAAGTATTTTTTTATGGCGGTTTTGGAGCAGTGGCTTGTTCCTTGCTGAGCGGCCTTTCAGGTTATGTCGATATATGGACTCGTTTTACAGTGGATATAGATACTTTTGTACCTACTTCCTCCAGCATCTTCACACGGTCCTTTGCTGTTATTCTGGGATTGATTTGCACTTTTCGCACCAAATACGCTCATCTCTAGGTGACAGAACGCGTCTCTTTCCTGAGCGGTATGTCGGCTGCGTGGTGCCATGGTGCTTATACTTGCGTACCATTGTTTGTACAGATGAACATGGTACCTTCGGGCGTTTGGAAATTGCTCCCAAGGATGAACCAGACTTGTGGAGGTCTACAATTGTTTTTCTGAGGTCTTGGCTGATTTCTTTTGATTTTCCCATGATGTCAAGCAAAGAGGCACTGAGTTTGAAGATAGGCCTTGAAATGCATCCACAGGTACACCTTCAATTGACTCAAATTATGTCAATTAGCCTATCAGAATCTTCTAAAGCCACGACATCATTTTCTGGAATTTTCCAAGCTGTTTAAAGGCACAGTCAACTTAGTGTAAGTAAACTTCTGACCCACTGGAATTGTGATACAGTGAAATAATCTGTCTGTAAACAATTGCTGGAAAAATTACTTGTGTCATGCACAAAGTAGATGTCCTAACCGACTTGCCAAAACTATAGTTTATTAACAAGAAATTTGTGGAGTGGTTGAAAAACAAGTTTTAATGTCTCCAACCTAAGTGTATGTAAACTTCCGACTGTATAAAAGGGTCTAAGACTGTCTCCAAGGTTTTGAGTAGCTAAAGTATAGGCCTTTATAGCAGCTAGAATCTCTGGTGTTACTGAACGCCCCAGCTTTTTGATGCAGGTGACCCTCTTACCCTGTAACTGTCAGGTGATTTACATTTTTACGTGGTGGATTTTCTCCCTGACGTCACATGCCCGGCAGCTGTTGGAAGGTGCAACTTTGCCAAGTGGACGGCTATGTGCCCGCGCTTGCAGTGGTTGCCAGGCAACAGCCTGTCCCCTCCCAGCGTACCTCGTGTATGAAGGTCATTTGTCCTGCTTCTCTCCTATATCTCTGAAACCAGGAAGTGAAACCAGCAGGAAGTGACATATTAAAGGGCTACCGTGAAGAGTATCAGAAAATGTATGACTGTACAGATAAAGTACGAAAAAGTATGAAAATGTTCCCGGAAAGAGCATCTGCTAAATGACTAAAATGTGAGAAAATATCATATAAATAGAGGTGTTAATTACACGGATCAGCTGCAGGTGAGAAGACTGGATGTGAGAACAACCGGTGTCTGTGGGTGTCTAACCTAATTTTGGAAGTGCAGAATTGCAGTGTATAACTTTTTATAAATGGGGCCTGCCACTGTTTCTCTCAAAGCTATTGCTACCCAAAGCCCAAAGGGCTCTTATTTCCTCTTCCCTTTCCCCTCGTTTCTCAGTTAGTTCATTGGCCCCTTACTATTTTACAAGTTGCAAAAGTGACTCTCTCTCTTTTGTTTCGGTGTGTGTGTGGTGTGTGCATTGAGCATGCCTGCATGCGTGTGTGTGTTCGGGATTATATATGATGGAAAGCAGTCATCATTACCAGTAGCTACCCTGACACTACATTAGTGATTAGTGATGCCATAAAAACAACATAAGCACTGCATTTTATAATTGCAACTCAATCTGTTTAGGTCCCTGGCGTCCCACAACTAGCATCCTACTCACACACACTCGCCCTCTTTTCTTAACCCCTTTGGGAGTGGAGTTTGACCCATGTGTTTTTGCCGGCGCTGCAATATAAGGGGCGTGTGAGCCGAGATGGAGAGTGAGAAGAGAGCAGGCAGAGAGGGAGAACAGTCAGAGCCTCCTCGACTACAGCACATAGCAGGGAGGTAGAGGGAGGCAGATAGACAATTATGTCATACAGCTCCATGTTCCAACACTTTCAGGACATTGCTAATACCCAGCTATCACAGTGTCCTCATAACGGTTAGTGGAACATTTCTGTAATGCTGTAGCACCAATTCTAAACAATATATTGGCTACATTTTTGCTTTTCTTAATACAGGATACTGTGCTACAATATTACGGAAAGCCAACTTTATTGTGTAGGCTTGTGAAGTTGAACCAGTGGTAGGATTTTAACAGTGTGTAACGAACGTCGTCGGGAGAAGGAGAAGAGGACCAAGGTGCAGCGTGGTAAGTGTTCATATTACCTTTAATAAAATACGAAACACTTGACGAAACAACAAAAACGACAAACGAACAGTCCTGTGAGGTGATGACACACAAAACAGAAAACAACCACCCACAAACACAGGTGGGAACAGGCTACCTAAGTATGGTTCTCAATCGGAGACAACGATAGACAGCTGCCTCTGATTGGGAACCATACCAGGCCAAACACATAGAAATACAAAACAAGGACAACATAGAACACCAGACATAGAATGCCCACCCAAACTCACGCCCTGACCAACCAAAACAGAGACATAAAAAGGATCTCTACGGCCAGGACGTGACACAGCGAGGAGACAGTAATACAGATCAGATTTTTCTTGCCAGATTGAGGCTTTTTATTTGCAAGACTTCGCCAGCGACTGTACAACACAAACAAAAAGAATAAACTGGACGTTGCAACACATGGAACATAAATCCAAATAGAGCTCAAAACCAAAAACCCAGATTTCTGCAAACCCAGAGGTATGCCCGGTTTTACCCTTTCTCTCTCTAACAAGGAAATGACAGCGTTTAAATAACACTACCCATAATGCATTTAACTAATGAGAGCAACCTAATTGACATCATGATCAATTACCGGTTGGCATGAAATACCAAACATGTTCAGTTAACTAACGTCTAAGTATTTTCCGAGCACACACTTCAATACAGGTGCTATTCCATGCTTTAGAGCAGAAACACAATCTGGGATATAAACATGTACGTCCCCCCGGAATAAGCTACTACTGCATTAACCGTACCTTTAACCATGCGCTGGAACGCGCCCATTTGCCCATTAATTCTCAGACCAGGAAATGAACAGAACCCTCTTCAATCAACAAGAAAAATCAATGTAATCATTTACATTTAGATGAACCTTAACGTTTAATTTGTCAAACATGCTCACATTGTAGTTCTACTTTATGATCGATAAATACGTGGACATAAAGGGATCTATTTTGACAAACCTAAAGCAATGGTAAATCTTAGCGCTGGCGGTAGCGTTATAGGTTCGGGGTGTCAGAAAAATTTGTGCCATTTTCACAACCAGAATTATGGGCACAGTAGCTGGCGGTGGTGTGAAAGGGTTGGGCTTTAATGAATAATCAAGTTGTGGGTTCGTCGAAGCTTGGCCCTTCACTGGCCAATCAGAGCGTTGTTATCAACTCCAATTTGAATATTAGACCGTTATAGCCTATTCCGTTAAATACCCTGCCCCATATTTGCTAAATATTTTTTAACATGTTTGCAGTCTACATTATTCTAATTGCAGTGCTTCAATATGGAAATACATTGTAAAACATTATAGTTCCGCAAACATTGTTGAATCTCAAGGTTAAATTCAAATCTCCCAACCATCATGTGTACGCCAATACATCGTCATAAGGTGACCATTAGACTTAGATTCATTTGACTGAATACCTTTTTTAGGTGTAACAGTTTTGATTCAATTCACAATTTACCGCTCTCACGTGCACATTTCTGCCCAATATAAACCAATGATGTGCTACCTTTTTGTAGCATTTCTGACTATCTTTTCAGCCGAATCTCAGAGTTCTAAAACCGGGTGCAACTCGGTTGCTGCGAAACAGTAGCATCTAGCTGGTATAAGGTTAGCAGCTGTAGCTAGCTATCTAACACCGGATAGATGAGAAGGAAAAGGAAGGTACACATTGTTGGAAGTACAGTAGACCAACATACAGTCCATTCAGAAAGTATTCTCACCCCTTGACTTTTTCCACATCTTGTTGTGTTACAGCCTGAATTTAAAATGGATTAAATGTACATTTTGTGTCACTGGCTCTAGACACAATACCCCATAATGTCAAAGTGGAATGATGTTTTTAGACATTTTTAAACATGAATTAAAAATGAAAAGCTGAAATGTCTTGGGTCAATAAGTGTTCAACTCCTTTGTTATGATAAGTTGAGGAGTAAAAATGCACGTAACAAGTCACATACTAAGTTGTATGGACTCTATGCTTGCAATAATCATGTTTAACATGATTTTTAAATGACTACCTCACCTCTTTACCCCACACGTACTGTACAATTATCTGTAAAGGTCCCTCAGTGAAGCAATGAATTTCAAACAGAGATTCAACCACAAAGACAAGGGAGCTTTTTCACTGCCTAGGAAAGGAAGGCACCTATTGGATTGATTGGGTGTCACGTCGTTCGTAATAATGAAGGTCGGACCAAGGCGCAGCGTATGTTGAGTTCCACATATTTTAATGAAAGTGAAACTTAAGTAAATACAAAAACAAATAAAGAATAAACGAACCGTGACGACAATTCAGTGCGAACAGGCAACTAAACATAAACAAGATCCCACAAAGCACAACGGGGAAATGGCTGCCTAAATATGATCCCCGATCAGAGACAACGATAAACAGCTGCCTCTGATTGGGAACCATACCAGGCCAACATAGATCACTATTCACCTAGATGACCCACCCTAGTCACACCCCGACCTAACCAACATAGAGAATAAAAAGCTCTCTATGGTCAGGGCGTGGCATTGGGTAAAAAGAAGCAGGCATTGAATATCAAATCAAATCTAATGTTATTTGTCACATGCGCCGAATACAACAGTGAAATGCTTACTTACAAGCCTTTAACGAACAATGCAGTTTTAAGAAAAATAAGTTTTAAGTAAAAAATAAAACAACAAATCGTTAAAGAGCAGCAGTAAAATAACAGTAATGAGGCTATATACAGGGGACACCGGTACAGAGTCAATGTGCGGGGGCACCGGAATATCCCTTTGAGCATGGTGAAGTTATTAATTATTCTTTGGATGGTGTATCAATACACCCAATCACTACAAAGATACAGTGTAACGGCGTTCCTCTCTCTCTTCATAAGAAGAGGAGGTGTAGTGATCGAGCCAAGGCGCAGCGGGTTGTGAAAACATGATGAGTTTTATTTATAAGACAAAACGAAACAAACTATACTTGAATAAACTAACAAAATAACAAAACGAAAATAGACAGACTAGTACGACGAACTGACATAACACACGCAGAACGAACGAACAAGTACTTACTACAAAAACGCACGAACAAACCGAAACAATCCCGTATGGTGTAACATCGACACAGACACAGGAGACAATCACCCACCAACAAACAGTGAGAACACCCTACCTAAATATGACTCTTAATTAGAGGAGAACGCAAAACACCTGCCTCTAATTAAGAGCCATACCAGGCAACCAAAACCAACATAGAAACAGATAACATAGACTGCCCACCCAAAACACATGCCCTGACCTAAACACATACAAAAAACAACATAACACAGGTCAGGACCGTTACATACAGGCTTCCTTCCTAACTCAGTTGCCGAAGAGGAAGGAATATTCCAAAACATGCATCCTGTACAACTGCCAAGGTACAACTGCCAAAAATGTGGCAAAGGAATGAACTTTACGTTCTGAATGCAAAGTGTTATGTTTAAGACAATTCCAACACAACCCATCACTAAGTACCACTCTTCATATTTTCATGTATGGTGGTGGCTACATCGTGTTATGGATATTCTTGTCATCGGCAAGGACTAGGGAGTTTGTTAGGATAAAAATAAACAGAATAGAGCTAAGCACAGGTAAAATCCTAGAGGAAAACCTTGTTCAGTCTGTTTTCCATCAGACACTGGAAGACAAATTCACCTTTCAACAGGACATTAACCTAAATCCCAAGGCCAAATATACACTGGAGTTGCTTACCAAGATGACATTAAGTGGCCTATAGTTACAGTTTTGACTTAAATCGGAATAGAAATCTATGACAAGACTTGCTGTCTAGAAATGATTAACAACCAACTTGACAGAACTTGAAGAATATTAAAAAGAATAATTGCCAAATATTGCGAAATCTAGGTGTGCAAAGACTTACCCACAAAGACTCACATCTGTAATTGTTGCCAAAGGTGATTCTAATATGTATTGGCTCAGTGGTGTAAATACTTACTGTATGTACAGTTCATTCGTAAAGTATTCAAACCCCTTCCCTTTTTCCAGATTTTGTTACGTTATATCCTTATTCTAATTATTTTTTATTTATTTCCCCCTCATCAATCTACACACAATACCCCATAATGTAAAAACAAAAAAAAAAGTGTTTTACAATCTTCACAAAGCTTGACATTTCCTTCAAAACACTCATTGATACATGTTGGCTCCTCTTGGTGCCTGCTGGCCATTGCACTCCCCAGCCGAATCACGTGACTGTGTCTGGTCCTCCCAGGAAGATTTATGCCTCCAGGCCTTCACACATGTAGTAGTATTGACACAATAGCTTCCATGGACACAACCAGCCAAACGCAATGGCCACACATTATGTAATTATCATTCAATAACAGATTGGTATTGCGTACGTGATCTCATAGTGAGGATTCTTTTTTTCGTTGCCATCTGTTATTTTTGTGGTCGTTATGGTAATTCTCCTTTTTCCCTGTCCTTTGGTTTGAACATTATACTGCCAACATCTACGAGTTGGGTTGAGTACCCTTGCTGCCTCACTCATCTGGAGATCAAAAAAGCAACATATGAATGCGCCGCCATTTTGGCACTGTTGGGAGTGTGTCCCTTCACAGTGCTGCTGTGGTGTGGTCTCCAAATGAGCACATCCTTTGTGTGGACAGATCATGAGGAGGCCGACAGAGAGGGATCCGAGGGAAGAGGAAGCTCCACTGATGGTGCGGCCGTTAAGCACAGTAGCAAAGCAAATGTCCTCCCAACTGGAGTATGCCATAGAGATATTTCAACGCTTTCTTATTCTGAGCCTTAAGCAGAAACAGTTATGTGTTTCAGAGGAACGAGACGCTGATGTTTTTAGCTGAGCACAAAGTGAATTAACTAACTAGCGTTTCAATCATTCCGCATGAAATGCACACTTATCTCCAATCAGTGAATTACATTAAAGGGGCTTAAAATGCAAATAGATTTGTTTTTTTTCCGACCGGTCCTATAGGCTCTTTATGGTGCCTTGGGGAAACGGTGACAGAGAGTGAATTACAATGGGGGGAGGGGGTGTTTGATCATGGGTAGGTTAAATCTCCTCTTTGATCGTCACTGGCTGATGTGTCATCCTGGCGGCGAATATGATTGCGTAGTTTACAACCCCCAGTGCTCGGGAACACTTGCGTGCACTCAGGGGCACAGGACAGCTGGAGAGAGGTGGAGGGATGGGAAGATAGAGGAAGGAATAAAGCACACATGTTGGGAGAGAGAAAGAGAGAGAGAGCGTGGGGGTGGGGGGGGGGGCAGAGTGCTGCAGAGAAAGGGAGCAAGTGTATGTCTGCCTGCCTCTCCCCTCTCTGAGTCTGATGGTGTGTCACGGCAGGCAGCAACTCAGTGTGCTCTCCTCTCATTTGCTGGCTGAGTCTCTGGGGTTGCGGTTGTTATGCGATTACGTTGGGCTTACTGGAAAGAGTCTGTATCTATTCTGAAAATACCTGAGAGTGTAATGAATGAAGTCAACAAGAGATGAGTCAAACCTGAAATCCTCCAACCCAAACCGATGAAGACAGACAAAAAAGAGATTCGTGCCAGATTATTCTATCAGGATGTAAAATGATGATAAGAGAAGCGCATTTTATCTGTGAGCCCTGACCTCTAAAGTTGAAGTGGTTTTCTGGGCTGCCAGGGCCGAGCCAGCCCTTTAACCCAATTTGATGTGCACTGATGGGCCAGAGTCAGGAGCAGCTGATCTGGAGCCCAGGCTGTAGCACTCAGGCCTCTTAAAGGTGTACCACTGAATCACAGCTCATGCTTACAAGCTAACGATGGAAGACAAATAGAACAATTTTTTTGTCATTTAATGTGGTTGCTTAGAATCCCTTTTATTTACCTGCCAGATTAAGGATATAGGGAAACCATAGCCAACTCCATGTCAATCAAATTTACATCAGCACGTGTCACAAAGTGCTTAAATGTATGTCCCGATATGGTAAACTGCCAACGTGGTAATCACAAATTGTTGCTGGCTATTAACTATTTACAGAATGATTTCAATGGAAAAAATCCAATATTTGTGGCAGTAGATTGTTTATGACCCCATGTTCCATAAGTGATATAAATATGACTTTATTTTCAAGTTATTATAATTTCCACTCATCAATGTCTAATCACTCTAACTTATTTCCCCCCTCTCCCTTTATCTCTCTGCTCCCCTCCTCATGCTCCCCTCCTCATGTTCCCTCTCCCTTACCCTAACCTTCAACCCCCCATTCTACATCTCTCTCTCTCAACGCTTCTTCCTATCTTCCACCTGCCCTCTCCACCCCCCACCACCCTCCCTCTCCATCCTCCAGGAGGGCCAGCAGTTGATCCAGGAAAAGCCTGAGCTGAGCCCGGTTGTGCGGAGGAAGCTGGGGGAGATCCGGGAGTGTTGGCAGGACCTGGAGAGCACCACCCAGGCCAAGGCCCGCCAGCTGTTTGAAGCCAACCGGGCCGACCTGCTGGTGCAGAGCTACACCAGCCTGGACCATCGGCTGCACCAGCTGGAGGGACAACTGTGCTACGTGGACCAGGGTCAGGACCTGACCAGCGTCAACAAGCAGCTCAAGAAGCTCCAGGTCTCTTCCTATTCATTATATGATCCAACTACTGTTACAGTTTTTGTTTTTTGTGACCAGTTTAGAATAGTTGGGAATATCGTTGGGTATGGTGTTGCTATGGTATCTTAGTTAGGTTTAAGCTGTTGAATATCACAGTGTATCTCTATATATAAAAACCTAGGGTTGTTCTGTGTGAATGACTAATCCTTTATCATTCATTTTCTCTGACTGCCTTGCTGTTTTCTCTTCATTTACTTGCCTTAAATGAGCCAGGCTGCCATAGGCTTTTGTTTAACAAGAGCAATTGGCACTCAACGCGTCACCAGTAAGCTTGGCCTGCACTCCAATGTGCTATCATTGGAGAATCAGACCATTCCACCAAAAGCATGGCTCTACAATACATACTGGGTTAAAGTAACTGTCCAGTGTTTCCAGACTTCTATAAAATCTGACCTATAATTAATTAATTACATTTACATTTAAGTCATTTAGCAGACGCTCTTATCCAGAGCGACTTACAAATTGGTGCATTCACCTTATGATATCCAGTGGAACAACCACTTTACAATAGTGCATCTAAATCTTTTAGGGGGGGGGGGGGGGTTAGAAGGATTACTTTATCCTATCCTAGGCATTCCTTAAAGAGGTGGGGTTTCAGGTGTCTCCGGAAGGTGGTGATTGACTCCGCTGACCTGGTGTCGTGAGGGAGTTTGTTCCACCATTGGGGTGCCAGAGCAGCGAACAGTTTTGACTGGGCTGAGCGGGAACTGTACTTCCTCAGAGGTAGGGAGGCGAGCAGGCCAGAGGTGGATGAACGCAGTGCCCTTGTTTGGGTGTAGGGCCTGATCAGAGCCTGAAGGTACGGAGGTGCCGTTCCCCTCACAGCTCCGTAGGCAAGCACCATGGTCTTGTAGCGGATGCGAGCTTCAACTTGAAGCCATTGGAGAGAGCGGAGGAGCGGGGTGACGTGAGAGAACTTGGGAAAGTTGAACACCAGACGGGCTGCGGCGTTCTGTGTTACAATATAATTACATAATTATAATTATGTATTAATAATTAATAATTACAATATGAGTAAAATAATTGTGAATGTAAAAAAGCATATTTTCTGTGTTGGAATAGTGTGGGTGTACCCCAACAACAGAAGGGTGTGGGCGTATACCGGTCCTAAAGAATATTCATGCTAGTAGACCGCTGATTGGCCAGCTCATCCTCTTCAGGAAATAGCAAGCATTTTATAAACGGTCTGTTTGAGATACAAGTTTGAGGTGTTAAAAAAAATATATATATTTTAAAAATGTTATTTTATTATTTGGCCACAAATATGAGTATAGGATGAGTCAACAACATTATCTGGGTATGAGTTAACAGAATATGAACTATTAAAAGTGAGATTTTCACTGGACAATTACTTATAGACAAAATGTAGCCTGTGCTACATGTTAATAAACACTAATGTTGATGCTAGCCAACAACCGATACAGTAGGAGGAGGTTCATGTTTTTTCCTGTCCGGGATGCTCTACCCCTGTTCTGTCACTACTACTGGGTCCATCTCACAGCTTATAATTTCATCATGCATCTCTCATTCTCCTCTCCAACAGCATGCTGCCGCTAAGGGCTGCTTACAGTTCCTTTTCAGCCTGCCATTGTGCTTTGTGTACAGTACGCTCCATCACCCAACCTCCATTCAGGGGTACAGTAACCTTTTCACTTCAGTTCATTTCTCTCATGGGTACTTTGATCTTCTCCTTTCCTTTCCTTTCCTTTCCTTTCCTTTCCTTTCCTTTCCTTTCCTTTCCTTTCCTTTCTTCCTTTCCTTTAGTTTCCTTTGATTTCCTTTCCTTTGATTTATTTTCCTTTCCTATCTTTTCTTTCCTTTAATGTGCTTTCTTTCCTTTCTTTAACCTACCTGTCCTTTCCTTCTTTCTCTCTTAATTTCTTTCTTTATCCCTATCGTACTCTAGTTTTGATCTTTTTTTCTTTCTTTCCGCTTCCTTCCATCCACTACCTCATCCTGTCCTGCTGATCATTCTGTGATCTATGGTGTGAGCAGAATCACTGTCTCATCCTTGAAACTCTAACCTTTCGCTTCATATGGAAATGTATGAAAATCCCCACCCGACTGTGCGAAATTGTCCTGTCTATTAATTCAAGGACCATTTCTGTCAAAGTTAGAAATAATGTTCAAGTCTCATGTTTTTTTTTATTTCTCTAAAGTGGTGATTCAATGCATATGTGTTGGGGTAACATTTGTGTATAAGCAAATAGAGAGTGTGCTTATTCTCGTGCTAGTCTCTGATATGGGTCTCTGAAAATGTCAGGGGATTCATTTAACCAGATAGAGGTATTGAGGCAGCCATCCCGAAGGCTCTTTTCCTCACAATTCCTAAGAAGTCAAATCATCATGTGAATTCGTAAGGGATTGATCGGCCTCATTCTGCCTCATTCTTCCTCCTACTCTAATTCACTTTACCATGGCACTCATACAACAGCTCTTTGCATCTGGCCCACTTTTCAAATTAGTTAGCCTCAGTGACACTACTCCACCACCCTGGTGATCTTAACCTGATATTTCTGTCCCAAAATGAGTTTCACCGCCTTAGTGAGAATCACCATCCCCCTCTGAATGACCTGACAGCTATATGGCCACTCTGGGGGAGTAATTTCCTTGTAGTCAATTGCAGTAGATCTAACAGCTATCATCCAAACACTTCTCATACATTGTTATGACAGACTGACAGATAGAACAACTTATCATGTACACCTAGGAAAGCCATGGATTTCCTAGGTGGCCGACTCCTGAGTTGGATGTTGCCAGGATATTTTGGTGAGAGGTGATTGATATAGGGACCAATGTATCCTCTCCATACTCACCAGGCCTCTCGCTGTGCCATGGACTTCCTCCCTCTCTTTAGTTCCTAACCTATTCGTCCTCCCTCCCTCCTTCCTTCACTCACCCCTCCTCAAACGCTTCACTCACCCCTCCTCACTCCCTGTCCATTCCCTCGCTCCCTCTCTCCAGACGATGGAGTGTCAGATGGAGGAGTGGTATAAGGAGGTGGGGGAGCTGCAGGTGGCGGCGGCCTCCATCCCCCAGCAGGGCCAGGTCATGGACACGGTCGGCGAGCGCCAGGCCGCCGTGGAGACGCGCATCGTCCGCCTCATCGAGCCGCTCAAGGAGCGTCGGCGTATCCTTCTGGCCTCCAAGGAGGTTCACCAAGTGGGCCGGGACCTGGAGGACGAGATAGTGAGTGGCTGTCCTGATCCTCCTCCGGTTATACCCACACACACCACGCACACTTACAGACTCTTAGAGACATGTGACTTACAAGTGTCATCGGCAAGGGTAAAAGTGTTGCTTAAGTTGGTGACTAACCCCCTTTTTTGTTTGTGAAAGACGTTATCTTGATAAAAGATGTATGTAACAATAAACAGATGCAATACCATGCTGGTGATAATCATCGAAAAGTTACCAGTGTTCTCAAGTGCTCTTTTGCTAGTTCCACTTGTGTTTGCAGCTGTGGGTGCAGGAGCGGCTGCCTGCCGCCACGTCTCAGGAGCACGGCTCCAGTCTACAGGCTGTGCAGCACCTCATGAAGAAAAACCAGGTGAGTGGCAGCTAGCTGAGGCTAACCACGTCATTACAGTACATGTCTATCATACTGTATCATATCTAACTGGACATCGTCTTTCTGTCCCCCCCCCAGGCTCTGCAGAGGGAGCTGCAGGGCCATCGGGCGAGGGTGGAGGACGTCCTGGAACGAGCTAATGTCATCGCCTCCATCCGCAGCCCCGAGGCTGACTGTGTGCGGGCGGGCCTGGAGCAGCTCAGCGGGCTGTGGGGTCTGCTGTGGGCCGAGACAGAGAGAAGACAGCTGGTGCTGGATGCCATGTACCAGGCCCAGCAGTACTACTTTGACACAGCCGAGGTGGAGGCCTGGCTCAGCGAACAGGAGCTGCACATGATGAACGAGGAAAAGGGCAAGGTAGGCGGCTAGGAGCCAATCACCAAGCGCTGATGTACTTAATCTGCCCAGTTACCATTTTACAGTAAGAGATGATTGGCTTTTTGGAAGAGGAAAAGGTTGTATCTGCATAGGTGTAATGCAATGTGATTGTGTCCCTCCAGATATCAGCAACTGTGTTTGAACACAAGTGGAGGCTGCTGAGGGGAGGACGGCTCATAATAATGGCCGGAACAGAGTAAATGGAATGGCATCAAACACATGGAAACCATGGAAACCACGTGTTTGATACCATTCCACTGATTCCGCTCCAGCCGTTACCACGAGCCCGTCCTCCCCAATTAAGGTGCCACCAACGTCCTGTGATGAACACTGCACGCACTTGAATCGTTAGCATGTCAAGGTTTGTGAGAATGGACTGTAAGTGTGTTGTGGCCTCCCCCTCAGGATGAGCCCAGCACCCTGCAGCTACTGAAGAAGCACCTGGTACTGGAGCAGACGATAGAGGACTACGCTGAGACGATAGGCCTTCTCTCCCAGCAGTGCAGACAGCTACTGGAGATGGGACATCCAGACAGGTCAGTGTTGGTGCCCCACAAACCTGTCACCACACTATTACCAAGGCTTTCGTGGGATCGAAAGTTGGTTATAGCAGCTCTAAAGTGAGTGTGCCATGAAATACCCATTTAATATACTGCCTTAAAAGCTCAAAGGAAATCCCCTATATGAGAACCAAGGATCTCGGTTTGTGACTTGATTGAAGAGGATCAAGGGCATCTACAGTCTTTGTCTTCTGGGTGCTGAGGAGGAACCCGGTAGTAAATGGCTTGAACGACATAACCCCTGTAGAGAAGGTAGTCCAGTAAAGTTGGCCAGTCATGGACTCCTGTTGCTCTGTTATGGCAGCAGAGTGAATCATGGTGACAGCAGGGTCAGCACTGGGTCTGTAATACTACTCTGTCTCTGGTGTCAGAGCTAACGCTAACGGCTCTATCATCTTAGCTCTTAGCTGTTAGCCGACGCCGGCGTCTCTGCACTAGTAGGGTATGGATGTTTTTATGGGTTGCCCATGTTTGTCTCATGTTGTTCAGTTTGCTTTGTAAGCCTTCTCCTCACATTTACTCCTCCTGCGAACTCAACCCCGTAAAACCAGCTCATGGTTTTTCATGTCAAAATGTGTTTCACTCAGCTCCCACACCCTGTCACCCTGTGTTTACTATGTGTCTCAAACCCTGTCTCTGGTGTGTGTGTCTGCGTGCCTACCTGCCTGCGTGTGTATGTGTCTCAGTGAGCAGATCAGTAAGTGTCAGTCTCAGATGGACCGGCTGTACGTGTCTCTGAAGGACCTGGTGGAGGAGAGGAAGTCTCGTCTGGAGCAGCAGTACTGGCTCTACCAGCTCAACCATGAGGTGGACGAGCTGGAGCAGTGGATCGCTGAGAGGGAGGTGGTGGCCAGCTCGCCAGAACTGGGACAGGACTTTGAACACGTCACGGTCAGTGGGACCCCTCTCAGAGCCTGAATGGACAAAGGCTTCAACAATATGATAGGGCTGGTGGTCCTCTGTAGCTCAGTTGGTACAGCATGGCACTTACAACGCCAGGATAGTGGGTTTGATTCCTGGGACCACCCATATGTAAATGTATTTGATCATGACTGTATGTTGCTTTGGATAAAAGCGTCTGCTAAATGGCATATAGTGTTTGTCTAAAACCTGTTGGGAAGGGGGTTAATATGGCTCAAAGAATGGCATACAGTACACTGTATTATTGCTTAGTAAGGAAGTAGTATGTATTTCAATGCAGTTTTGATAAGTAGCCTATTACTGCTTTAGCAACAGTGCTTAGCTTGGCTAAATAGATATTGATCATCCCTTCATTCCTCTCCTCCTCCTCCCTTCAGATCCTGCAGGAGAAGTTCACAGAGTTTGCGTCGGAGACGGGCAGTCTGGGTCAGGAGCGTGTGACGGCGGTTAACCAGATGGTGGACGAGCTGATCGACTATGGCCACGCCGAGGCCGCCACCATCGCCGAGTGGAAGGACGGCGTGAACGAGGCCTGGGCCGACCTCCTGGAGCTCATGGAGACCCGGGCACAGATGCTGGCCGCCTCGCACCAGCTCCACAAGTTCTTCACCGACTGCCGCGAGGTAGCATTTCTACCATAAGAAGTGCTACGGGATATAGGTCTGTGTCGTGTTTTGATGTGTCTCTGATTGTCTGTTATCGCCTTGTGTTGCAGATCTTGGCCCAAATCGATGATAAGCAGCGGAGGCTGCCAGAGGTACGGGCGCGCCAGGGTGGCACTGCCAACACCAGCACCCTGCAGAGGCTCATGCACAGCTTCGAGCACGACATCCAGCTGCTCGTCACTCAGGTGAGCCCCCCCACTATCACTTTATTTTATTAGCACATGAGACTAAAAAGGAAGACAGAACAAAACAAGAGGTCAATGTGGTAACACTTCACGTGAAGTTTCTCTCATACTTGTTCAGTAAGTACTTTTCCACAGTACTTTTAATTATTCCTATGTTATTTACCACCCGTCCCTGTCTATCTGTGTCCAGGTGAGGCAGCTCCAGGAGAGTGCGGGTCAGCTCCGGACCATCTACGCCGGGCAGAAGGCTGAGGCCATCGCCGGCCGGGAACAGGAAGTGATGCATTGCTGGAAGGAGCTCTTGACGTCCTGTGAGGAGTGCCGAGTGCAGATCACCACGGCAACAGACAAGCTGCGGTTCTTCGGGGTGGTGCGAGACCAGATCATGTGGATGGACAGCATCATCTCTCAGATCGGCACAGGGGACAATCCAAGGTATATGAGTGGACATGGTTACAATTGTATTTTTATGGTTTAGGCCATACACATTTTATGAAAGTGAGGTGAGCAAGAGAAAACAGTTCAAAACTCTTTTGTTAAAATACTATAGGCCTAGAAACGTTAGTTCAACACCTAGCGACCTAGGATAGGCTGAAAGACGGATAGTTCAGCTATAATCCAAAAGGAAGTTGTGTATCTCTTTCCTGGAAGATTGTATTTTTTAAATGTGAAGGGGGCATCCGTTAAACATTCAATTAAGTGTGTATGGCCTTATCTATATTTACAGTATGTATGGTGTATCTCCCGTCTCATCTATCATCTATCAGATGCGATTGATCTGCAAGTTCAGAGGCCTGTTTTGATTTTGTGGCATTAAGTAAATAAGGGAATTTATTTACGTTACAAAAAGGCCTAATATGGAGAGCTGCAGAGAGAGCACAGACCACACAGAGAGCAACGGTTAAAATGAACACATTTCAAGCAATGGACTGCAAGCATGTTTTAATATAGCAATAAACAGTGTTATTTTCAAAATGGCTGCCTGGTGGTGTATATGGGGCTGACCTGGCTCTTGTCTTCCGGGGTGTGTAACCCTGTGCTCTTCTTCCTCACTGTCAGCATTCCCCACAGCGATATAACGGGCTCTGGACTCTCTGGTCCTTTCAGGGATGTGTCCTCAGTGGAGGTACTGATGAACTACCACCAGAGCTTGAAGAGCGAGGTGGAGGCGCGCAGTAAGAGTGTGCTGCAGTGCATCGAGATGGGCAAGACGCTGCTGGCGGCGCGCAACCCTGCTGCTGAGGAGGTGACAGCACTGTTGACAGCGTTCTGCCATAGAACATAGAGGATGGTACTGTAGTTTAGATTACATTTACAGTCACTAGTTTGGATTCAACTCAATGGAAATGTATTTTTAGATCAAGGAGAAGCTGGATAAGGTGGTGGCCAAGCAGTACGAGCTGTCTGAGAAATGGGACAAACACTGGGAGGTCCTGCAGCACAGTGAGTCCCCCCTGACTTTACCTGAATGTAACTTACTCTAGTACCTGGCACCTCAAGTCTCTGTTTGATATTATCCCAAGCCATTCCATAATTTGGAACCACAGTAAGCTACAACTGAGCAACAGTGTGAGGGATGTGATTCCAATTGTTCTCAGACACTGAGTTCCTCTTTCTCCTCTGCCTCAGTGCTGGAGGTGCACCAGTTTGCGCAGGAAGCGGTGGTGGCTGAGGCCTGGCTCACGGCCCAGGAGCCCTTCATCAACAGCATGGAGCTGGGCGCCAGCGTGGACGAGGTGGAGCAGCTCATCCGCCGCCACGAGGCCTTCCGCAAGGCCGCCGCCACCTGGGAGGAGCGCTTCAGCTCATTACGACGCCTCACCACGGTCCGTCACTATCCCTAGCTAACTAACACTCCCCTTAGCTGATGCCGTCTTTCTTCTGGTTGCTTACAAGAGGTTGTAGAGCACAGCTTGTTTGAAGTGACTTGTGAAATGGCTTCATGTTTACGGTATGCTTCATTTTGTTGTGGAGGAGATTCTACTATGAAGTGCTGATGTTTAGTTAACCTCGATTTGGTTCCAGGTGGAGAAGATGAAAGCAGAGCAAAGTAAGCTCCCTCCCACACCCCTGTTGGGTCGAAAGGTGTTCCTGGACCCCCAGGAGACATCCCCTGCCCGGAGCCAGGGCTCCCCCCTGATGAGACGGATCATTTATGAGCAGGCCGAGCACAGAGCTGAAAGGCCCTCCCAGGAACCCTTGCCCTCCTCCGTGGCCCGCCGCTTGGGATCCACCGTGGCCAACTACACCTCCATCATGAACGGCTCTAGTGGCTACCGCAGCAGCCTGGAGGCCTGGGCCATCCCCGGGATGGGGGGAGTGGTTGGAGGTGTAGTGGGGGTGGCAGCCGGCCTGGGAACAACCGCCATGGAGGCCAGAGGGGTAGCAACAAATTTAGGGACCACAACCGCCATGGAGGTCCGAGGGGTGGCAACAGGGTTGGGGACTGCCGCCTCGGAAGCCAGGGGGTTGGCAGTAGGATTGACCACCCCCGCGGTCGAGACCAAAGGGATAGCTGCAAGCTTGGTGACTGGTGCAGCCGCAGCAGTGGAGGTGAAAGCCTCACAGTACCTCCGGCAGCCTAAGATCAAACACATGGACGACATGGTGACGCCCATGCTGGTAGCCTGTAGGCTGGAGAAGGTGAGAGAGAAAGAGGTGAGGGAGAAGGAGGCGAGAGAGAGGGAGCAGAGAGAGAGGGAGAGAGATATTGTGTTAATGGAGCCAGCGCCGGTTATGCCGGTGATGGCCGAGGTGGTGCTCCAGGAGATGGGGAGGGAGAGGTTGAACAGCGAGCCCAGCAGCAGAGACCACCGGGCGGGGAGCAGCCGGTCGGAGCCCCAGCAGAGAGACAGGGACAGAGACAGTAGGGATAGTAGGGACAGTCACAGGGAAGCCAGGCTGGAGCGTCAGCACTCCAGTGAGGTGCTGATGATCCAGGCGCGGCGGGATGAGCTGCCCCAGGAGGTGTGGCGGGAACGGGCCGAGCGCAAAGAGAGGAAGCTGGAGAGGCAGACGTCCAGTGAGCAGGAGGGCCACGGACACGAAGGCCGGAGGAAAGACCGCCACCGGACGGAGAGACAAGAGTCCAGTGAACACGACACAGCCAAGGAGCAGTCAGACAAACGTTCTACGTGAGTACTACATTGTGCCTTGGAGTCGTTAAGTGCTGTTATGGTGGGAAAATTACAAACTCTGTTATGCATATGCGCTGAATACGTCTTAAACCTGTATTTTTCCACTGTCTATTTCTCTCATTTAAGAAGAAGATAGTGTTCTTCCACTCTTGTCTTTGTGTAACTTGGTCACGCGACCGAAGACAAAGGGCCATATGAGAGTGACCACAGTTTGAGTCCATCCTGTTATTTTGGTATCTTTCAAGGGCACAGCTGAGTGGAGATATGAAGAGAACAGAAGCTAGCTTGAGCAGCAGCAGCTAGATAGTAACAAAACTGGCATTATGTCGTGTTTGTAAACTATGTTCCCACCAAGATCTCACACACCTGCTGAACTGCCACGAAGACAAAAAGGTTGTACTTTCGATAAAAGCGGAGAGCCAACTCTGTTCGTTGAGCTCTTAACTCTGCACTGTTGAGGGGATTGCTAACTTTTCCAGATTTGCAAATCTTATAATTACGTTGTTTGAAGAATCTACAGTCTCTCTCCTTTTGGTTCGAATTTCCACGACACTGTTTGCACAAAGGTGTATCACTTTTTATCTTGGTTGATTACAGGGAGAAAAGGTCAGGCGGACAGACCTTGTTTGACATAGTCGAGCAGCTAAAAGAGAGAGAGGCAGCAACGGTGAGTCTTCTGTTTACCAGCTATGCCGCCTTTATTACACAGATAGAGTTATCTATACATACATGCTATTAATGAGGGTGTTTAACGGCTACACGTTGTATTTACAGTCTAAGCTCTGCCCTGTCTCTTCTCTCCTCAGGCTCGAGGGGAGGTCTCTAAAGTGCCGAACGGCGTGCCAGAGAAGTCTTCCGGACGTCCAGACCGGCCGCGAGCACGGGACCGCCCTAAGCCCCGGCGGAGACCCAGGCCCAAGGACCACTCTGCAGGAGAGGCCACCACCCGGCGGTCACGCTCGGCGCCAGAGCCAGGGATGGCCCAGAGTGTGAGCCCCTCAGTCCCCCAGCCGCCCAGCCACACAGCCCACCACGAGGGCTTCCTCTTCCGCAAGCTGGACATCGAGACCATGAGGAAGAGCTCTAACAGGTGGGCATCCAGGTTCCTAACGGGGGAGTATGATGATATTACAACCAGGCATGATCTTATGAGCATGCTAAGCTAACAAAACAACTGACCTACGAAATGTTCAATTGGTGCATGTCACTGGCATTAACATATGTTCCAGCATCTGATTGGTGCCGTAGGTCTCGGTCGACGTATACTCCAGCATCCTATTGGAGCTTTAGCGCTGGTCTGACATACTGTGTTCAGATATTCCTATTGGAGCTTACGACCCGAGTTGACATATGTTCTTGTAACCTATTGACAATAGAATTCTGGGTTGACATATGTTCTAGCATCCTATTTGAAAATAGCTATTTGCTTTAACATATGCTCTTCTAGCATTTTATTGAAACTTCAGATCTCTGTTTAGCTTCTGATCAGAAGTGTATCAGAATGAGAGTTCAACCAAGAGATAGCCACCAGCCATTCCACTGCTTGCAACATGCATGATGCCTAACCAACACTGGCCCTGACGGAGAGCAGTCTGGTTGATGGATGTTGTTGCTGAGCCTTAGGTCGAACCTGGTGCTGGTTCTGGCCTGGCCCATAGCCAGTACGATATGCAGCCATAGCCAGGCTACCCGCACAGGTCCCTGCAGTGGCCACACATCACCCCGCTTCCTGCCGAGAGACGTTTCGTTCAGTCGGTCATGCTTGGTGGCCTACCATGGGTCTCTGGCCCCGGAGACTGAACCGTCCGCCTCTCGCTGCTGCACTGCCCCCTGGAGGCCATGGCTGACACGCAACGCAACAGACTCATCCCACAAATGAGTCCCACTGCTCACTCACCAATTGGATGAATGTTTCTGATGTACATGTAATGCTATGTACATGCCAAGGTAAAGGCTAGCTTTTTATGTGTTACACTCAATCGTCTTAAGAGGAAAGATGAAAGTTCATGAATACCAATACTGTCATTTAACCAAAGTCTCTGTTTTTTTCTCTCTCCTGTTGCTCCTTGCTGCTGGCTGTTCTTCCTACCTCTCCACAAAGGTAAGCCACGTGTATGCACCTATGCACGCTACGGTCGGCGGTTCATTTGTTTGTTCGGCAGTTTGTTCTCCCTCGGCCCACTGCGGCCTGTCATCTTGAACGCCCCCAGGTGAGTGAGGTTAGGTGGCATTAAGCCTGTGGTTGGTTTTGGCTGAACGCGCCCCGTTTTCCCCCCCACTACAGCAGATCCTGGGTCAACCTGTACTGTGTGCTGAACAAAGGAGAGATAGGCTTCTATAAGGACGCTAAGAACACCACCACACCTTACAACAACGAGCCCATGCTCAACCTCGGCCACTGCCACTGCGACGTCTCCCTTGGATACAAGAAGAAGAAAAACGTCTTTACACTTAAGTTAGTACTCTGCCTTCAATCGAGGACATGTTGTATAGATTACCATTTTGTGTGTTAGCCTCAACTTCTCTGTCCTTCTGTTTCAGAACGAAAGACGGAAGTGAATTTCTGTTCCATGCAAAGGATGAGGTAAAAGGCGTTCGAAAGTTGACTGCTCTTTCATGGAAATACGGTCATATAATAGTGATGTGATTCTGCAATGTTTGTCCATGTGCCAAATAACTTTCTTTCTGTCTCTCGCCCTCTCTCCTTCCCTTTCTCGTTCTTTATCATTCGTCCTGTTCCATGCTCTCTCTCATTTCCCTTTCTCTCTCCGAGTCACAGGATGATCTAAAGGCCTGGACCACCAACATCAACAAGAGCATCGCAGAGCATGTGGAGATTGCCAAATGGGGTCAGCCCCAGCCTACTACCTCATCCACGGACGAGGGCACGCGCCGCGACGGCAGCAAGGCCGATAACAAGTCAGAGCGGGGAGAAAAGTCAGACCGGGGGGAAAGGCCGGAGAGGGCCGAGCGCTCTGAGAGGTCGGATAAGGGTGAGACCAAATCGGACACCAAGCGTTCAGAAAAGTCCAGCAGGAAGAAATGAGTTTGATGTGCGCTGGGTGGGTGAAAGGGAGAGAGGTTTACAAGACTCCCAGTCAAGACCCATCCTTTTCAGCTCATCCACCTGCTTCAGTTCTGTTTAGTGTCGAAAAATACAGGAAAATCACCCTGGTGACCTGACGTGAGGGATTTGAAGCACGAATATCAGTGTGCCCCTCCTCGTTGCTCTCTCTCTTTATCTCTGTTGCTCTGAGGGTGTCAGACCTGGGCACTAACACTTATTGCCCGGCTTGTTCCACCTCTGCCCTCTGGTGGTGACATTGGTGTACTGCAGAAAGCAGATGCTCCTAGTCAGGGCAGCAGTGTGAGAGAGATGGACACATGGAACAAGAGGGTTGTTATCACTGGTGGTATGAAAAAGTAGCTCATAACGTTTTAAGTAAATTGTTTTGTAAGAGATGAGCTGTATCTGTATGTAACTCTTGTCTGTCTATTTATGTATTGAACATCCAATCTTATACTCCCAAACAGAAGAGAATGAAATATGCCTAAATGTTTTTCACAACTGGCCTCTTTTTGGAGAACAATTATTTTATGTTGTTTCCTTTTTGTATTTCTGCTCATTCACTTTGCCTTCATTCCTTTCTGGGCTCGCTTTTCTCACTTTTTGGATTTTCTTCAGTACAAAACTGTAATGTCATCAAACTCATCCAAATTGAATTTGTACAATTCAACATTGAGCCAGAGGACAAAAAGAAGAGGTAGAGAACATCAGCCTTCACAGAGCTTGTTCTGGCTTTTGGATGGATGAGCTGGAACCTTTACCTGGAGGCTGGCCCCCATGGCCATACTCAGCTATGCCTTCATCTGGGGCCCCCGAGAGGCCCCCAGGGACCCAGCAGCCATAGCCACCCAGCATCAGAGGGACAGGACTGGAAGCCATCTAGCAAGACCTCAAACCTCCTTCCTTCTCAAAGACCCTCAGATGGTGGTAACCGCACTCCACATACCCAGTAAACATGATTTTTGTCCATTCAGAAAACATCACAATGCTTTTTATAGACAGTCAAAAAAGATAAATTAAGTTGTGTGCGGATGTGTGTGTCTGTTCAGCTTCTCACCACTCCCAGGGTTTTCATAGCTCAGGTTTTTTTGTTCACATCTGCGTCCTCAGTTCTCCCTCAGTCTTCCAGGCACTGCCATTCCACAGGCCAGGCTTCTTAACAGCTCAACTAACCACAGGAGTTGATGAGGACACAGCAAGAATCAGGAGCCACACAGAAATGACACGGTGCCGATTGGTCACTCCAAGGCCTCAGGAGTGCAAGTCGATGTCAGATGGATGTAAACAAAAGCTTCCTAGCTTCTGGATGAATGAAACACATGCATGACTTGCTTGAGATAAATCTCTTGTTGATAGGCTTTGCATAGTAGTCCGATCATATGTTCCTCTCACAGTATGTAGCTATCAGCGACGATGTTCACGTTTGTTCCTCTCCACGCATCATACAATAAAATGATCTGTTTGTCATAGCACTGCAAAGCCATATCTGGTAACGGGAAGTCTTATTTAATGGAAGCTAGTGGACAAATCCTTTGCCTGTTCCTTACATCAGAGATTTGTACAGAGGTGAGGAGGGACGACGACGAGATAGTACAGTGCAAATATCATGAAATCTTTCCTGAGTAGCTTTTTCTACCTTGTTTTTTAAACACATTTTATGCATCTATATAGGCGAATTCCAAATCAATGCAATCCATAACGCATGTTGGACACAACAAGGCAAGGATCAGCAGAACTTATTTTTGAATGAATATAACTATCACATGGAATGTGAAATACAGTACAATATATGACATAGGGCACACTCAGATAGGGCACTGTGGACATCTGTGAGATTCTATGGTGAATTCTTAGATTCGTATGACACACTTTACTGAGTGGCATACAGTACAATTATCATTGTGTAGTTGGAGGATACTAGCAATAAAGTGCTAGTTTGCTGAATTCTTGCATTCAGGAGTATCACTGTGCAGTATTCACTACTATCTATTGTTTAGAGTAGACTTATCTTGCCTGGGCAGCTCATATGGAGGATGTCTCATTCCAAAAACAATATGCTCAATAAAAACGAGTTGGTTTCAAATTGATGTACGTAATTGTGTTAGTTCTGATTTAACACTAATCTGGATGTCTCTGAATGGTATCTTTGTTTGGAAATGCTGCTTACCATTGTACTCTATCTGTGTACAGATGTCACAGATATCCTATTTGTATGCCATAGTCTCACTCTAAACAGATTGTATGCAGTCAAAGTATTATGGTGGCTTAGGGAGGTTGACAGGAATGCGAATAGAGAATTTATGCAACTTATCCTTTGCACTTAAACGTTCCCCCATTGCGCAGTGCTATTGAGGAGCAGTGGAGCTTAAGGGTCCGAGAGGGAAATGTGTTTATTTGCTTACTGGAGAAGGAGGTTTGAATTATCTTCATGAATGAACATTAAGTACACTAACCTGAAAAGTAGGAGAGTATCGTGTTCAACCATGATATGAGAGATTTCACATTGCAGTTTTTCATGCTTCTCTTGCTTGTTACACATTACAAACAGATGGTATTCCAGCTACAGTGCACGAAGTACGAGTTTCACAAATCTATCACATCCTAAAACCAAACATGCTTATACAATATTTCATCCATTTAGTCCTGCTAAGGTTTCATTCAGTAGCTATCTGTATAAATGACCAGTAGTCATTTTCCACATGTGGGCCAGCAAGTCTGTTGTCATGGCCAAGGCCCGATGCATGTTATCTTTTCTGTTTCACAGAGGGTAATTTGAGTTTATAGACTTTCAAATTACAAACCAGCGGAATGTTGTTAATACCTAGAAAGCACAATGTTATAACCTACAGTTGATATACACACAAGCATTAAGTTGTCATAGGGAGACTTGTGAAAGGAATCCCATTATTGATACAATGTCTCTGTATTAGCCGTGCAGTCATGATTTTTCAGTTGTGTGGGATGTGCATTAAGTTGTGGAGTGCTTCCTTCATGAAAGCATTCACACCTCAACCGTTACAAATCAATAGTGTGACGCCATTATAAACTCAAATCCATATTTTCTAGAATACGTTTAATTTCAGGGAATAATAATTACATTGCAGTTTTCATCCAAGATGTTCCACTGCTATTTGTTGACAAGTCAATGCTCAACACCTACCATTCATTTCCTGACCTTTGACCCTAGAGCACCACTGTTTTTAGGGAACTACTGAATGGTTGTTTTGCAAAGTTCAACAGCTTGATGACCTGTACAAAATGTAATTGCTTATAGTATTTTCTGTAAAGAAAGAATTACGTTTTTTTTTCTGTTCTGCTGTGAAAGGGAGATTTTTTTGGGGGGAGGGGGGGTGTTCAACAAATTGAAATATTCATGGAGAAATGGTTCATTGGTACAACATCAACAGAAAACATCACAATATCAGGACAAAGAAGTTGCATGAATTACATGGTCCCTATTATGATACTGCTCTGCATGTTTTGAAGTCTCATTCCGCCAACCACTGTACAATAATGGGGTGACACACTTGCTTACATGGAAAAGGTGAATGAATGAATAATAATGTATAAAACAGATCCAACTTAAAATCATTGACTGTGTACAGTCGTTTCTTTGAATTGATAAATACAAATTGTGATATTGGAAAAAAACACTGTGTTGTTCATTTTGATTGCATGTGAAGTTCAATGCCAATGTCTTGTCAATTGGCTCTTCAAATATATGCAGGCCAAAAGGCCATGTTGGACCAATACTAATTCTAATTACATTCACTCTTCTTTGCATAATTAAAAAATATGTCCAGTATTTCCTGTATTTGATACAACATGTTTTAGTATTAACACTGCTCATGCATAAAACCATACACGAATGTATCACTGCTACTACAGTTAGGGACAAAATAGCGAGTTCTCATAGCATTATTGAAGCTAACAACTACAGACCTTCAAACATCTTATCTGTTCACACAGTTGTACATGTATTGAATGAATAATGCTTTGATTCATTGTGATAATGGTTTACAGACATGCTGAACAATGTACCTAGCAACTTGGAGCCCAAACTTTCTGTTTCTACTTTCTGTCTGTTATGTCACTGTCACCTACACCCTGAGTAGATACACTATATGTACAAAAATATGTAGACACCCCTTCAAATTAGTGGATTCGGCAATTTCAGCCACACCCGTTGCTGACAGGTGTATAAAATGAGCACACTGCCATGCAATCTCCATAGACAAACATTGGCAGTAGAATGGCCTTACTTAAGAGCTCAGTGACTTTCAACGTTGCACCGTCATAGGATACCACCTTTCCAACAAGGCAGGTTGTCAAATTGCTGCCCTGCTAGAGCTGCCCCTGCCAACTGTAAGTGCTGTTATTTTTGAAGTGCAAACATCTAGGAACAACAATGACTTAGCCGCAAAGTGGTAGGCCACACGAGCTCACAGAACGGGACCGCCGCATGCTGAAGTGTGTAGCGTGTAAAAATCGTCTGTCCTCGGTTGCAACACTCACGACCAAGTTCCAAACTGCCTCTGGAAGCAACGTCAGCACAAGAACTGTTCGTCGGGAGCTTCAGGAAACAAGTTTCTATGGCTGTACAGTTGCACACAAGCCTAAGATCACTATGCGCAATGCCAAGCGTCAGCTGGAGTGATGTAAAGCTCTCCGCAATTGGACTCTGGAGCAGTGGAAAGGCGTTCTCTGGAGTGATGCTTTACGCGCCACCATCTGGCAGTCCGACGGACAAATCGAGATTTGGTGGATGCCAGGAGAACGCTACCTGCCCCAATGCATAGTGCCGACTGTAAAGTTTGCTGCTGGAGGAGGAATAATGGTCCGGGGCTGTTTTTCATGGTTCTGGCAAGGCCCCTTAGTTCCAGTGAAGGGAAATGTTAACGCTACAGCATACAATGACCTTCTAGATGATTCTAAAGCAAGGTCCATACAGAAATGGTTTGTCGAGATTGGTGTGGAAGAACTTGACTGGCCTGCACAGAGCCCTGACCTCAAACCCATTGAACTCCTTTGGGATGAATTGGAACGCCGACTGCGAGCCAGGCCTAATCGCCCAACATCAGTGCCTTGTGGCTGAATGGAAGTAAGTCCCTGCAGCAATGTTCCAACATC
Organism: Salvelinus fontinalis; assembly: GCF_029448725.1. Classification (NCBI taxonomy): domain Eukaryota; kingdom Metazoa; phylum Chordata; class Actinopteri; order Salmoniformes; family Salmonidae; genus Salvelinus; species Salvelinus fontinalis. Next base: position 45,105,454 of record NC_074697.1, on the reverse strand, counting down.
TAGTGGAAAGCCTTCCCAGAGAGTGGAGGCTGTTATAGCAACTCCATATTAATCCATACTTTTGGAATGGGATGTTCGACGAGCAGGTGTCCACATACCTTTGGTCATTTAGTGTGTTTACTGACCAGATCACATGTATTATGTCAGACGTTGCTTGTAGCCTACGTTAAAAACTTGTAGCCAACAGCACTCCAAAACACCTTGTGGCGCGGCAACGATGAACATTTGGTTGTTGTTGACTGTCAGACACCACAGAAGAAGAATGTTCTGTTTCAGGAAGTTGTAGCAGGAATAATTATGTGGCTAACGTTGTCGTTGGCTAAATACTTTTTGTGATGATTAATTCAGACGTTTACTTTGTGGGAAATGCATGAACATCCACACCGCTTACAATATGGCTAATATAGCAAGGACCGGAGACATTATCCATTTAAACGTTGGAGGAAAAAGGTGAGGACTGGCATTACTTTGAATAGTTAGCTACCGCCTGCTAGCTATTGTTGGGTGGATGCTACCTAGCTATGTAAAAGTTGCTGGCTGGCTAGCTAACTAGATACAAGCTATTTTTAGTAATCAAATAACGTTAGTAACATTGTCTTAAGTTAGCAAACTAACTACTGTTAGTTAGATATTTTTCCAGCTAAACCTTATGTCTCTGACAGTAACGTTAGCAACTACTGACTTCACAGTGCATCCGGAAGGTGCAAAGCTAGCTAACTAGGTGATGTTAGCTTGCTAGCTTTTCAATGGTTTTGAACTTGATCAAACTTGAGTTGGTGTATGCTCATTTCAGTGATCATGTTGTTTCAGGTTCAGCACCTCCAGACAGACATTGACATGGGTCCCAGACTCCTTTTTCTCAAGGTAGGTAACTCTTTATTTTGTAGACCAATGCCTTTATTAAATTCACAAGTGTCTTCATAATGACTCATTCCAACTCATTAATTAGCGACCATAGTGATGGCATGTGGTCATTTGCTGTAGCTCAGTACGGTCTAACTAGTGAGATGTGTTGTCTCTGCCAGTCTTCTAAGTGGGAGGATCTCAACTTTGAAGGATGAAACTGGAGCGGTAAGTTGTCTGAAATCGATGGAAAAACCTAGGCTATGTGTATATAAACCTATTTGATATTGGCAACCACATAGGCCTACTTATAACATATTTGTAATGTGCTGCTGACCTTTATCTCCTACAGATCTTCATAGATCGAGACCCATCTCTCTTTACTCCCATACTGAACTTCCTGCGTACCAAAGAGTTGTTTCCCAGGTGCTGATTCCTTTGTTTACATTTGTTTACAATTAAAGAGTAAAAAAAAAAAGAATCTATTCAGCCTTGATGGCAAGTTGTTTTCCAAATTAGATTTCTTAATCTTTCTTTTTAGGTCTATAAATGTGCACCTGCTCATGCATGAAGCGGAGTTCTATGGAATCACTCCGTTGGGTAAGAAAGTGTCCAGTAGCTAGTCAAATACAGCTGTGAATGAGAGGCTGTCTTTATTTGTATGTATTAGTGTCTGTACCTTGGTTACTTTTTTCTCTTCCTCAGTGCGTAAGCTGCAGCTTTGTGACGAACTGGACCGATCCTCCTGTGGAAACGTGCTCTTCAATGGCTATCTGCCACCTCCAGGTAGATTTGACTTCACTTCAAGGACAGGCAAAGTGTGTTAAGTTTGATTTCCTGATCGTCTCCTCTTGTTTACCAGTGTACCCGGCGAAGCGGAGAAATCGCCACAGTGTGGCGGGGCCTCAGTATATGGCTGGCTGTGCCTTGCCCATGGAGAGGGCTCCAGTGAGACGCAGCAACACCATGCCACCCAACCTGGGCAACGCGGGCATACTGGGTAAAGCAATGATTGAGGAGAGGATAAGTGGTGGTAAGGCCTCAGAATCACATACACATTTAACATACGCATACACATTTTACAAGCATTTCTCTACACCTGCAATATCTGCTAAATATGTGTATGTGACCAATAAAATGTCATTTGAAAAGGTGCAGCAAAATGCTTATGTGGTAGTTTCCTCAATAGTGCAGTACAATCAACATCAGTAATAACAATGAAAGAGTCAAGTAAAAAATAACTAATAGAAGAGGTAGTATGCATTAGGGATGTGACAAATGTTTCAACCTTTTGGGGGGGGGGGTTACTGTTGATAAAAAAAATCTTTAAAAAATCCACGTCAATTTACAATGCATATGTAATAGGAACATTATTCTGCATGACAACTAGGGCTGGTCAATGAAGTTTCATCTCCCGCAGTCATATACAGTGGCAAGAAAAAGTATGTGAACCCTTTGGAATTACCTGGATTTCTGCATAAATTGGTCATCAAATTTGATCTGATCTTAAGCTAAGTCACAACAATAGACAAACATACTGTGCTTAAACTAATAACACAGAAATGATTGTATTTTTCTTGTCTATATTGAATACATCATTTAAACACTCACAGTGTAGGTTGGAAAAAGTATGTGAACCCCTAGGCTAATGACTTCTCCAGAAGCTAATTGGAGTTAGGAGTCAGCTAACCCGGAGTACAACCATTGAGACGAGATTGGAGATGTTGGTTAGAGCTGCCTTGCCCTATAAAAAACACTCACAAAATTAGAGTTTGCTGTTCACAAGAAGCTTTGCCTGATGTGAGCCATGCCTCGAACAAAAGAGATCTCAGAAGACCTAAGAATTGCTGACTTGCACAAAGTTGGAAAGGGTTACAAAAGTATCTCTAAAAGCCTTGATGTTCATCAGTCCACAGTAAGTCAAAATGTCTATAAATTGAGAAAGTTCAGCACTGTTGCTACTTTCCCTCGGAGTTGTCATCCTGCAAAGATGACTGCAAGAGCTAGGCACAGAATGCTCAATGATGTTTAAGAAGAATCCTAGAGTGTCAGTTAAAGACTTACAGAAATCTCTGGAACACGCTAACATCTCTGTTGACAAGTCTACGATACGTAAAACACTGAACAAGAAGCCACTGATGCCCAAAAAAAACCATTGCTACAAGTCTGAAGTTTGCAGAAGTATACCTGGATGTTCCACAGCGCTACTGGCTAAATATTCTGTGGATAGATGAAACTACAGTTGAGTTGTTTGGAAGGAACACACAACACTGTGTGGAGAAAAAAAGGCACGGCCAACATCAAAACCCTCAACCCAACTGTAAAGTATGGTGGAGGGAGCATCATGGTTTGGAGCTGCCTCAGAGCCTGGACAGCTTGCTATCATCGACAGAAAAATGAATTTCAAAGTTTATCAAGACATTTTGCAGGAGAATGTAGGCTATCTGTCCACCAATTGAAGCTCAACAGAAGTTGGGTGATACAACAGGACAACGACCCAAAACAGAGAAGTAAATCAACAGAATGGCTTCAACAGAAGAAAATACGCCTTCTGGAGTGGCCCAGTCAGAGTCCTGACCTAAACCCGATTTGAGATGCTGTGGCATGACCTCGAGAGCGGTTCACACCAGACATCCCAAGAGTATTGCTGAGCTGAAACAGTTTTGTAAGAGGAATGGTCCAAAATTCCTCCTGACAGTTGTGCAGGTCTGATCCACATCTACAAAAATACGTTTGGTTGAGGTTATTGCTGCCAAAGGAGGGTTAACCAGTTATTGAATCCAAGGGTTCACATACATTTTTCCACCCTGCACTGTGAATGTTTACATGAGGTGTTCAATAAAGACATGAAAACGTATAATTGTTTGTGTGTTATTAGTTTAAGCAGACTGTTTGTCTATTGTTGTGACCTAGATGAAGATCAGATCAAATTTTATGACCAATTTATGCAGAAATCCAGGTATTTCCAATGGGTTCACATACTTTTTCTTGCCACTGTACCCTTGAAAGCGCCTTGGCTACGGCATGTTTGTATGTCTGGGTACACTACGGCTTTGCCGACACAACCTTCTCTGGAGATAGTTTCGAAGAGCCACTGAATGGGCATTTTACTGGTCTGTAAAGGAATGCCGATTTTTTTTTTTTTTTTTTTTTTTTTTTTTTTTTTTTTTTTTTTTTGAAGCGGGACTAGCGTCCATCGCTAGGCGACCAGAACTGTCAATCAAATAATCGAGCAGACCACTCTCCTAAAGTACTTTAAAGTTTTTTTTAAATACCGTGACTTACCAAGACGTTTAGTAGATAGAAAATACTTCTTCCTCTAGGAATCTACTCCTAACATTCAGTATTAGGCTAAATTAATTCAGGCTTTCGTTCATTTAGACCGTATGCAGGCTATATAAAGTTTAAACACCTGCGTCTGGTAAAGGTTTGAGTAGCCAATAGCCTACTAAATGAATACAGGCTATTTTTGCAGCCTATAGCCGATTTTGATTTTGGGAATTGTTTATCTAAGTTTCAATTAAACTATTTGATTATGTAAACAATATTTTATATAATTGCATTTTGTTATAGGCTTTCATTGGGTAATTAGAAGGCTCTTTTTCAAAGCAATTTGGGTTGTCAATGTGTTGCATTGTGTAACTAAGAAGATAGGCCTATCGTTCTTAATTCATGGCATGGTTTCCTTTTATCCTAACGTTGAATAGAGACACAGACAAATTAATTCATGCAGGGAAGGGGAGTGGCCTAGTAGCCTCTGGAGTCATAAAAACAATTAAATAAATTGTTATTTGGCGGGTCACGGATCAGCCCTCTTAATAATTATATGTGGGTGGGGTTGCAGAGAAATCTGTTCTGTTATTGGGTGGTGCTCGGAATTGATATGGCTGGCGCGGGGTGAGTGTGGCTCCAAAAAACTGACCCGTGCGGGACTGTGTTTATGTATAAGGGGTTGGATGTGTGGGGAGTCAGTGCAAACAGTCTCTTAGGTGCACTTATTCTCAAGGTGCAGGTCTGTGTAAGGAGTCCGCTAGGGTTAGAGTGAACCGTCCGTGACTCGAGACCTTGACGATCTTTCGGGCCAGTATTTTTACATTATATTTAGCTTCAATATATATATATTTATTATATTTAGCTTCAATCAATATGTTTTGTCTGGTTGCAATGGATTGAAAGTAAAAGCTCTAACCTGGAGCCATTTATTTGTTAAGGGAATATTATCAACCGTAGGGTTCACCTTCACCCACATCTGTTCATCTTTCCCTTCCTACACAGCTCAGCTTGCAGACCCAGGCATGGTCCGCATCATCTGTGGCCACCACAACTGGATCGCTGTGGCTTATGCCCAGTTTGTTGTTTGCTACAGGTAAGAACACAGGACTTCCATGTACGATATCACAGCGTCATATGAAGCAGTCTTTTTGGTAAGGACCGTAGAGGGTGTTAAACTGTGCTGTCCTCTTCCATCAGAGTGAAGGAGTCTACGGGCTGGCAGCAGGTGTTCACCAGTCCCCGTCTGGACTGGGTGATTGACAGGGTGGCGCTCAACGCCAAGGTGATGGGCGGCTCCCTGGGAGACAACGACAAGATGGTGGCCGTGGCCTCGGGCACAGAGATCATCCTCTGGACTATCTGTCCCGATGGCAACGGCAACGAGATAGGTCAGTCTGCAAACGAATGAACGCACAGTGTTAAAACAAATATTACAGCTGCGATATAGTCTTTAATCGCTCAAAATGTTTATTTGTTGACTTGTCGTTTAGTATTTTAAGAGACCACTTCATGGGTAGTTGTGGGTGCTTATTGTAAGGGCCGTGCTAATAGGTCTCCATTGTACCTGCTTCCCTCCAGGTGTGTTCAGTCTGAATGTCCCCGTGGAGGCTCTCTTCTTTGTGGGGAACCAGCTGATTGCCACCAGCCACACAGGGAAAGTGGGAGTATGGAATGCAGTGACCAAACATTGGCAGGTAAAGTTGTGTCCGTACGTTCTGTAAGAATGTCACGTCAAAAGAGCATATTATGTGTATTAATAATATATGTGGTCCTGTGTGGCTCAGCTGCAACGCCAGGATTGTGTGTTCGATTCCCGGGGCCACTCATGTGTAAAATGTATGCACACAGGACTGTAAGTTGTGTTGGCTAAATGGCATATATTATATGTGTTGTACACCATTTTATGTTTTCCTTTTTGTCTTTCCCTTCTCAGAATCAAGACGTGGCTCCCATTAATAGCTATGATACTGCCGGTTCCTTCCTCATTCTAGGCTGTAACAATGGGTCCATATATTATATAGGTAAGGGAAGTCATCTTTTCTACCTATGACGCAATAATGGAAAACTATTGAAACGTTTTTTCTGTGTCGAAGAATGCAGTCACAAGGTGTTTTTGTAGTACATCATTCAGTGTATGAATACAGTAGCAAAATATAGACCTCTCATGGATGTGTTCTTGTCAACAGATGTTCAGAAGTTTCCATTGAGGATGAAGGACAATGACCTCCTAGTGACAGAGTTGTACCGCGACCCCACGGAGGACGCCGTCACGGCTCTCAGTGTCTACCTCACGCCCAAAACAAGTATGTCTGCCCGTTTCGATTTTTACCTTCACTGAAATAGCTTTTTTCTGCATGTTTTTAAGGATTAGCAAGTATCAATTGGTCAATCGTGGTTATTGGAAATACAAACTTAATAGATACATGGTGCAAAACAATCATTTTCTGAAAAACTTGTTTGCCATGTTACTTCATTTATGGTCAGCGATGGTCATTTTATAGGCAGCTGGCAGATTTTGAATGGTTCCCGGTGGCGTTTCGCTAACTCTTTACCTAAATTTAACCTTTAAACTAATCTTGACCTTTACCCTAACCTCACGTCCCTAACATGAATACAAACTTGAACCAATTTCGATCCTAATACCTCAACCATAACCTTTTCTACCGGCTGACTATCCACTTCCATTTCTTGATATGCATGGTACATAACACAGCATGCGTTGTGGCTAAAATAGTGTATGGGATAAAAGTCCCCAATGTGTCATCAGGCGACAGTGGCAACTGGATCGAGATCGCCTACGGGACCAGCTCGGGCACGGTGCGGGTCATAGTGCAGCACCCGGAGACCGTGGGCTCTGGGCCCCAGCTCTTCCAGACCTTCTCAGTCCACCGCAGCCCCGTCACCAAGATCATGCTCTCTGAGAAGCACCTCATATCAGGTGAGAATGGTTGGCCAGGAGCCTCTGCGTTTTAGGGATGATCGTTACTTTGCTGTTTATTCTACCGTCTCTGCTTGTAAGCTGTTGGATGTTATGCTAATGAATTAATTTAGCTACATTTCTCATTGGGGTTGATTTGATTTTTGACTTTTCGGATGTCAGCTGACATGGCGATACGTTAAACATTGATGTTGCTGACAGAGAAACGTTGGTCCACCAAGTTTAGTGCAGAAGATGGGCCCCATCATGCAGATGTCTTTGGGCTAACCCTGTTGTGCTGTCAGTGTGTGCAGACAACAACCATGTGCGGACCTGGACGGTGACTCGCTTCAGGGGCATGATCTCCACCCAGCCAGGCTCCACCCCCCTCACCTCCTTCAAGATCCTCTCTCTGGAGGACATCGACGGCCACGGGGGCTGTGCTGCCGGCACTGAGATAGGTAAGCAGACAGAGGTCAGGGGTCGAAAGTGGACACTGGTTTGTTAACATTTTAGAGATGCAATGGGAAGGGATTGTAAGGGTTCCTCTCTAACAGGTCCCTATGGCGAGCGAGACGACCAGCAGGTATTTATCCAGAGGGTCGTTCCTGACACAGACAAACTCTACGTGCGTCTCTCGTCCAACGGGAAGAGGGTGTGTGAGGTGCGCTCTGTGGACGGCACCTCCATCACCTCCTTCATGGTGCACGAGTGCGAGGGGTCCAGCCGCATCGGCTCACGTCCCCGCCGCTACCTCTTCAGTGGCCACGCCAACGGTAGCATCCAGATGTGGGACCTGACCACCGCCATGGAGATCGCAGGGAAAGTGGACATCAGGGGTAAGACAACCTCCGCTCTGCACACGTGGCTTTTTGTGTCGACTGGTTTTCTTAAGTGATGTGTTCTAGACATTGAGTTGGGTCTCTGACCGTCTCTGTCTGGTTGTCCCTCAGCGCTGGGCGGCCCTACGGAAGAGGAGCTCCTGGAGCTGTTAGACCAGTGTGACCTGGCTCTGACCCGTACACCTGACATGAGTCCCGCTGCCTCCTTCACCCACTCCTCCACCCCCCGAGCCTCAACCTCCAGGTACACCAGCCACCATTGCCGACTGCCCACGTAATCACGCACCTGCTACATGACCCATACAGCTGCGTATATTAACCCACTGATGCTATCCTTTTTGCAAGTGTACATATTCAGGGCATAAAATTTTCACCCACCGAATGCGGGTAGCTTTAGTTTGGGGGGCGGTCAATTTGCAGGGCTCTATAGTGTGAGCATTCGCATTTGTGAATAAAAATAGAATCAAAAGTAAAGTATGAGAATATGTGTGAAAAATGCTGAAGTAGGTGCCTTCAAAGTATAGTGTTTCTAATTGCACAAAGGAATACAAATCCCACCTCACGCAGCAACAGCTTTGTGCAATGTAAGTGAACCCCTGATTCATTTTTTGGAGGCGCTGGCACAGGCATAAAAGTTGGTCTAATTTACTCAAGTCAGAAAAGTGAGACTTTGTCCTCGTGTTTCTTGGCTATTTACATTGTTCGGTTCGCAAGCGCGGTTGTTTTTCAATGTTTCAACGATGTCTACTACTAGTCACATCCCAAATCTTACAGACACATGACATAACTCAAGTAGCCTCGTTACCACGGTAACCTTCCGCCCTTAAAGGGGCAGCTGAACATTGTCTCATCTGATATTTTGGTTATAAGAAAAAATGAAATTAAGCAATATACCACATTACTTCTTAGTAATAAATTTTTTTGTTTTAGAAGAATTCCAGAGCATGTAATTATGGCAAATGTTTTTGGACTGGTAAAAAAAATCTGAGTGGTAATTTAAAAAAAAATCTTCCTGCCACAGTGGCTGGTGGAACAAAAAGTACATTTTAGGCCATGATCATATTCTCTCTGTTTCTTGTCTCTGCAGTTTGCAGTCCCAGATGAGTGAGAGCTCCAGAGAGCGTGGGACCAGAGGTGTGAGCAGCTCGGGTCCCTTCTCTGGTAGCCTGCCCCGCCAGGCCCCTCCGGTACCCCTCACCAAGCCCCGGGACATGGCTCTCTCCATGGCGGGGTTGGGCATCCAGCCCCACCACCTGGGTCTGAGCCAGGCCTCCCTCAGCAGCAGTGGCAGCCCCCGGCCCAGCCGCACCGTCCCCCAGGACAGAGACCGGGACGGTGGCACGGGGTCTCTGCGCAGGGGTAGTTTTGTTGAGCGTTGTCAGGAGCTTGCCAAGGTCTCGGACTCTGCAGGAGGGGCGGAGGGGGGCACGCGGCGCAGCCTGGCTGTATGCTCGGAGTTGGAGGGTAGACTGGGCCAACGAACCCCCGCTTCTTTCTCCAGCCCCCCTGCAGCCTCCCCATCTTCATCGCCGCGCCGGCCACAGCCCACCTCACCCAGCCCTGCCCCTGCTACAATCGTCAGTCCAACCCGCTCCCAGACCCCCTTGTCGCCTCGTCGACCAGACACCTCCCCTACTACAGAAGTCCCGCCCCCTGAGGCTGCAGCAGCCACTCCAGAGAGCTCCTCCCCTGTTCCCCCCACCAGTCCTAAACCCCCTATGAATGAGACCAGCTTCTGACTGGCTCGGTGATGTATGAGTGAGTGGACTAACAATGGACACTTTTGGCGTTTCTGAGCATGTGTGGTTTAGTGACGGCACCTATTGTCACATTTATGGACATTTCCTTGTTTAGCATCAGGGACACATATCAAATGTCATTCGTCTGTTTTCAAAAGGGCCAGCTGTGATGTAGGCAAGATTCTTATACAACATATCCAAACTGTCAATGTGTTGATGATACACGTTGCAGATCTAGCCATGTATACAGTTGTTCGGTTGCGTTTGGTAGAGCAGTCCATTTCATTAAATTACACTGAACAAAAATCTAAATGCAACAATTTCAAAGATTTTACTGCGTTACAGTTCATATAAGGAAATCAGTCAATTGAAATAAAATCATTAGATTAGGGCCTATGTATTTCACATAGCTGGGAATACAGATATGCATCTGTTTGTCACAGATACCTTAAACATTTTTATAGTGCGGTCAGAAAACATGGGAGTATATGGTGTGACCACCATTTGCCTTATGCAGCACGACACATCTCCTTCGCATAGAGTTGATCAGGCTGTTGATTGTGGAATGCTGTCCCACTCCGCTTCAATGGCTGTGCGAAGTCGCTGGCTATTGGCAGGAACTGGAACACGCTGTTGTACAAAATCGATCCAGAGCATCCCAAACATGCTCAATGAGTGACATGTCTGAGAATGCAAGCCATGGAAGAACTGGGACATTTTGTGTACAGCTCCTCGCCACATGGGTCAGTGTATTATCATGCTGAAACATGAGGTGATGGCGGCAGATGAATGGCACGACAATGGGCCTCAGGATCTCGTCACGGTATCCCTGTGCATCCGTGGAGGCTGGTGGGCTCATTGTAATGGCTGGAATGGAATAAATGGAACTGTGTATATATGGAAACCACATGTTTGACTCCGTTCCATTTCTTCCATTCTAGCCATTACAATGCGTCCGTCCTCCTATAGGTACTCCCACCAGCCTCCATTGCCGTGCAATTGGCATTGATAAAATGCTATTTTGTTTGTTGTCCGTAGCTTATACCTGCCCATACCGTAACCCCACCGCCACCATGGGGCACTCTGTTCACAACGTTGACATTAGCAAGCCTCTCGCCTACACAACGCCCTACACCCTGTCTGCCGTCTATCTGCCCGGTGCAGTTGAAACCAGGATTCATCCGTTAAGAGCACACTTCTCCAGTGTGGCCATCAAAAGTGAGCATTTGCCCACTGAAGTCGTTTTCACCCTGGTTAGGATGAGCACGCAGATGAGCTTCCCTGAGACAGTTTCCGATACAATTTCTGCAGAAACTATTATTTGGTTGTGCAAAACCACAGTTTCGTCAGCTGTCCAGGTGGCTGGTCTCAGACGATCCCGCAGATGAAGAAGCTAGATGTGGAGGACCTGGGCTGGCGTGGTTACACGTCGTACTGCCAAAATCTCTAAAATGACGTTGGACGTGGCTTATAGTTGATAAATGAGCATTCAATGATCTGGCAACAATTCTGGTGGACAGTCCTGCTGTCAGCATGCCAATAACGTTCAGCTTTACAAAAAATTACATATTTATCATGGTTATTTGAATTTAAAGGGCAATTTTCATCATCTTCAGCACCAAACCAGTGTCTACATATGTGAAAACTGCGCGTTCTCTATTATTATGTAGTTAAAAAGATAAGAAAGCTCCTAAAAAATGCTTCTGTGACGTCAAGTTTATGATTAAAGAAAAGAATAGTGACTTTCCAAACCTGCAATAAGTTTTTAGCCCAAAGGAGGGTATGTTCTTGCTCCCCAGGTCACCTGGAATCTCATAGTGTCTGAAAATCACTGTTCTGATGATGCCATCGGGTAGAACTTTCAGATGGGACGTTAAACGGGTGGCCTGATTCTCTGTGGTCACTAAAGATCCCATGGAACTTCTCGTAAGAATAGGGGCATTTTAATACCGGTGTCCTGGCTAAATTCCCAATCTGGTCCTCGTACCAGGTTGCTGGATCGAATCCCAGAGCTGACAAGGTAAAAATCTGTTATTCTGCCCCTGAACAAGGCAGTTAACCCACTGTTCCACGATAGGCCGTAATTGTAAATAAGAATTTGTTTTTAACTGGCTTGCCTAGTTAAATAAATCAATAAAACCATCATGGCCACCTAATCATCCCCAGCTTCCAATTGGCTCATTCCTCCCCCTGTAAATATTCCCCAGGTCGGTGCTGTAAATGAGAATCATCAGCCAACTTACCTAGTAAAATAAGGGTTAAATAAATGCAATTTGAATTTTTTTTTTTTTTTTTTTTTTCTAAACTAAGAAATGTGTAGTTTTCATATGCTGAACCTGGATTTGTGCTGGAGATAATGAAAATAATTTTGAGACGTGGTGAAGTTGCTCTTTTAAGAGAACTGTAAATACATGTAATAGTCTTTACTCCGCACTGGGATCCACCATCATGGGCTTGAGGGGCTGAAGTGATGTATAGGCCTACACCTCTAAATGTTTCTGATACCCTCTACAGATTTCTCTTTCAGTCTTCCTGCTTTGCACTACGGTTGGCTTTCTGTACCTTAAATGAATCAACAAGCCTACTGCACACGCAGTAGTGATGATTGTTGAAGAAGAAACCGATGTCGAATCTATAGATGAATGATAGACTTTTTATCATTCATATGTTTAGTTACGTCTGACTAACTTACTGCCATTTTGGATAATTATTTTTCAAGTCTTCCTCCAGATCACAACCCAGTGCCTCACGTACCTGTGTTATCTTTTTTTTAATGGGTTATTACCATTTTACCCAAACTTTGTTGCAAGGACAAGCAACTTGATTGTGGAGTGATTCTACCAAACGTAGGTAGAGGTCTATCTCTGTGCTTTTTCTGAACCATTTGATTACTATATTTACAAAATATAAACCTGTTTTCACATGTTTGTATTTAGTGGTTTCTGTCGTAATGTTAACTGGGTTAATTGCTATGTCACTGACAACAATGTAGTTCAGCAGTATTTTCTGTTGCACCAATAGCTCAGATGAAGAGGCGTGTTCAAATTTGTCTCTGTTTACTGTCTTGTCTAATACTTGTCACTTTTTTTTTTTTTGTCTTTCACTCTGGTAGCGTTTGTTTTTCCTCTGCAATTCTATGTTGTGTCACATAAATGAAGCAGAAAGTCATACTATTAATCAAACTCTTCCATTTATGTGTATGTTCGTGTCATTGGTTAAACTGGCAGCACCTTGAATGTTTTGTGGAATTGTAAGAAACTCAAAGGTAGGCTTTTAACCCATTATCTTATGTTTTTAAATGCCATTTTCTGACTGACTATATATACAGTAACAGTCAAGTTTGGACACACCAACTCATTCAAGGGTTTTTCTTTATTTTTACTATTTTCTACATTTGTAGAATAATAGTGAAGACATTAAAACTATGAAATAACACCTGGAATCACGTTGTAACCAAAAAAGTAAGATGTATTTTTTTATATGTGAGATTCTTCAAAGTAGCCACCCTTTCTTTGCCTTGACAGCTTTGATCACGCTTGGCATTTTCTCAACCAGCTTCATGAGGTATTCACCTGGAATGCGTTTCAATTAACAGGTGTGCCTTGTTAATTTGATGAATTTCTTTCCTTAATGTGTTGTGAAAAGGTATGGGTGGTATACAGACGATAGCCCTATTTGGTTAAAGACCAAGTCCATATTATGTGAAGAACAGCTCAAATAAGCAAAGAGAAAATGACAGTCCATCATTACTTTGACATGAAGTTCAGTCAATACGGAAAATTTCAAGAACATTGCTGGTGACGCTGTCTGTGATTTATATAGAATTCAAGGCACACTTAACTGGCATGGCTAGTACAGCATTCTACAGTGAGACGCCATCCCATCTGGTTGGTCCCACTATCATTTGTTTTTCAACAGGACAATTACCCAACACACGCTTTAAGAAGGAAAGAAGTTCCACAAAGAACTTTTAACAAGGCATACCTGTTAATTGAAATGCATTCCACGTGAGAACCTTATGAAGCTGGTTGAGAAAATGCCAAGCGGGATCAAAGCTGTCATCAAGACAAATGGTGGCTACTTTGAAGAATATAAAATATATTTTGATTTGATTAACACTTTTTTTGGTTACTCTACGTGATTCCATATGTGTTATTTCATAGTTTTGATGTCTTCACTATTATTCAACAATGTACAAAATAGTAAAAATAAAGAAAAACCCTGGAAGGTGTAGGTGTGTCAACTTTTGACTGGTACTGTGTGTGTGTGTGTGTGTGTGTGTGTGTGTGTGTATATATACATACAGTTGAAGTCGGAAGTTTACATACACTTAGGTTGGAGTCATTAAAACTTTGCATCTACTTTGTGCATGACACAAGCAATTTTTCCAACAATTGTTTACAGATTATTTCACTTATAATTCACTGTATCACAATTCCAGTGGGTCAGAAGTTTACATAGACTAAGTTGACTGTGCCTTTAAACAGCTTGGAAAATTCCAGAAAATTATGTCATGGCTTTAGAAGATTCTGATAGGCTAATTGACATAATTTGAGTCAATTGAAGGTGTACCTGTGGATGCATTTCAAGGCCTACCTTCAAACTCAGTGCCTCTTTGCTTGACATCATGGGAAAATAAAAAGAAATCAGCCAAGACGTCAGAAAATAAATTGTAGACCTCCACAAGTCGGGTTCTTCCTTGGGAGCAATTTCCAAATGCCTGAAGGTACCAAGTTCATCTGTACAAACAATAGTACGCAAGTATAAACACCATGGGACCACGCAGCCATCATACCACTCAGGAAGGAGACACGTTCTGTCTCTTAGAGATGAATGTACTTTGGTGCAAAAAGTGCAAATCATTCCCAGAACAAAAACAAAGGACCTTGTGAAGATGCTGGAGGAAACAGGTACAAAAGTATCTATATCCACAGTAAAGCGAGTCCTATATAGACATAACCTGAAAGGCCGCTCAGCAAGGAAGAAACCACTGCTCCAAAAGCGCCATAAAAAAGCCAGACTACGGTTTGCAACTGCACATGGGGACAAAGATTGGATTTTTTGGAGAAATGTCCTCTGGTCTGATGAAACAAAAATAGAACTGTTTGGCTATAATGACCATCGATATGTTTGGAGGAAAAAGGGGGAGGCTTGCAAGCCGAAGAACACCATCCCAACCGTGAAGCACGGGGATGGCAGCATCATGTTGTGGAGGTGCTTTTCTGGAGGAGGGACTGGTGCACTTCACAAAATAGATGGCATCATGAGGAGGAAAATGATGTGGATATATTGAAGCAACATCTCAAGACATCAGTCAGGAAGTTAAAGCTTGGTCGCAAATGCGTCTTCCAAATGGACAATGACCCCAAGGATACTTCCAAAGTTGTGGCAAAATGGCCTAAGGACAACAAAGTCAAGGTATTGGAGTGGCCATCACAAAGCCCTGACCTCAATTCCATAGAAAATTTGTGGGCAGAACTGAAAAAGCGTGTGCGAACAAGGAGGCCTACAAACCTGACTCGGTTACACCAGCTCTGTCAGGGGAATGGGCCAAAATTTACCCAACTTATTCTGGAAAGATTGTGGAAGGCTACCCGAAACGTATGACGTAAGTTAAACAATTTAAAGGCAATGCTACAAAATACTAATTGAGTGTATGTAAACTTCTGACCCACTGGGAATGTGATGAAATTAATAAAAGCTGAAATAAATCATTCTTTACTATTATTCTGACATTTCACATTCTTAAAATAAAGTGGTGATCCTAACTGACCTAAGACGGGATTTTTACTAGGATTAAATGTCAGGAATTGTGAAAAACTGAGTTTAAATGTATTTGGCTAAGGTGTATGTAAACTTCTGACTTCAACTGTATATACAGTGGGGAGATTTTGAAGTATTTGAAACACTGATGATTTTGCAGGTTTTCCTACTTACAAAGCATGTAGAGGTCTGTAATTTTTATCATAGGTACACTTCAACTGTGAGAGACGGAATCTAAAACAAAAATCCAGAAAATCACATTGTATGATTTTTAAGTAATTCATTTATGTCTATGTAACAAATATCTTAAGTGGAAATGTAACTTTGAATGTTCTGTGTTTGTCTGTACAAAGTACATCTGTCTGTCCATGAACTAATAATTATTATTTTGGCAACAGTGGGATTGCTTAGTCAGTAACAGAATGTTAGCCGAGGATGCTGTGAGTGCATTTCATATACAGTACCCTCGAGTTTCTCGCTTTTATGACTGTACTTTTCTAATCTGATCTTCATAAATCGAATACAACTATTAACTAATTACAGTGAGCCTACTTTGTGGTTCAACATGAAACACAATGTTCACGCTCCAATGTCTGTCACACTCGAAACGCATTTAATTCCAAAAGCATTTTATTCAAACGCATACAAACTAGTAGGAAAGCAGTTCATGTCTTTGTACAGCGATCATGTAATAAATAAATCAAATACAAATGTCATGGCAACGCACCTTCTTAGTACATTATAAGGCAGGTAAGTCCAAAAGAATGTTCTGTTTGTAATGAGAGCAGTGCTAATAGTTTGGTTCAGCCTGGCTAACAGCTTGCAGAGGCCTTTGGCTATGTGATATCTAGCTAACAGAATGCATCGTCAATAAGTGCTATTATGTTTTCATCATGAGTGACATCCTTTCATATTGACTGAATATAATGGCTGGAAAATCCCCACTATATAAAAAAACAAAATAATGTACTGTACATCCTCTCCTCTGGAAAAAGTACCAAAATATATGAATCTACTAGACTTGGAACTCCATTCAAACTGTATCGCTGAAGCGTTCCAGATTGCGCGATAGCAATGTAAAGGTCATTTCTGATTGAGCCGACATAAGCTAGTGTTTACCGTGAATGCAGTCTCCGCTAACGCAAGAACATTGCCTTTGAATTTCAATGACACTGTAACGCTGAACTTCCGCGATACGGATTGAATAGAGCCCTTGGCTTTTACCCTAATGAGAAACCAGATCTATCACTTGTATATGTTGTTCTACAGTACGCAGTTATCAGGCTCGTTTCATGACACCATGACTTGTCATAAAACTGTAACCCACCAAACCCTGAACTTCTGAACCCACAACAATGGGGCACCTGGTTACGGTTTGTGAGGGGCCAATGGGAGGTTAGGTGTAGAACAGTCATATTTTGGCGTCCAGCATCTCCAGGAAGAGTTTGTGCATGGGCACGTGGCCCTCCAGGTGGAGCCGGCAGAAGGTGTCCACGGCACGGTTGGCAGACTGCCGGAGCAGGGGCAGGGTCATGAGAAGCTTGCCTGCCCGGTGGAGCTCTGCTGGATTCTGGGCGCTCTCGTACTCCTGCAGGGCTTCATGGAGTCCGTCCTGGAACCGCTGCACTGCCTCCACACTCTCCAGGTTCTCTGCGTCTGAGTGGGTAGAGACAAGGTCAAGGGAAGCCTGTGGGTGTTTGGGTGTGGGTGGAATTGTGTGATAAACCTCCCCTTGTTTCAACACGACAGCGTGTCAGATCCCATTGTCCACCTCATTTGTTTCGCCATTGAGGGCTAATGGACGGGCCAAGGTTAAGTTGCATGCAGCCGACCCTCATTTTTCCTGAAAGGACTGTAACTGTAAAAACAAAGGCTCCCTCCTCTGATCCTTCTAGCCACCTCAGGCGGTGTGACTGCCCCGGAGTGTCAGGCTAACGCAGCCAGACTCACCTAATGGATTTCTGAATTCCTGTGATAATTTGCAGGGCGCTGGGAGGCAGATGGATTTATTGATCAGGGCTAGGGCAGAAGCAGCCTTCTCACTGCTAGGATATTGATCAGTTTCCACTTGCTGTGGCCTGGGGAATAACAGCGGGAGCTGGAAGGGAGGGGAGGGAAGGGTGAGAGAAGTGGGTGTTGGAGAACAGATTTGGCAGATGTCTAGACCTCCCCACTCTCTGTCATGGTGGTCTGAAGACTGGCAGTTTGTACAGCGGTGATTGAAAAATGATTCATCAACACATTTTTGGGAGCACACAAGTATGTAGTATAGCATCGGTAATACCGTTCACATAATTACCCCTTGATTTATGAATCCAATCAACTAAATACAACATGTTAGTCATTATATCAAATTATTAATGGTAGGCAAAAACTAAGTGGAGGGCTGATAGTAACAGGGGTAATGCTGAGAGAATCCCATTACTAAAATACGAGACCTGTGAGGGACGTTTGCCAATATGAGGGGTCTAGCCACTCATTCCTTCCCTGACAGCTAGTAGCTTTATAAGATATTGACCATCATTTAACAGCCTTGCCCTGCTAGGGAACCTGACCCTGGAGCAAAAGTGTATTCAAAGACACACCCTGAGGGAACGGCACTGTGGATCACACTTAGGGGCTTGAATCAATCTGTATTGCTAAAGCGTTACAGAATGCAAGCTAGACATGTAAAGGTCATTTCCGATCGAGCCGACATCTGCAGCGTTTACGTAACTACAGTCTCCGCTAACGCGGTAACATTGCCTTTACATTTCAATCACGCTGCAACGCTGAACTTCCACGATACGGATTGAATAGAGCCCTGACTCTCTCCACAGTCCTGAAGGAGTGGCTGTATGTAGGGCTGCCTGAAGATGGTGCAGTCGATTTTGTATCAAGCCAGCGTATTGTAAAGCTGAATTTAACACAATTATTTATTGTAAGCAGTAGCCAGGCAGATTAGATGGTAGTATATCTTTTTGGTAGTTCTGTCATTCTTATAATGCTTTCTAAGAGGGATTGTACAAGGGTACAGCTAGGTCTCTTGAGTTTGCTCTGTCACAGTTACAGGATCCTGAGTAGCGCAGCGGTCTAAGACACTGCAGTGCTAGAGGCGTCACTACAGACCGGCCGTGATCAGGAGTCCCATAGGGCTGCGCACAATTGGCCCAGTCGTATGGGTTAGGGGAGGTTTTGGCCGTGGTTGGCCGTCATTGTAAATAAGAATTTGTTATTAACTGACTTGCCTAGTTAAATAAAGGTTAAATAAAACAATAAATAAACAGCTGAACTACTGATAACAGATACCCAGTGGCGGCCATGTAGTTAGTACCTGAGTTGGCGAGGGCCATAGCCTTGAGAGTGACCACTTCCTCTCGGCTCAGGTTCATCTGCCTGTACTTGGTGGTCAGCTGTCTCAGGGCAGTGTAGAGGTCAGAGAGTCCGGCCGCTCTGCACTGGGCCTGGTCCAGATGCAGGTTCCCAGCAAACACCAGCTCCTCCCCATAGCCCAGAGACTGAGACACCACTGACAGGACCAGCGTCTCCATCCACCCACTCTGCAGCAGGGCCATCTGGTCCACCAATGAAAGGGCAGAGAAGCCTGGAAGGGCAAATATGGAAATGTAATAGTCCATAAGTTCTTACAGTATAAAAAGTCAACTTTGTCCCTTTGTACCAGTGTAAAATGGCATAGTATTTAGAATTTTTAAGCAGGGAGTCACGCTTATTTAACATGACCTACAAGAACAATGGGAGTGGGTACCTGGGATATGCTTTGCCCATCCAATCATGACCAGGAGTTCCCTGTTTAGGAGGTCACAAAGCGTCAGCAGGGCTTTAAGGTTGTCATCATTGGTTGAGTTGTCCGGCGTGGCACACAGGGGGGCTGACTCTGTCAAGAGGAGCTGGGAGATCACTTTGTTTCCTGAAAGAGGTCAAACAGATATATTAGTAATGTACTCTAGTGTACTCTCCGTTTGTGACTGACAAGGCTCTTATTGGAGTGTGTAAGTGCTACCTGACAGAGGGTACTCACCGTTGGCCTTGACGGGGTGTGTGTCTGGGGCCTTCATATAAAGAGAGAGGCCAGAGTCCCCCCTTCTCTTGTACTTCTGACGTCCTCCTCTTACTCGGTCCATGCGAACACCTGTGGTGACACAAACATGATGATCAGTGATCATCATCTTTGCTCATTGATTGATCCCCAAGTCAAGAACAGACTATGGGAGGTGCACAGTACTACATAGAGTCGTGGCGCCATTGAACTCTATTCCACACCATGTAACTGATGCGAGCAGTAGAATCCATTTTTTAAAAGAGATGAAAATACATTTCTAAGTGACCCCAAACTTCTGAACGGTAGTGTATGTGGTAGAAGAGTAGTGACCTAAGGGAACACACTTAATGTGTTGTGAAAAGTGTTATGAAATGTAATGTTGTGTAACATTTAAACTGCTTTAATGTTGCAGGACCCTAGGAAGAGTAGCAGCTGCCTTGGCAACAGCTAATGGGAATTGAAAATAGAGGTTGAGTAATTAAAAACTCTTAAGTCAGGCTGTATGTGTTCTACAGGCCTGTACACATAAACATGTCTGTTTATTGAGCCCACTGCACTGAGATGAGTTGTTGAGTTGGTCATCAAGTCTCACCTTCCTTCATCATGCCGGCATGCAGGCACTTCCGGAAGCGGCACGCTTGGCACGACTTCCTACGACGCTTGGTGATCTCACAATCATTTACCACAGGGCAGCTGTACTCAATGTTACCTGGAAACACAGAAAGTGCAGCTCTGTTTACACCCCGCCCTCTATACTTGAGGTTACCAGTCAGAAAAGCCAATGTCGCAAAAATGCAATCCAAATGGTGACGCTGTATTTTACAGTATCTTTCTCACAGTGCATTCTTGATGCTTAACTTTTCAGAAAGCCTAAAGGTCAAATTGCCATGCTGTAAAACAAAGTGTGTTTTTAGGAGGTGTGCCACCATGGCTAACCCTTGCCATCTGGTGGTTTACTGAGTTTCACTCTCTGTGGCACTATGACAGAAGTCATTTGCCTCTGTGTTCACTGGCACCCTGAGCTTTCACACAGCAATCAATAGAAGCCCAGACAAAATACAGATATTGATTGGCTTTTTCACACCGAGCCTAACGACCACAACAAGTGTTACAACGTTTGGGCTCACACAAGACAAAAAGGGGATTTAATAGAGTATTGATTAATTTCTCCCACCCATCTATACCCAGACAAGCGGGTCTGGATCTGGGGGTGATCTAGGGGCCAAGGGCCCTCGATCAATGAGCTCACCCCTAAACCCCCGTTCCCTGGACAAGAGGCTCTGAGATTAGGGCATCCAAGTTACAGCTCCAAGCTTTTAACAGGAGATTGGCACCTCTTCAGAGTGCCATTCACAAGAAACTAAAATGTGTTTTGTGGTGTTATAGGTACAATAACACCTTTTTAAGCTGCAGTTTCATACTTTGAGATGGGCACTGTTGCTAAAAGAATGATGAAAATCCACTTTTGATAAATGAGAATAAAATAAGTATTTTCATTCAACTTCAAGCATACTTGAAATTAGGCGCATTAGTCAAATAATGTTGAAAATCAGTCGTTAACAATATCATGCGTCAGTTCTTTTGGAACATTTGTAGCAGAGAATAATCTCTAGTTTCAGACTGCAAAAATCCAATATTCAGGATTATATTAAGAAATCAAAAACAAAGAATATACAGAAGCAATTTTTAGGCTATAGCTCTCAAGCCAATCAGTGTAACATTGTAAATGCCGGATCTCTAAGGCAAGACGCATCAAAATCGGCCCAGTGCTGTCTGAGATAGAAGATTGGCCCATCGCGTGTAACGAACGTAAGAACGGACCGAGATAGATCCACAGTCCCCTCCCCGATTTCACCATGGGGGACAATAAAGCATTTCTGGGGCCATCAACCAATATGAAGCACATTGAGTCTTCACACGAAAATCAATCCCATAGCTGAGTCTGCGGCTGACAGAACTATTGGAAATCTGTGTATGCTGCAATCAGCCGCAATTGCGCTTCCCCCTCTAATAGATTATTGATTATATTCTTAATTAAGATCTAGCCCAGAACTTTGCCTTGTCCTAAATGTATCACACGTGCACGCTCGCACACAGTGCACGCAACACACACCATCACAGACTGCTTGATTTGATGTTCTATCAGGTTAGTGCAAAAAACATATACACTTTTGTTTACCTTGAATTGTCCTCTTGAAGAAAGCCTTGCATGCCTCACACGACGCTACTCCGTAGTGATATCCCGATGCAAAGTCGCCACAAACTAGACACAGCCTTTTAGGTCCAGAGCCCAGCGACGATAAGTAGTCACATTTGAGGATAGAATCAACGTGCGCAGAGAGCGCCAAACTGCGGTCGGAGCAAAACTGAGATGCGCTGCTAGAGTCCGGTGCTGCGCTGACACCGCTGCCGCTGCTGCTCGAACTCGGGGATTCCGGGTCCAGCGAGTGACCCGGTGAGAATAAACTATATCCACTGCTGTCCGAGCTGGGACTGAATGCTGTGGTTCTGTCCAGGGCGAAGGTAGGGCTGGAGGGATCCGTCTTGATACATGTATCATTTAGTGAAGGAGCGTCGTCGGTGTTTGAGGAGTCCAACAGGCTGATGGCACAATTTAAATGATCATGCCAACAGTATAGTCCCACTGAAATAATACCCTATTATTTATAGAACCGCTACGATAACAGTGTGGCATGCTGACCACAATATAGTCTGCCTATTGGGTGGACCACCTCAAGGACCAACAACTCTATTCATGTTCCCTATGGAGGAAACCAACTTTTGCATTTATTCTGCAGACAATTAATAATAACTATTTTTTTCAACTAACTTAAGCCTTATCTCATGCTTAAATTAAAATAAACACACATCAATAGCACATCATTGGTGGCAATCAGATTAACGACCAATAAAATGTATCTGTGATCACATTAAATTGTTCATTACTTTCATACCAAATATGATTGTAAAAAAAACATAAATCTCAATAATTCTTACTGGTTGTGCTGGCTGAGGAAGTGGACATTTTCACTCAGGCAAAAATCCTTTAGATCCATATCCAGGAAGAAAGGAGATGAAATGAGAAATATAGTTGTCAAGGCAGTAGTAGTATTCTAGTATTCTGGTTTGGGAGCTAGAGGTAGAGAAATAGTGACAGAGCGAGGACACTGAGACAAGGGCCACAGTTATAGTTGCAGGTTTATTTAGCTGAAGACTTGTGTCATTGCAAAGGGGCGGGGCCTGGAGGACTAATCCTGACAAGCACTAAACGTTTGTTGATGGTTTCATTCTCTTCTCACTTCCATTGTGTTGAGCATACAACATGCATATTTACATATTTACATACTACACAGAAGGCAACATTTATACATGATACACTAGTCAAAGTATGAACAAGATTTGTTAAAGAGGATTTTCACTGGTACCTCTTATTGACAAAGTGTTATCAAAGCGAGGGGAAAACATGAAACGCTATTGCTTACGATGGAGCACCATGCACTATGTCCGTCATTAAATGCATTTTGCCATTCTTTTTTTCCAGACTCTGCCCCTTCATCTCTGTAATTGTTGGACCATGATTTCCCTCTTATACTGTTTGGTGTAAACAGAGAAAGCACTCAGAACAGACTCACGGACACAGCATCCCCTTTGCTTCCAGGTATTTGTTGTTCCTCATAACAATGTCTCACTTTTAAAAGCTCTAAATTGCATATCGGTGACAGTACTATTCTAGTTCCTGAACCAAAATGCATCACTATTCCTGAAGTATTTGAATTAAGATTGTCCAGTCTCACATAGGCCTTTCTCTTTGAAGTGTGTTTTCATGGTCAATCTTTGAAAGTCAGGTAAGGTGAGCTTGAGAGAAAGTGAGAGGCAGGCAGGGGGAATTAGAACAGACCGGAAAACCAATGGATAGAATTAGACTAGAGAAAGGGAGGGGAGGGAGGTAGTGGAAAGAGAGAGGGGATTCTTACTTGGAACTGGTCAGTAGGTCAGGTACATGTGTACAGTACAGGGCTTACATCTGATGAAAGGGGAGGTGCTGATGAGGTAGGAGGGTTAGGGTGGCTAGAGGGTGAGGATTAGGAGCCATCCGGTGCCAGTGTGTTGGCAGGGGTGCTGAAGCAGCAGTTTTGGACAACCCTGATGTGTGAAAACCCTGTGAGGAGCGAGAACATCCAAATCCAGCCACCAGACACCTTAGCCAAGTTTATACCTGGCGCAAACATGGGTCCTTTGTCCTGATCTTGTCTGCATTCTGATTGTGCGCACATTTCCAGAAATGTGTCTACACACACGGTATTCAAATGTGTCGGTTGTCCATCTACTGTGTCTGCATTCTGACCACATTTCCTGGTCCCTTCTTTTATTCAAATTATTTCACAGCTATTCTTTAAAAAATAATATGTATTTGTTTTTTGTAAGACATATATTGATATAATCATTCAATGGTGCCACCTGTCAATGATTTTAGAGGGCGGAATGATGACGATTTAAGTGGTTTCTCTGTCCATATCTGTCTACACTTGTAAGATATCCACACACAAGGTGTGTCTGACTACCTCCGGAGGTGGGCAGGATGATCTGATCACAATCTTTTGATGTCTACACCTGTCCAAAAATATCGGCACGATCAGAATGCGAACAAGATCAGGACAAAAGACGGAAGTTAGAACCAGGTATAAATGCTGTTCTAGATACCTGCTTCACTTGAGTTACTGCTATTAGCTGGATCCCAATAAGTTTCAAAATACATTATCAAACAAAAATTAATCAATCCATTTGGCATATTATACAGTGCAATTGGAAAATATTCAGACCCCTTGACTTTTTCCACATTTTGTTATGTTACAGCCTTGTTCTAAAATGGATTAAATCGTTTTCCCCCTCTCATCAATCTACACACAATACCCCATAATGAAAAGCAAAAAACGTTTATTAGAAATGTATGCAAATGTATTAAAAATAAAAACAGAAATATCACATTTACATAAGTATTCAGACATGTTACTCAGTACTTTGTTGAAGCACCTTTGGCAGCAATTACAGCCTAGAGTCTTCTTGGGTATGACGCTACAAGCTTGGTACACCTGTATTTGGGAAGTTTCTCCCATTCTTTCCGGTAGATCCTCTCAAGCTCTGTCAGGTTGGATGGGGAGCGTCGCTGCACAGCTATTTTCAGGTCTCTCCAGAGATGTTAGATCGGGTTCAAGTCCGAGCTCTGGCTGGACCACTCTATGACATTCAGAGACTTGTCCCCATGCCACTTAGCTGTGTGCTTAGAATCGTTGTCCTGTTGGAAGGTAAACCTTCGCCCCAGTCTGAGGTCCTGAGCGCTCTGGGGAAGGTTTTCATCAAGGATCACTCTGTACTTTGCTCCGTTCATCTTTCCCTCGATCCTGACTAGTCTCCCAGTATCTGACGCTGAAAAACATCCCCACAGCATGATGCTGGCATTACCATACTTCACCGTAGGGATGGTACCAGGTTTCCTCCAGATGTGACGCTTGGCATTCAGGCCAAAGAGTTCAATCTTGGTTTCATCAGACAAGAGAATCTTGTTTCTCATGGTATGAGGGTCCTTTAGGTGCCTTTTAGCAAACTCCAAGTGGGCTGTCATGTGCATTTTACAGAGGAGTGGCTTCTGTCTGGCCACGCTACCATAAAGGCCTGATAGGTGGAGTGCTGCAGAGATGGTTGTCCATCTGGAAGGTTCTCCCATCTCCACAGAGGAACTCTGGAGCTCTGTCAGAGTGACCATCAACTTCTTGGTCACCTCCCTGACCAAGGCCCTTCTCACCCGATTGCTCAGTTTGGCCAGGCGGCCAGCTCTAGGAAGAGTCTTGGTGGTTCCAAACTTCTTCCATTTAAGAATGATGGCGGTCACTGTGTTCTTGGGGACCTTCAATGCTGCAGACATTTTTTGGGTACCCTTCCACAGATCTATGCCTCGACACAATTCTGTCTCGGAGCTCTACGGACAATTCCTTTGACCTCATGGCTTGGTTTTTGCGCTGACATGCACTGTCAACTGTGGGACCTTATATAGACAGACGTGTGCCTTTCCAAATCATGTCCAATCAATTGAATTTACCATAGGT
The DNA here is from genome assembly GCF_029448725.1 of Salvelinus fontinalis. Classification (NCBI taxonomy): domain Eukaryota; kingdom Metazoa; phylum Chordata; class Actinopteri; order Salmoniformes; family Salmonidae; genus Salvelinus; species Salvelinus fontinalis. The sequence continues at coordinate 45,079,937 of NC_074697.1, read as the reverse complement.
GGACTCCAATCAAGTTGTCAAGGATGATCAATGGACACACACCTGAGCTCAATTTCGAGTCTCATAGTAAAGGGTATTTCTGTTTTTTATTTTTAATACATTTGCAAAAATGTCTAAAAACCTGTTTACACTTTGTCATTATGGGGTACTGTGTGTAGATTGATGAGGAAAACATTTTGTTGAATTAATTTGAGAATAAGGCTGTAACGTAACAAAATGTGGAAAAAGTCAAGGGGTCTGAATACTTTCCCGAATCCTCTGTATAACCAATACATTATGATTCCTTTTGTTCTTCTAAATTGTGGATAGTCCAAACAAATATGATTTTAGCTAGTTCCCTGATACATTTACACATGGCATTCTACCATATGAAAATTATTTGGGATGAAAGGTTCCCACAGTGGACCCCTGATGCCTCTTCTCTATTGGAACACATTCCCTGCCCTTGTCATCCCCCAGCTGTGAAATGTATTACAGCACAGCAGCACACTGACCCGGTTCTGACCAGGGTAGGCCCCCAGTACAGGGAGATAGGATTACTGTCTAGTCTGACACCACTTGACACTTCTCATTCCTCCTCAGCCCTAATCCAACAACAGCTACATCTGCAAGATATCCCCCCCCCCCCCCCCCCCCCCCACACACACACACACACACTCACACAGACACTCACACACGCACAGAGAGAGAGAGCCTCAGTTGACCCTGTTAACACAAACAGCACCATCAGGGCTAATGGGTGAAATCAAGTGATTCTATAGCTCCCTGGGTGTGTACTGAGGCGCGGGTCAGCCTGGGTCCAGTTTTCATGCTCTGTTACAGTGCAGGTCAATGGTAGAGACAGGACTGAACTCTCTCCCTCAATGTGATGCAGCCAGTGGAGCAGGACCCTACTATTAGCCCATCGTGTGCCTTGTCCTGATCCCATATCATTACATTGTAACAGGCTGAAAGTCCGCTTACAAAACTATAATAATACTAATGCCTGTTTTTAAGGTAATCTTACCACTTTAATGATCATTTTATAAAAACTCCATAGTCACTACATGTTTTAAGGCTGAGTGTTATACACTGAGTATACAAAACATTAAGAACACATGTTCTTTCCAGGACATAGACTGACCAGGTGAATCCAGGTGAAAGCTATGATCCCTTATTGATGTCACTTGTTAAATCCTCTTAAATCAGTGTAGATGGAGGAGAGGAGACAGGTTCAAGAAGGATTTTTAAGCCTTGAGACAATTGAGACATGGATTGTGTGTGCCATTTAGAGGGTGAATGGGCAAGACAATAAAATACCGGTTTGTGTCAAGAACTGCAACACTGTTGGGTTTTCCCGTGTGTATCAAGAATGGTCCACCACCCAAAGGACATCCAGCCAACTTGACACAACTGTGGGCATTGCAATCAACATGTGCCAGCATCCCTGTGGAACGCTTTCAACACCTTGTAGAGTCCATGCCCCAACGAATTGAGGCTGAATTGGGGGTGCAGCTCAATATTAGGAAGGTGTTCCTAATGTTTGGTATAATGTAATTGTAGACCCACTCAAGTGGGCTATATTTGCAATAAACAAAAGAACAGCAAATGTAGTTGTTGCTGGTTATTGGTGAACACAGTAATAATGAGGCATTACAATTACTCTGAAGCTGCCACTTATCGTATTCGCCAGCAAGTGGTAAGTGTTAACACCGGTCTTCCAGTCATTTGGCCCAGATTCAGGATAGTTCATGAGGAGAGAAAACAGAGATTGTACAGTCCAACAGAAAAAACTGATATTTGGCTAGCCCTTGCAATCCGCAAGAGATAATTAAGTATGAAGTGAACCTCTTTAATCCGCTTTGTAGTGTGTGGTGGAGAAGGAGTGGCCTATAAAAGAGATTAGACATGGGATCTTTATAAACACTACTGGGAATTAGGGTTAGAGTAGCAGCTAAATGGATTAGAGGCCTGGCCACATAGAGCATGTGTGAGAGAGGTGGAAACTGCTGTTATGACTGTGTAAGATAGGGACAGTGATGATACTAATCCAAATTTGCCTGGCTACTCACACTCCTTTCTCCAGCCAAACGCTACACCACGCCCACAGGTGTTAGTTTCTTCTCCGCAATGAGTCTGGATCTGAGTACCTCTGCAACCCTTCACCCAATGCAAACACATCCGAGGCCGTCTGATTGGTCCAGAAACCAATAGGTTGAGCCAAAGCTAGAACACACATGGGTAATGTAGTGGTTTGGAAATTGGGGATTGGCTTTGATACGCTGATTGGTTAGAGATGACCCAATCGCTGATGACTTTGTTTTGTACAACGCCCCTTGTGCCCCTCGTCAACACTAAGTATGTAGCGAACGACAGTGCAGCGGAAGAATTTAGTTTGAGCCGTCAGGCTAAATCAAAATACTGTGTAATACCTACACCACTGGTTTACTCCTAATGTATACTGAGCTAGCTTCCAATATGTTACTACTTTATAACAACAACCTTGTAGAGTAAAAGTGGATACGATAAATGTGATTCTGTAACAAAGAATGAGATCTAAAAGTCACTTGGAATGGAAAGTGTGCAAATATATTTTCAAATAGTTTTCATAGCAATAAAGATTTTAAAAAAATCACTGACAAAACAATTAACCAGAAACAAATACAAAAAATTACAACAAAAAAATATTGTATAAAAAGTACACAACGGCTACGTCGTCCACGAATACAGTGCATAGTGTTATACATCTTTAGGTGCTGAAAGGTGGAAATGTTTTCGGGTTTGTTTCAGCTTGTAAACTACACCAGGAAGGAACATTTACAGAAATGGTTCTACTCACTGAAACAGAAATCATTTGGTAAAAAAAGTTATTTCTCAATTGTAAATATGTACATGGTATTTTATCACTGATTGTGTATTGATCACACAAACAACATTTCAAATTGTGAATACAAAGTCAACTATCTTATATCAGTTTTAAGGTACATTCGATTCTCATGTAAAAAAAAAGTCTAAAGAAATAAATGTACAAACATGTCAGTGATGTGTAGCTTCCTCTTCCGCATATACATTTCTATAAAATAATAAAAGTTATTATTACATAAAGAGTCATTTAACTTTGAACAGCATAAATTAATACAAGAAGCAATCATAAACATCAGTGGGGTTGTAAAATCAACAAATGGAGAGAATACAAGTCACTGACATTTTAGAGGAATACAAATTTGGTTAAGCGATGTCGTGATGTTGCTGTGCTTTTTGTACAGTCCAGCTGAAGAGAGCGTTCGTTAACAAAACATCCACAGACAGAGATTCTGTCTTAGACAAAGGCTCTGCTCGTCTGTAGCAGTAGCGTGTCATCTTTGTCTTGGAGACTACACTGGTCCCATTTAATGGTTCCTATCTGCCTCAGGTCTAGACATAGAACACGGTGTGTTGATCGTGATCGAGCTCAAAGTGAGCAACCTCAATGGGCCGAATACTACCTTTAAATACGTGTTCGTATAGTTAGGATTCTGGACAATGTACATTAACCTCTTTTTCCCCACTATGCATTTCAACTTCAAAGGAAAGGTTGGCTAAAGGACATACTTATTTACCTGCTTTAAAATATCAGTCTCAAGTGTGTGTGTGTGTAGTTGAGCTCATGTGTATGTATAATGAGTTGTGCGTGCTGTATAAGACTCAAACTGTATTAATATCAGAGTTCTACGGACTCAAATCTCTCTCAGACACGATACGTCAGTACGTTGACGGTTTCTTCCGAGAACAACCCTCTCAGCTTTTTTGGACAGGTATTTTAGTGGGCCCCTGGCACTCCCCCAGTAGCAGATTTGACTTTTGAGTGGGGGAAGACAATGTTCAAAGTAGTAGCTGTGCTATGCTGCCACACAGTGGTTGGGCCGACGGGACATGACGTAGCCTCGGTGACACACACAGCGATAGGAGCCGTCTGTGTTGATGCATCGGCCGCTCGTACACACGTTGTCAGGATCCTCACATTCATTGATGTCTGGGCATGGAAGCAGAACAGGGAAACAAGTGAAAACACATACATGTGAATCCGTGAACATCCAAATGTATATACAGTACCAGTCAAAAGTTTGGACACACCTACTCATTCAAGGGTTTTTCTTTATTTTGGACTATTTTCTACATTAAAGAATAATAGTGAAGACATCAAAACTATGAACACATGGAATCATGTAGTAACCAAACAAGAGTTAAACAAATCAAAATGTATTTTATATTTGAGATTCTTCAAAGTAGCCACCCTTTGCCTTGATCCCAGCATTGCACACTCTTGGCATTCCTTCAACTAGTTTCACGAGGAATGCTTTTCCAACAGTGTTGGAGTTCCCACATATGCTGAGCACTTGTTGGCTGCTTTTCATTCACTTTGCGGTCCAACATCCCATACCATCTTTGTGGAGGCCAGGTCATCTGATGCAGCACTCCATCACTCTCTTTGGTCAAATAGCCCTTCCACAGCCTGGAGGTGTGTTTTGGGTCATTGTCCTGTTGAAAAACAAATGAATGTCCCACTAAGCGTAAACCAGATGGGATGGCGTAACGCTGCAGAATGCTGTGGTAGCCAATCTGGTTAAGTGTGCCTTGAATTCTAAATAAATCACAGGCAGTGTCACCAGCAAAGCACCCCCACACCATCACAACACCTCCTCCATGCTTCATGGTAACCACATATGCAGAGATCATCCGTTCACTTACTCTGCATCTCACCAGGACACGGCTGTTGGAACCAAAAATCTTAAATTTGGACTCATCAGACCAAAGGATAGATTTCCACCGGTCTAATATCCATTGCTTGTGTTTGTTTTTTTTGTTTTTTTGGGGGGTGGTGGATCAGCTTAATATTGCGGAAAGAATGTTGCTTCCAATGTAATTGTCTGCATCATTTCCAATCCCCCATATTTTTTGGGGTAAATATATATATCCATTCACGTATGCATACATATACACATATATACATACACATACCTACATAGACATTAATACTTTTTTTAAAGAGTATACCTTTATTATTATTCCCCGCAAACCCTACCACCGATCCCCCAATTGGAGTAAACTGATAAACATTTCTGTTTTTACCTTCAATTTATACATCTTATACACATTTTACAGACACAGTTGCTTCCATTGCTTGTGTTTCTTGGCCCAAGCAAGTCCCTTCTTCTTATTGGTGTCCTTTAGTAGTGGTTTATTTGAAGGAATTCGACCATGAAGGCCCGATTCACACAGTCTCCTCTGAACAGTTGATGTTGAGATGTGTCTGTTACTTGAACTCTGTGAAGCATTTAATAGGGCTGCAATCTGAGGTGCAGTTAACTCCAATGAACTTATCCTCTGCAGCAGAGATAACTCTGGTTCTTCCTTTCCTGTGGCGGTCCTCACGAGAGCCAGTTCCATCATAGCGCTTGATGGTTTTTGCGACTGCACTTGAAGAAACTTTCAAAGTTCTTGACATTTTCCGGATTGACTGACCTTCATGTCTTAAAGTAATGATGGACTGTCGTTTCTCTTTGCTTATTTGCACTGTTCTTGCCATAATATCGACTTGGTCTTTTACCAAATAGGGTTATGTTCTGTATACCAACCAGTGTCACAACACAACTGATTGGCTCAAATGCATTAAGGGAAAAGAATCCACAAATTCACTTTTAACAAGGCACACCTGTTAATTGAAATCATTCCAGGTGACTACCTCATGAAGCTGGTTGAGAGAATGCCAAGAGTGTGCAAAGCTGTCATCAAGGCAAAAGGTGGCTACTTTGAAGAATCTCAAATATAAAATACATTTTGATTTGTTTAACTCTTTTTTTGGTTACTACATACTACAGTTATGTCATAGTTTTGATGTCTTCACAAGTATTCTACAATGTAGAAAATAGTCAAAAATAAAGAAAAACCCTTGAATGAGTAGGTGTCCAAACTTTTGACTGGTATTGTATGTTCCGGTAGATGTGTAAATCTGTAAATGTATACATTTCCCTGAAAATTTCTAGATTCTCTATTGCACTGGTAAATCTACAGAATTTACTGTAACATAAATGTCAATCTGAGAATAAGAGAATGGCTCTTGCTATGTGATGCATACAGTATGTAGATTGAAAGGCATAAGGTTCAAAGGACTAGTGAAAGGCAGGGAGTTTTGCATATAGACAACTGCGATTAGGTTTGTCTTGTGGATTGTGTGAGGATGGATACCTACCTATGCAGGCCATGGAGGTCATGTCCAGCTCGTATCCCTCGTAGCAGTCACACGTGTATCCCTCCGCCACACGGATACACCTGCCGTTCTCACAGCCGTGCAGTATCCCACAGTCCTCTGTGCCCAGGCCTGCATACGGCTCATATCGTCCTGGAGCGGGGAGAGGAGGAGATGGTCAGAAGTAAGAACAGATAGCTAATCAAACACACATTTTCCCACAGGGCCTAGGCTAAGTTAAAATAAAATAAATGTGAAATATTTTGGGTAATGCAGCAGCATTGACAAAAGGCCAGTAATGCAGTAAATGCAGTAATGCACAGAAAGAGAGGGCTTACTCTCATAGACTCTCCTTGGGCCTCCGCCTCCACCACCTGGCCCCCGTCTGTCAGGGAACGGGGGTTCCACATGCCAGGGTTCTGGCACCTCCTCCTCCTCACTGTAGGGGTCACTGTCCGGGAGGGGGGCCAGACTCAGAGGGAGGCCCTCGGGGATGGGAAGAGGAGGCCTCGCCCCAAAGGCAAGCTCAGAACGAGGGTCTGGGAGGGTGCGGAAGGGAGATCTCGGAGGCGCGTCAGGCGGGCCGTAGTCGTCCTCGTCATAGTACCGCTCAGGACTGGGAGGGAGAAATCCAACATGTTTGTCGAGAACATATCATCTTGTGATGATATATGTGAATGAGTGAGTGTAGTGAATAGGGCAGTGTGTTACATGTATCCTGAGGGCCGTCTGTATGGGCTCTCTGGGACTCTGAAGGTGCTGGGCGTTCTGCCTCTGAAGCCAGACCTGCTGCCCCCTGGTGGTGTGTAGTCGTCATAGTCAGGCCGGGGGTACTCAGGCCTGCGGGGGATGGGGTCTGGGAAGGAGTCCGGTCTATATGGCACGCGATATCCCCCCCCTCCTCCTCTACCTGGCCCTGGGTCCGGACCGTAGCGGTCAGGGAAGGGGGGAGGAAACTCTGGGGGCCTCAGGAAGACGTTACACCGAGCCGCATAGTCCTCTGACAGAGAGAGAGAAGGAAAAGAGGCGTAGACCAAAAATGACACCATAAACACAACTCTTCCGCAACAGAGCTACATTTTGCTTGTATCTCGTGACAAAATGCTAACACAGAGGAATGTTCAATGTAAATACTCATCCACAATCAGCGTGGCCGTAGTAGCTTATCAGTGAGTGTGCGGTCAGTCTAGTAATACCTGAGTCTCTGGCAGGACACAGAGCACACTGCAGTCCCCAGCCCTCTCCATACAGACAGCAGCACTCAGTGAAGGTGACCTGTCCGCCCAGCAGGGGGCTCTGACACACCAGGTCTGGTGTGACATACTGCCAGCAGAAGGACAGGTTCTCATCTGGAGACAAGAGGGAGAGGACAGGAATGAGGAGGGGAAGGGTGAGATGGAAAGAGAGGCGAAGAAAGATGGAGAAAGGGAGGTGGGAAAAACGAGGTAAAGATAGCAGGAGCGAGAGATGGATTGAAAACAGACGGTGTGAGAGAGAGATAGAGCTCAGTTTGAGCTAATAAGTAAAAAATGAGTAGTGAGGACTCATAAGGTGAGTGATTGGGCACTCCCGTCTCCCAGTGTGTGTAGTCTTACCCACGGCGAGGCCAGTGGAATTGACACAGCTGCGCTGAGTGTCGTCCAACACAAGAGGAGGCACGCAGGTACAGAAGTGTGAGCCTAATGTGTTGACGCAGATTCCCCCTGGACAGCTGTCCTCCCCTGCCTCACACTCATCAACATCTACCAGGAGAGGACAGAGACAGAGAGAGAGAGAGAGAGATGAGATTTTAGGAACCGACCCATTATATACATCCATCTAATTCAACCACAATTATGAAGACTGGGTCAAAACGGCCCAACATCACTGATAAAGATATACCACTAACCGATGCACTCCAGAAACACGTTGTCGTAGTAGTAGCCACTGGTGCAGTAGCAGGAGTAGCCAGGGATGTTGTTGACACATACACCGCTCTTACACACCTCAGGGTGGAACAGTTTACACTCATCCACATCTGTGAGAGCAGATAAAGGCCTGGGATTACAGGTACAGTACAGTATAAGCAATAAGCATGACTACAAACCATGCGTGTCAAAAGAAGGTCAAATAGGGGTGCTTATATTTGTCCTGTTTCACACATGTACAAGTGTGAAATGAAAATGTGTTTTTTAGCCCTCAGAGAGAGGGGTCACAGCCAGGGGTCAGCCATTATCAACAGCAACCCTGGAACAATTACGGTTAAGTGCTTTGCTCATTTAGTCAGCTCAGGGATTTGAACTAGCAACCTTTCGGTTACTGGCCCAACGCTCTAACCGCTAGGCTACCTGCCGCATGTGTATGTGAGACAGTTGTTACCTTTGTAGCTAAACGCTCCTGGCCCAGTCACATATCCTCGTCCGCTGGGGCACAACGCCTGGTGCTCAGCTGAACAGCAACCACAGGAAACAACAACACGACATATCAGAGAGGAACACTTCACGACATCAGGGAAAACTTTTTATGAGTGGGTTGATAGGTTGAGCTGACTCCAGGAGTCTACCATAGACATACATACTCTCTTTAGTCATATACATATACATATGTTCCATGGAGACCACAGGACGCTGCTGACAGGAGAACAGCTCATTATAATGGCCGAAACGGAGCAAATGGAATGGCATCAAACACATGGGAACCATGCGATTGATGAATTTGATTACATTCCACCGACTCCGCTCCAGCCATCACCAAGAGCCCATTCTCCCCTTTTCGGTGCCACCAACCTCCTGTGCTAGATACATACTCAATATAGTCATACCATAGACATACTCTTCACATCAGTGTTGATCACTGGTCCCTACCTGTGCCTAGCTGAGGACAGGGGTCATACTGGCAGCCCATGCCCCAGCCCTGGCCCACGGTGCAGCAGCACTCCTGCTGAGTGGTGTTGCGGGCCAGCACGCTGCACGAGCTCTGCTCCTCGGTGTTGTAGTAGCACTCCCTCAACTCGCCAGGCCGAGCAGGGGGCAGCTGGGACGCATCGGGCCGACGCTGGGGACCGAGGCCGGTGGTGGAGGAAGACGAAGACGAGGAGGAGCCGCCAGGGTACACTGAAAGACCTGTGAGTCACGTGGACGTGACGTTTGAGGGTTGAGGTGTGTGTGGTTATGGCTGCGCTGCTGACCACCAAGACAACATAGTGTTGTTCCCTGATGAACAGCAGGGGGCAGCAACACCAAGCTGTTTGAATGGGCACCTGTTGAAGAGGTCTCACCAAACTCACCATGCACAAACTGGTGTTAAATGCCATTAAAATGGTGTAGGAATGAACATTTGAAGCAGGGAAAGTGTTATTCCCATTAGGGAATAGAAATTTTTATTTTCGTACGGGGAAAAACAAGCTTATCTAGATAGTCCTCGAAAAGCACAATAGTGTTGGACAGCGTACAGTACCTGGTCGGGGCGCGCTGAGGCACTGTCCTGAGCGCGTATCAAACTCCTCCCCCTCTCCTGGACACTCACACATGAAGGAGCCATCCACATTCTCACAGCGCGCCGCGCCACACACGCCCTGCATAGTCTCACACTCGTTTTCATCTAGAAAGAGAGAGAGAGAAAGAGAGAGACAGAGAGATAGAGAGAGGAGAGAGAGAGTGAGAGAGAGCGTGAGAGAGAAAGAAAGAAAGAGAAATATGTTGTGAAAAGGTATAACCATGTAGGCTAAATCAAGCAAAGACAAATGACAGGACAGCAGAATAGTAGCGTTTGTACACTTATCAGAGACTCGTGCATCTGAGTTGAGACGTACCCACACATCCCTTCCCATCGCTGGTGGCTGTGTAGCCCTGGTCACACATGCACTGGTATGTTCCAATTAGGTTCTGGCAGAACGCATGCTCCCCGCATACGGTCTCATTGGCACACTCATTGATATCTGTGAGCGAGAAGAAGAAACAGAAGTGGAGAGAGATGACATCACTCCTGAATGAATCTGAAGTATGGTCTCAAGTATGGTCACTGTCATCATTATATTTAGATGGATAAACTTGATTAGATTATTTAAAGGTATAAAGCAATAGTCAGTGAAGACAGTACAGTGAGATATATCCCTATCTCTTTTCCACAACGTCTGTGTGTGTCTGCGTGTTACAGACGCATATCTTGGCAAGGTAAGGCGAATGGCATTCTTGAGACTGAGCATCTGCGAGGTGAAAGCCTCCAACCTGACACATCAATCAAACACAGCTGCCATGACGACCAAACCCTTACGCCCCCCGCCCTCAGCCTGGATCCCACATCTGTGTCCAATCTGCCAAACATTCCTACATAAACTATCATGGCTAAACTGTATGACAGTATAGTGAGAATGGCATTCAATCTCTATTGTAGCATAGAATCAGATCATTGAAAAATAAATCAAAGTGGATTAATAAATATGAGAATAATAAAAAGTAGAATCTTTTGTGTGAACTAGATTTAGTAAAGGATGAAGTCGATGAGTTTGATGAAGAGATGGAACTGACCGACGCACTCTCCGGTGCGGGTGACCCGGTAGCCCGGCTCACAGGAGGTGATACAGCGGTAGGAGCCAATGGTGTTCTCACAACGTTGTGACCGACACACTGCTCCCTCTGAGCACTCATCTACATCTGGGAGAGAGAGAGAGTGGGGATTACACACACACACAAGCGCGTGCACACACACACAAAACGTCAGCATCCCCATAGCGCAGTCTCGAAAGCTGTGCGTGTTACATAAAAGGGACACACGGTTTCAATGGTCTGTCTACGGTGGATGATGAACAGTGCAGAGTAGTTGAGGTGTTGAGTTACCCAGACAGGCTGTCTTCTCTGGGTTGGTGGTGAATCCCACTTGGCACTGGCACTGGTAGGAGCCCTCTGTGTTGACACAGTGCCCATCCTGGCACGCCCCCGGGCCTGATCTGGCACACTCATCCACATCTGGGCACGCAATGACAACACGCCATTACATCACCACAGACAACCCCGCGGTGCCTATCGCCAAGCAAAGCAATCTCACTGTGTGAGAGGCTATGAGTAATATAATCTGTGTAAAGTAGCCTATAAGGGATTATTTGTATAAGGGATTATAGTTGTCCAAGTTAATGGGCTGTGCAGTTTAAACTGCAGAGTAAACAGTAAATATATGTAATGAGTAGAGACTTCTCCATTCTGCAGGTTTAAGAGTAGCCTACAGAAAGGCCAGTGGGACTTGGGTGTGTGTATGAGGTGTGTGTGTGTGTGAGAGATGGTCGTGAGGCCTCACCTAGGCAGGAGCTGCCGTCGCTGCTGGTGGTGTAACCCTGGGAACACACACAGCGGTAGGAGCCCTCTGTGTTCACACACTCTCCCTTGGGGAAGCAGTACTCCCCCTCTAGACACTCGTTGACGTCTGTGAAAAGACAAGACAACCACGTTAAAATATGACAGAAAAGAACACCAACATGTATATACACGTCATCAAAAGAAATCACCAACATTGTGGCATTCTTCACCATCATTATCACCGTCATCGATACTGACCTCTACATTGGCGTCCAAGGCCAGTGGTTCTGTAGCCTGGTTGACAGTCACAGTGGTAGGAGCCGTCCGTGTTCACACACAGCCTCGTTGCACCACAGGTGTCAGGGCTCTGGCATTCATCCACATCTGAGGAAGGGAGAGGGAATGCTCATTGGTACCTCTGCTTCATGTATAGGGTCTTTCTGTTCCCCCTAAAATAGGTTAAACAGCTTCCAAGTGTTTCTCTTAAATCAACACACCACAAATGGGTTCAGTCCCTTGTGGATATAACTTTTTGACAGTGAAACCACTGCAACGAGACATCCATCCATTCCCAAGTGTTACATCCATTTCTAAGGTGTCTCTGATTTACACGCTATCCCCTTTGAAGTCTAAACATCTGCTGCAAACTCTGTTGGTTCACATCAGCACCAGTTCAACAGCCAGACATCCGTTGGATACCTCGGATGATTTTCATGTGCTCTGGATATCGCAGCATGGGTAAAGTGCTGCCTGACAGTGAACTGGGAAAGAAACGGTACATTCATATGAATTGTTTATGGGGTCTCTGTGTTTTTTGTTGAGGTAGAGGCAATGCACCCAGGTGGGATGGAGCACAGTGTCCTTTAATGATACTCGGGCTGATTATTTGTGTGCCCCACAGAAAAAAACTGCTTGGTAGTGAGTAAGAGAAGTAACAGAAGCCAGAAAAGGTTAAGTGAGGAGAGCAGAGGAGAGCCCTGACTGCAGTATGGAACTGGGGCTAGAAGGCCACCCCCTTTGCTCACTCATCGCCTACTGTAAGATGATGAAAATCGGCCCGGTCACACTGCCCTGTGCAGTTTATATAAACAGCTGTTGTAACAGCTTGATTCTTCAGCAAACTTTAGCATGGTGACAGTCTTAGTCAAGCTGCCTCACCAATAACACCAACAGTGTTAGCGATGTGATTGTCTGATTCCGTAAAGCAGTATGAACGGAATACAATCTCAAGTGGAAGGCGTGTGAAAAAGAGCTGGGGTGCTAATTTCGGTCTCGCGTCACATTCCGCAACATTGACACAATTCAACTCTTTAAAAATGTGTTTCCTCATTAGACAGAAATGTGCAGTTGTTCATAAATCCCCTCCTCTCCTTGGCCGTAAAAGAGCCATGACATTCCTTCCCAGAAACAAATGCGGCAGGCAAGTGTGAGAGCAACAAAACGCCTTGGAAAAACATGTCGACTACATGGACAGAATGCCTTGAATTGACTTGATGTGAGTGATGCACTGCCTAATAGACAGCTAGTCTTACCTGCGCATAACCCATCTTGCATACTGTGGCCAGCTTTGCAGGCGATACACTTGTAGGAGCCTTCAGAATTCACACACCGTTGCCCAGGACACTGTGAGGGGTCTTCGCATTCATCAATGTCTAAAATGAAGCAAGTGGAGGTTACACATCAAACAGTGATATGGACCTTGAACCATCATGTAAAGAGATGCAAAAGTCAGACATATGCAGCCTCACCAATACAGATGCTGTCCTGTAGTTTGAACCCGGGGCGACAAGCGCACCGGTAGCTACCGAGAGTGTTTTCACAGAGGCCGTTGGTACATAGGTTGAAGGTCTGGCGACACTCATCAATATCTGTGGGAAAGTATCAATATCAGTATTGATACAATTATCAATATCGAATACAAAATGGCTGTGTGTGTGTGTTTGTCTCTGTGTGTGTGTGTGGTTGAGAAGGTTGTTCACCTGTACACTGTCCATTTCCAGCATCAAAGCCTGGGCTACAGGCCACACATTTGAAGGAGCCCTCAGAGTTGATACACTCCTGACCAGGACACTGCAGAGCGTTCTCACACTCATTGACATCTGGAGAAGCCAACAGAGGATATTCTTTACAATCCCATAATAAAGTTGACAGAACAAAGACCATTTCTGGCTGTATTTTACTCTATTCTGTGCTAAAGAAAGGCATACATTTGACTGCTCTTTATCGGCTGGTAACGTGTAATGTGTAAAAGTAATGTGTACGTGCAGGGCGCAGTCTTACCTGTGCAGGTGTTGCCCTGTAGCCTGAAGCCAGATGGACACGCACACTTGTAGCTTCCAGCCGTATTCTCACAACGACCGTTAGCACAGCGAGTGGGGCTGTGGAGGCACTCGTCAACATCTGCAAAGAAAAGAAGGAGAAAGAACTGTCAGCAATCGCTCCAATGTACTGGTGTTGATAAAGACCATGTTGTGTCCTACCTGTGCAGCGTCTGTTGACCAGCCCAAAGCCTGGCTTGCAGGACACACACTTGTATGAGCCCTGGGAGTTGACACACTCCTGGCCAGGGCACTGGGACGGGTCTGCGCATTCATCCGCGTCTGTACAGGTATCACTGTGTAGTCTGTAGCCAGTGAGACACGCACAGCTGTAGCTACCCTGGGTGTTCTCGCAGTGACCGTTGGTGCATGGGCCGGGGAATTGACGACACTCATCTATATCTGTAGGAATGGAGAGGAGATACAAGAGATTGCTGAAAGGTAGATGCCAATTTGAAATACACTATAAATGTATGTATTAATGGATGGATGGATTTAAAAAAAAAAAAATCACAGACACACAGCTATACCTCAGCACACACAGAGACAATGTCATTTTACCTGAGCATTGTCCATCGATCATGCTGAAGCCTGGCTTGCAAGACACACAGTTGTAAGAACCCTGAGAGTTGACACAGGCCTGACCAGGACACCTCAAAGGGTCCTCACACTCATCCACATCTGAAATAGAGCCAGAACATTAAAAGTCCGGCAGAATTTGTTTTCCATAGATTGAAAGTTCCTTTCGCTGACAGGTTCAAAAGAGGGAATGTAGGTAAATACAGTCATCGGTCGTACCTGCGCAGGTCTTGCCTTGTAGTTTGTATCCCGTGTGGCAAACACACCTGTAGCTCCCGGGAGTGTTCTCACAACGACCATTGGTGCAAAGGCTGGGGGTCTGACGGCACTCGTCAACATCTACAACAGGGGGGGCGACACAGACCGTTAGCGCCCGCTATCAAACAGCCTGTGGAGAATTCTACTTCAACTCCCTATAACATTGGTCATTACCTCAACATTTTCAGAAGAAAGGTTATTATTTGGTTTTGTGTACAACTGCTTCCGGACAAGGAGTGTTACCTCGGCATTGTTCGTTGAGCAGCCCAAACCCTGGTGGGCAAGACACACACTTGTATGATCCTGGAGAGTTGACACAGGCCTGACCAGGACACTTCAAGGGGTCCTCACACTCATCCACATCTGGGGAAAGGGAGAATGATAGACAGGAAGTTTAATATATCCGACTGACCAATAGTATAATTTCACAAACATCCCACAATCTTTGGTGAGTGAAGATAGCAGTATATACAGTACAGTCGCTTCGGTAGTGAAACAATGTTGACTAGATGCAGAGATAGCTTCCTTACCTTTACACGTGTTGCCCTCTAGCTTGTACCCAGTGCGGCAGACACACTTGAAGCTACCAGGGCTATTCTCACAGCGGCCGTTGTTACAGGGGTTCGGAACCTGACGACACTCGTCAATATCTGTGCCACAAAAAAAGTGTGTCCTTTACTCAAAGACTTGACAGTTAACAGTTATCTAGTTTCTTCTAAAATGATCACAAGGACTTCTGCACAGCTATCATAATCGACATAATATTCCTTATAATAATCACAATCATGTCAATAGTACTTATTGACTGCTGATGTTGGAATACTATGTTGAGTACGTGTCCCCTCTTACCTTGACACTGCGTCTGTTGGAAGTTGGCTCTGAAGCCAGCAGGACATACACATCTGTAGCGGCCTGGTGTATTCTCACACTCCCCAACAGAACAGGGACTGGGAGCCTGGATGCACTCATTGACATCTAGAGATACAGATGAGAAAAAAACAACGTGAGGGATTCTCAAAGAACAGTGGCCAGAGTACCAGACACGATTTCCTAATCCTTGACTTCCAAGTAGAACACAGAGCATTCCAGGGGAACGCCAGAAGGTCTTTCTCTATACCCAACGAGACAGAGTAGCTGTTGTCTGAATAAATGTCCAGTGCACAGCTGCTGTGGCTAGCGACTATGTGTGTGTGAGTGGCGTGTACAGTGGGGGGAGGGCTGTACCTATACAGCTGGTGCCCTGTGGTCCCGGCTGGTATCCAGAGGGGCAGCTGCACCTGTAGCCCCCTTCTGTGTTCTGGCAGCGGCCGCTGCCGCAGGGCGGGGGAGACGTCCTGCACTCGTCTATGTCTGAAAGGAAAGGGGGATGAGTGGGGTTAAAGAGGTCAAGAGGAGCATGACCAAGCCTACAGTAATCAAGCTGCCTCTCAGGGGATGGGATTGTAGTGAGATGCTTGCGGTACCTAACCAGTCTGAAACTGACTCATCCATAAAGACTATTTTCATGTTCAACGACCGCACACTATAAATACAGCTGAGGGCCAGCATAGCATCAGGAACAGCCAACATTGGGATGTGTATGTGTGTGTTTGATGCTCCCTAATAGTAGTTACGTAGTTTAACGAGTAACAGTGCCCTAACAAAACAACATTCACCTTGACAATGAGTCTGCTGAGCGTTGTGTTGGTATCCCTCGTTACAGATGCAGGTATGTCTCCCTCCGGGCTGGTCCACACAGCGGCCCTGTCCACACACCTGGGGCATGGTCTCACACACACCCCGCACTGGACGCCCAATCAGATGGCCGTAGACGCACGTACACATGCATGCACGCACACGTAGACAGATATGCACATTTAGTTAGCTTGTCTGTCACCGTTTCAAAAAACGATTCCAAAGTGGGTTCTTAGTTGTCATGTCATCCATATCAGTCGTCTGAGGACGTGAGAGGGGATAACACAGTCACGGAGAATGGTGTGAGGAGGATCTGATCTCATCTGGGTGCCTGATCTCTGCTTACATTGGAGAGCTGAACAACGAAGCTCTGGCATACACTCATCCCATTTCACACTTTGAAAAAAGCGTTCCAAAAGGGTTGTTCGGCTGTCACCATAGGAGAACCCTTTTTGGTTCCAGATAGATCTCTTTTAGGTTTCATGCAGAACTCTGTGGAAAGGGTTCTAAAATGGAACCAAAAAAGGGTTCTTTAAAAGGTTCTAAAATGGGGACAACCCTTTTAGGATCACTTTTTCTTTCTTCTAAGTGTGCAGCTCACATATTTCTCAGGGACCATTATGAGGATTTATAGTCTCAGAACTCACTTATTATGAGGCAGGTTCAAGGCTGTGGGCATAATAGTGTTCAATTCTAGGTTACAGCACAAACCTGACACCTCCCTCACGAGCTAAAAGTTAGCAGCTCGTTGACGGCCCCGCCTTGAGATTCAAACCTGACAACGTGATAAACTAACAGTCCGGTGGTGAACAGTTGGCTCACATTAGGCAAAGTTTTGCGGCACAAACAGAGCATTGTACCCATCTGGTTACTGCTTATATCTTGAGCCAGAGCTCCTGGCTTGGTCTGTGTGAGGTTATTCCCTCTTTGAATCTCTCTTTGTATTGCAAAGAAGTGCATTAAAGAATGTAAAACGCCTTTTATCGACTGAGGCTTTGAAGTTGAGGTGTGTGTGTTCATGTGTGTGTGTGTGTGTGTGTGAGGGACAGGGTTGACTAAGTACTCTAGTGGAGACAGAAAAGGCCAGAGCCAGAAACACATCTGATGTCTAAGTTAAATACAGGTTAAATAAAACATGTATTTGAAGGTGGCTAAAACCGCCAGTAAAAATCAACGCCATCAGAACATTCAACTCCACCTACCTGGGATTCTTAAGCACGCATTATTCTGGTCCATTTTAAATGTGAACTCATGCTTTCAAGTGCTGTCACATCAAATGAGAGCGGAACAGACACAGGATGACCAGTTGTCATACTTCAATGGAGAACTTTGAACTTTTTCTCACTCCACAATACAGACTCCAAACTATATGCTTCTTTGTTCTTGAGTCAGTTGTGGAGTACAATAGTTAAGAGTTCTAATAGGAAATGACATGGAGTTGGCAGTGTGAGAAGCCAGAAAGTTGAACCAGCGTTTATCAGAATTTGACCTAATCTTCGAGCCATTACTGTATCAAGAGGAAACACTTTGTGGCTGTGGTATACGGTTTACGGTACCTGGCCTGGGGATGGGTGGGCGGGGCGTGACCGGAGATGGGAGGGGCTGGGCGGGTCTCACTGGAGATACTGGCCGTCGGTCAACTGGAGGCCGTTGGGTCTGAGTGGGGGGTCGAGCTGGAGAAACCAAAACAGGACATAAACATTTACTGAGAATGTCTAGATGCATTAGAGCTTTCGCTTGTTGAGAAGATGCAGCTTGATGTGAATTGTCTTTCTCACAGCCTTCTGGACACAAACATCAAAATACTAAACATTGCAATTCTGTCTCAATAGTTGATGTTGCTATGTGGAAATGACAAGAGCATGTGAAGGGTTTGATTCCAAAACGTGTTAAGTGCTCCTTTTTCACGTTTGCATTTTTTCTGTGTATGAATTATGGCTGTTCTCATACTTTTAAAACATTTACTTTAGATGTGCTTTAGAATGTTTATTTTTTTGCAAAACGCAATATCCGTATTGTTTCATACCAAAACGTGCTATATCCAGAGCCATGTGTTTAGTGTAACTGACAGTTAGACTTATAGGTTATGTCGTTTTTTGTTTGAATTGTTTACGTGTTCGCTGTGCGGGTAAAATGATAAGACAAGCGGAACTACGTAGCTAATAACTGTTGTAACGGGGATCCTTATTGTAGCAACACACTTTTGGAGGGAAGACAATCCCGCGCTGTTAGCTAAGTTTTCATGTCATCGGGTGTAGTTCGTAAACGTTGAAGCATGTATGTTAGGATGGTAAAGTTATAATAATTAAGAATGAAGTGTGAATTCATGCCAGGAATAATAAGTGTGAAGTTTGATTTCTTCCCTTCTGTAATAAGCAACCAATGAGGTATTTTTCCTTTATTCATGTGTTTAATCTGATACTGTTATAGCGCCGGCAAAAACTGTTTATGTATGTAAGCACTTATGTAAGCACTTTATGTATGTAAGCACAGATAAGGAGGTTGTAAGAGTGTGCTTAACTGTATTTTCATTTACTTTATAGTTTTCACGGAAGGTGATAATTCTGACCAAATCTACAGAATAAAGCCGCCAGTTAAAATCAAGGAACGGTTGTGCTCGTGGTTACTGGAGGGAGCTACAGTTAGAGAGTTGGGCCATTGGGATTTCTGCAGTATGACGCATTTACATGTCACTACAACGTTCTATGGCAGCCATGTTAGCTCTGGTTAACATTAGGCTACATGTGGAATATATTGTTTTTTATATGTAACTGAATGTATAGAATTAGAACAAAATTCAAAAAGTTGGTCCAACTCTTTAAATATATTGATCTGGGTATATCCACTGTACAGATGGCTGAAACAATCCATATGCTTTTATTTGCCACTGGTGCAAAAGTGAGTCATTTGCATGATATTTGTCTGCTTAATCGTAAATTAGGTTTCGCTAAATACTTTTCCAACACCTAGGAACGTAATCAGAACCTTATCTTATCCATTTAGGCTAACCCCTGGCTTAGTCAGCTAGATGAAGATGAATTCCGAGATGGCGTAGCAGTCGGACGTGTGTTTGTCTTGTCTTGTCCCGTCTTGTCCCGCGTAAATAGTCCTCGTATTTTTTGTATACATTTCGTATATATTTTAATTTCACTTTCCATCTTGGAACTGAATATACATTCCCGCAACCCGCCTCACCCAATGTGGTACGGATCTGCTATTTTTTATACTTTAGAACCGTAACCCCAATCAGAAGCTAGCCAGATAACTAGCTACTAGCTAGTAGTCAGTTAGCCACTGCTGCGGTCTTCACCCTTAACTCGGACACCAGCCAGCTTCAGCTCGGGCAAATACCTGCCAGTCTGCAGGCGCGATATCAACCCAGAGAATATAGGACTGCTTTTTCTCTACCACATCACCGGATTCCTGACGCAAGCTCTGGACAATTACACCGGATCATCGTCGCTAGCTAGCTGCAACCAAGTGGCTACTACTGGCTAATACCTCTGTCCCGAAATAAGCACCAGTTAGCCTTGAGCTAGCCTCGAGCTAGGCCCATCTGCCGGCTAGCCGAAGAGGCCTACCAGCAAATTCTTGGGCTACAATACCTCTTTTGCCAATTGGACTGGACCCTTTATTGCCGACACGGAGCCCCGCCGATCCATCACGACTGGTCTGCCGACGTAATTGTCCGAGGTGGTTTCAACAGGCTTTTCCATTGCAACGTTTCTGAATACCCATCTGCTAATTATTAGCTGTCTTATCGGCTGCTATCTAAATAAATATACCGGACAATTTTTTTATTATTATTATTTTTTTTCCTGGGTCACTATATCTATTTTGCCAATTGGATCGATCCCCTCTACCACACGGAACCCCACTAATCTACCGACGGAAACGAACGAGGTGACAAAAAAAAAAAAAAAAAAAAAATACAGACCTCCATCCTATGTTATCTTGCTACCGATAGCCAGCTACCCGGCCAGGTGTCTGGATCGCCGTGACCCCAACCAACCTCTACTCACTGGACCCTTATGATCACTCGATTAAGCATCTCCTTAATGTAAATATGCCTTGTCCACTGCATACCACTGCTGGCTTGCTTCTGAAGCTAAGCAGGGTTGGTCCTGGTCAGTCCCTGGATGGGAGACCAGATGCTGCTGGAAGTGGTGTTGGAGGGCCAGTAGGAGGCACTCTTTCCTCTGGTCTAAAAAATATCCCAATGCCCCAGGGCACTGATTGGGGACACTGCCCTGTGTAGGGGGCCGTCTTTCGGATGGGACGTTAAACGGGTGTCCTGACTCTCTGAGGTCATTAAAGATCCCATGGCACTTATCGTAAGAGTAGGGGTGTTAACCCCGGTGTCCTGGCTAAATTCCCAATCTGGCCCTCAAACCATCATGGTCACCTAATAATCCCCAGTTTACAATTGGCTCATTCATCCCCCTCCTCTCCCCTGTAACTATTCCCCAGGTCGTTGCTGCAAATGAGAACGTGTTCTCAGTCAACTTACCTGGTAAAATAACGGTAAAAAAATAAAAATAAAATTGCTGTTCTGGTTAGTGTTTATTGGCTTATTTCACTGTAGAGCCTCTAGCCCTGCTCACTATATATCCAACCTCTCAGTTCCACCACCCACATATGCGATGACATCACCTGGTTTCAATGATGTTTCTAGAGACTATATCTCTCTCATCATCACCCATTACCTAGGTTTACCTCCACTGTATTCACATCCTACCATACCTTTGTCTGTACATTATTCCTTGAAGCTATTTTATCGCCCCCAGAAACTTCCTTTTACTCTCTGTTCTAGACGTTCTAAACGACCAATTCTCATAGCTTTTAGCCGTACCCTTATCCTACTCCTCCTCTGTTCCTCTGGTGATGTAGAGGTGAATCCAGGCCCTGCAGTACCTAGCTCCACTCCTATTCCCCAGGCGCTCTCTTTTGATGACTTCTGTAACCGTAATAGCCTTGGTTTCATGCATGTTAACATTAGAAGCCTCCTCCCTAAGTTTGTTTTGTTCACTGCTTTAGCACACTCTGCCAACCCAGATGTTTTAGCCGTGTCTGAATCCTGGCTTAGGAAGACCACCAAAAATTCTGACATTTTCATCCCTAACTACAAGATTTTCAGACAAGATAGAACGGCCAAAGGGGGCGGTGTTGCAATCTACTGCAAGGATTGCCTGCAGAGTTCTGTTTTACTATCCAGGTCTGTTCCGAAACATTTTGAACTCCTACTTTTAAAAATCCACCTCTCTAAAAACAAGTCTCTCACTGTTGCCGCCTGCTATAGACCACCCTCTGCCCCCAGCTGTGCTCTGGACACCATATGTGAACTGATTGCCCCCCATCTATCTTCAGAGCTTGTGCTGCTAGGCGACCTAAATTGGAACATGCTTAACACCCCAGCCATCCTACAATCTAAGCTTGATGCCCTCAATCTCACACAAATTATCAATGAACCTACCAGGTATCACCCCAATTCCGTAAACACGGGTACCCTCATAGACATCATCCTAACCAACTTGCCCTCCAAATACACCTCTGCTGTTTTCAACCAAGATCTCAGCGATCACTGCCTCATTGCCTGTATCCGTAATGGGTCAGCGGTCAAACGACCTCCACTCATCACTGTCAAACGCTCCCTGAAACACTTCAGCGAGCAGGCCTTTCTAATCGACCTGGCCGAGGTATCCTGGAAGGATATTGATCTCATCCCGTCAGTAGAGGATGCCTGGATATTTTTTTTAAATGCCTTCCTCACCATCTTGAATAAGCATGCCCCATTCAAGAAATTTAGAACCAGGAACAGATATAGCCCTTGGTTCTCTCCTGACCTGACTGCCCTTAACCAACAGAAAAACATCCTATGGCGTTCTGCATTAGCATCGAACAGCCCCCGTGATATGCAACTTTTCAGGGAAGCTAGAAACCAGTATACACAGGCAGTTAGAAAAGCCAAAGCTAGCTTTTTCAAGCAGAAATTTGCTTCCTGCAACACAAACTCAAAAAAGTTCTGGGACACTGTAAAGTCCATGGAGAATAAGAACACCTCCTCCCAGCTTCCAACTGCACTGAAGATAGGAAATACTGTCACCACCGACAAATCCATTATAATTGAGAATTTCAATAAGCATTTTTCTACGGCTGGCCATGCTTTCCACCTGGCTACCCCTACCCCGGTCAACAGCACTGCCCTCCCCTCTGCTACTCGCCCAAGCCTTCCCCATTTCTCTTTCTCCCAAATACAGTCAGCTGATGTTCTGAAAGAGCTGCAAAATCTGGACCCTTACAAATCAACCGGGCTAGATAATCTGGACCCTTTCTTTCTAAAACTATCTGCTGAAATCGTTGCCACCCCTATTACCAGCCTTTTCAACCTCTCTTTCGTGTCGTCTGAGATTCCCAAAGATTGGAAAGCAGCTGCGGTTATCCCCCTCTTCAAAGGGGGAGACACTCTAGACCCAAACTGCTACAGACCTATATCTATCCTACCCTGCCTTTCTAAGGTCTTCGAAAGCCAAGTCAACAAACAGATTACCTACCATCTCGAATCCCACCATACCTTCTCCGCTATGCAATCTGGTTTCAGAGCTGGTCATGGGTGCACCTCAGCCACGCTCAAGGTCATAAACGATATCCTAACCGCTATCGATAGGAAACAGTACTGTGCAGCCATATTCATTGACCTGGCCAAGGCTTTTGACTCTGTCAATCACCACATCCTCATCGGCAGACTCGACAGCCTTGGTTTCTCTAATGATTGCCTCGCCTGGTTCACCAACTACTTCTCTGATCGAGTTCAGTGTGTCAAATCGGAGGGTCTGTTGTCCGGACCTCTGGCAGTCTCTATGGGGGTGCCACAGGGTTCAATTCTTGGAACGACTCTCTTCTCTGTATACATCAATGATGTCGCTCTTGCTGCTGGTGAGTCTCTGATCCACCTCTACGCAGACGACACTATTCTGTATACTTCTGGCCCTTCTCTTGACACTGTGTTAACAACCCTCCAGGCGAGCTTCAATGCCATACAACTCTCCTTCCGTGGCCTCCAATTGCTCTTAAATACAAGTAAAACTAAATGCATGCTCTTCAACCGATCGCTGCCTGCACCTGCCCGCCTGTCCAGCATCACTACTCTGGACGGCTCTGACTTAGAATATGTGGACAACTACAAATACCTAGGTGTCTGGTTAGACTGTAAACTCTCCTTCCAGACTCACATCAAGCATCTCCAATCCAAAGTTAAATCTAGAATCGGCTTCCTGTTCCGCAACAAAGCATCCTTCACTCATGCTGCCAAACATACCCTTGTAAAACTGACCATCCTACCAATCCTCGACTTCGGTGATGTCATTTACAAAATAGCCTCCAAAACCCTACTCAATAAATTGGATGCAGTCTATCACAGTGCCATCCGTTTTGTCACCAAAGCCCCATATACTACCCACCACTGCGACCTGTACGCTCTCGTTGGCTGGCCCTCGCTTCACACTCGTCGCCAAACCCACTGGCTCCAGGTCATCTACAAGACCCTGCTAGGTAAAGTCCCCCCTTATCTCAGCTCGCTGGTCACCATAGCAACGCCCACCCGTAGCACGCGCTCCAGCAGGTATATCTCTCTGGTCACCCCCAAAACCAATTCTTCGTTTGGCCGCCTCTCCTTCCAGTTCTCTGCTGCCAATGACTGGAACGAACTACAAAAATCTCTGAAACTGGAAACACTTATCTCCCTCACTAGCTTTAAGCACCAGCTGTCAGAGCAGCTCATAGATTACTGCACCTGTACATAGCCCATCTATAATTTAGCCCAAACAACTACCTCTTTACCTACTGTATTTATTTATTTTGCTCCTTTGCACCCCATTATTTCTATCTCTACTTTGCACCTTCTTCCACTGCAAACCAACCATTCCAGTGTTATTTTTTACTTGCTATATTGTATTTACTTCGCCACCATGGCCTTTTTATATTTTTATTTATTTATATATATATTTTGTTTGCCTTCACCTCCCTTATCTCACCTCACTTGCTAATATTGTATATAGACTTATTTTTCACTGTATTATTGACTGTATGTTTGTTTTACTCCATGTGTAACTATGTGTTGTTGTATGTGTCGAACTGCTTTGCTTTATCTTGGCCAGGTCGCAATTGTAAATGAGAACGTGTTCTCAATTTGCCTACCTGGTTAAATAAAGGTGAAATAAATAAATAAAAAATAAAAAATGCGGCGATAGACAGCTGTCACTCAGCTGTTCGCGTGCTGGCTAGTTGCTACCGAGCGTTACGCTAGCGTTGAGCTCTTGAGTGTCACGGACCTTTTGATTATGGATCCCTTCGACAGTTTTGTAGCCTGTTATATCTGTTCCCGTTGGCTGAAAGAGGAACTTCATAAACAAGCTCATGAAAAGGAGAGAGCCAAGATGCAGCAAAGGTAAACTGGCAGCAAACAGGCTACTGGCTGCAAACAGCGTGCTGTGTCACCCCGACAACAACAATCAACCCATCCTTGCAAATTAATTGCGACAGACTTTCAATGTCCTTATTATTTCTTAAATCCTTCCCTAAAGTTTATATAATCAAACTCATAGAGCTTTCCTAGATTTATCCAAATGAATGAAAAAAACTTTAAAACCCCCCAAAAATTGTTACAAAAGTTGCTTAAATGTCCAAAAAGAAAACACACTGCATACACTACAGCACACTGTTCCCCCTCTGGATACAATACATCGGCTATATGATATTTGCATAATTTAGTTGAAACAAATAGATTATTTTAATATGTATTTATTTGTGTATCTATACTTAATTACATGTAACTGTTTAAAACCCAATCGGGAAACTTTTTCTTTTGGAGTTCTGTCTGGGACGGATATATAGCGTTTTGCCACGAAACATGATTATTTGTCTCTCTAAAAGAAAATGACCTTGCAACATATTTCAAACAGAATCATGTCTTTTCACTAACCCATGTCATGGTAAGATGAAAAAATAATAGATTTCTTTCATAAGACTAGGGCTGTGGCGGTCATGAAATCTTGTCAGACGGTTATTGTCAAGCAAATAACTTCCGATCTCACGGTTATTGATTGTTAATTAACATAAACACATTTAGCATCTCCTGGCTTCCACACAAGC
Organism: Salvelinus fontinalis; assembly: GCF_029448725.1. NCBI lineage: Eukaryota > Metazoa > Chordata > Actinopteri > Salmoniformes > Salmonidae > Salvelinus > Salvelinus fontinalis. Next base: position 45,054,489 of record NC_074697.1, on the reverse strand, counting down.
CACTGATGCAGACCTTTGGAACATCTACATTTGAAAAAGTTTAATAAATCAATTTAATATAGCCTACACTATCACAATAACTCTATGATTTATTTTAGACAGGTCTAAAGAAACATGATATGAAGAAAATGTAGTATATTTCAGAAGAACAGAATAGCATACTCTGAGTTGTCCTTATGTTAGGCCCTGATCGGCTACACTAGTTAATTTAGCAGACAAGATTAGCTTAGAATTCCGTGGCAATATTTTCTATTATTTTATAGTATGAAGAATACAATTGAACATACAGTTGAAGTCGGAAGTTTACATACACTTAGGTTGGAGTCATTAAAACTCGTTTTTCAACCACTCCACAAATTTCTTGTTAACAAACTATAGTTTTGGCAAGTCGGTTAGGACATCTACTTTGTGCATGACACAAGTAATTTTTCCAACAATAGTTTACAGACAGATTATTTTACTTATAATTCACTGTATCACAATTCCATTGGGTCAGAAGTTTACATACACTAAGTTGACTGTGACTTTAAAGAGCTTGGAAAATTCCAGAAAATGATGTCATGGCTTTAGAAGCTTCTGATAGGCTAATTGACATCATTTGAGTCATTGGAGGTGTACCTGTGGATGTATTTCAAGGCCTACCTTCAAACTCAGTGCCTCTTTGCTTGACATCATGGGAAAATCAAAAGAAATCAAGTCTGGTTCCTCCTTGGGAGCCATTTCCAAACGCCTGAAGGTTCATCTGTACAAACAATAGTGCGCAAGTATAAACACCATGGGACCATGCAGCCGTCATACCGCTCAGGAAGGAGACGCGTTCTGTCTCCTGGAGATGAACATACTTTGGTGCAAAAAATGCAAATCAATCCCAGAACAACAGCAAAGGACCTTGTGAAGATGCTGGAGGAAACAGGTACAAAAGGATCTATATCCACAGTAAAACGAGTCCCTATGTCGTCATAACCGGAAAAACCGCTCAGCAAGGAAGAAGCCACTGCTCCAAAAGCGCCTAGTAAAAAAGCCAGACTACAGTTTGCAACTGCACATGGGGACAAATATCATACTTTTTGATAATGTCCTCTGGTCTGAAAACAAACAAAAATAGAACAAAAATAGAACTGTTAGGCCATAATGACCATCGATATGTTTGGAGGAAAAAGGGGGACGCTTGCAAGCCAAAGAACCTCATCCCAACCGTGAAGCACGGGGGTGTCAGCATCATGTTGTGGGGGTGCTTTGCTGCAGGAGGGACTGGTGCACTTCACAAAATAGATGGCATCATGAGGGGGAAAATGATGTGGATATATTGAAGCAACATCTCAAGACAGCAGTCAGGAAGTTAAAACTTGGTCGCAAATGGGTCTTCCAAATGGACAATGACCCCAAGCATACTTCTAAAATTGTGGCAAAATGGCTTAAGGACAACAAAGTCAAGGTATTGGAGTGGTGTTATGGGATTTTTATGAATAATGACTAAATGATGTATACATTTAACGTAGAAATATAACTAACAGAATTATATCCTGTCTGATGAAGAATGTTTGTCCATAAGAAAGAGGGACTGTTAGCAGGCAAGAAACTTGGCAGACAACTTGTGACCACTGTGAAACTGATAACAGGGAAGGAAGTCTCCCCACCCAGGGAGGGGAGAGACCTTGGGCTTGTAGTAGATTGTGTAACATGTTGCAGGATGTGATAAGCAATGTATGCTTAGGAGAAGACTTGTAAAATATTGTCATTGTCTGAGAGGAGGAGGGACATTTATGACGAAATGTGAGGTATATAAACCAATGTACAGGAAATGATAAGCAGAGCTCTCTAAATAAACATTCATGACTTTGTAGCTGGGCCTGAAACCCACAAACTCTGGGTTTCGGGCTGAGTAATCAATTCAATTGGGTTTATGAACACTGAGAACATAATTCTCGTGACAAGTGGCCATCACAAAGCCCTGACCTTAATCCTATAGAACATTTGTGGGCAGAACTGAAAAAGTGTGTGCGAGCAAGGAGGCCTACAAACCCGACTCCGTTACATCAGCTCTGTCAGGAGGAATGGGCCAAAATTCACCCAACTTATTGTGGGAAGCTTGTGGAAGGCTGCCCGAAACGTTTGACCCAAGTTAAACAATTTAAAGGCAATGCTATCAAATACTAATTGAGTGTATGTAAACTTCTGACCCACGGAATGTGATGAAAGAAATAAAAGCTGAAATAAATCATTCTCTCTACTATTATTCTGACATTTAATATTCTTAAAATAAAGTGATGATCCTAACTGACATAAGACAGGGAATTTTTACGAGGATGAAATGTCAGGAATTGTGAAAAACTGAGGTTAAATCTATTTGGGTAAGGCGTAAGTAAACTTCCGACTTCAACTGTAACTGAATAAAATAGAAAGGATGTTTTCTCCAAAAGATTTCTGAGGCAGTGCGCAAATGCAAGTGTTGCGTGGTTAACAAAGAAACAGGTACTCCTATAGTATATGCTTAATTTAGAGATATTTATGCAACTTTAGTTGTGATACAACCGTGGGCTATATGTTTAGATTTTTAATACATTCTAAGGCTGGATGATGCAAATAATGATAATTTGAAAAAAGTCACATGAAAGGAATGAGCTCTGCTTTGTTTCTTGCACAGGCTGCACACTCTACATCAGTCTCTCATTCACAATTTGACAAGCACTTGATAATGCCTCGTATTTCCAGGCGGCATCCCCCTAGGGTGGCCGTAATGCACACTAAAAAATCCATGCCTTTTGCGGCCAGTGGCCATTTTGCCCTTGGGCTGAATATAATAATTATAATTCCTTTCCCCTGGCTGCGTGTTTCCGAAGCACCTCTCACTCACGTGGTTCTCTCAGATATCTCAATTCTTATTAGCCAATACCAGTCATGTGATCGGGTTGTTCTCTCAGGCATCTATCTCAGCTCCGAAGTAGGCTACAGGTGAAGACAGACACGTCAGGGACGCAACTGCGCACGTCCTTCTTATCAAATCCCGAGGGACATATTGAAGAACTGTCCACGTTTACTTTGTCAGCCAACAAGATGAGCAGGCCTAACGAAAAGCAAAAGCACTAGCCTATGTCAATCTACTATCCCCCATAATAAAAAAAGTTGATCTATTATTGTCACGTTTTCCTTTGTTTAGTATGTGTTTAGTTGGTCAGGACGTGAGCTGGGTGGGCATTCTATGTTATGTGTTTCTATGTTGGGATCATTGGTAATTAGCCTGATATGGTTCTCAATCAGGGGCAGGTGTTTTACGTTTCCTCTGATTGAGAACCATATTAAGGTAGGCTGTTCACACCGTTTGTTTGTGGGTGATTGTCTTCCGTGTCAGTGTATGTACCACACGGGACTGTTTTGTTTGTCTAGTCTGTTCCTGTTCGTGCGTTCTTCGTGTTCTGTAAGTCCTCATGTTCAGGTCGGTCTACGTCGTTTATTGTTTTGTAATTTCTCAAGTGTGCTTCGTGTTCGTTTTGTTTAAATAAATTCATCATGTATTCCACACAAGCTGCGTTTTGGTCCAATCCATTCTCCCCCTAAGACGAGGAGGAGAACGAACGTTACAATTATATTGGTCAACTTGTCCTTCTGTGTGAGAAAGAAATATTCCAAACATAGTCTGGGGCAGTTGTGGGATGCGATAGATTCCCAAATTAATACAACAACTCGCATCAAAAAAACTTTTAAAAGCAATGAGGCTGATGCAACAGATCAGAATGTTTAGCTTAAAATGTTGATAAACAATTAGGCTATTTCTTTACATTATAAGCGCGGCAATGCGCACAGGACACTAGGCTATAAGCTCCAATGTTCCATAATGCAATCAATTCGCGGGAAAACACCATTCTCAAAAGTGACTGCAAATTACGCATGTAATGCTTTGTTATAAAGGTGTATTTTTATGGTGAAAATTATCTTCCCCAAACTTGAAACTCACGCGCCGCCTATGTATGCCAGTTAGGGTCTACACCGGTTGTAAAGCGGATTAATGTGCTTCATTTGAAGTAGTTATTTGTCCACTTTAGTTGCGATACAAACCTTATCAAAACATATAGGCCTGTGGGCTAGGCTACATGAGGTGTGTGACCATGATTTGGCATGCAAGTTTTCTTGCCTTACTGCACACAAACTGGGCATCATAGTATATCATTTACAAGTGATAATATATCACAATATATATATATATATCACTTATCACTCAAGTGATAGGCTAATATTGTCACCCATCAGACTATTTTTGATTTAATCTTGTCTTTACATATACTAAATAATATATGTGTGAAATTATTTTTGATTTTAAATCGACCGTCTCGGAACAGGGGAAGGGGGAATTTGACTGCGGTCGGTGTGGCGGTAATACGGTCACCATAACAGCCCTACATAAGATGTGTTTTTAATTCATGTCAATTTACAAACAGTTCTGAAAATGGTTATATCACGTTTTGGAATGAAACTCTTCACTGTACGATGAGGAATCTCCTTAAGGTTGCTATGAGTTATTCTCTACTCACCTGTCACCACCCGGGTGGGTCCTGCTGTAACAGAGATGGCTGGGATGTGTGGTCTGCCCTGGGGGGACAGGGAGCCTCCACTCGATGGCTGCTGGGGTCTGGTCTGAGGTGTGAGAGCTCTACCATCTGGCTGTTGGGGTCTAGTTTGGGGAGTCAGTGCACCACTGCTTGAAGGCTGTTGGGATCCAATTTGCGGAGTGTAAGGGCCTGAGCTTGATGGTTGCTGAGGTCTCGTCAGAGTGGTGAGCAGAGTAGTGCTACCTGGTTGTTGAGGCCTGGTTTGGGGAGGGAGAGAGCCTGAGCTTAAAGATTGTTGGGGACTAGTTTGGGCTGGTTGTTGTGGCCTGGTCTGTGGGGTGCTCTGGGATATGACAGGGGGACCTCCAGTCCCGTGCTGCTCCACCACCCTCTGGTTGAACTTGATGGCAGAGGCAGAGTAGTGGTAGCCAGGCCCTGCTGGGCAGATCTCCTTGAAAGCAACTGTCAGGAGCAAACAGAGAATGCCACAAGCAGGATTCAATTGGTTAGTGTGTTTCATACCCATATACAGTGCATTCGGAAAGTATTCAGACCCATTGACTTTTTCCACATTTTGTTACATTACAACGTTATTGTAAAATGTATTAAATCGTTTTTTCACACACGACACACGACAACGCAGGAGTGGCTTTGGAACAAGTGTCTGAATGTCCTTGAGTTGCCCAGCCAGAGCTCGGACTTGAACCCACTCGAACATCTCTGGAGAGACCTGAAAATAGCTGTGCAGTGACGCTCCCCATCCAACCTGACAGAGCTTGAGAGGATCTGCAGAGAATAGGAGAAGCTCCCCAAATACAGGTGTGCCAAGCTTGTAGCGTCATACCCAAGAAGACTAGAGGCTGTCATCGCTGCCAAAGGTCCTTCAACAAAGTACTGAGTAAAGGGTCTGAATACTTATGTACATGTGATAAAAAACTGTTTTCTCACATCTCCTCCACAGAGGAACTCTGGAGCACTATCAGAATGACCATCGGGTTCTTGGTCACCTCCCTGACCAGGGCCCTTCTCCCCCGATTGCTCAGTTTGGCTGAGAGGCCAGCTCTAGGAAGAGTCTTGTTGGTTCCAAACATATTCCATTTGGAGGCCACTGGGTTCTTGGGTACCTTCAATGCTGCAGACATTTTTTGGTACCCTTCCCCAGAGCTGCACCTAGACACAATCTTGTCTCAGGGCTCTACAGACAATTCCTTCAACCTCATGGCTTGGTTTTTTGCTCTAACATGCATTGTCAACTTTGGGACCTTATAGAGACAGGTGTGTGCCTTTCCAAATCATGTCCAATCAATTGAATTTACCCCAGGTGGACTCCAATCAAGTTGTAGAAACAGCTCAAGGATGATCAATGGAAACAGGATACACCTGATCTCAATTTTGAGTCTCATAGCAAAGGATCTGAATACATCCTTGCGACATGGAGCTGTGCATTATCATGCTGAAACATGAGGTGATGGCGGCAGATGATGGCACGACAATGGGCATCAGGATCTCGTCACGGTATCTCTGTGTATTCAAATTGCCATCGATAAAATGAAATTGTGTTCATTGTCCGTAGTTAATGCCTAACCATACCTGCACTGCTACCATGGGGCACTCTGTTCACAACCATGACATCAGCAAACCGCTCGCCCACACAACGCCATACACGTGGTCTGCGGTTGTGAGGCCGGTTGAACGTACTGCCAAATTCTCTACAATGACGTTGGAGGCGGCTTATGGTAGAGAGATTAACATTCAATTATCTGTCAACAGCTCTGGTGCACATTCCTACAGTCAGCATGCCAGTTGCCCCCAGCACAAGGTGCACCTGTGTAATGAACATGCTATTTAACAAGCTTCTTGATATGCAACACCTGTCAGGTGGATGGATTATCTTGGTAAAGGAGAAATGCTAACTAACAGGGATTTAAACAAATTTGTGCACAACATTTGAAAGAAATAAGCTTTTTGTGCGTATGGAAATGTTCTGGGATCTTTTATTTAAGCTCATGAAACATGGGACCAACACTTTACATGTTGCATTTATATTTTTGTTCAGTGTACATACTGTGACTTAGGCAGATGTTAACACTGTAGCACTAGCTGCATTATGATTATCCAATGCCGGACCAGTATGATGTGGAGGTTTGAATCAGAATAGGGATGCTCACCTGATCCAAAGTAGGGACACCTCTCACAGTTCTTGCCCCAGGCCTTGCCCACACGGCTGCAGCAGCAGATCTGCTTGGTGATGTTCCTGAGGATGGGCACGGAGCAGCTACCACGGCCAGAGCCAGAGTTTAGGATACGATAGCACTGGCCCTTATCCTCCGAGATCACCTTACGGGCTGCAAGAGGAAGACAGGGTGAGGACATGCCAATGGGAGAATGGTGGAGAGAAAATAGCGGTATTATAGCCATACTGAAACAGCTTCATGTCCCAAAAGGCCTCAAGCAAAAGAAGACACCAAACCTAACATGCAGGCCCAACACATGCTGATTGTTGATTCACACATTATCTTGAAATATAATGCTGGTGTACTCTTCATCTTTGCTTTTTGTATCACAATTTGTGTCACTTCTGGTAGGCATTCTGTTGCTTTAGTCGGGTTAAGAAACAGAAATATTCAACTGAAGACAGACAATGAGTTGCAGAAGTACCACACGTCAGAAAAAACAAGAAATTGGCCAACAAGAAATTTATCGCTGTTAAACCCTCGCTTCAGAGAGCAAGAAAACAGAAAAGCTGAAAGCATTCGCATGAACTTTTTGGCAACACATTATTTAAAGATGACCGCTCAGAGTCAACGATGCACAAAACAAACAGCTTCCAACAGTTAGAGCCAAGAGCTGGGGCGGACTGGATAGAGAGGGTGGCCCCAGACAAGCAGATGCAAACTGCGTCAGATCCAAAGGCAACACACAGGCCAACCAGCATTTCAGAAGCACTGACCATCGTAAAATGCCAGTTAGAATAAGCAGGCCGAGTGTCACAGAACTTCAGGCGCTGTAGTGTGATGTTTGTGATGTGTGTATAGATGTGTAATGTATGTTTTATAATACAGCACAGTTAATGTAAAGTACTACTGAATAATGTTCAATCTAAAAGTGTGTGAAAGTTGAACTAATTTTTGGGATCAGCATGAGTAAAGATAATGGACATTTTTATTACATGAGGTAGTTTACCTGTCCTACACAGTGTTTCCCCAGCCACAGCTGCTAAACTTTTGCCGCCACTCCAAAAGATAGAAAACTTTTTTTGGTAGGTAAAACGTTTTCAGTGTAAAGTTAAATGACGAAAACCTGATATAAAGTATAAAGAAAAGATAATGGAGTTATATCTTTTAAAAATAAGACCACCTTTGAGAACTAAGAATCACCAAAATAAAAACTAGACAGTTAGAGAGAATCAAAAAACACTCAGATAGCATAAGGACACGGCATAAGCCATGACAAAATGTGTAGAATTGCAGGAAACTAGCTTTAAAACTACAATTTATTCTCTCAGCCCCATGACAAAATATGTAGAATTGCAAGAAACTAGCTTTAAAACTGTAAAAAAAAAAAAAACTTCACAAATGGCAAAATATGTAGAATTACAGGAAAATACCTGTAAAACAAAATGTTTGGGGTCGGTTTGCGCCATTGGCCATGCCCACTACCCCCCCACCCCCCACCTTTGCCACTGGAAGATAATCCTTGGGGAAACACTGCTACAGTATGTTGGCTAATACCCAACACATCCTAAACACATTCAATTTTCCTCTATCTCTTTACTCAACTTGTTTTTGTATGGGAGGTTGTGTGTAATGTTTTGTACAGTTCAGCTCCATAGCACCTCGGCCATGCGTTATTCCTGCTCATTCCAGACACCGCGGCATAGCAGCGCAGCATTCTCTTCCTCTCCTCTGAGCAGGGTGCCCTGTAGGCTACTTACAGATACAGATCCCGTGAGAGGCGTCCAGTATGTATCCTTGCCTGCAGACACAACTATAGCTCCCCCGAGTGTTCACACAGTTGCCGTTCTCACAGAAGCCTGGCTGCAAACACTCATTAACATCTAGGAAGGGAAACACTACGGTCACATCCCTATTCCCTAACCCCATCCACCCATAGGATTCACAAACAGGAAATAGTCATGAACCCTCTTCCTGAAGGCCAGGGAGATAATAGGGCTCCCCACTGATATACTGTACCTGCAGGGGGAGACCCTGGTCACAGAGGACATTCATATTCTGGGGATATTAATAGTGACTGACTTGAAACCCAATGAGGATGGTTAGACATGACACACATTTGTGCTCAGAGTTAATTCTATGTGAAACAAATACATTTTTATAAACTTTAGTTGTAGCTGAGACCTTGGAAAAACTAGCCCCAACCTGAACTCATCATCTTGGAAACCCTCAACTAAAAAGTCTGGCGACATCCAACGTGAGTGTAAACGAAAACCATAACATAAACATATCAGTGTTTATCCAACCCCGTCCTCATCAATATCGTAGCAGCTTACGACACGAGATGTACTGTAACTCTCAGGGAGTTAGGGAGATTGAGTGAGTGATGCAACAGGGCCTGGTGTAGTCATTACTTCTCACACTATCTGGCTCTTCCTGGAGAAATGGTTTTCCAGCAGTCAGGTTATACAACCAACTGGCCTAACATACGCTGCATCTGTTGGGCTATTGGAGTGAGCTGAACTCATCACCAATTCACTGTAGACCTTCTTGCTACAAATAGACATTTAAAGGCAGCGTTGCAAATATGGTTTGTATCATCATCTGTCAGAACCTAATCCATTTGAGTTACTATGTTAAATCTTTCTATATAGATGCAGTAGTGAAAAAGTTTCTCCAGCCAAATAACAGTAATATATATACAGTATCCATTGAGGCATGTTAGTGAGGTGAATACAGTATGCTCCTTTAAGTTCTTGAATTGAACTTACAGATCAATGTAGTTTTTTCTCTCTCCATTTATATCAGCTGCTAACTAATGTGCATGTACAATATAATACCAGGGGCCTCAAATGCTATTCTGAAGAATCGCAGGTGATGTTTTTGCAATATGTAATTTATCAACTTAAACTACATGCATGTCATCATACGGATGAGTGGCATGGTGTCACTGTGGCCTGCCCTTGGGTATGTGCACCTCTCAGATCAATAGCAGATTCACCATGAATGAGCACAACCACATTGGTATGTCCCCATCTGAGCGCTATCCCATGTGTTTGGACGAGCCTGAGTGATTCATAGCCAGCATGATAGCATTTGCATGTTACCATCAGCGGAGACTTGTGCTCTGTTTTCTCCGTTCCCTCTCATATCTTATTAGGCTCTACAGAGACAGATGAAGCAGCCATTCCATAGTGGCAGATAATCAAGGCATGGCTCGTGGTTTCAGAGCTTATCACCTCAGACTCTTCAGCGTTCGACAGTAGATCTCTGGGCCAAGTGACAAGACTGGGTTGAATAACGAGCTGCTTCAAAGAGCTTTTCTATGTGTGTGTTTGAGCTGAGCCTATATGGAATACAGTGTGACAAGCTAAGGAGACAGCTGCTGACTCGATGAAGTGATATCATACATTGTTACACTCAAAACATCAAATGAAAATGAGAGAGGTCATATTATGAAGATAGACCATTGCAATGCTTCTCTTTTCCACCCCTATTTCACCTGGTATTTGTTTAAAAATAAATACGGTCAAATATAATTTCATCACATTTCAACACATCTCTTCCTGTCAGTTCTCCTGTTCCAAAAAGTGTTCTTTGGCTGTCCCCATAGGAAAACCCTTTGAAGAACCCTTTTTGGTTCGAGTTATAACCTTTTTGTTTCCAGGTAGAACCATTTCGAGTTCCATTTAGAACCCTTTCCACAGATGGTTCTACATGGAACCCAAAATAGTTCCACCTGGAAACAAAAAGGTATGGGGACAGTAGAAAAACCCCTTTTGGAGCCCTTTTTTCTAAGATTGTAGAAGACCACCATCATTCTACAGTAAGTGGTATAGTCAGGTGTACTCAGAGGGACTGATGGTACTCACCAACACACTGGGTGCCGTTGATCCTCTCAAATCCAGCCGGACAGCTCCCATCGACTCCGTTTCCTGAAATGGCAATTCACATAATGATGTTTAAATAGCAATAATTGGGAGACCCTGTGTGAGCCCTAATGTTGTAAAGGGAAAGGGGATACCTAGTCATGTAGTGCCAATAGCTGTGTCTCCAGTACAACCAGAGTGATTGCTCAAAATTCACTGGGTCAATCTTTTCTAGACTGTCTTTCTCCTGCAGAGCCTGGACGAGATTTCAGATACTTTTAGTGTTCAATCTGTGTGTACTGTACAGTTCCTGATCCCACCATGGAAGACGAGCAGCATGTAGCGCCACAGAGAGAGAGCCAAGCGTACAGGAGCCATGGGATACACCGGAGCTCTCTGGGTCAACTAAATCAAGCAAAGCAAATAATGTTTTTTTTACCATTCGAGCATGATGACTCACCGTCAGTCTAGAGTGGAAAATACACTCTAATCTAACATTGGCTATCAACCCCATCTCCAGCGAGCTATGTTACTCCCAATTGTTTGCTGGACTGTTGGCAGCCTAAATCACACAATATTGGTCACCTGTCTGCTAACAATCTCCCTCCCAGCTGTCTCTCCTCTCACATCAAACAAAGCTCTATTTGGAGGACTTTTGCAGTCTTGGGAGACAAGTGGGAAGTTGTGAAGTAACTTGAGGTTGCAGAGCAAAGATTCAAAGGACATTCCTCAAAGGAAATGGAAAGGAGAAAGTACTTAGTGTTTCAAATGACTGTGATCCCAGGCCAGAGTTTTGGACAAGGCCTCTATTGTTCGGTATTAACCATTTATTTATGGTAATGTTTGGAGAATTGTTTGCACGGAGGGAGAAATTGCAATTGAGGAGGTTTCATTCGTAGTCTAAATCAAAATGAGGAAAACCATGCATATCTTCCAGGTTGTTGAACAGAAAGAAAAAACGCCTTGTTTGGTGATTTACTTCCATGTGTTTGTATTTATCAGTGACCCTACAGAGCAGGCGACATAATGTTCTGTATTTCTTACGGGCTCTGGCTAAGCGTGGAGTCAATCTGTTACATAATATGTCCATTACTGATAACAGCAATAATAATGTGGAATAGTATGAATTCCCTGTTAGTTAACAGGAACAGATACAAACAAGACCATGTTGATTTCTGGGCATTGCTATCTAAAACAAGTCATTTTTCTTTTACCGGGTTGGCTGAGGAGAGTTACCTAAAACATTCTCAGGACTGTCTGGATTCCTGTTCAAATGAATAGTGGTGATGAAAGAAGTTGAAAACAGAACATTAGCTCACTACTTTTTGACATGATGTTGATATGGTCTAGGAGGCGAGAGGGCAAAGCCAACTTAATGACAAATATGGCCAAGAGAAAAGTACATTCCATTCAGGTTAGTCAGGTCTGGAGTAAAACATGGCAACAACTGTATGTACTGTTTATAACTAGTTAATAATTTGATACTGTAATACGTAAGTTCTTATTTAATTTCAGACAACAGAGCAAGGCCATCTGGTTTAAGGTTTCTAAAAGGAATTCCACTCCAATCTGAAGCACTCCTGTCTTTCGAAAAACCAAAGTCAATGTCAATAAGGTAGTGAAGAGGAGATTAACGAGAACAAGCTGTTAGGCTAGCCACTATACTGTAGCATGGGACCTACCGTTTAAAAAATGTATTTAGGTGTCACACAATAATACAAAAAATGTATTATGGACCACTCAAATTAAGTTTTGAGACACTAAAAACAATCATAGTCAAACATGGCATAGCTGTCATCTACAATACATTACTTAATCTACACATGTATACATAAACAAAAAACAAAGTGCGTATGATCATAGTGTACAACAAGTGTAACTATTTGTTGATTGTTGCACCTGGGATTACTAATCAGCAGTGATTTGTTTCTGGTATACACTGATTGGTTTTGAGATGAGAGGAGGGGTAGGTACACAAAGGGGACAGAAGGTGGGGGGATAAAAAGGATTAACCCGTTTTGTGATAGAAAGACTGAAAGGAGAGAACAAGAGTACTTGCCTAGTTAAATAAAGGTTCTATTAAAAACCTTTACAAAAAAGAGAAGAGGGATACGGACGAAAGGCCAAGTTTAACTTTAAAGGAGAACTGAGACAGGGCACACTGTAGAAGTCAGGTCGGTGACTACCAGAGGGGGGGATTTTACCTGTGTTAGGGGGACATAGGACACACTCGTTGATGCCCCAGGCCAGTCCAATCCCTCGGCAGCAGGTGTCCTGACTCCTGAGTCCTGGGAGAGGTGAGCTGCACTGAGGGGTATAGGAGGAGGAAGAGCATTGGATTTAAACTGGCACAACCACAATGAGAAATGCCACCTATTTCTATTGGCTTGCTTAAGACTTAGCTACATCATTTAATGCATATGACATATTTACAGGTAACTGCCAAAATAAAGGAAACACCAACATAAAGTGTCTTAATAGGGTTTTGGGCCACCACGAGGCACCAGAACAGCTTCAACGCACCTTCTAGCCATGGTAGCCAAAATAATGGGCAACTGGGCCTGCTCAGCATTTTTATACACGACCCTAAGCACGATGGGATGTTAATTCCACACCTGTGTGGAAGCACCTGCTTCCAATATACTTTGTATCCCTCATTTACTCAAGTGTTTCATTTATTTTGGCAGTTATCTGTAGGAATCAATAGTAGAAGTAATTTTGAGAAGTCTCACCTGGCCGTTGCGGACCTCCCTGAAGCAGTACTTGAACCCGGAGGATTCTGTGTAGGTGGAGTCACCGTGGAGGGTCTGGGCCTGGACTCTGGGTTTGGGTGGTGGGGCTTCGGCCCGCTCCCCTGGCAGAACACTGGTCCTGGCCCCCGAGAGGCCTGCTGACCAGGTGACCATCTCCGACTGCTCCCTAACTGTGCCTGGCCCATACCCCACCTTCAGCACCTGGTGGATCTTCACGCTTGCCTCTGGGGGGTGCTGCACCCGCACCTTGACCATGGATAAGCCAGACGCTGGGGGGAGGGAGAGACGGGAATGGGGTTTAGGGGTTAGCTAGTGGGGGTTAGCATTAGCAAACACTGCTGACCCCATACAGTCTCTGCACAGAGCCTGACCTGACCCGTTGTGCCTCCAGGGGTCAGAGGTCATCCTATGACAGACCTCTCACTTGAACTCTATCCTGGTGGTTCCCATTTGCCAACAGCTGAATGGTTGACTTTGCATTTTGTGCTGACGGCTAACTAAGGAAGTGGATATGAATGGGAGTGAGCTGCCATGTACTGTATGTGAGGTGCCTTTGGTGTGTGATACAAAGTCTTTGATGTGGTTTCAATTCAAAGTTACATTTTGAATGGCGGACTTTAGCCAGTCCATTTGTTAGGAAGCGAGTGTGAAGCCCTGTTACTATAGCAGATCTTAAGAATCAAAGGAGGGTGTGTGTGCGGTATCCACCGCCCTGTATGTCTGAAAATTGAGTGGTTGTTCTCCTAAAACATGCTATTACTGTGAGTCATGATGGCAGCCTCTCATCGTTTAAAGACTGGAGTGGAAACGTTGGCACAACGTTTCCCCCACGGTGAAGCCACTACACTGCCAAGAGGCCCAGACTGAGCGGAAGGCCAGACCCTGACTCATATCTCAACCTTTTCTTGGGCTTTATTTACAGACTAAAAAGGCAAGGAGATAATGAGTTAACTCTGGGTGACTGAATGTCCCAGATCTGTTTGTACTAAAGGAAGAGTTGTGTACAGTTTGTTCTAGGTTGAAAAAATGAGAATGCGAAAAACAAGGCTCATTAAAATCAAGACCCAGGACCTTGGACTCTTCACCTCCTAGCTATCCGTAATATCAGACCCATAGGACCTGGTTTACTATTCAGGGCTTTACGCAACTGTTTACACGGGGGCCCTGGAGATATGCAGCCAACATAATGTTTCATTTACAGATGCAGTTTGGAAAGTTTTTTTTTACATTTGCCCCAAAACAATGAGAGTGCAAATGGGTCTTTTGTTCTATGATCGTGCTATGGATTTTACAAGGCTCACTTGCTGAACTCCACAACACGGCTGCATCAATTATAAAAAGCGGAGACAATGGCACCATATCAGAGACAATGTTTTGGAACCAAACATGTCTCAGGTGTTCGCTCTCCGTGGTTAACAAGCAATCCCACTGTCTCACCCCTGCAGGATTTCCCATAACTGTTCATAGACTAACTCTGAGATCATTTGGAATTTACTCGCTGATGGTCTACACCCCACTGGAGTTGTGACCAGATGTTTTTAATTGCCAATTCACTATTTCACACTGTCTGGCCGTGACATACAGCCCAGTATTGCAGTAATGGCCGACCTCGTCCTCACAGCTTGTCCTGACAGCATAACAGAGGTGTCCTTTGTTTAGCACGCTAAAAAAATACAGGTGACCTCACAAGGTACACGCATGAAAAGTTTGCCGTTTAGTCACAAGGAGATGAAAACAGAGCATCAGCCCTCCTAAATACACTCCACCTCAAGCGAAGAGAGGAAACGTTCACCACAGGCTGAATAGCCCTTAGGGGTGGTACAATTGATGGATGTCAAACTGCGGTTGTGATGCTAAATTGCATCACAAGTTGCCAAGGAAATAGAGTGTAAGAGTCCTGGCTGCGCTAGAAAAATATCAGTGTAGCACACTTGCCATTAGAAAGAGGTACAGTATATTTCTGATACAAGTGGATTTGTGAGATGTGCATGGACAACGATGTTTTATGATAAACACTACAGAATAGAGCCCCACAGTGGAGGTGTCGTAATACCCATAAAACCTTGCGGTCAAACAGGGAAATGGTTCCAATCATTTTTCCACCATTCATTTTTCCCATGGGGAATTTTAGAAACTACATTTGTGTAGGCTTACCCTGGTGTGACGTTTTGATAACTGTGTAAATCTCTCTCAGACAGACAAGGCAATTTTTATCAATATATTCATCTC
This sequence comes from Salvelinus fontinalis, assembly GCF_029448725.1. NCBI lineage: Eukaryota > Metazoa > Chordata > Actinopteri > Salmoniformes > Salmonidae > Salvelinus > Salvelinus fontinalis. The sequence goes on along the minus strand of NC_074697.1, from coordinate 45,038,920 downwards.
TATTTACTCTCAGATTCGAAACTGCTAATTAGCATCAAAGTAGACATCAGGAAAGATTACATATCCCTGCAAGCTCCTGCACATCATCTCTATGTCACACCCTGATCTGTTTCACCTGTCTTTGTGATAGTCTCCACCTTCCTCCCGGTGGCGCCCATCTTCCCCATAATCCCCTGTGTATTTATACCTGTGTTCTCTGTTTGTCTGTTGCCAGTTTGTTTTGTTCATCAAACCTACCAGCGGTTTTCCCCTTGCTATTGTCTTGTCTATAGTTCCTGGTTTTCTAGTTTTCCCGGTTTTGACCTTTCTGCCTGCCCTGACCATGAGCCTGCCTGTCGTTCTGTACCTTTGCCCCACTACTCTGAATTACCGACCTTTGCCTGACCTGACCCTGAGCCTGCCTGCCGTCCTGTGCCTGCCCGTGTTCGATTTAATAAACTTTTGTTACTTCGACACTGTCTACACCTGGGTCTTACCTTCAAACGTGATATTACAAACTGGCCATGACTGACCCAGCAGACTTGGACCAGCTTCGCAACGCCATCTCCTCCCAAGGAGCCACCATTGCTAGGCATGAGGAGTTGCTTTGTGGCCTTGTGGAAGGGGTCCAGACCTTTGCCGAACGCCATGACCAAGCGTTGAAATCATTGCTGGGGCAATTCCGCGGGCTGTCTGGAAGACAGCCTACCACGATGGTAATCTCACATCTCCTCAGTAGCGTCAACCTGTCCACTAAAACCAGGCTCACTGGCAGGAGCGAGTACTCTGGTGGGACATATGGGGAACTTTTCTTCTTCCCTTATTCGCAACCCTTTTCATGCGATTTTGCTGTGGGGGAACCAGTCGAGATCGCTCCGGGTCCCCATCAACTCTGGGGCTGATGAGAGCTTTTTGGACTCTACGCTGGCTTCCGAGCTGGGCATCCCCACTCAGCCCCTTTCCATTCCCATGGACGTTAGAGCACTGGACAGGCGCTCTATAGCCCGGGTCACCCACAACACCACTCCATACAACTTACGTGTGGCAGGGAACCACAGCGAGGCTATCCAGTTCCTGCTCGTTAAGTCTCCTCAGACTCCCGTGGTATTGGGATTCTCCTGGCTCCAGCGACACAATCCCGTCATTAACTGGTCTACTGGTGCCATCATGGGCTGGAGCCCGTTCTGCCACGCCCATTGCCTGAAGTTAGCACAACCTGCCCCGGGATGTCTTCCTGAGGGCTCGGAAGTCGCTACGGACCTCTCCGCCATTCCCGCGGAGTATCAGGACCTCCGGGAGGTGTTCAACAAGGCCCGGGCCACTTCGCTTCCGCCGCACCGCCCTTATGACTGCGGGATTGACCTAGCATGATGACTGTACTCTCTGTCGGGATCAGAGACCAAGGCGATGGAAACCTACATTGGGGACTCCCTAGCTGTAGGATTCATCCGACCTTCTTCTTCTCCCGCCGGCGCAGGGTTCTTCTTTGTGGAGAAGAAGGACAAGACCCTGTGCCCATGCATCGACTACCGGGGTCTCAATGACATAACGGTGAAGAACCGCTACCCCTCATCTCCTCGGCATTCGAGCCGCTCCAGGGGGCCACCGTGTTTTCCAAGCTGGATCTACGTAACACCTACCACCTGGTGCGGATACGGGAAGGGGACAAGTGGAAGACCGCCTTCAACATGGCCTGCGATCACTACGAGTATTTGGTCATGCCATTTGGCCTTACCAACACCCCTGCTGTGTTCTGATCTGTTTCACCTGTCTTTGTAATTGTCTCCACCGCCCTCCAGGTCTCACCCATCTTCCCCATTATCCCCTGTATATTTATACCTGTGTTCTCTGTTTATCTGTTGCCAGTTCGTTTTGTTCATTTCGTTTTATTTGCCCCACTACTCTGGATTACCGACCTCTGCCTGACCTGAGCCTGCCTGCCTGCCGTCCTGTACCTTTGCCTGTCCGTGTTCGATTTAATAAACTTGTGTTACTTCGACACTTACCTTCAAAAGGTCTTACCTTCAAACCTGATCCTCTAGCTGACAGATATTGTGTCAATTTAAAACTTGCACAAGACAGTTCACAGAATTCTCAATTTAAAGAAATGTTGCCAATTTATTCATTACTAAATGTAGCTAGCATTAGATAGTTAATCCAGAGATTCTTACCTTTGCCTCGATTCGGCAGTCTCGTCCATATAATCATGGCATTTGTAGTTCTTTATGATAGTCACACTAGCAGCTAATTAGCATTTCATTTTTGGGGAGTAGATACAGGCGAATATATTGATAAAAGTCACCTTGTCCTAGAGAGATTTACACTGTTATTAAAACATCACGCCAGGGTAAGCATACACGAAACAGAGCCCTTATTTTAAGTGTTTCTAAAATCCCCTATGGGAAAAATGAATGGTGGAAAAATGATTGGAACCATTTCCTTGTTTGACCGCTAGGCTTTATGGGTATTATGACTCATACTGTGGTACTCTATTGGCAGGCCAGCTAAGTCTAAGACCCCTCTATCAACGTAGGTCTCCTCAGTGAGGTTGCGTAAGCACTCAGATCTCCACTCCCAAACACTCTCCCAGCCCTGGAACAGAGCGTGGACTTTTGGAAGCAGCTCGTCAACATAATTGAGCCCGACATTTCTTTTGTTAGTATGAGTTTAGCATATTGTTTAGATTTCACTGTCATAAACTTTTGGTTGTGTTTCACCCCCCCCCCCCCCCCCCCCCCCCTCGGAGCGATCACAAGCCACACTGATGTCGTAGGGCTTTATAGAGCATGGACAAATACACATGCGCTCAGAGTTGCATTTTTATGATAACATCTTTAAAGACAGCAGAAGATTGCCAGCCATATTGCATCCTAAAACAAGTGTCATCTAACTGCAGGGTAACTGCTAAAGCTTCAGAGTTCACCGACTGCGTAGTTAGTAGTGATTGGCGAATGTGATGACGTACATTTTCCAGGGTCTCAATACCGCCATGCAGGGAAACGTCAGTGTTTGCCTTTTCTTCATGTTGTACAAATATACTTCACCATCTGAGAGTGTATGTCAACTGATACAATTTGGTCAGAAACATCTGGCTGTCATAACATCCAAAATTCACATTTGGCAAGACAGTGAGAGTATTCCTAAGTAGCCGAATCGGAGTGTTCTCATACGCATTGTAATGATGTTAAAACAATGGGAAATGTGTGATTGTCTCAGAGACCTAGAGGAATTCCTGTCCGTGTTTCTAGGCTTATTACCTATTGGCACTGAGAGGTACAATTTAAGTGTTGAGTCCTGGCCAAGGGAAAACAGTCATGTATAACTGTCATCTTTAGCTCAGCACACACGGTGCAGTTTGAATTTAATTCGTCTACAGGAAAGACGTGTGTAACTGTGTGACGTGTGAACCTTAGTTGACCATTTTTAACATTCAAAGCCAAACCACAGATGACTAATGTCAGACGAAAGCATCATTTTTTTATGCATTATTAGGCAATTAATGATGGTTCATTTGAACATTTCAAAAAATGCTGTTAGCTATGATTGTCAAATGTATTTGATCAACATGTCAGAATCACACCTCAAAATGCAGAGAATTAGCTGTTGTTGTGCTCATTCAAGAGCTCTTCCTTCTACTATTTTATATGAATCCCAGTCTTACTGTCAAGGAGAGGATCCTTCCCTAGAGACATTGGTCTCTGCTTTAAAGATTTGTGTCTAATGTATTAATTTAAGAGCAACTTGTGTTTCATTCATCACCATTCAGATCCCACCGCTGCCACAAATGAGGCTGGCCTTGTCACACTTACCACCGCTGGGCTGACTGTGGCTCTGCTGCTGGCTCTGCAGGGGGAGAATGTACTCCGACTGGGTCAGCAGCTGCTGACTGGCCAGCACAGAGGGGATGCGTGGAGGCTTCTCAATGTCATTGGTGGAGGGCGTGGCCACGGGGATGTGGCAGAACTTGCCGGTGAAGGTTGGCGGGCAGAGGCAGCGGTCCTTCTGGATGCAGACCCCTCCATTTTGACACAACATGGGGCACAGGACTAGAGGAGAAACAGAGGAGGGAGGGAGGGAGGGAGGGGGAGAGACAAACAGAATGGTTCTGTTAACTGTGACCAGATTGAGGGAGAAACACGGAGTCCAAGACATCAACAACTGAAATAGAACTCTGGAGCTTAGAGAAACTTTAACCCTCTTGTTTGATGTCCTGTAGTGATTTCTATGGTTCAGGTACCATTACGGCCAAGAGTTCCTCCCTGTTGCGGTTCAAAGGTAACACAAACTCACGATTCAGATACAATCCGACTACAAAACCAAGGGCAGAGTCAAACAATTTTACGCCTACCTAGCCAACCAAGACAACAAGGGAAAACCTCCAACACATGTCCTTGTGACAGAGATAATTGATAGACCGTTTGGGCACACTGTAAACAATGCCATTCAAAACAACACTGATTGGTTACAGAGCACACAAATACAATCTTTACATTGTGTCCCCCTTTTTTTTACCACAATGAATGGAAAACAAGCAGCACTCTGACGAAAACCATGTCTCTGCTTATTATGCCCACCAGCACATGCTTTCCATATCACATGGCTGTGTTGTATTAATGCTCATAATAATAATAACATTGGAAAGCTTGGCCCTGGCCCATGCCCAAGTCCATGGAAATTACTTTACAACAGCACTGCAGCTAGGCAGAGAGAGAGAGAGAGAGAGAGAGAGAGAGAGAGAGAGAGAGAGAGAGAGAGAGAGAGAGAGAGAGAGAGAGAGAGAGAGAGAGAGAGAGAGAGAGAGAGAGAGAGAGAGAGAGAGAGAGAGAGAGAGAGAGAGAGAGAGAGAGAGAGGGAGATGGTGAGAGAGAGAGAGAGGGAGATGGTGTGAGAGAGAGAGAGAGAGATGGTGTGAGAGAGAGAGAGAGGGAGATGGTGTGAGAGAGAGAGAGAGAGGGAGATGGTGTGAGAGAGAGAGAGAGAGGGAGATGGTGAGAGAGAGAGAGAGAGAGAGAGATGGTGAGAGAGAGAGAGAGAGAGAGAGAGAGAGAGAGAGAGAGAGAGAGAGAGAGAGAGAGAGGGAGATGGTGTGAGAGAGGGAGAGAGAGATGGTGAGAGAGAGAGAGAGATGGTGAGAGAGAGATGGAGAGATGGAGAGAGAGAGAGAGAGATGGAGAGAGAGAGAGAGAGAGATGGTGAGAGAGAGAGAGAGATGGAGAGATGGTGAGAGAGAGAGAGAGAGAGATAGCGAGAGAGAGAGAGAGAGAGAGAGAGAGAGATGGTGAGAGAGAGATGGTGAGAGAGCGAGAGAGAGAGAGCGAGAGAGCGAGAGAGAGAGAGAGAGAGAGATATGCCTGGTGGTCAGCTGAATAGAACTATCTTTCCAGCATCTATAATCTGTCCATTGTGCAGCTCCCTGGCCAACTGTCTGTCCATCATACACTGGGCCAGAATGATCAACTCAGCACAGTGAGTAAACAATATATGACGCAGTATGAGAGAGAGAGAGAATACCAATAGCTCTTTACGGAAGTGAGGTTTGGGGGCCACTCAATAAACTGGACTTTAAAATGTGGGACAAACATCCAATTGAAGCCCTACATGCAGAATTCTGTCGGAAAATCCTACAAGTCCAGAGAAATACACCAACTAATGCATGTAGGGCAGAATTGGGCCGCTTTCCAGTAATAATGAAAATACAAAAAAGATCATTAACATTTTGGCTACATCTAAATTCAAGTCCAAATTCGAGTCTGCAATTTAAAGCACTTCAAACCCAAGAGCTGAGCCCAGAAACGAACCCTCTCAGTCAGCTGGTGTTGGACCTCACCAACCAAGCTGACACCAGCACTGCTTCAAAAGAAAGAATTCCAATAAACAAAATCATGAACCAATCAAAGGACTCATATATACAACATTGGAAAAACGAAACAAAATCCCAAAGCCGACTAAATTGCTATCTGACCCTAAACAGAGAATATGAATTGGCTGAATATCTCTACTCTGTCAGAGATACGAAGCAGAGACAGATCCTTACCAAGTACAGGCTGAGTGACCACCGATTGGCAATAGAAACCGGCAGACATAAAAAGACATGGCTACCCAAAGAGGAGCGTGCATGTGGTCACTGCACGACAGGGGATGTAGAAACAGAGATACACTTTCTCCTTTACTGTGATAAATATTCCTCACCAAGAGATTCATTATTCACAGAAATGTCTACATTTATTCCAAATTTTAACTTATTAAACCCAGAGGAAAAACTAAAAATACTCATGGGCGAAGGAGCAATGGCTCCTCTTGCAGCCAAATATGTATTTGCCTGCCATAGCCTGAGGGACACTGAATAATAACATCTGCATAGTAAGCAGTATTATGACTGTTACTTATTATGACTGTTATTGTTATTACTGTTATTGTTATTACTATTATTATTGTTGTTTATCATTCCAAGTAGTAATGGTATGGGTGGTAATGGTAATGATAGCAGTTTAATGATGGTGGTGGTGGTAGTAGTGGTAATGATGATAGTAGTTGTAGTACCAATGTAATGGTGAAGATGACCGTTATTTAGTTATAAGTTAGTTATAGTTTCTTTTTCTTTTTTATTACATTACATTCGATTATTGACTGTTACCATTTTATTGTTACTATTTTTATATTTAATTTTGTATTATTATCTACTGCCATTCTATATTATTATTTGTCATTGTTTATAATTTTATTACAATGTATATTGTATACATTGTTGCTTTGGCAATATTGACACAATGTTTTTCATGCCAATAAAGCAGCTTGAATTTGAATTTGAGAGAGAGAGAGAGAGAGAGAGAGAGAGAGAGAGAGAGAAAGAAAAATATGAATGTACTGATGGACTTGCTTGTGTGACTTTCTATCCATATTTTAATTAGGTAGAATATGAGCTTGCTCTCTCTTAAACACTCTTTTTGTTTGTATTCTGTGGTAATTTTACCACTCAAATGATCCTGCAATCAAGTAAGAGGGTTCAGCTGAACCTGTTTCCTCTCATCAGAGTGGTTTGGAGAGGATACTGTAAAACACAACTATTGGTCTGTACGAGGTCCCGACAGTCACACTGATTATAGGCCTTCACCTTTCCCCGAGCCTTCCCGGAACTTGGAAAGACGACGGCAGCTGAAGGCTGTCCAAAATACACACTGATCCATCATTTTTAGTGTTCTTCCTTTCCCTAGGGGGGGCACAGAATTGATTTTCCGTCTGAATTCGAAGTCCTCTGGGCTCCAGTGAGCGTGTCAGCGTCGGGGTAACTACTGTACAGGTCTCTTTTCTCAGTTTCTGGCATGCTCTCGCCCATTGTTCCAGAGGCCACGGTGAGGAACAGGAAAAAGGTTGGTGGTTTTGTCAGGAAAAAGCCTTTTACAAGAGGAATTACAGTACAGTGGCTTCGGAGTTCTCTAGGTTCCTATCGCAGAGAACCTGTGTCCGGCCCCCGGGGTTAGAGCAGCAGCGTTCCGCTGTGTGGAGTAGGTTTCCGGTGGAGAAATCATGTGTGGAACATATGCAGTGTATCAGTGTGTGTACTCCCCGCTGTGGCGTAGCCGTGGTGATGAGGTCATGTACAGTGTGCAAACTGAGAAGGTGACCTAATTGTTTGCTCCGAGTCGGACGTGTGTGTCCCTCCAGATGCAACGGATCCATCCACACCAGTTTACACAGGGAGAGGGGAAATTAGGTCGAGAGAGAGAGAAAAAGAGGGAGAGAGACAGAGAGAGGGACAGAATGGGAAAAGACAAAGAGAGGGAAACTGACAAAAGGAAAGACAGACAGAGAGAGGGACAGAATGGGAAAAGAGAGGCAGAAAGACAGAGAGAGGGAGAGAAAGTTGCCTGATGACTCATCCTGAATTTAATTTGGCTGCTCTATCAATCGCTCCATACATGAGTCTGAACCTACCATCCCAGAAGTCGTTTGTGCTGATTCATGTAGACCAGCTCTGGTCCAACCCATCGGTTTCTGGGACCAATCAGAACGGTTTGAATGTGTTCGCATTCGAGAAGTCGTCGGGGAGGAAGCAAACCAGATTCATCGTGGAGAAGAAACGTTAGTGGGCGTGGCGTTTGGCCCGAGCGATGTGGATGGGTAGCCAGGCAAGGGTGCAGGTGCCTCCCATGAAAAACAGTGATGTCAGCTGAGCTGTTGAGATGCACTGAGCAGCTGCTCAGTTCTCCTCAGGCCCTCCATGAGACACACAACGTTAGCCCTCTCTTCTCAGAGAAGTTCCCCATGTCTTTCACTGCACTCATATCCAGGTAATGGAGTACATCTCTCAGGCAAGTATGGAACAACAGGTCATCATACCATGTAGAGTTTTGGTTTTCACCAGAAGCTGTTTTATTGGTGTTTAGTGGCACAATACCTGTCTAAATGATGGAGGGACACCAGTGGACCCCCCTGACATCACTTCCTGTGTCCCCAGGCTTTGCAGCTAGGCCTTAGAGGATTTCACTCGAAAGGGTGGTTTAAAAATGGGTGTCATCACTCAAACATTCTGGGCGTGTGTGTGTGTATGTACTTCAAGGTTGACAGCATTAGCCCTCCCTGGAAATAATCAAAAAGTGTGTGTGTGTGTGTGTGTGTGTGTACAGGGAAATGTTTTGAGGCAAATCAAAGACACATGCCATTTGGGCTCCGTCTTTGCATGCAGGAGAAGGAAGGTTCAGCTGGCCATAGTTTCCACAGCTTGCACAGAGATGCTTAACCAATGATGTCCTCATGCACCCCCGGCCTGTACCTTTAGCAAGACAACCCTCCTCAATATGGGTGAGAAGGATATTAATACAGCAGAAAGCTTTATTAATACCAGGAATGCAACTTGATTCAAATAAAGCAGCTGGCATTTGGAATAAAATGAAATCAAAGCTGATTTATCATATGCACAGGATACAGCATAGTGTACACGGTACAATGAAATGCTTACTTGCAAATAGACTCACTGTAGTGTGTCATCTAGTTTGCCCCAGTGCAGCTAGTGTAACCGGTGTGAAATGGCTAGCTAGTTAGCGGAGTGCACGCTAATAGCGTTTCAATCGGTGACGTCACTCGCTCGGAGACCTTGAAGTAGTTGTTCCCCTTGCTCTGCAACAGCCGCGGCTTTTGTGGAGCGATGGGTAACGATGCTTTGAGGGTGTTGATGTGTGCAGAGGGTCCATGGTTTGAGCTCAGGTAGGGGCGAGGAGAGGGACGGAAGCAACACGGTTACATTGATGCTGTTGACCCGGATTACTGGTTGCTGCGGAAAAGGAGGAGGTCAAAATGGGGGTGAGTGTAACCGTTGTGAAATGGCTAGCTAGTTAGCGGGGTGCGCGCTAATAATGTTTCAATCAGTGAAGTCACTCGCTCTGAGACCTTGAAGTAGCTGATTTTGCGGCTTTTGTGGAGCGATGGGTAATGATGCTTCGTGGGAGGCAGTTGTTGATGTGTGCAGAGGGTCCCTGGTTCGAGCCCAGGTAGGGGCGAGGAGAGAGACAAAAGCAACACTGTTACACTAGCAATCAGCATGAGATCATGAGGTTCAACTGCAGCAATAAAACTAATCATAATGGCAGTTATCCAAACCATCCCAGATCAACACTGCCATAGCACCTCCTCGCTTTGAATAGTTGGAAAGTTAGGTCTCTCTTTGAACGGTCAAATATGCTCTGAGATATTTACAGAGATATTCTGGGCTCTGTTGACCACATCTGCCTGACAGACATTTTTCACAAGTCCATGCCAGAGGGCATCGACTGGGTCGTAGAAAATAGGACCAGAGAGTGACACTGTAGTGTATTCGGAAAGTATTCAGACCCCTTGACTTTTCCAACATTTTGTTACATTACAGCCTTATTGTAAAATTGACTAAATTACTTTTTCCCCATCATCAATCTACACACAATAACGACAAAGCAAAAACAGTTTTTTAGAAGAACAGAAATACCTTATTTACATAAGTATTCAGACCCTTCGCTATGAGTTGCGAAATTTAGCTCAGGTGCCTCCTGTTTCCATTGATCTTCCTTGAGATGTTTCTACAACTTGATTGGAGTCCACCTGTGGTAAATTCAATTGATTGGACATGATTTGGAAAGACACACACCTGTCTATATAAGATCCCACAGTTGACAGTGCATGTCAGAGCAAAAACCAAGCCATGAGTTCGAAGGAATTGTCTGTAGAGCTCAGAGACAACATTAGCCCCAGATCTGGCAAAGGGTACCAAAACATTGCAGCATTGAAGGTCCGAAAGAACACAGTGGCCTACATCATTCTTAAATGGAAGAAGTTTGGAACCACTAAGACTCTTCCTAGAGCTGGCCGCCCGGCCAAACTGAACAATCGGGGGAGAAGGGCCTTGGTCAGGGAGGTGACCAAAAACCTGATGATCACTCTGAAAGAGCTCCAGAGTTCGTCTGTGGAGATGGGAGAACCTTCCAGAAGGACAACCATCTCTGTAGCACTCCACCAATCAGGCCTTTATGGTAGAGTGGCCAGACGGAAGCTGTAAAATGCATGACAGCCCGCTTGGAGTTTGCCAAGGACTCTGACCATGAGAAACAAGATTCTCTGGTCTGATGTTACCAAGATTGAACTCTTTGGCCAAGTGTCACGTCTGGAGGAAACCTGGCACCATCCCTACTGTGAAGCATGGTGGTGGCAGCATCATGCTGTGGGGATGTTTTTCAGCAACAGGGACTGGGAGAACAGTCAGGATTGAGGGAAAGATGAACGGAGCAAAGTACAGAGAGATCCTTGATGAAAACCTGCTCAAGAGCGCTCAGGACCTCAGACTGGGGCGAAGGTTCACCTTCGAACAGGACAACGACCCTGAGTACACAGCCAAGACAACACAGGAGTGGCATCGGGACAAGTCTCTGAATGTCCTTGAGTGGCCCAACCAGAGCCCAGACCTGAACCCGATCTAACATCTCTGGAGAGACCCGAAAATAGCTGTGCAGCAACGCTCCCCATCCAACCTGACAGAGCTTGAGAGGATCTGCAGAGAAGAATGGAGAAACTCCCCAAATACAGGTGTGCCAAGCTTGTAGCGTCATACCCAAGAAGACTCTAGGCTGTAATCGCTGCCAAAGGTGCTTCAACAAAGTACTGAGTAAAGGGTCTGAATACTTATGTAAATGTGATGTTTCAGTTGGTTTCTTTTTATAAATTTGCAAACATTTATAAAAAAACGTTTTTTGATTTGTCATTATGGGGTATTGTGTGTAGATTGATGAGGGAAAAAAACGATTTAATCCATTTTAGAATAAGTCTGTAACGTAACAAAATGTGGAAAAAGGCAAGGTGTCTGAATACCTTTTCAAATGCACTGTATACTGTAAGTATGGCAAGACAAAACAAGTATATTTTACACTAGTACACAGTTGAGCACTGTGTAGTGTCTAATGTAACATGCATGGTGCTAGGGGATAATGAGCCACTGGTTACTGAGTTACTGGTCTGTCTGTTTCATGCTACCCCACCGGACATGTGACTGGCCAGTGACATGGTCTGTGTGCATTGGGGGGAGGCTTGTTTGTACATAAGTCTGAGTTCGAGCTGATATCATCTGAATGACCTGGTCTAGGAACAAGCCTATAAACCAGACGTATGCTAAGCAGACAAAAGGGGAGGGGACTTTCCCTGAGCCTGTTTATACAAGGTACTGTATGGAGCATTACTCAGGTCATAGGAAAACAAACAACTGGCTTGGCAGATTTTTAAAGCTTACCAAGTCTGGGTTATTATGAATTAATGAAATGTTAAAAGTTGACTGTAGACATAGGTCTACATTGAGAAACATGACTACAGTACACACGACTCCCAACACTATCATTAAGTTTGTCGACAACACAACGGTGGTAGGCCTGACTGATCACCAACGACGATGAGACAGCCTATAGGGAGGAGGTCAAGGGCCTGGCAGGGTGGTGCTAGGACAACATCCTCTTCCTCAATATCAGCAAGATAAAGGAGTTTATCGTGGACTACAGCAAATGGGGGGGGGGACCGAACGCGCCACCAGTCACATCGACACAGCTATAGTAGAGCAGGTCGAGAGTTTCAAGTTCACGAAGGACCTATCATGACCCAAACACAACAACACAGTCGTGAAGAGGGCACGACAATGTCTCTTCCCCTTCAGGATGATGAAAAGGTTTGGCATCTGATAGAAGAATTTGTATGTTTAAGATAATGACTAAAGTATTCCACCCTGAAACTGTATGACTGTGTGAAATGTGTTAGAATCATAAGAATATAATCTGATTATGTGTGTAGCTTGGTTAGAATTATAACTAGGGCATTGTATTATTTTGTAGCTATGCAAGCAGGGAGCAACTGTGAGACGAGATAACTATGCATGGGGGTAGTGAGATAAATACTGCCTGTCTAAGCAGGGAGTAGCCTATGATAAGAAATTGTGTATGTGTATGAGTATAAAAAGACTGGCTCTGCATTTGAGGGTCAGAGCGCTCTCTGAATAAAGTGTTGATCTATTGCAGACTGAGACTTTGTCTAATTCTTCATTAACCAGAGCCTTACAACCTCTGGGAATTGGTCAAAGCTATGAAATAGTTCAGTTAGAACATTGGGATAAAAATTCTTGTGACAGCATCGGCCCTTAGATCCTCAAAAAGAACTACAGCGGCACCATTGAGAGCATCTTGACTGGCTGCATCACTTGGTATGGTAACTGCTCGGCATCTGACCGCAAGGCGCTACAGAGGGTAGTGTGTACGGCCCAGTACATCAGCGGGGCCAAACTCCCTACCATCCAGGACCTCTATACCAGGTGGTGTCAGAGGAAGGCCCTAAAAATTGGTAAAGCCTCTAGCCAGTCATAGACTATTCTCTCTGCTACCGCATGGCAAGCTGTACCGGCACACCAAGTCTGGGACCAAAACACTCCTGAACAGTTTCTACCCCAAGCCATAAGACTGCTGAACAGTTAATCAAATGCCTAACCGGACTATTTACATTAGCTAGGTTTCCATCCAATTGGCAACAGATTTTAATGCTAATATTCTCAAATCTGCATAAAAACAATATGCACATATTCCCACCAGAGATGTTTCCATCATATGTACTTTTTGCAGATCAAAGGCTGTACGTGATGACGTAGTGCACATAAAAATCCATTTTGCGGTTAAATTCCCATGTGCCGAATAAAAATACAAGTTAAATGGGTTTCCATCGCATTTTCAACTCTACTGATGGTTTTCTCACAAAGAATGTTGCGTTATATAGCGAGTGTGCCAACACTGGAATTGGCACGCGTGCTCTAGCCAACAGCTGTAACGCCTGTCGTCGGAAGGAGTGGCCCAAAGCGCAGCGTGAAAAGTGTTCATGATTTTAATTTTTATCAAAAAACACTCGAACAAAGTAACAAAACAAAAGCGAACAGTTCTGTCAGGTAACAGATACTAAACAGAAAATAACTACCAAAAAAACACAGGTGGGAAAAAGGCTACCTAAGTATGATTCCCAATCAGAGACAACGATAGACAGCTGCCTCTGATTGGGAACCACACTCGGCCAAAAACAAAGAAATAGGAAACATAGAATGCCCACCCTAATCACACCCTGACCTAACCAAATAGAGAAATAAAATGTCTCTCTAAGGTCAGGGCGTGATAACAGCGCTATCTGGGCACTGTTGGCTAGTATAACCTACATGTTGAAATTACTACGAACAAAAGAGCGAGATCATTTTTATTTGTCAAACGGCAGCCAAGCATTATTATCATGTCACCAGAATAAGACCCTTGATATTTATTGGAAAGGATCACCACCTTGCACTTTCACCACACTGTGAAGTTAATAATAAATTGATTTCATCTGTAGCCTAATAAACTGCATGCTTTCCCGACATAGTGGGAGGACCACACAACATGTCATCGTGTGACTCCCGAGTTTACTTCCATATGATGGTTATTATATCAGTATATGCACATAAAAGCATTTCCACAAACATTTCTCGCATAATGCATTTTACCTACACAAAAAGATCCCATCTAGCGTATTTTGTTTTGAAAAAATTATGTTTCCATCAGGCCTGTCATGACATTTTTTATCGGACATGTACTTTACTCGCATAAAAAGGTTGGAGGTTAACCTGGTTACTGACCCGCTTAATTATTTATAGTATTTTTTGCATTGACTCTTGCACCGGCACTACGCACACCCACTAGATTCTACCCACACACTACATACGCTCACACACATGCATATTGACGGTACACACGCACACACGCACACACGCACGCACTTTTAAACAGTTTATTAGGCCACAGATTAAATACATTATTATTAACTTCACAGGGTGGGGAAAGTGCAAGGCGACGATCCTTTCCAATAAATATCAAGTAAGCATTTCACAGTAAAGTCTACACCAATACAATTTGATTTGTTACACAAGTAAACAGATGGCTCTTCGTGGAAATAATTAGGGTGTAGCATTTTATTGCATTATATCATCTAGGTAATTCAAGAGCCATCTAGGTAATTCAAGAGCCATCTAGGTAATTCAAGAGCCATCTAGGTAATTCAAGAGCCATCTTCAAGGCAGTCGTCTTAAACATTGCAACACATCTTGTGCATTCATTTACCACCCCCTATAAACCAGAGAGGTTGTTATGGAGCCTGGATATAAATGTGATGATGGTAACAAGCCAGCGCTGATGGACATGATGGTAGTACAGGAAACACGTGGCTGTGATTAGCTTCATATGCAACGGCCCTAGTCGCGTCCGTCCATCATTTCCAAACATTATGCAACTAACTCCTCTCATCTCAACTCTCAAACATCTAAAAATCCCCCGGTCTAGGGTCAAGGCACTCTGGCTCAGAAAATAAAACTAAGGCTTGTTCAGAAACTGGCCGGTGTATCAAAACACAGACAAAAACACACAATCTCTCTGATTAGCCAGACATGAGGCAGTGTTGGTCTGGTCACTGACGTTTAGTTTTATTACTGAACAAATGCAGCTAATCTCCACTTAATCCTTGGACGGATTTGGAGTCTTGTGTTGGTCTGCCTTAATGTCTCAGTCTAGGAGGCAGCGAGTGTGTAAAGAAGTCGCACTCCGAATGACTGCATTATAGAAACGAGTACAGGAAGATTACAACAAGCAGGGCAACAAGATCAAGAGGAAGGGTGAAGAAACAACAGGCATAAGGGTGAGAGAGATGGTGAGAGAGAGAGGGAGAGAGAGAGAAATGAAGAGAGAGAGAGAGGGATGGTGAGAGAGAGAGAGAGAAATGAAGAGAGAGAGAGAGGGATGGTGAGAGAGAGAGAGAGAAATGAAGAGAGAGATGGATGGTGAGAGAGAGAGAGAAAAATGAAGAGAGAGAGAGGGATGGTGAGAGAGAGAGAGAGAGAAATGAAGAGAGAGAGGGATGGTGAGAGAGAGAGAGAGAGAGAGAGAGAGAGAGAGAAATGAAGAAAGAGAGAAATGAAGAGAGAGAGAGAGAAAGAGAGAAATGAAGAGAGAGGTGGATAAAGAAAGATGGAGAGAGAGAGCGAGAGCGAGAGAGACGGGGGAGGGTGGTAAAAATACCACTTTATTTACTACCTTGTATTGAATATAACCCTAAATGTGGTTTAAGACATCATGATATATCTCCTCTGTGCACCTGCATGCTGAGACCAGTGATATACTGTAGGAGACTTGGCTTGTGCATCTTCTTGACACTCAGGAATAACAAACAGAGAATCAGCTGAATCCAGCTGGTCTACATTTCAAACTTTTCTCCTCATGTCTTCTCTGGCATGCCTAGAGTCTCAATGTGGGTCGCTAGAGCCACACTTGAATAACTTCCGTCAAAATGACTTGAAGGGAAAGTCAGACATGAAAATAACTCAAATATAAACACAACATGTAAAGTGTTGGTCCCATGTATCATGAGCTGAAATAAGATCTCAGAATTCATCCATACACAAAAAATGCTAATTTCTCTCAAATTCGGTGCACAAATTAGTTTACATGCCTGTTAGTGAGCATTTCTTCTGCCAAGATAATCCATCCACCTGACAGGTGTGGCATATCAAGAAGCTGATTAAACAGCATGATCATTACACGGGTGCTGGGGACAATAAAAGGCCACTCTAAAATGTGCAGTTTTGTCACACAACACAAGGCCACAGATGTCTCAAATTTTTATGGAGAATGCAATTGGAATGCTGACTGCAGGAATTTCCACCAGAGCTGTTGCCAGATAATTTAATGTTTATTTCTCTACCATAAGCCGCCTCCAACGTCATTTTAGAGAATTTGGCAGAATGTCCCAACCTCAGACCAAGTGTAGCCACGCTAGCCCAGGACCTCCACATCCAGCTTCTTCACCTGCGGGAACGTCTGAGACGAGCCACCCGGACAGCTATGGGCAGGCATAAGCTACGGACAATGAACACAACTGCATTTTACTGATGGAAATTTGAATGCACAGAGATACCGTGACAAGATCCTGAGGCCCATTGTCGTGCCATTCATAATGACAATGCACGGCCCCATGTCACAAGGATTCCACAGGCCACAATCAACAGCCTGGTCAACTCTATGCAATAGAGATGTGTCGCGCGGCATGAGGCAAATGGTGGTCACACCAGATAATGACTGGTTTTCTGATCCAAGCCCCTACTTTTCTTTGAAGGTATCTGTGACCAACAGATGCATAGCTGTATTCCCAGTCATGTGAAAACTATAGATTAGGAGCTAATGAATTTAAATTGACTGACTTCCATATATGAACTGTAACTCAGTCAAATCTTTGAAATTGTTGCACGTTGAGTTTATATTTTTGTTCAGTGTCATTTCTATGGAAATATGGACCATTATCTTGAAAGAAAACACATAATAATGTTTCATGGATGGTCTGAGACCGGATAGCGAATAGCTCTCTGTCGGTCTCACCCATACAGATGGCAACACTATCAATATGGCAACAGACAGAAAGAACATCCAAAGAACAAATGATTCACTGTCATAAGCTCACACATTACACACACACAGTCTGAGAGGAGATAGAGATTCCCTGGCATGTAGAATGGATCCATCAAAGAGTACATGAACCTTGATGTTTGGTCATACATTCCTCAAGGTGCTGGAAGGGAGACAATCTTTCTGTCTCTCTCTCTCTCACACACACTTGCACACGCACACACTATTTGAAGTGGATCTCATGTAAGCATGGTCCCAATGCAGTGCTCTGAGCCTGGGTAAATATGTGCACGTCTGGATGGTCGCCTCTCAAGACGGTGTGAATACCTGTAAAGGAGGCCAGCAGAGCCAAGGGGCTACTCTCTCATCCCTCCAACCTGTCCACATTTAAGGTCTAGCCCTTAACATTCTCCCAAACCTGTCTCCACCACTGACCTAAAATCACAGTGATGCTACAACCACACCTCCAGCTCATCATTCCCAGTGGCTTACCAGTAATGTCAGTCTGTCTGTACCCCAGAGTGGGAGGTCTCAGTGGGGCAAATGAAGCCCGGGTTGAGTCCTCTGGCTACTTATGGCTAGGAGAGAATACAGTATACTACATGCTTACAGAGAGAGATGGTAAACAGAGATAACAAGTGAGAGAACTTACAGACTCTGAAGCCCGGTCCCAGCGCAGCCCGGCCCCCCTGTTCACTGTTGTAGAGGGTGGTCACATTGCCCTGCTCGCAGAAGTTGGTGCAGCGTCCCTGGGTGCAGCGCACCTTGCAGATGGTCGGGGTGAAGAGCACCTTGATGCGCTCAGCTCCTCTCCTTCCTGCCCCTGCTGCCGTTCCTCCTCGGTGGCTGGCGGTCTGGTTGCTGGCTGGAAGGGGGAAGAAGACGAAGCAGAGGTAGAGCAGCGGTAGGAGACTGAGTCTGGGTCTGAGCTGGTGCATGGTGCCGTCCGTTTACTGACGATGCATCCCACGGAGAAGAGACACCACAGAGATCCACGAGAAGAGCTGCCACGCACGGCAGGAAGAGATGTGAGGGGAAGACCAGGGAATTCCACGCTTACTCTTACGCTTCTTTCAATCACACACTCTCTCTCTCTCTCTCTCTCTCTCTCTCACACTCTCTCGCAACTGGCGCAGGACGAGGAGGGGAAGGAAGAGAGGAAAAAAAAAGAAAAACAGACCCAACGCTTCCCTTCTTTTTTCCCTAAACACACCAACCAAAGAAATTATGAACTTTGAGGAGGGAAGCATCCGTGTGTGTGAGTGCTACAACAAAAAAAAAGCTTTCTTAAGAGAGAGTGCCTGTCTACTTAATTGGAAGCAGTATAGCGAGAATGCTCTGGGCGAGCCTCCAAACACAATGTTTATAAGGGATCCAATCCATCCCCCTGTACTGGGAACTCTTCACTGCGGCCCCTGACCCTCTCTCTGTACCCTGCCGTTATGCTGTAACCGTAATCTGTTTTGTTCCCCCCCCCCCACCTTTTCCTTGTACTCCCCACTCCCCCTTCTAGTTTCATAACATGGACCGTTCTGTCATCTGAGGAAGAGACCACAAGGAGGGAGTTGGGTGGGTGATGCAAGGTTTGAGTTTCAGGTCCTCGCTGGCGCTGTAAACTGTGGTGGTGAAGTCATCTTTCTCTCTCTCGTTCTGCTCATAAGGGAGCGGGGGGGGGGGGTTATTTTCCTTTCTCTACGCATTTTTAGAGCTGTCATTTCACAAGCCCCACAGGCTCGTCCGTGACATACACAATGTGCATTAAACCTGTTGCCTTACCGAGCCAGCTCATTCCTGAGCAACAGGGGAAAGAAACGGGCTGCATCCACGTTGCACTGTCTCACATCAGTCTTACCGCTGTAAGCACTTGGACCTGTAGGCCCACTAGGGCGAAATCACATCACTTTCACTAAAACATCACATGAGAAAACTAAAGGAGTCAAATGTTAAAAAATCCTTTTATGGTCATTCATATAAACCCCAGAAACATCCCAACTCGATTCGAGAAAAAAGGAGGTTGATGGAAACACCTCAATTATTTTGCTAGGAAAGGAATGGTAAAGAATGGAAAATATAGAAACCAATTTACAAAGAGATTCATTGTAATGCTAACGTTATGAGCTAAAACTGTATGGGCGTTAGATTTACAAACATGACTTGTTCTTTATATTCACTAATAAAGAATCCCTAAGCAAAGCTGAGCAGAAATGCCTTGTCCAGTTTGGAAGACAAACAGCTGCATTGGACTGGGCTCAAACACAGGTGCCCCATTACAGCAATATCTCCAGTTTCA
Source organism: Salvelinus fontinalis (assembly GCF_029448725.1). Classification (NCBI taxonomy): domain Eukaryota; kingdom Metazoa; phylum Chordata; class Actinopteri; order Salmoniformes; family Salmonidae; genus Salvelinus; species Salvelinus fontinalis. The sequence continues at coordinate 45,019,699 of NC_074697.1, read as the reverse complement.
CCAGGATAAAACCTGGAAGACAGGAATGGGAGGACAGCGAGTGAGGCACACGCTAGGCAACTTCACCAAGGCCCTAGACCACATCAAAGGCTAGGTGAGGTTACTTGCTGAGAGAATGATGTTTTACTTGAAGCTTATGGGTCATCAACAAATTAGCGAGAATGACCTAATATAGGTCATAGGAACAGACCAAGCTAGAACTTAGAGAGAACTGGATTCTGTAACAGCTCCTCCTGGGTTCTGAAAGGAACTACAGGTACACTGGTACTTTGCTCAGTGGTCATCACTTATATGGAGTGTCTGAACCACCTGAGGAGGCAGTCTCCCTGCTCCCCTGTTTGTGTAACAGCCCTTTGGCATCGCACCGCTGGTCTGACCCGCACCTGTAGCTCAACCTGGCCCGGCCCAGAGTGGTGAGTCATTATGAGCCAGGACTGGGAGGCTGGGAGTTGGGATATACTGCCAGAAAGAGAGCGAGAGGGGAGGGCCTTGGCGTAGGCTAGGAGACACAGTAAATGACCATGCTACCGCTGGGACGAGCCGTCTGGGTCTGGACTGTGGGTTCCTGTCTTGCTGGGGGAGGAGGAGGTATTGGTGTCTGCTCAGAACAGGTGTTGTTCACAATGTTTTCTTGTATGGGTCAATGAGGTCACAGTTCAGGTTGTTTTGCCTCCTTTTTAAGTGTTTTATTAGGGATATTAGTCAATGTAAAAACTGTAGTCCAATTAGCATTCACTTATAACCTTTCAAATACAAACCTAAAAAATGCTCCAAGGTTGGGGATTATTAGCTATAGTAAATTGCTGTTAGTTAGCCAGTAAATGATGTGAATCCGAACGTGAAGTTTCACCTTGGAGGAAGCACATCCTTTATGTTTAGGTCCTGCAGGTGCAGGACATTTAGTGCAGCCTGGGTCTCTGTCTCAGTGCACTCAATCCCTCTGCCAGTTGTCCAGACCAGTCCTCCTCACACACACACACATGTTCCCCAGATAGGAGTATTAGTCCAATTACAAACAGGAAGCTCTGCTCCATGTAAAACAGATTGCCCCTCCACACATGGAAGCAACAGCTACCAAAATACTATGAATCAGTCGAGTGGCTCTGTAAAGGACCAAGAATGGAACTATGTGTGTGTGTGTGTGTTGTTTATCTTCATGGAGGTTGAGTGTGTATACGTCTGCATGATGGCCTTTATGTTTGCAGGGTTTTTCTCCAGCCTTGTTCAAGGCGAATCAGCAGGTCAACATTATGAAGAGATTGAACGATTGGAAATAACTCCCCACATTACATAGCAGACTTTGGTTTATGACCCTTAAACGGGGTGTGCTAACTCTTTGTTGGTTTTAAAATTACATTTCTTTAGTGAGATTACCAAGTGTGATTGACAGGTGTTAAAACAGAAATTACAGTATAATGATCACATCAGTGGCCAATGGCCCTGTTTAATCTTAGCCCATAGGGGATTGCAAAGGGAGGGAAAATTAAGTATTTATCTTGTGTTAACAAAGACTTTATTTATACACAGCAACTGTTCATCTACAATGCTCCTGCTTGCCACTCAAAAGAGGAGAAGCCCTCTCTGACTCCCGGGACGATTAAACCGATGGAGGAATTTAGAGAAGGACCTCTTACACAAACATTTGCAGGAAAAAAAACATCCAAGCGCTTGCGTACTTAGGGGACACAAAAAACTAGGACCATCAGCCCTTGTGGAATGTTGACAGATTGCCTTGAAAATGTTGAGCACTTTCTCACTTCTGGGGGAAAAAATCTGAAAAAATAAAAAACCTGACCCTTACTTCTCTGATTTCGAAACTTGGAGTAACGTTTTGTAGCAGATATTTAAATTGGCTTTTGAGGGGAAAATCAAGCATTATAGAGTCATACTCTCTCTCCATGCGAGACAACATGCTCTGTTCGAGTGACTTTAACCATTTGGATATTAAAAGAAAGTAGGGCACAGCAGTGGTATGTAGATACAGCTGTACAATACTTAGAATGAGCCTTACATTGTTAGGCAAACCAGGTTGCTGAGAGAAATATAGTGCTCTTGCTTGTGGTGTTGGGTAAGTGCAACTAATGTGCTATTTAGCTGTGAGATCATGTCTTGAATAGCGCTGAGTGATAGGCCTAAACATTACACTACCCTACAAATCAGTAGTGTAAAGTTGTCAGAGCTATGTGTCGCAGATAAAAATGAATACCACACCAGAGAACTTGCAGTACATAACTAAAATATGGTTTGCCATATTATGGCAGGCCAACTAATGCCAGTTGCAAACAGGTCATTTTCTCCTATTAGATTCCGCTACTATGGAGTTAAAATCTGAGCTAAAGGGACTCTCATTGTGGGAGATTATGTCCACCCTCGGAAAAAATATGCCAGTTTAACCCTTTCGATTAGATTGGTTCCCACATGCCATGAGGTCATTTTGGCAGGAGATTTGGGGGTTCCCATTAGTTAAACATTGTCCATCATCTGGGCCATTACTGTACCTATGCCAGTTGGCCAAGAAAAACAATGTCAGGAATTGGTCACAATGGGTTTTGAGGGTACATACCGGTCTGACCGATAACCTTATCTTATTCCTAAAGTGTAAACAACTAGGACATAGGTTAAATCATTCAAATAAAGTCAGGGTGTTTTATTTTTGATGTGGAAAGTTTTCGTGGCAAATTCCATGCTATGTTCATGGATGTACCCACACGATATCCATTCTAAACGCATTACTTTGTCACCACCAGTCCATTGGGAGCAAGGCATTCAACATCAACACCCTGTTAATCACAACCTAACACAATATGATATCTGATCATTTGCTGCCATGACGTATAGTATAAGTATAGTATAATATTACTCATCACAACAACCTATGTTTTCAGCACATAGTGTGGTCAAAGTAAGAAAGGCTGGGTGTCTAAGTGAAGGGCCTGTCTGTACTCACCTGCAGGTGGGCTCACGTGGACAGTGTACTGGCCCTTCTGGGTGTGGAAGGTCTTGACACTTGTGGTCTGAGTGCCCTGTAGGTCTGACTGTGAGGCTGATTGGAGCTTCTTCCTCTCTGTCTCAATGTGTTTCATCAGGATGGTGGTCATCTTGTCGCCTCGGCCGCCACGGGCCAATGCCTTCTTTAGTAGCAGTAACTGGGCCTCCTGCAGACTGAACAGGAGACACAACACACAGTCAACAGACTGCGCCTCCTTCAGTTTGGACAGAGGCGACTACAGACAGTCAACAGACTGGGCCTCCTTCAGACTGGGCAGGAGAGACAACAGACAGAATGCCAATAAGTACGGTAACTAAGAGTGTGTATAGTATAACTCATTGCCGTGCGTCTGTTACTACTGACAGCAATTTAGAACACTAGATTGGCAGCTAGATAAACTCCCTGGCCTAAAGATTTACTCACTGTATTGTTTACATGGGGGTACATCAGATACACTATTGTAGTGTATTATGCAAGCAACTATAGCTAGTTAATTCAATTAGAGACTTATTTGATCAGCACCAACTCTCCTACAGCATCTGCCAAGAAACGAAAGAAAATCCATGATATGTTCATCCATGTTTTTTTTATACACAGTTATCAGTTTATCAGCTTGTTGGGGCAGACACACTGACTAGGCCGGGGACTTATCGGCCAGACTCCATGTCTTTCTCAAGCCCTAACGTCTTCTTGGCCCAGGGTTGTTTGGCAATTCACGGTTTCCATGGCAAATGGATAAAACATGGGGAAAAAGGGGCAGGAGCTTAGCCAATTTTGTAAGCAGGGTCTGGATGACTTTTTTGATATTGCCCAAGTTAACCTTCTAGCATGTATTTACAGTGCATTCGAGTGTACCTGCGGAACTCTCAATAGAGTACACACACACAACCTCACCAACCTTATTTCCACTCAATCATACAGTAATACCATTTTAGTACGCCTTGTGCTTACAATTACCGTGAATTGCCAGCAACCTAGATGTTTTTATTTGTATTTCTCTGCAGTTGTTTTTCTAACACACCCCAAAAGTCTGCTCAGACTTTATATTTTTCACACTGGATGAGTGAGTCTCAAGTGAGCCATGAGAGCAATGTGTCTGACGTACTGTAGACTATAACACAAACATAAAAACATTCACCTTAAACATTCACCTTAAATAGTGTTTTACTGCACTAAAGCAGGAGATGGATGTTTGAAAGATAGTTTTACGTAATGGAAAGCCTGTGTAAAAGTAGGGCAATCGTGGATGGTTGTTATTTGAGAGAGGCACTATATCAAATTAGTCATTACTAAAATTATATATTTGTCTCACTCTCTACTAGTGTTGGGCTGTATCTAGATTTTTACATCGTCATACCGCCCTTCACACATCCCAGGATTTACGGTATTTGCGATTTAGTACACAAGAGGGCACTAAAAGCACAAAATGTGTCTATTACCAGAATGCTAACAAAATTAGCACAAGTAATAGCGAATGTCCATAGAGGCTGCTAGCTAAATATGCTAACGAGCACATACGAAAATAAACTAATTGCAAAGACAGGAAATAGAATAAAAATGGCGCATAGAATAAAAAAAGTTTTGTCAGATATTATTCATCCTAATCAGACAGGTTTTTTACATGGACGATACATTGGAGATAATATAAGGCAAGTACTGGAAACAATGGAACACTATGAAATATCGGGGACACCAGGCCTGGTTTTCATAGCTGATTTTGAAAAGGCTTTTGATAAAGTACGACTGGAGTTTATATATAAATGCCTAGATTATTTCAATTTTGGGGAATCTCTTATAAAATGGGTAAAAATTATGTATAGTAACCCTAGGTGTAAAATAGTAAATAATGGCTACATCTCAGGAAGTTTTAAACTATCTAGAGGAGTAAAACAAGGTTGTCCACTATCGGCATATCTATTTATTATTGCCATCGAAATGTTAGCTGTTAAAATTAGATCAAACATTAATATTAAGGGATTAGAAATCCAGGGCCTAAAAACTAAGGTGTCATTGTACGCTGATGATTCATGTTTTCTTTTAAAACCACAACTAGAAACTCTCCACGGCCTCTTAGAGGATCTAGATACATTTGCTATCCTCTCTGGATTAAAACCAAATTATGATAAATGTACCATATTACGTATTGGATCACTAAAAAATACACATTTTACATTGCCATGTAGTTTACCAATTAAATGGTCTGACGGTGATGTGGACATACTCGGTATACAAATCCCAAAAGAAAGAAATGATCTCACTCCAATAAATTTTTATAGAAAGTTAGCAAAAATAGATAAGATCTTGCTACCATGGAAAGGAAAATACCTGTCTATTTGTGGGAAAATCACCCTGATTAACTCTTTAATCATATCACAGTTTACCTATTTGCTTATGGTTTTGCCTACACCTAGTGACCTGCTTTTTAAATTATATGAACAAAAAATATTCAATTTTATTTGGAACGGCAAGCCAGATAAAATTAAAAGGGCCTATTTATATAACGAATATGAATTCGGAGGGCAGAAATTATTAAATATTAAAGCATTAGACCTCTCACTAAAGGCATCAGTCATACAAAAGTTATACTTAAATCCAAACTGGTTCTCTAGTAGATTGGTACGAATGTCTCATCCTATGTTCAAGAAGGGCCTTTTTCCCTTTATTCAGATTACACCTGCTCACTTTCGGTTGCTTGAAAAGGAAATCATTTCCAAAATATCTTTATTTTTTAAACAAGCCTTAGAAAGTTGGTTGCAATTTCAGTTTAATCCACCTGAAAGGACGGAACAAATAGTACAACAAATCTTGTGGTTAAATTCAAATATAGTAATTGATAAAAAAAACGTATTTATCGAAGAAATTTTTAAAAAAGGTATAATTTTTGTGAATGATATCATAAATAGGACTGGTGGAGTAATGTCACACATGCAGCTAACACAGACATATGGAAATGTCTGCTCTACCCAAAATTACAACCAATTAATTGCGGCATTACCACAAAAATGGAAGAGGCAGGTGGAAGGGGATAAAAGTAAGGAACTTGTATGTCGGCCTTTTATTAAAGAACATAAATGGTTAAAGAAAAGTGTGATAAATAAAAACATATACCAATTTCATTTAAGGACCAAAAAACTTACAGCTGTGCCATATAAATTGCAAAATAGTTGGGAAGAGATTTTCGATGTACCCATTCCATGGCACATGGTTTATGAATTGATACGCAAAACAACGCCGGATTCAAAACTTCGAATTTTTCAATTTAAATTATTGTACAAAATTCTTGCAACTAATAGAATGTTATATATATGGGGGATACAATCTTCCCAGCTCTGTAGATTGTGCTGTGAGAAGACAGAGTCATTAGACCATTTATTTTGGTATTGTCCGCATGTAGCTCGTTTTTGGTCACAGGTCCAGGAATGGTTGAAGAATTGCAACATTTGCGTAGAACTAACGCTACAGATAGCAATACTGGGGGATTTGAAAAGCCATAGTCAATCAATCAATAATCTAATAATTATTTTAGCAAAAATGTTTATTTTTAATTTACAATCCGTGGAAGCTATGAGAATAGGAAGATTCAAATCTTTTGTGAAGCATCACAGCACAGTTGAAAAATATATGGCAAATAAAAATCCGAAATGGATGATGTTGGAAGATAGATGGGAAAGGTTGAGTGGAGCTGAAGGGTGGGACTAATAACAAGATAAACAATGTAGGGCATACGGGATCTGTGAAATGTGTATAGGTGCGGAGCTATTGTGAAATAGCACAGTTACAAGTGGAAATCAAACTGGATGGACAACAGAAATAGAGGAAGGACTAAGAACAAACAAGAGAGAACTATTATAAAGTAGACTGTGTCTGTAAAATGTGTATAAGATGTATAAATTGAAGGTAAAAACAGAAATGTTTATCAGTTTACTCCAATTGGGGGATTGGTGGTAGGTTTTGCGGGGAATAATAATAAAGGTATACTCTTTAAAAAAAGTATGTATGTCTATGTAGGTATGTGTATGTATATATGTATGCATACGTGAATGGATATATATATTTACCCAAAAAAATATGGGGGATTGGAAATGATGCAGACAATTACATTGGAAGCAACATTCTTTCCGCAATATTAAGCTGATCCACCCCCCCCAAAAAAAAAGAAGAAGAAAAAAAAAAAAAAAAGGACAGGAAATCCAGCTCATAAAGTTATACATATATAGGTAGTAGCTACCAAATGTCATTTTTTGTTGAGTTTGGACATTTATAAGCAAATGTGAAAGAGAGGCATTGTGCAAATGAACAAAGTTTTGACGCATGCTTGTTTGAAGGAACAACACTGGCTCTGGAGCAGCATGTGTACAAGATGTGTCTGTGTGGAGTCTGGAGTCGCTAGGACAATGATCTACCGGCCTGCTCTGCTCAGAGAATAGATGGAGGAGCAGACTGAGGGGCAAAGAAGGAGAGAAAAAAAACCTCAAGGAAATCAATATAGCAGTGGCAGCTGTACAGATAACTCCTACAAAGAGCTTTGACTTCTCAAACACGGCAGAAAGCTAACACTATATCATCCCCTGTCTCCATACTAATTTAGCCTCTTACTTAGCTAACTAGCAAGTTAAACCAAATACACAGCTATCTCAACTGATCTGGGGAACTACGGTAAGCCTCAATGTAAAATAATGTGACAGGTGAAATGAAGAATGCAATCTGCTTCATCTCCTAACATAGTGCACAAGTTGACTGCAGGTATTAACTTAAAAAGTAGCTACAAATATTAAAATGTATTTACACGTACATGTTATTCAACCATTTCATCCAACCTCACGTGGGTGATTGTAAGATGAACGAGGTCCACACTCCAGTCCAGTGGGTGGCGGTAATGCTCTTCAAAGTTGGTTACCAAACACCATATCAAATTCACACAAGAAAAATAAATGAGGAAAGATGAATCAAAGAAAAATACCTAAACACGAACCATGTTTCCCTTTTTATCTGTAGATTAATTGTCGGAGTTTTTGTGTGACTAAAAATGGGTTTGAATTCTACAAAGGACCATATGCATTTCAGGTAAAATAACAATCCAATGTTTATCTCCCAGAACAAATTAGCTAGCAACAGCAAGCTAGCTAAATGTCCATGAATGTTTCATGTGTGTTTTGACCTGTGCTCAAATTAATATAGTTGGTTCAGTTGGAGTTGGTATTTAAAACTGCGTGTCATGAACGCATCTGGTAGACGTAAACAAAATCAACATGCGCACGATGGCGCAAGCACGGAGCTGGTTTGGTCAGCCATGTATGAATCTCTCAGTAGTTGAGAGACACTTGAACCTTGAAGTTGGATATGTTTTGATGATAGCATCATTTTGATATTCCCCAGCTGAACATGTAGTCCTGACCTGCACTTGACTGACAATAACTTTTGTGTGGGGGGGAAACAGAACTTGAAACAAACATCCAACATCAAACAGATTCAGCGGATGTGCATAGTGGGAGTAGGGATAAAGCCAGTGTTCTTCATTACAGTGAGGAGTGTGGTGAATGCAAAATCAAACAAATGGGAGGCCAGCTCATTCAAGCCTGAGAAATCAGCATTGGGGTGACAGACCTCAGTCTGTTACAGGCTCCACCATACCAAGATAGTACTGTACATGAACCTCCCATAGTCATTAATAAGGACTGTCAAAATCCCTATGTTTTAATGCGATCACTGTTTACTTAACAACACACCACTGTGGAAAACCTCTAGGAATGAGCTCTACATCTAGAACAGGATGTGGTTCAATTATGTTGAAAGATTTTTTTTAAAGTCTAATCTCTCAACACATAGATCAACAACGGAGTGAAAAGCATGTTGACATTTAGTGTGTCACTAGTCCATGAGGTGGACGTCAGCCTACTGTGCCGGCTGCAATGTGCTGGCATTTCAATAGTCTATTGTGTGTATGCTGTTTATCTAGGATCGACCCTCTTCCTTCCCCGGCTGGAGTCAGTGCACTGCAACCAGGTCAACACTGCAAGATGGCACTCCTAGATTACCGCACTGCTTTCACACACACAGCTCCGTTCTGCCTAGTTGGAAGCGCTCCGTCGTGTCATAGCCCACTCTGTGTGGGCAGACTTCAGTCCGCGCGATGCCGTTCCCAGATTACGGCACTGTTTTTTCAGACAGACAGCGGTTCTGCCTCATTTCAGATGCCTATGTCATTCTGTGGAATTCTGAATGCACTGTGCCTGCAGACAGAGTGATCTTACAGAGTCTACCTGTGGCCGAGCCACTAGTACAGAACTGCATGGGCGTGTTAGGACTATTTACCTACATTACATACTACATTTACCTTCTTATGGAAACCTGTTGAGTACCATGGATCTAGTGAATCAGTGACCCAAGATATTTACTTAGTTACAGTTTAGCATTAGCATCGTTGAACGCAAAACAATGAGTATAGTTGGAGTAGGACCCCTTTTAGCGTGTTCCAAAAAGATTGCCTAAATCAACTCAGAGTAACTTGAAACCAAGCAGAAGCAAATTGCTACCAAAAGAGGTTTAAAAGGTTTAAAATTCGTTTTACCTAAAAACATTATGAAACTATTTGGACACGTCGCAAAAATTCTATCCAATATCCTGATCCCTGGGTGGTGTTGCTGGGCAGAATGATTAAAAGCCAAGAGAATAGAGATAAGGAGAAGTCAAACTATGAAGAGGCACTGGGGTCATACCCTAAGAACAAAGAGCTTATGTCTAACTGTCTCGGAACCAGACTACTAAACCCAGACGTATGTGTGTGTGTGTGTGTGTGTGTGTGTGTGTGTGTGATGACAGGGAGCCGGTCTGGTGGTCTCAGGCATTTCACTTGACTTAGAATGGACAGAAAACAGAGCAGAGATGGATGGTCAGTGGTTGTACCTATTCCATCAATCTGACTTACAGCAGCACAATCTAGCAGATTGCATGTAATCCTATAGAATGGCCATAGTAATGCATTCATACTGTACATCAGACAGCTTTGGCTTTGGTTCACAGTAAACAAACATGCTTCCATTCCATGGTTTGAGTCAAAGCAGTGGATTAACGCCCCCCACATGGGTTGTGTCCCAAACGTCACCCTATTCCCTATGTAGTGCACTACTGTTTACCAAGGGGAGTCAAAAGTAGTGCACTACATGTGGAATATGGTGCCATTTGGGACACAACCATAGAGGTGTGATTTAGTTTAAGTCCAACATACTGCGGCGTTGAGGCCTGCAGAGATCAAACTGTTTACATGGATGAGGAAGCTGGGTTAGTGAAATGTGAACTCAGGAATGAGACGAGAAGCAGAGCCAAAGACGAGAGAAGACGCTCCGTCCTTTTCAAGATGCCTTAAATCACTCCTGGGTTTAACTTCTCCACTGTGTGTTTTTTAATCTGAGGAAGACATGATTTCATTGTACACAGACAAACACAAGGCTCAAATCAAACAAAGCTCCCTTAAATCTTTTGAAAGGTTGCTTTGTTTGTAGTGATGCATGTGACATAGGGTGGTGATGCTCTACCTTTGGCTGGAACAGCAAGTTGGTTTGCCACGACAATACAAGACACAAAATCAAGTAGTGATCAAGAAGACATTTGTTATGTTGTAAATGTCAACAGCCTTGGTATAAAAAAAACTATGTTGAGGTCGCCACTGAAACAATACAATTTCACTATACACATAATCAGAAACGATTATGGTGATTCGGTCCAAATTCCCACAGAGCTGGAGGCCTGTGGATATCTATTTTGCAGACAGTGTTTTTGCTGCTTTTGTGAATGAGTAGCAGTGGATGCTGGGGGATGTAAAGGGAAACTCTGTTTTCCTCATTAGTCCTAATTGGAGACATACAGTACCAGTCAAAAGTTTGGACACACCTACTCATTCAAGTGATTTAGTTTATTTTTACTATTTTCTACATTGTATAATGATAGTGAATACATTAAAACTATGAAATAACATATGGAATCATGTAGTAAGCAAAAAAGTGTGAAACAAATGTCACGATCGTGTTGACATAAATGAGAGGACCAAGGCGCAACATGATATGAATACATCTTCTTTATTTATAACGACGAAGATGATCACTAAACACTTAAACAACACTAACAAAAAACAACAAACGATCGTGAAACTTCAAACGCAAGTGCACACACAAACTACTTACGTCGACATATACATATACAATGACCCACAAACAGCTAAAGCCTATGGCAGCCTTAAATATGGCTCCCAATTAGAGACAACAGAAACCAGCTGTCTCTAATTGAGAACCCATTCAGGCCACCATAGACTTTCCTAGAAAACTACACACCCATAGACACAGCTAGATACATACATTCAACACAAAACCATACACTACAACCAACACCCCCTCTACCATATAATACCCCAAACACACACATACCCCATGTCACACCCTGACCTAACTAAAATAATAAATAAAACAAATAATACTAAGGCCAGGGTGTGACATAACCCCCCCCCTTAAGGTGCGAACTCCGGGCGCACCAGCACATAGTCTAGGGGAGGGTCTGGGTGGGCTTCCTTCCACGGCGGCGGCTACGGCACTGGTCGTGGTCCCCACCCCACCATAGTCATAAGGGGCAGCACCGGGATAAGGGGCAGCACCGGGATAAGGGGCAGCACCAGGATAAGGGGCAGCACCAGGATAAGGGGCAGCACCAGGATAAGGGGCAGCACCAGGATAAGGGGCAGCACCAGGATAAGGGGCAGATCCTGGCTGGATGACGGCTCCGGCGGATCCTGGTTGGACGGCTCATGGCTGGCTGACAGATCTGGCTGCTCATGGCTAGCTGACGGATCCGGATTCTCATGGCTGGCAGACGGATCTGGACGCTCATGGCTGGCCGACGGATTTGGACGCTCATGGCTGGCTGACGGCTCTGGCAGATCCTGTCTGGTTGGCGGCTCTGGCAGATCCTGTCTGGTTGGCGGCTCTGGCAGATCCTGTCTGGTTGGCGGCTCTGGCAGATCCTGTCTGGTTGGCGGCTCTGGCAGATCCTGTCTGGTTGGCGGCTCTGGCAGATCCTGTCTGGTTGGCGGCTCTGGCAGATCCTGTCTGGTTGGCGGCTCTGGCAGATCCTGTCTGGTTGGCGGCTCTGGCAGATCCTGTCTGGTTGGCGGCTCTGGCAGATCCTGACTGGTTGGTTGCTCTGGCAGATCCTGTCTGGTTGGCGGCTCTGGCAGATCCTGACTGACGAATGGCTCTAGTGGCTCCTGACTGACTAATGGCTCTGACGGCTCGGGACAGACGTGCGGCTCTAACGGCTCTGGACAGACGGATGGCTCAGACGGCACTGGGCAGACGGATGGCTCAGATGGCGCTGGGGAGACGGATGGCTCAGACGGCGCTGGGGAGACGGATGGCTCAGACGGCGCTGGGGAGACGGACGGCTCTGGCCGGATGAGGCGCACTGTAGGCCTGGTGCGTGGTGCCGGAACTGGAGGCACCGGGCTAAAGGCACGCACTTTCAGGCTAGTGCGGGGAGAAGGAACAGGGCATACTGGACCCTGGGAACGCACATTAGGCCTAGTGCGTGGGGCCGGAACTGGTGGTACCGGACTGGGGACACGCATCTCAGGGCTAGTGCGGGGAGCAGCAACAGGATGCACAGGAGGCTTAGTGCGTGGTGCCGGAATTGGTGGTACCGGGCTGGAGACACGCACCATAGGACGAGTGCGTGGAGGAGGAACAGGGCTCCGGAGACACACTGGAAGCCTGTTACGTGGTGTAGGCACTGGTGGAACTGAACTGGGGCGGGGAGGTGGCGCCGGAAATACCGGACCGTGCAGGCGTATTGGCTCCCTTGAGCATTGAGCCTGACCAACCTTACCTGGTTGAATGCTCCCCGTTGCCCGACCAGTGCGGGGAGGTGGAATAACCCGCACCGGGCTATGTAGGCGAACCGGGGACACCATGCGTAAGGCTGGTGCCATGTAAACCGGCCCGAGGAGACGCACTGGTGGCCAGATATGTAGGGCCGGCCTCATGACATCCGGCTCAATACTCAATCTAGCCCTGCCGGTGCGGGGAGGTGGAATAACCCGCACCGGGCTATGCACACGTACAGGAAACACTGTGCGCTCTACTGCGTAACACGGTGTCTGCCCGTACTCTCGCTCTCCACGGTAATTACAGGGAGTAGGCGCAGGTTTCCTACCTGACTTCGCCACTCTCCCTTTAAGCCCCCCCCCAAGAAATGTTTTGGGTTTTCCCACAGGCTTCCTACCGCTTCGTCGTGCTGCCTCCATCCGCCGGTATCCCTCCTCGCACTGCGCCAGAGAATCCCAGGCGGGCTCCGGCACTCTCCCTGGGTTGATCGCCCACCTGTCGATCTCCTCCCACGTAGTGTAGCCCAGATCCTTTTCCTGCCTCCGAGCTAGCTCCTCATATCGCCGCCTCTCTGCTTTCGCTGCCTCCAGCTCAGCTTTGGGGCGGTTATATTCTCCTGGTTCTTCCCGGTCTAAAATTTCCTCCCATGTCCATGAATCCTTAATGCCTTGATCCTGTTGCCGCTGGTCATGTTGCTTGGTCGTAGATTGGTGGGTCATTCTGTCACGATCGTGTGGAGGATTGACGGACCTGGCTGCTCAACTGGCTGGCTGACGGATCTGGCTGCTCATGGCTGGCTGACGGATCTGGCTGCTCATGGCTGGCTGACGGATCTGGCTGCTCATGGCTGGCTGACGGATCTGGCTGCTCATGGCTGGCTGACGGATCGGGCTGCTCATGGCTGGCTGACGGATCGGGCTGCTCATGGCTGGCTGACGGATCTGGCTGCTCAAGGCAAGTGCACACACAAACTACTTACGTCGACATATACATATACAATGACCCACAAACAGCTAAAGCCTATGGCAGCCTTAAATATGGCTCCCAATTAGAGACAACAGAAACCAGCTGTCTCTAATTGAGAACCCATTCAGGCCACCATAGACTTTCCTAGAAAACTACACACCCATAGACACAGCTAGATACATACATTCAACACAAAACCATACACTACAACCAACACCCCCTCTACCATATAATACCCCAAACACACATATACCCCATGTCACACCCTGACCTAACTAAAATAATAAATAAAACAAATAATACTAAGGCCAGGGCGTGACAACAAATCTAAATGTTTTTTATATTTGAGATACTTCAAAGTAGCCACCCTTTGACTTGATGCCAACTTTGCACGCTCTTGGCATTCTCTCAACCAGCTTCATGACGTAGTCACCTGGAATGCATTTCAATTAACAGGTGTGCCTTGTTAAGTTAATTTGTGGAATTTCTTTCCTTAATGCGTTTGAGGCAATCAGTTGTGTTGTGATAAGGTAGGGGTGGTAAAAGATCAAGTCCATATTATGGCAAGAACAGTGCAAATAAGCAAAGAGAAATGACAGTCCATCATTGCTTTAAGACATGAAGGTCAGTCAATGCGGGGACATTTCAAGAACGTCGCAAAAACCATCAAGCGCTATGTTGAAACTGGCTCTAATGAGGACCACCACAGGAAAGGATGACCCAGAGTTACCTCTGCTGCAGAGGATAAGTTCATTAGAGTTAACTGCACCTCAGATTGCAGCCCAAATAAATGCTTCAGAGTTCAAGTTACAGACACATCTCAACATCAACTGTTCAGAGAAGGCTGTGTGAATCAGGCCTTCATGGTTGAATTTCTGCAAAGAAACCACTACTAAAGAACACCAATAATAAGAGGAGACTTGCTTGGGCCAAGAAACACAATCAATGGACATTAGACTGGTGGAAATCTGTCCTTAGTCTGAGTCCAAATTTGAGATTTTTAGTTCCAATCGCAGTGTCTTTGTGAAATGCAGAGTAGGTGAACGGATGATCTCCGCATGTGTGGTTCCCAATGTGAAGCATGGAGGAGGTGGTGTGATGGTGCTTTTCTGGTGACACTGTCAGTGATTGTTTTTAGAATTCAATGCACACTAAACCAGCATGGCTACCACAGAATTCTGCAGCGTTACGCCACACAGACAGAAGCGATCTGGTTTGCGCTTAGTGGGACAATCATTTATTTTCAACAGGACAATGACCCAAAACACACCTCTAGGTTGTGTAAGGGCTATTTGACCAAGAAGGAGTGATGGAGTGCTACATCAGATGACCTGGCCTCCACAATCCCCTGACCTCAACCAAATTGAGATGGTTTGGGATGAGTTGGACCGCAGAGTGAAGGAAAAGCAGCTAACAAATGCTCTGCATTTGTGGGAACTCCTTCAAGACTGTTGGAAAACAGCTGGTTGAGAGAATGCCAAGCGTGTGCAAAGCTGTCATCAAGGCAAAGGGTGGCTCCTTTTGAAGAATCTCAAACATAACATATATTTTGATTTGTTTAACACTACATGATTCCATATGTGTTATTTCATAGTTTTGATGTCTTCACTATTATTCTACAATGTAGAAAATAGTAAAAATAAAGAGAAACCCTGGAATGAGTAGATGTGTCCAAATGTTTGACTGGTACTGTAGCCTGTACACAGCTAGACAATGCTCCTCAAATATATAAAAACCTGACTTGTGCAGTAATTGAATCACTACACAAGGCAATATGGTGTACACATGAAATAACTCAAATTGCAGTATTGTATACATAAAATAACATGGGAATTGATGTCTTTTTAACCAACTTCAACAACGCCACAAGACGACTCTGACGAGGCACATGAACCCAAAGTGGGTCGTGACATGTCAGAGTAAATTACTTTTGAGAGTTAGAATAGTAGAATACACAAGGTGTAATTTCGGACATTTGGTTGTGTCAGTCACTGACAGTCACTCCAATTAGCGTTGTCAGCTAACAATGTTTATAATGTTAAGTTAGTCTAGCCATAGATTTTTGTTAGTCACTTTCACTCATCATATTAACATGGCATAAATGTGTACAATTTGAATTGCAGGAAATTAGCTTTAAATCTGCAAAGATTTCTTTCTGCCCCATGGAAAAATCTGTAGTATTTCATGGAACTTGCTTTAAAACTGCAATATTGCCTCTACGTCCCATTGCAAAATGCTGGCAAAGAGGGGGGCCACAAAAAAAAAGTGGCATGTTTTCATGAGCATGGGTCCCAGGAAAACACAGATTTTTTTCATTTGGGTCCCAGGCTGAAAAAGTTGAAGAACCCCTGAACTATTATATGAATGATGGACATTAAAGTTTCCAACAGCAGTCATCCACCAATGACTTTCTAATTTTGGCAAAAGACTTATGGAGACTAAAAGCTTTATTTTTCATTTCAGAGCATAAAGATGTATTTCTTTCACAGGCAATCCTCCTGCATGCCTTCAAGGGCTGTTTGGTCTCTTTCCATCACTCATTTTGACCTTTGTCTGCATAATTAACGTTTTTTAAAATAAAATACTAGGACCACTTGTAGAAACCACATCTCTTTACTATGAACAAGAACACACACACACACACACACACACACACACACACACACACACACACACACACACACACACACACACACACACACACACACACACACACACACACACACACACACACACACACACACACACACACACAGCTGCTCGCTCCATTTGCAGTACAGTATTAGTTCCACTATGATTTACAGTAGATTTTATTTGGAGAAGAGTTCCACCTGCTGACTATCATGGGTAACTCCACCTGTTAATTGTAATAGAAGGCTGCTTTCACATTCTGCAAACTTAAGGGTTACCTCTCTATCAGTTGAGGCTACAAAATATTGTCACCACTGGATTAAGTGTGGGCTTTTTATTTGTTTACTAAAGGTTCAATTAGCTGCCAAATTAAATATTGATGATGAATAAAATATGATCTGGTCTACAGCACAAAACGATAAGTCTTCATATTTTTGTCAACTTATATTTCATATTATAAACTGGGTGGTTCCAGCCCTGAATGCTGATTGGCTGACAGTCGTGGTATATGAGACAGTATACCATGGCTATGACAAAACATTTATTTTTACTGCTCTAATTACTTTAGTAACCGGTTTATAATAGCAGTAAGGCACCTCAGGGGTTTGTGGTATATGGCCAATATACCACAGCTAATGCTGTATCCAGGCACTCCGATGTGTCGTGCCTAAGAACAGCCCTTATCCGTGGTATATTGGCCATATACCACACCCCCTCGTGCCTTATTGCTTAACTGTACTCTATATAAACCCCTGGGCTGGCACTGAGCCAACCATCTCAATCATTTGGAAAGGTGCCCTGATTCTAACACCTGCGCTGCATCAGGTGGACCAAACTAAGTGCCACAGACACACTGCACCTGTGGCCCACATGCTGGGCTAACCCAGGCCTCTGACTGGAGACTGGCACTTCAAAGCCAGCAAACTGAAAGGAGGAGGAAATGGAGGAGTAGAGAAGGGACTAAATGGCACAAGCTGGTGATGCAGTAAATCAAGGCAGTGCACAGTAAAGAGAAGTCAGAAACTCACGTAAGAGGTTGCCAGCGCACAGCGTAATATTTCTTGGTCTCTGGGTTGGTGGTGCTGGCTGGTGTCCCCTCTGTCCTCCATGCAGCTGTGGTCTCAGCGGGCACTGGGTTGGTGGTGCTAGCTGGTGTCCCCTCTGTCCTCCATGCAGCTGTGGTCTCAGCGGGCACTGGGTTGGTGGTGCTGGCTGGTGTCCCCTCTGTCCTCCATGCAGCTGTGGTCTCAGCGGGCACTGGGTTGGTGGTGCTGGCTGGTGTCCCCTCTGGCCTCCATGCAGCTGTGGTCTCAGCGGGCACTGGGTTGGTGGTGCTGGCTGGTGTCCCCTCTGTCCTCCATGCAGCTGTGGTCTCAGCGGGCACTGGGGTGGTGGTGGTGGTGGGGATGACGGTGGTTGGTGGGAGGGTGATGCTTGGTGCTGAGGTGGTGGTGGTGCTGACCATGGGGCTGGTGGGGCGCAGTAAGGCCCAGGGAAAGCCTACGAGGCCGTACGTCACGCTTGCAAACTCACAGCGGGCCCCGTAGAAGCCCGTTCTGCATTCACAGATGTTGGGCTGCCTGCACACGGCTCCGTTGTGGCAGCGTGGAAGGCACCTTGCTTCAAGTGAGAGGAGAGAGAGGAGGAGAATGTTCATTAAACCAGAACAGTGGACTGTGGTTGAGAGGGCTAAGATACCTGAGCAGAAAGTCAAGCGTAAGAGGATAACTGGTTTGACCAGCACAATCTCAGTAAAAACTCAGTAGGACAAACAGCTTAATGTGCATTGTAACTTAATAAGGAAAACAGCCAATGGTGAATGTCAAGATTTCACTCCCCTGAAATAAACGAAGAAATTAAAAGGGGAGAGGGGGGAGAGAGCCATGGTCCTGGATAAAGGGAGGGGGAATTCATGCATACACGATGCAAAGTTGATGGGCTCCGTGCTCCTCCAGGCCCCCACCCCTGGCCCCTAGCTCTTGATTTCTCCCATCATCCCTGGCTGGGCGTCATTGTGCCTGGGTCGAACCCCCTGGAGGGCTCCAGTAATGGCCCATTGGCCACAGACAACAACAGCGTATCCCAAACCCAGCAGCTTACCACAAATCTCCTGGCCGCCTCCATGAATATCAACAGCGATGGGCACCGCTTACTGACATTGTTTCAGGAGTTGTGCACGGAAACACTTTTTCTCCATGGATTTTTTCCGCATGAAGGCTAGCACAATGTGCACAAACAGAAGCGAAACTCAAAGTGCACAGTGGACTGAATCTAACTAAGGGCTCTATTCAATCAGATCGGCTTTAGCCGACATCCGCACAGCGGTTGTTTTGGCGGTGCCGGAGGTGGAACTGCGTAAGGGCTGTCAAATGCACAAGCGGCTCCTGGCGTTATACCTAATGCGGACATTGCTATTGGCTGCACTGAGTCGCATTAAAAGAAATCCCATGCAGTCTTGTTTACAAGATGGAACACTGGAATGTGAGATGTATCTACACCTCCATTAGGATGATAGAAACCCTCGTTATTTAGTTTCATGATTTTCAATTTGAGACTCATATTTCTATATAGACTAGGCCTACACTTTCTCGTTCTGAACTTCTAACGCGAGTGAGACAGGTGTTGTTTCATGACAATGATCAGAAGAGCAGCTGCTCACCGATTTGAGAGCTCCAACGCAGTTCCACCTCCGACAATGACAAAACATCAGCTATGTGGGTGTCGGGGTTTAGCTAAAGGCTTGCTGGTCCAGGGTCAAATCCAGGTTTGGCCACCATCACAGACCACTATGGCTGTGTTTACACAGGCAGCCCAATTTCTGATATTTTTTCCCACTTAATTGGTCTTTTGACCAATCACATCAGATCTTTTTCAGAGCTGATCTGTTTGGTCAAAAGACCAATTAGCGAAAACAAATATCAGAATTGGGCTGCCTGTGTCGATGCAGCCTAAGACAGGCTCTCTAAGACCAGAGGTGCTCAACACTGTCAACACACATGACATATTCACTTTTATAACCTATCGAAACACATCGATACCGTACACTTTTTGCTACACCCTGCAAGCCTACAGGTGTCCTATTTTAATTTGATCAATCTGTTGTTGCAGAGAATTTTCCAGTGGGAAATGAAAATTGTAGTGTACAGTATTTGAGGTTTAAAAAGGTCAAATTAAGATATATCTGTAAACTGCGTAGGTCTTGACCGGAATTCATATTTGCCATCCACACATCCACCATAATCAGAAAATGATGATACAATGAAATCATACATGCTCCAGATGTCTGACTGAGTGAAATGGGAGAAAACACAGGTTGGACTGGGTTCTGCTGATGTTGGATGTGACCTTACAACTTCCAGCTGGGTGGAGAGAACATTCCATTGTCCTATAGAGCATGATTGATGCTCTCTCGCTCCTTATTAAACCAACTATTAACAGCTTGCCGTCTATATACAGTACTGGGAATAGACCATTCACAAGTACCATGATAGGGACTGTCTTCACGGGTGTCATAAAGTCCAAAAATCTGAGGGGGCATAAAGTACATGAGGATGGCTGGGGGGTGGTCCGGAGGGGGGGCTAGGCCCGCATTATCTTTTTTTTATCTTTTTTTTATTTTTTTTTAAGAAACCCCAAAATATGCTTCTCTTCATCTCTGATAAAATCTGGGTAAAATAATGAATGGTAGTCACTATATTTAGTTATTGCTTGCTTTTCTAAAGTCTACCAACCTTGCCAGCAGGCATGCAAGCTAAGATAGACAAGCTAGCTACTTTAACTTGATTGACAGCCTGAAATGGCTTCTTGCAAGTAAAAAAACAGATTCATGCATCAAATGTTATTTGTTACATGCACCGAATACAACAGGTGTAGACCTTACCGTGAAATGCTTACTTAGAAGCCTTTAACCAAACAATACAGTTCAAGAAATAGAGTTAAGAAAATATTTACGAAATAAACTAAAGTAAAAATACAAAATAAAATGGACTTGGCTATTCATGATATTCCATGATACGGTATGACAAGATCTTTATATCATATTTCCACAACAATGTGGAACAACATTACACATAATGGAAGGGCTGACAGTCCTGCTATGTTTGGAGAAAGGTCAGTAAAGATGAAAAACTTACGTTTGGTGCATTTCTGAGTCTTGGGTGAAACGGTCCATCCGTGGCAGCACCTGTTTCCACATACATTAGGCCTGCAGAGAGCATGGGAGACAGACAGCATGTTAAAGATAGCTGAGTCTACAGGAATCTGAGCAGGATGAGATCACTGCAGCAGTCAGGGGTGGACTGGGACCAAAAATGTCCCCTGGCATTTCTAACACTTGATCATTTTTCCCTTAAGGCCCCCAAACAGGACCTTTTTCCCCCTCAAGGGCACCACAACAGCCCATGTTGTTCCTTGAGGCCACCATTATTAGCCAGATAATGATAATTTTGCAAAAAAAATCCAAGTTAGACAGAGCTACTAGGCTAAAAATGGACCAGCCCATCTGGTATTTGCCGAAATGCCAATGGCAAGTCCACCCTTGGCAGCAGTTATCACAGTACATAGTTTAGGCTGTCATAAATTAAGATTATGATTAAAGACAGGAACTCCACATACTCAAAAATCACAGACACTACTGCTTTATTACAGTTCAAGGTCATGAATACAAAATAAATCACTTGATTTGATCACAAAAGGATCTAAACACGGTCCTATTTTCACAACTCCCTGGATATTCATAAAAAAACTACTTGGGCCCCCAGAAATGTACGGTTGCTTCAGTGTGAAACAATGAACACCTCCATGTCTTTACACTTGCCTTTGGACGTAATCGATTCAGGGTGTTTAAAACAGGAGCTATGAATATGAATGAGGGGCCATGGTGTGGTTGCCCTGGGTGAGAAGGGCCTCTGTCCGTCCCGTGCACAATGGATGACAGATATTGTGTTCCTACACTGGTCTGGCCATATGTCTGTCTCTGGGCCAGCCGCTTGGCCACTCTCCTTCACAGATTGGGTAAACAAAACTGGATTAAGGGTCCTCCGCAGCGTCTCGTTTCTGGGGCACCCGCCTGTTTATCCAGGGGGCTTCTGGGAGAAGAGGCAATTAGCACGCCAACACAAGCAAGGGTGACGACTCCCACTTCAAAGTGACAGCTCAGCGCGACCCGCGCCACCGAGCTCCCCTTATACCGCCTTTGTGGGATTTGCTAATTAGTTACAGTTTCCTGGCTTTATTGTGTGTTTGCAAATAGTGGGCCAGGAGCCTCTTCCAACAGCGGCTGACTGGGGGTCTGCAAAGGAGAAGAGGTAGGGCCCCTATTCATACCCAGCAGTGAACTGACCCAGAGGAAGGTGAGCCTGTCTGGGAGACTGGGAATAACCTTTAACCCCAGGGCCAAGTTGGAGGCTAATTCAGCAGCTGTCACTGCCAAAACAGACTTTACCAGACCATTGTTGCGCCGGAATTACTCAAACATCACCGTTAAATTGCTGATCTTTCAGTTTCGACACCATTATGAAGGATTTTTTAATTGACCAGCGCCATCTGATCTCAACAAAATATGTGCAAACTTCCTACCCAAACACCTAAACAGGACTGTGATAGCTGTAGCATCTCTGACAGACAGTTCCCTTCAGTGCCGGTGTTGAACTGTACACCACCCGGGTTTTTCCAACTATGAAGACGGGTGGTAGTCCTCCTACTGTGCAGCTCAGGTGGTAGAGCATAGCGCTTGCAATGCCAGGGTTGTGGGTTCGATTCCCACCGGGGACCAGTATGTAAATGTATGCACTCATTACTGTAAGTTGCTCTGGATAAGAGTATCTACTCAATGACTAAAATGTAGATACCAGCTAGTGGATGTGTCAATTTTTGCACATGGCCTCACTCAACAGATAGGGTGTGGGTCACATGACGAAGGGGTCAGCTAGGCGATGGGGTGAGGGTTGCTCATTCAGTGTGGTCAGTGTCTCCTCCTGACACCTGAATACAAAAACCACTGAGACAAGGGGCGGTGCTTTCATTCCAAATAGGGAGTTGTCAGAAGTGGTGATTATGGAAAATTACTGCCTGTTTTGTCTCTAGTCGGGTCTTAATGCAGTGCTGACACTGCTCTAATACAGTAGCAGAATCCCCAGGCCCTGTGTTTACAGAACTAAGTGGGACCTGTCGTCTGGGTGGAGGAGCCACCCCCATTAAGAGCCTGCATACTCACACAGCTCCCGTCCACTGCCACAGGCCATCCATCTTTCTATCTTGACTGTTTTCTTCTGGTGACTGAGCACTGATTCTGTAGTGCCTGACTCTTAGACTTGGGCTTTCTATCCTATCATCTTCGAGGAGTTATTCTAAAAGGCTCAGACTGCATGATGACTCCTTAGTTCTAGGGTCTCTCTGCTCTGGAGCGGGACAAATGTTCTTGAACACGAGAGAGTCCGAGATCTTCTGTATTGCGGCATGTGCTGTGTTAGTGCCTATAGCCTGCCCGTACAGTACAAGCACCTCATAATACCGCAATGTTTCAGAGGAGCTCTGAAGGCTGTGAATAAAAAAGGCTCACACAGAGAGCCTTAGTTACAGCCACACACTATGGGCTCACTGCAGCTCCGCCAAGTCAATTCATGCTCTTGTTCTAGCAGAGTTCAGGAATTTCTTCCCACTTCCCTCCACTTCACCCCCTTAGAGCAGATCAATAATATATTTGACCCTCTTTAACATGACGTGGGCTGCTAAAGATCCTCATCAAAGAGGCTTTGAAGCGATGCCAGTTTCTGGGGAAGGTCTGTCGCTCCGTTCAATCCCCTAAGCCTGCGTTGAACTGCTGAACCGCCACTCTGTGGCCAGCTAGCGTGACTAACCTGAACGCAAACTCCCCTCGTCCACCCTCCAGTGACTGTGAAAGTTCTCCCATTTACCCCCTCGGGCCCAGCCTGCACCCTCACCCCAGAGCCCCCTGAGTGGAACAACGAGTGTTTATTTTGGACATTCATTCAGGCTCCTTCTGTGCATTGGGGCTAAGTAGAGCAGAGTGGGACTGTCGTGGCCCACAAAGAGAAATGGCCTGTTGGTGATACTAGTACACACAACTAATTTACCTCAATTAGTGAAATGTTTTTTCACTTAATGAAAACATGAGTTGAGGCATTCAAATAATCCAGATTAGGCGGTCTGGAAAAAGGGAAGTAATGATTCATCCTATTCATTGCTTAGAGAGCTTGTACACGGTTCCACGCTCATGACCCGAAGTACTGTAATGTGCCAATGCAATGGGATAATCAAAATTCCTCCCCTAGCTTTAATGATCAACATTTCTTCTGCAGGTCAGGGGAATACTTCATCGGGTGATAAATGTGTTGTCTCTAATCTGGCCAAAGTTCAGAAAGTGGCAAACTCCATTAACTGTTTGTTGTGCATGAAGTGCCATTTCCCAGTCCAGTGTGATTTGACTTTGGGTCCATTTATCACTTGTTGTCATGCACTTGAAACAAATGTGCAGTTAAGTCACCGTATACATTGATAACTCTTGTCAAATAGAAGAATTTCACACATTCCAAGAGGGACTAGTGCAAGCATAAAACATTCACATTGGATTGTGGTCTACTACTTTGATGGATAATTTAAACTACCCATCAGGAAAATAATGTATTTCAAAGCATTCTGTTCTGTAGTATGATTTTCCATAGGACAATAATTGACACGTTATTAGACAAAATAATAAACCCCCAAATGTTTAGTGTCTTCATCAAAATGTTCATGAAGCTATCAAATGACAAAGGACACGGAAACATGGACTGATTATGTATACTATAGGCTACATTATGTAGCTATTGTAAACCACCTGCTTTTGACTGTTGTGGTCCGGAGTTGTAGGCTGTACTACCATTTTTAAATCACATTTATCACTAGGTTACTCACCCGTTTAACTGTAGTGTCACATTAGTTGCGTATTTCCAGTGTTTCTTTCCATTAAAATGGAACTGTTTCTGTTTTAATGTGGGTTTTGAAGTCGTTGGCATCCTCCACTGAGTGTGATAAACTTGATAATTAACGGTCGTATGGTGGTACCTGCCCGCAGTTCTCCGCTGCGTCTCGTGCACTCTTTTATGGGTTGAACGCCTCACTAGTGTCCCAGATAATTTCGAAAATGTAAAAAATAAAATAAATGCCACCCCAAGAAAGAATAAGTTAGCATATCTCCTGCTTGACATCTTTAGAGGTCTCTTCTCCGTTACACATCGACCCTATAAATAATCCAAGAGCAACGGAATTGCCAGGAAATTTTTAAAACAAAAATAAAATGTTGATACTAAAAAATACAACACATTTTATGCAATGGGTGAGCCAAAACAAAATCATATAAAATTAGAGCACATATGTCTTAGTTTTGCCTGTTTTTGCAAATGCAATTAATAGGCTAGATGATCTCCTTCTCAAATAGAAAATAAACTGGTTTAAAGTTCGGTTTAAAAACTTTGAGCCAATTGGATAGGAGTTCTAAAATATAAGAACAGCACAGCCAATCAGATATGTGTAGGACCCGTGCATAGAAATGGAAATAGAGGGGTGACCACTACAGCCTACAGAAGAGTCTGCCTGTATCTAGGCTACCAGCATCCTCGAGGCAGGACGTTTGACAATAATACAATTTGCAACAGCACACTCAAATAATTACAATAAGATTCAATAAGCAATTGATTTATTCATTTTAGTCATTTAGCAGACTCTCTTACCCAGAGCGATTTACAGGAGCAATTACGATTAAATAAAATAAAATGTAATTGGTCACATACACATATTTTGCAGATGTTATCGCAGGTGCAGCGAAATGCTCCTGTTTCTACCTCCAAAAGTGTAGCAATACCTAACAATACAAAACAATACACACAAATCCCAAAAATAAAAAGAAAGGAATTTAAAAATATCAGGACAAGCAATGGCACAGTCTGGAATATATATATATGATGGTGTGTATAGACATTATGGACAGTATATGAATAGAAAAAGTGTGTACATCCGTAGTTAGGCATACATAGGATGAGCCTTGACTAGAATACAGTATATGCATGTAAAGTGGGTCAAACAGTATGTAATCATTAAGTGCTTTGCTCAAGGGCACATCAACAGATTTTTCACCTAGTCAGGTCAGGGATTCAAACCTGCAACCTTTTGGTTTCTGGCCCAATGCTCTTAACCCCTATACTACCTGCCACCCCATCATATGTTTTCTAACTTAGTGGATCTTCATGGTTTGCAACATGTAGACTATCATGCCTTGCAGTGATCACAAATATTATATTGCTTAACCCCTGATTAATATGTGGTGTGATACATGTCAGTGATAAGCTATTGAAGAGAGCTATCCGCTACCTGTGCGTGGACTTTGCGTGTGGATAAGTAATCAATCTATGCAATTAAGGGCAGCAGTTCTTTCTGTCATGATGCTTGGTGCACTGGAGTGTAAACATACACAAACACCACCACCAAAAGGTGGAGCATTGTCCCAATGATTCCAAGGATGCCTCCATGTCCCTCCTGGACCCAACACCTGTGCAGCTGGGGTGGGCTATAGGCAGTACTGCATATTCACTGGCTCTGTTACCTGAAAGAAATAAGGAAATAAGAAATATGGTCCTGGTCAGTCCCTGGATGGGAGACCAGATGCTGCTGGAAGTGGTGTTGGAGGGCCAGTAGGAGGCACTCGTTCCTCTGGTCTAAAAAATATCCCAATGCCCCAGGGCAGTGATTGGGGACACTGCCCTCTGTAGGGTGCCGTCTTTCGGATTGGACGTTAAATGGGTGTCCTGACTCTCTGAGGTCATTAAAGATCCCATGGCACTTTATGTTAAGAGTACGGGTGTTAACACCGGCGTCCTGGCTAAATTCCCAATCTGGCCCTCAAACCATCATGGCTACCTAATCATCCCCAGCTTACAATTGGCTCATTCATCCCCCTCCTCTCCCCTGTAACTATTCCCCAGGTCGTCGCTGTAAATGAGAATGTGTTCTCAGTCAACGTACCTGGTAAAATAACAGATAAATAAATAAAAATAAATAAGGAGTGGAAAAGGAAGCGTTAATGAGAAGATAAACATTTATTTGCAGACCAAATGTTGTTTTAGGCAAACAATGAAAGTTCATGATTAGAACAGTTCAAGCTTTGCTCAGACTGAGACAGACAGGCTATATCCAAAATGTATTGAAAAACTTTGAAGCTGTAGCATGTACACCATTGATTTGGTGTTAAGGAATTTGAAATAGGAGAAGAATTTGAAAATGTGCGGAGGTGAAGGATATTCAAAAAGCCACTAGATGGCAGCAATGGTACAGATATCCAAACTAATTGAGGCAAAGGACACGTTTCTGATTGTATTCTTTCTGATTGCATAATTGTTCATGCTTGATAAAGAGACTGTTTCATCAGTAATGACAAGTGAGACAGTAATCTGAAATACTGTATTTGTTTTAGTCTGTTGTATGTTTTTGGCAGAGTCGATATAATGCATTTTGCACAATGAAGCAAAATACATCATATAACGCAAAACGTATCATTATGATGCAAAACGTATCGTTATGATGATGTGGCAAGTGACACTTTGCTTCTTGAAAATCCTATATCTTGAAAACTTGACTGCTGACATGCAAAACATTTTGTGACTGTATCAACAGTGGCCCAATTAAATGGAAATATCAATACTTTTTGAGTGGATTTTTCCTTTAATGTGAAACTAGGCTGTAAATGAATGCCTAGGCTTCAGAGAAATGACAATGATAAATACATATTGCAGGGAGATAATTTAATATAAGATAAATACCCATGAAACTATACAGCATGGGGAAATCTGCGTTGGGGAGCGGGTAGATACCGTCTCAACCCAGCCCACAATCACATGGCCTGTCATAGTTTCCCTCTAGGTCTTGTTCAGATGCTTAGACACTGAGTGTGTACAAAACATAAGGAACTCTTTCCATGACAGACTGACCAGGCGAATCCTGGTGACAACTACAATCCCTTATTGATGTTACATGTTAAATCCACTTCAATCAGTGTAGATGAAAGTTAAAGAAGAATTTTTAAGCCTCGAGACAATTGAGACATGGATTGTGTATGTGTGCCATTCAGAGGTTGAATGGGCAAGACAAAATATTTAAGTGCCATTGGACGGGGTATGGTAGTAGGTGCCAGGCGCACTGGTTTCAGTGTGTCAAGAACTGCAACGCTGCTGGGGTTTTCAAGCTCAACAGTTTCTCATGTGTACTAAGAATGGTCTAACACCCAAAGGTCATCCAGCCAACATGACACAACTGTGGGAAGCATTGGAGTCAACATGGGCCAGCATCCCTGTGGAACGCTTTTGACGCCTTGTGGTCCATGCCCCGACTATTCTAAGGGCAAAAGGGTGTCAATATTAGAAAGGTGTTCCTAATGTTTTGTGCACTCAGTGTAGATTGGGAGGGCCTCAGCCTGGCACACTATGGATATCAAGTTTTTGCAGCTTTAAAAACCTAAGAGCCAAACCTAAATATAGGCCTAGAGACATCCCAGTCCCCTTTTGATGTGACATGTGACTGACATTGGACTAAAATTGGAAATTAGAGAGGAAGAACCTCTAATCTCATGGTTGCCACAATCCCATGCATGGTGTGAATAGCCCCCCCGGGGGTTGATTAGGGTTAGCTAGGGGAATTGGAGAGCTGTAACCACTGGCCAGGGAAATGAGAGAGATGTTATTATCAAACCTCTAACGTAACTCTGATGAGCTTAGACTCCAACTATAATCATAATCACCCAAACACACCCTCCCCCATCTCTCGATATTAACCTGAGCAATCAAAGCTAGCTTGGTTATCTTAGTCACTGGCTGTTTCACGCCTGGGAGCTTCCCCGGCCTGCCCAGTACTCTGCCTGTAAGACGCCATGTTCCCTGGGGCCGTGGAAATGTGCTAATGAAGACCGTGGTGGAAATAGTGAATTACCCTGTGATATCCTACTGTATATAGCTTATATCGCTGCAGGCTCCATCATTAAAGGGCTAACAATCAGTGGAGCAAAGCAGGCCTTTGATCTGATTGATAAGATGGAGGCCAATGGGCTATATGATAGGATAGGCATCAGTACTAGCATTGCAGTGGCACGTTGACATTTCTTTGTGTAATGATACCATTAAGTCAATTACATTCACATTACGTTTCACTTCTCCCATGACTAAAAAAAGGCCCCTGCAACAACGGTAACTTTTATTGGCCGTCTTGGACCAATGCGATCTCTATGACTCCAGATCCAGCTAGGTGGATGAACTATGTATGGTGAAGATGAAGTGAGTTGAACTGTGAGCAAATGTACATAGCATGGAGTTCCATGAGTCTCTACGGTGTACACACACCCACTCCACTATTGGTATGCACAGACGCTTTATTCTTTATCCCCCTGGTCTCGGTCTTCTGTTCCACGTGAGTGCTTTAATTAGTTTAGCATATCTCTCCTTCCTCTTCCTGGTGAAACAGGGATTTTTATTGTCGCAAACTAGGAGAACTGAGCAGCATTTTGCTCGAGGAGATTTTCAATGTGCAACAGGCTTGATAGGGCTAATGATGCAGATGGTAATTGTGCATGAGTGAGTTTGAGATTGTGTATGCGGCGTGCATTTGTGTGTGTCTGTTTGCATACAGCACATGGTTTGTGTATAGGTCACAGTGTGTGTTGGGATGTGGGTGGTAGCCTCGAGCTACACAAACCCCATGAAGTTTTTTTTCTACTCTATGGCTTTTCATAAATATTAGTTTATTGGTTTAATTTATGCTGGAACTTGATCTACGTGCACAGCTTAGAATAGAAGTGGTCAAAATTGAACAAAATTGCCTCTTGGGAATTTGCACTTCTCTACTGTGGAATTATGTGGAAATTGTGCTACTTTGAGGTCTTGTTACGTGTAACATTAATATGACACATCAGTCGTTCAAAAGAATAGAGTACATTTTTGCCTCCCGTAGATATTTTAAGTAGAAATTCAATGTCAGATGTTTTATATGAATAAAGAATTGTTAAAGTGCCAAAAAGCAGTGTTTTTACATATTCCTCATCATGTTTTTCCAACATCAAGGAAGATTTTAGCCCACTTAATGCCAACGTTTCTTTAAGTTTTCACCATCATTGTAAAACCTTACCCATTGGGCACAGACATCAATTCAATGTCTATTCTACGTTGGTTCAGTACAATTTCATTGAAATGACATGGAAACGACATTTATTCAACAAAGTGTGTGCACAGTGGGTAGTCATGTTTTTGCTTTGACAAAGTCCTTTCTGAAGATTACTATTTATTTCATGTGATTAGTGATTAATTTACTGTCCCTCATTTTAAGGTCAACCCTGTTATGTGAACTGAACTCTTATTTTAATATGTTGAAACTATTCCTTTTTCAAACGGGACATTAAACCTATAATAGTCAAATCATAGCGTAAAAGTAGATGAGCTGGTCCTACTCTTTTTGTCCATTTTCTGGTGTTTTGTGGTTGAAAACAGAGCGTGTCAGGCATAGCGTGTCAACATTTTTTTTACAATGTTTTTTTGGTGAAGCTTGCACTCAATTGCCCCTCCCTGTTGTACACTAAGAGCTTCCAATCCCCCTGTCACAAGGGGAATTATGGCTGATTTTGGCTCAAACGCATTAAGAAGGAAAGCAATTCCACAAATTAACTTTTAAGAAGGCACCCCTGTTAATTGAAATGCATTTCAGGTGACTACCTCATGAAGCTGGGTGAGAGAATGCCAAGAGTGTGCAAAGTTGTCATCAAGGCAAAGTCTGGCTATGTTGAAGAAATATATTATGATTTAACATCTTTTGGGTTACTACATAATTGCATGTGTTATTTCATAGTTTTCATGTCTTCACCATTATTCTACAATGTAGACAATAGTAAAAATAAAGAAAAACCCTTCAATGAGTACCAAAAATGTACTCTATTCGTGGAATGACCTGATATACTGTAGCTCCCTAATGTTATTTTGGGGTATTTGTCTCCTGATTTCCACCCTCTGCAGGTTCTCTAAGCCTACTGTAGAATGCTTGTAAAGAGAGGTCCCTCAGAGGTCAACGTTTTATTAGCTGTACTAGCTGTACTTCCTCTTCCGTCACATCCCCACAGA
The DNA here is from genome assembly GCF_029448725.1 of Salvelinus fontinalis. Classification (NCBI taxonomy): domain Eukaryota; kingdom Metazoa; phylum Chordata; class Actinopteri; order Salmoniformes; family Salmonidae; genus Salvelinus; species Salvelinus fontinalis. The sequence continues at coordinate 44,989,103 of NC_074697.1, read as the reverse complement.
GTCATTCATGGAGAGGGGTGCTGCTGCCTGTCTCTCTACCTTCAGAGGCACCAGGGTGCATGACTCAGACCGTGTTGCTTTAGGAGAATGATTCTTGTTGTCAAGTTGTTTTCTGAGGGATATATGCGAACGAGAGTATACCTGGGACAGCACAACATTTGAATGTTCCATCATAACAGCCTACATCCGTAGGGTGCGCGTCAATATAACATTACTTGACATGACAGCCATGACAGCCTGCATATATTATGTAACTTCTCCGGAGTCCGTTCCTAAACATCTAAACACCAGTCCTCACCAGTCCTCCCTCGTTCCGTTCTCTTACTTTTTACTCATCTGAATTGTCTTCAGCAGGCTGGCTGTGATGCAGCGGGGGTCTCCACAGAGGCAGATGCTTAGCAACCACCTGCTGCTTGATTATGGGTTAAGTCAGACCCAAGGATATCCGGCAATGGGAGAAAGAGTAGAGTGTGTGTGTGTGTGCACACCTGTCACATCTGTGTGTGTTCTTATCAGTATTTCCTCGAGGTAAAAAAAAGATGGAGGAGTTTCCCCTAAATAAAGGAGGAAATAATTATAAAAGGACTGACTGCCCCCCTTCTGACTGCCCCCTTCCCCAACCACCTCCCATTCCCTTACTTTAGCCCTTCTATGTCACAGTGAGTGTCGTCTATCCCCTGTGTTCTGCTAATCGAAAGATAGTGTTCCCATTCAGCCTACAGGAAGGGTTATTCTCCTACTCGCCATCACCATGGTTCCAGTTAATTATTTGGCGGCTTTGCTCCAGTTGGCGGAGAACATTTAAAAAATAAAATAAATGAATTTTCACCACCTACCATGTTGATTGAAAAGTTTTTCGTCAATAAAGCTTAAGCTACAGGAAATTATTTTCATTCGTCACACCTTGCAACAAAGCATTCATTCATGTCATTTAAATCTCTGATAATGCGATAATGTATGTTTGCACTTGTGTGTGTGTGTCTGTGTGTACGTGCTGTACCTATTTAGAACATGTAGCAAAGAACGTGAGGTAACTTTGCAGTATAAGTTCCGTTCCGTTCATTGTATTTCAACAACCTAATGGCACCAACTCCACAAATCCACCCAAACATAAACAGAAACCGGCAGAACTGTAATGCCTCCTCCTTGGTTCCAGCGAGCATGTTTCCCCATCTGTCAGCCTGTGTGCTGGCTGTCAGTGCCAGTGCCCAGATGGTGGCGTTGGGTAGTGGGTATGGAGCTGGAGGCCAGTCCCAGGCACATTGGCACCGGTGTTACTGGATGACTGTAGAGAATACAGCAGCTCATACTGGTGCTATACCAGAAATGGGACCTGTTAATACAGCAGCACTGATTCTGCTGCTTGAGCCTTAGACTAGTTCTGTGGTAACGTCCTTGTGAGTAGTGCTCAAATTGTTGTTTTGAGTCAGATATTTCGTGTCATTTGTTGTATTTTATTTATAACCATACTATATACTACTGAAACCTAACACTCCATTATTTATGTCTCCCCAGAGTGTGTGCTGGTATCTTTTTGTGTATTAGTGTGTGCATGACAAGGAACATGGGTCATTTATAAAGCAGGATTATGAATAGATTTTGGATGCTGCCAGTTAGTAGCTGTTCTAGGAGCTTCGAAGTGGAGAGAGCGAGAGAGGGAGGGGGAAGAAAAATTCTCAGCGACACACAGAGACGCATGTGGAGTGAGAGAAACAGAGAGACGGTGGAATTGTGAAAAGGTGCAAACCTGTAAACCTGAAAGTGATGGACAGACAAATAGTGTATCCTCTTTCAGAGGATCATGAAAACGTGGACAAGCAATAAAAAGGGATTCCACTACAGGTTAACCACCGGCCTTTAAATCCTCATCCGTTCCTGTGAGAGGAGAAGCAGGGTATCCGACAGCCAACCAGCTGACACCGAGGGGAAGTCAAGAGAAGAACCGAAGAAGAGAGGGAGGTTAAGAGAGGGAGAATGATGGATGGATGAGCACATGGAGTAACTTTGACAGCCTCAGAGAGAGAGCGATATAAGACCTAACTGGGATTCTGTGACTGTTACTCACAACTTTGTGTCCTCAGAGGAAATCCATGGGTGTGACAAAGGACCAGAGGACAGCTAGACACGCAACCTGACCAACCTGTCCCCCTCCCCTCCATCCCACCCCCACATGTTTTTCTGCAACCTCCTCCCTCCTCCTCCTCCTTCACCTGCTCCTTCACTATCTCCTCTGCTGTCAGTTCAGTAGCTCCTTCAGGGGTCTCTCTTTTTTGTTTATCTCACAATCCGCCTCTCATCCAGTGCCATTCTCATTGGCCTGATTCGTGTTATGGCTACATTCCCAGCCCTTTTTGTCACTATGGAAAACCCCCTCCTACTTGAATACAGCTCCAACCAGCAGCAGATCTTATTCAGAGAAATAGAAAGATAGAATTGAATAATACATAATTTTGGGGTCGGGAAGACTCTTTTGAAGGTCCACAACAAGTGCAAAGGATCAGATGATGTTTTGTGAAGACTTTGACGCAGAACTGACACTGAGCAGACTGACCTCTGGGACAGAAGATGGGACTTCGACTATATGAAGAGGAGGGTAAACGTTGTCCACAGTCTCACGACAAAGACAGTGGGAATCAAGCTCTAACCGCAAGAGTTCCTATCAAATATTGATAGCGACAGGCATGTTGAAAAAGCATACATCCGTGTTCCATTACCGACACAGTGGAAAGAGGTTCGTGACACCTGAGGAAAGGCTCAGATCAGACCAGGTGGGACTCTTCCTTCTGGAGATTGAACTAAAAACAGTCGAACCATATACAAAGCCAAGTTAAGGACTTTATTCTACTTGAGAAGCCAAAGCAATACTTAAAAGTTTCAGAGGGACTGCTTCAGTGAAACACAGACTAACTGCAAACAAATCTGTGTTGCAGAAGGACATTTTGAACTATTTTCCAACAGCGAGAGACCTGGACCAGGAAGAAAGAAGTGTGCAGGGGGAAAGGGAGGGGGTGGAGAAGGAGCTTTGCAAGAAGGTGGAGACATGGAGAGGGTACTGGAATAGCAAAAAAGAAGGGGCATATTGGCTACCCCGCTGGTGCAATGTGGTGTGAGTATGCAAGTTATTAGTTGACATACTGTACATTACAGTCAGAGATGTGTGTGTGTGTGAGCATGTGCATGGGTGCGTACATGTGTGCATGCGTGCGTCTGCCTGTCTGTCTGTGCATGACGAGTGTCATTGTGTCGTGCTACTGTATGAGAGGAAAAAGAGAGCAAGATGTTATCCGATACAACTTCTTAATGTTTATTGAATAGATAAAAAGCCAAACAGAGAAACAGTCACTGAACGTGTTGTTGAAGAGTACTATGTTGCTCCCATGGGACTCCATTAATGAGGCGGTTACTTCCTTTCACCTTCATTGTGTTATATTTTCCCACAGGGGTTTGTTTAGAAGGTGAGCTGGGTCAGTTCCATAGAGCATGGATGGGGAACTCCAGTCTTCGGGGGCGGAGTGGTGTTGTAACGACCTGGGTGTCGGGGGGGGTGTGAAATCAGACGCAGGAACAGCAGAGCTTCAATGCGGTGATTTTTAATTCCCAACCGGCAAACCAAAATGTCCAACACGGACTTACTGGGTGTCATAAACACCTGTCTACTAATACGGGAGACAAACCCAGTATACCATACACTACACCACTCCCGAAATCCTCAGCTACAGACGAACAATCCCGCACAAATAAGCATGCAGGCTGGCTGACTAATAAAGCCACACTAATTACCAATTAACTCAAACCAGGTGATACAAATAAACACATAAGGAGGGGGAGGAAAAAGAGTCAGTGGCAGCTAGTAGGCCGGTGACGACGACCGCCGAGCGCCACTCGAACGGGAAGGAGAGCCTGCCTCGGTTGAAGTCGTGACAGGTGTCCAACTTTTTCCCCATCCCTAGCAGCTGATTAAAACAAATTGTGTTCTAAACTGAAGATCATGATTAGTTGATTATTGCATTCAGGTGTGTTAGCTGGGGCTGGGGCAAAAGTGTGACATCAGTCAGGCCCCCGAGGACTAGAGTTGCCCATCCCTGCTCTAAAGCAGGGTTTCCCAAACTCGGTCTTGGGGCCACCCGTTGGTGCACGTTTTGGTTTTTGCCCTAGGACTACACAGCTGATTCAAATAACCAACTCAATATTAAGCTCTCATTATTTGATTCAGCTGTGTAGTGCTACGGCAAAAACCAGAATGTCCACTACGTTAATTCCAGCATCTGCAATAGCGAGTCCTGTCAGTGTTTTCAATAGGTCACACAGTCAGATAGCTTCATGCTGAAAAGCCCTCCGCTTAATGCAGAGAATGTACTATAGTTTTGTAAGCACACGTATCCTGTAGGATAATGCTCATATGCTTGCACTTGTGCTATACCTTCGGACTCCTTTTTGACATAATTTTTTTTGTTTTGTTAAACCATATCCTTACTTTTGAAACATAAAAAATATATATAAAAAAATAAAGAATTATGGTCGTAATGTGATGTTGCACATTTGTTTGACATATTCATGTACAAAATACGGTGTCTGTAACTTTCCCACTTTGAAAATTCCCATGTAACTGTTTGGTGTCAGTACTGAATTCCCTCATCAATTTGAATGTTTTTGCATGGCTGACAGGTGTGAATTGGCCCCCTGGGTGTATGTCCCTATGTCAGTGAGAAGCATGTCCATCTATCACTATCAACACGGGCTTTCATCCCAGACATGTGTGGCTACACAGGGCATTCCCACGAGTCAGATTCATTCACAGAAAAGCCAGGGGAGGAGGGATTGATCAATCAGAATGTAGCTGGATGCCACAGGAAAGCCAGGGGAGGAGGGATTGATCAATCAGAATGTAGCTGGATGCCACAGGAAAGCAGAGTGGTCTCTGGTCTGTTTTCTCCTTCAAGAGCCTCTACATATCCCCCTGCTTTTCACATTTTGTCCCCCAATCTCTCTCTGAAACACCACTCAATTACTCACAATCAACTTGTATTTGATTAGATGAAGTCAGTTAAGCCACCATCTCTCAGTTTTATTGATTGGAGGAGAGGTGGAGATAGAGGATGCATTGCTGCCCCCCCCCTCCCCTAGCCACTAGGTGTTACCAGTAAATGTCAATTTAATTTGCAGAGAAAGGGAGAAAAATGGGAAAGCGCACAATTAACCTGCGACCTCTTGAACATCAAGGAGAGATCCCAAAAGAGGTCACTGGTGAAGCTAATGGGAATGGGAGTGGGAATAACACCGGAAAAAGGGGAAGCGAGGAATTGAATCCAGTGTCAGTCCACATGCTCTGGTCGGAAGGACAGTTAGTCACTAATCCGAGCGGGAAAAAGCGAAAGATGCGCGAAAGAATGGGAAGCGATCTGACAGTCATCCGTTGGCCCCGGGCACCACTCTTCCCTCCCACGCTGCCTGTCCATCGGAGCTTATAACGAGGCCTGTGGATGTCTGGGCCGTCATAAGGGTCTGGTTCCTCTGCCATCTCTCTCTGTGACTCATCTTGTTGTGTGTATGTGAGTGTGTCTGTGCTGTTTTAGTAAGGGTTCTAATATAGTGTTAGTTTTGGGGAAAGGTCAGCACTATGTCTTTAAGAGGTACAGGTACTTTTTTTCACTTGTCTGAGACATCCAGACTCTTCCTAGAACAATTACATTATGGCCACATTATCTGTCGTTCCATATGGGGTGGCATAACAGTGTTATCTAAATTGAGAATCCAATACTCTTGCATTCAATAAGGCAATATGTTGAATTGCAGCTCTTTCAATTGCATTTGCATTTTATAAATTTAATTTTTGCTTCCTGTTTTCCACCCCCCTGGAATTGTCCTAACTCATTCCCTGAGCATTAATTAGAGATATACAGTACGTATTGATATGCATTTATTGAAACAATACCTATTCTCATCGGCATTCTTCAGTTAAAGTGTCAGGGCTGAGTTAAAATTGAGTTTCTAAGTTACTGTGTGTTACCGTGTGGTCGGTCAGCATTTCAGGCCAGAAGGATGAGCCCGTGATATGTTGTACTTCTGGAAAATATGCATTGTGCAACATGCAAATCTCATGATTATTTTAAGACCAGAGACAATGCGTGACAGACCCATGAAAGATAGAGCGGGGAGAAAATCTGGGGTTAGGCATATCTCTATGGTTTTTATCTCTGTGTTCAAGGCTGTAACCATGCCATTTATAATTTATTTGGAGCACATACTGTATCGAACAATAATTTTCTTTGACAAAGTTTAGTGTTTCATCCCACAAGAGAAGCGTTTACAGTCATGGTCAGTTTAATCGAATTTTGGCTACTTTTCTATATTTAGCGACTCATAAACGAACGACTGCTTTTGAATGTTGCAAAAATGTCAGAAGACAACAATATGGTGGTGCCAAGACAATGTTGTCGTCTAAACGACATAGCAACAACAGCGTTGAATACAGAATTAGTCAGGTATCCGGGCTGTAATGGCTGACATGATGGTAGGAGGCGGTTTGGGAGTGTTCATCCATTTCAAGTGAGACAGCCTACATAGTTGCCAGTGACTGACACACCAATCGAAAGAACAACAGAGGCATCTCATTACTCCCGCTTACGCTCACAAACCATACCTCCATGCCAGCAGCATTCCCCTGACAAACACAACTCTGATCCAATGTCAGTACGTTGTGCTTCTGGTTTATTTTTGCCCCATTTCTGAAGGACTTGGCTCCACACGAGTTGTGTGTGTGCATCCCTCTATTGGAGAGAGAGAGAGAGAGCTATTTTAATCCTGTTATGGGGCAGCAAGTTCCAGCATCTATGGATGTCAGAAGGCATAGACCAGGTTAATACAAGACCTAAATATGGTCCCTCCAAGACAAACACCACAGTTTGAAGACATCTCCTAAATATACCTCTCTTTTTTTTTTACACTGCTCCGTCTTTCATTATTCCTTCATATTTACACCTCTGGGTGGATACTGACTCCTAAATATATAACGTTGTGGTACCAGGAGCTAGAACATGTTTCTAACTGTTTTTCTAGATCGTGTGTGCAGTACCACTTCTCTCCTCCTGTTTGCCAGTAACACTACAATAGTAGTAACAAACTATATAAGAATGGATCTCTACTCTGCGACAGTGATTAGCATTAATGATTTAACTGGCAATTAGTGTTGCGTGAAACTGGGAACATTCCGTTATCGACCTCTCTCTCTCAGCAGCGGTGACCCGGAGTTCTCTCCCTGCCGTGTGCGTGCTTGCATGGTTCCCCAAGGTGAACGGTCCGATGTCGCCAACACTTCATCAACACCTATCTCTAAGCACTAAAGAGAGATTAAAGTGGCTGGCTGGAAGCCAGCAGTAGTTGTTTATGATCTTAAAGATAGCTAGCTCCCTATCGAGCCCAGTGTACAGAGGGCGATATTGTACAACTCTACCTGCCAGTGCGAAAATGGGAGGGGGGGCAAAGTACTTGGCACTGTAGACGAGTACACACAATTACATTTGTGTTTATATCTCAAAACCTTTCCCATTACACTTGAGATGTAAAGTGCTCAGATGCACAGTCCATTAGTAGACTGTCTTCAGAAAAGCCTAAAGAAATGGAGAAGTCTGAGCTTGGAGATTTCGGAGCGGGGTCGTCTTTAAAAAGGTTTCGGAACTATAAATGATCAAGAGGTTTCCATTAGACTCTTGCAGAGAAAGTGTCTGGACTGAGCTGCACACGCTGCTATTTTGGTCTCATTTGAACGCTGTTTAACTGTAATCGTTTTCTGTTGACTCTAATGAGGACTGGAAGTGGAGGTCCAGCCAGGCTCCTCCATTGAAGTAGCTCCAGTAGCGTTCTCTCTGTCTCTAACTCCGCTGTGCTGTTCCTCTTTAAGGAGCAAATGTACGTGCATTAATCATCGATGGCGTCTCGCTCTGATCCCTTATGATATTAATGTTGCAGGGTGATGTCTTGTAATCTCAGCGAGCCTATGAAGCATCACTAATTCTTGCTTTCTGAATCGGCCTGTATTGTGTACAGACTGGCTAAGATCGAGCATTGCTACGGACTCAAAATAAGTGGGTTATACGTGATCTTTTACTGATGATGATTGTGGATATGCCTCTGATAGGCTGACTGCCATGTCAATCACTGTGTCTGGCCATTGAGGGGTCTGCCCCTAGAGCATCAATTTCCTATCATCTACCTCAATGTGGTTCTTATAGAATAGGTTAGTGTAATCCATATGCTGTGGTGGGTAAATGAAGAACTTGTATACCGTCAACCTGTATGAGGACCAATATACCTAAAGAAAGTATTTTTATACCATCTACACAAAATTATTTTCAATACTGGTTGATGCTTGTAGAAGATAATATCTGTTGGGTTGGTAATGCCTTGATTACAGGTAAATAGGCATCACATTGCTATGGGTTTTCTCAGTGACACTGGAGCTGGGCTAGAGGGCACATACCGAGACTGATCCCCACCCATCCCATCAGATCCCTGTCCACTGTCAACACCCAGTGACTCACTGTTACACCTGGGGCTTTGGGAGAGGCCCTTTTTATGGGTATGGAGTGAGTAACTGAGTCAGTCGGCTACCAGTTGCACGTAAATTGAAATTAGGTTATGATGAGATCCAATGAAGCTGGAGGAGTCAAAGGGGAGTGCAGAACTGAGAATCTAAACCTGGGTGTAGGCAGGAGAAGCATCATTAAATGTTTATGTTCCACTGGAGACCCTTTAAAACCATTGTAGCCTGTTCGTTTCCGTTGCATCATGAGGTAGTGTGGAATCTATTAAGAACGCTGCTTGAGACCGCCACATCTACTATCTCTTTTCATCATACTCTTGTTTTTTCATCCCTGTCTTTCTCTTCTTCTCCCCTTTCTCTCCTTCTCTCTCCCTCCTCACATTCTCTCTAATTTATTAATTCCCTCTCTCTCTCGTCATTCGGCAGGGAACAGTTTTTTTTCCCTCCCCCTCTGAGAGGCCAGCGTTGAGAGGACTCACCGGGGCCATGTGTGAGTGAGTGACTCCCTGGCTGGGGCCTGGAGCGAGGAGATGCCACATGTATTTCCCCCTAATTGGGTTGGAAATAATCGTGTTTCACCGCTGAATGGCTAAGTCACATCAGAGCAGAGGGAGGGAGACATTACTGTCTCCCAGGCCTTGCTGGGGCCCCCAATGCTGCTACAACATCTGTTGGCTCCTCTATTGTTTATTCTGTTCGGCCCTGTATTGTGCAGCGAGAAGCCAACAAGTGCAGTACAGGAGAGAGTTTGTCACAAACTGACCTGGACTCCCTTCTTGTTTTAATTGTTTATTATTTAACCTTTATTTAACTAGGCAAGTCAGTTAAGAACAAATTCTTATTTACAATGACGGCCTACCCCGGCCCAACCCTAACCAGGATGACTCTGGGACAATTGTGCGCCACCCTATGGGACTCCCAGGCATGGCCGGTTGTGATACAACCTGGAATTGAACCAGGGTCTGTAGTAACGCCTCTTAGCACTGAGATTCAGTGCCTTAGACTGCTGCGGTCACTCGGGAGCCCCGCTGTGCCACACGGGAACCCACATTGTAAGCTGTATCAGTAAGAGCACTCCATAGACACCCACGACAATCTGTCCTCTCTACTTCAGTCCTCTTGAATGGTCCCTCGATGACAAAGTAGCACAGTACTGTCGTCTCATGATGAGGCTGGAATTGGACGATGAAACTTTCCGTTTGACATGGGCATCATGTTGAATGAACACATGGGGCTCTTGCAGGGAAATGGACAGGAGCAGGGACCCTGGGCTGCCCAGCTCAACCTCTCACTGTTATGCTGGAACCATAGAAAAGGTTACCCAAATATGGGTCATCATAAGAAAAAAGTCATGCTTGATTTTGTTCTTCGTTAACTTTTTCATCCCTTGAGTAATATGAACATGTCTGTCTGTATTTTAACATCATAATTGGAGACCTCTACATAAGGTACAGCATAAACATGACTTACAACAGGTAAATGGCAGTATCCCACTCATCTCTCTCCTCCCATCTGTAGGCATAGCACCCTGTGGGGGTGGGGCTTACTGATGGTAAACATGGTCCCCCACGGCCGACATGTCTGCCACGCCCACGCCGAGGACCCTGGGGACGACCGAGAGGAGCGCATCCTGGCCGTGCTCGGGATCATCGGGACCGTGCTCAACCTGCTGGTGGTCATCTTCGTCTACATATACACCACCATCTGACCACTACCACCGCAACCATCCAACCAGTACTGGACCACGGTCCAGGCTGACACGTCACCACGGGAGAGGGGAACGCATGCAGCGACAGGGCGAAAATGGAGGTGGACCAAGAAGGAGTAGGACCAAGTCTGTCAAGACCACCAGTGTTATCGCGCTTCACCCCCCCAAAAAAAATCTAAGCAGTGCCTGACCATATCGCCATCCTTTCCATCTTTAGGCCCAGGAGGGTGAGGAAGAGCAGGTTAATTCATGTACATGGCCATTTTGATATCAGAAACATGGGAAACCTCCACCATTTCTTCAATGACAAGGCTATTGTTTTGTACAGACTCTCTTACATGCATTATTTGTAGATGTTTAGATAAATTCACCCTGTTTTGATTAGTCATTCGACACATATTTACCTAATTATAATTTTTTTGTTGGCATTTTTGTTCTGAATTCACACTTTATTGTTCGCTAGTGTTAACATTTGTCAACAAGCACAAAGACTCTGTCCGTTGAGGAAGTGATGGAGGATTTAATCCTGGTCAAAATGGCATTGTCACCTGGACCACATTCCAATGCTGAAGGATATGACATGCACCCTCACATAGTGAGAGGCCGTTCACTGAGACCCCAATATCACTGCGCTGGACGAAGAGCATTCATTCATTTCATTTCATCCTCAATATACTCTTTTCTACTAACAAGCTCAAACCTGAGAAGATGTGATACCAAGAGAATATCCTTGGAGCTCGTTTCATACACCTGTTTGAAAACTCCTGTTTCCACACATTTTATCTTGTGATTTATAAGTGTTAACTACAATAACAAAATAGACTGATAAGAGTCAAAACTAATTTGTATCATTATTATCAATTGATGATCATTATATTTCCCCACATTCATGTATGACTTTGTAATTAATTAGATTTTAATATTGTAATGTAATACACATTCACAGAAACTTGCCCCTCCCCCCCCATTTCCCACTGTAGCCAACATGCCATTTTCAACTGAAAAGCTGAATATGGCTTGTCACTGCACCATTTAAAGCAAAATATTGGGTTTCCATTCATAATCGAAGTCCGAGTATTTAACCGGTAGGGTGTCAGGTGTGGCTTTGCGATACTGCTGTGATCTGCACCACATGCATTACCTGTTCACCTCCATGAGTTTCACTCATACACTAATTGCCAACCTTGCTGCAAAACTACATCTCAAGTCAATCTCCAGGGCTTCCAGAAGAGTTCATTACTTGAACAGAACACAGACCTACACTCCTCACCTTGAAAAAACACTTGCCTTACTGATGTCATTGAAGAGACACTTTGGTAGCTGTAATGGAAATGCTTCCTGATGCTTTTTTCTTTAACACAATCACTTATATTGGTGTAATGACATGATTCCTGTTCACTATGCCGTCCACACTGAAGTGAATCGGAGTGAATAGTAATGGGAATGGACAGAATGGACTCTCTATTTCCAGATATACTTACCTAAACCACCCAATACTGTGGCGTGTTTGGGCTGATTGCTGTCTTGACCAGTGTTTCCCAACTCCGGTCCTCGAGTAGGCTACCCCCAACGCACACACTTGTGTTGTAGCCCCGGACAAAACACATGATTCAACTTGCCAGGGCTTGATTATTTGACAAGTAGAATCAGGTGTACTTGACCGGGGCCACAACAAAAATATGTACTGTCGGGTGGTACTCAAGGACCGGAGTTGGGAAACACTGGTCTAGGCTGTAGTGCATGGCGATGTATACTGAATGATACAGTACAACACACAGCTGTACTGTGTCCTATATCATAACAAAGATATTGACTGTAAGCATGCTAAACATTCCCGAAACACTGTTCACACACAGCTAACCACTGAATAACAATGTTTAAACAAACAAGTATTTTTTTATAGTGCAACACACCGCTAGAAAAATCATGGAGTTGACCATCCTTTCTAGTTAGCTGCAGTGCAGGGCTTTCTGCCATTATAGAGCTTTTGCTTTGGACCAGACGAGAAGTGACCAGGGACCAATGGGATGGAAGAGCCTGGAGCAGACTCAAGACCATCTGCTGTCCCTGTGGACAGTGGCACCTCCTCAACCCAGAACAGAGCCAGAGCCAGAATTGGCTTCCTTATCCCTCTCATCACTCCACCACTTAAACTGAACTGACAGAAGTACTTAAATTCAGGGACTTGTGGGTAAAATGTAACCTCAGAATGTGAGTTTTTACAATGTGTCCTCAATGCCCTGTGTGTGCTCAGACTTTTTCAGCACCAGTCATTTTACCAGCTTGTGTACAGTATTAGGGTAGAAAAATCACTTAGTTTGTACACTATGAAAATGCATATTTTTATTCAAATCCAAATTAGCTTTTGTTTTATTTTATATTGCAGCACCTGATATTTTTCCACAGGGTATGTTTCATTGAATTAGATATTTCGTCTGTACAATGGGTTTTATTTTGTTTCCTAAACTTTAACTATGACAATCCAACTTTATTCATGATGTATGAGGGACCTGCATTTTGGAACTAAAGGGAATCTTTTGTGGAGGATTCAGATGTGTCTGAAGATGAACATTTTTCACCCCTCTTAATTATTTACAAGTTATGAAATATTGAAAAACTGAAATATTGCTAGTTCTATACAAACAATTGAAACTCAACTTTTGCCAGAGTTATAAATCATGTTAATGTTTAAAAGAGGAGAATGGGGCATTACAGTCCTGCATTTCTCTGCACTACTACTCTTTATATTAGTGTTTGGAAATGTTTGCAAAATTGTGCTATATTTCATGTATTGTTTATATTATATTGAGTATTCAAATAAAAATGGAAAATGGTACCACTTCGCAAAATGTTATTAAGCCCAAAGCAAAGGCCATGTTTGCAGCATAATCAACAGGACAAGTACACCATACACACAGTGCATTCCGAAAGTAATCTGACCCCTTGCCTTTAATCCTTATGCTAAAAGGGATGAAATTGTTTTTTCCCCCTCATCAATCTACACACAAAACCCCATAAAGACAAAGCAAAAACAGGTTTTTAGAAATTTTAGCAAATGTATTAAAAAAAATACCCGGAAATACTCATTACTTTGAAGCACCTTTGGCAGTGATTACAGCCTTGAGTCCTCTTGGGTATGAGGCTACAAGCTTGGCACAACTATATTTGGGGAGGTTCTCCCATTCTTCTCTGCAGATCCTCTCAAGCTCTGTTAGGTTTGATATGGAGCTTCGCTGCACAGCTATATTCAGGTCTCTAGAGATGTTCGATTGGGTTCAAGTCCGGGTTCTGGCTGGGCCACTCAAGGACATTCAGAGACTTGTCCCGAAGCCACTCCTGCGTTGTCTTGGCTGTGTGCTTAGGGTCATTGTCCTGTTGGAAGGTGAACCTTCGCCCAAGTCTGAGGCCCTGAGCACTGTAACAGGTTTTCATCAAGAATCACTCTGTACATTGCTCCGTACATCTTATCCCCAATCCTGACTAGTCTCCCAGTACCTGCCGCTGAAAAACATCCTTACAGCATGATGCTGCCACAACCATGCTTCACCGTAGGGATGGTGCAAGGTTTCCTCCAGATGTGACGCTTGGCATTCTGGCCAAAGAGTTCAATCTTGGTTTCATCAGACCAAAGAATGTTGATTCTCATGGTCGAAGAGTCTTAGGTGGCTTTTTGCAAACTCCAAGTGGACTGTCATGTGCCTTTTTCTGTGCAGTGGCTTCCGTCTGGCCAATCTACCGTAAAGGCCTGATTGGTGGAGTGCTGCAGAGATGGTTGTCCTTCTGGAAGGTTCTCCCATCTCAGAGGAACTCTGGAGCTCTGTCAGATTGACCATCGGGTTCTTGGTCACCTCCCTGACCAAGGCCCTTCTCCCCCGATTGCAAAGCGTGGCTGGGCGGCCAGGTCTAGGTGGTTTAACTAGGCAAGTCAGTTAATAACAAATGCTTATTTTCAATGACAGCCTACCCTGGCCAAACCCTCCACTGTTTTTGGTTTGGCATTATGGGGTATTGTGTGTAGATTGATGAAGGAAAAAACAACAAAATAATCAATTTTAGAATAAGGCTGTAACATAACAAAATGTGGAAAAAGTGAAGGGATCTGAATACTTTCCGAATGCACTGCATTCCTTACCATTACTAAACTTCTATTCGAGCAAATAAGGCTCAGGTGAAAAATTGGCAATTCTATTTTTTGTTGACCAAATTCAACACTCATTGATACCCATATAAAACTTTGTGGACTTATTTTTGTGAACTGATTTTGAAAACTCTCACTTCACCTCTATCTTCCTCTCTGCTGCATGTCTGTAACGCTTGTTCTCCACCTCTTCGTCCGAAGAGGAGGAGTAGGGATCAAACCAAAATGCAGCGGGTTTTGAGAACATAATGAATTTATTCAACCACGAAGACGAACACGAAACAACACTTGGAATAATTACAAAATAACAAAACGAACGAAGACAGACCTGAAATAGAGAACTTACATATAACACGAAGAACTCACGAACAGGAATAGACACAAACAAAACGCTACAGTCCCGTGTGGTACGAACATACAATACAGACACGGAAGACAACCACCCACAACAATCAATGTGAAAACACCTACCTTAATATGGCTCTCAATCAGAGGAAATGAAAACCACCTGCCTCTAATTGAGAGCCATATCAGGTCACCCTTAAACCAACATATAAACACATAACATAGACTACCCACCCAAAGTCACGCCCTGACCAACTAAACACATACAAAAATAACAGACAACAGGTCAGGAACGTGACAATGTCAGACATGTTTGGTAACTAGGAAACTGTTTCATAGTTTTTAAAGCTTAGTTCTCACTCCATTCAAGTGAGAACTTTCTCAAAAGAAGTTGTATTGCTTATCAGAAGTTTCCTTTTTTAACTTCCAATAACCTTAACAAAGTGTGGATGGCTTTTCTAATGCCTACTTGTTTTTTTGTCCTAATGCTAGGTCACTAAAGCAGCCCATTTAAAGTGGGGTCTGAACTTCCTGATATGGCCTTGTTTTTGTTTTGCTTGCTTATTAAGAAATGCTGGCGGCCATGACTGAAGCCAAGTCTTGGGGGTATGGTTTGATGTGGGTGTGTCTTGGGTGTGTCTTTATCAATCAATCACAACAAACAAGGGCAGTAGTGAGTACAGCGAGGTAAGCTAAGCTAGCTTTGCTATGGAGAGCACAACGTTTCAAAGCTGGATTTTCCCCCCTCCTGACTGACTCGCCATCTCCAGATGCTCAGCTAATCCAGTTGTCTAGAACTTTCTAAATGTTGACAAAAATAATCACTGGACAAGTTCATGGAAACATAGCTAGTGACATGCACAGCTCTCTGGGTGAGGTTATTTCTTCAAGTCTCTAGTGTATTACAAGTTATGGACAGGTGCAGGGGTGGAGAGCATTACACTCCATCCTGAGATGCAGGAGGATGGCACTCTTCTCATGCCACTCTGTAGGCCACTGACCAATTCAAAGCTTCCTCCAGGAGGTCAGTAGCCTACAGGGTTAATATGAGAAGAGTGCAATTGCTGAACTTACTGTATGTAGATATTCGGGAAAGTGTTTTGAGAAGTTCTACGTGTAACAGTTCTACGTGTAACAGTTCTACGTGTAACAGTTCTACGTGTAACAGTTCTACGTGTAACAGTTCTACGTGCCACAGTTCCATGTCGAATAAACCATCTTTTACATTATAGTGTAGATGCAGTGTTCTGCTAATATAACAATGTGCAAATATACACATGTCTTTCATCTTCGATTGTCATTCACAGCTGACACAGATACTGTCCCCCATCAGCAATTTGTCTGGTGCATGCTGGGGCTACCTTGCCAAACATGTCACTTGTCATTCCTTCCTGTATGGTTTCCCGTATAAAATAGGAGTTCCCTGACATGCTTGAAGAATACACAGGGTCCTGCCCCCTATTGATAGTACCATAGGAAAGACCTTTAAAGTAATATACTATGTCTTGTATAATTTCAATGCTGAGCGCAATGTCTCTCCCAATTCAGACATTAGTATCAACCTGTCTTTCAGTCAGAGGACTCCATGACCAAAGCCTCACTACTGTCCTCCATCTGTACAAAATAAAGGTAGTGTTTATGAGTGACACATGAATTGAAAGGGTGGTATTATCTTGTCTGTATATTCTATTTGTCAATCTTTACAATGTTTTATTGTGGCAGCACAATTTCAGAGTCAAATTCCTGTACATGCAAATGTATTTGGCGAATAAATGGGATTCTGATATTACTAAACACTTGTGATGTGCTGTCTTATTACTAATCACCTATAGTCCTTTCTGAGGTATTTTACCTGCGCCTGATGGGCATGGCAGCGTAGATCAGCTCCAGGCCCCTCTCATCACAGATATTGGTCATAATTTTGAGTTTTATTAGGATTCTCATTAGCTAAAGTAGCACACAAAGCAAAAGAATTAACATTAATAGACAAGTACAGCACAAGGCCAGAACTACACATTTTAAAATAAGAAGACACACTTTCACACATTCATGCCTTAGAATTCCATGCATCATGTACTCATTTTAAAGGCAATACAGCAGCCATTAATCTTCCCATATATTGCATTCTTTGCTGTACTGTTACAATGGCTTTGTCTAAGCAAGTCCTGGTATCATAATCTCATTGCAACCTTGAATCCTGATATCCTAATCTCATTGCAACCTTGAATCCTGATATCCTAATCTCATAGCAACCTTGAATCCTGATATCCTAATCTCATAGCAACCTTGAATCCTGATATCCTAATCTCATAGCAACCTTGAATCCTGATATCCTAATCTCATTGCAACCTTGAATCCTGGTATCCTAATCTCATTGCAACCTTGAATCCTGATATCCTAATCTCATTGCAACCTTGAATCCTGATATCCTAATCTCATTGCAACCTTGAATCCTGATATCCTAATCTCATTGCAACCTTGAATCCTGATATCCTAATCTCATTGCAACCTTGAATCCTGATATCCTAATCTCATAGCAACCTTGAATCCTGATATCCTAATCTCATTGCAACCTTGAATCCTGATATCCTAATCTCATTGCAACCTTGAATCCTGATATCCTAATCTCATTGCAACCTTGAATCCTGATATCCTAATCTCATTGCAGCCTTGAATCCTGATATCCTAATCTCATTGCAACCTTGAATCCTGATATCCTAATCTCATTGCAACCTTGAATCCTGGTATCCTAATCTCATTGCAACCTTGAATCCTGGTATCCTAATCTCATTGCAACCTTGAATCCTGGTATCATAATCTCATTGCAACCTTGAATCCTGATATCCTAATCTCATTGCGACCTTGAATCCTGATATCCTAATCTCATTGCAACCTTGAATCCTGATATCCTAATCTCATTGCAACCTTGAATCCTGGTATCCTAATCTCATTGCAACCTTGAATCCTGATATCCTAATCTCATTGCAACCTTGAATCCTGATATTCTAATCTCATTGCAACCTTGAATCCTGATATTCTAATCTCACAGCACCAGTTTTGTAAACACCAGATAGAATCTCACACCATCAGGAAACATCCGTGTCCTTGATTCTTCCGTTTGACGCAAGTACTATGCTTAATTATGTGATTCATAGACTCTACTAAATGCAAATGCAACACATCAAATCATGTGGAGTTTCACCGAAGTTGTTAACTCCTGCTCAGTTCCCCTGGCGTGAACAGAGCCACATATCATATCATATCATATATATGTACACATACCATATATACAGTGCTGTGAAAAAGTATTTGCCCCTTCCTGATTTCTTATTTTTTTGCACATTTGTCACACTTAAATGTTTCAGATCATCAAACTAATTTTAATATTACACAAAGATAACCCAAGTAAACATTAAATGCCGTTTTTATGTGCTCATTTTATTTATTAAGGGAAAAAAGCTATCCGAACCTTCATGGCCCTATGTGACTAAGTAATTGTCCCCCCTTGTTAAATCATGAATTTACTGTGGTTAATCACATTTTTTGGAAATCTGAGTTCAATTTCACTAGCCACACCCAGGCCTGATTACTGCCAGACCTGTTGAATCAATACATCCCTTAAATAGAACCTGTCTGACAAAGTGAAGTAGGCCAAAAGATCTCAAAAAGAAAGACATCATGCCGTGATCCAAAGAAATTCAGGAACAGATGAGAAACAAAGTAATTTACATCTATTAGTCTGAAAAGGGTTACAAAGCCATTTCGAAAGCTTTGGGACTCCAGCGAACCACGTGAGAGCCATTATCCACAAATGGAGAAAAATTGGAACAGTGGTGATCCTTCCCAGGAGTGGCCGGCCTACCAAAATTACCCCAAGAGCGCAGCGACGACTCATCCAAGAGGTCACAAAAGAAACCACAACAACAGCTAAAGAACTGCAGGCCTCAGTTAAGGTCAGTGTTCATGACTCAACCATAAGAGACTGGGCAAAAATCGCATTCATGGCAGAGATCCAAGGCGACCAAAAAGCGACCACTGCTGACCAAAAAGAACATAAAGGCTTGTCTCACTTTTGGCAAAAAACATCTTGATGATCCCCAAGACTTTTGGGAAAATATTCCGTGGACTGACGAGACAAAAGTTGAACTTGTTGGATGGTGTGCGTCCCGTTACATCTGGTGTAAAAGTAACACAGCATTTCGGAAAAGAACATCATACCAACAGTCAAATGTGGTGGTGGTAGTGTGATGGTGGTGGTAGTGATGGTAGTGTGATGGTCTGGGGCTGCTTTGCTGCTTCAGGACCTGGACGACTTGCTGTGATTGATGGAACCATGAATTCTGCTCTCTACCAAAACATCCTGAAGGAGAATGTCTGGCCATCAGTTTATGACCTCAAGCTGAAGCGCACTTGGGTTCTGCAGCAGGACAATGATCCAAAACACACCAGCAAGTCCACCTCTGAATGGCTTAAAAAAACAAAATGAAGGTTCTGGAGTGGCCTAGTCAAAGTCCGGACTTGAATCCGATTGAGATGCCGTGGCGTGACCTTAAAAAGGCGGTTCATGCTTGAAAACCCTCCAATGTGGCTGAATTAAAACAATTCTGCAAAGAAGAGTGGGACAAAATTCCTCTACAGCGATGTGAAAGAGTCATTGCCAGTTATCGCAAACGCTTGATTGCAGTTGTTGCTGCTGAGGGTGGCACAACCAGTTATTAGGTTTAGGGGGCAATTACTTTTTCACATAGGGCCATGAAGGTTCGGATAGCTTTTTTCCCTTTAATAAATAAAATCATCACTTAAAAAATGCATTTTGTGACAAAAAATAAGAAATCAGGAAGGGGGCAAATACTTTTTCACAGCACTGTATGTACACATATATCATATACATGATATGTACGCTTGTGTATTGCATGTGTAACTCTGTGTTGTTATTTGTGTCACACTGCTTTGCTTTATCTTGGCCATGTTGCAGTTGTAAATGAGAACTTGTTCTCAACTAGCTTACCTGGTTAACTAAAGGTGAAATAAAAAATAAATATAAAATATGGAGTTAAACCTAAGTTTCACCTCTGCTATGTTCCCCTGATTTGAATGCATCAACCTTGTTCGTTAAACAAATATAGACTTTATTACAGTTACCACCCGCAATGGGTTTCCTTAGGTGAGATGCAACATTCATGCCTTGAATCGTGTGGACTTTCCTCCTGCTACAGTTTCAACGGAATGGTTTCCCCGTCAGCAACTTGTCTTCCATTTCCATTTCCCTTCATCACATTCTCACCCAGCAGAATCCACCAGTCGCACCCATGCACACATCAGTACATACGATTCACACCTAATTTACAAGGGACTGTGGAAGGGGATCACCTCCTTAAAACATAGACACATGCATACAAACACACACAGCACTGATCACATCATTATCTATGATGGTTAGGTGAATTCTAGGACAGAAAAGTGGTAGTCTTTTTGCCTTTAATCAAGTTGGTAACATCTGATCTTGTCAAAGTGTCCTCCGTTACTCTGAAGCGGGGCTGGTGTCTGGCCACTTCCTCCGCCTTCTGGAACAGTTGCTGATATGGTAGGTGGGTTCCCACGGTGCTGCTGAACAACAAATACACCAGGTTTTGTACATAGGCTGTGAATGAAATAAAATATAATTACTCAAACATAATAGCAAGAGAAATAACTTTCTCTAGTTTTGTAACGGCGGTCCTCCTTCTCTTCGGTCGAAAAGGAGGAGTATTGATCGAACCAAGGCGCAGTGGAGTTTGAACACATATTTATTAACGAAAAAACACGAACTTGAATAAACTAACAAAACAACAAAACGATGTAGACAGACCTGAACAAACGAACTTACAAATACACGAAGCACGCTGACACAGGAACAGACTACATAAACGCACGAACAAACCGAAACATTCCCGTATGGTGTAACATCGACACAGACACAGGAGACAATCACCCACAAACAAACAGTGAGAACACCCTACCTAAATATGACTCTTAATTAGAGGAGAACGCAAAACACCTGCCTCTAATTAAGAGCCATACCAGGCAACCAAAACCAACATAGAAACAGATAACATAGACTGCCCACCCAAAACACATGCCCTGACCTAAACACATACAAAAACAACATAAAACAGGTCAGGACCGTTACAGAACCCCCCCCTCAAGGTGCGAACGCCGGGCGCACCAGCACAAAGTCCAGGGGAGGGTCTGGGTGGGCAGTTGACCACGGTGGTGGCTCCGGCTCTGGACGCTGTCCCCACACCACCATAGTCACCCAACGCTTCTGTCTACCCCTCCCAATGACCACCCTAAAACTCACATCCCCTAAATAAACGGCCAGCACCAGGAGAAGGGGCAGCACCGGGACAAGGGGCAGCACCGGGACAAGGGGCAGCACCGGGACAAGGGGCAGCACCGGGACAAGGGGCAGCACCAGGATAAGGGGCAGCACCGGGATAAGGGGCAGCACCGGGACAAGGGGCAGCACCGGGACAAGGGGCAGCACCGGGACAAGGGTCAACACCGGGACAAGGGGCAACACCGGGACAAGGGGCAACACCGGGACAAGGGGCAACACCGGGACAAGGGGCAGGTCCCGGCTGATATACTCTGGCAGATCCTGGCTGAGGGACTCTGGCAGGTCTATGCAGGCTGACGGCTCTCGACGCTCATGGCGGGCTGACGGCTCTCGACGCTCATGGCGGGCTGACGGCTCTCGACGCTCATGGCGGGCTGACGGCTCTTGACGCTCATGGCGGGCTGACGGCTCTCGACGCTCATGGCGGGCTGACGGCTCTCGACGCTCATGGCGGGCTGACGGCTCTCGACGCTCATGGCGGGCTGACGGCTCTCGACGCTCATGGCGGGCTGACGGCTCTCGACGCTCATGGCGGGCTGACGGCTCTCGACGCTCATGGCGGGCTGACGGCTTTGCAGGCTCATGGCAGACGGGCGGCTTTGCAGGCTCATGGCAGACGGATGGCTCAGACGGCGCTGGGGAGACGGATGGCTCAGATGGCGCTGGGGAGACGGATGGCTCAGATGGCGCTGGGGAGACGGATGGCTCAGATGGCGCTGGGGAGACGGATGGCTCTGGCCGGATACGGCGCACTGTAGACCTGGTGCGTGGTGCCGGAACTGGAGGCACCGTGCTAAGGATAAGCACCTTCCTACTAGTGCGGGGAGCAGGAACAGGGCACACTGTACTCTCAAAGCCTACTCTATCCCTGATGCGAGGTACCGGCACTGGTGACACCGGGCTGAGGACAAGCACATCAGGATTAGTAGGGGGAGAAGATACAATGTGTTCAGGGCTCTGGAGACGCACAGGAGGCTTAGTGCGTGGTGCCGGAACTGGAGGCACCGAACTGGATACACGCACTACAGAGAGAGTGCGTGGAGGAGGAACTGGGCTCAGGAGACGCACTGGTAGCCTAGTGCGTAGTGTAGGCACTGTAGGTACTAGGCTGGGGCGGGGAGGTGGCGCCGGAAATACCGGACCGTGGAGGCGTACTGGCACTCTTGAGCATTGAGCCTGCCCAACCTTACCTGGTTGAATGCTCCCGGTCGCCCGACCAGTGCGGGGAGGTGGAATAACCCGCACTATGTAGGCGAACCGGGGAAACCATGCGTAAGGCCGGTGCCATGTATGCCGGCCCGAGGAGACGCACTGGAGACCAGACGCGTTGAGCCGGCCTCATGACACCTGGCTCAATACCCAATCTAGCCCTACCAGTGCGGGGAGGTGGAATAACCCGCACTGGGCTATGCACTCCTACAGGAGACACAGTGCGCTCTACTGCGTAACACGGCGCCTGCCCGTACTCCCGCTCTCCACGGTAAGCCTGGGAAGTGGGCGCAGGTCTCCTACCTGCCCTTGGCCCACTACCTCCTAGCCCCCCCCCCAAGAAATTTTTGGGAATTACTTACGGGCTTTTTGGGCTTCCGTGCCAGACGCGTTCCCTCATAGCTCCGGTTCCTCTCTCCGGTAGCCTCTGCTCTCCTCAGTGCCTCCAGCTGTTCCCATGGCTTTTCGGGCTTCCAGCCACGTCTCCTTGCTGCCTCCTCAAACCACCGCTCCTGGGCTTTAGCTGCCTCCCTCTCTTCCTGAGAGCGGCGATTCTCTCCTGCCTTAGCCCAGGGACCTTCTTCATTCAATATCTGCTCCCAAGTCCAGAAGTCCTTGTTGCCCTGTCCTTTACTCCATTTACTCCGCTGCTTGGCTCTGGAATGGTGGGTGATTCTGTAACGGCGGTCCTCCTTCTCTTCGGTCGAAAAGGAGGAGTATTGATCGAACCAAGGCGCAGTGGAGTTTGAACACATATTTATTAACGAAAAAACACGAACTTGAATAAACTAACAAAACAACAAAACGATGTAGACAGACCTGAACAAACGAACTTACAAATACACGAAGCACGCTGACACAGGAACAGACTACATAAACGCACGAACAAACCGAAACATTCCCGTATGGTGTAACATCGACACAGACACAGGAGACAATCACCCACAAACAAACAGTGAGAACACCCTACCTAAATATGACTCTTAATTAGAGGAGAACGCAAAACACCTGCCTCTAATTAAGAGCCATACCAGGCAACCAAAACCAACATAGAAACAGATAACATAGACTGCCCACCCAAAACACATGCCCTGACCTAAACACATACAAAAACAACATAAAACAGGTCAGGACCGTTACAAGTTTGGAAGTAATTATATATGGTAATAGAGGGACTGTAACTAATAGATTCAGGCCGGTGACTCTGACGCCGTTACTATGCTTTGATATTGCGGACATGTTTTGCCATTTGCTGCCATAGCTATATGTGTTGTAGACAAGTACCATCCTTCAATTGTTTTTGCCCTAGGAAATGCATGATAAACGTATGAGAACTGGTATGTTGTTTGGGGTTAGAAAACAAAGCCTCTTGAATCCCAGCTAGCTGGCTAGCTAGCTACCTAACTTGCAAATCTGGGTTAGTTAGCTATCATTGTCTGAGTTTAAATGAGTTGGCTAGCTAGCTAATGTTAGCTAGCTAGTTCGAGTTGAAAAATGACTGAAGGCACCCTGTACCCCCACCCCTAGAGCTATTCTTATTTCTACTCAAGAGCTGCCCGATTTTATCTTATGTGATCTGTTTTTCCTTTCTGTTCCGTCTACCATCTTCAGCAAGTGTTTATTCGAGTTCCCCTTGTTGTGGCTCTATTAGTTTGTTGTCCCTAACTCTTAACTATAGTTATTTCTCATGCGTAAAAATTATCTCCAGTCCACAAACAGATGTTTTTCAGAAAAGTGAGCTACCACTGAAAAGTGTTTAGTTCCATTCCGGTTTTGAGATGGAGGTCTGTGTGCTTTTAGGTATTTGCCCTGTGTCTTGTGCATTGTGTGTGTCACCATGGAAAATTGCATGTCATTGATTTCAACACAATGCCTAAGAGACTGTTTCTGCTTTGGTCAATGCATGACAGAGCTGCTACAGATCTCTGTCTGTCTGTCACATCAGTAAATCCCCAAGGAGCCTGTTAACAATCAGAGAATGGGGGGAAAGTAAATGGGAGCGCCCCTTCTCCCTGACACCATCATGTTCCAATTGTTTGTGGTCAAGAGTTGATATGTGGACCTGTCACAGCTTGCTGGCCTATAGAATGCCCTTTGTGCACTTTACCATGAGGCTAAAGCCACCCTGATTGCCTATCTGTATACACTTGTCACCTTAGTTGTGACTGGCTATGGTGGTGAGAGCAAACCCTAGACATAGGGAAGTAAGGTTTGGTCTGTGTTCTATTGCCATCATGATGGATGTCTCAGATACCCTATGAGAGGAGCAGGTGGGCAGGACTTATCCTGTACATGTGTTGATCCCCTGTCATTTCACAGAACCCGGAATCTGTCAGAGATTTAAATTGACTGCAGGCAAAAAGTATGTTTTAGATGCTACAGCAAAAATAATGAAACATAACTTTAATATCATTAACCCTTTAGATCTGTAGTTCATTGCGTGCCAAGAACTACACACATAGAAAAAGCTTAAATGACTTGTGCCAGTTTACATAACGAAGAGGAGTAACTGTAAAGTTACGGAAAAGCTGTGGAGGTGTTTCACCGATGGAGAGTTAGCGCGTCAGGGTAGGGAATAGCCGTGGAGATCATAACCTTCAGTCACATAGAAATCAAATCAAATTTTATTGATCACACACATGGTAAGCAGATGTTATTGCGAGTGTAGCAAAGTGCTTGTGGTTCTAGTTCCAACAGTGCAGCAATATCTAACATGTAATCTAACAATTCCACAACAACTACCTAACACACAAATCTACGGAATAAGAACATATACATAGTTTGGGGTCACTTAGAAATGTCCTTGTTTTTGAAAGAAAAGTACTTTTTTTGTCCATTAAAATAACATCAAATTGATCAGAAAAACCGTGCTCAGTTCTGCACCAGGGCCTCCCACTCCTCTTTCTATTCTGGTTAGAGTCAGTTTGCGCTGTTCTGTGAAGGGAGTAGTTAGTATACAGAGTAGTACCAGATCTTCAGTTTCTTTGCAATTTCTCACATTGAATAGCCTTCATTTCTCAGAACAAGAATAGACTGACGAGTTTCAGAAGAAAGTGCTTTGTTTCTGGCCATTTTGAGCATGTGATCGATCTCACAAATCCTGATGCTCCAGATACTCAACTAGTCTAAATAAGGCAATTTTTATTGCTTCTTTAATCAGCACAATCATTTTCAGCTGTGCTAAGATAATTGCAAAAGGGTTTTCTAATGATCAATTAGCCTTTTAAAATGATTCACTTGGATTAGCTAACACAGCATTGATATAATTTTTTATTTAACTAAGCAAATCATTTAAGAACAAATTCTTCTTTACAATGACAGCCTAGGAACAGTGGGTTAACTGCCTTGTACCAGATATTCCATAAAACATCTGCCATTTCCAGCTACGATAGTAATTTATATAACATATATAACATATATTTTCTTTCAAAAACAAGGACATTTCTAAGTGACCCCCAACTTCTGAACGTGGCATTATTAAAGTGACTAGTGATCCATTTATTAAAGTGGCCAATGATTTCAAATCTGTATATAGGCAACAGCCCCTGTGTGTTAGTGATGGCTGTTTAACAGTCCGATGGCCTTGAGAAAGAAGCTGGGGTCATTGTGTATGCAGCACTTCAGTGGGCTGCTCAATGACGTGATCACACAGTTCCTTTCATTCATTCCTTCCTTCATTTGGGCCAGCTCACTGATCTCTCCATCTAAATAGGCATTGAAGATGTAAGCCACAAGAACGACAATAGTTTTCACTATTATATGATGAAAGTCTGGGGATCATCAGTTTAAGAACTATTTTCAGTTTGAGAGGATGGATTGTCTGACCCAGAAGATGAAGGAGAAGAAGAGGCCTGTGATAATGTGACGGACTGTTTACCATGGCATTGATTTAAAATATAGCTGTCTGGGTGACTTATAGATCAGGCATAACAACCTAACCACCCCAACCCGAGCGATGCATGCATGTGTGCAGACATGGAAGCATTTACACACAAGTCTATTTTTGGAAGTCTTTTTGGGAAACTTGTGTAATTGTGTTGATATGATATACTTTATTGTCAGTTTATTGTCAGAAATGTCTTCCTTTGATCCAACCCTGCTGAGAGAGAGAGAGAGAGAGAGAGAGAGAGAGAGAGAGAGAGAGAGAGAGAGAGAGAGAGAGAGAGAGAGAGAGAGAGAGAGAGAGAGAGAGAGAGAGAGAGAGAGAGAGAGAGAGAGAGAGAGAGAGAGAGAGAGACACACACAGAGGTTGGAGAGCAAGATCAGTTTAGGAGTTAAGTGCCTTGCATGTTGAAGCATGTGTGTGTGTGTGCATATAATATCTCTCTGTCTATATATATATATATACTGTGTGTATATATATATATATATATATATATATATATATATATATATACTAGCATTCAAAAGTTTGGGGTCACTTAGAAATGTTCTTGTTTTTGAAAGAAAAACACTTTTTTTGTTATTAAAATAACATCAAATTGATCAAAAATACAGTATAGACATTGTTAATTTCTCAATAGGGGGTGCTGTTTTCACTTTGTAAAAATTTCGTTCCCAAATTAAACTGCCTCGTACTCAATTCTTGCTCGTACAATATGCATATTATTATTACTATTGGATAGAAAACACTCTCTAGTTTCTAAAACCGTTTGAATTATATCTGTGAGTAAAACAGAACTCAAGTTGGAGCAAACTTCCTGTGAGGAAGTGAGAAATCTGAAATAAGGCAGGCTGTTCTAGGGTCAGTTTATTAATTTGCATGTCTTCTATTGGTCGAGATGCATTGCATACGCCTTCCCCTAGATGGCAGCAAATAGTGAGAATTGGAATGGAGTTGCTAGGCAGATCTGAGGCCATATAAAGGGTCTTGGAACGTGGGGTGCAGTCTTTTCAACATTCGCCATGACGCAAGACAGACCTCAGGATGGCGTTCTGGAAAGCTCCCGTTATAGGCCTTAGATATATCCGGCTCTGATTTTATTCGATATAGGTGTTAAAGACATCATAATGTTGTTATTTTAAACCGAGTTATGTCAGTTTATATCAGTATATTGCGATTTTCGGATATTTCTTTGTGCTGCGTTATAGTGAGTTGGGCACGTCTGGGCCACACGGCTAATGTTTACTGCTAATTCCAAAGTTGAAGGCGACAATCTACAACCGAGCAACGATTATTTTGGACAAAGGACAACTTGCCCAAGATTCTGATGAAAGCTCATCAAAAAGTAAGAACTATTTATGATGTTAATTCGTTGTTCTGTTGAAAAATGTAAAACTCCTATTCCGCCATTAATTTCGGTGCGGTCTCGCTTTAACGCACGCTGTATGTCGTAGTAATGTTAATTTTAAAAATCTAACACAGCGGTTGCATTAAGAACTAATGTATCTTTCATTTGCTGTCCAACCTGTATTTTTTTGTCAAGTTTATGATTAGTTAATGATTGGATTAGGTGCCTCTCCCAAGATTTCTCCCGACATTTTGTTGGCAGCTTGGCTACTATTCTCATTGTATAACCACGATTTGTGCCGCTAAATATGCACATTTTCGAACAAACTCTATATGTATTGTGTAATATGATGTTATAGGACTGTCATCTGAAGAAGTTTGAGAAGGTTAGTGAAAAAATTTATATCTTTTGCTGGTTTATTCGTTATCGCTATTGTTGGCTTGAATCAATGCTGTTGTGTGGTTGGCTATTGTAGTAAGCTAATTTAATGCTATATTGTGTTTTCGCTGTAAAACACTTAAAAAATCAGAAATATTGGCTGGATTCACAAGATCTTTGTCTTTCATTTGCTGTACGCTGTGTATTTTTAATAAATGTTTTATGATGAGTATTTAGGTAATTCACGTTGGTCTCTGTAGTTATTCTAGTTGCTTTGGTGAGAGTTGTGATGGTGGCTGCAATGTAAAACTATGATTTATACCTGAAATATGCACATTTTTCTAACAAAACATATGCTATACAATAAATATGTTATCAGACTGTCATCTGATGAAGTTATTTCTTGGTTAGTGACTATTTATATCTTTATTTGGTCGAAATTGTGATAGCTACCTATGCAGGAAAAAAACGGTGGGAAAAAAAAGTTGTGTCTTTTGCTATCGTGGTTAGCTAATAGAAATACATATTGTGTCTTCCCTGTAAAACATTTTAAAAATCAGAAATGATGGCTGGATTCACAAGATGTGTATCTTTCATCTGGTGTCTTGGACTTGTGATTTAATGATATTTAGATGCTAGTATTTACTTGTGACGCTATGCTAGGCTATGCTAGTCAGCTTTTTTACTGATGGGGGTGCTCCCGGATCCGGGATTGTGATGAAGTAGAAGTTAATGTTGTAAATGACTATTGTAGCTGAAAACGGCAGATTTTTATGGAATATCTACATAGGCGTACAGAGGCCCATTATCAGCAACCATCACTCCTGTGTTTCAATGGCACGTTGTGTTAGCTAATCCAAGTTGATCATTTTAAAAGGCTAATTTATCATTAGAAAACCTTTTTGCAATTATGTTAGCACAACTGAAAACTGTTGTTCTGATTAAAGAAGCAATAAACTGTCCTTCTTTAGACTAGTTGAGTATCTGGAGCATCAGCATTTGTGGGTTCGATTACAGGCTCAAAATGGCCAGAAACAAAGCACTCTCTTCTGAAACTCATCAGTCTATTCTTGTTCTGAGAAATGAAGGCTATTCCATGTGAGAAATTGCAAAGAAACTGAAGATCTCGTACAATGCTGTGTACTACTCCCTTCATAGAACAGCGCAAAATGGCTCTAACCAGAATAGAAAGAGGAGTGGGAGGCCCCGGTGCACAACTGAGCAAGAGGACAAGTACATTAGAGTGTCTTGTTTGAGATACAGACGCCTCACAAGTCTGGCAGCTGGCAGCTTCATTAAATAGTACACACAAAACACCAGTCTCAACGTCAACAGTGAAGAGTCGACTCCGGGATGCTGGCCTTCTAGGCAGAGTTGCAAAGAAAAAGCCATATCTCAGACTGGCCAATAAAAACAAAAGATTAAGATGGACAGACACTGGACAGAGGAACTCTGCCTCGAAGACCAGCATCCCGGAGTCGCCTCTTCACTGTTGACGTTGAGACTGGTGTTTTGCGGGTACTATTTAATGAAGCTGCTAGTTGAGGACTTGTGAGCCGTTTCCAGCTACAATAGTCAGTTACAACATTAACAATGTCTACAGTGTATTTCTGATAAATTTGATGTTATTTTAATGGACAAAAATTTTGCTTTCCTTTCAAAAACATGGACATTTCTAAGTGACCCCAAACTTTTGAACGGTAGTGTATATGACTATTACAGTATTGCATGGTTATACTTTAGTCAATACACACATGTGGGAGTTAAATTGGGCCATTGCACCCTCTAGTGTTAGTAATGGAGAATACATTACATGAAATTACAAATTGGCTTTGATAAAGACACACAGTGCATGCTTGCCCTCTGCTGGGCAAAATATCAAAGTTGAAGGTTTGTGATAAAAACTGTATGGAAAAGTGTGTGCGAGAGAATCTGGTCGACTTAGGGTTGGCTACTAATCAGTTTAGCTGACTGGTAAATCGGTTGGTTGGCTTGTCCTCACATAGCTAATCAGGAGGTGGATGAGGTGGATTGGTCCCTGAGATGTGTTTACTTAAACCCACCAATCGGGCTCATCCTGATTCACTACGCAAACATTTAAGTGGTTACATCACACCGAAGGCAGGAGGCAGCCACAGGAGAGCACTGAAAAAGAAGTGAATGAGGTCAATGGACAAATGGATTCTGAGTAGAGAGAGTTCTAGTGGTTCTTGGAAAGGTTCTGTTTTCCCCGTCTGTGCCACATAGCAGTGTTTGTGATGAACTGCAAACTCCCACAGCTGTCGATTATATCCATCAATTAGTTATGTAATGCAATGAGATATGATGGGTGTTTAGGGTAGGTCGAATGAGGTCACGCATGCCTAATCTTTATGTATGTAGGAGGCTATTCCCACTAAGATAAAATACAGTTTTCAAGACGAAGTGGTTAAAACAAGTATTTTAAACATTGCTGTCGTGGATTTTGGGCTCTCTTTGGCCGTGCACAAATCAATCAGATGCCTCGACTGAGAAACTCCTTCATGCTGTCATGTCACACAGCCACTTTCTCTGTGAAAGATGGATGTCAGCGCGACCCAGCCCCCCCCATTGGGACACAGATCAGGGTGACGGAGGGTGCTGGATCTCCGTTTGGAACAGTGACGTGCGTGCGGGGTGAGGCGGCCCTAGCAGGAACAGATGGAGCCGAGCTGCTGCTCAGGGGACTGAAGCTACCTGATGACGTTCTGCTCCACTGAGACCCCCAGGCCCATGGTTGCCCGGCCTTCCCTCTCCTCCATCCATCCATCCGGGGTGGTCTGTACAGTCGCTGACTGCAACAACCGGGGGCACAGAGCTGAGCCATAACATGTTTTTTCCCCCTGTGTAGATTTGTGAAGAGATATACTATGGAATCAAGCTTGATTCATTGCATTTTATAGTGAGCAGTGTTACTTCTCTTTGGTAAATGTTACATGAATGGATCTGGATGAATCAGTCTCATTCTCAGATTCATTTATTTTCATGTTCATGTCCAGTGGCCCTGGTGTGAGCGCTATGAACACTGCCTCAAATGCCCCATTTGCATAGCCTCTCGTTTAACAAGTCTCCATTCACAGTAACGACACAAGAAAGCGCTGTTTCAGCGTATACTGTAGCCTCTAATTCATCCAAGACAGACAACTATAAAGAAAATGGGATGAGAGAGAAACCTCCTTCCTCAGGGTATCCAGTCAGGTAAAGAACAGCACAATGTGACTTGATTTCCTTCTCTTTGTCTCCTCCATTCTCTCTGCCTTGCAGTCTAACCAAGCCTACGCGTGAGGTTATAGTTTCACACTCTCCCTCAACCATCATATATCCTGCTTGTCAAACGTTTGACCCCGAAACCACCCTGCTTCATCTTCATCAACCACTCTGTCATGTAGTAGGGTGTCTATTCTGTCTAACCACCCTGGTACCTTTGGACTTCTTCATTGTGTAGGACCTGACCTGGGATCAGTGCTTTGTGCTTGTTGGTATGATGTGAATGGT
Source organism: Salvelinus fontinalis (assembly GCF_029448725.1). Classification (NCBI taxonomy): domain Eukaryota; kingdom Metazoa; phylum Chordata; class Actinopteri; order Salmoniformes; family Salmonidae; genus Salvelinus; species Salvelinus fontinalis. The sequence continues at coordinate 44,957,663 of NC_074697.1, read as the reverse complement.
CGTGACATTTGGAGCTGTGGCGGAGCCAGTGTACAGAGAAGAGAGAGGGTAAAGCAAAGCAGCTCATCTGTGAGAGTTGTTTCATGCAGCTCACCACTAGCAGAGGGCTGTTTGTGTGTGTGATTCTCAGTGGCCTCTCGCTCACTACAGAGGAATTGCTGCACCATGGGCATATGTGTCCCTCTCTCCAGTATGATATTAGGGACGGGGGGAAGCAAGTTGTGTGTTTTTGGTGGTGTGTGGGGGGGGGGGGGGGGTGTACAGATCTGTGGCATTCATGTTCAGGGATAGCATTCAACCAGCCTTGGTTCAATGATTCATGCCATTTGGGGCGGGTCGATGTCCAACCAGAGATGCATTTTAACATTGTTAGCCGGGCCAAGTGTGTTCAGGAGCCGTCATGTCCATCCTTACCCCCATTGCTGACATATTTGTGAGGTCAGGTTACTTGAGGGTGCATGATCACCATTGGGAATGAAAGACTCAGTCTAAGGACACACTAAATTGGATGCACAAGAGGTTGAAGATAAATTCACCTGACTGTCATGGGTCTAGACACTCAGTGGTCAATGACTCAGGTCAGAAGTACTAGTTTGGTCTCTCTACTCCTGCCCTGCATTAACTCACAGTGCACCCTTTATTTCTACAGTCTCTATGGGTACCCTAGGTGCATTTATAAGAGTCTACCTGCTGAGCAACTTTGATTCAATCCCAATACCCTCCCCCTCGTTCACGAGCGTCCCTTGACGGGGGAGTGGCACCGAAAACGGAGCAACTAGTGGTAGGGAGAGATACATTAGGCCTAGGGAATGGAACATCACTACATCACTCACGCACGTCAAACTGCCAACAGATACCACGCCAACAGATTCCATTGACGACGAGCCTTGTGTTTTTTCACAATGCCTGTACTGGTGGCAGTAACAGTTTTCCTAATATTTCTCATGTAACAAATACGTGCTTACCATTTGAGCAACAAATGAGAACAGCAGGGCAACAATGTGCCTGTAATGTAGACTACCCATCATCTGTGGTTCAATGTGGAGTAGTACCGAAGCAGGACTTTCAGTCCATAGCAGTAGGGAGGGTGGGTGCACGGGCTGCTGCGTAGTCACTATGGGAACTCTTTCTAGAGCATCCGGTTAAATTGTACATATATATATATTTTTTTTCACCCCTTTTTTCTCCCCAATTTCGGGGTATCCAATTGGTAGTAGTTACAGTCTTGTCTCATCACTGCAACTCCCGTACGGACTTGGGAGAGGCGAAGGTCGAGAGCCATGCGTCCTCCTGAACACAACCCAACCAAGCCGCACTGCTTCTTGACACAATGGAAACATCGTACACTTGGCGAATCAGTCTCGTTCTCAGATTCATTTATTTTCATGTTCATGTTCTGTGACCCTGGGGAGTGAGCGTTATAAACACTGACTCTAATTTCCCACCTGCATAGCATCTCGTTTAACAAGTCTCCATTCAAAGTAACGACACTAGAAATGACTGTTTCAGCATATACTGTAGCCTCTAATTAATCTCTGACAGATGATTTTAAAAGACAAAAAGGGATAAGAGAGAGAAACCTCCTTCCTCAGGGTATCCAGTCAGGTAAAAAACAGCACAATGTGACTTGATTTCCTTTTCTTTGTCTCCTCCATTCTCTCTGCCTTGCAGTCTAACCAAGCCTACGCGTGAGGTTATAGTGTCACACTCTCCCTCAACCATCATAGATCCTGCTTGTCAAACGTTTGACCCCGAAACCACCCTGCTTCAACGTCTTCATCAACCACTCTGTCATGTAGTAGGGTGTCTATTCTGTCTAACCACCCTGGTACCTTTTGGACTTCTTCATTGTATAGGATTGGCCTGGGATCAGTGCTTTGTGAATGTTGGTATGATGTGAATGTTAGTGACAGAGTTTGGAGCTGTACCGTAGACAAGAGAGAGCGCAGCAGCTCATCTGTGAAAGATACTGTGTGCAGCTTACCATTAGAGACCCTTTTTGTCTGTGTGTGTATACTGTATGAGTGCATGACTCTGTGTTTGTGTATGTCTTACTGTGTGTGTGTGCGTGTAGCCTTTTTGCACTACAGTAAAATCAATGCACCTTAGGCATACAGTTGAAGTCGGAAGTGTACATACACCTTAGCCAAATACATTTAAACTCAGTTTTCACAATTCCTGACATTTAATCCTAGTAGAAATTCCCTGTCTTAGGTCAGTTAGGATCACTACTTTATTTTAAGAATGTGAAATGTCAGATTAATAGTAGATTATTCAGCTTTTATTTCAGCTTTGATTTCGTTCATCACATTCCCAGTGGGTCAGAAGTATACATACACTCAATTAGTATTTGGTAGCATTGCCTTTAAATTATTTAACTTGAATCAAATGTTTCGGGGAGCCTTCCACAAGCTTCCCACAATAAGTACGGTGAATTTTGGCCCATTCCTCCTGACAGAGCTGGTGTAACTGAGTCAGGTTTGTAGGCCTCCTTGCTCGCACACGCTTTTTCAGTTCTGCCCACACATTTTCTATAGGATTGAGGTCAGGGCTTTGTGAAGGCCACTCCAATACTTTGATTTTGTTGTCCTTAAGCCATTTTGCCACAACTTTGGAAGTATGCTTGGGGTCATTGTCCATTAGGAAGACCCATTTGCGACCAAGTTTTAACTTCCTGACTGATGTCTTGAGATGTTGCTTCAATATATCCACATCATTTTCCTTTCACATGATGTCATCTATTTTGTGAAATGCACCAGTCCCTCCTGCAACAAAGCACCCCCACAACATGATGCTGCCACCCCCGTGCTTCACGGTTAGTGTAACGGATGTGAAATGGCTAGCTAGTTAGCGGGTATGCGCTAGTAGCATTTCAATCAGTTACGTCACTTGCTCTGAGACTTAAGTAGTGTTGCCTCTTGCTCTGCAAGGGCCGCGGCCTTTGTGGAGCGATGGGTAACGCTGCTTCGTGGGTGACCGTTGTTGATGTGTGCAGAGGGTCCCTGGTTCGCGCCCGTGTCGGGGCGAGGGGACGACGTAAAGTTAAACTGTAACATTAGGATGGTGTTCTTTGGCTTGCAAGGCTCCCCCTTTTTCCTCCAAACATGGTCATTATGGCTAAACAGTTCTATTTTTGTTTCATCAGACCAGAGGACATTTCTCCAAAAGTACAATCTTTGTCCCCTCGTGCAGTTGCAAACTGTAGTCTGGCTTTTTTATGGCACTTTTAGAGCAGTGGCTTTTTCCTTGCTGAGCCGCCTTTCAGGTTATGTCGATATATGACTCGTTTTACTGTGAATATAGATACTTTTGTACCTGTTTCATCCAGCATCTTCACAAGGTCCTTTGCTGTCGTTCTGGGATTGATTTGCACTTTCGCACCAAAGTACGTTCATCTCTAGGAGACAGAACGCATATCCTTCCTGAGTGGTATGACGGTTGCGTGGTCCCATGGTGTTTATACTTGCGTACTATTGTTTGTACAGATGAACGTGGTACCTTCAGGCATTTGGAAATTGCTCCCAAGGATGAACCAGACTTGTGGAGGTCTGCAATTCTTTTTTTGAGGTCTTGGCTGATTTCTTTTGATATTCCCATGATGTCAAGCAAAGAGGCACTGAGTTTAAAGGTATGCCTTGAAATACATCCACAGGTACACCTCCAATTGAATCAATTTATGTCAATTAGCTTATCATAAACTTCTAAAGCCATGAAATAATTTTCTGGAATTTTCCAAGCTATTTCAAGGCACTGGCATAGAGTATGTAAACCTCTGACCCACTGGATTTGTGATAAGTGAAATAATCTGTCTGTAAACTATTGTTGGAAAAATTACTTGTGTCATGCACAAAGTAGTTGTCCAAACCGACTTTCCAAAACTATAGCTTATTTACCAGAAATTTGTGGAGTGGTTGAAAACAAGTTTTAATGACTCCAACGAAAGTGTATGTAAACTTCCGACTTCAACTGTATGTGTCCTTCTCTCCAGTATGTCGTTAGGGATAAATGAATGATAGCCTAGAGCAGAGAGAGGGATATCCTCCCATCTAGGAGCCTCCTGGTGGGCATGTAGAAAGCACAGCATGATAGGTTAATTTAGCCTCTCTGATGGTGTGGAACTGAGTACGAATCAGTTTTAATGTGCAGAACGGTGGCATTCACAGGAGCAGTCATGTCCATCCTTACCCCCATTGCTGACTTATTAGGGTGTGTTTGTTTTTGAAGGTACTGGAGCCCGCTGAGTAAGTGCACAGATCCATGGCATGGATGTTTTGGATGTTTAGGGATAGCATTCAACCAGCTTTGTTCAATGATTCATGCCATTTGGGACAGTTCGATGTCCAACCAGAGATGCATTTTAACATTGTTAGCCGGGCCAAGTGTGTTCAGGAGCCGTCATGTCTATCCTTACTGCTGACATATTTGTGAGGTCAGGTTACTTGAGGGTGCATGAGAAATGAGAAATGTCCATGGGAAATGAGTCAATCTAAGGACACACACAATGAGATGCACCAGAGGTTGAAAATACATTCACCTGACTGTCATGGGTCTAGACACCCAGTGGTCAATGACTCAGGTCAGAAGTACTAGTTTGGTCTTTCTGCTCCTGCCCTGCATTAACTTATAGTCCCCTTTATTTTCTACAGTCTCTATGGTGCACTAGGTGCATTTCTAAAGGATAAAAGCTTAAATAAGGGACTACCTGCAGAGAACTTTTTTTATTTTTTATTTATTTTACCAGGTAAGTTGACTGAGAACACGTTCTCATTTGCAGCAACGACCTGGGGAATAGTTACAGGGGAGAGGAGGGGGATGAATGAGCCAATTGTAAACTGGGGATTATTAGGTGACCATGATGGTTTGAGGGCCAGATTGGGAATTTAGCCAGGACACCGGGGTTAACATCCCTACTCTTACGATAAGTGCCATGGGATCTTTAATGACCTCAGAGAGTCAGGATACCCGTTTAACGTCCCATCCAAAAGACGGCACCCTACACAGGGCAGTGTCCCCAATCACTGCCCTGGGGCATTGGGATATTTTTTAGACCAGAGGAAAGAGTGCCTCCTACTGGCCCTCCAACACCACTTCCAGCAGCATCTGGTCTCCCATCCAGGGACTGACCAGGACCAACCCTGCTTAGCTTCAGAAGCAAGCCAGTAGTGGTATGCAGGGTGGTATGCTGCTGGCATACTACTTTGAAGGTAGTAATATCCCTGCAGTCAAACTGCTGGTCCATTTGACTCAGGCCCAAAGTGTTTTAAGATGACAAGGTAACTTTGTGTTTTAGACAACAGTAAGAAAAGCAAAGTCAATGTTAAATGCCAACTGTAGAGTTTTTTTTTTTTTTTTTATAATTTAAAGGCCCAGTGCAGTCAATCTTATGTATTTCCTGTGTTTTGTATCAATTGTACAACAGCTGATGAAACTAACACTGTACAAGTGTGGAAAAATGTGATATATTTGCGGGTTGAAAATATAATTTAGATAGGACCTTCTAATCAGCAGGTTTTTGCATGGGTGGAGTTTTGGCTGGTGACATCACCAGCCGATATAAGTTAATAGACCAATAACAAAGGAGGGTAGTTAGTATGCTCACTTACTTACTTTATTGTGTATTTCATATTTATTATTCTTATTTCTTGTGTTTTTTTTCTAGTAATACATCGTTATTGATTATTGCATTGTTAGGTTTTGAGTTTGCAAGAAAGACATTTCAAAGTACTTGTGCATGTGACATTAAAACTTGAAACAAATAATTCCAAATTTCTCTACCAATGCTAGTTTTCAGGTTACATATCCCTCCCATTAAGTCCCTCCAATTAGGCCCCTCTATCAGGCCACTCCCACACAGTCCTAACAAAATTCTTGCTTGAAAGTATTTTTTGCTTAAAAGTTATTTTTGACCATTGTTTTTAATGGAAATGTAACGGATGTGAAATGGCTAGCTAGTTAGCGGTGGTGCGCGCTAATAGCCTAATAGCCCTTCAAAGTGACGTCACTTGCTCTGAGACCTTGAAGTAGTGGTTCCCCTTGCTCTGCAAGGGCCGTGGCTTTTGTGGAGCGATGGGTAACGATGCTTCGTGGGTGTCAGTTGTTAATGTGTGCAGAGGGTCCCTGGTTCGCGCCCGGATCGGGCGAGGGGACAGACTAAAGTTATACTGTTACAGAAACATCACAGTAAAGTACTGAATTGTTACCCAAAAATGGTTTGATATTGAAATAAAAATGGCTGCTTTTGGCCTTTAAGCATGGTGAATTTGTTTAACTTAAAAAAAAAAAATACTAACAGACCATCGCTTTGTCAGGAGTTCACATTGATTTGCTGCAGGATATCTGGCGAGCGGTGACAGTCATGGCAGTTGCATGACATTTGAGTGCAGATGAACCCAGTGATGTGGAAGCATCACCTCTAAGCTAACACAACTTATTCCCTAAGGTCCCTACGGTTCTGCTTTGAAAAACAGACATTTCTCACAAAGAGTTGAACTTGATCTGAGGGCACAACAGCAGCATACAGGGAATAGAGTCCCTCAGGAGGACTATGTTCTGCTGTTATGAAGCTGTGATAGAGAAGACTCAACATGTACTAAGAGTACAAAACATTAGGAACACCTTCCTAATTTTGAGTGGCACACCATTTTGCCCTCAGAACAGCCTCAATTATTCGGGCCATGGACTCTACAAGGTGTCTAAAGCATTCTAAAGGGATGCTGGCCCATGTTGACGCCAATAATTCCCACTGTTGTGTCAAGTTGGCTGGTGTCCTTTGGACCATTCTTGAGACACATGGGTAACTGTAGCTAGCTACCTGACAGGAGTGCTTGCTATCGACGTTAGCTTGCTAGTTACATTTAATAGCTTTAGGTTGAGTGTTTCTAAACTCAACTTCACGATTTCCACCAAGGATGTTGCCTCGCTGATCATCACACTCCCTAGCTTGGGCAAGGGACATTTAAGGTACACTCTGATGTGATGATGTAAAATGTCATTTTAGGGCTGAGGTTTTAAGGCCGAGGGCTGTCTACATTGAGTTTGGACTGCAGCCCATGTCTTAATGGTCTCGAAGACTTAAACATCCTTCTTCAACCTGTCTATTCCCCTTCATCTACACTGACTGAAGTGGATTTAACAAGTGACACAAATAAGGGATCATACCTTTTCAGTTGGTCAGTCTGTCATGGAAAGAGCACGTTCCCACTCAGTGTACAATTCATGAACAGCAACCGTTTTCACAGAACCAGCAACATCCTCAGTAATAGGGTACATTCACGCTCTGTGCCAGAAAGGAGGTGTTCTTTTTTAAAGCTAAACTGCCACTCTGGCTCAGAGAGAAGACATCATGCTGCTGCTTTCACAACTACTGCTGAAAACCTGACCCTGCTTCAACCCTGCTCCAAAAAAGTGCTCGTCTGGAAGTTAGGGGCACTGTATAGTTTTGTTCTGTTTGATGTCTATGTATAATGTCAAATCCAGCTCAAACATACATTGTGTTTTGTTATATTTCTGTTGACAATGAACACCACTTTGCCAGTGGGTGTACTTTAACAGAGGGCTGTGACATAGCTGCCTTTCAAAACGACACATTCTGCACAGTGCAGTTATCGTCTTGAGGTGGAAAGAGAAATGGGAAGGAGGTTACTTTATCTTGTCACCCTGTTAACAACCAAATAGTGTTTTATTTTGAGAGAAGAAGAGCCGCTAGTCCTATGGTGCTGTGAGCATTACACTTGAGCTCTTTCACCTTGTTCGCTATTATGAGATGTTTTCATTTTTAAATGGCTTAGAGGTAATCCCCCCAAAAAGGTGACCTTAAAAGTCTTACTTCAATTTGAAGTCACATGCAAAGGAAATTCATATTTTCCCATTTCATTATGAATTCGACCTGAACCTGATGGATTAACGGCACAAGAGGAACTTGAGAATAATACATACTGTATGTAATGTGTTTCCACTTTTGAAATACAGTACCTTGACGATTTTTTTATTTACGTTTTTGTACTACATGAGGAGAAATGCACAATTGCACTGCATAATCTTTGTTTTCAAGACCTAGGGCAAGTTTCAGAAGATTATTTTGGCTTCATTACCCCATATGAACTTGAAAATCCCTTCCGTCATCAGAATCCGTAACAAGCTCTATTTGAAGTTCTTTGCCCATTACTAGAGCAAAATTAGGAATTTGCATGTCAAATCCATTAAGAGAGGAGAAAACTGCCCTAACTGACCTAGTAACAGTGTCCTATCCGTCTCTCCAACAATAGCTTTACCTACGTGAGAGGGACAAACACGCCATAGCACGTGCACTGTAGCATTAGTGGGTCTCAATGTGATAAATGAACGTGGCAAAGTGACCATAACTTGGTGGACATATTGAGGTTTGAAGAGGCAGCCATCCACACGGAGTTGTTCTCAGGAGTGATGTGAAGTTCATCAGTACAATGACAGGGATATACCGTAAAACCAACCAGTCTCCATCTATTTTGGAGAGGCTATTATTCATCATGAGTGGGGTTTGACTCTGCTGAGTGTACTTGATGTGACGGTTGCAGTAATCCTACAGATGTGCAAGTGGACGTAATAAGCCACTCAGTGCATCCACAAAACATTAGTCAGCATCAGCCCCCATTGTGTTCTCATTCCATTGAAAAAGACTCCATGCACTCTACCGGTCACATGCTATGGCTAAATTACTGTTATCATTATCATGAGCTGAGGTGGTGGTGGGAGCTGTTTCAGGGGAAAAGGGGAGGAAGGTTGATGGGCATGTTGGAAAGGGGCCGAAACCCGACCCGAGTGTCCTCTCTGCCACTGGTTCGTTGGTGCTAATGCAACACGAACCAAACACAAATAATGTCACTAGGATGCACGACTGGCGAATTACAGCGAGCATCATGCTTTTCTCAGAAATGTACGCAAAAGTACACCGTAAACGGGTGGTTTGTGAATATAGCTGGCATGCGAGCCAAGATGAAAATAACTCTTGCTCGAGAAGTGCATAGCCACCCTGCACTCTGATCCCCCAGCAGCAAGGAATGGGAAATTGGGATGTGGGTGGATACAGTAGGATGTAGGAAAATTGTCAATAACTGCGCATCCCTTGACAGAGAAATCGATAACATTATCAGCTTGGCAATGTTAGAATTGCCTACAAGATTGCAAGAATTGTTGACAAAATTTTTCAGTACATTTTTTATTGAACTACAAAGACTCAATTTAACTATATGAGTCTCTCCTTGTAGATTAGGTAGAGCTAAATTCCTCCCAAAGGACTTTGTAAGCTCCAGCTGATGCCTTTTCAGCAACATGAGCAACTACTAAAGACAATTTAATGGTACTGTACAACACACTCTTTTTGTCTTTGATCTCCAGCCATGCAACAATATGGCACTAGCTGGAGCAAAACACTGTTTAGTGCCATATAAAGATAGCATTTTGAACTTAGACAGAAATTTGGCCTTCCCAAGTGTCCCCTGCGATAGAATAATTACATATTTACCTGGTTTATTTGATATTAATGGTTAACAATTAATATTTAACTAATAGTAAGACATTTCTGTCCTGTTAGTGTCTGTGTTTTCAAGGGCTCCACTCGAGTTCCCTGCGGCTAATCTGGGCGTATGGTCACTGGAGATGGCTTGAGCTAACAAATGGGTTAAAGACTGCATTACAGAGACAAGAATGTGTTTTACTAGAGATAGCTTAGGAGTAGAACAATCCCTCATTGTCTCAAAATCATCCTTGCATCTGGGAAACTAAGTCAGGGTGGGGTTAAGACAACAACCCACGTGCAGATAACAACAGGATGAACCCAGAGTGGCTTATGATGCTCCTTGGTCTAAATAAAGGGGGGTTGAACCAACCATGACTGAGCATTGTTAGTGTCAGCTATATATTGTACTCTGCATTTGTGTAAAGGTTAGGTTACTCGGTCCAACGGGTGGGGGGTCGACCAGCCTCATTAATGCAATAATTAATCGATGTTGAATAAAGATGATTGTTTGAATAATTGTCCAAGTCCTCCCCAAGAACCTCCTCAAGCACTTGTCCCAGTCCAGACTCGGGTGCAAAGGTGTAGCGCTTTCCTGCAGTCAAATGACCTAGTGAGCTCATGAGTGGAATGTTATTAATATTTTTCAGAATGAATAAACATTCTTTCAAAAAAAACGCAGACAATCTGGTGTTTCAATCAAGTTTCAATCAAGTTTATTTTATATAGCCCTTCGTACATCAGCTAATATCTCGAAGTGCTGTACAGAAACCCAGCCTAAAACCCCAAACAGCAAGCAATGCAGGTGTAGAAGCACGGTGGCTAGGAAAAACTCCCTAGAAAGGCCAAAACCTAGGAAGAAACCTAGAGCGGAACCAGGCTATGAGGGGTGGCCAATCCTCTTCTGGCTGTGCCAGTTTCTATGGCAAACGGTTTTGTTTCAGTCTTCTGTGATGTGTATGTAAAGTGTAATATTTGGATGCAAAATCAGCATTTTATACATTTGAACTCTATCTGACATGGTACGTGTGAGGTGTATACTTTTGTTTCAAACTAGATTTGTTTAAGACTACCAAGAAACACTTTTGTGTGACCCTGATTTAGCCCACTGCAGTTAAAGGTTAAACATCTGTCAGCTAGGGGAGTGTGGGGTGGTTGAGGCAGGTTCGTACCTATTACGGTTCGCCTGCCAATGTATGTGTTTAATCATATGACGCATAAGCTGCCGAGCATCCACGCATCCCACACAGTACCATTATGAATGCTGTGACTGTGATAGAGTGCAGTGAGGTCATCCCCTTGGAGTCTAGTAATTCAGGACATACAGTAGAGAGAAGAGATGTGATTTGTTGTCATATACTATTGGTATAATAATATGTGTAGTACTGTAATAGTACATAAGGAGCAGCACTGATACACATTATCTATAGTACTACTGTAGTACTAATAGTAGTAGCTCATTCTTATTGGTGGGTGTAACAATGTGTTTGACTAAATAGGGAATATGTACTAATGAAAACTCAACAAAACACTACAGTTTGCCAAAGGGGAAGTCCATCCTAATTTGCCCTGTGACACTCACCCCTACTTTAGGGATACAGTGCCCTTGGCACAGAGCTTAAGGACAGATATCGATTCAGGTTTTAATGAGTTTGACCCGAATCCCATTAATCTTAGACAGAAAGGGAGATACAGATGATGGCAAGAGAAGAGGTCTAAAGCTGTGGCTGACACACTCTGACAGACTCCATCTCAAGTATCTAAACATTGGCAAAATACTGTATTTCAATTGGATGTCAAGACTAGAAGCAGCAGCACAGTGTGTTACATGTGTGTTACAGGAAATTGAAGCGAAAACGTTTAATTTGGCTCTATACTTTCGATCAAATGTTTCATATGAGGAGACAGTACAGAATGTCACATGTTTTCATACCACTAGTTCATTTGCCTAGTTAAATAAAGGTTAAATAAAATAAATAAATAAATAAAATACATATCTGTTTTACCATTTAGAAATGAAAGCACTTTATGTATCTAGTCCACCTATTTGAAGAGGTCATAAGTATCTGGACAAATTCACTTAAATGTGCATTAAAGTAGTCAAAATTTTAGTTTTTGGTCCCATTTTCCTAGTACGCAATGACTAGATCAAGCTTGTCTACTCTGCAAACTTGTTGGATGCATTTGCAGTTTGTTTTGGTTGTGTTTCAGATTACATTGTGGCCAATAGAAATGAATGGTAAATAATATATTGTTATTTTGGAGTCACTTATAATCTAAATAAGAATATAATATGTTAATCTGGATGCTACCATGATTATGGATAATCATGAATAAATTGTAAATGACTGAGAAATGAAAACCTTCCCTGTTATTGGTAATGGTGAGAGGTTAGCATGTCTTGGGGATATGATCTTTGTGCCTCTAACTTTCTCACTCATCATTATTCCCGATTCTTTTAGGATTATCCGTAATAATGGTAGCATCCACATGAATGTAGAAGTGTTCAGAAGCTTATTATTGTCACGTCTGCTCCTGCTCCTCCCCTACGGCATATAACGTTGCCAGAGTACTAACCACCGGTCCTGGGATTCATCATTATGCACACCTGGCACTCATCATTACACGCACCTGTGAATCATTATGATTCATTATGATTCACACCTGTACTCCATTACCTTCATCATTTCCTCCCCTTTATATGTCACTCTCCCATCTTACCTCATCAGTTGGTATTGTTCTTGTGTATCGGGAAACACTGCCTTATGTGTCACGTTCCTGACCTTATTTCCTTTGTTCAGTCTTTGTTTAGTTGATCAGGATGTGAGCTGGGTGGGCATTCTATGTTATGCGTTTCTATGTTTGGTTTAGGGTTGTCTGATTTGCCTGATATGGTTCTCAATCAGAGGCAGGTGTTTTACGTTGTCTCTGATTGGGAACCATATTTAGGTAGGCTGTTCTCACTGTTTGTTTGTGGGTGATTGTTCCTGTTCGTGCGTTCATGTTTTTATGTTCTCAAGTTCAGGACTGTAGCGTCGTTGGTTTCTTTCTGTTTATTGTTTTTGTTCGTGTTTAAAGTATTCAAATAAATATGGATATATACCACGCTGCGTTTTGGTCCGATCCTTGCTCCTCCTCAGACGAGGAGGATTACGACGATCGTTACATTATGTTAGTGCTGTGGTCTTGGTTTTGTTGTTTTATTAAAACGTTGCACCTGCTTCCGACTCACCGCCCCATCATTACAGAATACCAACTCAAAATATGGAAGCAGCAGGACAACCAGACATCTCCCAGATGATCAATGAACAAGGCGACCTTCTTCATCAACAACATGATCAGTTGGCTCAACTGGGGACGGCCATGCATGATGTTCTCCTCAGTCTACAACGTCTCAACAGCGGAGGATATTCTAGAGCCAGTCTATCCAACGAGTCAGCACACCAGCCCATTCAGCAACCCACTCAGGTCAGCGATGCCCGTCTATCCCGCACGGAGAAATATGACGGGACACCATCCAAATGCCGTGGCTTCCTCCTTCAGTGCTCCCTCTATTTCGCACATCCGATGGGAACTCCCACCACGAGAGGTCTAAGGTTGCCACGGGTATTTCTCTGCTGACTGGGCGGGCATTGGAATGGGCTACGGCCGTCTGGGAGAGAGGAGGAGCTTGAGTCTTATGATAAAAGCCTATTCTAAGCCTATTCTATGCAAAAAAGAACTATTCTATGCATTACATTTTGTGAAAGTCATGGTATTGTGAAGGAAAAGCGGCCAACAAGTGCTCAGCATATGTGGGAACTCCTCCAAGACTGTTGGAAAAACATTCCAGGTGACTACCTCATGAAGCTGGTGGAGAAAATTGGCAAGAGTGTGGAAAGCTGTCAAGGCAAAGGGTGTGTCACGTTGTATAATGATAGGAGATAGGAGCAGGAATACGAAATAGGTTTTATTTCTCTATCCAAAATAATGTACGTCATGAACATGACATGGACGAAGCCCAAAACAAACATGTGTATATATATATATAACACAGGGCTGTAACCCAAACAAAGAGCGAGGTGTAAAACTCGAATAAATAGACACAAGCCGATACAACAGAGGACAGGTACTCACAAGACCAACAGAGCTGGTAAACGGAATGAGCAGCAGTACCGGGGATTCCGTGACAGTGTGGCTACTTTGAAGAATCTAAAATATATTTAGATTTGTTGAACACTTTTTTGGTTACTACATGATTCCATATGTGTTATTTCATAGTTTTGATGTCTTCACTATTCAACAATGTAGAAAAAAACTTGAATGAGTAGGTGTGTCCAAACTTTTGTTGGTACTGTGTGTATATACAGATGAAGTCGGAAGTTTACATACACTTAGGTTGGAGTCATTAAAACTAATTTTTCAACCACTCCAGAAATTTCTTGTTAACAAACTATAGTTTTGGAAGGTCAGTTAGGACATCTACTTTGTGCATGACACAAGTAATTGTTTACAGACAGATTATTTCACTTATAATTCACTGTATCACAAATCCAGTGGGTCAGAAGTTTACATACACTAAGTTGCCTGTGCCTTTAAACAGCTTGGAAAATTCCAGGAAATGATATCATGGCTTTAGAAGCTTCTGATATGCTAATTGACATCATTTGCGTCAATTGGAGGTTTACCTGTGGATGTATTTCAAGGCCTACCTTCAAACTCAGTGCCTCTTTGTTTGACATCATTGGAAAATCAAAAGAAATCAGCCAAGTCCTCAGAAAAAAAATTGTAGACCTCCACAAGTCTGGTTCATCCTTGGGAGCAATTTCCAAACGCCTGAAGGTACCACGTTCATCTGTACAAACAATAGTACGCAAGTATAAACACCATGGGACCACGCAGCCGTCATACCACTCAGGTAGGAGACGCGTTCTGTCTCCTAGAGATGAACGCACTCTGGTGCTAAAAGTGCAAATCAATCCCAGATTGAGCAAAGGACCCTGTGAAGATGCTGGAGGAAACATGTACAAAAGTATCTATATCCACAGTAAAACCAGTCCTATATAGACATAACCTGAAAGGCCGCTCGGCAAGGAAGAAGCCACTGCTCCAAACTGCTATAAAAAAGCCTATTCTATGCATTATTCATGGCAGGTTTGTTGAACTTTTATTTAACTTTTAAGAAGGCACACCTGTTAATTGAAATGCATTCCAGGTGACTACCTCATGAAGCTGGTTGAGATAATGCAAAGAGTGTGCAAAGCTGTCAAGGCAAAGGGTGGCTTTTTGAAGAATCTCAAATCTCAAATATATTTTGTTTAACACTTTTTTGGTTATTACATGATCCCATATGTGTTATTTCATAGTTTTGATGTTTTCCCTATTATTCTATGATGTAAAAAATTGTAAAATAAAGAAAAACCTTTGAATGAGTAGGTGTTCTAAAACTTTGGATCGGTAGTAGGTCTGCATGATACACCACCATTTCTTAATCCATGTGTGACCCAAGCCTACTACAGGTCAAGGAAGGTAAATATAGGTAATATTCTTCTTAAATCTCATGCCTACACTGAACCCATAAACCAGTGGTTGAAAAAGTACCCAATTGTCATACTTGAGTAAAAGTATAGATACCATAATAGAAAGTTACTCAAGTAAAAGTGAAAGTCACCCAGTAAAATACTACTTAAGTAAAAGTCTAAAAGTAAATATACTTAAATATCAAAAGTAAGTGTAATTTCTAAAATCTACTTAAGTATCAAAAGAAAAAGTATAAATCAATTCAAATTCCTTCTTTAAGTAAAGCTGTCACGGCTGTTGAATGAAGTGTACCAAGGTGCAGCGTGGTGAGTGTACATTTTCTTTGTTAAATTGTCGGCAAACAAAACAATAAATAACAAAAAAACGACCGTGACGCTTACAGGGCATAAGTGCCACTAACAAAGTCAACCTCCCACAAAGACAGGTGGGAAAAGGGCTACCTAAGTATGGTTCTCAATCAGAGACAACGATAGACAGCTGTCCCTGATTGAGAACCCTACCCGGCCAAAACATAGAAATACAAATAATAGAACATAGAATACCCACCCCAAATCACACCCTGACCAAACCAAATAGAGACATAAAAAGGATCTCTAAGGTCAGGGTGTGACTGTCAGGTTTTGGCCAGGACTGTTCAGGTTTTGGTCACTAGATGTCCCCATTGCACCTTTTTTGTACCTTTTTGTTTTTTCCTTGCTCTAATTATTGTTTGCACCTGTGTGTCGTTCCATTGTTAGTATTTAAACCCTGTGTGTTCCTCAGTTCCTTGCTCAGTGTTTGTATGTTAGCACCCAGCCCCAGCCCAAGCCTTGTTCTGAACATATGATTCTCCTATTGGATTTTCCAGAGGTTCTCTGGTTTAGTTCTTGTGTATTTTTGAGTAGTCTTTTGAGGTTTGTTTTTCCCTGCTGTTTTTACCACTTTGTGGAGTTTCTTTGTATTTTGGAGGATATCCATTTTGTGCTTCTTGGCTTTATGTTTGGACATTGTGGATTTAGATTCTTTGCCTGAAGATTTTGTTCTTTAATTAAACCACCATCTCTAGTACTGCTGTGTCTGCCTCATCTTCTGGGTTCTGACGATTATTAGTGACTGTTTCTCGCACCGGGTCCTGACAGTGACAAAAGCAGATGGCACCATTTTACGGATAGTCAGGGATGCACTCCAACAATGCATTTGTATTTAGTGAGTCTGCCAGATCAGAGGCAGTAGGGATGCCCGCGCATTCTCTTGATAAGTGTGTTAATTGGACCATTTTCTTGACCTGCTAAGCATTCATCATGTAACAAGTACTTTTGGGTGTCAGTGAAAATGTATGGAGTAAACAGTACATTATTTTCTTTAGGAATGTAGTGAAGTAAAAGTTGTCAAAAATATAAAAAGTAAAGTATAGATACCCAAGAACTACTTAAGTAGTACTTTAAAGTATTTTTAAACCACTGCCATCCACATGTTTTCTGTCGGAGTTAGAATCGGGCGGACTGGGAGCAATGACAATCTCTGGCATTTCTGACAAACGGGCCAATTTTTGTCCCCCTTGAGGCCCCCACACTGCCCCATTTTGTTCCTTGAGGCCCCGATTATTAGCCAGATAATGATAATTTTGTGCAAAAAAAAAAAAACGAGTTAAGACAGGCCTATTAGGCTAAAAATGGACCAGCCCATCTGGCATTTGCACGAAATACCAATGGCCAGTCCAATCCTGTTTACAAGGGGGAATAACAGAGCTTGCCTATCTTGTGTCAATGAACTCAAACATAAATACATCATTCAAGTATCCATCTCCAATAGAATGTCCTCCCCTCAAAACATATGAAGGAAAAGAGGAAGGGGATGTAGTGGGTAGAAGTGTCAAAGAGTTTAACTGTCAAAGGCAAACTTGCATCAATAATTCTGCAAGGTTGCCTTGCACGCCTGCAGCACGAATCCACTGGGTGGGCTCTTCCATTAAGTGCGTTTAGACGAATCAAGATCGTGCTGTTCCAGCGAAGCCTAGTAGTGTGCACCACGGATGAGACCTCGCTGAATACGAAGCTTTCGTACTCAATCTTACATTTTCCCCACTGTTAGTGTATTGAATTTTCTAACAGCCTGACGATTCCCGAAACCCATTAACCCAATGATGGAGTTATCCTTGATGTCAGCGCAGGTAAGAAACCCTCCGCTCTAATTGTAATATTTTAGAGCTCAACGACATCACGGTTTTAAGGCTACAATTACGCTAATCAAGTCATGTAGTGAACACTTATTATGAGATTTCGGACAGACTACTGTTTTTCAAACTATGCTAGTGTTTTTCAAGGTTGCCTACGTCATAGCACGTGTGGCGCAACAGTAGCCTGCAGTGTCTCACTTACTTCAGCACAGGTGAATGGCGTTAGGATGCAGACAGGTGAGCGACATGATGCGCGCTGTTGTGTTGGGTAGGCTATCAGGTGCAGCAGAGAGGCTGAAAGGGATTAGGCTATTTCTTGCTGTTGGTAAATGAATGACTGCGGGAAAATTATCACCTCTGGCAAATTGTTCCATCTGGAGTATTGTGCTTTTTTTTTTACTACCCAGTGCTACTACCCAGTGCTAATGCATTATTTCATTTCCCCTCTCTCTCCTCTCTCTCCTCTCTCTCTCTCTCTCCTCTTCCTCTCCTCTCTCTCCTCTTCCTCTCCTCTCTCTCTCTCTCTCCTCTTCCTCCTCTCTCTCCTCTTCCTCTCCTCTCTCTCCTCTTCCTCTCCTCTCTCTCTCCTCTTCCTCTCTCTCTCCTCTTCCTCTCTCTCTCTCCTCTTCCTCTCTCTCTCTCCTCTTCCTCATCTCTCTCTCTCCTCTTCCTCTCCTCTCTCTCCTCTTCCTCTCCTCTCTCTCCTCTTCCCCTCTCTGTCTCTCTTAGCTCAGAGACTGTGTCCTGTAGACAGTATCCCTGGCTGTTGTGACTGTTTTTAATGTTAACATACATTTATAAAAAATTATTTTCAAAGATCCAGAGTTAAGACTGGGAGAAAAAGAAAAAAAAAAGACTAACTGCTTGAGCCTCTTACTACTCAAATTGTGGATAATATATTTTGAATGTATAGAAAACCATCAAAAAGTAAATGAATCAAACCCAAGATGAATTATGGTTTAAAGACTGCTCACATTCTTGTTTGTAAGACTTGCAATAACTCCTGCTGGTTATTGCAACAATTTACATTACCCACTTCATCGTTTATTTGAAAGGTTATGTACACGGAACAAACATAAACACAACATGCAACAATTTCAAATATTTTACAGCGTTACAGTTCATATAAGGAAATCAGTCAATTTAAATAAATTCATTAGGCCCTGATCTATGGATTTCACATGAGTGGGAATACTCATCTGTTGGTCACAGATACCTTGAAAAAAGAAGTAAGGGTGTGTAGATTAGAAAACCAGTCAGTATCTGGTGTGACCACCATTTACCTTATACAGCGTGACACATCTCCTTTGCATAGAGTTGATCAGGCTGTTGATTGTGGAATGTTGTCCCACTCCTCTTCAATGGCTGTGTGAAGTTATTGGTGGGAACTGGAACACGCTGTTGTACACGTCAATCCAGAGCATCCCAAACATGCTCAATCAATGGGTGACATATCTGGTGAGTATGCTGGCCATGGAAGAGCTGGGACATTTTCAGCTTCCAGGAAATGTGTACAGATCTTTGCGACATGGGGCTGTGCATTATCATGCTGAAACATGAGGTGATGATGGCGGATGAATGGTACGACAATGGGCCTCAGCATCTCGTCACAGTATCTCTGTGCATTCAAATTGCTTATGCCTGCCCATACCATAACCCCACCGTCAGCATGGGGCACTCTGTTCACAACATTATCTGCAAACCGCTCGCCCACACAACTCCATACATGTTGTCTGTCGTCTGCCCGGTACAGTTAAAACCTGGTTTAATCTGTGAAGAACACACATCTCCAGCATACCAGTGGCCATCGAAGGTGAGCATTTGCCCACTGAAGTCTCTTACGACGTCGAACTGCAGTCAGGTCAAGACCCTGGTGAGGACAACGAGCAGGCAGATGCACTTCCCTGAGACGGTTTCTGACAGAAAGTGCAGAAATTCTTCAGTTGTGCAAACCCACAGTTTTATTAGCTGTCTGGGTGGCTGGTCTCAAACGATCCCGCAGGTGAAGAAGCTGGATGTGGACTTCCTAGGCTGGCGTGGTTACAAGTGGTCTGCAGTTTTAAGGCCGGTTGGACGTACTGTCAAATTCTCTAAAATGACGTTGGAGGTGGCTTATGGTAGAGAAATTAATATTAAATTCTCTGGCAGCCGCTCTGGTGGACATTCCTGCAGTTAGCATGCCAATTGCACACACCCTCAACTTGAGACATCTGTGGCCTTGTGTTGTGACAAAACTGCACATTTTAGAGTGGCCTTTTATTGTCCCCAGCACAAGGTAATCAATTGTTTAATCAGCTTCTTGATATGCCTCACCAGTGAGGTAGATGGATTATCTTGGCAAAGGAGAAATGCTCACTAACAGGAATGTAAACAAATTTGTGCAAAATTTGAGAGAAATAAGCTTTTTGTGAGTGGAAAAATTCTGCAATATTTTGTAAAAAAAAAAATATAAACTACCATTCAAAAGTTTGGGGTCACTTAGAAATGCCCTTGTTTTTGAAAGAAAGGCAAACAAAAAAATCTATTAAAATAACATCAAATTTATCAGAAATACAGTGCAGACATTGTTTATGTTGTAAATGACTATTGAAGCTGGAAACGGCAGATTTATAATGGAATATCTACATAGACGTAAAGAGGCCCATGATCAGCAACCATCACTCCTGTGTTTCAATGGCACGTTGTGTTAGCTAATCCAAGTTGATCATTAGAAAACCCTGTTGCAATTATGTTAGCACAGCTGACAACTGTTGTTCTGATTAAAGAAGCAATGAAACTGGCCTTTAGACTAGTTGAGTATCTGGAGCTTCAGCATTTGTGGGTTCCATTACAGGCTCAAAATGGCCAGAAATAAAGACCATTCTTCTGAAACCCGTCAGTCTATTCTTGTTCTGAAAAATGAAGGCTATTCCGTGCGAGAAATTGCAAAGAAACTGAAGATCTCATACAACGCTGTGTACTACTCACGTCACAGAACAGCGCAAACTGTCTCTAACCAGAATAGAAAGAGGAGTGGGAGGCCCCGGTGCACAACTGAGCAAGAGGACAAGTACATTAGAGTGTCTAGTTTGAGAAACAGACGCCTCACAAGTCCTCAACTGGCAGCTTCATTAAGTAGTACCTGCAAAACACCAGTCTCACAGTCAACAGTGAAGAGGCGACTCCGGGATGCTGGCCTTCTAGGCAGAGTTGCAAAGGAAAAGCCATATCTCAGACTGGCCAATAAAAATAAAAGATTAAGATGGGCAAAAGAACACAGACACTGGACAGAGGAACTCTGCCTAGAAGGCCAGCATCCCGGAGTCGCCTCTTCACTGTTGACGTTGAGACTGGTGTTTTGCGGGTACTATTTAATGAAGCTGCCAGTTATCATTTATTTTCCTGAGCCCCCTTTTGTCATTGAAATGCTCATTTTTATTGTGTTGTCGTGTTGATAAAAATGTTAAATACTTACATAAACAGCCCTGATTTGCGGATCATCTAGACTCTAGAGCCTACCCCGCTAACCCCTTCAAAGTAGGAGAATACATAAGCAAATAAAAGATGACTGGTCATAGAATAATCAGATCTGATTGGGATATCATGCTCTGGGTCAAAAACTTCACTCCCACCTAAACAATTCCATGCAAAAAATGTAATAAAATATCCTACACTAAAAGGGCATGATCATAATTTTAACAATTTCATTGTTATTTCAACCTCCTAGTGCGGAAATATATAATTTAAAAAACATTGACTGCACTGCCAGACATACTTAGGCCTATAGCATTCTCAATTATTTACTTTGAATCACATTTCATGTTAGATGCTAAGATCCTAAACCGACAGAAAGGCAAGTCATTTCAAAACATATTTTGTTAATACAGATTTTTCTTTTGTTTGTACATGTACATTCTACACACATTTTTACATACATGGCACTTTTTAGATGTTCAGTAGTTACAGCAAAAATAAAGTAATTTGATGTTTTGATGTAATGTACATCTAGATATGACTAAAAACATTATTTATAATGTATAAGTACTAACCATTATACAGTGCATTCAGAAAGTATCCATACCCCTTTTTCCACATTTTGTTCCTTTATTCTAAAATGTATGAAATATCTTTTGTTATCATCAATCTACACACAATACGCCATAATGACAAAGTGAAAACATTTTTATAAATGTATCAACAATTTTTTTTTAATCACTTTCACATAAGTATTCAGACCCTTTACTCAGTACTTTGTTGAAGCACCTTTGGCAGCGATTACAGCCTTGAGTCTTCTTGGGTATGGCGCTGCAAGCTTGGCACACCTGTATTTGGGGAGTTTATCCCATTCTTCTCTGCAGATCCTCTCAAGCTCTGTCTGGTTGGATGGGGAGCGTCACTGCACAGCTATTTTCAGGTCTCTCCAGAGATGTTCGATCGGGTTCAAGTCCGGGCTCTGGCTGGGCCACTCAATGACATTCAGAGACTTGTCCCAAAGCCACTCCTGCGTTGTCTTGGCTGTGTGCTTAGGGTCATTGTCCTTTTGGAAGTTGAAACCTCTCCCCAGTCTGAGGTCCTGAGCGCTCTGGAGCAGGTTTTCCTCAAGGATCTCTCTGTACTTTGCTCCGGTCATCTTTCCCTCGATCCTGACTGGTCTCCCAGTCCTTGCAACTGAAAAACACAGCAAGATGCTGCCACAACCATGCTTCACCGTAGGGATGGTGCCAGGTTTCCTCCAGACGTGACGCTTGGCATTCAGGCCAAAGTGTCCAATCTTAGTTTCATTAGACCAGATGCCTTTTGGCAAACTCCAAGTGGGCTGTCATGTTCCTTTTACTGAGGAGTGGCTTTCGTCTGGCCACTCTACCATAAAGGCCTGATTGGTGGAGTGCTGCAGAGATGGTGTCCTTGTGGAAGGTTCTCCCATCTCCACAGAGGAACTCTGGAACACTGTCAGAGTGACCATCGAGTTCTTGGTCATCTCCCTGACCAAAGCCTTTCTCCCCCGATTGCTCAGTTTGGCTTGGCGGACAGCTCTAGGAAGAGTCTTGGTGGTTCCAAGCTTTTTCCATTCAAGAATGATGGAGGCCACTGTGCTCTTGGGGACATTCAATGCTGCAGAATTTTTTGGGGTACCTTTCCCCAGATCTGTTCCTCCACACAATCCTGTCTTGGAGCTCTATGGACAATTCCTTCAACCTCAACCTCATGGTTTATGCTCTGACATGCACTGTCAACTGTGGGACCTAATATCGACAACAGGTGTGTGCCTTTCCAAATCATGCCCAATTAATTGAATTTACTACAGCCCTAGGACCATACGTCAGGACTACCGGGCATGATGACTCCTTGCTGTCCTCAGTCCACCTGGCCTTGCTGCTATTCCAGTTTCAACTGTTCTGCCTGCGGTTATGGAACCGCCACCTGTCCCAGACCTGCTGTT
The DNA here is from genome assembly GCF_029448725.1 of Salvelinus fontinalis. NCBI lineage: Eukaryota > Metazoa > Chordata > Actinopteri > Salmoniformes > Salmonidae > Salvelinus > Salvelinus fontinalis. The sequence goes on along the minus strand of NC_074697.1, from coordinate 44,935,079 downwards.
TTCAACTCTTAATGATCGGCTATGAAAAGCCAACTGAAAATTATTCATGATTATTATTTGACCATGCTTGTCACTTATGAACATTTTGAACATCTTGGCATAGTTCTGTTATAATCTCCACCCGGCACAGCCAGAAGAGGACTGGCCACCCCTCATAGCCTGGTTCCTCTCTAGGTTTCTTCCTATGTTTTGGCCTTTCTAGGGAGTGTTTCCTAGCCACCGTGCTTCTACACCTGCATTGCTTGCTGTTTGGGGTTTTAGGCTGGGTTTCTGTACAGCACTTCGAGATATTAGCTGATGTACGAAGGGCTATATAAAATAAACAATCCTATAAAATACAATCCTGTTATAGAAACATCTCAAGGATGATCAATGGAAACAGGATACACCTTTGTTTAACTCCAAAAAAGTGTTATACAAATCATAATATATTTTATATTTGAGATTGCTCAAAGTAGCCCCCCTTTGGCTTGATGACAGCTTTGCACACTCTTGGCATTCTCTCAACCAGCTTCACTTGGAATGCTTTTCCAACAGTCTTGAATGAGTTCCCACATATGCTGAGCACTTGTTGACTGCTTTTCCTTCAATCTGCGCTCCAACTCTTCCCAAACCATCTCAATTGGGTTGAGGTCGGGTGATTGTTGAGGCCAGGTCATCTGATGCAGCACTCCATCACCCTTCTTGGTCAAATAACCCTTGCACAGCCTGGAGGTGTAGCTAATGTTAAGAATCTCAAATATAAAATATATTTTAATTTGTTGAACGCTTTTTCAGTTACTACATGATTCCATATGGGTTATTTCATAGTTTTGATGTCTTCACTATTATTCTACAATGTAGAAAATAGTACAAATTAAGAAAAACCCTTGAATGGTTGGTGTGTCCAAACCTTTGTTTGTATATTTGTTTTCTGTTTTTTACTTTTAATAAATTTGCAAAAATGTCTAAAAATCTGTTTTCATTCTGTCATTATGTGCTGTTTGTTTGTAGATTTGTGTGTGTGGGAGGGGGGGGGGGGATGTTATGTATTCCATTTCAGAATAAGGCTGCAACGTAACAAGATGTGGAAAAAGTTAAGGGGTCTGAATAGTCCTTCTGAATGCACTGTAACTTTAACCCATTGTATAACAGATTCTCCTAAACTTGAAATACTCCAGGCATTTATATGTAAATTCTAGTTGTACTTCAGAATATGCTATGAATACCAGACCTGGTTTCCTAGAGTGATCTATTGTTTCAAGGACTTGTCTTATATTATCGTCAATATATCTTCCATGTAAAAAAACTGTCTGATCAGGATGAATAATATCCGACAACACCTTTTTTAATTTGATGTGCTATGCATTTTGCGAGGATGTTTGCATTACAACACTGAAGTGGCCTCTTGGTTTTTTTGACTGGATCTTTATACTTACCACCTCTATCCTGTTTCAGTAAAAGTGAAATCAAACCTTCTTGCTGAGCACCTGATAGTTTACCATTTTTATATCAGTGGTTAAATCATTCTTATGGTGGATCTTTGAGTTGATCAAAAAAGGTTTCATTTACCTCAACTGGTATGCCATCCAGCCCTTGATTTTCCCCTGGCCTAAAGGCTTTAATTGCATCAAGAAGTTCCTCCCCTGCAATTTGGCCCTCACACAAGTCTTTCTGTACAGGTGTTAATTTTACACTATTATTAGGGAAAAAAATCCTTACAGTTAAGTATAGTTAGTGGAAATGGAGGAGGCTGAAAAGAGAACAGATGCTTAAAGTACTTTGCTTCTTCTTTCAAAATCATTTCTTGCTTTGATAAACGTTGTGTGAAAGTTTAGAATTTTCAAAAGTTAAGGCATATAACCTCAAACAATCTCTTCCATTATTTTGATTATTTTACAGCTGAGTGAACTTGATGGAAGGGCATAAGCAGCTGGTAATAGTTTAATTAACTTCTTTCTTTAGCATTTTTTCAAATCAAGTGGCAGAATGTCAATGAGATGCCTGAAGTAGGGCACAGGCTTACATGTACTGAGCATCTGCTCCATTGCCAAGCTGGCATAGTTACACTGTAGAAACACACAATGTTTGACAGTAAAAGCCATCGAGTGCTATGCTTATTAAATGTCTATAGACACCGTTTCAAACTGATTTAGTATATAGTCCTCATTCTTGAACTGGAAGTGAGGAAATGTTTCGTTTTTTCAATATGTTTTTCTCCACGTGTGCCCGCCCACGAGGAACAGTGGCTTTGTTTTTTGTATTGACAAATTGTGCTTGTATTGACAGATCATGCCTTAGTGTGATGGAAGGAAAGAAGAAAGTTGAGCCAAAGTGTTTTACCATAATGTCTGTGGCACAACAAGGCACACAGTAGATAAAGGTGAAGGATGATGGTAGCTGACAGAGACTGTCACTGCAACTTCACTGCACTTGAAATGTACTAGGTCATCCTCTTTCAAGAGGTTTACTGTCACAGGCCAACAATCCCCTTCAGAATGTGTGTGCGTGCATAGGTGCTTGCATTTGCGTGTATGTGCATGCATGTGACCAAATAAGTGCGTGAGAGTGCAGAGCATATGTGAATGAGGTTGAGGAAATAAGAACAACGCAACGGTAAGGATGTGTATGTTTCAGTGTGCCCTTATCTCATCGGGTTTATGTGAACTTCTGGTCAGCTTCATCTGTCCTTAGTTCTCAGTCCTCTGGCCATCGCAGCAGATGGAGAGTCAATTATTGTGGCTTACAAGCATTGAACCAGACATCCCTGTTTTTTTTAGTGTTTTTTTTTTAACCATATACAGTACATCCTCTGTCCAGACTGTAATTCCTCTATGCTCCATGGACTTTTGGATGGGGGGCATAATTGAGAGGGTGGGGGACTGGGGATGGAGAGGGTGATGAAGCATTAATAATGGAACAAAATGAGTCACATTGCAGCTGAGAAGGATTGGGATACATAGTGGCTGAACTACTGTTATCCTAACGGCCATGTAACCGGGACTCTTGAGTTAGACATAACACCTAATACAAATTCATCAGGGGGTGGGTTACAAGATCATAGAAATGTTTAGTATCCACATTAACAGTGGAAATGTTCGCTTGTGGTAATATCCTACTTTAAAAAAAAAAAAATGTTATTCTTTATGGTCAAGTTTGACAACGACACATCCGAGTCTCCATAGAAAATGTAATTGGTTGCACTTTAAATGCTTCCGCAAGCTAATCTCATGCAAAATGACTCAGATGTTCCTATAATAACTTTAGTAAAAGAGAGCTTTGCTACTTTCAACTCGATTTAGGTAATGTCTTTTGTTTTCTGGGAGCTGAACCAAGGCCATTAACAATTTGAATAATAATGAAAAGTAAACCGCTTACGGCAATCTAACAAATCAGCCAATACAATTGTTATATTCTACCTTTTGGGAACTGTTTTATCTGAGAGTTTAACATCTCCAGAGTATTTGTGGTGGATAAAATGGTCATATAACTTCTTAAATCGAAAAAGAATGTCTGAAAGTTGTGTATTATCCACTGACTCACTGGAGAAGGGTTGGGTAACTTTGATGGGAGTGGGGGGGGCACAAAAAATCTGAACTCGTCATGATGGGCTGTAGTGGCTTGCTGGTTCTGCGTACCCACATCCATACCCACTGTCACGAACGTCGTCAGGGTGGAAATGACCGGACCAAGGTGCAGCGTGGTGAGCGTACATTTTCTTTTATTTAGAATGTCGCCAACAAAACAAGAAACAAAGAAATGACCGTGAAGCTTACTAGGGCTATAGTGCCACTAACAAAGTCAACTACACACAAACACCAAAGGAAAAAAGGCTGCCTAAGTATGATTCCCAATCAGAGACAACAATTGACAGCTGTCCCTGATTGAGAACCATACACAGCCAAAACATAGAAATAAAGAACATAGAATGCCCACCCAAATCACACCCTGACCAAACCAAATAGAGACATAAAAAGGCTCTCTAAGGTCAGGGCGTGACACCCACACATGCTGTCGGAGCCAGCCCTACCCTTTTGGGGGCCCTAATCATCAAGAGTGACAACAAAAAAATGGCTTCCCCCAGTCGGTAATTCGACCATGATTGTTACAAGTTCAGATTAGAGGTTGACTGATTATGATTATCACGCCGATACCAAAACAGATTATTGGAGGACCAAAAAAAGTCGATACCGATTAATTGGCCGATTTTTAAAAAAAATTTTTTTTTTTTTTTTTATATATACAGTGGGGAGAGCAAGTATTTGACACACTGCCGATTTTGCAGGTTTTCCTACTTACAAAGCATGTAGAGGTCTGTAATTGTTTACATAGGTACACTTCAACTGTGAGAGACGGAATCTAAAACAAAAATCCAGAAAATCACATTGTATGATTTTTAAGTAATTCATTTGCATTTTATTGCATGACATAAGTATTTGATCACCTACCAACCAGTAAGAATTCCTGCTCTCACAGACCTGTTAGTTTTTCTTTAAGAAGCCCTCCTGTTCTCCACTCATTACCTGTATAATGACAATTATATACAATGTGATTTTCTGGATTTTTGTTTTAGATTCCGTCTCTCACAGTTGAAGTTTCCAAGATGGCTTAGCAGTTCAGACGTCATTTTTGTCCTCGTACTGTCTTGTCCTGTATATATATATTTACACCTTCTTCGCATATGTTTTATATTTTTTTATTATCCAAGAACTCAACTACAAAAGCTTTCCTGCAACCCGCCTCACCAATTACAACAAAAAAGTTTTATTTACCTCAAATCTGAAAATCCACAGTGAAGCTAACCAGGGGCTAATCAGAAGTTAGCCAGAAAGCTAACCAGAAGTTAGCCGAAAGCTAATTTGAAGCTGCCCAGAAGTTAGCCGGCTTGCTGGCTAGCGTTGGTGTTTCAGCTGCCCATGTTTTGTGGTCATCAGCTATTCCTTTAGCTCGATAATCTACCGGCACTTTTGTGCAACGCGACTCGGACCGGAGCATACCGGGCCTTTTTTTTCTCTCAGTTTCCCCGGATTTCAGCCGCAGGCTCTGGACATTTGCACCTTGATTTCGCAGCTAGCTAGCTGCAAACCGTGTGACTATTGGCTTACGTCGATCCCGGAGCAAACTTAAATTATTCCGGAGCTAGCCAGCTGAGGAGTTCCATCAGCCATTCCTGGGCTACAGTCACCTATCCGGACCCGGGTTTTTTTTGCTGCAGATACGGAGCCCCACCGGGCCTTCACGATTGACTGCCGACGTTATCTGCCCGAGGGAGTTATCCAACTGGCACCTCCGTCGCGACGTTACCTGAACGCTCACCTGGGGCCCGCTAATCGTTAGCTGTCTTATCGGCTGCTATCTTAATAAGTATTTCGGACAATTTTTTTTCTTTTTTTTCTTGGGTCACTATATCTATTTTGCCAATTGGATTGATCCCCTCTACAAGACACGGAACCCCACTAATCTACCGACGGAAACGCACGAGGTGTCTAAAAATAGACCTCCATCCTATGCTATATTGCTACCGATAGCCATCTACCCGGCCAGCTGTCTGGATCGCCGTGACCCCAACCAACCTCTACTCACTGGACCCTTATTGATCACTCGATTAAGCATGCCTCTCCTTAATGTAAATATGCCTTGTCCACTGCTGTTCTGGTTAGTGTTTATTGGCTTATTTCACTGTAGGGCCTCTAGCCCTGCTCACTATACCATATCCAACCTTTCATTTCCACCACCCACATATGCGATGACATCACCTGGTTTCAATGATGTTTCTAGAGACAATATCTCTCTCATCATCACTCAATACCTAGGTTTACCTCCACTGTATTCACATCCTACCATACCTTTGTCTGTACATTATTCCTTGAAGCTATTTTATCGCCCCCAGAAACGTCCTTTTACTCTCTGTTCTAGATGCTCTAGACGACCAATTCTCATAGCTTTTAGCCGTACCGTTATCCTACTCCTCCTCTGTTCCTCTGGTGATGTAGAGGTGAATCCAGGCCCTGCAGTACCTAGCTCCACTACTATTCCCCAGGCGCTCTCTGTTGATGACTTCTGTAACCGTAATAGCCTTGGTTTCATGCATGTTAACATTAGAAGCCTCCTCCCTAAGTTTGTTTTGTTCACTGCTTTAGCTCACTCTGCCAACCCGGATGTTTTAGCCGTGTCTGAATCCTGGCTTAGAAAGACCACCAAAAATTCTGACATTTTCATCCCCAACTACAAGATTTTCAGACAAGATAGAACGGCCAAAGGGGGCGGTGTTGCAATCTACTGCAAAGATTGCCTGCAGAGTTCTGTTTTACTATCCAGGTCTGTTCCCAAACAATTTGAACTTCTACTTTTAAAAATCCACCTCTCTAAAAACAAGTCTCTCACCGTTGCCGCCTGCTATAGACCACCCTCTGCCCCCAGCTGTGCTCTGGACACCATATGTGAACTGATTGCCCCCCATCTATCTTCAGAGCTTGTGCTGCTAGGCGACCTAAATTGGAACATGCTTAACACCCCAGCCATCCTACAATCTAAGCTTGATGCCCTCAATCTCACACAAATTATCAATGAACCTACCAGGTACCACCCCAATTCCGTAAACACGGGCACCCTCATAGATATCATCCTAACCAACTTGCCCTCCAAATACACCTCTGCTGTTTTCAACCAAGATCTCAGCGATCACTGCCTCATAGCCTGCATCCGTAATGGGTCAGCGGTCAAACGACCTCCACTCATCACTATCAAACGCTCCCTGAAACACTTCAGCGAGCAGGCCTTTCTGATCGACCTGGCCGATGTATCCTGGAAGGATATTGATCTCATCCCGTCAGTAGAGGATGCCTGGATATTTTTTTTTTAAATGCCTTCCTCACCATCTTGAATAAGCATGCCCCATTCAAGAAATTTAGAACCAGGAACAGATATAGCCCTTGGTTCTCTCCTGACCTGACTGCCCTTAACCAACAGAAAAACATCCTATGGCGTTCTGCATTAGCATCGAACAGCCCCCGTGATATGCAACTTTTCAGGGAAGCTAGAAACCAATATACACAGGCAGTTAGAAAAGCCAAGGCTAGCTTTTTCAAGCAGAAATTTGCTTACTGCGACACAAATTCAAAAAAGTTCTGGGACACTGTAAAGTCCATGGAGAATAAGAACACCTCCTCCCAGCTTCCAACTGCACTGAAGATAGGAAACACTGTCACCACCGACAAATCCACTATAATTGAGAATTTCAATAAGCATTTTTCTACGGCTGGCCATGCTTTCCACCTGGCTGCCCCTACCCCGGTCAACAGCACTGCCCTCCCCTCTGCTACTCGCCCAAGCCTTCCCCATTTCTCTTTCTCCCAAATACAGTCAGCTGATGTTCTGAAAGAGCTGCAAAATCTGGACCCTTACAAATCAGCCGGGCTAGATAATCTGAACACTTTCTTTCTAAAACTATCTGCTGAAATTGTTGCCACCCCTATTACTAGCCTTTTCAACCTCTCTTTCGTGTCGTCTGAGATTCCCAAAGATTGGAAAGCAGCTGCGGTTATCCCCCTCTTCAAAGGGGGGGACACTCTTGACCCTAACAGCTACAGACCTATATCTATCCTACCCTGCCTTTCTAAGGTCTTCGAAAGCCAAGTCAACAAACAGATTACCGACCATTTCGAATCCCACCATACCTTCTCCACTATGCAATCTGGTTTCAGAGCTGGCCATGGGTGCACCTCAGCCACGCTCAAGGTCATAAACGATATCTTAACCGCCATCGATAGGAAACAATACTGTGCAGCCGTATTCATTGACCTGGCCAAGGCTTTTGACTCTGTCAATCACCACATCCTCATCGGCAGACTCGACAGCCTTGGTTTCTCTAATGATTGCCTCGCCTGGTTCACCAACTACTTCTCTGATCGAGTTCAGTGTGTCAAATCGGAGGGTCTGTTGTCCGGGCCTCTGGCAGTCTCTATGGGGGTGCCACAGGGTTCAATTCTTGGACCGACTCTCTTCTCTGTATACATCAATGATGTCGCTCTTGCTGCTGGTGATTCTCTGATCCATCTCTACGCAGACGACACTATTCTGTATACTTCTGGCCCTTCTTTTGACACTGTGTTAACAACCCTCCAGGCGAGCTTCAATGCCATACAACTCTCCTTCCGTGGCCTCCATTTGCTCTTAAATACAAGTAAAACTAAATGCATGCTCTTCAACCGATCGCTGCCTGCACCTGCCCGCCTGTCCAACATCACTACTCTGGACGGCTCTGACTTAGAATATGTGGACAACTACAAATACCTAGGTGTCTGGTTAGACTGTAAACTCTCCTTCCAGACTCACATCAAACATCTCCAATCCAAAGTTAAATCTAGAATTGGCTTCCTATTCCGCAACAAAGCATCCTTCACTCATGCTGCCAAACATACCCTTGTAAAACTGACCATCCTACCAATCCTCGACTTCGGTGATGTCATTTACAAAATAGCCTCCAAAACCCTACTCAATAAATTGGATGCAGTCTATCACAGTGCCATCCGTTTTGTCACCAAAGCCCCATATACTACCCACCACTGCGACCTGTACACTCTCGTTGGCTGGCCCTCGCTTCATACTCGTCGTCAAACCCACTGGCTCCAGGTCATCTACAAGACCCTGCTAGGTAAAGTCCCCCCTTATCTCAGCTCGCTGGTCACCATAGCAGCACCTACCTGTAGCACGCGCTCCAGCAGGTATATCTCTCTGGTCACCCCCAAAACCAATTCTTCCTTTGGCCGCCTCTCCTTCCAGTTCTCTGCTGCCAATGACTGGAACGAACTACAAAAATCTCTGAAACTGGAAACACTTATCTCCCTCACTAGCTTTAAGCACCAGCTGTCAGAGCAGCTCATAGATTACTGCACCTGTACATAGCCCATCTATAATTTAGCCCAAACAACTACCTCTTTACCTACTGTATTTATTTATTTATTTATTTTGCTCCTTTGCACCCCATTATTTCTATCTCTACTTTTTTCTATCTCTACTATCTCTACTTTTTTTACTTTTTTTTACTTGCTATATTGTATTTACTTCGCCACCATGGCCTTTTATATTTTTACTTATTTATATATATTTTTTGTTTGCCTTCACCTCCCTTATCTCACCTCACTTGCTCATATTGTATATAGACTTATTTTTCACTGTATTATTGACTGTATGTTTGTTTTACTCCATGTGTAACTATGTGTTGTTGTATGTGTCGAACTGCTTTGCTTTATCTTGGCCAGGTCGCAATTGTAAATGAGAACGTGTTCTCAATTTGCCTACCTGGTTAAATAAAGGTGAAATAAAAATAAAAAATAAATAAAAAGTGTACCTATGACAAAAATTACAGACCTCTACATGCTTTGTAAGTAGGAAAACTTGCAAAATCGGCAGTGTATCAAATACTTGTTCTCCCCACTGTATATATTTGTAATAATGACAATTATAACAATACTGAATGAACAATGAACACAATTTTTTACTTAATATAATACATAAATAAAATCTATTTATTCTCAAATAAATAATGAAACGTGCTCAATTTGGTTTAAATAATGCAAAAACACAGTGTTGGAGAAGAAAGTAAAAGTGCAAATGTGCCATGTAAAAACGCTAACGTTTAAGTTCCTTCCTCAGAACATATGAAAGCTGGTGGTTCAATATTCCCAGTTCTTCAATATTCCCAGTTAAGAAGTTTTAGGTTGTAGTTATTATAAGAATTTATGATGCGTCGACTATTTCTCTCTATAGCATTTGAATTTCATATACCTTTGACTATTGGATGTTCTAATAGGTACTTTAGTATTGCCAGCCTAATTCAGGAGTTGATAGGCTTGAAGTCATAATAATATAATATCAAATATATTATCATAATAATATAATATCAAATCATAGACTTAATTATAATATAATAAACACAGAAATATGAGCCTTTGATCATTAATATGGTCAGATCTGGAAACTATCATTTCGAAAACAAAATGTTTATTATTTTAGTGAAATATGGAACCGTTCCGTATTTCATCGAACGGGTGGCAACCCTAAGTCTAAATATCGCTGTTACATTGTACAACCTTCAATGCTGTCATAATTATGTATATTTTCTGGCAAATTAGTTCACAACGAGCCAGGCGGCCCAAACTGTTGCATATACCCTGACTCTGCTTGAACACAAGAGAAGTGATACAATTTCCCGAGTTAATATTGCCTGCTAACATGAATTTCTTTTAATTAAATATGCAGGTTTAAAAATATATACTTCTGTGTATTGATTTTAAGAAAGGCATTGATATTTATGATTAGGTACATTTGTGCAAAGATTCTGATTTTTTCGTCAATGTGCTTTTGTTAAATCATCACCCGTTTGGCGAAGTTGAAGTAGGCTGTGATTCAATGATAAATTAACAGCCACCACATTGATTATATGCAACACAGGACAAGCTAGTTAACCTAGTAATTTCATCAACCATGTGTAGTTAACTAGTGATTGTGAAGATTGATTGTTTTTTATAAGATAAGTTTAATGCTAGCTAGCAACTTACCTTGGCTCCTTGCTGCACTCGCGTAACAGGTGGTCAGCCTGCCACGCAGTGTCCTCGTGGATTGCAATGTAATAGGTCATAATCGACATCCAAAAATGCTGATTACGGATTGTTATGAAAACTTGAAATCGGCCCTAATTAATCGGCCAATGCTGATTACTGCATTCGCGTAACAGGCAGGCTCCTCATGGAGTGCAATGTAAGGCAGGTGGTTAGAGCGTTGGACTAGTTAACTGTAAGGTTGCAAGATTGAATCCCCTAGCTGACAAGGTAAAAATATGTCGTTTTGCCCCTGAACAAGGCAGTTAACCCACCGTTCCTAGGCCGTGATTGAAAATAAGAATGTGTTCTTAACTGACTTGACTAGTTAAATAAAGGTGTAATTTGTTTTTTATTATTATAAAAAAAAAAATCGTCCAAATCGGTGTCCATTCCGATTGTTATGAAAACTTGAACTCGACCGATTAATCGGTCGACCTCTAATAGGTAGAGTTATTAAAGTGACTATGCATAGATAATAACAGAGAGTAGCAGCGGCGTAAAAGAAGAGGGGGGCACTGCAAATAGTCTTGGTAGCCATTTGATTAGATGTTCAGGAGTCTTATGGCTTTGGGGTAGAAGCTGTTTAGAAGCCTCTTGGAGCTAGACTTTGTGCTCCGCTTGCTGTGTTGTAGCAGATAGAACAGTCTATGACTAGGGTGGCTGGAGTCTTTGACAATTTTTAGGGCCTTCCTCTGACACCGCCTGGTATAGAGGTCCTGGATGGCACGGAACTTGGCTGTACTGGGCAATACGCACTACCCTCTGTAGTGCCTTGCGGTCGGAGGCCGAGCAGTTTCCATACCAGGCAGTGATGCAACCAGTCAGGATGCTCTCGATGGTGCAGCTGTAGAACCTTTTGTGGATCTGAGGACCCATGACAAATCTTTTCAGTCTCCTGAGGGGGAATAGGTTTTGTCGTGTCCTCTTCATGGCTGACTGTTTTGGTGTGCTTGGACCATGTTAGTTTGTTGGTGATGTGGACACCAAGGAACTTGAAGCTCTCAACCTGCTACGCTATAGCCCCATCGATGAGAATGGGGGCATGCTCGGCCCTCCTTTTTCTGTAGTCCACAATCATCTCCTTTGTCTTGATCACATTGAGGGAGAGGTTGTTGTCTTGGCACCACACGGCCAGGTCTCTGACCTCCTCCCTATAGGCTGTCTCGTCGTTGTCGGTGATCAGGCCTACCACTGTTGTGTTATCGGCAAACTTATTGATGGTGTTGGAGTCATGCCTGCCTGTGCAGTCATGAGTGAACAAGGAGTACAGGAGGGAACTGAGCATGCACCCCCGAGGGGCCCCTGTGTTGAGGATCAGCGTGGCAGATGTTGTTGCCTACCCTTACCACCTGGGGGTGGCCTGTCAGGAAGTCCAGGATCCAGTTACAGAGGGAAGTGTTTAGTCCCAGGGTCCTTAGCTTATTGATGAGCTTTGAGGGCGCTATGGTGTTGAGCGTTGAGCTGAAAGCATTCTCACGTAGGTGTTCCTTTTGTCCAGGTGGGAAAGGGCAGTGTGGAGTGCAATAGAGATTGCATCATCTGTGGCTCTGTTAGGGCGGTATGCTAATTGGAGTGGGTCTAGGGTTTCTGGGATAATGGTGTTGATGTACAGTATATATTGTTTTCCCTTTTTTGGGATATTGAACCGCTGACCAACAAAAGGGGGGCATGGCCCGCAGGCTGCCAGTTGCCCATCCCTACACTAGAGGAACCAAAGGAGACTTTTACATCCCTCTACTCTTATTGAAAGCAGTTAGATGACATACAAAGTGCCTTCCTCCCCTAAGCCACCCAGTGAGAAGAGCCCTGTACCATCTTACCTCCAGGGGCACTGGCGCATCCGAGTTTGACGGATCCCGTCACTTTGGGATCCAAACAATGGCAATCAAATAAATGCACTCTCTCATGTCATCGGGGACGATAGCATGGCAAACCAGTCCAATTAATAGGGGATAACAAAGAGGAGCAGATGAAGTTACTTATATAACCCAGAGCCCTGTTTTGAGGAGATGACAAACCCCCGTGTTAACAAAAATAATCTGCGGTTAATTCCCCCACGAAAAAAAGGGATCATCCATCCACACACACACACACACACCAGATAATCTGACAGTGGTGGAGTAATGGCCACAGTGCTTTGTGCTGCTCACTGGGATGAGAGAAGAGATGGAGGATTTTAGAGCTGTTCAGGCGTTGAGAAGATGAGGGTGCATTAGGGGAATCTGATGCCCTCAGAATGGACATTCTATCCCAGTGCTTAATACAGACTATAGGTTTACATGCACACCAATAATCGAGGAGAGCTACTTTAGTACAGGACAATCACCATGGTTAACAAACTCCCTCACGACGCCAGGTCAGCGGAGTCAATCACCACCTTCCGGAGACACTTGAAACCCCACCTCTTTAAGGAATACCTAGGATAGGATAAAGTAATCCTTCTAACCCCCCCCCCCCTTAAAATATTTAGATGCACTATTGTAAAGTGGCTGTTCCACTGGATATAAGGTGAATGCACCAATTTGTAAGTCGCTCTGGATAAGAGCGTCTGCTAAATGACTTAAATGTAAATGTAAATGTTAACCATCACATGGAACAACCATTGTACATCATCACATCCTGCTTTTGAACGCACAACGCCTCCTGACCTGAAATCAAGGGACCGTAGTGTTCCGTTCAATTATGACTAGATGAAACTCAAAACAATACTTGCGCAGTGGCCTCATCTCCCACCAATGAAATGTATACATGTATATAAATACGTCTCGTGCGATGCTCTCAACTCAGCAGTTCTCTCAAGCATGATGAACATGCATGTGTGGAAAAGCTTACCAGTGCTGGTATGTCAGTTCAACAGAGGAGGGTGTAAGCAAATTGAGCTGAATAGACCATGTTCAGGGCATACGTGATCAAAGTGAGTAGGAAGACGTGTGTGTGTGTGCGTGTGCGTGTGTGTGTGTGTGTGTGTGTGTGTGTGTGTGTGTGTGTGTGTGTGTGTGTGTGTGTGTGTGTAAGAGCGGGTATGTGAGCAGTGGTTGAAAAAGTACCCAGTTGTCATACTTGAGTAGAGGTAAAGATACCTTAATAGAAAATGACTCAAGTATAAGTGGGTAATCCAATAAAAAGTCTAAAACAATTTTGTTTTAAATATACTTAAGTATCAAAAGTAAATGTAATTGCAAAAATATACTTCGGTATCAAAAGTAAATGTAAAAGTATAAATAATTTCAAATTGCTAATATTAAGCAAACCAGACGGCAACATTTTCTTGTTTTTTTTAAATTTACTGATAGCCAGCGACACACTCCAACACTCAGACATCATTTACAAACAAAGCATTTGTGTTTAGTGAGTCTACCAGATCAGAGGCAGTATGGATGAGCAGGGGTGTTCACTTGATAAGTGATGAATTGGACCATTTTCCTGTCCTGTTAAGCATTCAAAATGTAACGAGTACTTTTGAGTGTCGGGGAAAATGCATGCAGTGAAAAGTACATTTATTTTCTTTAGGAATGTGGTGAAGTAAAAGTTGTCCAAAATATAAATAGTAAAGTACAGATACCTCAACAAAATACTTACAGTTGAAGTCTGAAGTTTACATACACTTAGGTTGGAGTCATTAAAACTCGTTTTTCAACCACTCCACAAATTTCTTGTTAACAAACTATAGTTTTGGAAGGTCGGTTTGGACAGCTACTTTGTGCATGACACAAGTAATTTTTCCAACAATTGTTTACAGACAGATTATTTCACTTATAATTTGCTGTATCACAATTCCAGTGGGTCAGAAGTTTACATACACAAAGTTGACTGTGATTTAAACAGCTTGGAAAATTCCAGAAAATTATGTTATGGCTTTAGAAGCTTCTGATAGGCTAACTGACATCATTTGAGTCAATTGGAGGTGTACATGTGGATGTATTTCAAGGCCTACCTTCAAACTCAGTGCCTCTTTGCTTGACATCATGGGAAAATCAAAAGAAGTCAGCCAAGACCTAAGAAAAAAAATTGTGGACCTCCACAAGTCTGGTTCATCCTTGGGAGCAATTTCCAAATGCATGAAGGTACCACGTTCATCTGTACAAACAAGAGTACGCAAGTATTAACACCATGGGAACACGCAGCCATCATACCACTCAGGAAGGAGATGCATTCTGTCTCCTAGAGATGAATGTACTTTGGTGTGAAAAGGGCAACTCAATCCCAGAACGACAGTAAAGGACCTTGTGAAGATGCTGGATGAGACACGTACAAAAGTATCTATATCCACAGTAAAACGAGTCCTATATCGACATAACCTGAAAGGCCGCTCAGCAAGGAAGAAGCCACTGCTCCAAAACCGCCATAAAAAAGCCAGACTACGGTTTGCAACTGCACATGGGGACAAAGATTGTACTTTTTGGAGAAATGTCCTCTGGTCTGATGAAACAAAAATAGAACTGTTTGGCCATAATGACCATTGTTATGTTTGGAGAAAAAAGGGGGAGGCTTGCAAGCCGAAGAACATCATCCCAACCGTGAAGCACATGGGTGGCAGCATCATGTTGTGTGGGTGCTTTGCTGCAGAAGGGGCTGGTGCATTTCACAAAATAGATGACATCATGAGGGAGGAAAATGATGTGGCTATATTGAAGCAACATCTCAAGACATCAGTCAGGAAGTTAAAGCTTGGTCACAAATGGGTCTTCCAAATGGACAATGACCCCCAAGCATACTTCCAAAGTTATGGCTTAAGGACAACAAAGTCAAGATATTGGAGTGGCCATCACAAAGCACTGACCTAAATCCTATAGAAAATGTGTGGGCAGAACTGAAAAAGCGTGTGCAAGCAAGGAGGCCTATAAAACCTGACTCAGTTACACCAGCTCTGTCAGGAGGAATGGGCCAAAATTCACCCAACTTATTGTGGTAAGCTTGTGGAAGGCTACCTGAAACGTTTGACCCAAGTTAAACAATTTAAAGGCAATGCTACCAAATACTAATTGAGTGTGTGTTAACTTCTGACCCACTGGGAATGTGATGAAAGAAAAATAAAAGCTGAAATAAATAATTCTCTTTACTATTATTCTGACATTTCACATTCTTAAAATAAAGTGGTGATCCTAACTGACCTAAGACAGTGAATTTTTACAAGGATTAAATGTCATGAAATACTGAGTTTAAATGTATTTGGCTAAGGTGTATGTAAACTTCCGACTTCAACTGTAAGTAGTACTTTAAAGTATTTTCACTTTAGTACATTACACCACTAACTGTGTGTGTGTGTGTGTGTGTGTGTGTGTGTGTGTGTGTGTGTGTGTGTGTGTGTGTGTGTGTGTGTGTGTGTGTGTGTGTGTGTGTGTGTGTATATGAGTGTGCAGTTGGCATTTTTAGAAGTGGGGTGAAACGAGACTACCCCATCCTTTCTCCCCTCGCTCCAGGCCAAATCCAGCCACTTGTCATGTACCTTGTGCATTTCCCTGGTCAGGGGCTCTTCAATAAAAGATAACACACGTCCATTTTATTTCCTGTACGTTTTTGTCAGCGAATGTTCTGAAAACAAATTGTGGACAATATGGCTCACCTCAAGAGTAGGCTACACACCGAGACATGCCAAATCAGTGAGATTGGACTTTAAGTGGGTGGATAGACTGGTGTGATGTAGAAAAGCCCATTGTTGTCTCTGTCACGTCATGAAGACATCCTTTCACCCTCAAGGACATTTAGATGGACAATTATAATCCCCCCCAAAATCTCTCAATGTTGGAAACTCATCACTACATATAGTACTTTACACTTGTCATCTGGGGTAATCTATCTGTAGAAAACTGGGTCAGTGCTCTTCCCTATTTGTTTTGTGTATACTTTCGGTCCCATTGACAGTTTAGACAACAGAACGTCACACTGTTCGCCCCCACAGATTCATCTCTTTCTAGCTGAAGCTGCAGGAAACATACAATATTTATGTTCCACATTTTTTGACAATAAATATGCCCAAGACTCAATTGTAGACTGATGCCTTTTCTCTTGCTGATGCTCTTACCTTTTAAAATGTGTCCCCCACTTTGTTTTGAGGTGCACTACTAAAATGGGACGAACAGTCAAGTTCTGCAACTGATTACCTATCGCTCAGACAGATGTTACAGAGGGGAGGAACATCTGCTTGCTCTGCAGCCTTTTCCCCTCGCTTCTCAGAAAGGGCAGGGGAGATAAGCCACAGCCGCTTCTATTTCCTCTACATAACAGCACTTTAGAGCTGGCTAATTACACTGTAAACTGTCTGGTTTCGGTGAAAGGGCTCTGTACTGTAACAAATTGGGCTTGTTTTTGTGGTTAATGTATTTTTAACACCCGCCCTGTCATAAATGTATGACGGGTAGAAGGAGGTGTGATGATGCTGTTAACATGTGAGAGAGTTGGTCCATTGTTTCCCAGCGTAGAATGTCATTACATAATTGGAACCTTGAATATTTTAGCTTCTTTGTGATGGCATCCATAATTCATGTTAATGCAGGCGCAACAGGCTGGTGGTTACATATAAAAGTCCTTATTTTCCTTTCTCTCATCTTTCCTTGTTTTTCTTCTCTCACTCTTTTAAACACGATGCTGGCTAAATAATAGTAAAAGATTTACAAAATACAATTACAATGTACCCTAAAGCCTAATGTATCAAAATAAAATACTTTCGCAAGTACAGTATCTATTTTCAAAATACATGAGCAATTTCCCCCCTTAACCTCAAATATATTCTCAGTAATGGTAACAAAAATGTTTGACTTGCTATGACTGTGATCTGTGGTTGTTTATCTACTGTAGTTGAATGCACTGAATGTGCACTGGATGCTAAATTACCTAAATGTAAAAATGACCACTAGCAAAGCATGCTGGGTATTATTGTTCTAATGAGCTCCACCCCCAAATAAGAACACATTTGAATGACTAGAGATGGGCAAAGATAAATTAAAATGTATCTTATAAAATACCGTAAAGAAATTATAAAAAATAAAATACTAAATATTGTTGTCAACAATACATTTTTTAAATACAGAAAATATATTTAAAGTAGGCAAAACATTTTATAAAAATAATAGACTATTTAAGTAAAATATCCTCTGCAGTTGTAAATGGAACAAATACATGTGTACACAGTTTTTTCAATTTCAACTTATTTTTTAAATGGACCATATGTAATGTTTTTTTATCAGGACTGCTGAAAAGAATTTAGAAAATACAAAATACAGTTCTCTAGAGTATATTGTTACAAAATACACTGAACTGTAGTTCAAACCAGAGAAAAGAAAATGGCAAAATACTCAAGTTTATTTAAATACGTATGTCAAATACATGTAGCATAATACTCCCCGTCTCTGATTAGTATGACCCCACACCTTCTCCAAGATGAGCTCCCTTCATCCCCCGATTCACGATCGTCTCGTTTCATGTGTCTCCGTCTCCTCTCAACCAAGTAATATTACAAAAGATCATAATGCAACTACCGCTCCATTGCCTGATTAGCCACCTTCTCTCCCCTTCCCTGAATGGAACAGAGAGTTTAAACTTATTAGTCCATCAGAGCCAAGGCCCACAGCAATGTCAGGATGTCTATTGTGCATGTCAGGAGTCCGTCGTGTCAACTGTCTTTGCAGGGCTTTACACATGAGTGTAATAATGATATTATTTACAAGGGGGGGGGGGGGGCTGCTGGGGAAATGCTGACTTAGTGTGGCTGTACACATGTCAGATCCAAGGTTGGGACTGGGACCAGGTGGACTTTGTTTGTTGGGGCTTTAAATTCCCAGAGAGTTAGCTCTAAGCGACCACATCATTGTAGATTGACCTTAATCTGTTTACTTAAATCCCACTGCTAAATGATAGACTCACCCTTGTTCCTCTGCATCCCTTGCCCCTCCCTCATGCAGACCAGACCAACACAACCATGACTTAGTCTCTCTGCACTGGTCCAATCGCTGCTCAGTGCCTTCTGAGTCCAGCGCTCTCCTTTTAAATCCCCCTCTCTGTGGTGAATCAGCACTCGCAGCGCAGCCCTCCGGTGATACAGCAAGTGGTACAGAAGTCTACTGAAACAGCCTACAGTAGGTACTCACTCCTTCTCTCTCTTCTTTTTCCCACTCTCTCCCCCTCCTCAAATATTACGTGTCGTCCCCATCACCCGTTCCCCTGGGTCGACTCTCGACTTTGTGTGTCTTTCGTTGTCCCTGCATCCTCTAACATAACTCAACTTTGTACTTTGCGTGTTTGGCTGACAGTGTGGCGTATGCGGTTCACAGTGCAGTCAGTTTCACTTGAAACAAATTACGATTGGTGCATGTGAATTGTGAAATGCATTGGAAAGTTAATGGTGCATGGCAAAATGACATAGGCTTTTAGCCTTCTGAGCTGGTTGACTAATGACCTGACTCATGACGGACTTTACATGGTGGTATTAACATTTAAGCTGATATAACCATCACTTTCATTTTTGCTGGGTTGACAACGGTCCCATTTATGTTAGTTATTTCTCTCCCGTGAGAGTGGAGACGTGGTAAATAAATCATTAGACCAGGGATTACGTGTTGATCTTTAAATGTTGTTCTCAGAATTATTCTGACACATCCCTATGTATTTGTAAGTCGCTCTGGATAAGAGCGTCTGCTAAATGACTTAAATGTAAATGTAAATGTTTTAAGATGTTTGGAATTAGAAGCATGACTTTGCACACAAAATGTAAACAAACAAGACCAATAGGTCACAACTGCTAGTTGTCTTACTCATTGATGTTGCGATACAATACGGGGTAACGAGGATAGATAGTTAAACTACAATCATATATAGATATTTAGTTATTTTTGCCTCAGTCTTTACTACGAAAACAAAAAGGGGAACTCAGGCACTCAAATCTCTTAAACGGCCTTCCTTTATTCTCTGAAAAATCTTGGCACTTTAATTAAAAAAAAAAAACATTTTAAGAGGTTTATGGAGATTTCGTAGCTTCTTTTTTTTTTGCAACCAATAAAATAAAATAAAATGTAACAGGAATGTTATACAAGGGTCCAGAAATAGTTTTTTTTTGCACTTTCACTTGTTTTTGAGAAACTTACCCACAACCAGCAATACATTTCCTCATCCTCGTTGTGCGTTATGGGGGCTCTGAAAAAACATGAACAAACGCTCCAAAAACACCCAAATACACCTCACTCAAAAAAGCTCTCAATATAGTGATGCAGGTCTTTACATGTTGTTCACGTTAAATTGTGTCATTCCAAACATTTCCTGCAACGTTATATCCATTTTGTGCGACGCGAGCCGTTACCTTTACCCAGCTGTCCATTCTCAGAGTAACCTGCTGCTACAGGTAACTGCCAAAATAAAGGAAACACCAACATGAAGTGTCTTAATAGGGCGTTGGGCCACAATGAGCTACCACAACAGCTTGAATGTGCCTTGGCATCGATTCTACAAATGTCTGGAACTTCCTGTGTGGATGCGCCTGCTTTCAATATACTTTGTATCTGTAACAGTCCTGACCTGTTTTATGTTGTTTTTTATGTGTTTATGGTCAGGGCATGTGTTTTGGGTGGGCAGTCTATGTTATCTGTTTCTATGTTGGTTTCGGTGTGCCTGGTATGGCTCTTGATTAGAGGCAGGTGGTTTGCATTTTCCTCTAATCAAGAGTCATATTTAGGTAGGGCATTATCACTGTGTGTTTGTGGGTGATTGTCTCCTGTGATGTCTTCGTGTCGTTATCGATGTTTTTTCACATATGGAGCTGTTTGGCTGTTCGTTTTGTTTCGATGTCGTCTGTTGCCTGTTCGTGAGTTTACGTTCCAGTTATGTAAGTTTATGTTCAGGTTTTCGTTCTACGTCGTTTTGTTATTTTGTAGTTTGAAAGTGTTTTGTTTAGTTTTCGTGTTGCCATCTGCATCATTGTAATTTTTAATAAAGATGGCATATTTCCCAGACTCCGCATTTTGGTCAGAAGATCCTTCTCTCCTCACCTCATCTGAGGATGAGGAGAGCGACAGCTCTTACAGAATCACCCACCAAAATACAGAGACCAAGCGGTATGGGAATGCTCGACGGAGCAATAAGGATTTCTGGACTTGGGAGGAGATATTGGACGGTAGAGGACCTTGGGCTCAACCAGGGGAATATCGCCGTCCTAAGGAGGAGAAGAGGGCAGCCACAGCCCAGGAGCGCTGGTATGAGGAGGCAGCGCGACGACGCGGTTGGGAGCCCGTGAGTAAGACCCAAAAATTTCTTGGGGGGGGGCACACGAGGAGTGTGGCAAAGCCGGGTAGGATACCCGAGCCAACTCCCCGTGCTTACCGTGGAGGTAGAAGGCGTCGTACTGGTAAGACACCGTGTTATGCGGTAAAGCGCACGGTGTCCCCAGTACGCGTGCTTAGCCCAGTGCGGGCTATTCCACCTTGCCGCACTGGGAGGGCTAGGTTGGGCATCGAGCCGGGTGCCATGAAGCCGGCCCAACGTAGCTGGTCTCCAGTACGTCTCCTCGGGCCGGTGTACATGGCACCAGCCTTACAGGTGGTGTCCCCGGTTCGCCTGCATAGCCCAGTGCGGGCTATTCCACCTCGCCGCACTGGCAGGGCTACGGGGTTCATTCAACCTGGTAGGGTTGGGGAGGCTCGGTGCTCAAGAGCACGTGTCCTCCTTCACGGTCCGGTATATCCGGTGCCACCTCCATGTACCAGTCCTCCGGTGGCAGCCCCCCGTACCAGGCTGTCTCTCCGGGTTCTCTCTCCTGCTGTTTCCTCCTCTCCAGCGCAGCCGGTGCCTAGACCACGCACCAGGCTGTCTCTCCTTCTCCTTCCTACAGAGCTATCTGTCTCCCCAGCGCCATCTGAGCCATCCGTCTCCCCAGCGCCATCTGAGCCATCCGTCTCCCCAGCGCCATCTGAGCCATCCGTCTCCCCAGCGCCATCTGAGCCATCCGTCTCCCCAGCGCCATCTGAGCCATCCGTCTCTCCAGCGCCATCTGAGCCATCCGTCTCCCCAGCGCCGTCTGAGCCATCCGTCTGCCATGAGCCTGCAAAGCCGCCCGTCTGCCATGAGCCTGCAAAGCCGCCCGTCTGCCATGAGCCTACAGAGCCATCCGCCAGACAGGAGCCGCTAGAGCCGTCAGCCAGACAGGAGCCGCTAGAGCCGTCAGCCAGACAGGATCTGCCAGAGCCGCCAACCAGACAGGATCTGCCAGAGCCGCCAACCAGACAGGATCTGCCAGAGCCGCCAACCAGACAGGATCTGCCAGAGCCGCCAACCAGACAGGATCTGCCAGAGCCGCCAACCAGACAGGATCTGCCAGAGCCGCCAGCGAGCCATGAGCAGCCAGAGCCGTCAGAGAGCCATGAGCAGCCAGAGCCGTCAAAGAGCCATGAGCAGCCAGAGCCGTCAAAGAGCCATGAGCAGCCAGAGCCGTCAGAGAGCCATGAGCAGCCAGAGCCGTCAGAGCGCCATGAGCGTCGAGAGCCGTCAGCCTGCCATGAGCGTCGAGAGCCGTCAGCCTGCCATGAGCGTCGAGAGCCGTCAGCCTGCCATGAGCGTCAAGAGCCGTCAGCCTGCCATGAGCGTAGAGAGCCGTCAGCCAGCATGGACCTGCCAGAGCCGTCCAAACAGGACCTGCCAGAGTCCTTCAGCCGGGATCTGCCCCTTGTCCCGGTGTTGCCCCTTGTCCCGGTGCTGCCCCTTGTCCCGGTGCTGCCCCTTGTCCCGGTGCTGCCCCTTGTCCCGGTGCTGCCCCTTGTCCCGGTGCTGCCCCTTGTCCCGGTGCTGCCCCTTGTCCCGGTGCTGCCCCTTGTCCCAGTGATGGTCCTTATCCTGGTGCTGCCCCTTGTTCTGGTGCTGCCCCTTGTCCCGGTGCTACCCCTTGTCCCGGTGCTGCCCCTTGTCCTGGTGCTAGCTGTTTATTTAGGGGAAGGTAGTGTTAGGGTGGGCATTAGAAGGGGTAGAAAGAAGAGGGGAGTGACTATGGTGGTATGGGGACAGCGTCCTGAGCCGGAACCACCACCGTGGTCAACTGCCCACCCGGACCCTCCCCTGGACTTTGTGCTTGTGCGCCCGGCGTGCGCATCTTGAGGGGGGGGTACTGTAACAGTCCTGACCTGTTTTATGTTGTTTTTTATGTGTTTATGGTCAGGGCATGTGTTTTGGGTGGGCAGTCTATGTTATCTGTTTCTATGTTGGTTTCGGTGTGCCTGGTATGGCTCTTGATTAGAGGCAGGTGGTTTGCATTTTCCTCTAATCAAGAGTCATATTTAGGTAGGGCATTATCACTGTGTGTTTGTGGGTGATTGTCTCCTGTGATGTCTTCGTGTCGTTATCGATGTTTTTTCACATATGGAGCTGTTTGGCTGTTCGTTTTGTTTCGATGTCGTCTGTTGCCTGTTCGTGAGTTTACGTTCCAGTTATGTAAGTTTATGTTCAGGTTTTCGTTCTACGTCGTTTTGTTATTTTGTAGTTTGAAAGTGTTTTGTTTAGTTTTCGTGTTGCCATCTGCATCATTGTAATTTTTAATAAAGATGGCATATTTCCCAGACTCCGCATTTTGGTCAGAAGATCCTTCTCTCCTCACCTCATCTGAGGATGAGGAGAGCGACAGCTCTTACAGTATCCCTCATTTACTCAAGTGTTTCCTTTATTTTGTCAGTAACCTGTAGACTGGACAGAGAGGTATCACTCGAGTCGCAACTAAATTGAATATTACGTTGCGGATAAGGTTTGTAATGACACAATTTCATGTGTACAACATCTAAAGACCTGCATCACTATACTGAGTGGGTTTCCGTTTCTAAAATGACGTATTTGGGTGTTTTTGGAGCATTTGTTCATGTCTTTTCAGAGCCTCCGTATATGAAGAAATTAATCGCTGGTTAGGGTAAGTTCCTGAAGAACAAGTGAAAGCAACAACAACAAAAAGTGTCTGGACCCCTCATTTACTCAATTGTTTCCTTTATTTTGGCAGTTACCTGTAGTCTGAACGGAGAGGTATTGCTCGAGTCACAACAACAATAGAAATGTGGTAGTGAAAAAGCAAACGTCTCCTTTAAAGGTTGCTTAGAAATGATTGTTCCTAGTCTAAATTGCATTTGAGTTCTTCTTCCCTGTCATCGCTATTGGAAGAAAGAGTATCTGGAGCACAGCACTTGAGTGGAGACAGATGATGAACCTCTGTGGCAAGAGATCACTTAAGTGCTGCTATGCATACGTGAATAACTATGACGGTCAGGATGTTTTATAGATATGTTCCCTCATCCTTCACACAGGCCTCCTCTGTGACCATGTGAGTTGCTATTTTCTATTCTCTCTTAGAAGATGATACCTAAACCATCTGGATATTGGATTTTGGATATCATCCAAGCCATATCGGATAGTGCCTTGGATATTATCTTGCATAATACAAATCATTTTCCACTGTGAGAAAGGTCCTTGTTTCGAACTTTCGCTTTGACACCATGGGCTGTACCAGAGCCTTAGATTAGGTTTCGTGATCTGCACTGATAATTGGTGAGGTGAGGGAGACGTTATCAGACCTACTGGTCATTAAAAGAAGAATTGAACGGTGAACTCTCACCCTGCCTCCTCTTCAGTGACAAAGTCCTCGGACAACTCTTCCATCCAAACGCGACAGGGCACATCACCTCTGGTTGCTTTTAAACCAAGTTAAGGAGTAAGGTCTTTAGGCCCTTCGTGTACAGTATATAGCTCATGTATGGATGGAATGACACCTTCAGAAGCCTCCCTGGAACCTAAGCTGGTTATTCTCTCTGCCGAAAGGAGCTATGAATATCCAGTGTCCTACTCTTTATGGGTTTCTGAATGCTGTGGAGTATCACCAGAGCTTTATTTGGGACCCAGATGTTTGTTGACTGTGATATATGTTTTGGTGGACAGTTCATCTTTAGTTGCCTCAGTGGAACACATTTTTGACACAAACTTCAGCACACCTGATACCATCAACTGTAATCATTTGTCTGGTGAATAGTATTTGGATAAGCGAAAAAAGAAAACAACTCAAAGCTAGAGGCAGCTGGTCATTTGATGTGTGTGTGATCATCGTGTGATCAGGCCTCGCTAGTGGCACAGCGGTCTAAGGCACTGCATTGCAGTGCTAGAGGCGTCACTACAGACCCTGGTTCGTTCCAAAGGCTGTGTCACAACCGGCCGTGTTCGGGATTCCCATAGGGCGTCGCACAATTGGCCCAGCATCATCTGGGTTAGGGGATGGTTTGGCCGGGGTAGGCTGTCATTTTAAATAAGAATTTGTTGTTAACCTTTATTTAACTAGGCAAGTCAGTTAAGAAACAATCATGCAAAACAACACAGCCGCGGGGCCTGTATGTTATTAACTTCAACATTTATTGTCCCTGTCATGACACCACACCTCTCTGGTGGCCCTGAGGTGCCCTTACCTGTGTGTTCCTCCTGGGGTTTAATAGCACACTGAAATAGAACTGGGATGACATAATCAAAAACATGATTGTTATTTAGCTGGGATCTCCTCTCGTGTTGTGACAGGAAACAGAAGCTTGTCAGTTAGGCTCCCCGGCCTGCCAGTGAATGCTTGGCTCTTTTCCCATTGCCTTGTTAGAGAGTATTAATTACAACTCCTAACAGCGGTCGCTATTGATGAACCTCAAGTCTTAATTTGCTGCTTCCTTCTGTCTGCTTCAATGGGTTTCTCATTGGCCTCTAGGGACAGACATAGCTCATTGTGAGCCAATCAAAGTAATTTGTGTCATTCCCTCACTGGGCCTGTGTCTCTGCAGTATTTCACAGTAGCTCAGAGCCTTAGACACATCCTCACCATTGAGAGGCATTGGGCAGGTTTCCATTAACCCAGGTTTATTTGACAAAAGCAATCATTGCGACCTGTGTAATGGAAACGGCAGATATAGGAGACATTTTCGAAAGATTGACAACATTTTTATCCTTTCCACAGGGGTGGATTTGTTGTCTAACTATTTATTGCAACAAATTATAATGGAAACTGTTTTTCAAATAAATTATGATTGTCAAATTCTTTAGAAGGTTGGTTGGGCATGTGATGTCATAAAATAATTATAAGCTAATTTACCAGATATTACCAGATATTGAAAACCAGTCAATATCTGGTGTGACCAACATTTGCCTTATGCAGCATGACTGTCACGTTTTGACCATAGTTCTTGTGTGTTTTGCTTGTTTTAGTGTTGGTCAGGACGTGAGCTGGGCGGGCATTCTATGTTGTGTGTCTAGTTTGTCTGTTTCTATGTTTGGCCTAATATGGTTCTCAATCAGAGACAGGTGTTTTGTGTTGGGGTTTGTGGGTGGTTGTTTCCTGTGTCAGTGTTTGTGCCACACGGGACTGTTACGGTTAGTTCGTTTGTTATTTTGTATCGTGTATTGTTTTCGTGTATATTAAATATCATGGAAACTTACCACTCTGCACATTGGTCCTCCGATCCTTCTCGCCTCTCCTCGTCCGATGAGGAGGACGAAATAGACTGCCGTTACAGAACCACCCACCAATCTCGGACCAAGCAGCGTAGCAACGGGCAGCAGCAGCAGCGGTACCAGGAGGAATGGACTTGGGAAGAGGTGTTGGACGGAAAGGGTTGCTACACATGGGAGGAGATCCTGGCTGGTAAGGATCGCCTTCCATGGGAACAGGTGGAGGCAGCTAGGAGAGTGGAAGCAGCCGCGAAGGGGCACCGGTGTTATGAGGGAACGCGGCTGGCCAGGAAGCCCGAGAAGAAACCCCAAAAATGTCTTGGGGGGGGGGGGATAAAGGGGAGTGTGGCGAAGTCAGGTAGGAGACCTGCGCCAACTTCCCGGGCTTGCCGTGGAGAGCGAGAGTACGGGCAGACACCGTGTTGTGCGGAAAGGCGCACGGTGTCTCCTGTACGTGTGTATAGCCCGGTGCGGTACATCCCAGCTCCACGTATCGGCCGGGCTAGAGTGGGCAACGAGCCAGGTGCCATGAAGCCGGCTCAACATATCTGGTCTCCAGTACGTCTCCTCGGGCCGGTGTACATGGCACCAGCCTTACGCATGGTGTACCCGGTTCGCCAGCACAGCCAAGTGCGGGCTATTCCACCTCGCCGCACTGGCCTGGCTACGGGGAGCATTAAACCAGGTAAGGTTGGGCAGGCTCGGTGCTTAAGAGCTCCTGTACGCCTTCACGGTCCGGTATATCCGGCGCCACCTCCTCGCCTCAGCCCAGTACCACTAGTGCCTACACCACGCACCAGGCTTCCAGTGTGTCTCCAGAGCCCTGTTCCTCCTCCACGCACTCGCCCTGTGGTGCGTGTCTCTAGCCCGGTACCACCAGTTCCGGCACCACGCACCAAGCCTCCTGTGCATCTCCAGAGCCCTGTACGCACTGTTCCTTCTCCCCGCACTCGCCCTGAGGTGCGTGCCCTCAGCCCGGTACCACCAGTGCCGGTACCACGCACCAGGTGTATAGTGCGCCTCGAGAGTCCAGTGTGCCCTGTTCCTGCTCCCCGCACTAGCCTTGAGGTGCGTGTCTACAAACTGTTACTACCAGTTCCGGCAACACGCACCAGGCCTACTGTGCGCCGCAGCAGGTCTGAGCTGCCTGCCTGCCCAGCGCCGTCTGAGCTGCCTGCCTGCCCAGCGCCGTCTGAGCTGCCTGCCTGCCCAGCGCCATCTGAGCTGCCTGCCTGCCCAGCGCCATCCGAGCCATCCGTCTGCCCAGCGCCATCTGAGCCATCCGTCTGCCCAGCGCCATCTGAGCCATCCGTCTGCCCAGCGCCATCAGAGCCGCCCGTCTGTCCCGAGCCATCAGAGCCGCCCGTCTGTCCCGAGCCATCAGAGCCGCCCGTCTGTCCCGAGCCGTCAGAGCCACCCGTCTGTCCCGAGCCGTCAGAGCCGCCCGTCTGTCCCAAGCCGTCAGAGCCGCCCGTCTGTCCCGAGCCGTCAGAGCCGCCCGTCAGTCAGGAGCTGCCAGAGCCGCCAGCCAGTCAGGAGCTGCCAGAGCCGCCAGCCAGTCAGGAGCTGCCAGAGCCGCCAGCCAGTCAGATGCCAGAGCCGCCAGCCAGTCAGGAGCTGCCAGAGCTGCCAGCCAGTCAGGAGCTGCCAGAGCCGACCGCCAGACATGAGCCGACCGCCAGACATGAGCCGACCGCCAGACATGAGCCGACCGCCAGACATGAGCCGACCGCCAGTCATGAGCCGCCCTCCAGTCATGAGCCGCCCTCCAGTCATGAGCCGCCCTCCAGTCATGAGCCGCCCTCCAGTCATGAGCTGCCCTCCAGTCATGAGCTGCCCTCCAGTCATGAGCTGCCCTCCAGTCATGAGCTACCCTCCAGTCATGAGCTGCTCTCCAGTCATGAGCTGCCCTCCAGTCATGAGCTGCCACTCAGTCCGGAGCTGCCACTCAGTCCGGAGCTGCCACTCAGTCCGGAGCTGCCACTCAGTCCGGAGCTGCCATTCGTCCGGAGCTACCTCTCTGTCCTGAGCTACCTTTCTGTCCGGAGCTACCTCTCGGTTCGGAGCTGTCTCCTCAGTCTGATGGGGCCCTTTGTGAGGGTTCCTAGGCCAAGGTCGGCGGCGAGGGTCGCCACTCAAAGGGCGCTAAGGAGGGGGACAAAGACAATGGTGGACTGGTGTCCTCGTCCAGCGCCGGAGCCGCCACCGCGGACAGATGCCCACCCAGACCCTCCCCTAGAGTTTTAGGGGGTGCGTTCGGAGTCCGCACCTCAGGAGGGGGGTACTGTCACGTTCTGACCATAGTTCTTGTGTGTTTTGCTAGTTTTAGTGTTGGTCAGAACATGAGCTGGGTGGGCATTCTATGTTGTGTGTCTAGTTTGTCTGTTTCTATGTTTGGCCTAATATGGTTCTCAATCAGAGGCAGATGTTTTGTGTTGTCTCTGATTGGGAATCATATATAGGTGGCTTGTTTTGTGTTGGGGTTTCTGGGTGGTTGTTTCATGTGTCAGTGTTTGTGCCACACGGGACTGTTATTTAGATGCACTATTGTAAAGTGGCTGTTCCACTGGATGTCATTAGGTGAATGCACCAATTTGTAAGTCGCTCTGGATAAGAGCGTCTGCTAAATGACTTAAATGTAAATGTAAATGTTACGGTTAGTTCGTTTGTTATTTTGTATCGTGTATTGTTTTCGTGTATATTAAATATCATGGAAACTTACCACTCTGCACATTGGTCCTCCGATCCTTCTCGCCTCTCCTCGTCCGATGAGGAGGACGAAATAGACTGCCGTTACAATGACTCATATTCTTTGCATAGAGTTAATCAGGCTGTTGATTGTGGCCTGTGGAATGTTGTCCCACTCCGCTTCAATGGCTGTGCGAAGTTGCTGGTTATTGTCAGGAACTGGAACACGCTGTTGTACACGTCGATCCAGAGCATCCGACACATACTCAATGAGTGACATGTCCAGTGAGTACAGTGGCTTGCGAAAGTATTCACCCCCTTGGCATTTTTCCTATTTTGTTGCCTTACAACCTGGAATTAAAATGTATTTTTGGGAGGTTTGTATCATTTGATTTACACAACATGCCTACCACTTTGAAGATGCAAAATATTTTTTATTGTGAAACAAACAAGAAATAAGACAAAAAAACTGAAAACTCCCAAAAGTCAATACTTTGTAGAGCCACCTTTTGCAGCAATTATAGCTGCAAGTCTCTTGGGGTATGAGTCTCTAGACTGAAACAGGTTTCCACCTAGAATTTCCGTGTATTTAGCATCATCCATCATTGTTTCAATTCTGACCAGTTTCCCAGTCCCTGCAGATGAAAAACATCCCCACAGCATGATGCTGCAACCACCATGCTTCACTGTGGGGATGCTATTCTCGCGGTGATGAGAGGTGTTGGGTTTGCTCCAGACATAGCGTTTTCCTTCATTGCCAAAAAGCTCAATTTTAGTCTCATCTGACCAGAGTACCTTCTTCCATATGTTTGGGGAGTCTGCCACATGCCTTTTGGCGAACACCAAACGTGTTTCCTTATTTTTTTCTTTAAGCAATGGCTGTTTTCTGACCACTCTTCCGTAATGCCCAGCTCTGTGGAGTGTACGGCTTTAGTGGTCCTATGGACAGATACTCCAATCTCCGCTGTGGAGCTTTGCAGCTCCTTCAGGGTTATCTTTGATCTCTTTGTTGCCTCTCTGATTAATGCCCGCCTTGCCTGATCCGTGAGTTTTGGTGGGTGGCCCTCTCATGGCAGGTTTGTTGTGGTGCCATATTCTTCACGTTTTTTAATAATGGATTTAATGGTGCTCCATGGGATGTTCAAAAGTTTTGGCTATTTGTTTATAACCAAACCCTGATCTGTAATTCTACACAACTTTGTCCCTGACCTGTTTGGAGAGCTCCGTGGTCTTCATGGTGCCGCTTGCTTAGCGGTGTTGCAGACTCTCGGGGCTTTCAGAACAGGTGTATATATACTGAGATCATGTGACACTTAGATTGCACACAAGTGGACTTTATTTATCTAATTATGTGACTTCTGATGGGAATTGGTTGCACCAGATCTTATTTAGGGGCTTTTGCAAGGCACTGTATGCAGGCCAGGGAAGAACTGGGACATTTTGAGCTACCAGGAATTGTGTACAGATCCTTGCAACATGGGGCAATGCTTTATCATGCTGAGGTGATGGCGACAGATGACTGGCACGACAACGGGCCTCATGATCTCGTCACGGTATCTCTGTGCATTCAAATTGCCATCGATAAAATGCTATTGTGTACTTTGTCCATAGCTTATGCCTGCCCATACCATAACCCCATCGCCATCATGGGGCACTCTGATCACAACGTGGAAGTTGATTCATCCTTAAAAAGCACACTTCACTAGCGTGCCAGTGGCAATCGAAGGTGAGCATTTGCTCACTGAAGTCAGTTACGACACCAAACTGCAGTCTAGTCAAGATCCTGGTGAGGGCGACGAGCACGCAGATGAGCTTCCCTGATACGGTTTCTGACAGTTTGTGACAACACTACACAACTTTAATTGTTGTTCAATTGAAACTTTGGTGGACACC
This sequence comes from Salvelinus fontinalis, assembly GCF_029448725.1. Classification (NCBI taxonomy): domain Eukaryota; kingdom Metazoa; phylum Chordata; class Actinopteri; order Salmoniformes; family Salmonidae; genus Salvelinus; species Salvelinus fontinalis. The sequence goes on along the minus strand of NC_074697.1, from coordinate 44,904,495 downwards.
AAGTTCTCCCTGATCACTCTTCCTGATAGGAGGTGTAGTGGAGGTAGCCCGGTGGTTCCTCCTGGTTCCTCTCTCTTCTTATCAGTGGCAGATGGGAGTAAGAGAATGATGACAGTGTCCCCTCCTGATGGATCGAGCCTGTCCCTGTGGAGACTGTGGGGGCAATGAGGCGTGGGGACAAGGAACAGCTAAATGATTGAGCCATCACTACGTGCAGTTGTCCCGTCTGGCTGGTCCAGCCATATGTTAGAGCTGGGTGGGCCAACTCAGACTTAGCTGATAAATGGATGTGTGTTTTAAGCCAGGCAAGGTGAAAAGGGGTGAAGAAAACAAACCTGGCCGTGTCCTCGGAACGTTCCTCCAAATAACAACAGGAACACTCTTGTCTGGTGAATCATTTAGCTAGTTCAAGGCTGCACATTTGCAAGATTCACAAAAAAAAGCCACAGCAAATATATTTTCTGAAATCCCGTAGGTGGTTTACTGCACCTTTTTAAATTGATCATGGGTTTTAATCGTGAGTAGTATAGTTTGACTCGGTAAGTTATTTGTGGGACATCTTCTGTACAAACACTGGTGAGTCCCATAGGAGAGAGGGAGACAATGCCTGACTGTTGTATAATATAGGTCATGCAGCTGTGATCGTCAGAATATGACACAGGGTAGAAACGCCACAGTGACTAACCAGATGCTCTGGATTGTTCTTGTTCCCCCGTCTGCCCTCACAGCACTAAGGGTATTTCCGTTCACATCCTACAGTTCACATCGTACATGGGATGTTCCCAAGTACCTATATGCACGTCTCTCCGACATGTTTCTATTCTCATCTCCCTCTATCGATTCCACTTGATGTACCCTTTTAAAACACATTTAGTGTTCAGTACTTCATTAATTGAGTGGTGGACCATTTTATCAACCTTATGATACCTGTTACCCTCCAGATGCTATTTTTGGACAAAGGGTTTACAGAGCTACTGTACATATAGCCTATCTCTGATATGGCATTATCCTGGCCTCGATTCAAGTCATCTTCTCATCTCTCTCCTTCTTTTGTCCCTCAGCATTTTCCGGCTGTGAGTGGGGCCTTCATGGATTCCCCGTACAATGGCAACACGTCCCTCCAGACCTCCACCTCCAACCTCAATGCCAACTTCTCCCGGCCGACCGAGGCGGAAGAGGAGGGCAAGTATTCCAGCGACGCCATCTGGCTTTGGGTAGCCGTCATTGCAACCATCGGCAACATAGTAGTGGTAGCAGTGGTTTGCGCCTGTGCCTTCTAAGACCCGTTAGTTACAAGCACACAGCCGAACCTCCCTCTTGCCACCTTTTTCCCCTCAACCTATCCCTGTATTCATTTTCATCTTGTATGTGTCCATCCATAATATTAAAGCCAAGGCCCTGTTCTGAGGGTCGACGGAATATGATAGTGAAAATATAGGGATTGATTTAACTGATGTTCTGTAGGACTATGAATGCGTTTTAAAGTCTAGGAATGAGAGAGGGACAATCCTCTGGAGTTACCATACTGTATCTTACCTAAAGCCTATGTCTCCCACTGTGTTAATTTTTTAATGAGAAACGGGGAAGTGAGCTGATGTGGGCTGTGCCTTTGTATAATGAACATTTTGTAAATGAGTTATGGAAATGGACATTATATAAAGCAGCTGAGTGAGCCTCCCTTCTGCTTTCCAATCGGAGGGCTGCCCAGAGGTCAGCCTAAAGGATTAGGGAAGTGTACAGCTGTGAGATCCCCTCTGCCTGTGAACCTGAACAGAACACCACATCATATATCTTTGTCTGGTTGATGTCATGTGCCTGTTTGTCTGAAATGAATGTGTTAATGTTGCTGTCTTGGTCCAGGTCTCTCTTGAAAATGTGATTTTTATCTCAATGAGACTAACCTGGTTAAATAAGGGTGATATAAATATACACCAAATCAGCAGTCCTCGTTGTGGTTGGACACTGTCTCGGAGAACAGTGGAGAGATATGTGACAGATGGTGGCTGGTAGGGGTGCCGAGGGGACAGCGGAGGGGCCCAAGGCAGACTTGGCAGTACCCCCAGTACCCAGTGTTCTTTCCTGCGACTCCTGCACCCCTGCACTACCATTCACCATTACTGCTCTGTCCTGTCCTCATCAGCCTCTGTGATAGGAATCTCCCCAAGCACTTTATAAAACCCAATAAACCTGGGAGCTTTCTTCCATTTTAACTGCAGTGTTCAGTGCCCACCTGTTGCATCTCTGCAGTGGCTGTAGACCTGTGCCAGTTTAACTATGCAGTGATGACATCCCACTGGGTGTAACAGTATAACTTTAAACCGTCCCCTCGCCCCGACACGGGCGCGAACCAGGGACCCTCTGCACACATCAACGACGGTCGCTAACTAGCTAGCCATTTCACATCCGTTACACTCACCCCCCTTTCAACCTCCTCCTTTTCCGCAGCAACCAGTGATCCGGGTCAACAGCATCAATGTAACAGTATAACTTTACACCGTCCCCTCGCCCCGACACGGGCGCGAACCAGGGACCCTCTGCACACATCAACAACGGTTGCTCACGAAGCACGGTCGTTACCCATCGCTCCACAAAGGCCACGGCTCTTGCAGAGCAAGGGGCAACACTACTTAAGTCTCAGAGCAAGTGACGTAACTGATTGAAATGCTACTAGCGCGTACCCGCTAACTAGCTAGCCATTTCACATCCGTTACATGGGCACACACTGGTTGTATCAAAGTTGTTGCCACGTCATTTCACTGAAATGTCCCCACTGGGATAGCTGTGGATAATGTATATAAGTGAGACCGATGTATACAAACACAGTGTCACCCACAAGCCAAATGAGGGAATTAAGTTGTCAGCACAAATCTTATGTTATACCACCCCTGCTGACATTATCTGCAATTACGGAGCCACCAATTACATCGCACTAAATCATTGAGCCACCCACCATGACCAGACTATCCCAAATGACCAGACCGCTGCTATGAAGGCCCCAAACTGTTGAGCTAGCAATTAAATGATTTTGCTCCTGTCATAAGAAACCCCATTGCTGTTAACATTAGTTTTTTGTTGTTGTTGTGCCAGGCAGGCAGAATCTCACATTCACCTCAGATTGTCTCCCAGTAGACTAGTGTGTGTAGGTGGCAGCCTCCCCAGTAGTTCTGTGCTGTGCTGTCTCCCATGCACCCAGGGGAGTAGGGCCACAGACTTGTCAAATGGCAGGGCTGTAATGAGATGTAATGCCTCTCTCTCTCTCTCTCTCTCTCATATATATATATATATATATCTCTCTGTCTCTCTCTCTATCTCTCTCTGTCTCTCTATCTCTTTCCTAAAGTGAACACTGACCTCCCAGTTGTGCTGCGGTGATCAGAGCAGATCTGATCCCTGCTGCACTCGGCTGCTCTGAACAAAGATAGTGCTTCAAAGTGCATTTTTAGAGTGTGACTTCCTCATTTAATCAGCACTCGTTGTGATTTAAAGGGAGAGGAGGAGGAGAGAGGAGTGACTGCATGGGATTTGATTTATAACAGCCAACTTCCATGTCATCGCTTTGAATTACAGGACTTTTTTTTTAAGTACAATGTAAAATAGATTTTTTTTTTTTTTGAAACCAACGAAGTGGAATAAAAGGGTTTAAGATGGAGAGATTTAAGATCAAAAGTCTGGCTGAGACATCACTTCACACAGATAATTGCCCTGATCTCACTGTACAGTAGAGTTAATGAAAACAAGAGACCAATTCATCATGGGCATCTCTGAGCGGTCCTTTTCAGGTTCCTTAGAGAGCTTAGTCAGAAGAAACCTGCGGGAGGGAACAGTAATGTCTCTTACAATAAACAACAAACCAAAAAAACGCTCGTTTTTTATTGCACAGTATGGGGTCATAAGTATCTGCTGGCAATAACTCAAGATGACGCTAACAAGTTAGTATGATACATCCCCACTATATGTAGTTACTTTAATACTATTCTGAAGCAACATTCATATGAACTAGGTGAGTAATCCCAGTTAGCTATAATAGGAATTTCTCCTACCCTTGTGCCGGCTGTGTGCTTTGATGTGGGACTGGTTAAGGCTCAGGTGCCCACTGTCTACGGCTCGAATTATGTGCCTGAACTGACTAACACAACTCCTACCCATCAACTGCTTATTGACCATGGACGCCCCTTGACCACCATGGATGATGGTCCTCCTACACACGACAAGACGTCATCACAGCCTCAAGCCCAGGTACCGTATGAACCAGTTTGCAACGTCACTTAGGCGCGGTTCACCGGACACAGACGGATAAAGCTAATCCTGGACTAAAAAAAAACATTCAGAAGGAGATTCTCTATTGAGCTTAATGTTTATTCCAACGCTAGGCTTAACCTGTGTCCGGAAAACTGCCCTTTACTGTTTTTAAGATTTGTTTTTAATTACCGCTTCCAGGTAAAAAGTGAATTGTTGTGCTATACAGTATGCATCTGTCTGTTAAAGGGAACAGTTATTTTTTTAGTTTTGGGGAACTTGGAGCGATGCTTCACTCATAATCATATTTGTTTTTATGTACTGTTTCTTTATTTCTATAAGTCAACATTACTTCCGTCGTACTAAGTCTACTGTAGATCTTGAGTTTCCGTTAACATTCCGTTAAGCATGTCGTCTCCTTATTCGTTCTAATGGATTAATAGTACATCTCAATACGGTGGTAACTGAGAGCATGTGTAGACTTGTGATCATGTATCCTCTACTGCATTATATGATAAATGTCACATTCATAAAGAAATACGACTATGACAAAACTCTGGTAGACCCTGCCAGTTACAGCTGTTGGGGGAGACGTGGCCATAGGGTGCTCCCTCCACCAACAGATGCATTTCACCACGTTTGACTTCCTCCCTCCATAGGCCCAGAGGGGACTGCTTAATTACACCCCATAGAGCACTGCACGTTCCATTCTCCTTCTCCTTTCCCCTCTGTTCTCGCTCCTTCCACCCCCATCCATCCATCCATGCAGAGGACTAGACCGTGGTGTCTGCGTTGGCACTGACCTCTGACCCGAGGCAGGGCACCTCATGCCCACATGCCTCTTCCTTCCCAGGCAGCAAGAAATAGTCCGGCCGTTGCTGGGGAAATGGACGAGTCACTCCTACGAGAGGAGAATTGTAGGAGCAAGGAGCAGCTGGGTATATAAGCGAACACACACACACGTGTAAATGTGCCTTTCCGTAACATGGTTGTGATGACAATGCTATGATGTCATTACGTGCTCTCAGGGTTTGTATGTGTTCATATCTTTCAATACATTTGAAATGTTTTACACCATTTTTCTCACCATGGTTATAATTAGCAAATGAGAAAAATGTATAGGGGCCATTAAAAGTGGAGCTAGTCTTCATGGGCTAAATTAGTTACGCTTCAATTTTGGGCTCTATTCAATCTTTATCGCTGAAGCGGTACCGATTGCGCAATAGAAATGTAAAGTTCATTTCCATATGAGCCGACGTATGCAGCCTTTACCAAGAATGCAGTCTCCACTAACATTGCCTTTACATTTCAATCACACTGCAACGCTGAACTTCCTCGATACGGATTGAATAGAGCCCCGAGGCTAATATTCTCTCCAATTACACTAGTTATAATTTAGCTGTAATTAATAAGCACCGTATTGCCTAATGTCATAGTTATTCACACACAGTCAAACATGCTTACTGCTGAGGTATAGCCCTAGACTATGTTACATAAATATGCTGCCCCACTCTAACTTGAAAGTTCTATAATTCATAAGCATGATGGTCTTTGTAAATATTTAATAGCTTATGAATACAACATTTCACATATTGTGATATACCCATGTATGAATTGACAAATGACCTAGCGGGGTAATGAAAATATAGTCAGACTTCAGTGGGTGTCTCTATATGTTGTTGCTATGGTAACACCCTCCATAGATCACCTCACTTTTGTGGTGTTCTATTGCTCTGGGTCCTAAGCATCCCAGCTCTCATCCTCGGCGGAGTGTTGCCTTACGCAACGGGGCTACGCTGCATGTTTGTTTAGTCGGAGATATGAGAAGGCTTCTTGACTTTAATGCTGCCGGACATCATATGCACTCCCTTCCCTCCTGATTCACAGCGGCCCCCTTAACCCGTGGCTTGTTTGTGTTTGTCTCTGCAGACTCCCAGGAATTGCCCATCCTTCCTCGGCCCCCAGGAACATATTGGCTCATTAAAGCAGACTTCCTGTATCCTCAGTACAGCAGAGACAGTATGGGTGACTAGGGACTGTGACTTTTATAAAAGCACCTATAGGGAACACATAAAGACTACATGGGGGCTAGGAGGGATATTATGGAAGAGGTGGGACTTATTCATGACTTCAACAAATAACACCATATCTTATCCAAGGTTTCTTGTAGTTCACTTTATTTGGAATGTGCTGTGACTCATAACACTGAAAGAACATAGGAAGTGAAATGACACTAGGAAAAGAGCAACTTCCTTCTGGAGTCCTGTACGTCTTGTTTTGAAATGGATTTCTGACAGCGATTCACACATTCATTGCGATGAATGAATGGATATACATCCACTTCGTTGACTCTGGACACTTGGATTCTACTTTTCTGTGCATCCAGTTGCAGGGTTGTACGTTCTGATGCCTCCCTGTCGGTGTCAGGGTTTCCGCTATGAAATACTGATTATCAAAAGGCTATTGGCTAAATGCAGTCACTGTGTTAGTTAAATTCATTCACAATGTTCATTCACAAAAGCATTCTATAACAGTTACTTCATACAAAATACTGCACAGAGTCACATTACTGCAATGTGTTTTAAATTACATTTCTAGGGAGGGGGGTGGTACTTATTGTCTTGACTTTCCATAAATATATGGCCTACATTCCTTGTTTATACAAGGAAGTGAAACATTAGGGTTTTCTTTTGATTTCACTGTGTGTAATCATGATTGCAGTGTACAGTATAAGCACTATGAAAGTTATTGAAACCCGTTTTTATTTTGAACCTGATATTTGATGCTCGTTATTAGATTGTTCCCATGCTAGATTAACCAAAACACACACACACACACACACACACACACACACACATTGTGGCTTGCATTACAGGAGCCAGGATTCAATACGTGTACCTTATAAGGATAATGGTTGTGTACACGTTAGTAAATTAGACCAGTTGTTCATATGTTAGTCCCAACATCCAAGCCATGTGTGCATGCTCATCGGAAAGCCATCTTAATATGGAAAACACTTAAATGCAGCTGGTGTGAGACCACATGACAGTTCAACAATGATCATTTTCTTGTGTTTTCAATTTCTGTTGTGATATTTTGATTTAGTATAAGCTTAGCTTGTTTGCATGTGTTGGATTACTTTCATCCCAACATTTTGTTAGTTGACTACTCTGCAAGCTGCGTTCCAGTAAGGGATAAATAATGTCAAATTCATGATCTTATTTGATGGAATATTGATTGAATGATGAATTACTTTGTACATGAACAAATATGTAGAACTAATGTTTATTCGTTTGAGGAATATTTTTTGTAAACTTTTTATCGATCGTGTACTTTTTCCCCAATGTTTTAGTAATTCAGTCAGCGCAGAAACATTGCTGCTACAAGTCTTGATGTATTTATTTGATATTTTCACACACTTGCAAGCGAACAGAAAAGCTTAGAAGTAAACGTGTTTTTACCTGCATAATTAAAAATCAATATTGTCTGTTAACCTCATGATTTACCATCCTTTATAATTCAATTAAATTGATAAGAATGTGAAAATGATGGGCTGTCCTGTCAGGTTATTCTTCATTTGAATGTGAATGAATAATATTATGCTATCACAAATCTGTCAATGTCATGCTCATATGGGGTTGAATCCACAGTGGACTAATTTCACCCTTTGAACAAATGTTTTTCCCCAAACTCATTGTAATGGGTTACTCATCAGAATTTAAACAGGGGACTTTCTCTTGTTCTTTCAGAATTAGCTCTGAAATGGCAACTCCAGTTCAAAACTGAAATCAGCTTATTCAATCTGGCACATCCACACTCAAGTGGCCTTCTGGAGATATGGAGTGTTATAATGCAATATGAAATGAATGTGGCTTTTTCGATTTCTCATATATACAATTAAAACGGCAATCAATTAGTGTCAGTAGCAATTTGACTGAATATTAAATCCTGGGCTTTTTCATGGCCATTTGAGCATTTGTCAAATATTTTTTCTCTGAGAGCAACTGGGGTAAATCACGAGGTAAAAGCACTAATCCAACTGAAGTTTTAGAGCTGGAACAACCTTGGATTGTGGGAACTAACTTTGCTTGGCTGATATGTTACATAATATGTCAGGAAATGGATTTACATAGGACTTAGGAATATTAATGCCAAAAGTATTGGTGTCGGCCTGACTCTGTTAGTCCACTGTGGAAAACCAGTAAATCATCAGGAAAAAGGCTAATATTAATTTGGCAACAATATCTCGATAGGTGGTAAGAATGTACAGTGTATATTAGATTTGAAATGCATGCTTGGATAGTTTTATAGTGCGGTGAGCAATTGATGTGTATACTTAAGAGACACTGGGTGTGTGTTTTGTACTGTTTGGGATGTTTTGGCTCCTGGCAATCCATGATGTGATATATGTAGTCACGCCATGTCTTTGGGGAGAGAATACGCACACATTGGGAATACCTCTCTCTGTTAGCTCACTAGACATTCTAAAGCTTAACAAAACATGTTCATTTGCTGCCGTCCCCATGATGTCACAGCAATGTACTGTAGAGTGCCATCCTCAATCCTCAATACAGTCTCCACGTGTCCACAATGAAATATCTGTCCTTTTATTGACTTTACCACTGAAAGATACCTTGTAATTCAGAGCCAGAGTATCTGGATTGCGATAGTCAACACAGACACAGTAAATCCATATGTAGCTAAAACATTCAGTCGCTGGATTCAGAGCCGGGTTGGAGTCCCTGTTGGAGCTACTCCCGAATTCGCTACATTGAAGTCAGAAGTCGGGATGGTGCCTGGGAGGCCACCGCAGAGGCGTGTTCACGTGAGGGACTTGGTATAGAGAAGCATGGGGACACAGTCTCTCGAAGGAAGGGGGGGGGGGGGGGGGGTAGTGTAGTATGCTTGATTGACACATAAAAATGAACTTTAAAGGTTAATACAGTCAGTCGTTTCAACTTTTTATCACCACTTTCATCAAGTGTTGGAATTGCGTAACAATCATGCGGTCACTGTTAATCAAAACAAAATGTAACTTCATAAGAAATCATTCTTAGTGATGCTAAACTAAAGGGTGGATTTGGCTGTGTATCATCTTGAAAGAGCAGCGCAGTATACTGGTTAGCCCTGAACGACCCCAGACACTCATGACTTTCCTGTGTGAGCCGAATGCACCCTCTCCCTCCTTCCCTCACACGGTCTGGCTCTTAGGTTGGAGATGGAGGGAAGCGTCAGAGCATGAAATGCACTGCTCCAGCGTTGTCTCCGGAGTTAATGGATACTCAACCCTGAGATGATACTCTGAGGCAGGTAGGCAAGGAGAGGAAGAGGGCGATAGCAAGATATACACTGAGTGTACGAAACATTAGGAACATCTTGCTAATATTGAGTTGCACACCCTTTTGCCCTCAGATCAGCCTAAATTCGTCGGGGCATGGACTCTAGAATGTGTCGAAAGTGTTCCACAGGGATGCTGGCCCATGTTGACTCGAATGCTTCACACTGTTGTGTCAAGTTGTCTGGATGTCCTTTGTGTTGTGGAGTATTCTTGATACACACAGGAAACTGTTGGGTATGAAAAATACAGCAGTGTTGCAATTCTTAACACAAACCGGTGCGCCTGGCACCTTCTACCATATCCCATTCAAAGGCACTTAAATCTTTTGTCTTGCCCATCCACCCTCTGAATGGCACACATACACCATCCATGTCCCAATTGTCTCGAGGCTTAAAAATTCTCATTGTTTTAAACATTTTTAATAATATGTTTATCATTTTCCAATAGATTACCGGCCCAAAAAATCCTTCTTTAACCGGTCTCCTCCCCTTCATCTACACTGATTGATGTGGATTTAATAAGTGACATCAATAAGGGATCATAGCTTTCACCTGGATTCAGCTGGTCAGTCTATGTCATGGAAAGAGCAGGTGTTCTTAATGTTTTGTACACTTCAGGGCAGTTTTGAGCCCCACCTGTTTAGCAAAAAAAAGTAAAAATAAAATAATAATTGTTTGCATGTTTTGCCTGTTATTTTGGCATTAACACGTGTCACATATCAGTTTGCAAACAATGAACATTGAGTTAATAAAGCCGCATACAAACATGGTATCTTTTTTTGCTTTCTTGAGGAAGGCAGCTCCAAAATGCAGGTGTTTCAGCCTAGCTCAGTGCTTTCTGTGGTCGTGGGGCAGCCAGCGGAAAATATGTAGTGTAGGGGTTGGTAATGTTCTCTACTTGCGCCATGATTGGCTCAGTATTCTGTCACTCATGGGGACACTACGTCACCGCAAAATCTATATGTAGAGCTAAACAAATTCAAGCCCCTTGGATGCTGCCATAGAGTTACATTAGGAGTGTCCATCCAAGAAGGCTCAAGGTCAATGGCCACAGATAAAATGATGTCAAATCACATATCTACAGTAGCTTTGATTGGAATGATCATGTCAACATCATACTTTCAAAATCTTAGCTAGCAAGATAGCAGTCATCATGAATCAAGTCAACAATCTACTGGCAAATCCTTTTCATATGACGAGAAATAATTAGGTTAAATGATAGATAAAACGTATCCGTGCTTATCAGCCATTGAACATAAACATTACACAAGTTGGAAATGGCAAATTCAACAATGAGTGGTTTGGAAGGAATCAGTGGCTAACTGCAAGCATCGGAAAGCAATTACTAGCCTGCTATTCAGTGCAGTGGGTGTGTGGTCCAAGTCTGGGTTTAAGGGTCTCTTTTCCAAGCTTAAAAGGAAAAACAGTCAACATTGGCCATGCTGTCAATCCAGCATGACTTCTGCCTCGCTCAAGACAACTGGGAACTCCGACTGGGAAAATGTGTTTTGAACGGTCATCCAACTCGGAATTGCAAGTCGGGAACTCGGGCCTCTTTCTAGGGCTCCGAACTGAAGATCACTGACGTCATCACGATTCGACCTTGTTTTTTTCAGAGTTCCCAATTGTCCCTGCCTTTTTTACACCCCCCTTTGTTGCTATAACAGCCTCCACTCTTCTGTGAAAGCTTTCCACTAGATGTTGGAACATTATTGCGGGGACGTGCTTCCATTATTCCTCCTCCATCAAACTTTATAGTTGGCATTATGCACTGAGGCAGGTTACGTTCTCCTGGCATCCGCCAAACCCAGATTCTTCCGTCGTACTGCCAGATGGTGAAACATGATAAAACACTCCATAGAACACGTTTCCACTGCTCCAGAGTCCAATGGCGGCGAGCTTTACACCACTCCAGCCGACGCTTGGCATTGCGCATGGTGATCTTATGCTTGTGTGTGGCTGCTCGGCCATGGAAACCCATTTCATGAAGCTCCCGACGAACAGTTCTTGTGCTGACCTTGCTTCCAGAGGCAGTTTGGAACTCAGTGGTGAGTGTTGCAACCAGAGACAGACAACTTTTACACGCTACCTGCTTCAGCACTCAGCGGTCCAATTCTGTGAGCTTGTGTGGCCTACCACATCGTGGCTGAGCCGTTGTTGCTCCTAGTGTCACGTTCCTGACCTATTTCTGTTAGTTTGTTATATGTGTTAGTTGGTCAGGACGTGAGTTTGGGTGGGCATTCTATGTTTTCTGTTTCTATGTTGGTTTTTGGGTTGCCTGGTATGGCTCTTAATTAGAGGCAGGTGTTTGGCGTTCCTCTAATTAAGAGTCATATTTAGGTAGGCGTTGTCACAGTGTTCGTTGTGGGTGATTGTCTTCTGTGTCTGTGTCTGTACACCACGCGGGACTGTTTACGGTTTGTTCGATTTGTGTAGCCTATGTTTCCTATTTGTGCGTTCTTCTTGTTTTATGTAAGTTCGTCGTCTAGGTCTGTCTACACCGTTTGTTGTTTTGTTAGTTTAGTCAAGTTCGTGTTTTCGTTACTAAAATATGTCATTTCACTACGCTGCGCCTTGGTTCCCTCAATACTCCTCCTCTTCAGATGAAGAGGAGGAGGACTGCCGTTACACCTAGACATTTCCACCTCACAATAACAGCACTTAGAGTTTATCAGGGCAGCTCTAGCAGGGCAGAAATTTGACGAACTGACTTGTTGGAAAGGTGTCATCCTCTGACGGTGCCATGTTAAAGGTCACTAAGCTCTTCAGTATGGCCATTCTACTGCCAATGTTTGTCTATGGAGATTGCATGTCTGTATGCTTGATTTTATACACCTGTCAGCAACGGGTATGGCTGAAATAGCCGAATCCACTAATTTGAAGGGGTGTCTACATACTTTTGTGTGTATATACAGTACCAGTTAAAAGTTTGGACACACCTACTCACACCTACTCATTTACTATTTTCTACATTGCAGAATAATAGTGAAGACATCAAAACTATGAAATAACACATATGGAATCATGTAGTAACAAAAAAGTGTTAAACAAATCAAAATATATTTTATATTTGAGATTGCCTTGATGACAGCTTTGCACACTCTTGGCATTCTCTCAACCAGCTTCACCTGGAATGCTTTTCCAACAGTCTTGAAGGAATTCCCACATATGCTGAGCACTAAAATACGACAAGTGTTCAATGACTATGTACAGTGCCTTCATAAAGTATTTACACCCCCTGAATTTTGTTGTGTTACAACCTGAAATTAAAATAAAATAAATGTATATTTTTGGGGGCACTGGCCTACACACAATTACCCCATAGTGTTAAATTGGAATTATGTTTTTACATTTTTTTAAATAAATTAATAAAAAATGAAAAGCTGAAATGTCTCGAGTCAATACGGATTAAACCCCTTTGTTATGGCAACCCTAAATAAATTTGCTTAACGAGTCACATAATAAATTGCAATAATAGGGTTTAACATGGTTTTTGAAGGACTACCTCATCCTTGTACCCCACACATACAATTATCTGTAAAAAAAATGTGATATTGAATATCCCTTTGAGCATGGTGGAGTTATTAATTACACTCTGGATGGTGGATCAATACACCCAGTCCCTACAAAGATACAGGCGTTCTTCCGAACTGATTTGCCGGAGAGGAAGGAAACCGCTCATAGATTACACCATGAGGCCAATGGTGACTTTAAAACAGTTACAGAGTTTAAGGTTTGTGATAAGAGAAAACTGAGGATGGATCAACAACATTGTAGTTACTCCACAATACCAGTGGTTTAAAGTACTTAAGTAAAAATAATTGAAAGTACTACTTAAGTAGTTTTTTGGTGTATCTGTACTTTAATATTCATATTTTGGACAACTTTTACTTTTACTTTACTACATTCCTAAAGAAAATGATGTTGTCACTTGTGCTCCCTCTCTGGCCACTAGGTCACCAGGCTGCTCGTTTATGGCGCAAACCTGTCACCAGCGTTACGAGCGTTTGCGCATAATGACACTCGCCTGGACTCCATCACCTCCTTGATTACCTGCCCTTTATATGTCACTCCCTTTGGTTTCTTCCCCAGTCGTTATTGTTTCTGTTCCTGTTTCATGTCGGTGCGCTGTTTGTGTTTCTTGTTTTGTTCATTTATTAATTAAATGTATTCACTCCCTGAACTTGCTTCCCGACTCTCTGCGTACATCGTTGCCATTTATTTTCCCTGACACTCAAAAGTACTCATTACATTTTGAATGCATAGTTGGACAATAAAATGGTCTAATTCACACACTTATCAAAAGAACATCCCTGGTCATCCCTACAACCAATTATCTAGCGAACTCACGAAACACATGTTTCGTTTGTAAATTATGTCTGCGTGTTGGAGCATGCCCATGGCGATCCATAAATAAATAAAAAACAAGAAAATGATGCCGCCTGGTTTGCTTAATATGAGGACTTTGAAATTATTTATACTTTTACATTTGATACTTAAGTATATAATACTTTTAGCCTTTTACTCAAGTAGTATTTTACTGGGTGACTTTCACTTTTACTTGAGTCATTTTCTAGTAAGGTATCTTTACTTTTACTCAAGTATGGCAATTGGCTACTTTTTCCACCACTGCACAATACAAACCTAATTGACAGAGTGAAACGGAGGAAGCTTGTACAGAGTAAAAATATTCCAAAACATGCATCCTGTTTGCAACAAGGCACTAAAGTAATACTGCAAAAAAGTGGCAAAGCAATTAACTTTTTGTCCTAAATACAAAGTGTTATGTTTGGGGCAAATCCAATACAACACATTACTGAGTACCACTCTGTCACGCCCTGACCGCAGAGAGCCTTTTTATTTATCGATTTTGTTAGGTCAGGGTGTGATTTGGGTGGGCATTCTATGTTCTATATTTCTTTGTTTTTGGCCGAGTGACGTTCCCAATCAGAAGCAGCTGTCTATTGTTGTCTCTGATTGGGAATCATACTTAGGCAGCCTGTTTTGCCAACTTAGTTGTGGGATGTTGTCTTCGTTTAATGCATGTTAGCCTTACGGAGCTTCACGGTCGCGTGGTTGTTTATTGTTTTATTGGCAACATTTAAAAAATAAAGAAAAATGTACCCTCACCACGCTGCACCTTGGTCCGGTCATTTTCAAGACGACGCTCGTGACACACTCTCCATATTTTTATTAATAGTAGTGGCTGCATCATGTTATGGGTAAGCTTGTAATTGTTAAGAACTGGTGAGTTTTTCAGGATAAAAAAAGAAACAGAATGTAGCTAAGCAAAGGCAAAATCCTAAAGGAAAACCTGGTTCAGTCTGCTTTACACCAGACACGGGGAGATTCATTCACCTTTCAGCAGGACAATAACCTAAAACACGAGGCCAAATCTACACTGGAGTTGTGTACCAAGAAGACTGTGAATGTTCCTGAGTGGAAGAGTTACAGTTTTGACTTAAATCTGCTTGAAAATATATGGCAAGACCTTAAAATGGTTGTCTAGCAATGATCAACAACCAATTTGACAGAGCTTGAATCATTTTGAAACGAATAAGGATGAGACATTACTTTTTCTCTTTCTCTAAAAATAGCATTCTGTAGTATTTAACTAATTCCCAGAAAGCAGACAAACTCACTTACTCTGGCTCACAGCCCTTTCACCTCAGTAAAGCACAAAACACGGACAAAAATGCAAGGTCTGAAAACATCCTAGAAGGAATTAAAAATGATGATACCGATTTGAATAACCAATATGTGATTAATGAGCTTGTTATCCAGCCTTTCCTGTAATTATACGGGGCTGTATTTATTTCCTGGGATGCATATGGTTTAATATCCACATGTTCAAAATGTGTAATTGAAAGAGGAACTATGAACAGTTCCTAAGTTGTTACCAGAGTGTGCTCTGCAAATGTGTCACATCTGAAGCCAAGGACATGGGAGGGAGGTGGCTGAGTCCAAATGAAAGACATACGACAGTGGTATTTGTATACCCTGTTGGTCTAGGACACGACACTTAGGAACTGTAGCAAGTCATCGTTCGCCTCAATTCACTTTAGGGTGGATTTTCAGGTGATCTCTATTGGTTTTAGAGACATTTCATATCACCAAGTGGTTCACAAATGCCTGTTGAATAAGGGCAGAAGCCTATATCAAACAGCGTTCTCCATGTGTACTCCATCGTATACATACAGTTTCGTATAGGCTATGCCATTGTTTGTGGTGTGTGGAGGATCCATTGCTCTCCTCTTTCAGCACAAGGTCCTGAGTCATTCAACCACACACACCCCTAGTCTATTCCCCTCAGTGAGGCAGGGTAGAGAGGTGCGTGGGAAGTAGAGAAAAGGCGGAGTATGTAGAGGGGGAGGGGAGCTACAGCAGGGTGATATAGACAGGGTGCAATGGGAAAGAATGCCATGTGTCTGTGGAGGACAGACAGAGAGCGCGGGAGAGTAAGGGGAGGAGGGAGCAGAGGGAGGGATGGGAATAGGATCTGAGTTGGAGAGTGGAAGCAGCGTGGCTGGCCGGGGCTGACTGCTGAATGAAAGGGCCTGTTGCTCTCCACCACCATTCGTTTTTTGTCCCACAAAAGAGCACATGTCCAGAGCAAACATAGGAAGGCTCTCCTACAGTCAAGCACCAGGGGGAAGGGACAGAATCACCACTACACACAGACCTTTTGGAATTCTGCATCACTCCATTACTTAGCTCTACAGGTGGCAGGGGGAACTACCATTGCTATGAGCGGGGTAAGTGTAAAGGGAGTTGAGCTGCTGTCCCGGTGGCTGTTGGTCCTACTGGTCCAACTCGCACCCCGACATGGGAACACACACCCCCAGTGCTTGGATTACAAGCCCCCCTTCCAGCCACGGGAGCCTCTGGTCTTCTGTAAGGAGTATGCAAAGTTTGGTTGCTGTGACCTGGAGAAAGATGACAAGATCTCCCAGAACTTCTACAAGATCATGGACTACTTTGACTACTCGGGTTACGTGACCTGTGCGAAATACATACGCACCATCCTCTGTCAGGTAAATTGAAGTCTGTCAGTAGTCAGATGTTAGCTAATGACTCCTTATCTAAAACAGTCCACAAAATTGCAGGATATTTGTAGAATGGATTCTCTTCTTGCATGGTTTTAAAACCTTTTCACTTGTTCTAAAATTCTAATTCATCACAGGACATAAAAAAATGCATATAGATTAAGCTACCACATTTCATGAAACTATATTTCATTCAGATTTGTACACCCCTGCGCTACTGAAATGTACGTAGGCATCATGATAATGACATACCCCAGGCCTTTCCAAATGTGCACGCTGTAGATTGGAACAAATTATAGTTGGAGGTATTATGGAAGACCTTGACTTGACTGTTCGAGCATGAGAAACGACAGCACTGTTAACAATGGTGGATTTAGGGTCCTGAACCACAGTACCACAACATCACTACTGTATACGGATGACTTGTTTGTCCTCTCCAATGATGAGAATCGCATGAATGTGTCCTCAGCTTTGTTTGGTTTTGGATCCAGTGGAAGTCACAGGAGGTTGGTGGCACCTTAGTTGGGGAGGATCGTGGGAATGGCTGGAATTAGTGGAATGGTATCAAATACGTGGTTTCCATGGTTTCCATGGTTTCCATGTGTTTGATGGCATTCCATTTACTCCGTTCCAGCCATTATTATGAGCCGGGCTCCCCTCAGCAGCCTCCATTGGTGGAAGTGAGCTGTTGTGCTTGGCCCTCAGCTCTCCTATCAGCCATGCTGAGATACAGGCAGTGTGGTCAGTGGCTGGAGACCCAATGCCTACGGCCACTTAGCCAGGGTAAACTCTGCTCAATGATGCCCTTTGTCCGAACAGTTATCATAGATACAGGGGGCTGCTTGTGATCTGTCAAGAGGTCCACTGACCACCAGCGAAAGAAACATTGATTTCCTGTCTGGCCACTGAACAGGATATACAATATTATATTTTCACTGGAGGGAGGGAGGACAGGAGGGAGATGGAGGTGAGGAGTTGAATCCAGATGAAGTAGTTGAAGGAACTATACCATCTACTTGTGGTAGGATTAAGGCTGACTATTGGGATACAAAACAAGTAGTAACATTGACGTCAACCATTTAACTAAATACAGCCTATCCTATACCTCCTTCCCAACGTTGGAAGCTGAGAAGTCTCACATTTACAGTGATCGTGGCAACGTGGAACTCTGAAGGTTTGTCCGATACGATGTGGCACATGTGCACTCTCTCATTACTGCCCACCTCTTTTGGAAGGAGGGCCTTTTTAGAGTGTTCTTTGAGTGTATTTACGTTGTCTTTGGTGACTTGTGGAGGAAAGGAAACCAACACACACAGCTTTAACCTTCTTTACAATCGCAGTGTTTGTGGGTGTGCTAGTCTAGGGTTGTTTCCACGCTAAACTGTACAAATTCAAATTCCCATCCAACGCCGGCCTAAATTACAGTATTTCCAAAGGATTTAAACAGAACGTTATAATTGGCGAAGTGACTGCATTATCAGGGCTGCCTACAGTAGAGGCCAGAGGAGTCAACACCCATTTGATAAAACGAGATGAAACAGGGCAAAGAACAATGACCAGGGTGCAGTTTTTCAAAAGTTATCTATCTGGATTAGGATTACATGCATAGAAATAGAATGGCTAGAACTGTCAAATCATTGACTTGAATGTGGACTCCCGTTCTGCTCATTCTATTTTATATGCATAGAATTTTTTTATATGCATTTAACATTTTTGAAAAACTTGGCCCTGTTGATTTTGGGCTGAATTACACAATAAATTATATGGTCAAGGGTAGCGCTGGTATGTTAATTACAGAGAGTCATAGAAGGGTAATTGCCACCTAGAGGTTTGTGTCTACAGTGCCTTGCAAAAGTATTCATCCCCGTTGGTGTTTTTCCTATTTTGTTGCATTACAACTTGTAATTTAAATTGATTTTTATTTAGATTTTATGTCATGGACATACACAATATAGTCCAAATTGGTGAAGTGGAATTAAAAAAATTACTTGTTAAAAAATAAAAAAAATAAAAAAATTAAAATGGAAAAGTGGTGGTGCATATGTATTCACCCCCTTTGCTATGAAGCCCCTAAATAAGATCTGGTGCAACCAATTACCTTCAGAAGTCACATAATTAGTTAAATAAAGTGCACCTGTGTGCAATCTAAGTGTCACATGATCTGTCACATGATCTCAGTATATATACACTTGTTCTGAAAGGCCCCAGAGTCCACAACACCACCATGAAGACCAAGGAGCTTGCCAAACAGGTCAGGGACAAAGTTGTGGAGAAGTAGAGATGAGAGTTGGGTTATAAAAAAATATCTGAAGCTTTGAATATCCCACGGAGCACCATTAAATTCATTATTCAAAATTGGAAAGAATACGGTACCACAACAAACCTGCCATGAGAGGGCTGCCCACCAAAACTTACAGACCAAGCAAGGAGGGCATTAATCAGAGGCAATAAAGCCCAGACCTCACTCCAATTGAGAATCTGTGGTATGACTTAAAGATTGCTGGAACCAATCCAACTTGAAGGAGCTGGAGTGGTTTTGCCTTGGAGAATGGGCAAAAATCCCAGTGGCTTGATGTGCCAAGCTTATAGAGACATGCCCCAAGACACTTGCAGCTGTAGTTGCTGCTAAAAGTGGCTCTCCAAAGTATTGACTTTGAGAGGGTGAATAGTTATGCACGCTCAAGGTTTCTGTTCTTTTTGTTTGTTTCACAATAAAAAAATATTTTGCATCTTCAAAGTGGTAGGCATTTTGTGTAAATCAAATGATACAACCCCCCCCCAAAAAATATATTTTAATTCCAGGTTGTAAGGCATCAAAATAGGAAAAATGCAAAGGGGGTGAATAAATTCACAAGCCACTGTATGTTTGGCGTAGATCAATAGCATTTTA
Source organism: Salvelinus fontinalis (assembly GCF_029448725.1). Taxonomy (NCBI): domain Eukaryota; kingdom Metazoa; phylum Chordata; class Actinopteri; order Salmoniformes; family Salmonidae; genus Salvelinus; species Salvelinus fontinalis. The sequence continues at coordinate 44,884,986 of NC_074697.1, read as the reverse complement.
GATTCAGACTCAGAGATTCCCTTTTTCACCTTGGATTGAAACTTAACCAAATAAGCATGGCATGATATCAATCCTGCCCTGCTTAGCTTCAATGAACACTGGGCTCTTTTGATACACTTTCTCTGGATTGTTCCATTACATGTACAAAGGAAATGGGACTCAGCGTGGCCGGATTTGTTTGTAAAGACTTGAAAGGGATGGCCCCCTGCTGGGAGATAGCTGGGAACCTATTTCAGATCTGCAGAAACAAATGAACCCCTCAACAAGAGCCAAATCTAGATATTTTAAGATCTAACAGAAATGATGTAAGTAAAAAATAAACATTTACCCCAAGGTGCTATGATGTGATATATCTTACATTTTGTATATAATCAAGGCATTTCATGCATGCTTTTATGTTCTTTTTAGTGGCTATGTGCCCACATTTGTCAACTCTTACCTATTGGTTTTTACTGTACCCCCAACTCAGGCACATAGTGTGGCTGTGCATAACACATACCACCTCCAGATTGCCCCCTTTTCGTTTACGTCACTGCCTGACAATCACGTGACTGCATAATCCACCTAACAATTTATGGCCAGCAACAGATTTTATCCCAGAGTTGGCCAGTGCTGTTGATATTAAAAGCTTTGATGTTGAGTTTTTGAGCAGTGGTTTGATGGTACCTTTGAGAGAGCATATCCCAGATTTAAATATGAAGAAGTAAATAAATACTCAGCAGAACTCCAGAACACATTATGCCCACTTTGCCTTAGACTTGGAATCATATATATATATATATATATATATATCATTAATCAGAGTCTTTGTAACAGAACTGTCTTTTTCAGTACCAGTCGTTACAGTGGTTTATATGTTTTGCATAATTGTTCCAACGGTTTACCAGTGTCAAAATGAGTGTAATTTTGTGTCTTTGACTTAACAAGGGATTGGACGTTCCAAGATGCATTTAAACAGACCTTATTTATTTCTAGAATAGTTATTACTAGCTGATCTGGTTAGTACTGGGATGAGAAGAGGACATGCTGAATTACAAATGTTTTCAAGCTTAGAGAGAGTACATCATGAAAATAGCTGCACAGTATCACGAACAGATATGGCATAGTATTAACCTGTGGACTATACTTTTGAAGATTATATACGACATTACACAAATCAAGTGGCTATAGACTACAGCTTAAGTGGTAGCTCATTATGAAAGTTATCAGCCGATAAGGTAGGTCTACTGATCATGAAGTTTTGCTCATAAGCGTGTGTTGTCCGAGCCCCAATAGCTCTGCCACTTTTCAAACAAGGTTTCCTTATCCTTGCAGGAGTGCTCTCCCTACTCTGCCCACCTGTATGATGCTGAGGATGCCAACACGCCCATGAGGAAGCTGCCAGGCCTGTGCGGAGACTACTGCTCTGAGTTCTGGCACCAGTGCCGCTACACCATTAGCCTGCTCACCGACAACAACGCCACAGTGGGCATAGAGGACGACCGCAATAAGTTCTGTAACTTCCTGGAACTGAAAGACAGGGAGTACTGCTACCCCAACGTGCTCTCCGACGACAAGCTCAATGCCAACCTGGGAGATGTTCGGGCGGACCCCGAGGGCTGTCTGCAGCTGTGTCTGCAGGAGGTGGCCAACGGCCTGAGGAACCCGGTGGCCATGGTCCACGCCGACGACGGGACCCACCGCTTCTTTGTGGCCGAGCAGCTGGGCTACGTGTGGACGTACCTGTCCAACGGCTCCCGTATTGACCGGCCCTTCCTCAACCTGACCAAGGCAGTGCTCACCTCGCCCTGGGCGGGGGATGAGAGAGGCTTCCTCTGCATGGCCCTCCACCCGCGCTTCACGGTGGTGCGGAAGGCCTATGTCTACTACTCTGTGTCTGTGAAGAAGGAGGAGAGGATCCGCATTAGTGAGTTTACACTGTCCGCTGATGATATGAACCAACTAGACCACTCCTCAGAGAGGTAAGAGAAGTATCACCAAATGGCATGGACTGAATCAGAACCTGTGGAGTCATCGGCTCCATTCACATGAATGCATTTGACATTTTGAAACAAATCTGAACGAACCAGCAGATTTGAAATAGAGATCTGCAACTACACTCGTCCTATCAGATTTCTAATTTAGTGATGTTTAGTCATGAGTGGTTTTCTTTGTAGAACTATTTTGGAAGTGGTGGAACCTGCCTCGAACCACAACGGGGGCCAACTTCTCTTCGGGCATGATGGCTACCTCTATATCTTCATCGGCGATGGCGGAAGAGCAGGGGACCCCTTTGGAAAGTTTGGGAACTCCCAGAATAAGTGAGTCACTGTGCTCTATATATTTCAAACACATTCAGGGGAAACAAATTAGGGGGTGACATTTAGTAATTTAGTGTATTTCTAGCCTTCACCTCATGTTGATGTTTTTTGAAGGTCAGAATGATATGTTCGCTTCAGAGACATACATTTTTAAAGTGTTGACGATATAGTTATCATTCAACTAAGGACACCTAAACAGTAGTGTTGGAGTATTAGAGCTAGTGGTGGATGGAAACACTTAATGTGATGTGCTGGCTCCTCAAAGTATACTCATTTACAGACAAGAAATTACAGGAAAAATAAGGGTTCTCCTGGCATGGGCAGGGGTTGGCAGTGCCCAGAATCTACAGAGTGTCACAGGGCCATTCAGAAATGACTCAAAGCATCTATAGTTATAAAACACTGTCAGAATTGTACACACAGTGATATTAAGAAAAAAACATCACTGAGCTTTGGACAGTCTGTGTCTTAGAATGCATTTTTATTTTGAACCATGGGCAAGGACAGGGCATAACATTGCCAGTCAGGTTCTAAGTGAGTGCCACCCCCACAGCGTATTGGTCAGTGGCCAGTCTGGACCTGCAGTGCCAGGCCAAAAGTAATACTTATGGGGGATGTTGTCGGGCCTTTTCGTACCATGTGATAATCACTACAGTCTTGTGTAGTCGAGCTTCAAAAGGGACGTTTACCTCTCCTTTTAAAGACCTGAGTGCAGGTAAAATATCTGCTACTCTGTTCAGAATATTACGATGTAGATGTAAATGTGGTGCAGAGGAGGCTGGTGGGAGGGGCTATAGGAGGACGGGCTCATTGTAATGGCTGGAATGGAATAATTGGAACAGTATCAAACAAATCACAAAAAAATATGGAAAATGCATGATTGATTCCAGCCATAACAATGAGCTCATCCTCCTATCTTCAACAGCAGCAAGACGTACAGTAAGAGCAGGTGCTCTTAATCAAACCTTGTTATGCGTTATTCTCAGAAGAGGGTTATGTCTAGTTTATAGTTGGGTAGCTCTAGTGTATAGCAGAATTCATGCATGCGGAAATAGAGGGATCTTTACATCACAGCTTTACCCCGGGGGCGGTACTTACGGTAAAGGCATTCTATTGAGTTCCATTGGGTGGAAACATCCCTTTCAGTTCATCGCAGGAGAAGAAAGATGAGCAGAGGGTTTCTTGACAGCCAATGAATGGGAGGCCAGGGATATGAGGGTTGTGGAACCTGCCATGGCTAATATTTACACAAGACGCGACGCTGTGGGCCGCATAATAGTATGTGTATGAGAGAGAGAGAGAGAGAGAGAGAGAGAGAGAGAGAGAGAGAGAGAGAGAGAGAGAGAGAGAGAGAGAGAGAGAGAGAGAGAGAGAGAGAGAGAGAGAGAGAGAGAGAGAGAGAGAGAGAGAGAGAGAGAGAGAGAGAGAGAGAGAGAGAGAGAGAGAGAGAGAGAGAGAGAGAGAGAGAGAGAGAGAGAGAGAGAGAGAGAGAGAGAGAGAGAGAGAAGAGATTGTTACAACACTGTATATATACATAATATGACATTTGTAATGTCTTTATTATTTTGGAACTTCTGTGAGTGTAATGTTTACTGTTCATTTCAATTGTTTAGTCCACTTTTGTATATTATGTACTTCACTTGTTTTGGCAATGTCAACATATGTTTCCCATGCCAATAAAGCCCCTTGAATTGAAATTGAATTGAATTGAGAGAGAGAGAGAAATTCCACTATGTATTTATTTGGACAGTGAAGTTAAAAACGATTAATTTGGCTCTATACTCCAGAATTTTGGATTTGAGATTAAATGTTTTATATGAGGTGACAGTACAGAATGTCACCTTTTATTTGAGGGTATTTTCATACATATCTATTTCATCGTTTAGAAATGCAAGCACTTTATGCACTTTATATATTTAGTCATATGTATTTGGATACATTCACTTATAGTGTATTAAATATAGTAAAAAGTTTAATATTAGGTCCCATTTTCCTAGCACACAATGACTACATCAAACTTGTCTACTCTACAAACTTCTTGGATGCATTTGCAGTTTGTTTTGGTTGTGTTTCAAGGGTGTTGTGCTCAATAGAAATGAATGGTAAATAATACAAAAATAATTATTGTAAATAAGAATAGAATATGTTTCTGAACCCTTCTACATTCATGTGGATGTTACCATGATTACGGATAATCATGAATGAATTGTGAATAAAGATGAGTGAGAAAGTCACGGAGGCATAAATATCATTCCCCCAAAAATGCTTTAGGGTCATGATCTTTGTGCATCTATAACGTACTCACTCATCATTAAACATAAATGTCTTTGATGACTGTTGTGATACACTAGCCTGGTCTCGTAGACTAGACGCAACATAGGAAACAGAAATCCGGGACACTCAAATTAGCATGATATGTTAAGTTTCGCATGGTTACATAAGACAGATGGTTACTTAATGAAAGTATCGCAGTATGTAAGATGCGAAAGTCTAGCAACCCAAAGGTTGTGAGTTTGAATCTCATCATGGACAACTTCAGCATTTTTGCTAATTAGCAACTTTTCAACTACTTACTACCTTTTCAGCTACTTTGCAACTACTTAGCATGTTAGCTAACCCTCCCCTAACCCTAACCTTAACCCTTTTAGCTAACCCTCCCCTAACCCTAACCTTAACCCTTTTAGCTAACCCTTCCCCTAACACTAACCTTAACCCTTGTCCGTGATGAATTTGAATCTCATCCCGGATAACTTCAGCATTTTAGCGAATTAGCAACTTTTCAAATACTTACTACTTTTCTTTCTACTTTGCAACTACTTAGCATATTAGCTAACCCTTCCCCTAACCCTAACACTTTTAGCTAACCCTAACCCTAGCCTTAACCCTTTAACCTAACTCCTAAACTTAACCATAAACCCTAGCCTAGCTAATGTTAGCCAGCTAGCTAATGTTAGCCACCTAGCTAGAATTCATAATATATCGTACATTTTGCAAATTCGTAACGTATTGTACATTTTGCAAATTCACAACATATAGTACGTTTTGCAAATTCGTAACATATAATGCAAATTGTAATTTTTAACATACCATACGAAATGAATGATGAACAAATTAATACACACCATACGAAATGTAGCATACATTGCCTTGAAAAAGTATTAACCCCCTTGGCATTTCTCCTATTTTGTTGTATTACAACCTGTAATTTAAATTGATTTTTATTTGGATTTCATGTAATGGACATACACAAAATAGTCCAAATTGGTGAAGGGAAATAAAAAATAAAAAATCTACATTTTAAATGGAAAAGTGGTGCGTGCATATGTATTCACCCCCTTTACTATGAAGCCCATAAATAAGACCTGGTGCAACCAATTACATTCATTATTCACATAAGTAGTTAAATAAAGTCCACCTGTGTGCAATCTAAGTGTCACATGATCTGTCACATGTAATTATGTATACACCTGTTCTGAAAGGCCCCAGAGTCTGTAACACCACTAAGAAAGGGGCACCACCAAGCGAGTGGCACCATGAAGACCAAGGAGCTCTCCAAACACATCAGGGACCAAGTTGTGGAGAAGTACAGATCAGGGTTGGCTTATAAAAAATCCCACGGAGCACCATTAAATCCATTATTAAAAAACGGAAAGAATATGGCACCACAACAAACCTGCCATGAGAAGGCCGCCCACCAAAACTCACGGACCAGGCAAGGAGGGCATTAATCAGAGAGGCAACAAAGAGACCAAGATAACCCTGAAGGAGCTGCAAAGCTCCACAGCGGAGATTGGAGTGTCTGTCCATAGGACCACTTTAAGCCGTACACTCCACAGAGCTGGGCTTTACGAAAGAGTGGCCAGAAAAAAAGCCATTGCTCAAAGAAAAAATAAGCAAACACGTTTGGTGTTCGCAAAATGTGGGAGACACCCCAAACACATGGAATAAGGTACTCTGGTTAGATGAGACTAAAATGTATCTTTTTGGCCATCAAGGAAAATGCTATGTCTGGCGCAAACCCAACACCTCTCATCACCCCGAGAATACCATCCCCACAGTGAAGCATGGTGGTGGCAGCATCATGCTGTGGGTATGTTTTTCATCGGCAGGACTGGGAAACTGGTCAGAATTGAAGGACACATGGATTGCGCTAATTACAGGGAAATTCTTGAGGGAAACCTGTTTCAGTCTTCAAAAGATTTGAGACTGGGACGGAGGTTCATCTTCCAGCGGGACAAGGACCCTAAGCATACTACTAAAGCAACACTCGAGTGGTTTGAGGGGAAACATTTAAATGTCAAAGCCCAGACCTCAATCCAATTGAGAATCCGTGGTATGACTTAAAGATTGCTGTACACCAGTGGAATGTTGTCTAAATCAAATGATACAAACCCCCTCAAAAATATATTTAAATTCCAGGTTGTAAGGCAACAAAATAGGAAAAATGACAAGAGGGTGAATACTTTCGCAAGCCACTGTATCATACTAGAGTGTCTCAGATTTACAAAATGGTCTGAGACCAGGTTGGATACTCAAACACAAATGAAAAACAACGACAGAAGCACACACAACAATGACAGAAGCACACACTAAAACGCTCGTACATTTTCCTATGAATTAACTCCACCCCATATGTGCGTAGGTCCACTCTGTTGGGCAAAGTGCTGCGTCTCGATGTGGACAACAACGGTGACATGGACCCCTACAGTATCCCGTCGGACAATCCTTTCCTGGGGGAGAAAAGCTCGCTGCCTGAGATCTACGCCTATGGGGTGCGTAACATGTGGCGCTGCTCCATCGACCGGGGCGACCCCATCACCGGGCAGGGCCGTGGTCGACTGTTCTGCGGGGACGTGGGGCAGAACAAGTTTGAAGAGGTGGACCTCATCGTCAAGGGTGGCAACTATGGCTGGAGAGCCAAGGAGGGATTTTCCTGCTATGACAACAGGCTGTGTCGCAACTCCTCTCTTGGTGAGTAGGCTACTCCTCCTACAGGCTTGGTAGAAGTGGCAGGCTGATCAATCAAGCATCAGTTCATTATAAGTTCAGATATTTATTAAAACCCTTAAGCGGTGTAAAATCCTTGCAGCATGTTTCCAAAGCGAGATGTATTGTTGTATTACCTTTTTTCTCCTCAGATGACATCCTGCCTATTTTCGCTTACCCCCACAAACTGGGGAAGTCGGTCACTGGAGGCTACATATACCGAGGCTGCCAGATGCCTAATCTCAACGGCCTCTACATATTCGGGGATTTTATGAGTGGGTGTGTGTTTATACAACATAACCTACATTTATCCAATGTTATACTGATTAATATGCTTAATTGTTCCAGAGATTGTCATGCCTTGAAAAGGAGTTGATAGACAAATGTTCTTAACATTGATAGAACATTGCCAAATGTTTCAAATGCATTAAAACAATAGCATTACAATCGTTTTTTTGCCCTAAAACTCACTTGACACATGCACAATCTGAGTGACTCCTTGTCTACCTAGGCGGCTGATGTCACTGAAGGAGAACCAAAGCACTGGGAAGTGGGAGTACAAGGAGATGTGTATGGGAAAGGGCCAGACGTGCCGATTCCCCAAACTCATCAACAGCTATTACAAATACATAATATCCTTTGCTGAAGATGAGGCAGGTAACCTTGACAACTAGCTTTGCATGTTTTTGTGTCTCTTTGTGTTTTGTTTGTACTGATCCGTACATGAAAAGGCCATTAGGGGATGCATGCTGCTTGTGATGTCACTCATCCAAGGCAACCATGAAAAATTGCTTCTCTGAGCTATTTCATGATGAGCGTCTTCTGCTTTTGAACAGCAATAAAGAGTTCAAACCCAGTGGTGCATCACTTAGTGCATGCTCTTTAACTTCAGATAAGTTTCAAAAAGGAATCTTGTTCAGAATTCCTGACTTCAAAGCTAATTAGAGTGGGAAGGGGTTCAAAAGAAACGGTCTGTCTGCGTTTCACTTTGAAAGTGTTGCATATCTTTGTGCTGGGTCTTAGATACTTATTACCCTCTTGTTTCTAGGGGAGCTGCACTTCCTGGCAACGGGAGCTCCCAGTGCGTCTGCCAGAGCGGGGGTGATCTATAAGATAGTGGATCCATCCAGGTATTAAACTAGGGTCCCAATGTCCCAACAGCCTGAGGGCTCTGGGAATTCATCTCGAATTAATGGCAGATTCCCAAAACAGACATACCTTTGCCAGATATACTAATGTCTGTTGTCCATCCTATTATTGATGTGGTCTTCAATCCCCCTGGGTTTGTTTAGTACATCTCTTACTTTAACTGTGTAATCACAAATGTACTTGCTCTGTGTCACACTAAGGGAATATCTGCTAAATCCTTTACCCCGAAATGCAATTTACTGAATATAATGTGCTTATCTATGATAGAATTGTTTTTTCATGTGGTTATGATAACGTATGATTAAAATGACACAATACTGTATTAGTAGGAGATAGAGTTGTCATGAGCAGCATTGGAACAAATGGATTGTTTGATGGATTTCTCTCACCATCTAGGAGAGCACCTCCAGGCAAGTGCAGCTTCAAGCCCACTCTTGTCAAGATTAAGGGCAAGCTGATTCCCTTCCACCCGACGGAGGGTAAGTGACACCACAAACAAACACGCGTTGCTCTGTGTTTGCAGGCTATCATGAGTCATAGCGCAACACATCTCGGTCAATTGGAGTGCTCTAAAGGGCTGTTTCTTTTGCTTGACTTCCTCTCTACAGAGTTTGTCATTGACAAGAAGCCGATGACCACTGCTATGCCCACTACTACGGCTAGAACAACAGCTACCACCACGCTCCGTACTCCTCTGACCACCATGCGCTCTACGACGACGAGACCTACCTACAGACCGTCAACTGCAACCCTGAAGGCTACCGCTAAACCTGCAACGACGCGGGCTACAGTGAAACCTTCAACGATGAGGGCTACTATTAAACCTCTTACGACGCGGGCTACTGTTAAACCTGCAGCAACACCTTCCAACCCCACCTCAATGCAGCAGAGGCCTACTGGTACTGCTACACCTGCCCTGACCACCTCATGGAGGCAGGTGATGACGGCCAGGCCAGGTCATGCCACCACTCTTTCCCGGCAGAGAACGTCGTTGTCCTACACCAGGCCCACTGTTACCCCGAAGCCCCGACCACTGTTGACAACTGGAGCCAGAAGGCCCTCTCCACCAACAGCACGACCCTTGACCCTACCACAACCACACGACACGGTCAGACCCCCACCACTAGGGGTTACGACCAACCGGCCCCAGTCCACACCAAGGCCCATGTACTGGACAGCTGGAACAAAGCCCACCACCCAGAGGCCTAACTTCATCCTCTCAAAGGCCCAGGACAAGCTCCTGAAAGGCCAGAGTGACAAGATAGACCGTTCCACAAGGAACCGGGTCAACAAGAAGGAACGGGGCTCCAAACCTGGGAAGCAGCGGCGCCGGAAGCACCGGGCTGGGTCCGTGAGGCTGATCAGTGCAGAGCAGCTATCGGACCGTGGGCGGGTGGAGATTTACATACGAGGGGAGTGGGGTACAGTGTGTGATGACTTGTTTAGTAGTAAAGCGGCTACGGTGGTGTGCCAGCAACTAGGATTCCCTGTAGCCCTGCGTGTTGCTAAACGGGCGGAGTTGGGCGGTGGCAGTGGCAGTATCCTGCTAGATGATGTGGAGTGTGAAGGCACAGAGAGGACGTTACTGGACTGCAAACGGGCAAAGGTGGGCAAGCACAACTGTGCACACGATGAGGATGTGGGGGTGGTGTGTGGCTACCACCACGACGAGGATAAATAATGAGCCAAAAGATGTCTGACTGGGGGGATCATTGCTACTCTCCTGTGCATGAACAGAATCTTCCTCTATGTACTGTACTCCAGGGCACAAACTGTGGTCAGACATATCTCACCATCTACTCCCCCACACATACTCACATACACTGCGAATTCAAGATGATTAACAGCAATTGTTGATTGTAGACTAGACTTTCTGATACTTTACTTCAGAGGGAGAATCCCTTTCCTTCCCTTGCCTCCCTTCCAGAAAAAAGTGTATCACTTTACAATACTGCCCTCTGCTGAAAGAAATGGCATATATTTTGTTGAAATTAGAATTTTTTACATTGTATGAATTGATAATCACATCTATATATATAATCATATGTTTTCTTTTACTTTTTCATCAAAAAAATTCTACATGTGAAGAAGTGATGTCAAAATAATAATAATAATAATGATAATGAAAAGGAAAATGCTGGACATTGTGTGCTTTATTAAAATTTGACGGATTATATACAGTATGTAAACTGTTTTTAAGGCCATTGAGACGAATAAACTGAGATTTCAATTTAATTCTTGCTCCTCATTTCTACTCAAGCAAGCATACTGCGTCACCCATGGACAACCAGATAAAACAAAACTGTTATTCAGAGGACTAATGCTGCGTTCACATGCTAGTCGGAACTAGGAATCTCAGAAATGTCCGACTTGCTAATAGGTTGTAGTTATACATGTTCCGACTAGCACTTGAACGCGGCATAATGCTGAACGATAAGGGAGAAGGGTGGTTTCATGTGCTCGTAGTAAATGGGAAACTGGGAAGTCTAAATCCGACATGAAAGCACCATTTTATTTTAGAATAGCCAGGGGCACACTCAAACACTCAGACATAATTTACAAATGAAGCATTTGGGTTTAGTGAGTCTGCAAGATCAGAAGCAGTAGGGATGACCATGGATGTTCTCTTGATAAGTGCTTGAATTTGACAATTGTTCTGTCCTGCTAAGCATTCAAAATGTAAAGAGTACTTTGGGTGTCAGGAAAAATGTATGGAGTAAAACGTACAGTATTTTCTTTAGGAATGTAGTTAAGTAAAAGTTTACATAATGGTCCCTGGAGGAAAATGGGGGTGAGTCATGCTTTCTCAACTTCAGTCAACGGGAGGGTTTAGGATTTCATTTTTTTCCTAGTCCAGGGGAGGGTCATGTAATTTGTAATTGATTACTTTTTCTATTTCTCTGTGTTTTAGAATTAGTTGCTTATTAGGCTATATATCGATGTGTGCCCAATGCCGCCCCTCATCTCTGATTCTCTGCTGGGTGGGAAATATCAAGTGCGCTTATAGGCTAGTGTGGTCTCAACCAAATTATCCATAGCCTATAAAGTATAGGCTACGAAATGCATGCCTGGAGAAGCACAGAGGAAAGTTATATTTCTAAGATGGCTGCTGGGATTGTGTAAATAAAACTAGGCTGCATTACACACTGCAATGGATATTCCAACACTGAGCCCAATGCCTGCTCTGCTCTTGCTGATCAAAAAGTTGTTGTGTTTTGCCTAACCAATGGCTGTCCTGTGTATGCATATAGTGGCAGTTCAGGAGACTCAAAGGCTAATAAAAAAATTAGGCCTAGTCCATCTTGCGCATGGACTAGCCTACAGCCTATGTTCTGTTCAGTTTGAGAAAGAGAGCAGGAAGATGAGAAGGACCTGAGGTCAACTTTGATAGCTTGCTACTACTATAATTGATTTCATTAAAAGCAATATGTTTCTTGCCCATGTCAGCCTATTTATCAGAGTTATTGACCTCACAATAAGCCATATTTGAGTAATTTACATTGTGCTGCTGAAACTTGAAGCAGAAGCCGCGGCACAATCAGTCAGAAATGGACAGCTCATGGTGCTGAAAGTAGGCAACAGAGTGGGCATAACTCATTTAATCCGTCTTCATTTTAATTAGATTTTACTAACAAAATTTTACTATTTTAAGATTTTGAAGAAAATAAAACGGATGAGATTAAATAAAGTGATATTTGACATCGCTTTGGTCCGCGATGCTTTACATATAGGAACAAGCTGTAAAATACCCATGAAAGACATGAATCCGATGCATATCGGGGTATCATTGTTTCGTTTCTTGGATATTCAGAGGCTGAGCTATAACCTTCCATAGCCGAGGAGACAATACATTTACTTTGCTTGGGAAATAATCAAATTCTGTCACTATCAATTGAGTAAACTGTTTAAACCAAGACAACTGGGTTTACTTGTGACCTCTCATTGGGTTAAGCCACGGAAGAAGAGTAGCCCGCAATTAAAGCTTATTTTTGTTCTGCGTTGGTTTGCCTACTCTGTCTGGGGTGGAAAGGTAGGCCTAACTTTTGAAAGTACAGCACCATGCTCAGATTTTATTATTTGCAAACAGGGACAGTTTCGTTGCGAACAAGACACACTGATTTGGAGTTGGAGAAATATGATCAAATTAACAGATGCCTAACCTCTCTGTCCATTTTTATCTTGTAATTTCGGTAACGTGTGGTATTAAAAAAAGTTTCCGCTATTATATAACATAAAGTAGAATTGCATGAAATGTTTATAAAGGGCTATTTTTCATTTTACTATATAGGAGATCTTTCCACCCCGACTCTTGTCCATGGTAGTCTGCAAACCCACAACCGTTTGGCCCGCAGCCCTGTGCGCTATCAAAATGGCCTTGTAATGTTTACAGGACAAATAAGTTTGTAAAACGGCATATCTAAGACTCTGGTCTGTCCAAGAAGTGATGGTAAATGGTAGACGTAGAAATAAGTTAATTATAGTGGATTATTTCGATTGGTCCACATTTTTCCTAGAACTTCGTCTTTTCTTTTACGATTCTATCATTGGCCAGTTGACACATGGGTGTGGCTGTGTACAAATTTTGTAGGAAGCATATTGAATGGTTTCATATCAGCGTTTTTATAGACGATATCCGAAACTACCTGTAATAATTGATGGACATGGATTACACAGCAACCCAAAGTGTGTTCAGACAGCGTAAGTTAACGTACGTTGGTCAAACTATTGGTAAGATGTCTTAACTTTTTGGCCTAGAAATGTAGCTAACCGGCATGCTAATACTATTAGTAATAGCTAGCTAACAAGCTAACCCACTCGATGGCTGCTCTTCAAGCCAAAGCTATACTAACTACCTGGCAAATGTAGCAAGCTAACTTGCTTGTTTTGTGTCATATGCGGTTTGTTATCAATCATGACAGCTAATTTCTTACTAATATGGCTAGCTAACGCATGTTGCACAAGACTGAGTTAGCTAGCTGGCTGTTAGCCACGTCATTAGATAAGCTATCTGGTGACGTTGTCATATTCCATGTCGACAGATAATCTGAAACATGTCTGATCAGTTTCGGGCTACATTATTCAGGTGTAGGTTAGAAGGTCGCGCTATTCGCTCTCATGAGTTACGATTTCAAGCCTTCACGTATTTCCTGTATTCCATTGCTTCTAAATTTGGACATGGGACTGTGCCTCTTGTTTTGTTAGCTAACGTTAGCTTCTTGTTGGTCTCCGCCCAGTGTCCAATCAGAACTTGTTCCCAATACAGAGTAGTATTCATACATTACATTAACGTAATTTAGCACCCCTTGCTTGTTCCATATTTTGTTGTGTTACATCCTGAATTCAAAATGGATTCTATTTTTTTTCACCCATCTACACACAATACCCCATAATGACAAAATGAATAAATGTTTCAAAGAAGCACCTTTGGCAGTGATTACAGCTGTGAGTCTTTTGGGGTAAGTCTCTAAGAGCTTTGCACACCTGGATTGTACAATATTTGCCCATTATTATTTGTTATATTCTTCAAGCTCTGTCAAGTTGATTGTTGCTAGACAGACATTTTCAAGTCTTGCCAAAACTGTAACTAGTCCACTCGAGGACATTCAAGTCAAATGTTATTAGTCACGTGCACCAAATACAACCGGTGTAGACCGTCCTTACAGTAAAATGCTTACTTACGAGCCCCTAACCAACAATGCAGTTAAAAAGAAATAAAAGTACAAAGTAATTAGAGCAGCAGTAAAATAACAATAGCGAGACTATATACAGGGTGGTACCGGTACAGAGTCAATGTGCAGGGGTACCGGTTAGTTAAGGTAATATGCACATGTAGGTAGAGTTATTAAAGTGACTGCATAGGTAATAATAGAGAGTAGCAGCAGTGTTCTAGAGGGGGAGAGGGGGGGGGGGGGGGGGCTTCCTCTGACACCGCCTGGTATAGAGGTCCTGGATGGCAGGGAGCTTGGCCCCAGTGATGTACTGGGCCGTACGCACAACCCTCTGTAGTGCTTTGCGGTCGGAGGCTGAGCAGTTGCCATACCAGGCAGTGATGCAACCAGTCAGGATGCTCTTGATGGTGCAGCTGTAGAACCTTTTGTGGATCTTGGTAAAGAATATGGAACATTAGGCCTATACATTTTAAATAGGTCAGAAATAGAGATTCAGAGATGTGCTTCTAATGAATAACAAACATTGTATTTCATTATTTAGACCTATAGGCTTTTTTGAGACAGACTAGAGCTGGACGATATGGACAAACATCTATATCGTGGTAAATTGGCACGATAATGAGAAATTGAATAACTTTAAAACAGTGTGCACCAGTTACTTTTGTTATATGACGCTTAACAACTACTACTACTTGTAATATTGTACCATTTGTCCAGTTAGCAATAGCCCATATTAGCAGACTTATTTCATTTCAAACTTCACATTCCTCTACTTCTAAATCCTTGGTTTGCTTGGTATCGATAATTTTTGGTTTATCGTCCCAGCTCTACAGTAGACCACAAGTGGAGATCTATAAGAGTGTCTGTTTGAAGTTTCATTGTTTCATTTTGAACTAGAGCCTACTTGTCCTGGCTGACTTCTAGCCAGATCTCTCTCACTCTTTGAGAAAGAGGTTCCTGATCTCAGTTGATCTCGTTGTTAAGTATTAATAATAAGATTAGTCTACAGTGCAGGCCAATGGATGTCTGTGAAAGGACAAAGCATCATTTGATAGGAAGCGGCTGGGGTGACATAAGGGTGTCCATCTGCTTAGTGCGTGATGTGACCATTCTGCACTCGGGATAAAACACACCCAGAATTGATGACTGAGAATATCTTACACATGGAGTGAAGAGACCCCGTTATAGGCACTGTCTGTTTAGGCTAGGCTATTTGTTGAATTGTGTCAATGTGCACTGCATGGCTCCTCCTTTTGCAGCTACATTTTGGTTGTCCTTCAAATGCATTGTAAGTTTGCAGTTCGTCACCTTACAACTTCACATATCACAGGTATTAACAATGCATGCTTGTGTTGCACAGTACTTGCAGTCTGTATTCCCCACTCCACTGACCAGAATGTGCTTTCATCTGCCTCTTGCGTGACAGATCCCGAAATGAGGAACACGTCAATGGATGGGACAGACCCCAGCCAGCTGTTTGATGATACCAGTGCAGCGCCGGGTGTGCAGCCCACTGGGTTCCAGGGCCAGGGTGTTGGGACGATGGGTCACCCCGGCCGGACCCTCCTCTCAGACCCTATGTCCAACTTGGCCATGGCTTACGGGAGCAGCCTGGCCAGCCAGGGCAAGGACTTGGTGGACAAAAATGTAAGACTCATGGTAGTGATGGTACATAGTTGTGGTACCAGTTAGTAAGTAGCAACATGAGTGTCATTAAGTGGGCCTAAATTGTCTTGATTTTGCTCCATTTAATCTACAGCTGGATCGTTTCCTCCCCATCTCTAAGCTGAAATATTACTTTGCTGTGGACACAGTTTATGTGGGCAAGAAACTCGGCCTGCTAGTCTTCCCCTACATGCACCAGGTACTGATGCCATGTCACCCTGTGTTACTATGGTCACCATCTGTTGGTATCGCTTGTGTCCATGTCCAGACTCAGAGCTACCAAGCTGATACTGAACTTATGCCCTAGGATGGCTCTCATTGATTGGGTGATGTATGTTTTTGTTTTGTTTTTGATTAGAACTGGGAAGTGAGCTACCAACAGGACACCCCAGTGGCTCCACGCTTTGATATCAACGCTCCTGACTTGTACATTCCAGGTAAAGGAGATTTGGTCAGGTCTACCACCCTGACTGAACCAAACAAATAAAACCTGTAACTAGCCTATTATTGTTTTAACATTGTTTTATATTATTTTGCAGCAATGGGTTTTATCACATACATCCTGGTGGCTGGGTTAGCGCTCGGAACACAGAACAGGTAAACTGGTCCACTTTGCACCTTTCTTCCCAGTTTTCTGTATAAAGAGTATCCTGAAACTTGTATCTCTAAACCCTCACCTCCCCTCTCTAGGTTTACCCCTGAGATCCTAGGCATGCAGGCCAGCTCAGCCCTGGTGTGGCTCATCATGGAGGTGCTGGTTGTCCTCCTCAGTCTCTACCTGGTCACAGTCAACACAGACCTCACCACCATCGATCTTGTGGCCTTCTCTGGATACAAATATGTGGGGTACGGCTGGTCTCTCTCGCTCTCTCTGACATGATTAGTATGACATTGCAGTTTGTGGTTCTGGATTTCCCTGTCTTTCAACATGGAAGTTGTCTTAATTATAATTTTTTTCTAAGTTGTAAAGACATGATGACAGATTCCCTTGTGTGTGCAGGATGATTGTAGGGGTCGTGGCAGGGTTACTATTTGGTCGAACGGGATATTACCTAACGCTGCTGTGGTGCTGTATATCCATCTTCGTCTTCATGGTGAGTAGCAGGAAGAGCGGACTAGAATCGGATTTACTCCACCCAATGTCCCCTGCTAGCGCCTTGACTACTGTACGTAGGTTCACAAGCTTGATTTTGGCTCCCTCTGTCTTGGTCCTCTCTTCAGATCCGCACGTTGAGACTAAAGCTCCTGTCTGAGGCAGCAGCCCAAGGCGTGTTGGTTCACGGGGCCAGGAACCAGCTGAGGATGTACCTGACCATGTCCATCGCAGCCGCCCAGCCCATATTCATGTACTGGTTGACCTATCACCTGGTCAGGTAAGACCACGAGCTGACCAGGAGTGTTTCATCTGACAAGACACTACCTCTCTATGGAAAGATAAGACTGTTCACTGACCATCACCTCTCCCAACCATTCGCTGCAGAGGTGCGGGACACATGCACGGATAAATAAAACCACACACAAATGGCATTGTAGAATTAGCATTGCCAAGTCTCACAGTACAAGTGTGACAGTAGTGTTGACCTGTCTTTTGTATTGTTTTTTTATGTAATTGTCTAAGAAGGATAATTGACTGGCTTGCCATGTTTTGTATACTGTAATTAGTTATGTTTTCTAAGTATTTGTGAACATATGGTTGTATATTAGCAATCTAGCTTGGGTCCTCAATCGCAAAAGCTTTGACTGAGCCAAGGATGGAAGCACAGTTAAGGCAAAATCATAGCCTGTGTAAGTAGGCAACGCAAGAACGATATTAGCTACGTAAAATGGCTGTCCTGCAGAATTTACAGCCCAAAATGGGTAATGTGTCACAACTACGCAGGGAAGCCATTTCATGTGGCTAATTGTGTTCTTGCATCACATACTTACGTTGACTAAAAGGCTTTAACATAATTTGCCTGCGCCGTCCAGTGAGCACAAAAAAAGCGCTCTTAATGTCCTTAATCATAGGACGATGTATGTAAACAGATTTGTGGATGTGTGTTTGTAAATACAAAAAAGGCTTTTTGTACATGTCTGGTGTCTTGATGCCACGAACTGAAGCCCAATCAAAGGCTTTCTATCATGTAACAAAGTCATTAAGTGATCTTAAATTACAGCTGATGCTTTTTTAAACAAGCTTGACAAAAATACATGAGCATATGACACTGTAATTGATTTTCAGGTTTCAAACTGGAAAAATATTTAATGGTTTAGCTGTTCAATTACTAGCTTCCATTTGAAATGTGGGACTAATTACTAGAAATATCACGCTAAAATGGTGTTGCTTTGCCATGCCTCAGTTGCTTTTATGAATATTTGATATACAGAGGCGGAATAACATGGATCCTCTTATGCTCTCTACAACTTGATAAATAAACTGAAACTGGAGTACAAATTTGCTATGGCTTTTTAAAATGTAACTGTTATGAAGCTGAATATTTCTCATCCAGTATCACTAACATACACTCACTTCGTTTTCTATTGATACAATTTTTTTCCAACATGAAATAAGCTTTAATGGACTAAGGCTATGTTGTATCTGTAAGATTAACACTTTAGCCCTTTTCCCTCTCTGCCCCAAGTTAGGATGTTATGATAATCAACAAGGAAAGCCAGTGTGTATGATAAAGCCTGCTTACCTTGACATTCGCAGATGTATTTGTCAGATATTCCTGTCAATCTTGATCCAACACTCCTGCTCTGTCCCCACTGTCACATGGCACAATCAGATAACAGAAGTTGTGGTTTACACCTTGGATTAACATGTGGTTGTCATCAGATCTTGATCGGAAATTGTTGCGTTACACATGGTAATAAAATGTGTCTTATCTGCCGCTGCGTCCACATTGTGCCCAGATGCCATGGTCCCTCCCTGTATACAAATTAATTCAACCTGTCTTCGACCTCCCGTTATGAAACAAGCTGTATAAATTGAAAGGAAACGGCACGTTTTGTTTTACTCATTACTTTTTTATCCAATGATTTAAGACTGGCCATAATAGCCTAGTGTCCCGATTTAACCTTGACCTGTCCACGGGCGTACAAATAAATATTCGGAGAATCTCTCCCATCCCTAAAAAAGTCACCACACAAACGAGCTGAGTATCTGGATGTGTGTACAAAATTGAACAGTATAAATAGAAATTACACGGAGGCCCTAATTCCCACAGTAAAAACCGAAACAAGTTCAAGTAGGCCACAAAGTGCATCTCAGAATGGCGCAAAGCATTATCCAAACAGGTTTGTCCTTTACGCATGGATGTCGTCTTTATATTATTGTAATCTTGTATTGTAAATAACTCCTATATAGGCCTAAAAGGCACCAAATTTAAAAAAGCGACAGGCTGGGAGTACAACCATGGTTTAGTTTCCTCCAAATAATTGATCAGTGATAAATCGCTACCGGAACTTCAATATGATAACCTATAGCGAGACGTGGTCAAATTATGAAAAGGCTTGGACAAAAGCTGCAATCGATATATTGGACAGTGGCCTTGTTCATGCTTACAGAAAGCTATGTGACTTCTAAATAATAAAATCAAAAAGGATTGGATTGTAATACCAATGTATTGTTTTCATATCTGATAGGCCAATAGCAACTGAAATGGACTTCACTACCCGCTAACCTTTCATTCTGGCTAGATTTAAATGTACAGGTGGAAAATTTGGTATACACATTATACTTTGCCATATACAGTACTTGTCATGCATTGAGCTTTTCTGCTGCGACCCAAAGATTGTAGTTGTTTTGTATATTTTAACATTGTGTTATATTTAAACTGTGCTACTTTAGGGTTTTACAATTTGTTAATAATCTATGATTGAATATTTATTTACAATTTAGTCTTTGAATGCGAGAAACCAATAGAATCTACTTACACTACAACATTGGTCTTTCCCAGAACATTGTCAGAAACCTATCTACATATTTCAGGTGACCTCTGTATAAAACTATACTTTGGTATTATGTTTACAATTCATTCGTGTAAAAGGAGATCAGTTATGTCTCTCATGAAGATGGCTGTCCGTAGTCTGATTGGGTAGTGACAATATAGAAGACACAGGTGTGATTTTACTTCTCAGACAAATATTATTCTCTATATGCCTGTCTACAGAAACTCTCCATAGACAACCTCAAATAATTTATCCATCTGGTTTGATTTTAATTTTTTTCCATTGAGTTCTCAAAAAATAGACAAGTGGTGCCAAGTATTGCAAGACAATTTATTTCCAGATTCATATGTTCAAACAGTATTCAGACCCCTTCCCTTTTCCCACATTTTGTTACAGCCTTATTCTAACATGCATTTAAAAACAAATCTACACATTACACCATAATAAAGCGAAAACAGGTTCAGAAATGTTTGCAATACCTTATTTACATAAGGATTCAGACGCTTTACTAGGAGACTCGAAATTGAGCTCAGATGCATCCTGTTTCCATTGATCATCCTTGAGATGTTTTTAGAAACTTGATTGGAGTGCACCTGAGAAATTCAATTGATTGGACATGATTTGGTAAGGCATGACCTGTCTAATATAAGGTCCCACAGTTGACAGTGCATGTCAGAGGAAAAACCAAGCCGAGGTCGAAGGAATTGTCCCTAGAGCTCCGAGACAGGATTGTGACGAGGCACAGATCTGGGGAAGGGTACCAAAAAAGGTATGCAGCATTGTAGGTCTCCCAAGAACACAGTGGCCTTGATAATTCTTAAATGGAAGTTTAGAACCACCAAGACTCTTCTAGAGCTGGCCTCCCCGCTAAACTGAGCAATTAGGGGAGAAGGGCCTTGGTCCGGGAGGTGACCAGTAACCAGATGGTCACACTGACAGCACTCCAGAGTTCCTCTGTGGAGATGGGAGAACATTCTAGAAGGACAACCATCTATGCAGCACTCCACCTATCAAGCCTTTATGGTAGAGTGGCCAGACGGAAGCCACTCCTCAGTAAAAGGCACATGACAGCCCGCTTGGAGTTTGCCAAAAGGCACCTAAAGGACTCTCAGATCATGAGAAACAAGACACTAGTCTGATGAAACCAAGATTGAACTTTTTGGCCTCAATGCCAAGCATCACGTCTGGAGGAAACCAGGCACTGCTAATCACCTGGCCAAAACCATCCCTATGGTGAAGCATGGTGGTGGCAGCATCATGCTGTGCGGATGTTTTTCAGTGGCGTGAACTGGGAGACTAGTCAGGATCGAGGTAAAGATAAATGGTGCAAAGTACAGAGATCCTTGGTGAAGACCTGCTCCAGAGCGCTCAGGACCTCCGACTGGGGTGAAGGCTCACCTTCCAACGGGACAACAACCCTAAGCACACAGCCAAGACAACGCAGGAGGTGCTTGTAACGTCATACCCAAGACTTGATGCTGTAATCGCTGCCAAAGGTCCTTCAACAAAGTACTTAAAGGGTCTGAATACTTATGTAAAATGTGAGTTTTTAAAAATTTGTAATACATTTGCAAAAAATTCTAAACCTGTTTTTGCTTTGTCATTATGGGGTACTGTGTGTAGTTTGAGGGGGGGGGGGGGACAATTTAATTTCAGAATAAGGCTGTAACGTAACAATGTGGAAAAAGTCAAGGGGTCTGAATACTTTCCCGAAGGCACTGTGTAGTATGCCATGGCAAGGATACATTCTGGACAGTATACATTGTGTACAAAACATTAAGAACATCTTCCTAATATCCTACTTTTGGTTTTGGTTGAAAGTTAAATACTTTTTTCAGGTAATTTCAATGTAGTTTCATACAAATGGACACAGTATCAAATTGGTCTATGAACAATTGTATTAATAATCATACATCAATTCAGTAATTACACAGTATTGATTAAGAACATTGAAGTGCTAATTGTCTTTATTCCACTACTGAAGAAGCATGACTCAAATCACCTGCTCATATTTCAAACATCCAGTGTGAGAAAAGATACATGTTGTATTATTCTATACCTCACCATTAAGTGAATTATTGCCAATACATATTAACATTGAGATATTTGATGGTTGAGATGGTTGAGATATTTCTTATTTACATTTCATGTAACATTTAGTCATTATTTATGTAACCAATTTATTTGTACAATTATATTGTTTACAAACAATGGAGTAAAACAAGCTTATATTTTGGGGTGGACATTGCATCCTATTCTTAATCAATGGCATGCACATATTCGAAAACCAATGAACCGACCCATCAACTCTTGCAAAAACAAATATGTGAAAAAGCAACCCATCTTAGTATGAAAAACAGTATAAATTCAGTATGTATCATCCACCTTGTCAAAATTGTGCATGGTATGTACACTAAGTGTACAAAACGTTGTGGACACCATGACAGACTGACCAGGTGAATCCAGGTGAATGCTATGATCCCTTATTGATGTTAAATCCTTGAGACATGGATTGTGTATGTGTGCCATTCAGAGCGTGAATGGCCAAGGCAAAAGATTAAAGTTCCTCTGAACGGGGAATGGTAGTAGGTGCCAGGCGCACCGGTTTGTGTCAAGAACTGCAAAGCTGCTGGGTTTTTCACGCTCACAGGGTTCGTACAGACAGTGGCAAGTCAAATGCAAGGACTTTCAAGCACTAATACTTATTTTCAAGGATTATCCATTTGTAATAGTTCCTATTATGCAAATGTTTAGTCACCACCAGATTGCAGTATATCAACCACATGAAAAAGATTACGTACTATTCATCACTGCCTTACAAGTTCTACTCAATAATACGTTTCACTACTTATTTACTACACAAGAGTGGTAAAGTCAGTACTGATGATGTTGACTGATTTTCTCATATGAACTAACTCAGTATAATATTTTAAATTGTTGCATGTTGCATTTATATTTTTGTTCAGTGTACATGATAATATTTAAATTGTCTTTATAACTCAACATTTTGGGACCCAGAAGCTGTCCCAACACAATGACATGAAAGTGAATTCTGACAGTGTAAAATGCCCCTCCTTTAGTTGACTCTAAAATGTTGCATTCTATACCCATTTGAAGAGATACAAGTTATTGTGTTTAATAAGATGAAGGACTCTCTCAGGGGACCCTATTTAAAACTTATGGGACCACAAGTTTGGGTACAACTGTAATACTGTCTCTCTCCCTGCTTGCTTCAATGCTTCCTCTTTGGATCTTCCTTTGCCTCCATTGCAGCCTGACTTACCGCTGTCTGTTTTACTACTCTCTGTAAATAATGTTTTTTGTTATGATAAATTATTGTAGCCAATCTTTTGATTATAGCCATCTTAATTTGTCAACTGCTCCTGCAGAGGTCAGGCTCCGTTCGACGTTAGCTTCTAATTGCATCCTTCTAGTCAGCTAGTTATAGCCAGAGTCCTAGCGCTACCGAGCTAGCTAGACATCTGACTGAAATAGCAGCGACTATTTACCAGTTGCACACTCATTCTCCGAGAGCCAGGGGTTTTTCGTTTTGGGGATGTCCGTTGACACCGCAGGAGTCGAGGGATGTTAAAAAAAATCCCCGCTGTCAACGGCGTCTGACACTTGCCATTGTCTGGGTTGAGTTAGTTCCTTTCACCTCTCCGCCTATGTCGTGGGCGGAATTTCCCCTTGGACAGAGTAGGCAATGAATGAGCTGCCTTCAAGGCAAATCCGGGGAGCAGGCGAACATAACGAACATACATGAATCACTCATGATTCCACTTGTTCGCAGAGGTAGGCGCAATTAGAACTCTGATCAAAAATCCTTCTGAGCGTTGATCAATGCTGGGAACGTAATAAGTGGGTAAACAATAATTAACAAAATATGGTAAGTAAACGCTATTTCACAAGTAAAAATCCCTGGTTGTCTGGCAAAACCCATTCATTAACATCAATATCCTGTCAGGCAGGAATAAATCTACATTTGCCCGGCATTTTAGCTATCGATGTGATGTTTGGCGGCGCTTAATCAATCAATTCTGTACCTGCCTGGCTGAGTGCCATTGTGGTGAAAGGAAAACACGTAAGGAAATAACATATTTGATCATGTTCTGCTCTGCTCTCATTTTAATTCAAGTACTTTTCAAGTACTAACTTGAGAAAAGGTCTGATTTTCAAGGTCTTCCAGTACTTGAATTTTAGAGTGCCAAATTCAAGTACTTTAAGCACCTTGTGCGAACCCTGCTCTCAACGGTTTCCTGTGTGTATCAAGAAAGATCCACCACCCAAAGGCCAGCCAAACAACTTGACAACTGTGGGAAGCATTGGAGTCAACATGGGCCAGCATCCCTGTGGAACACTTTCAACACCTTGCAGAGTCCAATGTTTCATTTAATCCATTTTAGAATAAGGCTGTAACAAAATGGGGAAGGGGTCTGAATACTTTCCGAATGTACTGTATATACTGTATCTTACTCTCCAAGACAGTCTCGGAGGTAGCAAGGCGGGGCGGCTTGTCTCATCACCTTTTCAGTAGTGGGTGAGCGAATCATCACTGGTTCATACAAACACAGGACAGGGACATAGAGCCTAGTTATTACAACACTACTGTAGAGAAATAGAAATGGCATCTTTTTGTAGGCACTAACTCCACCATGGTTTGTTGGACAAGGCTATGGGGAAATTAATGGCCTTTTTGGAGGGTTTTTGGATAAACACCGAAAATAAGGTCTGTGGTAAACACAGGCTTAGGAGATCTTATATGTTCTGCTCAATAAGATAATCTTCATCAGTTAATCTAACTTTTGTGATTTTTGAAGCATTTATGTTTTTTCGGACTACAAGTTGGCGAGCTCTATACCATGCCTTCTTAACTGCCCGTGGGAAGATTCATTAAGTTGTAATGATTTGAATTAAATATACAACTTCAGTCTCACAGACAACATTATGTTAATAAATGTAGTGTATAACAAGAGTCTGGGTCAGCTCCTGATTTCTGGGCCACTGAAGCAGCCTGGGATGGTATAGTCTGCCCTTTGACCTCGAGGACGAGCCAATCTGTCATTAAGCGACTCCGTTTCTTCATCAGACATTGGAGTCATCAGTGAGAGCAGATCCTTGGTCTCCTCATCCTGAGGGAAAGAAACACTGAACACACACCCTTCCCTGTGTCCTACACATTAATTATAATAAGGCAGGCAAAGCCTATTGTAGGGGTGCACCTCAATAGTCTACAGTGGCTTCCTATCTCCTTTCTTTCATTTGCACTGATCTGAACAGCAGATAGGTGAAAGCATTATGGTATTTGTTTTCACCCGTCCAGTTCATTCAGAGCAGTATGAGCAGAGAACAGAATATAAGCCACTTCAAACTATTGAGATGCACCCAAAACCTTGGGTACGGTGCCATACTGTAGTATACCTCAAATTTGAGCTTAGCTCTGTTGATGTCCATGCAGGAGCGGAGACACCCCCCAACCACCATGCCCCTCACATGCACTACCCTGCTATCCAGGTGGCTCTGTATCCCTCCCAGCATGAACTGCAGTAACTCTGACAGGGGAAAAGACATTAGGGTTGTGATCAGTAGGCACAAAACAGAAGAAAACAGACTTCAACAAGGTGGGACTACATGTACACTTCCCATAACAAAATGTTTATCGTCGTTTTCCTAGTAAAAATGAATATAACTCAAGAGGCGGACAGGTCAGAAGCTAGTATGAACAGCTCTGATCGTGTGACAATACTGTGCCGTAGTATTAGGGGTGTTACCTGAGCGTAGCTACTGTCGCTCTGCATCACTCAGTCACACACAGCAGCAGAGCCCGGCTCACATAGAGCTGAAGCTCCAGAGGGGGTTGGCTCAGGCCTGGCACAGCAACCGCAGCACCTGGACACACACGCAGTCACACACACACAATCAACATTGTCATGAAAATACACACATATCATCACAACACCAAAGACTGTTGTACACTCACCTGTATAAGTAGTGGCCTCTCCCTGTCCTGAGCCGGGTAGCCCAGAAGAATCCTCAAAACAAGAGTGAAGTTGAAGACTTCGGCTATAACAACAGCTTTTTAAGTGGACTTTCTGTCCTTCAACACCAGCTTCCCCATGATCCTGGACCTCTGTCAGGCTTAGAGGAAAAAGAACACTTGCATTACGAGAAAAAGGCATGGGACAAAGACAGACAGCTTGACACCTTTTTATAACGTCTAGCTATCTCCCCTTCCCTTACCTGTTGACAGTTGACATCCTGCACCAGCCCAGTGAGAACACACTCCAGCCAGCACTCTGGGACGGTCTCCAGCAGCTTCCAGCACACCCTCTGCCACACCATGTCTGAGCGTGTGCAGGAGAAGCGAGGGGCCAGCACCTCAAACACCAACCCTGCAGAAAGAGACACACAATGCTGTAACTCTGCTGATGAACAGAAAAGTGTTGCGGTTGACACTCATCAATACAGGAGGAACACATGTTGAATGCAGACTTGCTTAACACAGTGTCCCTGAACACAAGCCTTTCCCAGGGCATGGGCCACAAAAGTCAGGGAGCAGTCTTTTCCATCTGGTAACAACAGTATATTTTATTCTGTTTTTAAAATCAGATTTTACTGCTTGCGTGCAGTCTGTTCTGGACTTGTAACTGTGAAGAGACCTCTGCTGGCATGTCTTGTGGGGTATGCATAGGTGTCCGAGCTGTGTGCTAGTAGTTTAAACAGCTTGGTGCATTTAACATGTCAACACTTCTTACAAAAACAAGTAGTGATGAAGTCAATCTCTGCTCTACTTTGAGCCATGAGAGATTGACATGCATATTATGAATGTACATTTAAGGGCCAGCCGTGCCACCCTGTTCTGGGCCAGTTGTAATTTTCCCAAGTCCTTCTTTGTGGCAGCTGACCACATGACTGGGAGGTAGTCCAGGTGCTACAAAACTAGGGCCTGTAGGACCTGCCTTGTTGATATTGCCGTCAAGGAGGCAGAGCAGCACTTTATTATGGACAGACCTCTCCCCGTCTTAGCTACTGTTGAATCAATATGTTTTGACCGTAAGTTTACAATCCAGGGTTACTCCATGCAGTTTAGTCTCCTCAACTTGCTCAATTTCCACATGATTCATTACAAGACTTAGTTGAGGTTTAGTGAATGATCTGTCCCAAATACAATGATTTTAGTTTTTGAAATATTTAGGATTTTTTTGTTGTTGTATTCTTCCAAAAAAATATTCAAAAATAAAATTTACTTGCAGTTTTTATTTATTTATTTATTTCACCTTTATTTAACCAGGTAGGCAAATTGAGAACACGTTCTCATTTACAATTGCGACCTGGCCAAGATAAAGCAAAGCAGTTCGACACATACAACAACACATAGTTACACATGGAGTAAAACAAACATACAGTCAATAATACAGTGAAAATAAGTCTATATACAATATGAGCAAGTGAGGTAAGGGAGGTGAAGGCAAACAAGATATAAATATAAATAAATAAATAAAATATAAAAAGGCCATGGTGGCGAAGTAAATACAATATAGCAAGTAAAAAAAATAACACTGGAATGGTTGGTTTGCAGTGGAAGAAGGTGCAAAGTAGAGATAGAAATAATGGGGTGCAAAGGAGCAAAATAAATAAATACAGTAGGTAAAGAGGTAGTTGTTTGGGCTAAATTATAGATGGGCTATGTACAGGTGCAGTAATCTATGAGCTGCTCTGACAGCTGGTGCTTAAAGCTAGTGAGGGAGATAAGTGTTTCCAGTTTCAGAGATTTTTGTAGTTCGTTCCAGTCATTGGCAGCAGAGAACTGGAAGGAGAGGCGGCCAAAGGAAGAATTGGTTTTGGGGGTGACCAGAGAGATATACCTGCTGGAGCGCGTGCTACGGGTGGGCGTTGCTATGGTGACCAGCGAGCTGAGATAAGGGGGGACTTTACCTAGCAGGGTCTTGTAGATGACCTGGAGCCAGTGGGTTTGGCGACGAGTGTGAAGCGAGGGCCAGCCAACGAGAGCGTACAGGTCGCAGTGGTGGGTAGTATATGGAGCTTTGGTGACAAAACGGATGGCACTGTGATAGACTGCATCCAATTTATTGAGTAGGGTTTTGGAGGCTATTTTGTAAATGACATCACCGAAGTCGAGGATTGGTAGGATGGTCAGTTTTACAAGGGTATGTTTGGCAGCATGAGTGAAGGATGCTTTGTTGCGGAATAGGAAGCCGATTCTAGATTTAACTTTGGATTGGAGATGCTTGATGTGAGTCTGGAAGGAGAGTTTACAGTCTAACCAGACACCTAGGTATTTGTAGTTGTCCACATATTCTAAGTCAGAGCCGTCCAGAGTAGTGATGCTGGACAGGCGGGCAGGTGCAGGCAGCGATCGGTTGAAGAGCATGCATTTAGTTTTACTTGTATTTAAGAGCAATTGGAGGCCACGGAAGGAGAGTTGTATGGCATTGAAGCTCGCCTGGAGGGTTGTTAACACAGTGTCAAGAGAAGGGCCAGAAGTATACAGAATAGTGTCGTCTGCGTAGAGGTGGATCAGAGACTCACCAGCAGCAAGAGCGACATCATTGATGTATACAGAGAAGAGAGTCGTTCCAAGAATTGAACCCTGTGGCACCCCCATAGAGACTGCCAGAGGTCCGGACAACAGACCCTCCGATTTGACACACTGAACTCGATCAGAGAAGTAGTTGGTGAACCAGGCGAGGCAATCATTAGAGAAACCAAGGCTGTCGAGTCTGCCGATGAGGATGTGGTGATTGACAGAGTCAAAAGCCTTGGCCAGGTCAATGAATATGGCTGCACAGTACTGTTTCCTATCGATAGCGGTTAGGATATCGTTTATGACCTTGAGCGTGGCTGAGGTGCACCCATGACCAGCTCTGAAACCAGATTGCATAGCGGAGAAGGTATGGTGGGATTCGAGATGGTCGGTAATCTGTTTGTTGACTTGGCTTTCGAAGACCTTAGAAAGGCAGGGTAGGATAGATATACAGTATATCACAAAAGTGAGTACACCCCTCACATTTTTGTAAATATTTGAGTATATCTTTTCATGTGACAACACTGAAGAAATGACACTTTGCTACAATGTAAAGTAGTGAGTGTACAGCTTGTATAACAGTGTGAATTTGCTGTCCCCTCAAAATAACTCAACACAGAGGCATTAATGTCTAAACCGCTGGCAACAAAAGTGAGTACACCCCTAAGTGAAAATGTCCAAATTGGGCCCAATTAGCCATTTTCCCTCCCCGGTGTCATGTGACTCGTTAGTGTTACAAGGTCTCAGGTATGAATGGGGAGCAGGTGTGTTAAATTTGGTGTCATCGCTCTCACACTCCCTCATACTGACTGGCCACTGGAAGTTCAACATGGCACCTCATGGCAAAGAACTCTCTGAGGATCTGAAAAAAATAATTGTTGCTCTACATAAAGATGGCCTCGGCTATAAGATTGCCAAGACTCTGAAACTGAGCTGCAGCACGGTGGCCAAGACCATACAGCGATTTAACTGGACAGGTTCCACTCAGAACAGGCCTCGCCATGGTCGACCAAAGAAGTTGAGTGCACGTGCTCAGCGTCATATCCAGAGGTTGTCTTTGGGAAATAGACGTATGATTGCTGCCAGCATTGCTGCAGAGGTTGAAGGGGTGGGGGGTCAGCCTGTGAGTGCTCAGACCATACGCCGTATACTGCATCAAATTGGTCTGCATGGCTGTCGTCCCAGAAGGAAGCCTCTTCTAAAAATGATGCACAAGAAAGCCCGCAAACAGTTTGCTGAAGACAAGCAGACTAAGGACATGGATTACTGGAACCATGTCCTGTGGTCTGATGAGACCAAGATAAACTTATTTGGTTCAGATGGTGTGTGGCGGCAACCAGGTGAGGAGTACAAAGACAAGTGTGTCTTGCCTACAGTCAAGCATGGTGGTGGGAGTGTCATGGTCTGGGGCTGCATGAGTGCTGCCGTCACTGGGGAGCTACAGTTCATTGAGGGAACCTTGAATGCCAACATGTATTGTGACATACTGAAGCAGAGTATGATCCCCTCCCTTCGGAGACTGGGCCGCAGGGCAGTATTCCAACATGATAACGACCCCAAACACACCTCCAAGACGACCACTGCCTTGCTAAAGAAGCTGAGGGTAAAGGTGATGGACTGGCCAAGCATGTCTCCAGACCTAAACCCTATTGAGCATCTGTGGGGCATCCTCAAACGGAAGGTGGAGGAATGCAAGGTCTCTAACATCCACCAGCTCCGTGATGTCGTCATGGAGGAGTGGAAGAGGACTCCAGTGGAAACCTGTGAAGCTCTGGTGAACTCCATGCCCAAGAGGGTTAAGGCAGTGCTGGAAAATGATGGTGGCCACACAAAATATTGACACTTTGGGCCCAATTTGGACATTTTCACTTAGGGGTGTACTCACTTTTGTTGCCAGCGGTTTAGACATTAATGCCTGTGTGTTGAGTTATTTTGAGGGGACAGCAAATTTATGCTGTTATACAAGCTGTACACTCACTACTTTACATTGTAGCAAAGTGTCATTTCTTCAGTGTTGTCACATGAAAAGATATACTCAAATATTTACAAAAATGTGAGGGGTGTACTCACTTTTGTGATATACTGTAGGTCTGTAGCAGTTTGGGTCTAGAGTGTCTCCCCCTTTGAAGAGGGGGATAACCGCAGCTGCTTTCCAATCTTTGGGAATCTCAGACGACACGAAAGAGAGGTTGAAAAGGCTGGTAATAGGGGTGGCAACAATTTCAGCAGATAGTTTTAGAAAGAAAGGGTCCAGATTATCTAGCCCGGCTGATTTGTAAGGGTCCAGATTTTGCAGCTCTTTCAGAACATCAGCTGACTGTATTTGGGAGAAAGAGAAATGGGGAAGGCTTGGGCGAGTAGCAGAGGGGAGGGCAGTGCTGTTGACCGGGGTAGGGGTAGCCAGGTGGAAAGCATGGCCAGCCGTAGAAAAATGCTTATTGAAATTCTCAATTATAATGGATTTGTCGGTGGTGACAGTATTTCCTATCTTCAGTGCAGTTGGAAGCTGGGAGGAGGTGTTCTTATTCTCCATGGACTTTACAGTGTCCCAGAACTTTTTTGAGTTTGTGTTGCAGGAAGCAAATTTCTGCTTGAAAAAGCTAGCCTTGGCTTTTCTAACTGCCTGTGTATACTGGTTTCTAGCTTCCCTGAAAAGTTGCATATCACGGGGGCTGTTCGATGCTAATGCAGAACGCCATAGGATGTTTTTCTGTTGGTTAAGGGCAGTCAGGTCAGGAGAGAACCAAGGGCTATATCTGTTCCTGGTTCTAAATTTCTTGAATGGGGCATGCTTATTCAAGATGGTGAGGAAGGCATTTAAAAAAAATATCCAGGCATCCTCTACTGACGGGATGAGATCAATATCCTTCCAGGATACCTCGGCCAGGTCGATTAGAAAGGCCTGCTCGCTGAAGTGTTTCAGGGAGCGTTTGACAGTGATGAGTGGAGGTCGTTTGATCGCTGACCCATTACGGATACAGGCAATGAGGCAGTGATCGCTGAGATCTTGGTTGAAAACAGCAGAGGTGTATTTGGAGGGCAGGTTGGTTAGGATGATGTCTATGAGGGTACCCGTGTTTACGGAATTGGGGTGATACCTGGTAGGTTCATTGATAATTTGTGTGAGATTGAGGGCATCAAGCTTAGATTGTAGGATGGCTGGGGTGTTAAGCATGTTCCAATTTAGGTCGCCTAGCAGCACAAGCTCTGAAGATAGATGGGGGGCAATCAGTTCACATATGGTGTCCAGAGCACAGCTGGGGGCAGAGGGTGGTCTATAGCAGGCGGCAACAGTGAGAGACTTGTTTTTAGAGAGGTGGATTTTTAAAAGTAGGAGTTCAAATTGTTTCGGAACAGACCTGGATAGTAAAACAGAACTCTGCAGGCAATCCTTGCAGTAGATTGCAACACCGCCCCCTTTGGCCGTTCTATCTTGTCTGAAAATCTTGTAGTTAGGGATGAAAATGTCAGAATTTTTGGTGGTCTTCCTAAGCCAGGATTCAGACACGGCTAAAACATCTGGGTTGGCAGAGTGTGCTAAAGCAGTGAACAAAACAAACTTAGGGAGGAGGCTTCTAATGTTAACATGCATGAAACCAAGGCTATTACGGTTACAGAAGTCATCAAAAGAGAGCGCCTGGGGAATAGGAGTGGAGCTAGGTACTGCAGGGCCTGGATTCACCTCTACATCACCAGAGGAACAGAGGAGGAGTAGGATAAGGGTACGGCTAAAAGCTATGAGAATTGGTCGTTTGGAACGTCTAGAACAGAGAGTAAAAGGAAGTTTCTGGGGGCGATAAAATAGCTTCAAGGAATAATGTACAGACAAACGTATGGTAGGATGTGAATACAGTGGAGGTAAACCTAGATAATGGGTGATGATGAGAGAGATATAGTCTCTAGAAACATCATTGAAACCAGGTGATGTCATCGCATATGTGGGTGGTGGAACTGAGAGGTTGGATATATAGTGAGCAGGGCTAGAGGCTCTACAGTGAAATAAGCCAATAAACACTAACCAGAACAGCAATGGACAAGGCATATTTACATTAAGGAGAGGCATGCTTAATCGAGTGATCATAAGGGTCCAGTGAGTAGAGGTTGGTTGGCGGCACGGCGATCCAGACAGCTGGCCGGGTAGCTGGCTATCGGTAGCAAGATAACATAGGATGGAGGTCTGTTTTTATTTTTATTTTATTTTTTGTCACCTCGTTCGTTTCCGTCGGTAGATTAGTGGGGTTCCGTGTGGTAGAGGGGATCGATCCAATTGGCAAAATAGAAAAAAAATAAAATAAATAAATTGTCCGGTATATTTATTTAGATAGCAGCCGATAAGACAGCTAATAATTAGCAGATGGGTATTCAGAAACGTCGCAATGGAAAAGCCTGTTGAAACCACCTCGGACAATTACGTCGGCAGACCAGTCGTGATGGATCGGCGGGGCTCCGTGTCGGCAATAAAGGGTCCAGTCCAATTGGCAAAAGAGGTATTGTAGCCCAATAATTCTCTGGTAGGCCTCTTCGGCTAGCCGGCAGATGGGCCTAGCTCGAGGCTAGCTCAAGGCTAACTGGTGCTTGTTTCGGGACAGAGGTATTAGCCAGTAGTAGCCACCTGGTTGCAGCTAGCTAGCGACGATGATCCGGTGTAATTGTCCAGAGCTTGCGTCAGGAATCCGGTGATGTGGTAGAGAAAAAGCAGTCCTATATTCTCTGGGTTGATATCGCGCCTGCAGACTGGCAGGTATTTGCCCGAGCTGAAGCTGGCTGGTGTCCGAGTTAAGGGCGAAGACCGCAGCAGTGGCTAACTGACTACTGGCTAGTAGCTAGTTATCTGGCTAGCTTCTGATTGGGGTTACGGTTCTAAAGTATAAAAAATAGCAGATCCGTACCACATTGGGTGAGGCGGGTTGCGGGAATGTATATTCAGTTCCAAGATGGAAAGTGAAATTAAAATATATACGAAATGTATACAAAAAATACGAGGACTATTTACGCGGGACAAGACGGGACAAGACAAGACAAACACACGTCCGACTGCTACGCCTTCTTGGAACGCTATGTGAAGCCACAACATTTACATTACAATCAGTCATCTAA
The DNA here is from genome assembly GCF_029448725.1 of Salvelinus fontinalis. Classification (NCBI taxonomy): domain Eukaryota; kingdom Metazoa; phylum Chordata; class Actinopteri; order Salmoniformes; family Salmonidae; genus Salvelinus; species Salvelinus fontinalis. The sequence goes on along the minus strand of NC_074697.1, from coordinate 44,851,642 downwards.
CAGACTCCCATCCAGAGTGCCCTCAGGGTCAAAGTCCTGACCAAGGACACGTTGACAGGTCTCCCACCAGGTCAAAACAGGGACCAGAACCTGCAACTATTTGGCGACCGGGCCCAAGCTCCCAACCGCCGGGCCACCAACCCTCCAAGATCCCCCCACAGTTCCCTGAGAGCTGCCACTCAACAATTGACTTCAATACAAAACCTAGGAGGCTTATGGTTCTCACCCCCTTCCATAGACTTACACAGTAATTATGACAACTTCCAGAGGATGTCCTCCAACATATCAGAGCTCTTGCAGCATGAACTGACATGTTGTCCACCCAATCAAAGGATCAGAGAATTAATCTAGTACTGAAAGCATACGCTACAGCTAGCTAGCACTGCAGTGTATACAAGGTGGTGAGTAGTTGACTCAGAGAGAAAGAAAATAGTTGAACAGTTTAACAAATTAATTTCTTCCTAAATGGAGGAAAAGCGAGAGAGCGAGAGTGTCATTTATTTTTGCTTTCAGTTTCACCTACTTAGCTAGAAAATGCAGCTAGCGAGTTTAGCCTACTGAAAGACCCTGCTCAAACAGAGGGATGCTATGTTAGCTATGACTATCCAACACAACACTGGAACTCTTCCAAGTAAAAGGTGAGCTTTTGGTTTTACAAATGTATTGCCACCAGTGCCCGCCGGTGTAACTGCTTACTGATGGACACTAACGTTACCATATGATTTAGCGGGTTTACTAACGCGTTAGTTCTATTAGCTATGCTGACTATGCATTGAAGTCCACAATTAAAGGGAAGAGGAGAAAGTAGGAGAGCGCATGATGTAGATGTGAGAAGGAATACAACGTGGCTGCTATGAAACTGAACTGTGTTTACGTGTGATCAGGGGTGTATTCAATCCGCCCATTCTGTTGAAAAACTTTTCTTAAAACAGAAGCAAACGGAACAAAACTGGGATAAACATACCTGAAATTGTCAAATAGAAACTCTCATTTGCAACTGTTGGACTAATGATTACACCCTATATCAGCTAGATGCAGGCAAGAGTGTGTAAGGCAGTATTGAATGTCACCGTCTGTCCTTGTGTCACTGTCTATCACATCAAATTTGTCTTTCGACCTGTGTGCACCTACGTTGTAAACTTTAATTCATAGGCTAGGTCATGATGGTTATAGGGAACATGTGAGTATCATGTAGTAGCCTAAACCTATCGCTGTTACATGTAACTGGGTGAATGGAATATGAATGACAGTCAACTAATATGTTGTAAAACGCTAACGTTACTTTGCTCCATGTCAACTTTAAGGTTTTTACTTTCAAAATGTTTAATAACCGTTTTATATTTTTATTTTTCCCCCTCATACAACTTTTTTCATTCAACTTTTTCACCTTTATCTGGATGCTTTATCTGGACATGGTTCTACAGGATCTCCACCAGCCGAAGCTAAGTAGTAACATTAACATTATGCCATCTAATTGCAGTCGCTGTATTCATAATATACAGGAGAACTATCGCCTTATGGTGACAATAACCGTGCTTCAAGCCCACCTTCAGACGCAATCGTTAGGCAAGAGTAATTTAAGTGTAGGAAAGGATGAAACAGCGTCTGTAGTATAAATCCCCTCACGCAGTCCCTGCAGCCGGACAACTTTCTCATGGCTTCTGGAAGGAAATGCTGTCGGAATGCTCAACTGGTGTCGCTCATTCAGCCGACAGAAACTTTCAACCGGTTCTCCCCATTAAACAACGAGTCGGAGTTAGAGGCTGAGCATTCTCACGTCTCTCCTCCACCCGTTATGGAGTCTGAGCCGCCAAATCCTCCCACCATTAGCTCTGACAAATTGAAAACCCTAGTCATTGGCAACTCCATTACCCGCAGTATTAGACTTAAAACGAATCATCCAGCGATCATACACTGTTTAGCAGGGGGCAGGGCTACCGACGTAAAGGCTACTCTGAAGATGGTGCTGGCTAAGGTTAAAACTGGCAAGTGTAGAGAGTAAAGGGGTATTGTTATCCACGTCGGCACCAACGATGTTAGAATGTAACAGTCAAAGGTCACCAAGTGCAATATAGCTTCAGTGTGTAAATCAAATAGAACAATGTGTCGGCATTGAGTAATTATCTCTGGCCCCTCCCAGTTAGGGGGAGTGAAGAGCTCAAAAGCCGAGTCTCACAACTCAATTGCTGGTTGAAAACAGTTTTCTGCCCCTCCAAAAGACAGAATTTGGAGACAATTGTCCCTCTTACTGGGACTCATCCACAAAAAGCACCAAGCCTGGCCTGCTGAGGAGTGACAGACTCCATCCTAGCTGGAGTGGTGCTCTCATCTTATCTATGAACATAGACAGGGCTCTAACTCCTCTAGCTCCATAATGAGACTGGCTAACAGCCTGCTGCCTGGCCTGCACCCTGTCTGCCAGCTTAGTGGAGTCTGACACTAGCACAGTCAGTGTAGTCAGCTCAGCTATCCCCATTGAGACCGTGTCTGTGCCTCGATCTAGACATGGCGGTGTTCGCCTCAGCAATCTCATTGGAATAAAGACCTCCTCCCGTCCTGTCATTATTGAAAGAGGTTGTGATCTCACATCTCAAAATAGGGCGACTTAATGTTAGATTCCTCACTTCCAAGGCAGTCATAGTAAATTAACTAATCACTGACCATAATCTTGATGTGATTGGCCTTACTGAAAGATGACTCAAGCCTGATGAATTTCCTGTGTTAAATGAGGCCTCTCCTCCTGGTTACACTAATGGCCATATCCCTGCGCATCCCGCAAAGGCAACACGGTGTTGCTAACATTTGACAGCAAATTACATTTCTTTTTTTTAAATAAATGACTGCGTTTTTGTCTTTTTAGCTTCTAGTCATGAAATCTATGCAGCCAACTCAATCACTTTTATAGCTACTGTTTTACAGGCCTCCTGGGCCATATACAGTGTTCCTCACCGAGTTCCCTGAATTCTTATCGGACCTTGTAGTCATGGCAGATAATATTGACATTTTTTATGACTTAATATTCCCATAGAAAAGTCCACAGACCCACTCCAAAAAGGCTTTCGGAGCCATCATTTGTCCAACATGTCTCCGGACCAACTCATTGCCACTGTCATACCCTTGATCTAGTTTTGTCCCGTGGAATAAATATGGTGGATTTAAATGTTTTTCCTCAATCCTAGACTATCAAACCGCCATCTTATTACGTTTGCAATCGCAACAAATAATCTGCTCAAACCCCAACCAAGGATCCTAAAAAGTCGTGCTATAAATTCTTGGACAACCCAAAGATTCCTAGATGCCCTTCCAGACTCCCCCCACCTACCCAAGGATGTCGGGGGTACAAAAATCATTTAGCCACCTAACTGAGGATGTCAATTTAATCTTGAATATTAGCCTAGCGGCAGTCGCAACCCTAAGAACAGTTGTCACAAGAAATTTGGTCCCTGGTACACAGAAAATACCAGAGCCCTGGAGCAAGCTTCCAGAAAATTGGAACGGAAATGGCGCTCCACCAAACTGGAAGTCTTCCAACTACCTTAGAAAGACAGTACCATGCATTATCGAACAGCCCTCATTGCTGCTCCATCATCCTATTTTTTTGACCTAATTGAGGAGAATAAGAACAATCCAAAATACATTTTTGATACTGTTGCAAAGCTAACTAGAAAGCAGCATTTCCAAGTGAGGATTCACTTCAGCAGTGATGAATTCATGAACTTCTTTGATGAAAAGATCATGATCATTAGAAAGCAAATTACAGACAACTCTTTGAATCTACGTATTTCTCCAAAATTCAGTTGTCCTGAGTCTGCACAGAACTGCCAGGACCTAGGATCAATGGAGACACAAGTTTTTAAATCCTGTATCTCTTGACATATTCATGAAAATAGTCATGCTTCTAAACTGTCAAGCTGCGTACTGGACACTACTTCCTTTACTTAGCCCTCCTACGTTGAACATAAATGGCTCCCTATCCACCGGACGTGTACTAAAATCACTAAAAATGACAGTAATAAAACCTCTTGAGAAAGCCAAACCTTGACGCAGAAAATGTAAAAAACTAAATTGGCCTATATCGAATCTCTCGTTCCTCCCAAATTTTAGAAAAAGCTTTTGCGCAGCAACACACTGCCTTCCTGGAGAAAAATCATGTACAGTATATGAAACGCTTCAGTCTGATTTTAAACCCCATCATAGCATTGAGACCGTACCGAAAGTGGTAAATTACTTTTTAATGGTGTCAGACCAAGACTCTGCATCTGTCCTCGTGCTACTAGACCACATTCTTTTGGAGAGATTGGAAACCCTAATTGGTCTACACGGACAAGTTCTTGCCTGGTTTAGATCTTATCTGTCGGAAAGATAGAATTTTGTCTCTGCGGATGATTTGTCCGCTGACAAATCATTTGTAAGTTTCGGCGCTCCTCAACGTTCCGTTTTAGGATCACTATTGTTTTCACTATATATTCTACCTCTTGGTGATGTCATTCGGAAAAACAATGTCAACTTTCACTGCTATGCAAACAACACACAGCTGTACATTTTGATGACACGGTGAAGCCCCAAAATTGCCTACCCTGGAAGCCTGTGTTTCAGACATAAGGAAGTGGATGGCAGAAAATGGATTTACTTTTAAACTCTGACAAAACAGAGATGCTAGTTCTACTGTAGTTCCCAAGAAACAAAGAGATCTGCTGTTGGATCTTACAATTCATCTTGATGGTTGTACAATCATCTCAAATAAAACTGTGAAGGACCTTGGCGTTACTCTGGACCCTGATCTCTCTTCTGACCAACATTAAAAATAATATTTCATGGACAGCTTTTTTTCCATCTTTGTAACATTGCAAAAATCTGAAACCTTTTGTCGTAAAAATGATACAGAAAAGCTAATCCATGCTTTTGTCACTTCTAGATTAGATTACCGCAATGCTCTACTCTCCGGCTACCCGGATAAAGCACTAAATAAACTTCAGTTAGTGCGAAACACTGCTGCTAGAATCTTGACTAGAAATTGATCATATTACTCCAGTGCTAGCCTCTACACTGGCTTCTTGTTAAGGCTAGGGCTGATTTTCAGATTTTACTGCTAACCTACAAAGCATTACATGGGCTTGCTCCTAACTATCTCTCCGATTTGGTCCTGCTGTACATACCTACACATACGCTATGGCCACAAGATGCAAGCCTCCTTATTGTCCCTCGGTCTCGACCTTTAAGCCTTTACTGAAGACTCATCTCTTCACTAAGTTCCTATGATTGAGTATTGTATTGCCCAGGGGTGCAAAGTTGAACGACAAGGCACTGGTACGGCGAACCGCCCTTGCTGTCTCTGCCTGGCTGGCTCCCCTCTCTCCACTGGGATTCTCTGCCTCTGACCCTATTACGGGGGCTGAGTCACTGGCTTACTAGTGCTCTTCCATGCCGTCCCTAGGAGGGGTGCGTCACTTGAGTGGGTTGAGTCACAGACTTGATCTTCCTGTCCGGTTTTGCGCCTCCTCCGGCTCGTGCGGTGGAGGAGATCTTCGTGGGCTATACTCAGCCTTGTCTCAGGGTAGTAAGTTGGTGGTCTGTTGATATCCCTCTAGTGGTGTGGGGGCTGTGCTTTGGCAAAGTGTGTAGGGTTATATCCTGCCTGGTTGGCCCTGTCCGGGGGTATCGTCAGACGGGGCAACAGTGCCCCCCCCCCCCCCCAAGTCTCAGCCTCCAGTATCTATGCTGCAATAGTCTATGTGCTGGGGGGCTAGGGTCAGTCTGTTAAATCTGGTGTAATTCTCCTGTCTTATCTGGTGTCCTGTGTGCATTTAAGTATGCTCCCTCTAATTCTCAGTCATCAGGACTACCTGCCCTGATGACTCCTGGCTGTCCCCAGTTTACTTGGTCATGCTGCTGCTCCAGTTTCAACTGCTCTACCAGCGGCTATGGAACCCTGAACTGTTCACTGGACATGTTACCTTGTCCCGGACCTGCTGTTTTTGACTCTCTCTCTACTGCACCTGCTGTCCCGACCTCTGAATGACCATGCTGGTCATCTATGCACTGAACATCTTGAAGAATAATCTGGCCTTAATGGCCATGTACCATCCCCACCCGGCACAGCCAGAAGAGGACTGGTCATCCCCCAGAGCCTGGTTCCTCTCTAGGTTTCTTCCTAGGTTCCTACCTTCCTAGACAGTTTTTCCTAGCCACCGTGCTTCTACATCTGCATTGCTTGCTGTTTGGGGTTTTAGGCTGGGTTTCTGTATAGCACTTTGTGACATCAGCTGATGTAAAAAGGGCTTTATAAATATATTTGATTGAATTGAAGTGGTAGGGTCTAGGGACTAGTTTGGAAATCAGCCCTAAACCCTGGTGCTCAGAGCACAGCAATCAGATTTAGCCTTCCGCCAGAAAATGCGAGTTTGAACTATTTTTAAATTAGTGGACAGTGCATTAGCCAAAACAGTAACAGCTTAAGTTAATGTTTGAGTTGACAAGATTTAAATGTGTTGTTTGTAAACAGAGTATAATGCCTACTTACATGCTTCATTACCATCATCCCGCTCTTCACTCTCTGGTGTGTTGGATCTAAATTGGTACTTGTCAAGAAACACTGTGGAGCCAATTGGAACTGCAGTGATAGTCATCAGTTAATGCATCACGGATGCTGTCGTTCGATCCAGATCCAAACTCCAAACTTCTCCCATTCAGGTGTATGGCCCTTGATCTTCTTTCCAAGTGTAGCATCCTTGGGCTTTCTGCCCTTGGTCTTTTGAGGGGTCCGCACATTCTGTAATCTCTTCATCAGTAGTCTGGAGACAGTTTCCTGTTAGGACACATATGTAATGTCTCCATTTAAAGGGCTACTTTGGGATTTTGGCAATGAGGCCCTTTATCTACATCCCCAGAGTCAAATGAACTTGTGGATAATATAATAGTATCCAATAGTTAATCTAACTCAGGGGAAGTAGATAAAGGGCCTCATTGCCAAAATTCCTAAGTATCCCTTTAAATGCACATGACAACAATGCAGAGATTACTGCTGTTAATTACTGAATAGCAAAAGCCACAATGGTTAGACTAAAAGGAAGTGAACAAGATGATCACTCACCCATTCATATTTACAATGCACCGAATTGTCCAGCAGCATAGGGTAATATTCTACCAGTCGTTTGGCCATTGCATTTACTTCACGCTTCAATGGATACTTTAAGTCCTCCATTGTGACTCGCATTATGGATATCATGTTGGTCATCGTGTCATGGAGTAGTCGACGGCGAAGTTCTTTCGAGAGTGTGTAATCTTGCTTTTGCCCAACGAGCTGCTTTTTAAAGTAATATATTCTGGCTTGTTTTAACTCGCTGTCTGTGTAGATGACATATTCTGGGCTGGGTAACTTCATGATTTTGGAGGGACTCCTTTCGTGATCACTGAGCCTGGATGCAAAACGGAACCTGGGCTTGGAGGCACTGGGGTTACTGCCATTTGCTCTGGTGAAGGTATTTGGGTTACTGGATCAGGGACTACTGGAGTCACTGCCATTAGTTCTGTAGGTGCTGGGATTACTGGACCCGAGAGTGCTGGGGTCACAGGGTCTGGTACTGGAGGTGCCTGCCTTGTGCACGAGGTGTCCAATTTAGACACATGCATCAGATAGACATGGCTTTCTAGGCAATAAATGCCCATTCTACTTTGTTCGCAATTAAAAATATACACATTTAAGAGCTGCAAACATTTACACCAATATTAAGTGTACTAGCTGGTGTAAATTGAAATCCTACCTCATGATCCTGATGAGCAACTTGCCATATGGCTTTAATCCTTACGAAACATTCTGGACCCAGTAAGAGATCCCTGATATCAAAGGAGAAGCTAAGACTGGGCAAAAGGCATGCGGGGTGAAAGGTAGTGGCCTTACCATCAAAGACATATCCTTTCATTACATACATACATACCTTTAGTGAAAAGGTTGGCACAGTTAGTGTCACCCGAAAATACTAGCCAAGATTGAAGATGGACCTCAGAAATGCACGTATGGACTCTTATATGACATTGTAGATGGGGACCTTATAAGATCACATCCATTGTTTTCATGAAACCCACTGCTTTACAGATTTTTATATACACAGACAAAATTTAGCTGTGTAATCCTTTAGGCTCCCATGCCTCAAAGAACAAATTACTCATGGTTTATTATGTTGGGAAATATCAACCATAAATACAGATCCAAGCTGTCTGCTATCCAACTTGTTGCTATAGCAACATCACATGACCTTTCTCAGTGTGGGGTTGATGCGATATTGAAAGACATCAAGAGGACTTGCTTCTATTGTACAATGGAGTTCAAATTCAAACTTCCAATGGGGAGAGAGAAATATATCGTGCATTGGTTTCTCTCCGCTGAGACACTTTAGCCCAACATGAGCTGTGGGGATTTAAAGAGGGGGTGGGGTTTAACAAATGTAGACAATGTGAATGTACTTTGACATTGATTGAGATGGTTCATATTATCCTGTTATTAGTCAACTGTATCAGATTTGAAATGTCTTATTGAGCAATATAACTACGTGAATTTAACTACGTGAAAAGCTTTTCCCTGAAAACAATATTACATCAAAGCAACATTATTTGATTCATGTTCCATCTCAGATTAAATTATTGGTTCCAATGGTCAAAATACAGTGCATTCGGAAAGTATTCAGACCCCTTCCCTTTTTCCACGTTACAGACTTCCTAAAATATATATATTTTTTTTACATACAATATCCTATGATGACAAAGTGAAAACAAGTTTTAGAATATATATATATATATATATATTTTTACAAATAAAGAACAGAAGTATTACATAAGTATTCAGACCATTTGCTATGAGATTCGAAATTGAGCTCAGGTGCATCCTGTTTCCATTGATCATCCGTGAGATGTTTCCACAACTTGATTGGAGTCCACCTGTGGTAAATGATTTGGAAAGGCCCACACCTGTCTATATAAGGTCCCACAGTTGACAGTGCATGTCAGAGCAAAAACCAAGCCATGAGGTCGAAGGAATTGTCCGTATCACTCTGAGACAGGCTTGTGTCGAGGCACTGATCTGGGGAATTGTACCAGAAATGTTCAGCAGCATTGAAGGTCCCCAAGAACACAGTGGCCTCCGTCATTCTTAAATGGAAGAAGTTTGGAACTACCAAGACTCTTCCTAGAGCTGTCCGCCCCGCCAAACTGAGCAATTGGGGGAGAAGGGAGGTCACCAAGAGCTCCAGAGTTCCTCTATGGACATGGGAGAATCTTCCAGAAGGACAACCATCTCTGCAGCACTCCACCAATCAGTGCTTTATGGTAAAATGGCCAGAGGGAAGCCACTCCTCAGTAAAATGCACGACAGCCTGTTTGGATTTTGGCCAAAGCCACCTGAAGGACCCTCATACCATGAGAAACAAGATTCTCTGGTCTGATGAAACCAAGATTGAACTTTTTGGCCTGAATGCCAAATGTCACGTCTGGAGGAAACCTGGCACCATCCCAACGTGAAGCATGATGTTGGCAGCATCATGCTGTGGGGATGTTTTTCAGCGGCAGGGACTGGGAGACTAGTCAGGATTGGGGGAAAGATTAACTGAGCAAAGTACAAAGAGATCTTTCGTGAAAACCTGCTCAGGACCCCAGACTGGGGCGCAGGTTTATCTTCCAACAGAGCAACAACAAAAAACTGTTTTTGCTTTGTCATTATGGGGTATTGTGTGTTGTTTGATAAGGGCAAGAAAACAATTTAATCAATTTTAGAATAAGGCTATAACATAACAAAATGTGGAAAAAGTGAAGGGGTCTGAATACTTTCCAAATGCACTGTATGTGTATGACGGTCCTCAAAGCTGAATTTCAGAAATGTATGAAAGTCTCTGATAAAACATAATCAAGTGTTTGAATGTTGTCAGAATGCTAGACGGGTCACACTACCCTATTTTTTTCCCAATGAGCGGGAGTTGGGACCAATGTCAGAGGTGAAGAATATGCAATATCTGCAAGCAGAAGTGAGGGATTTCCTTGGGTCTGGTTCTTAACAAACAAGAGAAACAATCCTGATTTAATATCATCAAAATTGATGGCATTACATGATGACTTGTTGATTGCCTAGTTGTGCTAGTTTCACATTAAATACCTAGAATTAGATCTAATATCTAAATTAGACAACTCAAGACCAATTTTCTTAAAACAAGCTGAATAATCTAACACATACAGTGCTTGGTAAAATGACTTACAGTATCTTATTGGGGGGGGGATTTGATTTATTGCCTTAATGCAAGATTTATTTACTTCCTAGGATAAAAAAATGTGCAGTACATACGAGTTTATCATCAAGTTAGACTAAACATCACATCAAAAATGTTGAGTAAGGTAAGTCACAGCAAGTGTCTGAACATTTTCCATTCAACAACATCCAATAATTCAGCACCTCTGACGAATGTGGCGTCTGTAAATCTCTATTGTACAGATTCATGACTAGATTAGACAATTTTCCTCTTCTCACAACAGCATTATATTTCTTGCCTGATAAGAGGCACACCCAATGACGGTACATTGGTCTATGGTGAATGGGATATCTTAAGAAAAGTCTAATTGCTGCCAGTCACGTTGCACAGTGAGATTTGGGCTATTAGGCAATCAAATATCATGCAATGAATCAGCTTTTAAACACCTAAATGAAGAACTGCAGAGAAACAATGATTAGATGTAGAGACACTAGACTAGAGCGTTTACGGTTTCTGGGAGGGCAGGTTCATTTTTCTGAGGGAGTGTGCTACCTTTCTGATCATTTGTGGGGCAAACCTCAACAGTCCCTCATCCCTGACTAAGTCTCTGCTCTTCAGCTTGGCGTTCTTCCGCCGGCGGATATGATATAGGCTGCTGAGATGGGAAGACACCTCTACTGTCCGGCTGTTCTGCCTCTTCACGCCATGCACTGAGATCTCAAACACAGTCCTGGGGTTGATGATCAGCTTCCCCGTTTTGTAGTGGGATTTGAGAATGGGTTCTCGCAGGACATGCAGAAGGAAGTTAACGCCAGGGATGGTGGCCCACTCTGACAAGTTGAATCTGCTGCTTTCGTCAGTCTCCTCGATTGGGAAAACATTGTTTTCGAAGTAGAAGTTGGCCTTGTTGCCGTATTTGATCTCCAGAGTGCTCAGGAGCTCCCCCCAGGTGTTGTTGTCCACGGGGAGGATGATCTCATCAGGGTCATGGAGGAGGAGATACTTGGTCTGGTACATGTTCCTGTACAGACAGTCGTTGAGCGCAGGGATCTGGCCATAGTAGTGCAGGTCACCGGGCGACTTGCTGGCAAGCCAGCTGGAGGACACCTTGATGTGGGTGTCAATTGGCCAGGGAACTACTTCCACCAGACCAACTTCGTCTTCATAGTAATGCAGTACCTCCTCCATGTCACGGCTGCAGTTGGTCTTATAGACCACCACCCTCTGGGCCCCCAGCAGGCGATACATCTCCATGGCCTGCACAAACTGCAGCACGTTGTTGTACCCCCCGAACATGGTAGAGAGGCACACAGTGAAGTTGGCAGGAAAGCTGGACTCCCTTGGTACCCTATTCAAGATTGGGACAAAGGTGACGTGCTCAGGATCAAAGTCCTCAGACACCAAGCCAGCGTGTGTGGGCTCACAGTCCTCCGGGATGTCACACAGGAAGTCCCCCGTGCCATAAGGGAACCCGAAGTGGGAATTGTGGATAGTCCGCTTGGCCAAAGAGGTGAACAGACGGTCTTGGCAGCATAGTAAGCAGTGATGGATGGTCTTTTCTGGTCGCCACACGATGGAGATGAGACGAAGGCTCATGTTATGGGTGCGGTGCTCGAAGAAAGCATTCAGCACAAATGTTTTGGAACCTTGGATCGGGATGAAGCGGTCAGTGCTCAAATTTGGAAAGCAGGTGTCCATTGCCCAGTCTTTCCTCCGAAACAATTGCTCTACAGACCATTCCTGAGTAATAAAAAGCATATATCCCATGGTGAACAGAGTCAAACCCAGAAATATCTTCATCAAATTCTTCTTTGTCATGGTTATGGAGGGGCTGATGAGGGTCTCTCTGAAGAAAGCTGCAGAACACAAATAGCAATACCATCTTTCAGTTTTCCTGTACAATAAACACAAATAGAAATATTTTGATGTCAAGGGTCAGAAAGCAGTGTGCAAACATTCACAAGGCCGCAGGGCCAGACGGATTACCAGGACGTGTACTCCGTGCATGCGCTGACCAACTGGCAAGTGTCTTCACTGACATTTTCAACCTCTCCCTGTCCGAGTCTGTAATACCAACATGTTTTAAGCAGACCACCATAGTGCCTGTGCCCAAGAACACTAGGGTAACCTGTCTAAATGACTACCGACCTGTAGCACTCACACCTGTAGCCATGAAGTGTTTTGAAAGGCTGGTCATGGCTCACATCAACACCATTATCCCAGAAACCCTAGACCCACTCCAATTTGCATACTGCCACAACAGATCCACAGATGATGCAATCTCTATTGCACTCCACACCTGCCCATTCCCACCTGGACAAAAGGAACACCTATGTGAGAATGCTATTCATTGACTACAGCTCAGCGTTCAACACCATAGTGCCCTCAAAGCTCATCAATAGGTAACAACATCCGCCATGCCGATCCTCAACACAGGGGCCCATCAGGGGTGCGTGTTCAGTCCCCTCCTGTACTGCCTCTTCACTCATGACTGCACGGCCAGGCTCCAACACCATCATTAAGTTTGCCGGTGACGCAACAGTTGTAGGCCTGATCACTGACAACGACGAGACACCCTATAGGGAGGAGGTCAGAGACCTGGCCGTGTGGTGCCAGGACAACAACCTCTCCCTCAACGTGATCAAGAAAAAGGAGATGATTGTGGACGACAGGAAAGAGTTCCAAGCACACCCCCATTCTCATCGAAGGGGCTGCAGTGGAGCAGGTTGAGAGCTTCAAGTTCCTTGGTGTCCACATCACCAACAAACTAACATGGCCCAAGCACACCAAGACAGTCGTGAAGAGGGCACGACAAAACCTATTCCCCCTCAGGAGACTGAAAAGATTTGGCATGGGTCCTCAGATCCTCAAAAGGTTCTACAGCTGCACCTTCGAGAGCATCCTGACTGGTTGCATCACTGCCTGGTATGGCAACTGCTCGGCCTCCGACCGCAAGGCACTACAGAGGGTAGTGCGAACGGCCCAGTACATCACTGGGGCCAAGCTCCCTGCCATCCAGGACCTCTATACCAGGCGGTGTCAGAAGAAGGCCCTAAAATTTGACAAAGACTCCAGCCACCCTAGTATTAGACTGTTCTCTCTGCTACCGCATGGCAAGAGGTACCGGAGCGCCAAGTCTAGGTCCAAGAGGCTTCTAAGCAGCTTCTACCCCCAAGCCATAAGACTCCTGAACACCTAATCAAATGGCTACCCAGACTATTTGCATTGCACCGCTGCTACTCTCTGTCGTCATCATCTATGCATTATCACTTTAATGACTCTACCTATATGTACATATTACCTCCTTTACTGGTACCCCCCTGTATATAGTCTCGCTATTGTTATTTTACTGCTGCTTTTTAATTACTTGTTACTTTTATTTCTTATTCTTATCCGTATTTTTTAAATTGTTGGTTAGGGGCTCGTAAGTAAGCATTTCACTGTACTGTTGTATTTGGTGCATGTGACTAATAAAATTGGATTTGAATTCCACTAATGGTCTGTACGAAGTCAAACGTAGCAGCTGCTCATACATTTTTGGAGCAAAAGGAATGGTTAAAAAAAGTTAGGCCTGCGTCCATAGAGACACAAACCAGCTCTACTGGTAGTACTGCTACTACCAGCAGTACTACACCCGCACCTGTCGACAACACAAGTTGTTCTGCTTCCACGAGCACATCCAATGCTAGCATCAGTCATTTTACATTTGTTGTTAGCCCAGCTAGCATGGTCACTGACAGTTGTGAATCTGATGCAGCCGAAGAGCTACTGCCCCCTTACCTGGGAAAAGACCTTACAACAGACAGGGACGTTGGACTATCGAAGAGGTGCAAATATGATAACTACATTGACTTGGGGTTCACTTCTTTTTGGGAGTAGTGCCTTTCCTCAGCCACAGTGTGTTATATGTGCAAAAGTATCTCACAACTCTATGAAACCTTCACTCTTGCGCAGACATTTATGAGCGAGAATTTAAGACGACTTTTGAGTAGTAAGACATGTATAAAAGCAACAGATACCATTAATAAGAAGGAGCTAGAAGCGTCTTATATGGTGAGCTACCGAGTGGCTTGGACATGCCCCATACTATTGTGGACTTAATTCTTCCTGCTGCCGCGGATATGGCTGGGACAATGCTGGGGGAAAAGGCCCAAAAACTATACAGACAATGCCTTCAAACAACACTGTTTCACAACGCATCAGTGACATGGCAGGAGATGTTTTTAAACAATTACTGCTTCGCAATACAAGCCAGTGAATTCTATGCGTTACAGTTGGATGAGTCAACAGACGTGGCGAGCCTGGCACAGCTCCTGGTATATGAGCTGGAAGACATCCTCTTCTGCAAACCAGGACAGGAGAGGATATTTTCAAGTACTGGACAGCTTTGTGACATCAAATGGAATTTGGCAGTCAAGATGTGCCGGAATCTGCACTGATGGTGCAAAAGCCATGACACGGAGACATAGTGGAGTGGTAACGCGTGTGCAAGCAGTTGCTCCCGACGCCACTTGGGTACACTGCAGCATCCACCGAGAGGCTCTTGCTGCCTAAGGAATGCCTGACAGCTTGAAAGACATTTTGGACACTACAGTGAAAATGGTTAACTTTGTTAAAGCAAAGCCCCTGAACTTGTGTATTTTCTGCACTATGCAATGATATGGGCAGCGACCATGTAACGCTTTTACAACATACAGAAATGCGCTGGTTATCAAAGGGCAAAGTACTGACACGTTTTCTTTACTGACCATCATTTTCACTTGTCTGATCGCTTGCATGATGACAAGTCTAGGATTATAGGGACCCTCCGCAACTATATTCAATGTGTGGGACAAAATTGAGGCTATGATTAAGAAGTTGGAGCTCTTCTCTGTCTGCATTAACAAGAACAACACACAGGTCATTCCACCATTGTATGATTTTTTTGTGTTCAAATGAACTCAAGCTTACGGACAATGTCAAAAGTGATATAGCAAAGCACCTGAGTGAGTTGGGTGCGCAATTACGCAGGTACTTTCCCGAAAAGGATGACACAAACAACTGGATTTGTTATCCCTTTCATGCCCTGCCTCCAGTCCACTGACCGATATCTTAACAAGAGAGCATCATCAAAATTGCAACAAGCGGTTCTGTGAAAATTGAATTTAATCAGAAGCCACTGCCAGATTTCTGGATTGGGCTGGGCGCAGAGTATCCTGCCTTGGCAAATCCGCTGTTAAGACACTGATGCCCTTTGCAACAAAGTACCTATGTGAGAGTGGATTCTTGGCCCTCACTAGCATGAAAACTAAATACAGGCACAGACTGTGTGTGGAAAATGATATAAGACAGACTCTCCAATACATCCCAACATTGCAAAGTTATGTGCATCCTTTCACGCACACCCTTCTCATTAACCTGTGGTGAGTCATTCATAATTTTCAATGAACAAATAAAGTTGTATATGTAAAATGGCTAAATTAAGAGCAACATTACATTACATTTAAGTCATTTAGCAGACGCTCTTATCCAGAGCGCCTTATTGATTATTATTATTTGTGCACTGGTCGTATAAGAGCTCTGTGTCACTTCCCACGAGCCGGGTTGTGACAAACTCACACCCATTCTTATGTTTAATAAATGTATCGTATAAGTGTGTGTGGCAGGCTTACAATGATGTCAAAAAAATACATTTGAGAGTGCGCTGACCCTGGTGCTAGAGGGGGTACGCAGCTGGAGGTTGAATGTTTGAGGGGGTACGGGACTATAAAACATTTGGGAACCACTGAGCTAGAGCAAGATAAACTAAAATCAAACGAGGGAACAGCTTGTAGTTGGCCATCAAAATTGCACTAATAGATAATGACATCTGATTGGGAACTTGCCTGCTCGCCAATTTGATTGATGCCAAATACATTTCATTGACAAATAAGACATGCCAACAACAGTCGTTCAAATTCAGCATAGCTAACTAGCTAGCAAAGTGATTCACATGTCTTCCTAGCTAACCAAATGATAAGGCACAGTAATGAACCATGGTAGTTTGAGATTCGACAGACATTCAGACATTCAGCTCACGAAGGATTTGTGCCACATACCTCAAATTAGGCTCGTTATGGCGGTAAAAAAGTGTACAACGTTGCACAGTTCTTATTTTTCCGATTCCAACCCGTTTCATAATTAGATGGTAATTTAAAGGCAGCCTGATGCACAGTCAACGTAACTAGTTAGGGATCATCAACAAACTGCATAATCACAATATTCAAATTTAAAATGTGACTTAGCAACCTCATTTCAACGGTCCATTATTCCTGACACAGAGAGCCAAGTTGAACTTATATCACTTAAAATTCAATAGCTACTTGACCTAGACACCTCAAACCAACTTTGGAATATTTTTTTTATTTTTAATTAACCTTTATTTAACAAGGCAAGCTAGTTAAGAACAAATTCTTATTTTACGGCCTACCCCGGCCAAACCTGGACGATGCTGGGCCAATTGTGCTCTGCCCTATGGGACTCCCAATCAAGGCCGGATGTGATGCAGCCTATTCACTGGGTAGGTACACACATCACACACCCTTTGGTTTTCTGAGAAATGGTTAAATGTTCTTTTATCTTACTTTATTAGTGACATTTTGTACTTTAGAATTTTAATAAATCTTTGATCACATGACCTAGGCACCTTAAACAACTTCTTGACACAAGGGGGGCGCCATTTCGACTTTGTAAAAATGAGTTTCCAAATTAAACTGCCTCGTACTCAATTCTTGCTCGTACAATATGCATATTATTATTACTATTTGATAGAAAACACTCTCTAATTTCTAAAATCATTTGAATTATTTCTCTGAGTGAAACAGAACTCATTCTGCAGCACATTTCCTGTCAGGGAGTGAGATTTCAGAAATCGAGATCCCTGTTCAAAGGTCAGTTTATAAGTCCCCATGTAAGCTATGGGGCTACATGCACTGCATACGCCTTCCTCTAGATGTCAGTAAGCGGTGAGAATTTGAATGGAGTCGATTGCGCAATCTGGGGTCTTATATAAGACCGTGGAACGGAAGTACCGTCCTTTTCAACGGTGCGCCTGGCGCAAGAAGACATCACAATGGCGTCCTGCAAACGCTTTCGTTTTAGTAGTTCTATATCTCCGGTCATGTTTTTATTCGTTATAGGTGTTAAAGACATCATAAGGTAGTTAATTTAAACCGACTTATAGCAGTTTATTGCGATTTTCCTGGATTTCTTTGTGACGCGCTTTCACTAGTTGGACTCCTCTCCAGTGGGTGGCTAACGTTAGCGGCTAATTCGACAGGACAAGAGGACATCTTTCAGCCAAAAGACGATTGTTCTGAAGAAAGGACACCGTGCCCAAGATTCTGATGGAAGCTCAGCTAATAGTAAGCAGTCTTTATGCTGTTAATTCGTACTTATGTTGACAAATGTCAAATAATAATTCCGCCATGAATTATGGTGCGGTCTCGCTTTAGCGCACGCTGTATTGCGCAGTAACGTTAATTTTAAAAATTTAACCCAGCGATTGCATTAAGAACTAATTTGTCTTTCAATTGCTGTCCAACCTGTATTTTTTTAGTCAAGTTTATGAATAGTTTTCGATAAGAATAGGTGCCTTTCCAAGATGGCGCCGGACAGATTGCTTGAGGTTTTGGACACTATTCTCATTGTATAAGCACGATTTGTGCCGCTAAATATGCACATTTTCGAACAAAATCTATATGCATTGTGTAATATGATGTTATAGGACTGTCATCTGAAGAATTCTGAGAAGGTTAGTGAAAAAATGTATATATTTTGGTGGTTTATACGTTATCGCTATTTTTGCCTTGAATCAATTCTGGTGCGATGTTTGCTATTGTGGTAAGCTAATATAACGCTATATTGTGTTTTCGCTGTAAAACACTTAGAAAATCTGAAATATTGGCTGGATTCACACGATCTGTGTCTTTCATCTGCTGTACGCTGTGTATTTTTAAGAAATGTTTTATGATGAGTAATTAGCTAATACACGATGGTCTCTGTAGTTATTCTAGTCGCTTTGGTGAGAGTTGTGATGGTAGCTGCAATGGTAAACTCTGATTTATACCTGAAATATGCACATTTTTCTAACAAAACATATGCTATACAATAAATATGTTATCAGACTGTCATCTGATGAGGTTGTTTCTTGGTTAGTGGCTATTTATATCTTTATTTGGTCGAATTTGTGATAGCTACTGATGGAGTAAAAAAATGGTGGAGTAAAGAAGTGGTGTCTTTTGCTAACGTGGTTAGCTAATAGATTTACATATTGTGTCTTCCCTGTAAAACATTTTAAAAATCAGAAATGATGGCCTGATTCACAAGATGTGTATCTTTCATTTGGTGTCTTGGACTTGTGATTTCATGAACATTTTATTATATGATATCCCTGTGGCTTTAGGCTAGGCTATGCTAGTCAGCTTTTTTGATGGGGGTGCTCCCGGATCCGGGTTTGTGAGGCGTTAGAGTTTAAAACAACTTTTTTTGTTCAAAGGTTACAGACACACATTGCACACCCTTTGGTTTTCCCATAAAGCAGTTACACGATTAATATAAATATATTACACTTTTAAATATCATTAGCTCTTCATTATCATTATCATTAGCAGCCTCATTTCAACTGTCCATTATTCCTTATATATATATATATATATATATATATATATATATATATATATATATACATATATATACACACAGTTCCAGTCAAAAGTTTGGACACACCTACACATTAAAGTATTATCTTTATTTTTACATTATGGCAAAATCGATCCCTTATCATACCCTTTATCTGATCCCCTTGTCTATATGAGGCACGCTGTTTAAATGGCCCAGATGTTGATTTAGATGTTCACAGATTTTGACTATTACAAATGTCATGATAAGTTTGGTAAAGTAATAAAGAAGGTGAAATATTTAGGGTAGATGTTCCTAAAACATTTTATAACTACCAATGGACATATTATAAAGTATGAAAAGACTTCCCCCCCATTTTTTTATTTGACTTTTCACTATATATACATATATATATATATATATATATATATATATATATATATATATATATATATATATAGTGAAATGGCCAAATCTACACTGGAGTTGCTTACCAAGACAACTGTGAATGTTCCTGAATGGCCTAGTTACAATTTTGACTTAAATCTACTTGAAAAATGTTTATTATTTATTTTTATTTAACCTTTATTTGACAAGTCAGTTAAGAACAAATTCTTATTTACAATGACGGCCTACCCCGTCCCTATGGGACTCCAAACCACGGCCAGGTGTGATACAGCCTGGATTCAAACCAGGGACTGAATCGACACCTCTTGCACTGAGATGCAGTGCCTTTGACCGCTGCGCCATTCGGGAGCCCAGTCTAAATAAACTATGGCAAGACCTGAAAATGGCTGTCTAGCAATGATCAACAACCAATTTGAAAGAGCTTGAAGAATTAAAAAAAGAATAATGGGCAAATGTTGCACAATCTACACTTACCCAGAAAGATTCACAGCTGTAATCGCTGCTTCTACAAAGTATTGACTCGGAGGTGTGAATACTTATATAAATTAGATATTTCTGTATTTCATTTTCAATAAAATAGCTAAAATATCAACAACAAATTTTTTTAGGTATTCTGTGTAGATGGGTGAGAATTTTTTTTATTAAATGCATTTTTAATTCAGGCTCTAACAAGAACATTTGAATATCTCAAGGGGTATGAATACTTTCTGAAGGCACTGTAGCTAGAGAGCGAAGCTATATTTGGAAACTGGTAGTAGACATGGTAAATGGGTGATCATCAGCATAGTTTCTGGAAACATGGAATAAAGTAAGAAATAAAGATACATGAAAAATTGGTAATAAACGTGTAATAGACATGTAATAAGAAATAGCTTCTATTAAAGAGTTATACATAATTCACATAAGACACAAAAAAGACAAATAGGAAACATTGCAAATCCCTGAGTGGAGAAAGCAAAGGGGGTCCTCCTTGACTTCATAAAGAAGTCTGTTTTCATTACCTCAGCTGACCCTCAATTGTGAACTGGTAGAAGTTCAGCAGTTTCAATTACTTAGGTACTATTACAGGTAGAGGCCTCAACTTTAGTGAAAACACAGTACATTTTACACTTACCTGCTATGGAGACTGAGGCGCTTCGACGTAGTTCCCTCAATCCTGCGGAGCAACAGTGCCTTGCAAAAGTATTCATCACCCTTGGTGTTTTTCCTATTTTGTTGCATTACAACCTATCATTTAAATTAATTTTTATTTGGATTTCATGTAATGGACATACACAAAATAGTCCAAATTGGTGAAGTGAAAGGAAAAAAATAATATATTCAAAAAGATTAGAAACGGAAAAGTAGTGCGTGCATATGTATTCACCCCCTTTGCTATGAAGCCCCAAATAAGATCTGGTGCAACCAATTACTTTCATAAGTCACATAATTAGTTAAATAAAGTCCACCTGTGTGCAATGTAAATGTCACATGATCTGTCACATGATCTCAGTATATATACACCTGTTTTGAAAGGCCCGAGAGTCTGCAACACCACTAAGCAAGGAGGGCCACCAAGCAAGTGGCACCATGAAGACCAAGGAGCTCTCCAAACAGGTCAGGGACAAAGTTGTGGAGAAGTACAGATCAGGGGAGGGTTGTAAAGATATATCTGAAACTTTGGACATCCCACGGAACACCATTAAATCCATTACTCAAAAATGGAAAGAATATGGCACCACAACAAACCTGCCATTAGAGGGCCACCCACCAAAACTCACGAACCAGGAGAGGAGGGCATTAATCAGAAAGGCAACAAAGAGACCAAAGATAACCGTGAAGGAGCTGCAAAGCTCCACAGCGGAGATTGGAGTATCTATCCATAGGACCACTTTAAACCGTACACTCCACAGAGCTGG
This sequence comes from Salvelinus fontinalis, assembly GCF_029448725.1. NCBI lineage: Eukaryota > Metazoa > Chordata > Actinopteri > Salmoniformes > Salmonidae > Salvelinus > Salvelinus fontinalis. The sequence goes on along the minus strand of NC_074697.1, from coordinate 44,830,470 downwards.
GTTTTATGGAAGAGGTGGCAGAAAAAGCCATTGCTTAAAGAAAAAAATAAGCAAACTGTAACGGCTGTCCTCCTCTTCTTCATCCGAAGAGGAGCAGGGATTGAACCAAGGCGCAGTGGAGTTTGAATACATAATGAATTTAATGACAAGACGGAAAAAACACGAACTTGACTATACACTAACAAAACAAATAAACGGTGTAGAACAGATCTGAACGACGGACTCACATAACACACGAGAACGCACGAACAGGGGAAAAGCCTACACATAAATGACACTTAACAAACAAACCGAAACCAGTCCCGTGTGGCGCAACGACATACACAAACACAGGAGACAATCACCCACAACGAACACTGTGACAACGCCTACCTAAATATGACTCTTAATTAGAGGAACGCCAAACACCTGCCTCTAATTAAGAGCCATACCAGGCAACCCAAAACCAACACAGAAACAGAAAACATAGAATGCCCACCCAACCTCACGTCCTGACCAACTAACACACATAACAACTAACATAAATAGGTCAGGAACGTGACATTACCCCCCCCACAAGGTGCGAAATCCGGACGCACCAGCACAAAGTCTAGGGGGGGTCTGGGTGGGCATCTAACCACGGTGGTGGCTCAGGCTCCGGGCGAGGTCCCCAACCCACCATAATCCATCCTAGCTTCCTCCCTCTAAGAATGTCCACCCTCTTTTTACCCCCACAAAATCCTCTTAATAACCTCACTAATAAGGACAGCACCGGGACAGAGAGATAAATCAAGACAGAGGGATAGATAAGAATATAGAGGTAGATCAAGATAGAGAGGGAGATCAGGATAGAGGGGCAACTCCGGACTGAAAGGCAGCTCCGGACAGAGAGACAGCTCTGGACTGATGGGCAGTTCTGGGTATCTAGCCGTTTCAGGCTGAAGGGCAGCTCATGGCTGACTGACGAATCTCGATGCTCATGGCTGGCTGACGGCTCTCGACGCTCATGGCAGGCTGACGGCTCTCGACGCTCATGGCAGGCTGACGGCTCTCGACGCTCATGGCAGGCTGACGGCTCTCGACGCTCATGGCAGGCTGACGGCTCTCGACGCTCATGGCAGGCTGACGGCTCTCGACGCTCATGGCAGGCTGACGGCTCTCGACGCTCATGGCAGGCTGACGGCTCTCGACGCTCATGGCAGGCTGACGGCTCTCGACGCTCATGGCAGGCTGACGGCTCTCGACGCTCATGGCAGGCTGACGGCTCTCGACGCTCATGGCGCTCTGACGGCTCTGGCTGCTCATGGCGCTCTGACGGCTCTGGCTGCTCATGGCTCTCTGACGGCTCTGGCTGCTCATGGCTCTCTGACGGCTCTGGCTGCTCATGGCTCTCTGACGGCTCTGGCTGCTCATGGCTCTCTGACGGCTCTGGCTGCTCATGGCTCGCTGGCGGCTCTGGCAGATCCTGTCTGGTTGGCGGCTCTGGCAGATCCTGTCTGGTTGGCGGCTCTGGCAGATCCTGTCTGGTTGGCGGCTCTGGCAGATCCTGTCTGGTTGGCGGCTCTGGCAGATCCTGTCTGGCTGACGGCTCTAGCGGCTCCTGTCTGGCTGACGGCTCTAGCGGCTCCTGTCTGGCGGATGGCTCTGTAGGCTCATGGCAGACGGGCGGCTTTGCAGGCTCATGGCAGACGGGCGGCTTTGCAGGCTCCTGGCAGACGGATGGCTCAGACGGCGCTGGGGAGACGGATGGCTCAGATGGCGCTGGGGAGACGGATGGCTCAGATGGCGCTGGGTAGACGGATGGCTCAGATGGCGCTGGGGAGACGGATGGCTCTGGCCGGATACAGTGCACTGTAGACCTGGTGCGTGGTGCCGGAACTGGAGGCACCGGGCTAAGGATAAGCACCTTCCTACTAGTGCGGGGAGCAGGGACAGGGCACACTGTATTCTCAAAGCCCACTCTATAACTGATGCGTGGTACCGGCACTGGTGACGCCGGGCTGAGGACAAGCACATCAGGATAAGTAGGGGGAGAAGATACAGTTTGTACAGGGCTCTGGAGACGCACTGGTAGCTTAGTGCGTGGGGCCGGAACTGGAGGCACCGGGCTAGATACACGCACTACAGGGAGAGTGCGTGGAGGAGGAACAGGGCTCAGGATACGCACTGGTAGCCTAGTGCGTAGTGTAGACACTGTAGGTACTAGGCTGGGGCGGGGAGGTGGTGCCGGAAATACCGGACCGTGGAGACGTACTGGCACTCTTGAGCATTGAGCCTGCCCAACCTTACCTGGTTGAATGCTCCCGGTTGCCCGACCAGTGCGGGGAGGTGGAATAACCCGCACCGGCCTATGTAGGCGAACCGGGGAAACCATGCATAAGGCCGGTGCCATGTATGCCGGCCCGAGGAGACGCACTGGAGACCAGATGCGTTGAGCCGGCCTCATGACACCTGGCTCAATACCCAATCTAGCCCTACCAGTGCGGGGAGGTGGAATAACCCGCACTGGGCTATGCACTCGTACAGGAGACACCGTGCGCTCTACTGCGTAACACGGCGCCTGCCCGTACTCCCGCTCTCCACGGTAAGCCTGGGAAGTGGGCGCAGGTCTCCTACCTGCCCTTGGCCCACTACCTCCTAGCCCCCCCCAAGAAATTTTTGGGAATTACTTACGGGCTTTTTTGGCTTCCGTGCCAGACGCGTTCCCTCATAGCTCCAGTTCCTCTCCCCGGTAGCCTCTGCTCTCCTCAGTGCCTCCACCTGTTCCCATGGGAGGCGATCCCTACCAGCCAGGATCTCCTCCCAAGTGTAGCAACCCTTTCCGTCCAATACATCGTCCCATGTCCATTGCTCCTTTCTCTCCTGTCCCTTTCTCCGTTGACTCCGCTGCTTGGCTCTGGTATGGTGGGTGATTCTGTAACGGCTGTCCTCCTCTTCTTCATCCGAAGAGGAGCAGGGATTGAACCAAGGCGCAGTGGAGTTTGAATACATAATGAATTTAATGACAAGACGGAAAAAACACGAACTTGACTATACACTAACAAAACAAATAAACGGTGTAGAACAGATCTGAACGACGGACTCACATAACACACGAGAACGCACGAACAGGGGAAAAGCCTACACATAAATGACACTTAACAAACAAACCGAAACCAGTCCCGTGTGGCGCAACGACATACACAAACACAGGAGACAATCACCCACAACGAACACTGTGACAACGCCTACCTAAATATGACTCTTAATTAGAGGAACGCCAAACACCTGCCTCTAATTAAGAGCCATACCAGGCAACCCAAAACCAACACAGAAACAGAAAACATAGAATGCCCACCCAACCTCACGTCCTGACCAACTAACACACATAACAACTAACATAAATAGGTCAGGAACGTGACACAAACATGTTTGGTGTTCATCAAAAGGCAAGTGGGAGACTACCCAAATGTATGGAAGAAGGTACTCTGGTCAGATGAGACTAAAATTGAGCTTTTTGGCCATCAATTAAAACGCTATGTCTGGAGCAAACCCAATACTTCTCATCAGCACGAGAACACCATCCCCACAGTGATGCATGGTGGTGGCAGCATCATGATGTGGGTATGTTTTTCATCGGCAGGGACTGGGAAACTGGTCAGAATTGAAGGAATGATGGATGACGCTAAATACAGGAAAATTCTTGAGGGAAACCTGTTTCAGTCTTGTAGAGATTTGAGACTGGGACGGAGGTTCACCTTCCAGCAGGACAATGACCCTAAGCATACTGCTAAAGCAACACTCGTGGTTTAAGGGGAAACATTTAAATGTCTTGGAATGGCCTAGTCAAAGCCCAGACCTCAATCCAATTGAGAATCCGTGGTATGACTTAAAGATTGCTCTACACCAGCGGAACCCATCCAACTTGAAGTAGCTGCAGCAGTTTTGCCTTGAAGAATGGGCAAAAAAAAAGGGGGGGGGGGGGGGTAAATAGTTATACACGTTCAAGTTTTCTGTCTTATTTCTTGTTTGTTTCACAATAAAACATATTTTTCATCTTCAAAGTGGTAGGCATGTTGTGTAAATGAAATGAGACTTACATTTGAGACAACATTTTGGACACACTGTCTCATTCAAGGGGTTTTCTATCCTTTTACTATTTTCTACATTGTAGAATAATAGTGAAGAGATCAAAACTATGAAATAACACATGAAATCATGTAGTAACCAAAGAAGTGTTAAACAAATCAAAATAAATGTTATATTTGAGGTTCTTCAACATAGCCACCCTTTGCCTTGATGACAGCTTTGCATACTCTTGGCAATCTCTCAACCAACTTCATGAGGTATTCACCTGAAATGCATTTCAATTAACAGGTGTGCCTTGTTAAAAGATAATTTGTGGAATTTCTTACCTTAATGTTTTTGAGCAAATCAGCTGTGTTGTGACAAGGTAGGGGTGGTATACAGAAGATAGCCCTATTTGGTAAAACACCAAGTCCATAATATGGCAAGAACAGCTCAAATAAGCAAAGAGAAATGACAGTCCATCATGACTTTAAGACCTGAAGGTCAGTCAATGCGGAAAATGTCAAGAACTTTGAAAGTTTCTTCAAGTGCAGTCGCAAAAACAATCAAGTGCTATGATGAAAATGGACCGCCACAGGGAAGGAAGACCCAGAGTTACCTCTGCTACAGGACAAGTACATTAGTGTTACCAGCCTCAGAAATTGCAGCCCAAGTAAATTCTTCACAAAGTTCAAGTAACAGACACATCTCATCATCAACTGTTCAGAAGAGACTGCTTGAATCAGGCCTTCATGGTCGATTTGCTGCAAAGAAACCACTACTAAAGGATATCCATAATAAGAAGAGACTTACTTGGGCCAAGAAACACTAGCAATGGACATTAGACCGGTGGAAATCTGTCCTTTGGTCTGATGAGCTGTACAGGGAAAATTATGTATTTACCTGCTTTGTTGAACATTGATAGTTACCAATTATATGCTTAACAATAGCAATAGATTTTTATAACTACTAATACTGTGCTTCTGTAAAGGGATGGTTCCCCTCTAGCTCCCTGCAGTTAGTCTGTGTGTGTGTGTGTGTGTGTGAGGGGGTGGGGTGGGGGAGCTGACATTTCTTGAGAACAACTATACATATATTTTTTTTAAGGAAAATGGAGTTCTGAGGGAACTGCCATTTTGTGATGTCTGTGTTTTGTTAGACTTGAAAGGACACGTTTATAATGGGGTTCTGAGGGAACTGCCACTTGGTGATGTCTGTGTTTTGTTAGACTTGAAAAGACACGTTTATAGTGGGGTTCTCAGTGAACTGCCATTGACAAATATTTGTGTTACCAGCATCCAAATTTGTGGATTGGAGAAAAATGGAGCTCCGAGTGAATTGCCATCTGGTAATGTCTGTGTTTGTTAAACTTGAAAAAGCAAGTTTATAATGGGGTTCTGAGGGAACTGTCATTGACTAATATTTGTGATACTAGCATCCGAATCTGTGGATTGGATGAAACTAGGATCTGTGTGAACTAGTTTGAATTTATAAAGCAAAGAATTCTGAGGGAATTCAAAGTCCTCGTGTGGACAGAGAGCACCATAGAAATAAAAGAGAGTGCATTATAGAAAAGTGTAAATAGTTATTTGGAGTCCTGCGTGGCACTGCCATAAGAGCTATGAAGTCCTGCGTGGTATAAAATTATATGGTATAAGATAGTAAGGTAATAATTATAATATAATATAATAAATTAATTGTTTTAAACCAAACTCCATTTTAGTAGTAAGAAAATACTTCTGTAGAATTGAAGCCCACAGACAGCTCTAATAGATTAGTGGACGGGAATAATAGTGGGACTTAGTTGGAGAACTTATTATAAAAGTTATACTGCAGTGTGTCTAGATGGGAGATGATTCACTGAAGTGTTTTTGTTTCCATAGAAGAAGGTAGATAGGATTTAAGTAAGACGTTAAAATAGGTTTGAACAACATTGTTAAAATACAAATAATTAAAGAAATTGAACGATTGTAAAGGAACTTGAGTAAGATAGACAAGAAAAGACGCCAACGTTTTCGGTTGAAAAAAAAAATACTAAAATAATGTCTGTAAGAAAAGGTGAAGGATAACTGAACTCTTAGAACACGAAGCCTGAAGGCTACTGGACGAATGAAAAATAATGACACTGATGATGCGTGGAAATTGGTTGAAGGAGATTCTAAAAGTATGAAGGACGGACATAAATTGTGACTTAAAGAATTCTAAAACTATCAATCAATCAATCAAATGCATTTATTAAGCCCTTCTTACATCAGCTGATGTCACAAAGTGCTGTACAGAAACCCAGTCTAAAACCCCAAACAGCAAGCAATGCAGGTGGAGAAGCACGGTGGCTAGGAAAAACTCCCTAGAAAGACCAGAACCTAGGAAGAAACCTAGAGAGGAACCAGGCTATGAGGGAAGACAAGTCTTCTTCTGGCTGTGCCGGGTGGAGATTATAACAGAACATAGCCAAGATGTTCAAATGTTCATAGATGACCAGCAGGGTCAAATAATAATAATCACAGTGGTTGTAGAGGGTGCAACAAGTCAGCACCTCAGGAGTAAATGTCAGTTGGCTTTTCATAGCCGATCATTCAGAGTATCTCTACCGCTCCTGCTGTCTCTAGAGAGTTGAAAACAGCAGTTCTGGGACAGGTAGCACATCTGGTGAACAGGTCAGGGTTCCATAGCCGCAGGCAGAACAGTTGAAACTGGAGCAGCACCACAACCAGGTGGACTGGGGACAGCAAGGAGTCATCAGGCCAGGTAGTCCTGAAGCATGATCCTAGGGCTCAGGTCCTCAGAGAGAGAGAGAGAGAAAGAGAGAGAGAGAGAGAGAGAGAGAGAGAAAAAGAAAGAAAGAAAGAAAGAAAGAAAGAAAGAAAGAAAGAAAGAAAGAAAGAGAGAGAGAAAGAAAGATAGAAAGAGTGAGAAAAAGAGAGAGAATTAGAGAGAGCATACTTAAATTCACACAGGACATTGGATAAGACAGGAGAAATACTCCAGATATAACAGACTGACCTTACCCCCCTGACACAAACTATTGCAGAATAAATACTGGAGGCTGAGACAGGAGGGGTCAGGAGACACTGTGGCCCCGTCTGACAATACCCCCGGACAGGGCCAAACAGGCAGGATATAACCCCACCCATTTTGCTAAAGCACAGCCCCCACACCACTAGAGGGATGTCTTCAACCACCAACTTACCATCCTGAGACAAGGCTGAGTATAGCCCACGGAGATCTCCCCCACGGCACAACCCCCCGGGGGTCATCAACCAGGACAGGAAGATCACATCAGTGACTCAACCCACTCAATTGACGCACCCCTCCTAGGGACGGCATGGAAGAGCACCAGTAAGCCAGTGACCCAGCCCCTGTAACAGGGTTTGAGGCAGAGAATCCCAGTGGAGAGAGGGGAACCGGACAGGCAGAGACAGCAAGACCACTCTGTGAGTGGAACGCACAAAGCGAGAAAATATAATTATTTGGGCTATGATGAGCAAGGAAGAGGGCTGGTTAGCCTAATACATGGAGAATAAGAAACTGCACTGGGCTGGCAGTTGAAGTTGCAGAGAGAAAGATGGGCTTTGGATAATTAATGAGACAAGCTGAAGACGGATATCTCATTAACTAGGCTTGCATGTGGACTTCCATTTACAATTACAAGATGACAGACTGAATTGGCTTGACTAAGTGAAGTTTAGGAAATGTGTGGGTGTTGTGACAATCCTTCCCCAAGTTCCTGACAAAAAAATATATGGCAAAGGTATGTCGAAAATTAGCGTTAACAACTTAGTTGTTATAGTTGTTTAAGGTTGCTTTAGATGTGATTTCATTTGCTTATTGTTTTTGTAAGGGAAATGTACTGCTTTAAATGCATTTACTGCTGTTTTATATAAGATTGATGGAAAGTTATACTTTTTTTCCGAATTGTCTTGAAATTATAGCTTTGAAGACGATTAGAAAATTATGAAATTTGTTTTAGGCGAATTCATTTGGTATAGGAATCAATACGAGTACTGTTGTAACTCAGTAGACTTATTTAGACCTTCCTAAATTTAAAATAGGCCTGTAATTAGTTAACTGATTGATCTAAGAGTTGACTGTTGTTAAGAAATGTAGATACCGTTAAAGAACTGAACAAATAAATACCAGAATGATTGTGAATGAATGTTTAACACTGATCTCACCCATGGCCACTAGATGGCGACGAATGACACGATAAGGTGGACTCCTGAGGGTTTGCAGGCAGTTGACAAATTGCAACAGTTGCTCACCTCTTCACCTTGTTTAGGATTGCCTGATCACTCCAAATCTTTTAACCCTTTTGTTGGTGAAAATGTGCCAACTAACTGTTCATGTCCATCATGCTGTTCACTCTCTCATTTCCCAGACACGTACTGCTCACTTCACCCCAGCAAGGCTGCTCCATTACCAGAATGTGCTGTTAACAATGTCTCATGTCACATGAAACGCTGTACCATCCTTAACGCTGCCACTCTTTACCAACTGACGATGATGGTGAGCCATATGATTGTGCTGTCCTAGTTGACCAGGTCTGTAAGCCACACTCTGATTTATCTGACATACCTTTAATGAATACTGATTTGGAACTATGTGTTGATGGTTGCGCTCAAAAATCAGCTCAAGGCGAGCCATTAGTGGCTTATGCAGTAACTACGGCTGCCACTACCTTAGAAAGTGTTAAACTCCCACCCCATCTGTCAGCTTAGGCTAGGAAGAAAACGTATGATTTATGCTGACAGCAGGTATGCATTTAGGGTTGTGCATGCCTTTGGCACACTCTGGAAGGAATGTGGGTTCCTCACCTCATCTGGTAAGACAATTTCACATTCTAAATTGGTTGAAAACTTAGGCTATTTTGTTGCACTTCCTGTCTCTGTTAAAAACATGTTTTTCCCTACAGGATGTTTCTGATCTGCAATCAGGTGCAGGGCCTAGGGAAGTGAGATTGTCGAAAGAAGGCCAAGACCATGTGTCAAAGGGGGGAGTTGTAGAAATTGTATTTGAGGAGCAATTTTGTGCAAAATGTGTAAACCCCTTTTCCACAGAACAGATTGACCCTGATGGGCTGTGAAGACCAAATAGTAACCTATTGTGCTGCACTTAACAATGTTCTGAAGTTTATTTTCCCCAGGATAAAAGCGGCTTTGCCTGAACCAAAAGGAGGACAACTCCACAAATTGCAGCCAGGAGATTGGGTGGTCATCAAGTACCTCTGCAGAAAGACTTGGCACCAACAGCGCTGGAATGGTCCATTCCAGGTGCTCCTGACGGTTGCAGAGAGGTCGACGTGGGTTCGCGTCAGCCACTGCAGGAGGGTGCCCCACAACCCAGACGATAGGCGACCCAGTGGCCATGGGAGGACCAGGACAGGACTCAATGCATCATGTCGTTGCTTTCGTGGTCAGTGTTCTCATTCCACCTGTTGTACGGGCCTTGAGAGAAGTGGCCACAATGCAACTGAAGAACACCAGCATAGTCCCACGGCAGGACTTTATTTACAGCACGAGCCAACGGCAGGCTCAGGACGGGAGTCCAGCAAACAATAGCCGCCCCATTGTTTAAGAGGACGGATATCGATACATCAACGTGAGGATTGTCCTCTTTGTACAGATGAAGAGTGTACTTCTGTATGACCTTTTAGTTGTTTAAATGATTCCCTTAAGAATGTTTTGCGCCATGTGAAGGTGAAGTTAATTGGAAAGTTAATTAGAAAGTAAGAATTCACATTTGAAATGGTTTGGACTGATTAAGATTTAGCAAAGTGAAAACGAACGAAATGTTTGTTATGAATATTTGTTAATGGTGTTAATACCGTGTTTGATTTATTGTGTGGGGTCTTTTAATTTTTTATTTTAGTGGATTATTCACAGGTTAGAAATTATACACCTTAAAGGGCATACAAATGGCATTTTCTGAAGTTTCTATTGCCAGAGTTTTGGTTGCACACATGTAAATTTCAAAATGTTTGAAATGTCTTTAAATCATTTCTGAGGGTCCAGGATAGACACTAAAAAGTTTATAATTTAGCAATAGTCCTATGTTTGATTCGGACCATGACAAGGACAGAGAGAGTGCGCTGCCACTGGTTGAGGGACACCTGTCACTAATCAATTTTACTATTCCTAGAATTACCTTATGGGATACATTTAAGTTAAGGTAGGAGCAGATTAACCGCTTGTGGGAGTTCCCATAGGGGTAAATCTGACTATGCAAATAGACTTACCATTCTTAGTGGAGATACCACGTAACCCTGACCCCATGACGTTCTCTGTATTACAGAACCACACAGGCCTACCGTGGTTTGCTAGGCCAGATAATACAAGGTTTGGAGGGTGGATCATGCAACTGTGTCTGACCGTTGTTTTTAGTCACCCTATTGATTTTGCTGCTCATCCTCATGTTGAAGTTTTGCTGTAATATGTGTTTAAAACTGGTCACAAATGCAAGGCCAAATGTAATGTTAACTGTTGCCATGATCAGGGCCAGAATGCAGGATGTGAAGGATTAGCTGAGCCACCCTTTACTGCCGAAGACAGTGATGTTTGACCTGTTGCATATTTAGAAATGCGCCTGTTGTAGACAGAGGTTTGTTCTCACAAAAGTCGGCTCAGTGGGAGTGGAATATTGGCTGAACGCCCAGACTCTGTGATTGCCAGGTGTTCTCTCCTAAGCAGCCACACTCTGGGAGCAAACGCTTTGCTGAGAAAATATTCACTTGGCTATCTTTTGTTATACCTAATCATCAGCAGACATTGGCAAGTTAGAACTGTATATGGTATGTGTAGAAGGTAAAAACTCAGTGGCACAACAGGAGCCATTTACAAAGATTATATACTAGTGTAAGAAAGCCCTCTCCTACAATGTTTTATATTTTGCTTGGTTGAAGTTCTGCTTAGATTATCACACAATTGGCTGACATTATGAGTTATTGCTTACATGCACTGCTTATGTATTAAATATTTGCTTGTCGATGTGTGTGAAGAGATAGCATTGAATCATATAAACTGTATGCATCCTTGGTTCGTTCAGGTGACTGGGTATCATGACCTTCTCCTTCTCAAACCAATTGGCAGAACGCCCAGAATATGTTTTCGAGGAGACAGTACTCAGTTTTTTGGGAGGCTGAGCATGCGCAAAACGACCAGTTACATGCGGGAACCGATCCAATGAATCATTGCCTTTATGCTTCTTGATTTATGAACAATGTAGGCACCCAAAGGAAGGTTTGTTACTATGGAAGACGTAATAGCATCTGGAAGATTTTATCTTTATAAAAGTGTTATAATATTTAAGTGCTTATGTATAACATTGTACACTGTTTAACGATAATTTTATAGGAGACTGAGTCTCCTAAGAGGGGAATGTACGGGAAAAATGACATATTTACCTGCTTTGTTGAATATTGATAGTTACCAATTATATGCTTAACAATAGTAATAGATTTTATAACTACCAATACTGTGCTTCTGTATAGGGATGGTTCCCCTCTAGTTCCCTGCAGCTGGTCTGTGAGTCAAGGACATGGTGTGACAGAGATAGAGAGAACATCTGGAGTAGAACAAACCCCTATTTGTTTCTAATCATCTTTGCTTCTGAGAAACTAATCCGGGGGGTAACCACAAGATGAACATGGGGTAGCTCATGATGCCCCGATCTTCTGGGGAGGGGTGGTACCAGCCATGACTAAGCATTTTTAGGTCCGCTGTATAGGAACTATGTTTTTTTCTGTATTGTTGAGCTCTCTGACTCACGCTCAAGAGTGTGGGGTCGACCAGCTTCACTATTGCAATTCTTATTAAATAAAGATGATTGTTTGAAGAAATGACAAAGTCTCACTCACTTGGTTAGAATTTCCACCACATAGTCCACATTTGCGATTTTTGGTTCCAACAGCTGTGTCTTTGTGAGAAAGACACAGCTGACAAAGTAGGTGAACGGATGATCTCTGCACGGGTGGTTCCCACCGTGAAGCAAGGAGGAGGAGGTGTGATGGTATGGGGGTGCTTTGCTGGTGACACTGTCTGTGATTTCTTTAGTATTTAAGGCACACTTAACCAGCATGGCTACCACAGCATTCTGCAGCGATACACCATCCCTTCTGGTTTGCACTTAGTGGGACTATCATTTGCTTTTCAACAGGACACTGACCCAAAACACACCTCTAGGCTGTGTAAGGGCTATTTGACCAAGAAGGAGAGTGATGGAGTGCTGCATCAAATGACCTGGCCACCACAATCACCCGACCTCAACCCAATTGAGATGGTTTGGGATGAGTTTGACCACAGAGTGAAGGAAAATCAGCCAACAAGTGCTCAGGATATGTGGGAACTCCTTCAAGACTATTCAATCAATCAATCAGATGTATTTATAAAGCCCTTCTTACATCAGCTGATGTCACAAAGTTCTGTACAGAAACCCAGCCTAAAACCCCAAACAGCAAGCAATGCAGGTGTAGAAGCACTGTTGGAAAAGTATTCCAAGTGAAGCTGGTTGAGAGAATGCCAAGAGTGTGCAAAGCTGCCATCAAGGCAAAGGGTGGCTTCTTTGAAGAATCTAAATTCTAAAACATATTTTGATTTATTTAACACTTTTTTAGTTACTACAAGATTCCATATGTGTTATTTCATAGTTTTGATATCTTCACTATTATTCTACAATGCAGAAAATAGTTAAAATAAAGAATAACCCTGGAATGAGTAAGTGTGTCCAAACTTTTGACTGGCACTGTATATATTTTTGGGGGACAAAATCTAGCCACCAAAAACATTTTTTTCAGTGTATGGGAGCTTCGACTGCATTTCGGATACACATGTATGTCATAGTGGCGCATATGTCTCTTGTGTTATTCTATAATATAACAGTTTTTGATGTGTACGGCTACATTTCAGATACATGTTTGTACATTTGAACAGCAGTAGGACCAATCTACCTTGTTTTAAAAGGGCTCTAAAGAAATACTAGTTGTGCACCCCCATGGATTTAAAATCTCCCTCAGGCATGTCATCCTGGAGCTGGGCCATGTCTTTTCTAAATCTGCATCCCCAAACATTGTCATTGTAATATTCTTGTTTTGTATATATTGTATCTTTTTAACATTGTATTATATTCAAATTATTATGCTACTTTAGGATTTAGCTATTTTGTTAAACCCATTTGAATTCAATCACTTTTGACGGCAACCCTTTTCATTTGAATGAAAACTTCCAGACACATTTGCCCATTTGTAGAAGTGCTCAGAAAGTGACTTTTTGGACCTGAATACCAAATCATTCAAGAGATAAAAGTGTTAAAATTTGACCCCTGTTGCATACCCCACCATACCATGACACATCCATGTCTTCATCACTGGAAAATAGAAACAGTTGAGTTTTCTTACAAACAGGGTGGTCTGTGGGTCCTCCCCCAGAATTCTTTCGGCATCTTTAGCTCATTTCCTGCCTTTTTATGCAATCAAATCCAATATGCCGTCTCCTTTTAGAACAAAAAGTAAGCAAAAATTAACAATCTACCAATTCCAATTAACCAAGCTAATTTCACTTCACCTATCTCTTTCTCTACAGCATTAGATGTATAGGGTGTAAGTGAGACCGTGTGGTCTCATCAAACACTATCACCACTTTCCACTCCAACACATCACTACTCTTAATTCCTACATTGGCCCTCTTTATGCTTTCTTTACTAGACGATCCACTGCTTTCTGTATCATGATCTCTTCTTCCTATGTCTTTCCACTACCGACCATTCTGGTCCTTGACCCTCATTCTTTCACTCCATACCATCAGAACTGACACCCATATTGTTTGCATTCCAGCACAGCAGCTTCACCAACTTTTTCAAAATTTCCTCCATTTCATCCGCACTACTAGCCGCCATTTCTCATTTACCTCTTACCATATTTCTGCAATAGCGAAACAAGATTCAACGATATCAAACAACTCTCCCTTGTGGTTAAACAATCGGTCTAATTCGTTTCTAGTCGCCTCCTTACATAGTTCAACCAAGAATGTGTCTTTCCTCCTGAAGCCTTCTTCAAAAGGAAACCAGCAGGTTAAGCCATCGCAAGGTGCAGTGCTGCCACCTACAGTCCAATGTGTTTCCCTCAACAAGTGACATCAATAAGGGATCATAGCTTTCACCTGGATTCACCTGGTCAGTCTATGTCATGGAAAGAGCAGGGCCCTGTTTCAGAAAGCGGTTTTGTGAAAACTCAGAGTCAGTTGACTCAGAGTTTAAGGAACATCTGGGTTTTCGGTTTCACACAGCCAGTTCAGCTTAACTCTGAGTCAGTTACTATGGCAACATACTCTGTGAAACTAACCTGCTCGCTGTCAGGTTTTCTTCAACTAACCCTAAATTTCTCCTCGAAGCCTGCAGACTGAAGGAGCTGTCAGACATGGCGTGTCCTTTTCTTGAAGAGCCAGTTGAAATTGAAGCACAAATACTCTGCATAAATCTCCGTCGGGAGAAGGTGATCAGACCCGCTTGGAAGTTTTATCATCCTCTGATGATTATCTGTTTGAGCATTTCAGTTTTCCTGCACAATCGATCATTCATCTCAACAATATTCTCAGCCGTCATATCTTTCATATGACACATCGTGGACATGCTCTCAGCTCGGGAAAAAAATTATTTGTGTTGCACTTCGTTTTTTTGCCAACGGGGGTTTTCTATATAACATCGGTGACGCTGATCATAAACTTAGCAAAAAAAGAAACGTCTATTTTCAGCAAACTTAACATGTGTAAATATTTGTATGAACATATCAAGATTCTACAACTGAGACATAAACTGAACAAGTTCCACAGACATGTGACTAACAGAAATGGAATAATGTGTCCCTGAACAAAGGGGGGGGGTCAAAATCAAAAGTAACAGTCAGTATCGGGTGTGGCCACCAGCTGCATTAAGTACTGCAGTGCATCTCCTCCTCATGGACTGCACCAGATTTGTCAGTTCTTGCTGTGAGATGTTACCCCACTATTCCACCAACGCACCTGCAAGTTCCCGTACATTTCTGGGGGGAATGGCCCTAGCCCTCACCCTCCGATCCAACAGGTCCCAGACATGCTCAATGGGATTGAGATCGGGGCTCTTTGCTGGCCATGGCAGAACACTGACATTCCTGTCTTGCAGGAAATCACGCACAGAACTAGCAGTATGGCTGGTGGCATTGTCATGCTGGAGGGTTATGTCAGGATGAGCCTGCAGGATAGGGTACCACATGAGGGAGGAGGATGTCTTCCCTGTAACGCACAGTGTTGAGATTGCCTGCAATGACAACAAGCTCAGTCCGATGATGCTGTGATACACCGCCCCAGACCATGATGGACCCTCCACCTCCAAATCGATCCCGCTCCAGAGTACAGGCCTCGGTGTAACGCTCATAGCTTCAACGATAAACGCGAATCCGACCATCACCCCTAGTGAGACAAAACCGCAACTCGTCAGTGAAGAGCACTTTTTGCCAGTCCTGTCTGGTCCAGCAACGGTGGGTTTGTGCCCATAGTAGGCGACGTTGTTGCCTACAAGCCCTCAGTATAGTCTCTCTCAGCCTATTGCGGACAGTCTGAGCACTGATGGAGTGATTGTGCGTTCCTGGTGTAACTCGGGCAGTTGTTGTTGCCATCCTGTACCGATTCTGTGCAGGTGTTGTTAAACGTGGTCCGCCAATGCGAGGACCATCAGCTGTCCATCCTATCTCCCTGTAGCGCTGTCTTAGGCATCTCACAGTACGGACATTGCAATTTATTGCCCTGGCCACATCTGCAGTCCTCATGCCTCCTTGCAGCATTCCTAAGGCACGTTCACGCAGATGAGCAGGGACCCTGGACATCTTTCTTTTTGTGTTTTTCCGAGTCAGTAGAAAGGCCTCTTTAGTGTCCTAAGTTTTCATAACTGTGACCTAATTGCCTACGTCTGTACGCTGTTAGAGTCTTAATGACCATTCTATGGATGCAGGTTCATTAATTGTTGGGAAACTGTGTTTAAACCCTTTACAATGAAGATCTGTGAAGTTATTTGGATTTTTACGAATTATCTTTGAAAGATAGGGTCCTGAAAAAGGGACGTTTCTTTTTTTGCTGAGTTTAGATCCAAGTCAACCGTCTGTTGGGCTGTCAGAAATGTGACTCTTGTACTGAAATGTTTACTGTACACTTTTGTGGTGTTCCGAAGTCACAGACCCACAAGACTCAAAGAAGAATTCCACGGAGTTGCAGGTCTCAGTCTAAGCAATAATTTATTTATTTAGTAAGAAGCTTTGAGACTTGAAGTACTAATCAGTTAATTTGATATATTTTGGGGTTTCCAGGTGTGATTGGCTGCATAGATGGCACTCATATTCCTATCATAGCTCCTTCAGTAAATGAAGGAGATTATGTGAATAGGAAGTCTTTCCACAGCAGGTACTGTAGGCCTAAATAGTAGCTTTTAGCATTCCAAATGAAAGATACTTCACAATACAGCTACTGCAGCTAATTACTGTTCTGCATTGTGAAGTTCTGTGAAGATCATAATATATTCTGTGATGCAGCCCACATCATCAGCAACGTGGAAGCAAAGTGGCCTGGGTCTGTGCATGACTGCCAAATTTTTCGTGATGTACACAGTGCTAGACGTGCCCGTGGTGAGTTATATATATATATATAGCTATATCCTATTATAATCAATATTTGTTTCCTCCTTTTGCAACTGAAAATGTAAACTGTATCCTCGTATTATCATAGGAGAGTTCGATGGTTACCTGCTTGGTGACAGAGGGTACCCCTGCCAGCCCTATTTGCTGACCCCTTACCCTAATCCTGAGCCCGGCCTGCAGCAACGTTATAACTTGGCTCACTGCAGGACACGAGTCAAGGTAGAGATGACCATTGGGATGCTCAAGGCCTGGTTCCAGTGCCTTCTTAGGCTCAGGGCATGTGACATTATTGTGGCATGTGTGATTCTCCACAACATTGCCACAATTAGAGGAGAACAATGTTCTACTCAACCAGTAGAATCCTCCACCTGTGGGCACCTCACCTACCTTTAACTGATGTTCCAGTAGTTGTATTTCTATTTTTATCTTCCGCATCTGCAGCCTTATATGGTCAATTTCTAAATTCCATTTTTCATTTTGTTTCTCTAAGTACACCTTGTACAGCTGTTTCACAGGGAGCTATAGGAACACAAAATTACATAGAATTTCACAGTGCCAGGTCTACTTAGTTTCATTGTAAGTCATGGGCCAATGCTGAACAACATCTTACTGAGGTAAGCTGTGCTGTGGAGGTGGATGTAAGTTCCAGCATTGCTCTGTTGGAGAAAAAAGAAGGTGCAAGTTTTATTATGGTACAACACTATCATCAACTGTTAGATGTTCTTTTTAAGGTGTAAACCTCAATAGGCCTATCTGTATCTTCCCTCTCTGTGGCAGCTGACAAGGGTTCTTCATCATACTCCTGTAATGAAAATTAACACATTTTGGTGTTCTACTCTAACCCATTATGAAAAATCTGTGGAAAATCAAGATTACCTGCATGGAGGTCTGTTATGGCAGAAGGCTCCACCAGACAGATTACACCATCAGTAACTGGTAGAAGATGAAGATTAGACAGTTAAAATTATAACTTTACCCATTAAAGTGCGCCACCTAATTTGAATTTTGTTTTTACAAGTGTGCAGGCCACATCACAATTTTTCAAATATATAGCTCTAAGTCACCTTAAAAATACTTGTGTCTAAGATGGATGGGTGGGGGCGTCACTGAGGTAACACTGACAAAACGATGAATGTACATATATTTCATTTGAATAACTAACATCTTATGTAGACCCTTGTGTCCTGGGGGGTGGTTGGGTCAGAATAACTAACATCTTATGTAGGCCCTTATGTCCTGGGGGGTGGTTGGGTCAGAATAACTAACATCTTATGTAGGCCCTTATGTCCTGGGGGGTGGTTGGGTCAGAATAACTAACCTCTTATGTAGGCCCTTGTGTCCTGGGGGGTGGTTGGGTCAGAATAACTAACTTCTTATGTAGGCCCTTGTGTCCTGGGGAGTGGTTGGGTCAGAATAACTAACCTCTTATGTAGGCCCTTGTGTCCTGGGGGGTGGTTGGGTCAGAATAACTAACCTCTTATGTAGGCCCTTGTGTCCTGGGGGGTGGTTGGGTCAGAATAACTAACCTCTTATGTAGACCCTTGTGTCCTGGGGGGTGGTTGGGTCAGAATGCACCAATTTGTAAGTCGCTCTGGATAAGAGCGTCTGCTAAATGACTTAAATGTAATGTAAATGTAAATAACTAACCTCTTATGTAGGCCCTTGTGTCCTGGGGGGTGGTTGGGTCAGAATAACTAACCTCTTATGTAGGCCCTTGTGTCCTGGGGAGTGGTTGGGTCAGAATAACTAACCTCTTATGTAGGCCCTTGTGTCCTGGGGGGTGGTTGGGTCAGAATAACTAACCTCTTATGTAGACCCTTGTGTCCTGGGGGGTGGTTGGGTGAGAATAACTAACCTCTTATGTAGGCCCTTGTGTCCTGGGGGGTGGTTGGGTCAGAATAACTAACATCTTATGTAGGCCCTTGTGTCCTGGGGGGTGGTTGGGTCAGAATAACTAACCTCTTATGTAGGCCCTTGTGTCCTGGGGGGTGGTTGGGTCAGAATAACTAACCTCTTATGTAGGCCCTTGTGTCCTGGGGGGTGGTTGGGTCAGAATAACTAACCTCTTATGTAGGCCCTTGTGTCCTGGGGGGTGGTTGGGTCAGAATAACTAACCTCTTATGTAGGCCCTTGTGTCCTGGGGGGTGGTTGGGTCAGAATAACTAACCTCTTATGTAGGCCCTTGTGTCCTGGGGGGTGGTTGGGTCAGATGAGAGATGTAATAAAATGCAAATTAATTACTTAAAAATCATACAATGTGATTTTCTGGATCTTTGTTTTAGATTCCGTCTCTCACAGTTGAAGTGTACCTATGATAAAGATTACAGACCTCTACATGCTTTGTAAGGAGGAAAACCTGCAAAATCGGCAGTGTATCAAATACTTGTTCTCCCCACTGTATATACGGTACTGATGTTATGGTTGGATCCTGTCTAATTATTTCTGCAAGCGGTTCGACTGCTAGTGCAAACAGAAGGACAGAGGGAAGGAGGCGGTTTTAATAGTAACTATGTGGACCATACCATGATACAGTATGTGCCAATGCATTCATTCACAATTGTAGTAAAGTCTGTGTTACTTCTCAAGGCAGACACGTGAACAGATTTTGCCCTTTTGCCCTCCTATGAAAAAAGTGCCCTTTTGATTGGTTGCATTTTTTTTTAAACAAATTAATTTTAATTGTATTTTGCTTGCAGAAATAATTAGACAGGACCCAACCATAACAGGTATTGGTAAACATAAATATAAAAAACTAAACTTATTTACAGATTGTCTCCTGATATACCTGACCATAATTTAAATCTCAATGCACTAATATTTCAGAATACTCTAAAATCTCAGGTTATGCAATTAACGTAGAAAAAAACAAAATAATGGCAATAGGAAAAATAAAAGTAATAACTCATGATCTACAGAAATTGTTTAAGTGGACCACAAAAAAATATCAAATATTTAGACAAGGATGCTTAATAAGTGACTACAGAAAACAAATATGTATATATACAGTCCCATTTAAAAATGTGGACACACCTACTCATTCAAGGGTTTTTCTTTATTTTTACAATTTTATACATTGTAGAATAGTGAATACATCAACACTATGAAATAAAACATATGGAATCATGTAGTAACCAAAAAAGTGTAAAATATATTTTATATTTTACATTCTTCAATGTAGCCACCCTTTGCCTTGATGACAGCTTTACACACTCAACCAATCCTCAGACATTAACGCAATGGAAAGGTCAAAAAAGTTAAAGGAGTGAAACAAAATGGTGCAGTTTGAGGCCATGTGGCGGAGAGTGATGCGGAGACTGGAGATGTGGTGTGACCTAGTGGGTCTGGGCATGTGTGATGTTTGGATGATGTTGTTTGTATGTGTATGGTTTGTATTGTTTATAAAAAATGAAATACAATTAAAAAATATATATAGTACATAACTGCAATCGAAAGCTTATTTGGTTATTTAGTGCACAGTTTCTCACTGATAAAAGTTAATATTATTTTTTATTTTCACTGTTCAGACACTCCCTTGATTAATTACATCCTGGATTAGTGAGTTCATCAGTGCTGGGATTAAGTGAAATAGGTGAATCCTATCATATATCATTCATCATTGAGTTTTAGTCTGGAAAGTGGAAACATGCAAGGTAATTTGTCATTCAAGCTGAATTGACACTGTGGGCTCTATTTTCGGCTGGCGATAAGTGTCAAATGCATGTTAAAGTGCATTTGTAAAGTATTCAGACCCCTTCATTTTTTCCACATATTGTGTTAGTCTTATTCTTAAATGTATTAAATAAATAAAAAATGTCCTCATCAATCTACACACAATAGCCCATAATGACAAAGAGAAAACAGGTTTTTAGACATTTCTGCCAAAAAGATATACAAAATAAATAGAAATACCTTATTTACATAAGTATTCAGACCCTTTGCTATGAGACTCGAAATTGAGCTCAGGTGCATCCTGTTTCCATTGATCATCCATTGATGTTTCTACAACTTGATTGGAGTCCACCTGTGGTAAATTCAATTGATTAGACATGATTTGGAAAGGCACAGACCTGTTGTCAGAGTCCTTAAAGAACAGTGAGTTGGAGTCAGGCGCAGAGAGCAGAGGGTTCGAATAAATGTATATTTATTCCCGGGAAAAACGGTCACGCCATAAACACAAGGCGCATAAACTGACCGGACCATACACAGGACCCAAAATACCCGGGAAAACAAAATACCATCGAACATCCACAAACTAACAGAATAACAATCCCGCACAAACCTAGGCGGGCCTAACAGGCTTAAATAGACAAAAATCAAGAAACACAATAAGGAACAGGTGCAACTAATAAGACCAAACGAACAGAAAAGGAAAAGGATCGGTGGCGGCTAGTAGACCGGCGATGACGACCGCCGAGCACCGCCCGAACAGGCAGGGGAGACACCTGTCTATATAAGTTCCCACAGTTGAGAGTGCATGTCAGAGCAAAAACCAAGCCATGAGGTCAAAGGAATTGTCCGTAGAGCTCCGGGACAGGATTGTGTCGAGGCACAGATCTGGGGAAGGGAACACAGTGGCCTCCATCATTCTTAAATGGAAGAAGAATGGAACCACCAATGTCCAGACCTGCCCAACAGCTCTGACTTCTTTTTTTACATAAAACAACAAGTCACACTTCTTTTTAACTTGAGAAATGCTGCACCAAACACCCTAGTTAAATGTAAAATTGTGCAACTAAAACATCCTTGGCAAAAACGTTAAGATTATTTACAGTTTTCTTGAGTTATCTTAGATTAATTCTGGAGATTTTGAGGAAGTGAAATATGGTTCCTCGTCTATGGTGTCTCATGGGGGACAAACATCATTAACCAAACATGAAATCGGTCAGGAAACACACCTCCATTAGCAACAGAAAAACACACGTGCCAATTGTCGTGTTCAGTGGCTCTTTAATCACAGGGTGGTGAAAGTGTACGTGATGAGATTGATGCTCATTTCCAATAACTATCGAGGGTCTTATTCTGGTGACATTATGATTGATGCTTGGCCGCCGTTAACAAAGGCCACAGAACCAGTGGAAGTAAAATAGCCCCATAACATCATAGATCCACCACCATATTTTACAGTAGGTATGGGGTTCTTTTCTGCTCATGCTTTCTTATATTGATGCCAAACCCACCATTGGTGTGCATGGCCAAGGAGCTCTATTTTCATGTCATCTGACCAAAGCACCGGTTCCAATACAAGTGCCAATGCTGTTTGGCAAACTCCAGTTGTTTACATTTGTTTAGATGACATGATGGTGGGTTTGGTGTCAATGAGAAAGCATGAGCCGAAAATAACCTCATACCTACTATAAAATATGGTGGTGGATCTTTGATGCTATGGTTGTCTTTAGCTTCCACTGTAAGGATATCAAGGATCTGGAATGATTCTGTATGTAGGAATGCTCTAAGATCCCTCCCAATGTGTTCTCCCACTCATCATTTTTTGTTAGAATAAAGGCTCAGTGCTATCATCCTCGCGATGTGAGGTATTGAAGGTGTCAATAATGTTGACCCCTACCTTTTTGAGAGAAAAGAATTTGGTGACACTTTACTTGACACCCAGCGTCATAACACATTATGACACAGTCATAACCATATCATAATATGTAATTTCAGGTGACATAACTTGTCATAACCTGTCATAATATGGTCGTAACACTGTCATGACACATATACTTAGACCTGTTGTGAGGTATATTGTGTTAATTTATGTCTGGTTATGACAACTACATAAGAGTGCCAAAACCCCAAAACCTAGCACACAAAGTAAACATCCAATTAAACCATAGACTACTGGTCAACAGTATGTTTACGTTATATAAAATTTTCTGCAATTGACCATATTAAATTAATTGCGCACACATTGATGTCAGACATGCACCTACCCGAATGCTTTCTCGCTGATGACTGAGATGAATGCAGGAGCAGATTTCAGGAGCAGGACAAGACACACTCTTTTCGACTGATGATTGACATAAGGGCATGTACGTGATAGGCCTGTCTGGCTTACAGTGGTGTAAAGTACTTAAGGTAAAAGTACTTTAAAGTACTACAGTTTTTTGGGGTATCTATACTTTACTTTACTATTTATATTTTTGACTACTTTTACTTTTACTTCACTACATTCCTAAAGAAAACATGTACTTTTTACTCCCATACATTTTCCCTGACACCAAAAAGAACTTGTTACATTTTGAATCCTCAGGCAGGACAGAGTCATGGTCCAATTCACACACCTATCATTATAACGTGTTGTCATATGTACTGCCTCTGATCTGGCAGACTCAATAAACACAAATACTGCGTTTGTAAATGATGAGTGTTGGGATGTTCCCATGTCTGTTCATAAAAAATATTTTAAAACAGTAAATAAATTGTGCAGTCTGGTTTGCTTAATATGAGGAATTTGATGTATAGCATTTACATTGTACTTTTACTAAAGTATGAAAATATTGTACTTTTTCCACCACTGTACTTATGTACATTTAAAACCAGATATTTTTTAGACTTTTATTCAAGTAGTATTTTGCTGGGTGACTTTTACTTTTAATTGAGACATTTTTTAATTGGTGTTTTTATCTTTACTTATACTCAAGTATGACAATTGAGTACTTTTCCCACCACTGTTGGCTTATAATGATTATGACTGTCATAATGCTTCTTGACAGTGTCATGAAGTGTATTTTCTTAGTCCATGTAAAGTGACATAGGATGGTCATAATGCTTCTTGACAGTGTCATAAAGTGCATTTTCTTAGTCCAAGTAAAGTGACACAGGCTGGTCATAATGCTTCATGACAGTGTCATAAAGTGTATTTCTGCAAGTTATTTAACATTGGATGAAAAAAACATGATTGTAAAGAATGAATTGCAACACCAACAAAGGCCTTAAGAAACAGATTTTCAAACAAAAGGAAACATCTTGCCAGGGAAAAAAACATATTTGAATAACTGGGTTTTATGTCGGTGTCCTAACCAGCCATAAAATAATGCAATAAACAGTATGTCACAACAGGTGTAAATATATGGTTCAGGATAGTGTTACAACCATATTATGACAGGTTATAACAAGGTACAGTATTTAGCTGTAGTAGGATGTCCCTTGGGGGTATCCATATCTATGTATGACATGTGCAGACTAGGTTTGTAAACATGCTGAAGCTAGAACCTCGTTGTCTCGCCTCCTTATTTGAGATAATACTACATGGTGTCAGAAGTGGTTTTAATAATCACATAAACGTGAAGGACATACCAAGTAAATCATACATTCAGGCCGACAGGCTGTTTCAAAGCAGGGAGGGCACAGTGTTGGACATAAGCAGCGCAGATCATTATTGTGCTAGCTCGAGCAAGGACTAGGTTACTGCTAAGCAACAAGTTGCAAGAGAAAGAAACTTGCGGGATTTCAAGGGTTGCGACTCCAAGTTCAACGGGCTTTCGCGCAAACATGGACAGGCCAGTGGCTAGTGCTGAGGGATTTCGCATTAGTTCCCTGGAGAATTTTGATTGTATGGACATTCAAAACTGGCCGAAATGGATCAGGTTCTTTGTAAGGTACAGAGTAGCATCAGGCTTAAATGTGAAAAAATGAGGCATTTCAAGTTATTAATACACTGATCTACTCTATGGGTGATGTAGCTGAGGATATATTACATGCTTCACCGTTGACTGAGGAAGAGAAACTTAACTACAGTGCCGTTAAAGACTGTTTTGAAACGCATTTTGTAGGGAGACACGACATTATATTTGAGAGAGCTAGGTTTAATGTGCGCAAACAGGAGCAGGGTGAAACCACCGAGAGTTTTATCGGATTGTAGTAGGATTAAGAAATATATCACTTTCTGAAAAGTTACAGTTGGATTCCCAGCTTACTTTGTCCAAAGCTGTAAACCAGGTTAGGCAGAGTGAGACAGTAAAAAGACAGCAGATGATGCTGCGACAGCAGCTCCTTGCAGAGCGAAGAGAGTGAAGAAATAAATGCATTTTCATACCGAGCTAAAAAACAGAGGGGAACACAGAACAGAGATAGACATGGAGAAAACAATCACAGACAGCACCAGTAGCTAGTTCAAGTGTTTGTCGCAAATGTGGGAAATCCCCTTTCCACAGATGGAAAGATTGGCCAGCAAAGGATGCGGAATGCAGGAAATGTCACAGGAGAGGACACTTTTCAGCTGTCTGTCGATTAAAGCAAATGCATGAGATCTCAGAGGAGGTACAGCAGGACATAATCTTTCTGGGAGAAGTAAGGGAAAACAATGCTGACTGGCACTCAGACATTAAACTCATTAAACTAGACACTGGGGCAGCAGTGACAGCTATCCCACCAGGCTGCATAGCTATAGTAGAGATGGCCCTTTGCTCTCTACAAACAAAAAACTGTACGGGCCCAGTAATAAGATATTACCAGTGGTAGGGCACTTGGTGATTAAACTGGAGAGTAAAGACAAAAGTGCCATCCAGCCTGTCTTCGTCATTGACTCTCTAGCCAGACCGTTGCTGGGGCTGCCAGCGATTGAAGCATTGCAACTCATTGAGAGAATGAGCGAACTGGAGGACCCAGGTGAGGTTTTCAAAAATAAATTCCCAAAAGTGTTTTCTGGCCTAAGAAGGATAGAAGGTGACTACAAAATCCGCATGACAGAGGATGCTGTCCCCTATGCCCTTACCGCCTATCCCTTCATTGGCCAGAGTAAAGGAAGAGTTGGGGAGGATGGAAGAAATTGGGGCGGTGTCTAAAATAGAGAGTCCCACTGATTGGTGTGCAGGTATGGTGGTGGTCCCAAAAGCCAATGGGGACATAAAGATCTGTGTGGACATGACTAACTTGAATGGGGTACTCTGGAGAGAGAGACACATCTTACCATCAGTGGAGGAGTCACTGGCTCATTTGGATGGCTCACAAGTCTTCAGAAAGCTGAATGCCCGCTCAGGCTTCTGGCAGATACCGCTGTCATCAGAG
The DNA here is from genome assembly GCF_029448725.1 of Salvelinus fontinalis. Lineage (NCBI taxonomy): Eukaryota > Metazoa > Chordata > Actinopteri > Salmoniformes > Salmonidae > Salvelinus > Salvelinus fontinalis. The sequence continues at coordinate 44,804,789 of NC_074697.1, read as the reverse complement.
AGTAGGGCGCTCACAACGTTTATAACACAAGTTGGCCGTTACTGTTTTAATGTTGTGCCATTTGGAATCGCTTCCGGTCCTGAGCATTTCCAAAGACGCATGTCCCAGCTGTTGGATGGGCTGAGTGGCGTCATAGTCCACACGGACAACGTGCTTGTGTGCGGACGGGACAGAGCAGAACATGATGTAAGGCTCACAGCAGTTCTGACCAGACTCCAGGAGACTGGCCTGACACTCAATGAAAAATGCACTTTTGCACAGTCAGAGGTCTTGTTCTTGGGACACAAAATCAGTGCAACTGGAATAGAGCCGGACCCGGAGAAGATCAGCGCCATCATAGATATGCCCAGACCCCAGAATGTGGCTGAAGTCCGGACCTTCTTAGGCATGGCCACATATGTGCGTAAGTTCCTCCCACAGTTTTCAGATTTAACCAACCCCCTGAGAGACTTACTAGCCAAAGAGAATGACTGGTCATGGGGTCACGTGCAACAGGTGGCATTATACAAAATCAAAGGAGACCTGGCCTCACAGAGAGTGCTGGCCCAGAACCGTCCCCACACTAAGACGGCAGATGCATCATCCTTTGGGCTAGGGGCGGTCCTCACACAGATGCAGGACAACATGGAGTGGCGTCCAATAGCATACATTTCCCGAAGCTTATCTGACACAGAGTAAAGGTATGCTCAAGTGGAGAAGGAGGCATTGGCTATCACATGGGCATGTGAAAGGCTCAGCCAATACCTAACTGGCCTGCAGTTTACAGCAGAGACGTCATGACCACAGACCACTGTTGGCTCTGTTAGGGACAAAAGCACTGGATGACTTGCCTCCCAGAGTTATGCGCTTCCGCCTCAGATTACTGAGGTTCACCTACAAGATGGTGTATGTGCCAGGGAAGGCACTGATCACAGCAGATGCACTCTCCAGGGCCCCAATTAAACGTCCATTAACAGAGGAGGAGCAATGTCTAGAGGGTGAGGTACAGGTGTCCATTAATTTAGTAAGAGACAGCCAACCTGCATCTCAGACCAAACTGCAGCAGATTGCAGAGGAGCAACAACTAGACCCCATCTGCCGACAGATAGCGCAGCAGTGCAAAAAGGGATAGACCAGGCAGGAGGAACTGCCTCAACTGCTGAAGCCCTATTGGGTGCACAAAAGTGACTTCCGCTGTAATGGAGACCTTCTCATGAAAGGACAACGGATAGTTATCCCAGAGACTCTACAACCAGAAATGCTAGACAGAGTGCATGAGGGACACATGGGGATAACCAAATGCAGACCGAGTACTCAGATTGCCAAGCTGGTGGCCCAGTGTGAGGTGTGTACATAATGTCAACCATGTCATCCGGAGCCAATGATGGCAACGGAGCTGCCAAAATGGCCATGGCAAAAGGTAGGGGCAGATATGTTCTTTTGGAAAAATGACACTTATCTGCTAGTGGTAGATTACTATTCAAGATACATTGAAATAGCAAAGACACCCATATGATTGGACAAAACATATGAAAAGGAGCTTCATGTCAAATAGAATGTCCATTAGTCTCACGTGGAATTCTCGTCTCATCACATTTTGTTCAACTAAAATAAAAACTAATTTGGTGACGTTATCATTTTTTTCAAAGCATCTTGTCTTGGTGTCATCATTCGTTTTCATCACAAAAAAATAGGTTGTTGGTGAATATTTTTCGTCATAGTTATTGTTGATGAAATTAACACTGATAAAAAATCCTAATACAGTGCATTCGGAAAGTATTCAGACCCCTTCACTTTTTCCACATTTTGTTACATTACAGCCGTATTCTAAAATAAATTAAATAAATAAAAAATCCTCATCAATCTACACCCCTTATTGACAAAGCGAAAACAGGTTTTTAGAAATGTTTGCAAATGTATTAAACCATTTAAAAAAATAACTTATTTACGTAAGTATTCAGACCATTTGCTATGAGACTCGAAATTGAGCTCATGTGCATTCTGTTTCCATTCATCATCCTTGAGATGTTTCTACAACTTGACTGGTGTCCACCTGTAGTAAATTCAATTGATTGGACATGATTTGGAAAGGCACACAGCTGTCTATCTATATAAGGTCCCACAGTTAACAGTGCATGCCAGAGCAAAAACCAAGCCATGAGGTCAAAGGAATTGTCCGTAGAGCTCAGAGACAGGATTGTGTAGAGGCACAGACTGGGGAGGGTACCAAAACATTTCTGCATCATTGAAGGTCCCCAAGAACACAGGCGCCTCCATCATTCTTACATGGAAGAAGTTTGGAACCATCAAGACTCTTCCTAGAGCTGGCCACCTGGCCAAACTGAACCATTGGGGGAGAAAGGCCTTGGTCAGGGAGGTGACCAAGAATCCAATGGTCACTCTGACATACTGTGGCTCCAGAGTTCCTCTGTTGAGATGGGAGAACCTTCCAGAAGGACAACCATCTCTGCAGCACTTCACCAATCACGCCTTTATGGTAGAGTGTCCAGATGCAAGCCACTCCTCAGTAAAATACACATGACAGCTCGCTTGGAGTTTGCCAAAAGACACCTAAAGGACTCTCAGACCATAAGAAACAAGATTCTTTGGTCTGATGAAACCAAGATTGAACTTTTTTGGCCTGAATGCCAAGCGTCATCTTTGGATGAAACCTGCTCCAGAGTGCCCAGGACCTCAGACTGGGGACGAAGGTTCACCTTCCAACAGGACAATGACGCTAAGCACATAGCCAAGACAATGCAGGAGTGGCTTCGGGAAAAGTCTCTGAATGTCCTTGAGTGGCCCATCCAGAGGCCGGACTTGAACCCCATCGAACATCTCTGGAGAGACCTGAAAATAGCTGTGTAGTGACGCTCCCCATCCAACCTGACATGTCTTGAGAGGATCTGCAGAGAAGAATGGGAGAAACTCCCCAATTACAGGTGTGCCAAGCTCATACCCAAGAAGAATCAAGGCTGTAATCGCTGCCAAAGGTGCTTCAACAAAGTACTAAGTAAAGGGTCTGGATACTTATGCAAATGTGACTGTTTTTGCCTTGTCATTATGGAGAAAATACAATTGAATCCATTTTAGAATAAGGCTGTAACGTAACAAAATGAGGAAAAATGGAAGGGTTCTGAATACTTTCCCAATGCACTGTATGTAATGGGAAAATAACCTGTAACGCTCCCAGTAGCCGTATACTTTCCTGTTTTAATGGGGTATAGACATCTCCTGATATAATTTTGTGTAACAGGAAATTATTTGATAAATGTTTTTAATTGATTTACTTTTGATGTGGATTGATTTATAATAAACATGATTGTATGAGTGGGAAGACACAAACAGATACATTCCTTTGGGGAAGGAAGAGGAGTTAACCATGTATGTTTAAGTAAGTTATACGTTTCAAAGTTTATTCGCCACGTGCACAGGATAGAACTGTTGTAAAACAGTACAGTGAAATGTTTATATTGAGAGCACCTTGCCAACAATGCAGTGAATATAATAATAACACATCATATTATAAAATATGTTTTTTATGAAAACCACACAGAACTACGATGTGAGTTAGAAAGGAGAATGCAAGTACATTTATATACGGGTCAGTGCCTGTACCTTATTCAATGTGCATGGGTTCTGGAGTGGTTGAGGTGGGTTTATACATAGACAGTGACTGGTAGTAGGATAAAAGTACATGTAAACAGGGCTGGAAAATGACTGGTAGCAGGAATATATAAATACTTATGGTAAAATACTAATGGTAATATATACATGTGTCACGCCCTGACCATAGTTTGCGTTGTATGTTTCTATGTTTTGTTTGGTCAGGGTGTGATCTGAGTGGGCATTCTATGTTGTATGTCTAGTTTGTCTGTTTCTATGTGTTTGGCCTGATATGGTTCTCAATCAGAGGCAGGTGTTAGTCGTTGTCTCTGATTGGGAACCATATTTAGGTAGTCTGTTTTGTAATGTGGGTTGTGGGTGATTGTTCCTGTTCGTGTGTTCCTGTGTTTAGTGTTCACTATTTCGGGACTGTTGCGTCTTCGTTTATTTTGTCAGTTTATTGTTTTGGGTTTTTGATTGAAAGTATTCTAATAAATATGAATACTCACCACGCTGCGTATTGGTCCGATATCTCCTACTCCTCCTCAGACGAGGAGGACTAAGAACGTGACGACATGTAACAGGAGTAATAGTGACCAGGAGCAGGATAAATAGATAAATACAAATGGTAATGGACAATCAATAATCAATGGACAGCAGTGTAATGGAGTAATACATCTAATCAATAATACTTTTAGTAGCAGCGTAGGTTGTGTCTGAGTGGGTACAGATGTACCGGTTCCTACTGCTGGACGGGAAAACGGAGAACAGTCCATGTCTCGGACACCGCCTGGCATGTACGTCCTGGATGGCTGGGAGCTCGCCTCCAGTGATATACTTGGCCATCTGCACTATCATCTTTAGAGCTTTCCAGTTGTGGGTGGTGCAGTTACCATACCAGATGGTGAAACAACCAGCCAGGATGCTCTTAATGGTGCAGCTGTTAAAGTTCCTTAGGATCTGAGTGGCCATGCCAAATTGTTTCAGTCTCTTAAGGGAGAAGAGGCATTCCGGTGCCATCTTCACAACTGTTCTGGTGTGAGAGGACCATGTTAAGCACTCCCCCCCCCCCCCCCCCCCAGCCCCATCTACTCCATGATCAGCTCCTTGGTGTTGCTGATGTTGAAGGAGAGGTTGTTGTCATGGCACCACACTGACAGTTCTCTGACATCCTCCCTGTAGGCTTTCTCATCGCCGTTGGTGATCAGGCCTACCACCGTTGTGTTGTCAGCAAACTTGAGTCGTAAGTCAACAGGGAGGATATAGGAGGGGGCTAAGAACACTGTACTGGGGGTCCCCTTTTTTAGGGACAGCATGCTGGAGGTGTTGTTGTCTAGTCTCACCACCTGGGGTCGGCCAGTAGTCCATGATCCAGTAGCAGAGGGAGGTGTTCAGTCCCAGGATCCCAGGAAACTATGGTGTAGACTGAGACAAGGAGAGGTTGAAAATGACTGTGAATATGCCTGACACCTGTTCTGCGCATTCTCTGAGACCCCGCCCTGGAATATCGTCTTGCCCATGGCCTTGCGAGGGTTGACGTCAGCCTCTGAGAGTGAGATCACCCAGTCCTCTGAGACAGCGGGGGCCCTCGTGCACGGCTCTGTGTTGTTTTTGTCGAAACGTGCATAAAATGCATTGAGCTCATCTTATAGAGAGACATTGTTGGATAGATCATGCCTAGGCCTACCTCCATAATCAATAATGGACTGTAGCCCCTGACACATGCTACAAGCGTCGGAGCGGATGTAATAGGATTCCAACTTGTTCCTATATTTTTCTTTAGCCGGATTGATGACTCTGAGGAGGTCATAGCGGGACATCAAAGACGCGTTTGTATCCTCAGCCGTAGCCTCGGGATGGCTGCGTTAGTCCTGTGTGCGGTAGCTTTGTCATTTAGTTTATTACATACCTCAGTGTTAATCCAGGGCTTTTGATTGGGAAGCAGCGAACCTTCATTGCCCGAGATGGAGGTGGTTAGCTCGTCGATGATATTGGCAGAGTCCTGAACCATATTCCAGTCAGTGCTAGCAAAGCAGTCCTGCAACATAGCCTCTGATTAGAAGGACCATTTCTTTACAGAGCGCGTCATGGGCACTTCCTGTTTGAGCTTCTGTTTGTAAACATTAAGCAGGAGTATAGAGACATTATCTGATTTTCCGAAGGTGGGACGAGGGAGGGTCGTGTATGCTTGCTTGTGGGTTCATTAATAGTGGTCTAGGACTTTATCGCCCCTAGAGGCGAAGGAGATGTGTTAATAGAAGTTGGGAGTCCCGTGTCTTAGTGACGCAGAATTGAAATCGCCGGCAACAAGAAAAGCAGCGTCCGGATGCATGGTTTCCTGCTTCTATATAGCCTCGTACAGTTTGTTAAGTGTCAGCTTGTTGTTGTTGTTGTTGTTGTCCTGAGGTGTAATGTATATAGCAGTCACGATAACAGAGTACCACATTTACCATTTTAATATACTTATACTTGTTAGTCTAAAATGATCTGTTGTAACTAAGTACTGATGTTCCTACCTTTGAAATGTTTAACTGCCACTATCAAATGTCTGCCAATGTTACGGTTAAAGTTTGACGCCAAACAGAACCGAGGGCACACTGGTAATGTATCTGTGACACTGGGTGGTTCTGTAGCAGCTTGCTGTTGTGACTTCCTTCGGTGCTGTGTGTTCGGCGCTGTATGCTTATGTTCTGGATGTGTCTCCCTGTCGCAACTTGTATTTTAAAATTGGTTGTTTGGATCCTGGCTGCTGATTGGATGAGCAGCGTTCCAAGCCGTGCTGTATTGGTCGTCACAGGCACACTATAGCTGCTAACAGTTCAATAAACAGTAAATCACTGCAACACACACAATCTCAACTCGCACATTATTTCCCCTTGCTTCTAGTATAGAATTTAGTTCGGTACAGTGGGAGTTGATATAAACCTCGCTGTCTGCCTGGCCGACCTCAGCAGATTTGTTTCACTTTTGACTTTTTCTGAGCCAAGCGAAATCGCGCGTCAACATCATTATCATGGATATATCCAAGTAAATGCTAATAGAAAAAAACACTAACAAACAAAAATGCAGCTAGTGTACTGTTATATGTACTCTTAAATATGTCTTTTTGTTTTAGCTATGATCGGGCTGAAAATTCAAACCTGAAGCTACCTGAGCCCGATAAGCCTTACATCAAAGACATTTTATGATCAGAAGCTTTAAAAAGCCCAATTTATTGTGCCGTTATCCAATACATATGATCAGCTATACCATACATTAAGCGCAACAGAAAAACATAAAAGTCCATAGATGTACGCTCTCTTGGGTCAATGAATTAAGATGTTCTAGTAATCTTCTTCTTTGAGTGTGGAATGTATTACTGTGCACTATTATATTATACTTTATTATATGGACTGGAATTAAGCACCCCTTTTAATCAAAGAAGCTGGAAGAGAACATGTGATGCTGCTGGTTCATTGATTTGTGCAGAACATGCAGCCTACAAAGTTACAATTATAGGCTAGTCAATTTGAATTACATTTTTTTTTTTTTTTTTAAATAATTAGTCGGCTGACACATTACCTTTCATAGTGTTTTCCCACACGTCGTGCCTATCACTTCTTCTCTCTCTATTGTTGCTTCATCCCTTTCTTGAGCTCTCATGGTTGAACGAAATACGTTTTGTTGGCCTTCTCTTTGTTATTGTAATGACATGCTTGAATAATAGGCTTTTAGCTCCAGCGGTGTTGTCATAGGGGTGGCAGGGGTGGCATTGGCCCCACCTGGAATATCATTAGTGCCCCCCCCCCCCCCCCCCCCCCCCCCCCCCTACATTCTCATTGGGTCAGAGCTATTAGCGTAGTGGAAAAATGTGACCTTTATTTAACTAGGCAAGTCAGTTAAGAAAAATTCTTATTTACAATGACTGCCTAGGAACAGCGGGTTAACTGCCTTGTTCAGGGGCAGAACGACAGATTTTTACATTATCAGCTCGGGGATTCAATCTAGCAACCTTTCGGTTACTGGCCCAACGCTCTAACCACACGGCTACCTGCTGCCCTGTTGATGATGACAAAGCATGGACAAGTTGAGAGCACGAACAAGTTGAGAGTGCGGACATATTGGTTGTGGGAAGACTGATGAAATGCACCAAATGGATCTTACTGTGTGAATGAAATTGTCATGTTTGGATTGTTTCAACGTTTCTTAGCGAGATATGAATTTTGAAATGTTTTATTGTACTGTAAGTGCTATGGATGTATTGTTCCACTGTTCGTCAAACAGTGGATAGCTAAGAGGAGCAATAGTTCAAAGAGACGCAGACGTGCGCTCCGATAATATAGATAAGAGTTGGAATGATTCGTTTTATTACTTATTGTTCGTTGTTTTGGCCAAACAAAGTGATATTAATTAGAAGATGGGAGATACTGGGATTTGGCACTCTTGGAAGAATAAAAGCTGGGTTGAAACTTTGTTCATGGATAACATTTTCAACGGGATATTCAATGTCAGCTTTTTTTTTTTTACCCATCTACCAATAGGTACCCTTCTTTGCGAGACATTGGAAACCTCCATGGTCTTTATGGTTGAACCAGTGTTTGAAATTCACTGCTCGACTGAGGGACCTTACAGATGATTGTATGTGTGGAGTACAGAGATGAGGTAGACAAAAATCATGTTATACTCTATTATTGCACACAGAGTCCGTGCAACTTATTATATAACTTGTTGAGCACATTTTTACTCCTGAACTTATTTAGGCTTTCCATAACAAAGGGGTTGAATACTTGTTGAATATTTATTGACAGGAGATAAAAAACCTATTTCCACTTTCACATTTTGGGGTGTTGTGTGTAGACCAGCGACACAAAATCTCATTCTAATCCATTTTAAATTCAGGCTGTAACACAACAAAATGTTCAAAAGTTAAAGGGGTGTAAATACTTCTGAAGGCACTGTAGATTTCGGCATTGAGTCAAGAGCGTCTTTACCTTCCTGCAAGGAAACGGAGGCATCTAGATGGATTGCTTGATCGACAGAAGCGATGGAAGATCCAAAGCAGTAAGGAAGAACAGGATCTCCTGAGATTGAGAGAGCTCATGAGAGAGCTCATGAGAGAGCTCATGAGAGAGCTCATGAGAGAGCTCAAGAGAGAGCTCATGAGAGAGCTCACGAGAGAGCTCATGAGAGAGCTCAGATGTATACAAGCTAGAGTACAAGGTAGTTAAGGCTTCAATGATTTGAGAAGGGAGGGTAAAGAGTGCATTATCCTTATTCTTTTGTTCTATTCATTGCTGCCTGCTGTTCTGATTGGTGTAGTCTCCATGCCAACAGTCTACTAGGTTTCTGCCTTGTTCTCAAGTGGAGAAATACTTCCTAAGAACTTGTAATACTTTGGTATTCAGCTTTCATGATGGCTAAATTCTTCTGCCTGTCATCCGTTTAGTCACCTTCCATCATTATCTCTAACATACACCCCAATCTTCACATTTCCCTTGATGGCAGTCAATCAAAACACCTTTAGTTTAGTTAGCAGCACATGAATAAGATATAATCTTATGGTGTTTACTTTGAAATCGATTCATATCTGACGTCGTTATAAGTGAGTCTTGAATGGTGAGCTAAAGAGATGTACGTCGAAGTAGCTCCAAACAGCTTGTTCTTTTTGTAAGCGAGTTAAACCCTCACACATTTAAAGTTCAGAGTAGATACATACTGTTAACCCCCCCCCCAAACACATACACACACAAACATCCACCCTCAGGCTCATGCACGTAAGATAATGCATGCAAAAAAAATAAATACACACAGTCATTTATACATGCCTGAAAGATTCTGACTTGCCATGTGCTTGCACATACAGTTGTAACCATTGGAGAGGTGTGCTTGTTTGCACAAGGATGGATGGGCCCAATATCTAGTCCTGGCTGATGGAACTCGAATATCTCCCCCCATACACATACACACTAGTCCCCAACGGAAAACCTTCACCCCAGACACCTCTGTGCAGTCAGTCTGTTTTGAATTGATATGCCGCCAGGACAATATTATGCCCCCTCTCTGCCTCCTCTCCAACCCCCCTGTTTCACAAATAATTTAGCAAATATAAGGTGACAAAGGCTATGTTGCATATGTGGTAAGGATCACACTTTTTTTTGAGTGCCTTGTTAGGGTTATGGTGAAATAGATGAATAGAGACCATTAATATGTTGCAATTATGACTTGAATAAACGTATCAATGTCAGTTTAAATCATCCACGAGGAATCTCTGAACATTGCATACAGTGGAAATCTGACTTATTGCCAAAGGTAAACTCTTTATTCTATTCGCCACTAGAGGGCAGCACATCTGCAATAAACCAGGGGATTGTAGAACACGTAAATTGCACTTCAACATAATTCAATTCAATTCAAGGGGCTTTATTTGCATGGGAAACATGTGTTAACATTGCCAAAGCAAGTGAGGTAGCAATACACAAAAGTGTGTAAACATTACACATACAGAAGTTTCAAAACAATAAAGACATTACAAATGTCATATTATATATATATACAGTGTTGTAGCAATGTACGAATGGTTAAAGCACACAGGTTAAAATAAATAGGCATAAATATGGGTTGTATTTACAATGGTGTTTGTTCTTCACTGGTTGCCCTTTTCTTGTGACAACAGGTCACAAATCCTGCTGCTGTGATGGCACACTGTGGAATTTCACCCAGTAGATATGGGAGTTTATCAAAATTGGATTCGTTTTCGAATTCTTTGTGGAACTGTGTAATCTGAGGGAAATATGTGTCTCTAATATGGTCATACATTGGGCAGGAGGTTAGAAAGTGCAGCTCAGTTTCCACCTCATTTTGTGGACAGTGAGCACATAGCCTGTCTTCTCTTGAGACCCATGTCTGCCTACGGCGGCCTTTCTCAATAGCAAGGCTATGCTCACTGAGTCTGTACATAGTCAAAGCTTTCCTTAAGTTTGGGTCAGTCACAGTGGTCAGGTATTCTGCCACTGTGTACTCTCTGTTTAGGGCCAAATAGCATTCTAGTTTGCTCTGTTTTTTTGTTAATTCTTTCCAATGTGTCAAGTAATTATCTTTTTGTTTTCTCATGATTTGGTTGGGTCTAATTGTGCTGTTGTCCTGGGGCTCTGTGGGGTGTGTTTGTGTTTGTGAACAGAGCCCTAGGACCAGCTTGCTTAGGGGACTCTTCTCCAGGTTCATCTCTCTGTAGGTGATGGCTTTGTTATGGAAGGTTTGGGAATCGCTTCTTTTAGGTGGTAAGCCTCATACATGCTAAACAACGTCACTCTGATTATGTCATATACTACCAGAACTATTGGCAACTACATCACTTCCATAGTTATCCATATGCAAGTAGGTCAAAGGGCTATCAAATAATGTGACTACATGTATAGGTCCATATATTTATAATGCATATTATCACAAGGTGTATTGTTGAAGACAGTGCATTAGAATCCTCTTATGGATTACAGGTGGGAAATTTTGCAGTGGTTTTTCAGTTACTCTCTTCGATGTCTCACGTATTACCTAAATGATCTTTGCTTATAACTCTCAGACAAATGCACACACCCATTCTCTGCTACACCTCCTCCTCCTCCTCGTGGTAAACAATTCAACTGAAAGCCTCTACACCCCCCCCCCCTTCTCATAGTCTCCAATAAATCTGCTCCCTGGACCTGACTCCTCAATGGACTTGCAAATCTCCCTCCCCTGCTTCAGCCCATTTCCATGGGCTAGCATTAGCATACAGATGTTAGTAAGAAAGAGAGAGCAGTCTCACAAAAGCCCCATGCCTTTTCATGTCTTGCAGTAACCCCCTCAACCCCAATTTCTCAATAGAATGGCCAATCGCTATTGTCTGAGATTATTCAGCAGTGGGATGTTCTCAATCTGCTAACACCAGAATGCCAAAACAAAGCCAAACAATACACACATGAAACCCTTCTGTCTGTTCCCCTCTGTCTTTGTCCAAATAAAATAAAATGTTTGTATCATGTTCTCATTTTGTGCAGAGTCATACTTGTTCAATCTCCATTACAAACATGTGATCCTACTATTTATCCCTCTTAGAAAGCATAAATCATTTAAAACGAGTTTTCGTATTTGTTATTGTCACTTTTTCCTAAGATGAGTAATAATATCACTTTATTGCATAACAGTGATGGTATGAAGTGCAGTGTGCCTCTAAGTTAAACAAGTCAGCGAGACAGTGATTTCTTACAGAGTTTTATTTTGAACAAAACAGGTAAAAATATATTAAGATAGAGACAGGGATTCATATCCCATAGAATGTAAACAATACACTTAAATTATATAGAAACCAACAAAACCGAAAGTATCATTTTTGCTTTGAAAAAACAAAATAAATAAGTTTTAATTTAACAAATGCAAAGCCTTGTTTGTTTTTCCATCACAGTTAAGGCTAAAAGTAAAGACAATCACAGTCCTTTCTTGCTGCAAATGAGCTACAAAAACACTCTTGGCTCACAAAAGACAAGTTCCTCGTAAGATAAAATACACAGTAATTCATGCCACTTTGTCTAATAACAGTTAGTGTGCAAGAGACCAACATGTTAACGTAACGCATATTACTCATACATCGTCACTGTGGCAACATTGCTTGCCTATGTTACTAGCTCATGTAACACCACAGAGCATGTTTATAATATAATATAAACAGTCACAAAATTGTGTATGAGAATCCTGTCTCGCCGAGTAAGCAAAACTGGATGAATGGATCAGGAACTTGACCGTTGAAACGTTGAACCCAAACTAAATGCTGAAATGCACTTGTTGGGTAAGGACATATGACTTATTATGACCGGTGAGGGCAATAGATGTATTTACTGATTGAACAAGGTAACTTGTAACACAAGTATTGATTTCACTGGCATAAGGAGATGCTGGTGGACACGGTCCTGGCAGTGTCTACACTCAGGCAACTCAGAGTTCTAAAGCTATATAGCTCAAACAAAGTCAACTCAGAGTTCTAAAGCTAAGAGTAGAGCATATTTTTCTGCATCACATACAAATGCATAACACAATCGTAAACAAACTCTGCAAAACATACAAAATAAATAAATCCCCAAAAAGCCCTATGGTTAGACTACTTGATAATACTGTCAATAAGTTGCCTTTACTGAAGGCTACATTTTGTTTACAGTAGGCCTAGCTACATTTTGGGATACGTTTCAACATTTGCTCTGCCTACAAGACAAGGTACTATGTTCAGCTTTGGTTACACGCTAAGAGGGCAAGGCTATAAGAAGAACCATTGGAGTTGTAAAAAGCACACGTGTAGACAATAGTTTTGTCCTTATACCAAGCCCAAAATGATCATTACCTGCACGCTTTTTTTCGAAATGGGTACAGAAAATTCCTCAACAAAACTCTCAGCAAAGACATCACGGATACTGTAAAGCTAGTTGAGCCACCCATAGTAGCTAATACGGGTATACAACAGTATACATGGACGTTATGATATAGTTTAAAAAATGTCGGCTATAGCTTTAAAACATTGGGCAGAACTCCTGCTAGGATGACAGTAATATGCAGTTAAAGGTCAGTCATCTGAGACAGAGAGGCGACTAAAGATGGGGAGACGTCTGCCCTCAAGTCCAGGGGACTCACAACCACTCAGGCTACTGGAGCTGGTGTAGCCTTCCTGGTCGGAGAGAGAATCCGGTGAAGCACACCGCTGCAGGGCAGGCAGTCCGGTGAATGAGAAGGCATTGCGTTGAGAGTTTTGTGCGGCTGACTTTTGCGCACAGACAGTTTGGCACTTAGAGTCAGTGATAGTATAAAAGTGAGGGTTGTTATTAATCTGGTCGTTTTCGCAGTCAGACGAGAACGGATAGTTGTGCTTCAGCGTAGCAGGTTCTGGAAACAATGGGGACAGCAGTTCTGGACTACCTGTGGAGGGCGGGGATGATACCAAGGAAGCCCTAGAGAACAGCATGGGCTCTGGATCGGGATGGAATCCGGTCAGTGCTTGGGGAGAGGAGAAACCAGCGAAACTGATGCTGTGACGCAGCAGCTGTGGGCGTTCTCTTATCTTTAGTCGCTGAGGTGGCGTTCCCCCATCGGGCCCGAGCTGCTCGTCTGCGTTATGGATGAAGTGACATCGCGCGCCATAGGGGCAAAAGCCAATGGTGTGGAACGTGCGGCATGGCTCGGTTTTGTACTTTGGGTGCCTGCTCAAGCCACGCTGCTCATCCATTCCGTGAGCAAACTGACACTTGGCTCCGTATTTGCAGGTGCCACTCTCCTCGTAAGTGCGGCACATTTCGGTTTTGTACCTGGTGGAGATGGGAGGGGAGGGGGCGAGGGACTTTGGAGATGACAGGGAGCAGGTGCTGATACTTAGACCGGGTGGGGGCATTAGAGGAGGGGTGGGGGGGAGCTGCTGCTCGCTGGACCCGAAGCTGCCAACATGGCCCTCTATCATGCTGATCGAACGGTCTACACGGAATGGGATGTTGTTGAGAGAGGAGCGGGGCAACTGTTGCTGATGTTTCAGGCTCCACTGCTGGTTAGCAGTGTTAGTAAGGGCCCAGTAGGCTGGCTCGCCGATTGGGTCCACAATGCTGCTGTTGAACTTTGAGTTGGGCAGGGTGACCGGGCATAGTGAATGTCTGCGCTGAAATCCCACGATGCGCTGCATCTGCGTGGTGGCTGGTGCGCCATCTGGCATGTCCAGACCACGGAAATTCTATCACACAAGAGAGGAATGAAGTCACATTCCAAGACCGGGGATTCAAGCCATGGTCAAGATAATAAAATGTAAATATATGCTGAACCAAATAAACTGTAAACTGCAATCAAACACAATAGCCCGAAAGTTTACTATAATGCGCTTGGTTTGGCAAGGAATGAATGACTAATGGATACCGTTATGCACGTGAATGAGAAAGTTTGAAGCCTTTTCTTTTTAGGAAAAAACTGATTAAAAGGTGCACATACGAATCCAAGTTAAAATGATAAAATGTTGTATTTTATTATTTACCATTTTAATTCCTCAGTATAACTTTCAGACATATCCTGCATAGCCTAATGTATTAACACACATTTAAAAACGTATTCTTACCTTGCAGAACTCATCCTCCAGTTCCAAAAACGGCGTTAGGAAGTCGGATGGCATTGTGCTGATGCCTCTGGCAGGTTATCCCACTTCACAGTAGAGTGTGTTGGTGATGGTGCAGGAAGACGCTCTAATCAAGCGCTTCTGAAGTTTCTCAGCCATCTGTTGGAATCCCAATAAATAGTTGAGGAGGCCTAGCTCCACCCACATTTTGGTGACAAGGCGTGTCTCGCGTGGAGGGGACTCCTCTTGAGTTGTAGTCATAGGCTTCTCTCCCCCCCCATTCACTTTGATACTCTAATCCGGAAACATTAAACAAACATGTCGAAGTTGAACATATAGGTCTTCTATAGCCTATAACTCATAGTTTAAATCTAATTCCAAAAAGCCACATATTTGCACTAGCGGTCTATTAGTGGGGTTAGTTATGTTGGTCTAAATAAATTGATATATGCCATAAATTAATTCATGATATATGATGTGGCTGTAAAGTGAAGCATCAATATAATTATTTGTTTGTTTTTATTGGATGTGACTGCTGCCGCATGCAATGGTGAGCACACGTTCACCTCTTTCACCCATTGAACTGTGGGTCATTATGGTCTAATATAATATGGGGATGTATTTTGTGTCTTACTTGGCACGTCAAAGGCCAAGATTTGAATATGAAACCATGTCTACAGGAGAGAGGAAATGTACAATGCCCTTCACCCATGATGTTATTTCAGGTATTCAGTTGTAAATGGACGCCATAACACAAGCACAAACCACAACAAGTGGCTGAGGGAGAGGAAGCAGTTGAACTGTTTGGGATTTTTGGAGGTAAAGTGATGGGAGTATTGTTTTGAATGTTTACAGGAAAAGAGAGGGCAGATGACACATTCACCTGTCTGGCAGACAACAGAGGTGGTTGTATGAAACACAATATGCTTCCTAACTATCCGAACCCTGCTGGCTGACTACAGGCTTATGTTCTCTTTTTCGAAACCTTATGCACAGAACAGAACACATTCTACCAGAGACCTTGGAGAAAAGTCCAACGAGACAGGTTTATTATGTTCACAGTAGGTGGGAGAGCATACTCAAACGTTTGAAAGATTGTGAAGGCAAATCCAAGGGCAAATTCTTACAAGGGATGGGAAAAGCTTACAAACTCCAACACTTTGAACGGCAACTTAATTCATTTGGTGTTTAGTTCACTACAGATGTACAACCTTAATTTGATCACACAAAGACGATCACAATTTGATCGTCTTTGAGGTTTAAAAAGGCCATTACAAAAATTACAATTAATTCGAATTCACATAATAATACACATTTCCTGTTGCTGCAGGATTACTTTCCTGCTCTAGAAAACTGCCTCAAATGAAGATCCTACATCTGTATTTCTCCTGATCTGTCATTGCATGAACGTAGGCCTCGTTCTGACTAGCTCTCTCCCTCCCTACCTGACATTTGATGATGCGGACTGAAAACAACCGTAAAACCTACATCATTATGCATAGTGCCTGAGTAAAAACATCTAAAACACTCTGTAAACATTTACGTAGAATCTTCAGTCAACAGAAAGCACTGTCCCTTTAAACCACTATGATGCCTTATCGTCAACAGTAGAGTCAACACTTCATACCATTCTGTAAGAACGGAGATAGGGCCCAGCAAAAAGTCTGCTCTCCCATGATGACACTTGTTTTGAAGTAGATAAGGAGGAGGGTTGTTTAATTAGGGCATGAAAAGACAAGCAACTGAAACCAGGGTTGCTGTTTGTCGAGTCACAGTGTCAGTAAAGCAGATTAAAGTCTATCTACACAATGAAGAGACAGTGTCAATTGTCTTTAGCGACAACAGTGAGAAAAAACTCACTATACTGCCAGGTGACAGTATATTGCTGTTTTAAGGACTGTCTGATGAGGGACTCTGATTCATAGTACTATAGGCTCATTTTAAATGCTATTTTATAGCTTTACCTCATGTCGGTATCTGTCTATTAGACATTGTGCACTCTACCACTCTCCTGAAGCGGTTTATTTTATCTTGTGTTGTTTTGTGAGGCTGTGGAGGTGGAGGGAAAGATGGAGGGGCATCCATAGCCTCCCAGACAGAGAGAAAAGAGACAATGATGGCCCAACTCTGAAAAGTGACAATTATCAAGGCACAATCAATGTCCTCCTGGAGGACTGGTATGGTTCCCCCAATTATGCTTGAGCGATGGTGCTCACTGGGCAACAATGGGATTATGCAGATGGACCCTTCTCCCTCTGATTGGCCATGCTGTATGTGATCCAAACCAGCAGGCCTCTGTCACAGATTCCTGTGCATGGATCTATAGGGGTGGATGGAGGGAAAGGGCTTTGTTAATGATTAGACAATCAGGTCACAATGGCAGAGCCATCACAGAAGAGGGAGTGCAATAGCTGCTAAAGTAAGCATCACACAAATGTCTCACATTTGCCTTTGACCCTCAATGGGTACGTCTCAGCTTCTTCATTGTGTCTGACTCCTGGGACCTTTTTTGTCTTAGTAAAGCAGCCCACTGATGCGTCTCCAAGCTGCTATTCAATAGACATACTCTTATGCAAAGCCGCAGCAACATTTTGCCAGTAAAATGTTGTGTTTTGGCCAGTAATTATTTATGACATTTATGACCACGGTGAGTGTTTCATGAGAATTACAGTGTGGGCACGGTTAAATAACTGTGATGCTCAGTGGTTGCCCGACAGCGTTTGTGGTCAGTTGCTGTAACTGTTTGGTCTTAGCCCTTATCTGCCCATAATCATGACTGCTAGATGTATTGTTTTTCTTGCAGGAAGGAATGACTTAGAAACTGATTCCGGTGTGCGGTGGCTGTTACGTAACCCACTGCCTGGCTATCAGGGCTGAGAGAGGTAAACGGTAGCAGTGAGGTTTTGGACCTGAACAGGACCTACTCCCCACATGAGATGAAAACAAGTGGGCAAAGCCTGATGGGCCGTTTTTATACAGGCAATACGGTTAACCGAGTCTGTGAATTGGTTTGTCAAATTTTAGCAGTTGTGGGCGACAGAGAACGGTCACATTGCAGAAGAGAAACTGTTGAAACTATAAATAAAATGCTTTTATGACAGGGAGACACATCTTGGCATGTGTTGCCTCGGCATGCTACTTCTCATTACACATAATATAATCTTGATGTTCTGACATGATTCTGTCAATTTAAAACATGTTTAAATAACATCATTGTATGTGATGATAATGAAGAAATGGTTAAAAAGTCACGATATGGTTATTCCAAGCCATAATTGCACGAGCATTACCGGCTAGCTTTCTTGTTGTTACAAAGGGAAGTCTTTTGCGGCTTGTGTCTGAAATGCCATCCACAGTGTCATTTATTAGTAATGCACAAACCATCCTGCTGCCCTTCCCTTTCCTTTTCCCTCTCCTCCTTTTTCTTCCCCCCTTTCACTGGATCTTCCAGTCCCCCCCCTTGACAGACCCAGAGCCTCTGTTGGAGCTCCAAACCCCGCCCCCACAGCCTTCGCCCCCCCAAACGATCCGGGCCTGCCTTCATTGTGCGGCCCTCACAAGAGGCCCTTTGTTGTGGCCCTACGTATGCCAGGACAGAAATACGCTATGCGGCTCAGATAAACATGTCCCTGGCAGTGGCCTGGCTGTAAACACGTCTGGAGCTCCGGAGGGCCGGATGGGGAAGGAGGACCATGCCAGGGCTCAGATGCCGGCCGGCCCGAGAGATAGCTCACCTTCTCAGCACAGTCAATAGCTACAGGAACAGGCACATATACCTGTAGGAAGAGGGCTCTTTCCTGTGTGTAAAGTCCTCAGAGATGTCCCTGTCTGTGTTGTTCTGGGGGACAGGATAACGTGAGGTTCCCACAGACATCCGCTCAGGGACAAACAAGCCCCTCATTTAACGCAGGCGCACAGTTTCACAGCAAACAGTCGTACACTCACACACAGGTGAAGGATTAGCTCATACAAACAACAATGTCAACAGAGCGGCAACAATTGTAAAACACCCTGACGTTGTTGGAGGTTCCCTATTTAGCATGTGTCAGGGATGTCCAGAACACATAGACAGACAGGAACTTCCCGGGCATTGACTTCCCTGTCCGGGTCCCTATTCTCTTCTGTGTGCATACACACGTGTGTTTGTTTCTGGATGCACTAGGGTTGGTATGATACGTGGTACATTTGAAAGGGAAACCAATGGCAACATCGATGTTAGGTCAGAGAGAGCATCAGGCGGTACGTTAAATCTCTTGTCAGTGTACGAATAAGAACTTAACTCCTTTAATCACAGAGATAGCCCCTGTCTACTGCATGTGTGGATGTTACATTTGAAGCTTAGCCATAATGGGCTAGTATATGTCCCAACATGTTGACTTCAAGAAGACCCAAACAAACACGTGATAAACTTTGAGAGTTGGGGGGAGTATTTCTGCAACACAAGTTATGTGTTACTCCCTCTACTGGCATTGGTAACCACTTATCAATATCATCTTATGTGTGCCAAGCATCCCTTTAGATGGAAGCCTCCATTAAATGCTTGGATGTAATAAGTGTATGAGACTCAGAATGGCAAGTCCACCTGTAACGATTTCTCGCCTCCGCTACGTCTGAAGAGGAGGAGTAGGGATCAGACCAAAATGCATGCGTGTTGTGAAGACATGATGAATATTTATTAAAGCAAAGACGAACACGAAAAAACACTTGAAAAATTACAAAACAACAAAACGACGTAGACAAACCTGAACGTGAGAACTTACAATATAACACGAAGAACGCACGAACAGGAACGGACTAACCAAACAAACGAAAACGAAACAGTCCCATGTGGTGCCACAGACACAGGAACAATCACCCACAAACAAACAGTGAGAACAGCCTACCTTAATATGGTTCTCAATCAGAGGAAACGTCAAACACCTGCCCCTAATTGAGAACCATATCAGGCCACACATTTAACCCCACATAGAAACACATAACATAGACTACCCACCCAGCTCACGTCCTGACCAACTAAACACATACAAAAACAAGGAAAACAGGTCAGGAACGTGACACCACCCTAGGAAAACAATATGGAGATATTGGTAAGGGCATGACACCACGCATATGCACATTTTTAGGCAATAGATGGGCCACACTGACGATTTAGCTCAGCAAACCCTTCCTGAGCCTTCCCTACCTGGCCTTTCTCACTGACGATTTAGCTCAGCAAACCCTTCCTGAGCGTTCCCTACCTGGCCTTTCTCATGGATTGTGTGTCAATTGGGGCATTTCCATATTCAGGTGGACTTGAATGGGTGTGAATGGCTCTGTTTGCATAGGTAGTGCCTATTGTTGTCACCCAGTGTTGTATGGTGGTCCCAGTAGGGATCACAGAAGGCTATCTCACTCTATGCACTGTATGTAAGCATGCGCCTATGTGGGATTTAACAGCAATGCATAGAAGGTCAATTGTGAAATAATTTGTGTTATCCCTACACTGCAAAACAAACTCTCCTACAAATATTTCCTGGCAGTCAATAGGCTAGAATTTTTGACAGCCTCTTATTGGTAAGGGAAGTACCTCCCCTCCAAATATGTAAATGTAACTAGTACATTGCAGTCATTATTGTAACTTAAAGTATAAAAAGAGTTACTAAACATGCAAATATTTTATTTTGAGGTTTCAGATGGGGGTCCTCCTCATATCAGTGTTTTAGTGGTGTGTTAAAAATGACAAAGGCACTGAACTTTGATGATCAGCAAATGGGGTGACAATCATGTGCCAATGCTATGTGTGAACACTTCCACCGAGCCATCATACCACCGTTTGTAGGTCCTGTGCTTTGTGGTATGTTGTCAATTTGAAATGTTATATTATAATATTAATGTTATTGAATATTATGTTATATCATATGTTTCACTGGTGTGCATAAATGAGGTCTGTCTATCCCTTTCAAGTTTTCTTTTTACACATTAACATTTAGAACTGGATCAACAGATTTATTCAACTGTCCACTCAATCACAGAACCCTGTCACACTTTTCACACCACAAACATACAGCAGGATGACGTTTATTGTCATGAGTCTTGTCCTGGAGGCAGAACTGAGTGATTTTCCCTTCGATAGGCAAGCTGCAAAGTCACAATTGGCTGCTGTATATTATATAAATTCATGAAAGCGAACATTTGTTTTTTGGTCTTAACTCATGGTTAGGGTTAGACGTTATGGTTAGCAGTGTGGTTGAGATTAGGTTTGTGGCTGTGCCAACTAGTGACCACTCTGCAGAGCTGCATCCAGAACAAGAATCATGACAAAAAACTCTCACCTGCAAACATATGACCTTCGATGATGTGAAGCCCTACAAAGCTCCTCTGGCTTTTGCTACACAACACTACCCTTCTTCCATCTCGCTCTCCCTTTTCTCTCCTATTCTCCAGGCCTTCTTTCACAGTTCCCCAGATTCTTTACTTTCAGCCCCCCTCCTTCCACTCCACTTCCTAAAGTGTTTTCCAACCCCCCCCCCCCATCAGGAATAATGACAGCCCCTCCCATCACAGTAGCCCTAGCTTCCTCTATTTCCAGTAAAAGCGTGACAAGGCACTGTGGAATGTGTTTGGACAAGAGCCAAGGAGGTGGCTGCACACGCACGCACACACACACACACACACACACACACACACACACACACACACACACACACACACACACACACACACACACACACACACACACACACACACACACACACACACACACACACACACACACACACTGCTTTCACAGAAGTGTATAGACACCAAAGTGCCACCCCCTCATCCTCTCGTCTCTTTCCCGCCAGACCCTTTCCCGTTTCCAAGAAACAGCTCCAGCCTGGCTGGACTCAGTTTGTGGGGCCTCCCTGCCGTATCCTGCAAACTGCTGCTTGCTGTGACACAACACTGCTGACCATGGAGGACCGAGACGACTCTGGTTGGTTTACAATATGCTTGTTGTGGTGGTGGAATTGCAGATTTGATTTCATAAAAACAAACATTTTAAATAAGCAATTGCTTTCCCACATATCTGTCTGCATTATTGAGACAAACTGTTCACTATGCAGGCCTTTTTGGCGGACAAATCGGTAACATCAAAGTTAGCAATGGAAACCCACGCTCCGTGAACAGCAACACAAGGGAACACAAGACATCAGCCACAAAATTGTCAAAAAATATTTTTTAATCATGCCCCTAAACCAGCAAATGTCCATCTGCACAGGGACCCTGGCTCAAACCTCCACGCGGTTGCTTTTCACAACTGGTGTACTTCAGTTAAGGCACTCTGTGCTCGCGCCATTATTGAGGACTGGTGCTGTCTGGAGCGCTTACACAGAGTCTGGGTTCCCTGGGTGTGAGAATCAGTGAGGTGTTGTTTGGTGCTAAAGGAGACCAGTCTCCTTCTCCTGAGCAGCTGTTGCTGTTATTCTAATGGGGGCCTGTCTCTCTGTCTGTGCCAGTCTGTTCTTTCATCGCCCTCAGCTGTTGATAGCACGTTCCCTTTCCTGTTAAGGCCCCAAAGTGACAGGCCAAGTTTGTCAGATGGCCATGTGATGTGCTTTCGGGAGTTGGACACTGTGACTTCAGAGTCAAATTGCAGACTGCCCACATGGTGCAAATCAGAGAGATTACAGTTTGCCGTTAAACACCACTGAGGATTTTGTTATGACGTTGATAAAGGTTACTTGATCTCTCAGCATTCTATTTGGCTGTTACACATTCACGAACAGATGCAAGAGTAATCCAGCATCATTTGGGTCTGACTATTTGGGACATAGCAATGACCGTAAGTCAAATAAATAACAGACAACAGAATAAGATACAACTCGCTAGCAGAGCAGTCCCCTGTGGTTTCGAAGTGACTGTATTGCAGCAGTGGCAGTTATGAATCTGCTAGTACTACCGGAGGAAACGCCTCATCTCAGGAAAAGTGCACATCTAAAATAACAGTTAGGAGTGTTCAACGGTGTCCCCTAGAGCAGGGGGCTCTTAAACTGTTTCTGCTTGATACCCAAATGAGAAATTGACCTTCTCCATGAGCCAAAATCATCCTCCGTTGACACAAATTAAGAAGACATAGTGTGTGATTATAGATTTATTCTCATAACTCATGACCCACCTCTATCATGCCCAGGGCCCACTTTGGGTCCCGACCCATAGTTTAAGAAACCCTGCCCTAAAGAGATTCTGTTTTTTTTTACCTTTGAATGATGTCTGTGCTCTGATAAAGCCTATCTGTGTACACAGGCTACAGACCATGTATGTGTTTAGTCAGTGTAACCGTAGTCAGTTAGTGTAAGAACACTAACCAGCCAACTATGGCTGTCAGAATGGTGGAGTTGTGAACATTCATCATATTCCCCATAAATGGCATTAATATACAGTGCATTGTTGCCTATGAGAATTCCCGACCCCTTTTTCCTGTGTGCTAAGCATGAATGATGTATGTAGTTAGGCTGGTTAGGCTAATCCAGCATTTTCGTCATGCTAATCTTTCATGCCTCTCCTTCTCCAAACAGCACCTTACTAGAAAGTGGGTTTAACAAATGTGAACAGTGAAACCGAATAACACTGAATAACCAAATAATACTGAATTCCTTTAAGTATTACATTCGGGAAGTTTAGAGGAAGCACAATCATAACTTATATACCAAATGGAACATTTGACTGTCTTGAAGACGTGTTTTGTCTTCAAGTCGGTCAAGTCAGTCGATGCCTGAGTGCATGAGAGAGGACATGGATGAAAAGTTATACACTGAGGGGATTTAATTGTTATTCTTTACGAAACTAATGAGAGTGCACCTGGACATACTACATTATGAAAGTTATTATTATTTTCTCTGGCTTCCGCCGAGGTGACTTCATATTTGGTTTAAAATATATCCTCCAATATGTATTTTCTTTGAAAGTCCCCGGCCGCCTGGCCCGTTGCTTGGTACTTGTTCCAAATGTTTGGAATGTCAACATTACATCCAAAGTAAAAAAAACACTGGATAGAACATGTGGGGTTAGTAAACGTGGGCTCTCGACATGTGCCAGACATTCTCAATAGCTATCCTTTTAAACGCTGTGTATAACCCCCTCTCCAGGTGGGGTTGGGAACATATTTGACTTTGGGCCTCTCTGTTTCTATCCTGGAGGCCTGCGTGTGGCAGCCACCTCTAGCTGAGGCCAAGGTCAACATATTCCCTCATAGCCTTCACTGGTCCTGCCTCATAGGGCTCTGAAGGGGGCCGTACAGTGAAAAGTCAACACAGGCCTTTTACAGTTAATGTTGTCATTACTGTCCCAAAGCGGAGGGTTAGGGGGGCACCTCGTAACTCAACACCAGTTGCAGAGCAGGGACTTTAAAGTAAGGTGGTGTGGAAGGGAAGGGTGGGGTTCTTTAACCCTTTTAAATGAGCTCAGCATTTGAGATTAATAGGCTAGTAAAATGATGGAGCGCCTGGCTGTGGGATAGTTTGTAAGTCCGAGTGGTTTGGGGCATATAGGGGATGGTGGTCTGTACAGTCACACGTGCCTCCTGTCAGCAGGTCCCCAGTCGCAAGCACCTGGTGACATAATTGCTGGGTGGTAGACTGGGGGCTAGACCGGGTGATGGTGCGGTCTAAGGGCTGGAGCTCTGGTCTGGTTGCTCCGCTTCACCCCCATGGCTGCCCAGACACACACACACAGACAAGCAGACAAACTTGGCTTTCTTACAGAAAACACAACCACTTCTGTTTGTTTTTGTTTGTTTACATGTCCTTTTCACAAATTTCTGACTTTGTATGAATGACGACATACAGTATGATCGAGCTTCCTGGACACATGATGAGAGTCGACATACTGGTAGGAGTAGCGTTTTACACAAACACACATGCAAACACATACAAGTTAAATGCACAAAGTCACCCTTTCTCCCATGAGTACACACACGCGCACGCACCCTCTATTTTGCCTGATTATATATTACCATTAACCTGTCATAAATGGAGAACGTATGTTGATTTTCTGAATTGTGTCATCTGGATGTGGTGGAATGTCAGAGTAGAGGGGTTACAGAATGTGAAGGCTTGTGGTGCTGATAACAGGTTCCCCTCTATGCCCACTTCCATTCGCTCAAATTGATATCCACTGTGCAAGATGTTGTGGTTAGCCCAGCCGTAACGGGTGATGCCTCGGGGCAAACGGCTCCAACCACTGTCAGTTAGCGCTACAACAACGTCGCTGGGAGTGGGTTAACCTCTAGGTTTGTGTAGACCAGAGAAGTTTGAACACGTCAAAGTCAAGTCACATAAAGCTGTCTGAGGTGATTCCAAATGAACATAAAGATGTCCTGTTACAACTACTTATAGCATAATCATTTATTTAAATCAGACACACAGAATAATTGTTTTTTGAGGATATCTACAAAAAAGACTGACCAAACATTCTAAAATAGTATTACGCTATTTGTACAGAAGATGAGGACACCCATGACAGAACAATGCTTGCCATGACCGAAACAGGCTTGAGATGTATAGAACAGATAACAGGAAGGAAGAAAATGGGATGAATACAAGGACAGCAAAAAAGAGTGTAACATCGAAACAGAGAATTCGCAGAGTGGTTACTGTGGAAGATGGCTGGGGACGCATGGGCCGACTGAATGACGCCTGTTGTCGAGAGGAATACATCTGTCTCTTTCACAGCGGGAGCTGCAGCAAAGCATGGTTTTGTTCTGACACTCAACATGCCTCCAGCCAAGTTCACAGCCCTCATCCTAATCACGTTATGGTACGAGCCCGCGTGCTCTGGGTTCGACTCAGACCTTCCCTTCCCACAGTTGCCTAAGGAGATCTGCTTTTATTAGTGTCGTGTTGCACCAACTTCCTCTTTGTGCGGTCTGTGTGTAACTGCCTGTAACTGTAGCGCGCCAACCTCAGCTCCCCCTCCTCACATACCTCCGGAGTGGAGTGGACAGCTGCTGCCTGTATGGGTGAGATTGCCCAAAAAGGAGAGTTAATCAATGTTAACACTGGGCATTGATAGTATTACACTATTCTACAAGAAGTGGTTTTAAGAAAGGGGATTCCATTTGCAATTAGATGAGACATGAACACGCTTTTGTCTGTGGTACAGCATATAATATATTTTGTATTTCTGGTACTTGTACGGCAGAATATATTCTGGCATATGTCATGCTGTAGCGATACTGTATGTATGAGTTGTTGGATGATAACAAGGTTATGCCTCTTTTGCTTTCCTGACATTTAGCCCAGGTCCAATGAAATGTGGGTGGGCTTCAGCTACAAGGTCTGTGAGTTAGCTTACCTATGGACCTTTCCCATCTGGCAAAGCAGCATTTCATATTTCAGGCTGGAACTATCAACACCAGAGCTGCTGACTGACAAGAGTGAGCTCAAATATTTGATATCTGAGGTTGGGAAACGGTAGGCTACGATTGCTCCCATGGTGGACATATCTGGTGTAATGCGTGACTGGCAGTAATGTGTGTAACGTTTAATGGTTCGCACTGACATGATGTGCGCATGAAATATACTCTGTCTCTCTGAAGCACAGTATCTGAATTGTGCAATAGCAAGTACAGTATCTGTATTTTTCACCACGTCAAAATGATGTTTAATCTAACACATTGTTTGGCTAACAGCATAACAAAAACCTTGTTCTTTCCGTATAATGTTGAATGACAGTTAAAATTGAAGGGAGGTTATTGGCTTGAACTATTTCTCAAACCACATTTATAGATATTTGGTTCTTTCCCAACCGAGTAACCCCTTGAAATATAATATAACCTGCAAAGTAAGTGAGCTGACAATCTTGTATTTAATTCAGATGACTATCACATGAAAAGACTATTAGAAAAGGAAAAAGGGTTCCCTGAAAGGACTCCTGTTCTGAAGACAAAAAGCTTGAGAGGCGAATGCTTCTAGAGTGCCCTTGTCTCCGCTTCTCTTTCCACTTTTTCTTCTTCCACAAGACTGGGGAGCCTGCACAAGAGCAGAACAGAGCAACAAGAAGGCCGCCATTCACCACTCATTTTCAATTAAGTTCATTATCTGTTGCTTAATTACCCGCAGGGCCCTTCCACAATAGCATTGGCTGTACTGGGAAAAAAATGACTTTACATAAATCTCTAAAAACAACAAGCCCTACAACAAGCATTCTCTCCCAAAGGGGAATGCTGAATAATGAAAAGCCGCCATTTAGCTGTGTCCTCTTAGGACCTTGTCACACTGAGGAGCTCCATACAATGATGTATTCACCGCAGCGGGTTCTCCAATGCTGGGTCCTGGGACCCCCTCTTTGTTTGTTATGATCAGAAACTCGCCCCCAGAGCACGTCTGTTTCCCAGCAGCCTCTTCACTGCCCCTCTGGCCCTAGCTATGCTACAGGGCTCACTTGGGGACAATTGGTGTTTGTGGTGTTTGTGTATGCATGGGCATTAGGTGACATTTGCTCCTACTCCCTAGCAACCGACTTGTGGCCTTAGTTTGCTATTCATTTAGGAGGTTTCTTCCAATGACTTGGCATCTCATTTTTTAAATACCCTTTACTCCTCTACCAACCCCCATTAATCGCCTCCTCCCCAGCCTATTCTCCCTGCCAGTCCCACTGGCTCTGTCCACACAAAGGCCCACAATGGCTTTCTCTAGCCCTAACGTGCCAGGAGGACTATAGTTTTAGGACAGCTTGACCCATCACTAGGTACAAAGTGGACCATGATCTGAGAAGACCGTGAGAAAAGTGGCAAGATTGTTTGTGGATTGCGACTAAGTGTGTTAGCTATAGAGTATGTACGGTGGGGGATTCGTTGAATGATGGGTGTTATAGTTGAGTTTTTATGATGCAAAGCCACAAACGTTTAGAGGGTGTTTGATGTAAAAGACAAAGAGTTCTTGATGTTCCGTTTTTTTTTTTTTCCTTCTCTCTTCCTTCTATGCTCTTTTATTATACTTTTCTTTGTCTACACTTCTCTAGTGCCTGGGGTTTTGTGGTAATGTTGTCTGTTGGTTGTACTTTTAGAAATGATCAAACGTTTCCAAGCAACAGTAGATTTCTTCAGCACTACGAGATTACGGAAATAATACACTGCATTAATTAGACAAGATTATTCTGTGTGTTTGATTAACATCAATGCTCTGGCTTATTAAATGGGTCATCAATTCATGCTCACTCTAGATGGGAACACATGCAGTATAGAATATACTAGCCTGCTCCACTCCCTCTCTGTTCCCAATAGTCCCACATCACCTTTCTCTATTCCCCTTTCTAACAACTCTCTCTATCCCCCTTCTATTCCTCTCACTAGCAGCTATCTCTATCCCCCTCTCTACTCCTCTCTCACATCTGCACTCCCTCTGAATTTCATGGTCCGGCAGCGCATTGAGTCGGCAGCACAAAGCTGGGAGCCACGGCAACACTGCAGTCCTTGGGGGCGATGACCCCTGACCTCTCACAGCTGTTTTTCTGCACCAGCACCTATCCCACAATCCCCCCCCTTTTTTTCACTCCAGGGGTGAAGGTCACGAAAGGGGAGAACAAGGAGCTGAGTCTTCAGAGCCCAAAACCCAGGCCGGCGTGTGAATGCTCAAAAGCTGACATTCTATGCCAAACAATCTCACAGGAAAGCACAGAGAAACAGTCAGGGAGATTCGGCATCTTTGACCTCTTGGGCAGAGTGGGAGAGTTAATGTCCATATAATTTCAGAGTTCCTCTTCCATTCAAACTTTGATACTGTCGATTCCATCAACTTTTTCCAATTGAAATAGTAGTAGTCTTTTGTTCTTTGTTTATATCAGTTTGAATTGTTAAAGGGATAGTTTGGGATTTTGCATGCATGCAGATCCTGAAGACTTCAAGTCTTTGCACTGAGCTAGTTAGCATTGGCTCGTAAAACTACCTCTGACTTCCTTCATACTTGACATAGAGAAATAAAAATGGTATCCACAAGTTCATCTGACACTGGGGAAGTATACTATAGGTAAAGGGCTTCATTGCCAAAGTCCCGAACTATCCTGTTAAGTTAGTTTAAATTGTTATTGTGTTGTCTAATCTTAGCAAGGAAAATATCATTGAATATGAAACAGTATATTCATATTAAATATTGAAATATCTTCAAACACACAATAAAAAGGAGAGATGAAGAAGTAATTAGAAAATAACTAGGCAATTAATTTGACTTTCATGTGTCCTTGTTCAATTCTTGTAGAATTCATGTCTCGCCCATTAAAATGGGAATTCTTCCCTGAGCTTGATTGAACAGCTAATTTTGTGCATCTGCAGAGTAATGAAAGACACAATAGCTCTGATTTATATTGATATTTTCTTTCCTTCTCTCCTTTTCTCTCCTTTTCTTCATCTGTCTCTCACAGAAGGATGCTTCACCTGCAATTGGGTTCCCACACTTGCTCAGTCTGCTCCCACACCATGTGATCAACACTTGCTGTTCGTGTTTTATGTGTTATCTGTCTTTTCTAGTTCTCTAGTTTAGCAGAGTTTGGAGTTTTGCAGAGTTTGAAATTGTGCTTTTACATATTTTCGTAACGCTTTCATCATCAGTATCTGGTATTCTGTACCACATGCATTTCCTTCAGCAAAGAAATGTCGTATTGATGCTGAATGTGTCATTCAGTTAACATACTACTCCAGTCTTCTTGTCTTTCTAGCAATAACTCACTTTCTATTTATTCTAATGTCTTCTTATACTTCTCCCTTGTGTATACCCCTTTCAATCCTGCAATACTCTTTACATTTTTTATTTATTTTTAAAACAAATTCTTGCATCCAATACGAGTCTCTGCACTGGACACTGTGAATGTAGGCAGAGCAGTACTAACCTTCTCTATACCCCTCAGGCCCCCACACCAACTCTCCTCACCCAAGCTCCCAAGGGACAGGGACAATGCAGCAGCCCCCTGCGACAGTGTAACAGTCTGCCCCCCCCCATTTCAATTTCATTTCCACAACAAAGCAGGTCAGAAGATTCTCACGCTGCTTGGAGCCTGCCATCCAATGCTGAAGATTGGTCCTGCCACTCTAAACACGCGCACGCACACACACACACACACACACACACACACACACACACACACACACACACACACACACACACACACACACACACACACACACACATACACACATACACACATACACACATACACACACACATACACACACACTGTAGTATTTGTCTTGCTAAGATGACACCGAAGAGCATGGCTGACATTTTACATGCCCGTAACCAATTGTGCTATTCTGTTAGTTTTTTTGCGTTATTTGTAACTTATTTTTTAACTTATTTTCTACAATAATGTTGCTGCTACTGTCTCTTATGACCAAAAATAACTTATGGACATCAGAACTGGGATTACTCACCACGAACTGGAAGAAGCTTTTTCCTTTAACGAGTCCGACGAGAAGGATATACTGATCTCCTGGGAACAGGCCCAAATCCCCGTCATTTGCGTGAAGAAAAGATGGAGGAAAAGAGGACGCAGATCAGGCTGCCTTTTGAGAATCCGTAGGCGAGCGAGTAAACTCCCACTGCCATCAATTCTACCTGCTAACATGCAACCATTGGAAAATGAATTTGATGACCTATGATTACGATTATCCTACCAACGGGACATTAAGAACTGTAATATCTTATGTTTCACATAGTCGTGGCTGAACGACGACACAGATAATATATAGCTGGAAGGATTTTCAATGCACCGGCAGAACAGAGAAGCTACTAGGGACTGACATTTCGATGGCAGACTGGGAAGATAGCTTGGAGTATATCCACACCTGCTCCATTAACTCCAGACATCGGCTCATACAATTCAAGGTATTACACAGATTACACTATTCCAAAACCAAACTGCATAGGATATTTCCTGATACATCCCCTTTGTGTGATAAATGTCAGGCTGCACAGGGTACACTTCTCCACTGCTTTGCCCTATGCTCTAGCTTGCATGGTTACTGGTGTGGAATTTTTAGGATCCTCTCTGAAGTTCTGGAGACTTCAATTGACCCAGACCCGCTTCTGATAATCCTGGGAGTGTCTGATTCCCTAATCGGACTAACCAACCCCCAAAAACAACTCATCTCTTACAGTCTCATTTCGGCAAAAAAACTAATCTTGTTGTTCTGGAAAAAGAGGGAAGCGCCCACTACCAAATTATGGCTCAGCGAATTGGCAAACACTGTACACTTAGAAAGGATTAGATATATTCTGAACAATAAATTATTAACATTTGATCAAATCTGGCAGCCTTTCCTCTCTTACTTGGACCATTCGGCGCTGTGAATTTGTACTTTTTAACGCACTCTCCATTGTAATATTTTAATCCACCTCTGGGCAGCACGTGCTGGCACCGCCACCCGAGCAGCGGGGAGGGGTATAAGGGGAAGGGATAAGGGGGGGGAGGGATAAAGGGGGGGAATAAGGGGGGGTGACACCCACCCTCTTTCTTTCTACCTGTCCTTGTTTTGTATGTCTTGTTTTGTAATAATTGTTTTGTACCCAGAACTCTGGATCTTTTTATTTCTGTCTGCTCTTTTATGTTTAGTTAAAAATTGTATACCTGCCTTTCATACCTATACACCATTCCTGTGTGTGTTCAATAAAAATATTTGAACGATGAAAAAAAAAAAAAAAAAAAAAGAACAGAGAAGCTACGTCTGGTAAGACGAGGAGTGGAGGTGTGTGTCTTTTTGTCAATAACAACTGGTGTGCGATGTCTAATATTAAAGAAGTCTCGAGATATTGCTCGTCTGAGGTAGAGTACCTTATGATAAGTTGTAGACCACACTATCTACAAAGAGAGTTCTCATCTATATTATTCGTAGCCGTCTATTTACCACCACAGACCGATGCTGGCACTAAGACTGCACTTAACAAACTCTATAAGGCCATAACCAAACAAGAAAATGCTCACCCAGAAGCGGTATTCCTAGTGTTCGAGGACTATAATGCAGGCAAACTTAAATCAGTTTTACAATTTTTTTACCAGCATGTCACATGTGCAAACAGAGGAAAAAAACACTAGACCACCTTTACTCCACACACAGAGATGCATACAAAGCTCTCCCCCGCCCTCCATTTGGCAAATCTGATCATAATTCTATCCTCCTGATTCCTGCTTACAAGCAAAAACTAAAGCAGGAAGTACCAGTGACTCACTCAATACGGAAGTGGTCAGATGACACGGATACTACGCTAAAGGACTGTTTTGCTAGCACAGACTGGAATATGTTCCGGGATTCATCCAATGGCATTGAGGAGTATACCACCCCAGTCATCGGCTTCATCAATAAGTGCATCGACGATGTTGTTCCCACAGTGACCGTACGTACATATCCCAACTAGAAGCCATGGATTACAGGCAACATCCACATCGAGCTAAAGGCTAGAGCATCCGCTTTCAAGGAGCCGGACACTAATCCGGACCCCTATAAGAAATCCCGCTATGCCCTCAGACGAACCATCAAACAAGCAAAGCATCAATACAGGATTAAGATTGAATCCTACTACACCGTCTCTGATGCTCATCAGATGTGGCAGTGCTTGAAAACTATTACGGACTACAAAGGGAACTCCAGACGCGAGATACCCAGTGACGCGAGCCTACCAGACAAGCTAAATGCCTTTTATGCTCGCTTCGTGGCAAGAAACACTGAAGCATGCACGAGAGTACCAGCTGTTCTGGATGACTGTGTGATAACTCTCTCGCTAGCCAATGTGAGCAAGACCTTTAAACAGGTCAACATTCACAAAGTCGCGGGGCCAGATGGATTACCAGGACGTGTCCTCAAAGCATGAGCGGACCAACTTGCAAGTGTCTTCACAGACATTTTCAACCTCTCCCTGACTAAGTCTGATATACCTACATGTTTCAACAAGACCACCATAGTCTCTGTGCCCAAGGAAGCGAAGGTAACCTGCCTACATGATTACCTGTAACGGCAGATTTCCTCCTCTTCGTCTGAAGAGGAGGTGTAGCAGGGATCGGACCAAGACGCAGCGTAGTTAGTGTCCATGTTTTAATAATAAACAACTGAACAAGACACAATACAAAATAACAAAAGTGAATCTAACCGAAACAGTCCTATCTGGTGCAATGAACACAAAGACAGAAGACAACCACCCACAAACCCCAACACAAAACAGGCTACCTAAATATGGTTCCCAATCAGAGACAATGACAAACACCTGCCTCTGATTGAGAACCATACTAGGCCAAACAACAAACCCAACATAGAAACACAACATATAGATAACCCACCCAACTCACGCCCTGACCACACTAAAACAAAGACAAAACAGAGGAAAATAAAGCTCAGAACGTGACATTACCGCCCTGTAGCACTCACATCCGTAGCCATGAAGTGCTTTGAAAGGCTGGTCATGGCTCAAATCAAAAGCATCCTCCCAGATACCCTAGACCCCCTCCAATTCTCATACCGCCCCAACAGATCCCCAGATGACGCAATCTCAATCGCACTCCACACTGCCCTTTCCCACCTGGACAAATAAAACACCTATGTGAGAATGCCGTTCATTGACTACAGCTCAGCGTTCAACACCGTAGTGCCCACGAAGCTCATCACTAAGCTAAGGACCCTGGGACTAAACAACTCCCTCTGCAACTGGATCCTGGACTTCCTGCCGGGCCACCCCCAGGTGGTAAGGGTAGGCAACAACACATCTGCCACGCTGATCCTCAACACTGGGGCCCCTCAGGGGTGTGTACTTAGTCCCCTCCTGTACTCCCTGTTCACCCACAACTGCGTGGCCAAACACGACTCCAACATCATCATTAAGTTTGCTGACAATAAAAAACAGTGGTAGGCCTGATCACTGACAACGATGAGACAGCCGATAGGGAGGAGGTCAGAGAACTGGCAGTGTGGTGCAAGGACAACAACCTCTCCCTCAATGTGAGCAAGACAAAGGAGCTGATCGTGTACTACAGGAAAAGGCGGTCCGAACAGTCCCCCATTAACATCAACGGGGCTGTAGTGGAGCGGGTCGAGAGTTTCAAGTTCCTTGGTGTCCAAATCACCAACAAACTATCACGGTCCAAACATACCAAGACAGCCATGAAGAGGGCAAGACAGAACCTTTTCCCCCTCAGGAGACTGAAAAGATTTGGCACGGGTCCCCAGATCCTCAAAAAGTTCTAGGGCTGCACCATCGAGAGCATCCTGACCGGTTGCATCAGTGCCTGGTATGACAACTGCTCGGCATCTGACCGTAAGGCGTGTAGTGTAGAGTGTAGTGCGTACCCCCCGTACATCACTGGGGCCAAGCTTCCTGCAATCCAGGACCTATATAAGGACCTCTATAGTCAGAGGAAAGCCCATAAAATTGTGAAAGACTCCAGTCACCCAAGTCAAAAACAGTTTTCTCTGCTACCGCACGGCAAGCGGTACTGGAGCACCAAGTCTGGGACCAAAAGGCTCCTTAACAGCTTCTACCCCCAAGCCATAAGACTGCTAAATCAATGTAATTCAATGGCCACCGGACTATTACATTGACCCCCCCCCCCCCCCCCCCCCTCCATTTATTTTGTACACTGCTGCTACTCACTGTTTATTATCTATGCAATGTCACTTCACCCCTAACTACATGTACAAATTACCTCTAATCTGTACCCCCCACATACTGACTCGGTACCTGTACCCCTGTATATAGCCTCATTATTGTTATGTTATTGTGTTACTTTTGATTATTTTTTATCTTTTGTTTATTTGGTAAATATTTTCTTAACTCTTCTTGAACTGCACTGTTGGTTAAGGGCTTGTAAGTTAGCATTTCTCGGTAAGGTCTACACTTGTTGTATTTGGCGCATGTGACAAATAAAGTTTGATTTGATTTTGATTTGAATTACTATATTCATATGCTTGTATTCACTGTAGTATTTTTGCAGACTTTACTGTAGTATTCACTGTAGTATTTATTGTAGTGTTTTTGCGGACATGACTGTAGTATTTGCTGTAGTGTTTTTGCGGACATGACTGTAGTGTTTTTGCGGACATGACTGTAGTATACTGTATTACTTGCTGTCGTGTTTTTGTTTTATTATCTTTGACATAGAAGTCTCCATATCCTGTAGGTAGGTAGGACTGGAGTCTGAACGGATTGTTCAGAGCTTCTGCTCTTTTCTATAACCTGTAGGGAACACAATATATGGTCTATACTTGGCATGTAGGGGGCAGCAGGTAGCCTAGCATAAGCACTACACGAACAAGGCATTCCACAGTTTATAGTATAGGGCTCGGAAATATGTCCTAAAAATCATATCCCGTTTTTTTGATTCACAATATATATACATTACCAGTCAAAAGATTGAACACAGCCACTCATTCAAGGGTTTTCCTTTTTTTGGACTATTTCCTACATTGTAGAATAATAGGGTGTAACGTCCTGACCAGAGTTCTTATGTGTTTTGCTTGTTTAGTGTTGGTCAGGACGTGAGCTGGGTGGGAATTCTATGTTGTGTGTCTAGTTTGTCTGTTTCTGTGTTCAGCCTAATATGGTTCTCAATCAGAGGCAGCTGTCAATCGTTGTCCCTGATTGAGAATCATATATAGGTGGCTTGTTTTGTGTTGGGGGTTGGTGGGTGATTGTTTCCTGTCTCTGTGTTTGTGTTCTGCACCAGATAGGTCTGTCTCGGTTTTCACATTTGTTGTTTTGTATTGTTGTAAGTGTTCACAGTTCGTTTTATTAAATATGTTGAACACTAGCCGCGCTGCATTTTGGTCCTCTCCTTCATCCCAGGAAGAAAACCATTACATAGGGAAGACATGAAAACTACGAAATAACACATATGGAATCATGTAGTAAGAAAAAAAGTGTTAAACAAATTAAAATATTTTAGATTTTAGATTTTTCAAAGTAGCCACCCTTTGCCTTGATGACAGCTTTGCACACTGTTGAAATTCCTCAACCAACTTCATCTGGAATGCTTTTCCAACAGTCTTGAAGGAGTTTCCACATATGCTGAGCACTTGTTGGCTGCTTTTACTTCCCTCTGCTGTCCAACTCATCCCAAACCATCTCATTTGGGTTGAGGTCGGGTGATTGTGGAGGCCAGGTCATCTGATGCAGCACTCCATCACTCTCCTTCTTGGTCAAATAGCCTTTACACTGCCGGGAGGTGTGTTGGGTCATTGTCCTGTTGAAAAACAAATGATAGTCCCTCTAGGCGCAAACCAGATGGCATGGCGTATCGCTTCAGAATGCTGTGGTAGCCATGCTGCTTAAGTGTGCCTTGAATTCTAAATAAGTCACAGACAGTGTCACGAGCAAAGCACCCCATGCCATCACACATCCTCCTCCATGCTTCACGGTGGGAACCACACATACGGAGATCATCCGTTCACCTACTCTGCATCTTACAAAGACACGGCTGTTGGAACCAAACATTTGTAATTTGGACTCATCAGACCAAAGGACATATTTCCACCGGTCTAATGTCCATTGCTCGTGATTCTTGGCCCAAGCAAGTCTCTTCTTCTTATTGGTGTCCTTTAGTAGTGGTTTCTTGGCAGCAATTCGACCACGAAGGCCTGATTAACGCGGTTTCCTCTGATGTTGAGATGTGTCTGTTACTTGAACTCTGTGAAGCATTTATGTGGGCTGCCATTTCTGAGGCTGGTAACTCTAATAAACTTATCCTTTGCAGCAGAGGTAACTCTGGGTCTTCCTTTCCTGTGGCGGTCCTCATGAGAGACAGTTTTATCATTGATGGTTTTTGTGACTGCACTTGAAGAAACGTTCAAAGTTTTGATTGCTTTAATACCTTCATGCCTTAAAGTAATGATGGACTGTCAGTTATCTTTGCTTATTTGAGCTGTTCTTGCCATAATATGGGCTTGGTCTTTCATCAAATAGGGCTATCTTCTGTATACCACCCCTACCTTTTCCCAAAACAACTGATTGGCTCAAACACATTAAGAAGGAAAGAAATTCCACAAATTAACTTTTAACAAGGCACACCTGTTAATTGAAATGCATTCCAGGTGACTATCTCATGACGCTGGTTGAGAGAATGCCAAGAGTGTGCAAAGCTGTCATCAAGGCAAAGGGTGGCTACTTTGAAGAACTAAAATGTAAAATGTATTTTGATTTGTTTAACAGTTTTTTGGTGACTACATGAGTCCATATGTCTTATTTAATAGTTTTGTCTTTACTATTATTCTACAATGTAGAACATAGTAAACATATAGGGAAAACCCTGAAGTGAGTAGGTGTGTCCAAACTTTTGACTGTTACTGTATATATATAGATTCTGTAAAATGTTTTATCTAAGCTTTGTTGCACAATTAAAGCTCAATACACTGAATTTCAAACAGTCAGCAATATTCAAATGAATTTAGGGCTGAAATGATACCTAGGCTAAGTATAAGCCTTCCACAACCATAAGAAACACAACAAATGTAAGGATTTTATCAAAATAGTTTTAACCTGCTTTTTTTTGCAATCAGAACCATGCACAACGCACATCCCCACTAATAATCGAAAATGAACACAGGTCTCATCAAATCAAAATGTATTGTTTGCGTATGTAACGGATGTGAAATGGCTAGCTAGTTAGCGGTGGTGCGCGCTAATAGCGTTTCAATCGGTTACGTCACTTGCTCTGAGACCTTGAAGTAGTGGTTCCCCTTGCTCTGCAAGGGCCGCGGCTTTTGTGGAGCGATGGGTAACGATGCTTCGTGGGTGACTGTTGTTGATCGGGTCGGGCCCGGTATACAGTTTAGAAGATGTTATAGCAGGTGCATTGCAATGTTACTAGCTTCTAACAATGCAGTAAAATGTCAAACAAGAAACGTTGGAACGAATCTCATAAACAATCTCTCAAGCACAAGTCTACATGCTAGTGAATAGCCAGCTATCCTTTTTATTTCAAGTTTAGCCAACTTGGAATCTATTTTCTAGCTAACAAGGTAGAACAGTTGAACAGCATGCCAGTCTTTCCACTTTGTTAAGATTTTGAAATCAAGTGGCCTACCTGGATAGGAAGGTGCTTATTTCTCAGAATGAGAACGAGTTGCCAATTTCTTATATAAATTTGTATTTTTATGCTCATTGCACATTTATAAAACACAAACTAGACACCTAGCACATAAAAGTCTGTGGTTAAACCGCAATTTCGGGTGCGACAGAAACTGAGCATTCATTTTCCAGAAACAATGTTAATTGACACTCCCATTTTAGTAGGGCCAGCTCTCCGTACATTTTTAGAGTTGAGACATAAAAAAAGGCATTGTTCGAAGGGCTAAGTATCCTCTATTATGTACATTAAGGGATAATCAATGATGGGCAATGCGTTCTATTGAAAATAATGAACGATATGGAAGGTGAATTACACAATGTACTAGTGAGGCCGATGTGAAATGGCTAGCTAGTTAGCGGTGGTGCGCGCTAATAGCTTTTGTGGAGCGATGGGTAACGACGCTTCGTGAGTGACTGTGGTTGATGTGTGCAGAGGGTCCCTGGTTCGAGGCGAGCTATACTGTTACGCATAGAACCCCAAGTTGATTATGCCTTTTATAGCATGGCTATAATTGAACACATTTGCTGCAACATTGTTCAACAAGTGTTCCAAAACCTCTGAAATTTCTATAACATCCACTGAAGTAGCTAGAAAGTTTACTAGAAAGCTACAGTAGTTGCCTTGGTAACCAAACAAACAGACTTGCTAGTTTAGCTAACCAAACCACCAGTCCTAGCTTGCTACAGGAGAGATCCACATGATGCAACATTAGCGAGCAAATTTAGTTCCGGGTGGAGAAAGTTGCGTTCTGGGCATGGTTCTCTGCGTGGTTGTGCTCTGTATTTACAAATCAGTAACCACATAATGTAGTTGACAGTACGGTAAGGAGCTGGCAAAATCGACTTTCCAATAACATGAACCATTGTCAATGTCGCAGTGCTATTTTATGGCCTCTCCTTGTTCGGGCGGTGCTCGGCGGTCGACGTCACCGGTCTTCTAGCCATCATTGATCTGTTTCATTTTCCATTGGTTTTGTCTTGTCTTCCTACACACCTGGTTCCAATCCCATTCATTATATGTTGTGTATTTAACCCTCTGTTTCCCCTCATGTCCTTGTCAGAGATTGTTTATTGTTATGCTCGTGTTTTATGGGTTGGTGTGCGACGGGTTCTTGTACCCACGTTTATTTTTTTATTATGGACTTTGGTTTTGGAGTTTTTGTTTTAAGTTATTGAACTACTTCATTATACCAAGTTTTATTCTCCTGCGCCTGACTTCCCTGCCACCTACACACACGTCATGCCACCTAGTGGCAGCAGGTAGCCTAGTGGTTAGGGTGTTGGACTAGGAACCGAAAGGTTGCAAGCTCAAATCCCCGAGTTGACAAGGTAAACATCTGTCGTTCTGCGCCTGAACAAGGCAGTTAACCCACTGTTCCATTGAAAATAGGAATTTGTTCTTAACTAGCTTGCCTAGTAAAATAAATAGATGAAGGATATCCCAGTCAAGCAATAATATCATATTTTAAACAGAGGCTGTTATTTTCTATGTATACCATTAACTAATTGCAAGCAGGCACCTAGTCCAAACCTGATGGCTAGCAGAGGAAAACAACTCTCAAATTGCAATGATTACATGTCGACATGTAAGGTAGGCTTATGCCAGACAGGTAGCTTGCTAAGCTAGCTAGTACACTTTCTGATAACCTCGTAGCCCCAGCTCAGTAACTCACGTATGGCAGGCTATGGAACCATCATCGGCATCGGGTAAGGAAATATTTCTGTGCTGAGGTAGCTACCAAGCCATCTTATTAATTGAAAACAAGGGTTGTCTTTTCTTGCTAACGTTACATGACTGACATCTGCATGCATCCATCTATGCTGGCAAGATAGCCAATGCAATGGCAAGGCATGGATATCTAGCTAACTAGCTACCGCACCCAATGTCAGGCAGCTTGTCGTCATTCGGTGTTCAAACAAGATAGCTGAAAAATAACTAAACAATAAGTGGAACTCAGCTAACTAGGTAGTTGGGGGCTACAGATGGGCTAGCTAACATTAGCTAGCTACTATTTTTGAATACATGCATGCTGCACAGTGCCGGTGGGTGAAGATTGGATAAATTAATACACTGTGAGATTGGATAATTGTCGCTAAATAAATGAAATCGATTAGCAATCTATCCAACATTGCAATTAGAGCTAGCTGGCTGGCTATGCATTTCAATAAAAATACATGCCTGTGGCTATCATACAGGTCAGCTGCAACCAAGGCAATGTAAGCTCCCAGGGTGGCACAGCATCTCAGTGCTAGAGGTGTCACTACAGACTCTGGTTCGATCGCGGGCTGTATCACAACCAGCTGTGATCGGGCGGCGCACAATTGGCCCAGCGTCGTCTGGGTTAGGGAAGGGGTTGACCGGGGTAGGCCATTATTGTAAATAAGAATGTGTTTTTAACGGACTTGCTTGGTTAAATAAAAA
This sequence comes from Salvelinus fontinalis, assembly GCF_029448725.1. NCBI lineage: Eukaryota > Metazoa > Chordata > Actinopteri > Salmoniformes > Salmonidae > Salvelinus > Salvelinus fontinalis. The sequence continues at coordinate 44,764,642 of NC_074697.1, read as the reverse complement.
GAAAATAGCTTTGTAGCTAGTTGGCGTTTCCTCCATGAACGAAGAAAACTAGCCATCTCGCTGACAACCGAGAAAAATTGAGGCTTGATAACAAGAGAGGAGTTTTGATGATTTTATAGAAAAACTGGTGTATAGTAATTATTCATTAGGGAATCTAGCTAGTCCGGCGGTGGTCTGCATATGGTGTCCTATGCGTTCTCGAGTCCAGATTTCATGATGTTCGCAAACCGGAACTACCAGTACGGCTTTGATTAAAAACATTATGATTTGGTCTATTATGCAAATCAAATTCAACAATGCTAATAATGTTTTCAATTCAAATTAAGTTTTCAGAAGCAGCACAAACACAGAACATGTAAGAATGAACTATAGCCATTGAATTCTATCGTGCTGATATACTGTGCGTTATAATGGATGCCCAAGAATGCCCTTCAAGCCAATCAGAAACGAGTATTCAACAATGCCATGGTATAAAGTAAAATAATGTCTCAATGTGTTTAAGTGTCCATATGATCAATTCTGTTTGCCCAAACCTCAAATGCAAATAGCGAATTGAAACTAATTGTTGTCAGACTAAACTGTCTTTTTTAGATTTTTTTAATTGGACTTGTCTTTGGGAATTGTTCTTTTGGCAGTGGTGGAAAAAGTACTCAATTGTCATACTTGAGTAAAAGTACAAAGTAAAAGTAAACACTCTGCATCAAATTCCTTAAATTAAGCAAACTAGACAGCACTATTTTTGTATTTTAAATTACGGACAGAAAGGGGCACATTCCAACACTCAGACATAATTTGCAAACACAGTATTTGTGTTTCTTGAGTCCGTCAGATCAGAGGCAGTAGGGATGACAAAGCGTTAAATTGATAGGTGCCATAATTCTGTCATGCTTGAGCATTATAAATGTAACAAACATTATAAATGTAACAAGTACTTTTGTGTGTCAGGGAAAATGTAAGGAATAAATAGTACATTATTTTCTTTATGAATGTAATGGAGTAAAAGTTGTCAAACATATAAATAGTAAAGTACAGATACACCAAAAAACGACTTAAGTAGTACTTAAAAGTATTTTTGCGTAAGTACTTTACACCACTGCCTTTTGGGCTCAACTTTAGGTAAATTGCAGTACCAAAAGTGCCCTATGAGCACAGCAGAAAGCATGCTCTTGGAAGGTGCACAGCACAGAAGGAGCAAAGGAGAGGAGACCAAAATGACGACATGAGAACAAGTGGACGGTCATGAAAAAATAAATAAACAATTTTTGCGATACAGGTATTTGGAATTTCACACTAAAACATACATTCTAATTCTACGCCAGGCGGTGTCAGAGGAAGGCCCTAAAAATTGTCAAAGACCCCAGCCACCCTAGTCATAGACTGTTCTCTCTACTACCGCATGTCAAGCGGTACCGGAGTGCCAAGTCTAGATCAAAAAGGCTTCTCAACAGGTTTTACCCCCAAGCCATAAGACTCCTGAACAGGTAATCAAATGGCTACCTGGACTATTTGCATTGTGTGCCCCCCCCCCCCAACCCCTCTTTTTACACTGCTGCTTCTCTCTGTTTATGATATATACATAGTCACTTTAACTGTACATTCATGTACATACTATCTCAATTGGCCCGACCAACCAGTGCTACCGCACATTGGCTAACCAGGCTATCTACATTGTCTAGTATAGTAATATCTGCTATACTACCAAATGCTATAGTAAGCACTACACATGGTCAAGGGATAGTACGGTGTACAATATAGCATTCTACAGTACACAACAACATTCTATAGTAAACTGTATTATTATTTCATGTGGGTTCCTCATTCATCATTTATTTTCCTTCAACCAGACCCCTCCTACCCATATACACGCAGCCCACCATGGGCAGCAGTGGGCCCAATGGGTTACAGTCAGTCAGAGAAACAGATGTATTTAGTCATCCTGGAGCACCACATTCTTATGCCATGGCCCAACACCAGGGATTAGAAAGGGTCATCAATCAATAGAATAATCCCCTAACCACCGTTTCAACCCCCCAGCCCCTGCCAACTGCTCGTCGCTCTGCTTCATCTCATTGCCCAGCTTCTCACCCTTCTGTTTCACATCCAACGCTCTACTTCTAATGTGTCTAACAACTAAATGTTCTCTCTTTATCCCACTCTCTCTGTTCTTTTCTCTATATATATATATGTAGAGAGAGAAAATAATTATTACTTCTACTCTGTCTTACTCCTCTCCCTGAATCTAACTATTTCCCTTTCACCCCTCTCTACTCCAGTCCATATCTCATCCTCTCTCTCCTTCTCACTGTCTCTCTGTCACCCACTCTCAACCACGTTCTCTCTCTTTTCTCCCCTGTTGTCTCTCTCTTGCACATACACCATTGTCTTCTTAGTGCATCTGCTGAGAGTTAAATCCCCTTGTGTCTCAATGTGTTGACGTGCCTGGTATCTGCCAAAGACACAACAGGAAGGACTTGGACCAGGGCCAGCGCTGGCAAGGCTTCCCACCTCATTTGACTTTAAAGCAGGCTTTTTCTCTCTCTGTTCTCTCTCTGGCTGTGGGCTGAATGCAAAGAGAGGGGATCGGCACGCTGCTGGATGGTAATACAATTCATTAAAAACGTATTTTCACACGCAGACACGATGGCTGTGAGTCAAAAGTGGTTCCCTTTCACGGTGCTGAAGAAGAACTCGAAAGCCACAAAGAGGCGACTCATTGTTTTATTAGCAGTCTGCATTATGAGGTTCGTTTGGGACTGAGTGGCGCAGCGGTCTAAGGCACTGCATATCAGTGCTAGAGATGTCACTGCAGACCCTGGTTCGATCCTGGGCTGTATCACAACCGGTCGTGATCTGGAGGCCCATAGGGCGGCGCACAATTGGCCCAGTGTTGTTAGGGGAGGGTAGCCGTCATTGTGAAATAAGAATTTGTTCTTAACTGACTTGACTAGTTAAATAAAACAAAATAATTTCTCCATTCAAAGTGAAATTAGTTTTATTTTTTTTCCTTTTACAATTTAACAAAGCAGTCTTTAATTGAAGAGTTTCATTCCAAAACATATCCATTTTCAGAAATGTTGATAAATTAGCTTATATTGTTTAAAGGAAAAATTGGTGGATGTAGCATTTTGGAACAAAACTCTTCAATTCTAGAATTTCACCAGTAGGTGTGACCGTTACCATGGTATTATTATCTCCATGTATGGCTCTCTTTAATCTGTATTGCTGAAGCGTTATAGATTGAGCGATTGAAATGTGGTCATTTCAGATTGAGCCGACATATGCAGCATTTACCGTGAATGCAGTTGCTGATAATGCGGGAACATTGTTTTTACATTTCAGACACGATGTAACACTGAACTTCCTCGATATGGATTGAATAGAGCCCTTGCTAATTTATCTGGTTTACACACTAATTGAAAAAGTAGATCCTTTTGATACTAAGATTACGCATAATCTTATATCAAGATTATGCACATACACACAAACTTGATGTCAAGATGACAGATTTATGAAAACAGATGATATGCATTGCCTTCATGCGCTCCATAAACACCCCCCCCCCCCCCCCCCCCCCCAAATTGGGCCAATCGAGAGTTTCATTTGTGGCTACCTGGCTACCTATCCATCTATGATTGGCTTGAGCCCTTCAGGGTTTTTCCTCGTTAGCTACCATTAGCCTGAGGTCCAGGCATCCTCTCTTCAAGCCGCTAATGATAATTACAGAGGAGTGGCTGTCAATGCCAGCCTTGCAGATGAATGCTCTTAAAATGGACGCCGCTGAGTCTTTCCACTCAGAGTTAGGCTAGGTGGGGTGCCCGGAGGGGGGTAACTTTTTTTCTGTATGACTGGACAATGAACTATGAAGGCCTTGCTTTTCTGACTCGGCAATGCAAATGTAGATAATTATACGTCAGAGGTCGTATGGCATAACTCTTCCAGCTTCTCTCCTTCGTGTCACTGTGCTGCTGCCGGTGCTGACAAACCATGCAGGTTGACACCAAGACATTTATTTATTTGACCTTTTATTTAACTAGGCAAGTCAGTTAAGAACAAATGTGTATTTACAATGACAGGCTACATCGGCCAAACCATAACCCGGACAACACTGGGCGCCCCCCTATCACGGCCAGTTGTCAAACCTGGAAGCGAACCAGGGTCTGTAGTGATACATCTAACACTGAGATGCGCTGCCTTAGACCGCTGCGCCACTCGGGAGCTGTGCGTCCACAAAGTATGTGGAAGGGGTGTGTGGACACCCCTTCAAGTTAGTGGATTCGGGTATTTCAGCCACACCCGTTGCTGATAGGTGTAAAAATCGAGCACACAGCATTTATCTATCTTCATAGATAAACATTGGCAGTAGAATTGCCTCACTGATGAGCTCAGTGACTTTCAACGTGGCACCGTCATAGGATGCCACCTTTCAAACAAGTCAGTTTGTCAACTTTCTGCCCTGCTAGAGCTCCCCTGGTGCTGTTATTGTGAAGTGGAAAGGTCTAGGAGCAACAAAGGCTCAGCCGCAAAGTGGTAGGCCACACAAGCTCACAGAACGGGACCACCGAGTGCTGAAGCGCGCAGCGCATAAAAATCGTTTGTCCTCGGTTGCAACACTCACTACTGAGTTCCAAACTGCCTCTGGAAGCAACGTAAGCAAAATAACTGTTTGTCAGAGGCTTTATGAAATGGATTTCCATGGCCAAGCAGCCACACACAAACATAAGATCACCATGCGCAATGCCAAGTGTCGGCTGGAGTGGTGTAAAGTTTGGCTCCGTTGGACTCTGGAGCAGTGGAAACGCGTTCTCTGGAGTGAGGAATCACGCTTTACTACCTGGCAGTCCGACTGATAAATCTGGGTTTGGCAGATGCCAGGAGAATGCTACCTGCCCCAATGCATAGTGCGAACTGTAAAGTTTGGTGGAGGAGGAATAATGGTCTTGGGCTGTTTTCATGGTTCGGGCTAGGCCCCTAAGTTCCAGTGAAGGGAAGCGTAACGCTACAGCATACAATGACACTCAAGACAATTGTGTGTTTCCAGCTTTGTGGCAAGGGGTTGGGGGCCCTTTCCTGTTTCAGCATAACAATGCCCCCATGCACAAAGCAAGATCCATACAGAAATGGTTTGTCGAGATCGGTGTGGAAGAACTTGACTGGCCTGCACAGAGCCCTGACCTTAAACCATCAAACTCCTTTGGGATGAGTTGGAACACCGACTCCGAGCCAGGCCTAATCGCCCAACATCAGTGCCCAACCTCACTAATGTTCTTGTGGCTGAATGGAAGCAAGTCCACGCAGCAATGTTCCAACATCTTGTGGAAAGCCTTCCCAGAGGAGTGGAGGTTATAGCAGCAAAGGGGGACCAACTCCATATTAGTGCCCATGATTTTGGAATGGATGTTCGATGAGCAGGTGTCCACATACTCTTGGTCATGCAGTATATTTCCCATCCCTTAAATCACCCTGTGGTCGATTCATTGGTCTTTTATAGGTTCCCAGAAGATAGGTTTTAAATGGTCATGTCGAGCTAGCTGTTTGGTGGGACAACTTATAGTCTATTTCACAGAGATTCCCTGTCTCATTTAGTGGGAAAGATGGACTCTCTGGCCAAGCCGTTTAAATAGGCACATATGTCCACCTCTTTAATTATCTCTCTCTGTCTTTCTCTCTCTCGCTCTCTCGCTCGCTCTCTCTCTCTCAAACCCCCGGGATACTTTGAGATCATTGTGTCATTTCTGTGTGTAGTATGATAGATAAGAACATATTAACGGTGGTGTGTTTGTGAGGCTGTTTATCTGAGTGTGTGAGTCAATGTAGCCCCACACACACGAAAGCATGTACACACACACACACACACACACACACACACACACACATACATAGAATGAGCTCATGTCCTCACACCTCTCAAAGACTCTCCATGTGCTCAACAAACCATCTGTGTGATTGCAGTGTAGATTGTAATGTACAGTGCGTCCCTCCATGTGTGTATCACTAAAAGGAGTGTGAGTCTACTGAGGGGGCTGTAGGCTGTAGTCCCATTCTTTGTGTTCTTCAGATGGCGGTTGGCCCCCATACTGCCCATTCTAACAGAGGGGTCAGCCTCCCGGGGCCAGAGCATCCATCATCCCACTGGTGTTTGAGGCCGGCTCCATCGACAACATCAATTATACTGAGGAGCCTAGCGACAATGCTGGCACACTGGGCCAGTCTATGTCCCACTTCTTTTGTCTTGTGCTCACAGACAGAGAGCAACTTTCTGTCTAATTTCCTTGATTACTAATGATGATTTGTTTGTTATTTTTTTCTACTTTGTTGTTGTTTTGGGCTGTTTTATTGACCACATCTTTAATTGTCTCTTTTTAGAATGTTCTTAGTTTCATACTGTTTCTGTGAACTAACATGCTTCAACAATGTGCTGTTATTAACTCGTTTTTCTACAACAATTGAGAAACATGTTGAAAATGGAAAGATTTGGAGGTACGGAATTGCCAGCGTATTCCCTCTTCGTGATAAAGTGACAGAAGTTAAACACTTTCTTTTTTATTTAACCCTTATTTAACTATGCAAGTCTTATTTACAATGCCGGCCTAGGAACAGTGGGTTAACTGCCTTGTTCAGGGGCAGAACGACAGATTTTGACCTTGTCAGCGCGGGGATTCAGTCTATAGATAGAACTCCTCGGAGACAATGCCCGTACCCCTAAAGATGTGGATGTTATATCAGCTGTCTGTCATGCCCGCTGGGCATATGGAACGTCATAATAGCAGAACATGCAGACTTGTGTCCTGTTTCCAAAACACACTGAAATTAATGACCAATTAGCTGACACAAGTCACTCTTAATTGTGCCTCAGTCTGCTTGTGGCATAATGGGAATGTAACAATGGCCGGAGTTTTTGTCTGCCCTTCTCATGTGGTATCCAAAAATGTGGAACTTTTTTGGAGCATTTGAAGCTGCTTTCATGTATAATGTGTCTTGGATCTCCAAGGCAGGCAGAATAATGCCTCTAGCGTTGTTTTTGCAATTGGTTCGAGTGTCAAGTGGATTCTAATACTCCTCCTTCCCTTTCTTTTGATATATTTCCAATGGTTGGTTATTGTTTTATTTCATTATTTCATCATCTCATGAAATAAATGCAGTAAAACACACTTTGTTTGTACAGGACTTGAAGTATTATCAAGCAAACATTAATAGGTCTACAACCCAGACAGAACTATGTCCTGATTTGAGCTTTCGCAACTTCAATTCCTACGTTCCACAAAGCCCGAGGAAGTTATAATAGGGAGGTAGATGCATAGAAGTAGAATGAATAAAACAGGCTTGGGAGCTCTTTTTTTTACCTTTATTTAACTAGGCAAGTCAGTTAAGAACAAATTCTTATTTACAATGACGGCCTAGGAACAGTGCGTTAACTGCCTTGTTCACGGGCAGAATGACAGAAGCACAGTGATTCGATCTAGCAACCTTTCGGTTACTGGCCCAACGCTCTAACCACACGGCTACCTGCCGCCTCTAATGCTGGTCATTTGATTGGTGAAATCTAGGGTACACTCCCAATGGCTGTTTCGCGATGCAATAATTTCCATCGTAATTTGGAATGTTATATAAAATGTCGCCATGATAATGTAGAGTTTTCATTCAAATGATACTAACTTATGTGGCTCATGCAGTGGAATGTATTTGTTGTAATGTCAGTTGAGTTGACTCAACAAATTACAGCACAGATTGAAGGGTACACTTCCTGCGTTTACTTCCTGCCATGGGTCTAGGTCAAAGATATACAGGTTAAGGCAACATCTTCACAAATCTGGGACCAGCGCCGTTGCTAACTAGCATAGCCATTGTTACAAAGAGTTATGGGATATTAGAATCCCGTTGTCTTAACCTTTGTCATCTTCAACCTATGGGAACACTCAAATGGCTGCCAGTCCACCCATTATGCCATTATTGACTCGAACGGAGATTCATTCTATTTCTATGGGTAGATGTGTCGGTAAAATTGGGTCACCAACAGAAGACAAAAACAGAAAAATTCCAGCCTAGTTCAGAATTGGGAAAACTTCACACTTCAATGAACCTGTGAACGAGCTAGGCAAAACAAATGCTGTGCAGGGGCCTGTGCTGCTCGTAGAGGGAGGACGCCCTAATCTCTCTTTTGTCCCGGGCCAGGTAGGGGTCTCGCTTTGGGGATGAAGTTCCCCTTGAAGTGGAGTGAAGCAGGGTGGGCATAATGAAGTGTGATGGGACACCCACCAGCCACCCCTCCCAACCCCCTCCACCACCACCACCTCTCACCCCGTCCCATACAGCACCAGCCCCTGCCATTATTTCCCCTTACGTCCTTCCTGGGTCTGTGGAGAAGCCAACAGATGTTGGCTGGTGTGAAAGGACCCTTGAGCTCATAAACTAGCCGCCGGGATTTGGAGGGGACGGGATCAAAGGGAGGCCTACTTGATCACCTCTACATACACATATATTTGGACAAATCTTCACGCTCAGCATGTAGACAAATGAGTGCACGCATGTATTCATACTTGGATTGCATTTCCATTGTCCACATACCCACACATTCACTAACGTGCACACAAGGGCAAATGTGTACACAAATGCAAACATGATTGCACGCACAAATTGACAGACTCATATGGACACAGGCACGTGCACACATGCTAGTTACCCAAACCAATACAAGATGGGTCTGTCTTATGTAATTTTTTTCAGTGTAATAATGGAAGAATTCACCAATGGATCTAGGTGAGGAGACAGATAAAATATGCAGACAGAGGAAACTAATTTGGCGCCCAGCAGTGTTGAGCGACAGCTCCACTACTGTCCCCTTTCCCAGATTTACAGGGCAGAACGGAGAATCAAGCACACAGGTAGTAATTGTCTGAATCTTCGTTGAGTTTGACAAATCCAGGTTATGCAACAGAGTGCTGCTTGCAATGCCTGGTGACAATTAAAATAGCAAGCAGAGAGGTAATCTGCCAAAGTACTCAGGCAACCTTGTCTGACAAACATGACAGGAGCAAAATGTGGCAGCATAACGGTCCTTCCCCAGATATCTGTTAGGCACCGACTGCTCAGCTTTTCTTTCCTGGATAAATATGCATTTAGGCCACATGTAAAGGAAGTGGAATCGGTGGATGTGCCAAGTGCCGACATTTATTCCCTGATATTTCAGTGGCGGCGGTTGCGCCTCTCTGTCTGACAGTGTGGGCCTTTCATCCATAGGAGATGTCCCTGCTAGTCCTCCCAGAATGTCACCTCAGCAACATCACCACCGCTTTCATCCACTAGGAACAGGAAGTGTTTTTTATGGCTGTTTCCTGGATGTTACACTTCATTGTTTACTCTCCTTGAGTAGTGATAAACTCACTGGAATTTCTGTGGTCAGCTAGATTTTGTTATTACAGTTTACTAATTAAAGCACTACAAAAAAAGAGAATAAGAGCTTTGTCATTAAACAAACCTCTTTCTGTCTGTGGCTTTTGTTTTTTGGGGGGATGAGAAGTGAGCATGTTGGGTATTCCGCCATCACTTTCAACTGGCTCATGGAGGACAAGTGACACTCACAGACGCAGGGGAATATCTCTTGCAGTCCAAAATAGCCTTCACTCATACCCCCAAAGAGGCACATCACATACATCTCTCTCAAGATTTTGTTTGAACATTTAGTTACATGGCTCAAATCACCAGAAAAAGTCCAGCCGTGCATTTGACTTGAGTACCCTGAAAGTTCATAATATCAGTGAGTTTTGGGGGCCAGTTAATACAACATGAGGTTTGTATTCACTCACTTAAAGAGGACAGACTAGTCCTAAAAACCCGATAGAGTTTATTCAATCTCTCAACAGTCACAGGCTCAGGCAGAATTACATATCAAATGCATTACTATTCCCGAGAATGTAAGCTGTCTGCCTGAGCAATTGTGGGAATTTTGACGTTATCTGAGGCCCAGAGATCTGTCTGCCGGGGTGTTTAGTATTCTACACCACTTGCTTGGAGCCTGGAAGACCAATGATGTTAGATTTAATTCTATCTAGCAAAAATGCTGAATCATTGCTCATCCATTTTACAAGACTCACAAACATACCATGATTAAAGTAGAGGAATCCAGATGTAGGCTAATGTTCTTACCTCATGGTCTATGTTTTTCTTTTGGATCTTAAGCCCCGTCTATACCTGCTGCTCACATGCGTCCTTCGTCCTGATTACAATCAGATCAGAATGTGTCTTTTAATTGTCTACACCGGTTGACACAATCAGAATGTGGACAAGATCAGGACATCAGGCGTATGTTAGCTCCAGGTGTAAATGGGCTCGTGATGAATGTTTTATTTGCTTTGGAGAATATTGATGAGCACCACATCTAGTAGTTTAATTAGAAAAGCACCAGGAGTACTCGTGTGATTTCATTTCAACAGGGACTCTTCAAAATGTCAACGTCAAAAAGGTAGGCCTAGTAGTAGAGTTAAAGGTAGTCATACATTTAATGGAAAGTGACGAGGAAAGTTAGAAAAGGGATCCAGAACTTTCTCCTGAATAATCACATGGAGGTGATGTGCAGTGTTTTGTAGTGAGGGGCAATCTCAGCCTTTTTAAAGAGCTCTATATCCATTCAGAAATTCTCTTCGACAAGCAGATATTCTTTGCGTAAATCAGCACTCACATGAATAGGAATCTGCTGTAAAAGCGTCAAAATGGATAAATGACATATCAATAATAGTAAAGATTTACCATAATGTAGGCAAAGCTGACAACAATATGTGAGAGGGGAACCACTTCACTGGGTACCTTGCAAAGCAACTTTTGGGCTCCCTTCTGTAAAACATGCTGATAAGCAATTGCAAATGAATCTCAATGAATGTTGTCAATCCTGCTGATGCTTTTTGCTTTACTAAAATACATACTGCATATATATGGTTTGGCCATGGACATTTGCCTTGCACAATGACACAGCATATTTAAACAATGGCATAGATGGACTGTCTGACCACAGGCTGGAAAGCTGAAGAACAACTACAGTTAATCATGTCAACAGAGTCTGTGGAAAGTACAAGGGTCTCAGAGATTAGGGGTGTCTGGCTATGATATAACCACTAGCATCCCTGTTACTTAGTCTGTTGTTAACATGTCACGTCCCATGTTTTAGACAAAACTGTGTCAGACTATGGCAAAAGGAGCATTTTGGAGCATACTACAGCATGTATTTAATTAACATGGGCAGTGTAAGTCAGGACAACTTCATGGCAAAGGGTTCAAGTAGTATTACTGTATATATCTTGCCTAAACTGCTGAGAAATACCCCTGTACAGGCAACAATGAACTCAACCAAAATAGAGACGCCCGCTTCTCATATGTCTTTACCAGACTAATCTATGTCTGAGTTGACTTGAGCTGAGGGGGACTTGTTAACGTCACTAAAAAGGCCTCTGGCGACCCTTAGTGGCAAAACCATACCTCTGTAACTGTCATTACATTGTCATGAGGTCAGTTTGGTTAAAAACTGACCAACCAAACTGATTAAAACACTGCTTCTAATGCATTTTCTTCATGTAAAATAAGTTTGACACTGAACAATGCAATTATTAATCTATGAATATGATTCGCTTCAGAAATTGTGTGAATAATGTTGCTGCACAGCTTCAAGAAAAATAATTTTATTTCTTTATAAATCCACATATTTTACCTATGAAAGCATACAATTCCATCTCACGTATTTTTTTCTTATTGTTGTTTCATAATTCAAAGGAAATATGGGTATCAAATCAGAGAAAATTGAAGGTATATCTCACATACAAATACGTACACAGTCAACAGTAAGGGGAACATTGTATTTGATCTGTGTCCATCTTTTCAATTGGAAAGTGTTATACAATAGGGTCAGTTTCTTGTGTCAGAATGAAACTTAACTCACCATTTCACCATCAAACCAAAATGTAATACTTGTGCTGTAAGTTCATGTAATAAAACCAAACCAGATCCAGGTTCTTATTTTGACCTCATCATGAGAGCCCATGTTTTATTCCAAGTTGGGATATCCATGGCCAAATAATATGATCTTTTTTTCACCATCATCCAAAATGGATGTATTTGATCTCTTAATTGATGAATATACTATTCAATTGTCCATATAGACAGAGAGCGAGAGGGAGGGGGGGGGGGGGGAGTAGAGAAAGAGAGAGCGAGAGAGGATTATAAAGATTATAAAGTGCCCTAGAGATCAAAGAACAACCGTTTGATATTGGTGCATCGACGCGACATCGCTGTGTGCTAACACTCCCAAGGCCCTCGGGGAGGAAAACAAAACACTGTATCGCCTTTTCCTCTTACTGTATTCCTTTGGCAAATGACCGATCGTTAAGGGAGAGTGGAGCTTTATTATGGAACCCACAACACATCATCAAAACCATCCAAGGGTGTTCCTCTGTAGTAGGCAATTTCAATGGGAATCCCAAAAAGTATTCCGAAAGGAATGTTAGGCGTCTGGGTTAAGGTCAATTCATTCCTCACGCATTAAAAGAAGCCCCAGGTTTTGGAATATATTTCCCTCCACTCCACAGGGCTGGATTACGTCCCAGTTCCGGATAGAATTGCATAAGTGACAGAGCACAGCGATTCCATGGCATCCACCCCATCTCTACTCCCAATGCTGTTCTTGGCTTCATATTTATTATTTTGTGTTTTCCAACTTCCTTGAACCAGGGGGACTTCACCTGGAGGAGAGAATTAGAGTAAATGTCATTAAGTAGTGACAACCTGCTGTCTACTACAAAATCTAATGCAATAGAAAAACAATTACATCCATCAGAATGTTGGTAAAACATGACATTTCAGGAAAGTTTGAGGGAAAATATACTATTTGTGGTCTACTTGTCCCTTCTTCCCTTCTCATTCATCCTTTAAAGCAGACTTGCGTAACGTCATCATTTCCCCATCTCCATGTAGAACTTTAATATAGCATTCAAATGTATAGCTCTCTGTCCCCAAACTCACCTTTCCATTCTCCACCCCTCCACCTCAGAGGACGAGCATGGGTGATGTGCAAATCTGGAAGAGACAGGACACAGGAATCAGTGCACGAACCTCTCACCTGAGCTAAGAATACCTGGAAAGTTTCCATATGTCTTACCTGACCCAAGGGGGTACAAGTCTGTAGATATGAATATCACATCTGGCTAGGTGGCTGCACCTACCAGTTCCTTTTAGACAGTGAAGAGACACAGGAAAGTAAGGAGGGTAAGATGGTGTGCTAGAATAGTATGGGCCAGATCCAAACCCACTCCAGAACTGGGATATCTGTATGAACAGAAGGCAATGGCAATAACTGCTAGATCTTCACAGGCCACACAACTACCAGTATTTGACAGTGTCTTACACATATGTCTTGTTCAAAATGAGATGATAAAAGACCGCCACAGACCACCACAAAGCTTCACTAAGAACCTGGTTCGCTGACTGATTTGGAAAGTCCTTTTCTTCCATACAAAGCAATGCTAATGCTAATAAATCCAACGAGGTAATTCTTTTCAGAGGGTTGATATGCGACGGTATGGAGCCGGCCCAATTATGTAATGCACACATACTTCCATTCATAGCATGGCTGCTTGTGCCGCAGTCTAAGGGGGAAAGGGACTGCTCCTCTCCTGGTAGCACAGACGGGGTGGAGGTAGAAAGGAGGGAGGTTGCGTACTACTTTTAGCAGTGCCCCACAATGGTGAGTATCTGCTGATCACGTCTCCCGCTGACACCTCATCCCCTCTCCTCTCAGATCCCCCCCTCTCTTCCTACACTTCTTTGTTAGAACAAGCTCTGAATCTGCACCTCCTTACCTGTTTCTCTCCTGTGCTGCTTTATTTTCTCTCTCACTGTCTCTGTATCTCCTTTCACTCTCTTCTCCATCCCTACCTCTTTCTCTCACTCTCTTTCTTTCAAGCCCTCCATGTCTTTCTCCCTCTGTACACCACGTCTTCTCTCATCAATCTCTCTATCTTCGTCTTTGTCCTCCTTGACTCTGTTGATCTCTTTCTTTCTTTCTTTTTTGCCCTTCCCCTACATCTGTATCTCTCTCCCCCGTCTCTCTCTCTCTCCCTTCCACCGCTCTCCCTCTCTCCTGTCGCCGGTAACGCTGTCAGCCTCATTGCGTCGCTGTAAGAGCGACACAATGAGTGATCTGTCATCTCCTCGCTGGCTGTCTGACGCTCCTAGATGAATTATGGATGCAAACACTGCAGGTATTTCACAGCTAAATGCTGAATACTGAGGCTGAGGAAGGATGCAACCTCATCTACCTCATCCAGGCCTGTCACAGAGGGAGAACACTGCCTGCTGCTGCCCACAGCTATAAACACACATGGTACCGGGACAGACGGCCATTAATTGAGCCAACTAAACTGTCTTCTTCAAGAAGTAAGACCATGATCGATAGGGTTGTAAACCATATGTAACCAAGGTCTAATCACTCGGCCGTCTGAGACAAAAATATATCTTTCTCCTGAATGGATATGTAATGCAACCAGGACTCATAAACTGCTCATCAACAAAAACAATTGATCCCAAATGAGAGCTGCATGGATTGCTTCACTGCTGCAGCTGTTGATGACTCATATTGCAAGCTATTACATGTGGTAAATGAAGACAGTGATCGTAATGTTGATAATCTCTTAGCTTAGGTCAGAGGTCACAAACTGTTTGGCCCACGACCCCATTTTGATATCTGAAAATTCTCACCCATGTGAAAAAAATTGTAATTAACAGTCAATGTTTACTTTTTAATTTGGGACTATGGCATTCGATTGAAAAACATTCGGACAGTATTTCTGATTGTCTTTTCAACTCACCATCACATACTATTAATGTGGGGCAGTCAATTGCAAATTAGTCTGACATAATGTCCCTTATCTCACCACCACTAACTAGAGTGCTTGATGCATGTTGCGTCAGAGCTTTTTAAAGTCAGGGGGTGTGGTCAACAGTGCTCACCTCATCTCTGCTGTCACATCCAACCTGGATCGATATTTGGTTTTAATGCAGACGAGAGCACTGAAACCAGCTTGACACAGATATGAGCTGGCGAAGAGTAGTCTACCGTGAGTTTTAAGGTGCTTTCAAGACAACTGGGAACTCAGGAAAATACGAGGTCAAATCATGACGTCAGTGATCTTTAGGTCAGAAAGTCAGAGCTCTAGAAAGAAGCCCGAGTTCCCAAGTTAGAATTCCGAGTCGGATAACTGTTCAAAATGATTTTTCCCAGTCGGAGCTCGTTTTTTTCCGAGTTCCCAGTTGTCTTGAACGCACTGAAGTCAGAAGTCGGAGATTTCCGAGCACGCAGTTGTTTTGAACATAGCATTAATGCTCAGAGGGAGACGGCAGGGTATCCCCTTTGAGTCAGGAACCAAAACTCTTCTGTAGTTACCTGTGAATGCATTGCCTGCAGCATTCGGTCACATGACAGCTCGATCAGCTGTGCGACTGTCAACTGAGCCAGGATCACAGTCAACTGGATTGGGAAGTAGGTCCGTCCCAAAGTGCTCTTCCAAGCATTGGAGGTGAGCATTCATCACTCGTGTGGGACAGTTACTGATGCTGTTTTCTGTTATTTATTTTTCATTAAAATGAAAGTAAACCAGTTCCTCTCTCAATGCAATTTATTTTTCCAACACTCCCCCTCGATAACCACCAAGCCTCGGTGTGAAACAGAACATTGTCATGCTCTGATCCCATATCTCCACATAGTTTTGCGAACAGGTGTGCGCACAGTGGATGTGGTTTGATGTTGTTTACAATCGAAGTTACATGTTGCATTATATCTCAGAGCTCCGTGCTCAGCTCTTTTGACCCCAGTTGCTCTCGGTGTATCATACAATGCGTCCATATGGCAGACGGAGACACATATATAACTAGCGTGCAGAGGCCTGCCTGTTGTCCCGCGATAGATGGAGCCCTATCTGTGCAAAAGACAAGCATTTGATCCCATATGAAATCTGTTTTTTGTCAATATAGCCACACAGCACACTGAACATCCCCTATGCCGATTCATGCTCGGGATTCATGCTCGCTGCACGGCCATTTTCAGGTCTCTCCAGAGATGTTCGATCGGGTTCAAGTCCGGGCTCTGGCTGGGCCTCTCAAGGACATTCAGAGACTTGTCCCAATGCCACTCCTGCATTGTCATGGCTGTGTGCTTACGGTCATTGTCCTGTTAGAAGGTGAACCTTTGCCTCAGTCTGAGGTCCTGAGCGCTTTGAAGCAGGTTTTCATCAAGGATCTCTCTGTACTTTACTCTGTTCATCTTTCCCTCGATCCTGACTAGTCTCCCAGTCCCTGCCACTGAAAAACATCCCAACAGCATAATGCTGCCACAACCATGTTTCACAGTAGGGATGGTGCCAGGTTTCCTCCAGACTTGACACTTGGCATTCAGGTTTTATCAGACCAGAGAATCTTGTTTCTCATGGTCTGAGAGTCCTTTAGGTGCCTTTTGGCAAACTCAAAGCGGCCTATAATGTGCCTTTTACTGAGTACTGTCTTCCGTCTCGACATTCTACCATAACGGCCTGATTGGTGGAGTGCTGCAGAAATGGTTGTCCTTCTGTAAGGTTCTCCCATCTCCACAGAGGATCTCTGGAGCTCTGTCAAAGTGACCATCGGATTCTTGGTCACCTCCCTGACCAAGGCCATACTCCCCTGATTGCTCAGTTTGGCCAGGCGGCCAGCTCTAGGAAGAGTCTTTGTGGTTCCAAACTTCTTCCATCTAAGAATGATGGAGGCCACTGGAGTCGCCTCGTCACTGTTGACGTTGAGACTGGTGTTTTGCGGGTACTATTTAATGAAGCTGCCAGTTGAGGACTTGTGAGGCGTTTGTTTCTCAAACTAGACACTCTAATGTACTTGTCCTCTTGCTCAGTTGTGCACCGGGGCCTCCCACTCCTCTTTCTATTCTGGTTAGAGACAGTTTGCGCTGTTCTGTGCAGGGAGTAGTACATAGCGTTGTATGAGATCTTCAGTTTCTTGGCAATTTCTCACATGGAATAGCCTTCATTTCTCAGAACAAGAATAGTCTGATGAATTTCAGAAGAAAGTTATTTGTTTCTGGCCGTTTTGAGCCTGTAATTGAACCCACAAATGCTGAGCTCCAGATTCTCAACTAGTCTAAAGAAGGCCAGTTTTATTGCTTCTTTATTCAGAACAACAGTTTTCAGCTGTGCTAACATAATTGAAAAAGGGTTTTCTAATGATCAATTAGCCTTTTAAAATAATAAACTTGGATTAGCTAACACAATGTGCCACTGGAACACAGGAGTGATGGATGCTGATAATGGGCCGCTGTACGCCTATGTAGATATTCCATAAAAATATCAGCTGTTTCCAGCTACAATAGTCATTTACAACATTAACAATGTCTACACTGTATTTCTGATCTATTTGATATGATTTTAATGGACAACATTTTTGCTTTTCTTTCAAAAACAAGGAAATGTCTAAGTGACCCCAAACTTTTGAACGGTAGTGTTTATATAATTTTTTCTTCAGCATTTTAGAAATTCTCCTGCGACCACATTTTCACATCAGGCGACCCCACATGGGGTCGCCGCCCCTAGTTTGGGAACTGCTGGCTTAGGCTAACATTACCAAGGGCCTAATTAATCATACCCATAGGGGTCGCTATTATGCATGTGGCTGCCATTTGCCTTTTTTAATGCAAACAGATTCTGATTCCAGCTGATACTGACACAGTCTGTAGTTTGCCCTCCAAAAACTATTCAGAATAACACAAATGCCTTAGGAAACCCCAAAGATTACACCCTCACTAGACAATTGAGTGAACTAATGCGCGGGACAACGTGACGTTGTTGGTGGGCGGCAGAGACAATGATGAGGGTGTTCAAAACACCACAGAGCAGCCCCGGGCCCCGCTCAGTTCATTTGTATTTGGAGAGCGCAGATGTAGAGAAGATTGTGCTATACTGCGGATATTAAACTTACAACAAATACCTCAGGGCCAGCGGAGGCAGCTATGATTAGTTTCATTGAAACAGAGAGTGGGGGAAGTCCCATCGGGCAGCGAGAGAGGGAAGGAGGCATGGAGCGAGTGAGCACGGCGTGCCCTCCTTTAGTGTTTATGTGCTGTGTGATTTTATGATGATTGCCTATTCCCATCAGCACTGGGGGCCTGGCGTGGGGCACCAGCAAAGCCTACCTGTATGTCTGCAGCCACAGCTGCAGCTCAATAGGACCGGCTCACTGCACTGTTTACTGCGCTTCATTTAAAGAGGAAAGGATTATGCAGCATAAGTACTGTCCCTCGAAATAGACACTGCATGCAGATGCACCTAGACTTACAGGAATAAAAACAGCATGTACACACACATGTACACACAGACACACATCTGTAAGCTCTTACAGAAGCAGTCTGCAGAAATGTTAATGAATACACGTCAGCTTTAACCCCAGCCTTGTCTGACAGGAATCACCCACCTTGAACACGAGATAATCCTTGGTAAGGCAGAGGGACCCCAGCACCAGGAAATAAAAAGTGGGTGGCGTTGGGGCAGTCCCAGATCCTGTGTTATTGTGATATAGCATCCTCGTCCTTCACTGACTTCCCGTAGTCTGGGTTCAAGTCCACTACCGTGGTCCCTTTCAAGGGCCCTCCGAAGCCCCCTTCCGAGGCCTGATGGGGTCCGTCGTGCCCTACCCTGTCCACTTGGCCAGAAGGCATGGGCCTATTGGTCGAGCCTGAGGACGAGGAGGTGGGTGGGATGGGAGCGCCTCCCCCGCCCGCAGCCTGGCCCCCGTTGGTCTGAGAGCACACGTTGCTGACATGTGCCGCTTTCTGCTTGTAGTGGTTGCTGTGCAGCTTGTACTTCATGAGGAGGATGAAGATGAAGACAAGCACGGAGGCCACGATGATACCGCCGATCACGATGATCATGGTGCCGCCCAGGAACTGGTCGTGGAGGGAGCGGCACTGGCGGTACTCTCGCTCTGTGGTGAAAGCCACGCAGCCCACCAGGCGGGTGCCGGTTAGAGCCGTGACGCCGTCGTCGTACACCGCCAGCACACACAGGTCATAGTCCCGCTGAGAGGCCAGGTCACTGAGTAGGAAGAACTTATGAGACGCAGGGATCATCCTAGAGAGAGAGAGACAGAGATAGAAGAGAGAGAGAACATTTGAGAGAAAACAAGGTTGTTGGTAGAGTGAACATTCTGGCAGTAATCTGAAAACTGTTGAAAACTGAGAGCTCCCACGAAGGCACTGAACTCAACAACCTATACTTTCAGTACCTGGAGATTACATTTAACCTTGACTATCCCAACCACACACAGACACACAAACACACCTTCGCTCCTCCTTTCCTCTCATTCACCTCTCTCCATTGACAGGTTTACTTTCTGTCTCACAAACGCTAGAACACACAGGGGCTACGGTGTGTGTGTATGTGTGTGTTTGTAGTTACCCCGGCGTGCCAAAGTGCTCCTTTTATCAACAGGGACATAGGGGCCCGGGGGCTCCGAGGTGAGGAGACACAGAGCGGAATTCGAAAGTGCGGTGTGCCCAAGGGTTGACAGCGTGGGTGACAGTGTGTGCATTAAACATTTCTCCTCTAAACGCAGGCGCCAGTGGGGTCAACCTCTACCCTTGCACGGCGGGATTCATACTGTCTCAGCATACCCTCCTCTACCCTGCCTTATCCACAGGTTAAACCTGCTGTTTCCATTTAACTGACTTACTGCCATTACTCTTCTCTTGGCATGCTGTTTATCCACTGTATTCTCCTTTACACATTATAATACATTTATGGAGCATGCAGAATATCTTCCACCCATAAAGTCAGGGTCACATTATGGTCTGGTGCTTTACTATGAAGTAAACATTTCATGATGAGATATTGCTTTTATGATTACGTGTTATTACTTTTCTACTATTTCTCTATTTTTTATCTCGCTACACTGTTGGGAAGGGCCCGTAAGTAAGCATTTCACTGTTAGTCTCCACCTGTTGTTTACGAAGCATGTGAAGAATACAATTAGATTTGATGTGAATTTCAATTCCGTGAACATTTCCTTGAAAGAAAAAAGGAAAAGAGAAGAGAGATGATCAAAATACTAAGAAAGGTGAAATCTCACTAATTAGGGGGAATAGTTTTGATGTCGAATCTGTTCTGTTCGCCCCAGTGCATATACACTCATCATTAGTGGATGCTCTGGTTGAGTGGAGGTCACTAGACGCCCACAGATGGGTCCAGCCATTTCATTAGCTCTGAGCCTAGCATACAGTCTAGGTATAAAAAGGGAGGTCGCCCGGGTCAAAAAATAATAGGCACCAATATACTGTATCTTCAGATGTGTCCTCATCATTCTCCTCTGGTGTGGCTTTGATGGACAAGCAGGGGAAGGCTGGGTCCTCTGCATGCCATGGGGAGGAGGTGGTGGGTATGATGAACGAGGAGCAGTAGCCCTCCCTGACACGGTCAGACCTGACCTTGCCACATCTCCTGTCACCAGTCTGTCACATTAGAGATGGGAATATGGATGTTACAGGCACGGGGGCCGGGAAGGGTTAGGGGGACATGGAGAACTGTGTGGGTGCGTGTGCATGTGTGTACTCTTGTGCGCGTGTGTGTGTGATCATGGATGTGAGTGTGCGCTGAAACCTCCCTACCACATGCTGTCTATAATGGCTTTGATATAGGATGGTCCTCTTCTCATATAAGGCTGTCTCCGAAGAGGCCAGACAAACATAAAGGCAATTAGGTAGTGATATTTGGGAAGAAAATTGGACAGAGAGAGGGAACGAAAGGAAGAGAAATAGAGAGTGCAGTCGACTTGATATAAGAACGAAGAGAGAGACTGAAAGGAAAGCTGATACCGTCCCAATCTTCTCCTGTTTTCAGCACAATGTTAATTTGTCTGAGTGTATATTAGCTGTCCTCAGCCCCCTCATCCTTTCATTCCCCCCTCTCTCCATCCCTCCATCCCTCCATTGCCACCTCCCAAATTCAATACAACTGTCAGTCCACACAGAGCAGGACTCATGTGTGCCTAATTGATTAAAAAACGCATTCCGATTACTTTGCAGTGCCATAAACCAAAGGCATCCATGTGCTTTTTACATAATTAACAGCAAATTACTTCTCCTACGTGTCTTTTTTTTCTTAATCCATCCTCAGGGAAAGGCCGCAAGTTAATGAAGTACTAATGGGGCTCCTTTAACAGAGAATCTCTCCACAGTGAAATGTCGAAAAGGGCCGTGGCGGAATAAAAAACAAACAAATCAATAGATACATTTCCGTCTTTATAGGCTTGTGGAATAATCCACTGTGTGAGTGCCGGGAAGAAGAGAGGTGGACGGAACTGAGCTTGCTGACTTCTTTTGCCGTGGGGCAAGAAAAATAAGAAACACCCCTTAAGACTTCTAATACTGTACAGTGCTCTCACTTCTATGTCTCTGTAATAACAAGGGCCGGCGCTGCAGTCAAGCCTCCAACATTCATGGTGATGGTTTCCTCTGTACCGCCTTTAAAAAATAATGAGCCGCTGAATAGCGAGTTTAAGGAAATATTTGAAAGCTCAAGAGGCGAATATTGCCCTAGGAGAAGAAAGGGGTTCGCAGCCGACTCCGGGGGAATTTAATGGCCGGCGATTTCTGTGGTTTTCATTTTGAGGAGAGAATTCCGTTTTTTTCTGTTAATGTTCCACTTGATTCTTAGCAGAGACAAACAGAGGACTGTAGGTACTGCGGGAGTGACCCGCCTTTCTTCTCTGTGTAAATCGGAATGTTTCAGGTGTTTCATGCTCTTCAACAGTCATTCTCTGATATCTCTGAAATGGAGGAGGCTCAGACACCACTGTTCCCATAAGAACAGATTCTTTTCAATCACTAACGTTGGGGTGAAGGGTTCAACTCAACTGTGCTTCATTTAAAATCAGTTATCAAACATTGCCTTCTGGAACGGATTGCACTTCACTGGTGTAATGTGTTTACATCAGCGCAACTCCACACTGGAATTCCTTTGGGTGCTATTGAAAATATGTAATATTTTCTCTCACTGAAGATAATACCTCTATTGTCCACAGCTTACAAATAATCACAATCACTTGAAAGCTTGCACAGTATATTAATATTTCTGATAGGAACAATATAGCATTCCAAATGCCAAACTCAACACTTTTCAAAACCCTTCCACGACACTTAGTACGAGTGAGGCATTGCAACATTCAGTCCATCGTATCAATGAATGCTTGGCCTTTGATACTTGGGATTCAACCCACCTAATATAATATCTGAATCTGATATCAGAAAGGTCAATATGTAACTGGATTGTCCTCTCAGTCCCATGGAGATGATTGATGGGAACAAGTTCTCGTCCTATAGGTTCTCTTCCTCACTCTATGTCACTGCAAAACCCATTACAGCTAACCTGTTGGGGATGGGGGCACTGTTGAGACTATTTATGCTAATTGGGTAATTTTTGAAACGGCTTCCCACAAAATCCTTGATCGTACAATATGCATATTATTATTATTATTGAATAGAAAACAGTCTATAGTTTCTATAGGAGTTGAAATTTTGTCTCTAAGTGGAACAGAGCCCATTCTACAGCAATTTCCCTGACATGGAGTCAGATTTCAGAAATGTTGGCCACTGTTCTGAAGTCAGTTAAAAGGGCACTGTTATTGCTATGACTATACGGACACTTCTTACGTCTTCCCCTGGATGCCTTTACGTGATGACGATTCCAATGGGGTCGATTGCGCGTTCACAGGCCCTATAAATGAAAAAACCCTGTAGCTAGCAAGTCTTTTCTTGCTGCGTAACGCGCGTGGAGGACACCGACCCCCTCCTGTTCCAAGCGTTAGTTTAGCCTGTTATATTTCTCCGGTCATCTTTTCACTCGTTATAGGAGTTAAAAACATCATAAGGTAGTTATTTTAAAGCGTTTTATAGCAATTTATATCCGTTTAGTGCGATTTTGGGACATTTATTTTTGAAACGATGTGAATAGCTGGGCACGCTTTTCAGTTCATCCCGAACGCAGTTGGCATTTCCACATGGCAAGAGGACAGCTTTCCACCAAAAGACGATTACTCCCAAGAAAGGATCCTTTGCCCAAGATACTGATGGAAGAACAGCTCAAAGTAGGACATTTTTATTATGATAAATCGTGTTTCTGTCGAAACATTTTAGTGGCTTAGGACGCCATGTTTTTTGACGTAGCTTCGCTTGGCGCAAACTGTATTGAAAAGTAAGGATAAATTAAAAAATGTAATTCCGCAATTGTATTAAGAATTAAATTGTCTATCAATCCCTGTCCACCCTATATTTTTTAGTCACGTTTATGAGTATTTATGTATAAGAGTAGATCACTGTCTAAGTGGCGCAAGGACATTTTCTGACCAGCTGAGCTACATTTCACATTGTCTAACCATGATTTTGGTGGCTAAATATAAACGTTTTCGATCAAACTCTATATGCATTGTGTAATATGATGTTACAGGAGTGTCATCTGAAGAATTCTGAGAAGGTTAGTGAAAAAATTAATATATTTTTGGCGATGTTGACGTTATCGCTCACTTTGGCTAGAATCAATGCTGGGCTGCTATGTGCTATGTGCTATGCTAATATAACGATTTATTGTGTTTTCGCTGTAAGACACTTAGAAAATCTGAAATATTGTCTGTATTCACAGGATCTGTGTCTTTCGATTCGTGCATGCTGTGTATTTTTACGAAATGTTTGATGATTAGTAAGTAGGTAAACACGTTGCTCTAAGTAGTTTTTCTAGTCCATTTGTGACGGTGGGTGCAATTGTAACCTATGCCATCTACCTGAAATATGCACTTTTTTCTAACAAAACCTATCCCATACCATAAATATGTTATCAGACTGTCATCTGATGAGTTTTTTTGTTGGTTAGGGGCTATAAATATCTTAGTTTAGCCGAATTGGTGATGGCTACTGGTGTTGGTGGACAAATAAAAGATGGTGGATTATGCTAATGTGTTTTTAGGTAATAGATGTACATCTTTACATATTGTGTCTTCCCTGTAAAACATTTTAAAAATCGGACATGTTGACTGGATTCACAAGATCTGTGTCTTTCATTAGCTGTATTGGACTTTAATGTGTGAAAGTTAAATATTTAAAAAAAATATTTTTTTTGAATTTCGCGGCACTGGTTTTTCAGTGGGGGGGGGGGGGTGTGCCGCTAGCGCCACGCTGATCCTAGACAGGCTAATGGCTACTGCACAGTAAGGCTATATAGGTTGGTGTGCCAATAGATGTACGCATACTGAGTCATTCCAACCCATTATGTCAGAACTTTTATGAGTTTTTCCCTGTGGGCATCATGCTCTTGTGTTTCTGCAGTTCGCTCTGTGACTTCTTTAGCGATGAGTTACAGTCCCCTGATGATGTCGTCGGCCACTAAATTCATTATCAATGTGATCGAGGGCCTCTCTGAACCAGGCTGTTAATGACAATCAATTTGGAGGCTCAGGAACTGTCGAAGAACAACAAGACCCATAGTATGCAAGGGCAAACGTGAAGATCAACTTCCACACAGAAATACCAGTCAGCTTCATAGGGATAGTTGTATACCAACCACTCCCCATTGTAACATCAACCACTCCCCATAGAGATGCATGTCATCTTATCTGATCTCATGTAAAAGCATGCGGTGACCAACTCACCTGTATATGAGGATGTCGTCGGAGGAGCTGTTGTACTGGATCTGGTACATGCGGACCCCCGGGATGTGGTCCTGAGGGGGCCATCGGATGGTGGCCGAGGTCGAGCTCAGCTCCGACACGCTGACCCTCTGATGGTCGGTGCGGGCGTGGCCCCCGCTGGCATTGGACTTGATGGAGGTGGGGATGTCCGAAGGGCCAGGCTCGGGCTCCAGCTTGGGGTCAAAGTGTGGCGAGGGGTTAACCACCAGCTCCACCGGCGCTGTGGCCTCGCCAGCGGCATTGGAGGCAATGCAGGTGAACTTCCCAGAGTCCTTCACAGTGGTGGTGAGGATGTCCAAAGAGCCGTTCTCGTAGCAGATGGTGCGGGACGTGTTCCCGATCAGCTTCCCCTCTGGGCTGACCCAATGCGTGGATGGTTCCGGGTCACCCACTGACTTACAGCGTAGGCTCACCTCCTGACCCTCCATCACAAACATCTTGGAGGTGTGCCGCGTGATCATGGGCGGCTCGCACACAAACTCCTCCTCGCGGATAGTCCAGAAATACTTGCCGGCGAGCTCTCGGGGAGAGGCGCATGTCTCCAGGTCATCTTCCCTGGTCAGCCTCCTCAGCCACATTAGCTCACAGTTACAGTGCAGCGGGTTCCCACCAAAGCTCAGCACCAGGGACGTGAGTGGAGAACCCTTCAGCTTAGCGTACACTGGGATCCTCAGGAACAGGGGATCTGGAGGGATTTTCTTCAGCTTGTTGGAGGTCATGTCTAGACGCGCCAGCTTGTGCAGGTTGGAGAAGATGCCCTCGGGGACCATCTCTATGAGATTGTGGTCCAGACTGAGAGTGTTGACACTCGCCAGCAGGCCGATGGTCTCCCAGGGGATGTTCACCAGGTTGTTGTAGGACAGGTCCAGGTCTTCCAGGGTCTCCAGGAAGTCCTGGAAGGCCCCCTCTGAGATGCTGTGCAGCTGGTTGTTGGCAAGGATCATGTGCCTGAGGTTGACCAGGCCCTGGAAGTGGGTGTCGTCCAGCATGGTGAGCCGGTTGGCGTCCAGGTGGAGGGCGTGCAGGTCCTGAAGGTCGGCGAAGGCGTACGGCTTGATCTGGCTGATGGTGTTGCGCGACAGCGTCAGGTGGATGAGGCTGCTCATGTTGGCGAAGTCACGGTGACGAAGGGTGGTGATGAAGTTGTCCATGAGGCGCAGCTCGGCCGTCTGCCGGTCAATGTTCGGCGGCACGAAGAGCAGACCTGTCTTGGTGCAGAGGACAGTGTAGGAGGGCATGAGGTTCTGGCAGGTGCAGCGCTTGGGGCACAGCATGGAGGCGACGGGCGTAGCGAAGAGTGCCAGGAACAGGAGCAGGCTCGCCATGGCTAGGCTCCTGGAAGACAAGAGGAGGGGAAAGGCTGTTAGCAAACAACAAAAACAACAACAACAACAATGAAAACAACAACAACAATGAAAGCTACAACACTGTCATCATTGCGATGGATATATAGAACCTCGAGCCGCAAATGTTAAATATTTGTCAAATGAAATGCTTACGTCTTTATCAGGAAAAGAAAAACGGAAAAAACATTTACATAAGGCAGGTTTTTTCAAGAAAAGAGATCTACTCCATTCCCAGACCTGTTCCCTAAAGGTGTGCTTGGATATGAAAACATGCACGCTTTACTACAGTTTAGTCAGAATGTCATGATGTGAATTTGGAGCAGGTTGCCCCAAGATAACAGGGAAATCTGTGGAGGCTGCAGAGAGAGTGGTGCTCCCTTGACACTGCACTTCATTCCACCGCACCCCACCACCTCAAAGAAGTGATATCTGACACCTCATCTGTCTATAACACACACTAAAATAGTATTTCACAAGGGAATCCATTATGAATATATTCAGAACTGCTCCAGAATAGCTAATGGTTATCTGATACCAGATCCTTTATTTATTGTTTGTGCACGCCCTTCCATTCTCATAGCGTTTACATAGAAATGCATGAACATAATTATTTCCCACTTCCAGCGAACCCACTCTGAATATCAATGCGCTAACTGCAGGGATATGAAAGAGAGGGACTGTCAAGTGGGGTAGAGGAGGAGGGAGAAGGTGGAGAAAACATGGAAGTGCAGTTATGGCTCTCTGCCAGGTGGGGGAGATACCGAGCCACACACATGGCATATCAATACAGACAGAGAGGAGAGCTGCTCTCTGCTCTGCTAAGTCGAGCCATATATCAGAGGCAGAGAAAAAGACAGTGCGGTGTCTCAGTGACACGCCCAGGCAGGGCTGAGCTCCCTGCTCTCCATTATAGGGAGGATGAGAAGTCACAGCACCCCCGGAGAGAGAGCCAATGCCTCTCTACAACTAACTAAGAAAAACGCAACGGGAAAAGGTACCCATGTCAACGCCTGCCAATGGTGGACTATTTCATGCAGGCACATTAGCCATAGGCCTGTCAGTGGAGGCTCCTCAGGGGACGACGGCTCATAATAATGGCTGGAATGGAGTTCATGGAGTGGTGTCAACAACATGGAAACCACGTGTTTCCATGTTGTTGATACCATTCCATTGACTCCATCCCAGCCATTGTTAGGAGCCGTCCTCCCCTCAGCAGCCTCCACTGAGGCATATGTACTCGACTAAACAGTAAAGGATGCTTGAGTCATGGCATTCATATTAATCGAGTTGCCAAGTGCAATTTACATACAGTACCTACACAGCACATTCTCCAGTGTTAAATCAACACTGATAGTGTTAAATTGAACACTGGTCCGGTGTCTATATGGCTCCACACTTAAATTAACACATTGCTTAGTATAAAGCCTTTTTAAAATATTTCACAGTGCCTTTCGAGTGAATTGTAGAGTTATCACCCTTGACTGTATTTGTTAGTGTCTGAGACATGGTTGTTGGATTCATCCATTTTCAATCATGTGGCCTTCCCCAAGTGGGATCCTAAGCGAATACAGTAGGTTATCATTCAAATAAAATGGGGTAGCGCAATACATCAGGGCCTAGTTTTACCCTAATACAGTGGCCTGAAACTCATGGTTTACAAGCCACATGAGGCCTGCATGTCACATTACGCTTGCTTGCAAAGTGATGTGTAATTCTTATTGGAATCCAGACAGAGTTTTTCTTCACCCGCAACCCTAGCAACATACAGAGAAGGAACTGTCAGATGCGTCACAATATCCCCAGGAACTAACTGCACTGGGAGCCATATTTGAAATCGAATATGTTCAATACTTAGAGCAGGGTTAAAAAATTATTGCATTAAAACAGGATTTCATTGCATTTTCGGAAGGGCTGTGGTCACCGTTCATGCAATACATACATCAACGTATTGGGAAGCTACTGTATTCCACAGATTTTTCATGGGTACATTATTTTTCCATTTAAATCTAATAGCAACCCTATGCTACTTGTCGTGACTCTTATGGGAAGAGCAGACCATCCGATATGCCCTTAAAAATGTAGGTATTTAGGAGGACCAGTGCTTCTATAGAGAAATTAATCTCATATCTGTGCCATTTGCAAGTGATGTTGTTAGGCTACATTGTATCTTCTGCTTGAGAGCACACTGGTGAGCAACAACATAATTTCACCTGGTCTCAGAGAATTTCGTATTATTCTGTACATAAATCCAACACTCCATTTAGCATGATATGTTAAGTTTCATATGGTACAGTTGAAGTCGGAAGTTTACATACACTTAGGTTGGAGTCATTAACTTCTTGCGACTACAGGGGGTGCTGTTTACTCATTAGCATATTTGCATTACAGATTAAACGGCTTCCTACTCTCCTACTTTATCGTACAATATACATATTATTACTATTATTGGATAGAAAACAGTCTCTAGTTTCTATAGCCGTTGGAATTTTGTCTCTGAGTGGAACAGAACTCATTCTACAGCAATTTCCCTGACATGGAGTCAGATTTCACACATTTTGGCCCCTGATCTGGAGTCAGTTTAAAGGCCACTGTGAATGCTATAAGGATACGGACACTGCTTACGTCTTCCCCTGGATGCCTTTACGTGATGACGCTTTGAATGGTATCGATTGCCCAATCACAGCCACTATAAAACAAAAACACGTGTAGGTAGGAACTCCTTTCCAGCTGCGCCGGACGCACGGTGGACACCGACCCGTTCTTTTTCCAAGCATTAGTGGAGCCAGTAATATTTCTCAGGTCATGTTTTTACTCGTTATAGGTGTTAAAAACATCATAAGGTAGTTAATTTAAACCGTTTTATAGCAATTTATATCCGTTTAGTGCGCATTTTGGGACATTTATTTCTGAGACTTTTTGAAGAGCCGGGCAGGTTTCCAGTTCATGCCGAACGCAGTTGGCATTTCCACATGGCAAGAGGACAGCTTTCGACCAAAAGACGATTAGACCCAAGAAAGGATTCTTTGCCCAAGATTCTGATGGAAGAACAGCTCAAAGTAGGAACAATTTATTATGATAAATCGTGTTTCTGTCGAGAAATGTTAATCGCTTATGACGCCATTTTGTTTGACGTAGCTTCGCTTGGCGCAAACTGTATTGAAAAGTAAGGATAATAAAAAAAATGTAAATCAGCGATTGTATTAAGAATTAAATTGTCTATCAATCGCTGTCCACCCTATATTTTTTAGTCACGTTTATGAGTATTTATGTATAAGAGTAGATCACTGTCTAATATGGCGCACGACATTGTCTGACCAGCTGGGCAACTTTTGTCATTGTCTAACCATGATTTTGGTGGCTAAATATGCACATTTTCGAACAAACTGTATATGTATGTTGTAATATGATGTTACAGGAGTGTCATCGGAAGAATTCTGAGAAGGTTAGTGAAAAAATTTATATATTTTGGCGATGATATGATATCGCTCTCTTTGGCTAGAATCAGTGCTCGGGTAACGTTTGCGTATGTGGTATGCTAATATAACGATTTATTGTGTTTTCGCTGTAAGACACTTAGAAAATCTGAAATATTGTCTGTATTCACAGGATCTGTGTCTTTCGATTAGTGTATGCTGTGTATTTTTACGAAATGTTTGATGATTAGTAATTAGGTAAACACGTTGCTCTATGTATTTATTCTAGTCCATTTGTGACGGTGGGTGCAATTGTAAACTATGATATCTACCTGAAATATGCACATTTTTCTAACAAAACCTATCCTATACCATAAATATGTTATCAGACTGTCATCTGATGAGGTTTTTTCTTGGTTAGTGGCTATCAATATCTTAGTTTAGCCGAATTGGTGATAGCACCTGATGGAGTAAGAAACTGATGGAGTTAGAAAAGTGGTGTCTTTTGCTAACGTGGTTAGCTAATAGATTTACATATTTTGTCTTCCCTGTAAAACATTTTAAAAATCTTAAATGGTGGCTTTATTCACAGGATCTGTATCTTTCATTAGGTGTCTTGGACTTGTGATTTAATGATATTTAGATGGTACTATTTAATTGTGATGCTATGCTAGCGATGCTAATCAGTGTGGGGGGGGGGGGGGGGGGGTGCTCCCGGATCCGGGGTAGATGCTCGTTAGAGGTTAACCTCTTTGGGCTGCAGGGGCAGTATTGAGTAGCCTGGATAAAAGGTGCCCATTTCAAACGGCCTCGTACTCAATTATTGCTCGTACAATATGCATATTATTATTACTATTGGATAGACAAAACTCTCTAGTTTCTAAAACCGTTTGAATTATATCTGTGAGTAAAACAGAACTCATTTTGCAGCAAACTTCCTGACCAGGAAGTGGAAAATCTGAAATCGATGCTCTGTTCTAGGGCCTGCCTATAAATGTCCTTGATATATATCAGTATACATGCACTTCATACGTCTTCCACTAGATGTCGACAGGCAGTGAGAGAAGAAATGGAGTGTATAACTTGATCTGGGGTCGAATAAAAGCTCTTTGTATGACGTGTCACCAGTTTCCTGTTTTCTGGAGAGCGCGAGAAGGGACCTGGTATCGCCTTCTGATAAGCTGTCGTTATAGACGACTAATATCTCCGGCTTTGATTTTATTTGATACATGTGACAATATCATCGTAAAGTATGTTTTTTCAATATAGTTTTATTAGATTATTGAAATTTTTTCGGGACGTTAGGCGTGTTGTGTTGTGTGCCTTTGTTCAGGAAGGAGAGCTTCGCGCCACTTTGCTAGCTTTCCGTGCTAATTGACTGGAGAAGAGGACATTCTAAATCCAAACAACGATTGTTCTGGACAAAGGACCCCTTGTACAACATTCTGATGGAAGATCGTCAAAAGTAGGACCCATTTTATGATGCTATTTCATATATCTTTCGAACATGTTGTACTAGTAGTTTGCGCCCAGAGTTTGGACACTCTCTCGCTATAACTAAGCTGGATGTCGTAATGAAGTTATTTTTAGAATTCTAACACGGCGATTGCATTAAGAACTAGTGTATCTATCATTTCCTATACAACATGTATTTTTTAGTAACGTTTATGTATAGTTATTTGGTCAGAATAGTTGAGTGTCATAAAAATATCCTCACATTCTGGGAAAAAGATGCTACGTTAGCACAATGTATAACCACTGATTTCAGCTCTAAATATGCACATTTTCGAACAAAACATAAGTGTATGTATAACCTGATGTTATAGGACTGTCATCTGATGAAGATTATCAAGGTTAGTCAAAAATTATATATCTTTTGCTGGTTTATTCGCTATCACTAACGTGCCTATTGCTATCGCTAACGTGCCTTGATGAATGAATGCGGTAGTGTGGTAGGCTATTGTAGTAAGCTAATATAATGCTATATTGTGTTTTTGCTGTAAAACACTTAAAAAATCAGAAATATTGGCTGGATTCACAAGATGTTTGTCTTTAAATTGCTGTACACCATCGATTTTTCAGAAATGTTTTATGATGAGTATTTAGGTATTTGACGTTGGTGTCTGTAATTACTCTGGCTGCTTCGGTTCTATTTGTGACGGTAGCTGTGATGGTAGCTGCAATGTAAACTATGATTTATACCTCAAATATGCACATTTTTCGAACAAAACATAGATTTATTGAATAACATGTTATAAGACTGTCATCTGATGAAGTTGTTTCTTGGTTAGTTTGGTTGGTTCTTGGTTAGTTAGGTTGGCTTTGTGCATGCTACCTGTGCTGTGAAAAATGTCTGTCCTTTTTTGTATTTGGTGGTGAGCTAACATAAATATATGTGGTGTTTTCGCTGTAAAACATTTAAAAAATTGGATATGTTGGCTGGATTCACAAGATGTTTATCTTTCATATGCTGTATTGGACTTGTTAATGTGTGAAAGTTAAATATTTCTAAAAAATATATTTTGAATTTCGCGCTCTGCACTTGAAGTGGCTGTTGTCATATTGTGCCCTGCTTCGGGCTTGCAGCCCAAAGAAGTTAAAACTCGTTTTTCAACCACTCCACAAATGTCTTGTTAACAAACTATAATTTTGGCAAGTCGGTTAGGACATCTACTTGGTGCATGACACAAGTCATTTTTCCAACAATTGTTTACAGACCGATTATTTCACTTATAATTCACTGTATCACAATTCCAGTGGGTCAGAAGTTTACATACACTAAGTTGACTGTGCCTTTAAACAGCTTGGAAAATTCCAGAAAATGATTTAGTAGCTTCTGAAAGGCTAATTTACATAATTTAAGTCAATTGGAGGTGTACCTGTGGATGTATTTCAAGGCCTACCTTCAAACTCACTGCCTCTTTGCTTGACGTCATGGGAAACTCAAAAGAAATCAGCCAAGACCTCAGAAAAAAAATTGTGGACCTCCACAAGTCTGGTTCATCCTTGGGAGCAATTTCCAAACGGCTGAAGGTACCATGTTCATCTGTACAAACAATAGTACGCAAGTATAAACACCATGGGACCACGCAGCCGTCATACCGCTCAGGAAGGAGATGTGTTCTGTCTCCTACAGATGAACGTACTTTGGTGCGAAAAGTGCAAATCAATCCCAGAACAACAGCAAAGGACCTTGTGAAGATGCTGGAGGAAACAGGTACAAAAGTATCTATATCCACAGTAAAACGAGTCCTATATCGACATAACCTGAAAGGCCGCTCAGCAAGGAAGAAGCCACTGCTCCAAAACTGCCATAAAAATGCCAGACTATGGTTTGCAACTGCACATGGGGACAAAGATCGTAGTTTTTAGAGAAATGTCCCCTGGTCTGATGAAACAAAAATAGAACTGTTTGGCTATAATGACCATCGTTATGTTTGGAGGAAAAAGGGGGAGGCTTGCAAGCCGAAGAACACCATCCCAACCGTGAAGCATGGGGGTGGCAGCATCATGTTGTGGGGGTGCTTTGCTGCAGGTGGGACTGGTGCAGGTCACAAAATAGATGGCTTCATGAGGAGGGAAAATTATGTGGAAATATTGAAGCAACATCTCAAGACATCAGTCAGGAGGTTAATGCTTGGCCGCAAATGGGTCTTTCAAATGGACAATGTCCCCAAGCATACTTCCAAAGTTGTGGCAAAATGGCTTAAGGACAACAAAGTCAAGGTATTAGAGTGGCCATCACAAAGCCCTGACCTCAATCCTATAGAAAACTTGTAGGCAGAACTGAAAAAGCGTGTGCGAGCAAGGAGGCCTACAAACCTGACTTAGTTACACCAGCTCTGTCAGGAGGAATGGGCCAAAATTCACCCAACTTATTGTGGGAAGTTTGTAGAAGGCTACCCAAAACGTTTGATCCAATTTAAACAATTTAAAGGCAATGCTACCAGATACTAATTGAGTGTATATAAACTTCTGACCCACTGGGAATGTGATGAAAGAAATAAAAGCTGAAATATATAATTCTCTCTACTATTATTCTGACATTTCACATTCTTAAAATAAAGTGCTGATCCTAAATGACCGAAGACCGGGAATTTTTACTATGATGAAATGTCAGGAATTGTGAATAACTGAGTTTAAATGTATTTGGCTGAGGTGTATGTAAACTTCCGACTTCAACTGTATGTATTAATTTGTGCATGTCCATCAGCCATTTAATTTGATATGTTATTAATTACAATTCGTATGATATGTTATAAATTTGAAAAAGGTACAATATGTTACGATTTTGCAAATCCTACAATACGTATTCTTGCTCGGTGGATAGGTGGCTAACTTGAGCTAGGCTAGGGGATTGGGTGAAGTTTAGGAGTTAGGTTAAAGTGTTAGGTTTAGGGGATGGGTTAGCTAAAAGGGTTAAGGTTAGGGTTAGGGGAAGGGTTAGCTAACATGCTAAGTAGTTGCAATGTAGCTAAAAACTTGTAAGTAGTTGAAAAGTTGCTAATTAGTTACAATGCGAAAGTTGTCCGTGATGAGATTTGAACTCGCAACATTTGGGTTGCTAAACATTTGCATTATACGCATACTCATCCAACCCAACCAACCACCCTCAGTTGGTTGTTGCCTTAAGTAACTATCTGTCTTATGTAATCATACCAAACAGAACATATCATACTAAATGGAGTGTCTCAGAATAATATAAAATGCTCTGAGACCAGGTTGTTCACCGAGACATCCACAAGTTCTTCAAGTTTAGCACTATATCCACACATTTTTTGATGATCTAAATAATGACGATGATGGTGATGGGGGTGATTGGATTTACATTATGGTGGTTCGAGCCCTTAATGCCGATTGGCTGATGGCCGTGGTATATCAGACCGTGGTATATCAGACCGTATACCACGGGTATAACAAAACCTTTATTTTTACAGCTCTAATAACGTTGGTAACCAGTTTATACTAGCAATAAGGCGCCATTGGGGGGGTTTGTGGTATATGGCCAAAATACCACGGCTAAGGGCTGTAACCAGACACTTTGCAATGCGTCTGCCCTTAGCCGTGGTATATTGGCCATATACCACACCACTCATGCCTTATTGCTTAAATATACAACAGGGGTTGGCAACTACAATAGGTTTGGCCTCCAGCCGATTTGTTCCTGAGAACGTAGCTAGATGGAGGGCCAGAACATAAATATCTTATTAGCAAATAGCCTACTAGCTGCCCAATTCATAGCCCTAGACTTACACATTTAACACATGTGGTTAGTGGGCTCACCAAGTTAATGAGAATAACATAATAATTTTGATCTAATTACAGTCGTAATGTCTCTATTATAGGCCTACCTGTACTCTATTAAAATATAGTTATTTTATCGTATTTCTCCAATTCCAAACCAGTGTGTCTTGTTTGCAACAAAACTCTTACTGTTTGCAAAGAATTGAATCTCAAATGTCATTATGCATCTAATCCTACTTTCTTCAGAAGGAGATTTTCAACCCCAGACATGAGGCCGGAAGGTAGGCCTGTAAAGGAGTACATGGTGACAGGATTGGGGGAAGTAACTCTACCGACAAATATATGGGTAACATAATTGCGTCTGTCAACCAGGTAAGTCTAAGTCTTATTTCTTAGTGCTCCAGCTAAGTCCTCTTGTTTGTTTATTTGTCTACTCAACTTTCAGCACTGGGCGCTGTCCATATCCATTTTAGAAATAGCGATCCACACGCGAGCGGTGGCTGAATCTCAAATAATCTTTTTCTAATTGATCAAAGTACAGGTTAAACCATTATCTTGTTTTTATCATGGACATGTTCCCACTGATATTGTAATTAAGCTTTCACATGTGTTTGACACTTTTTATCAAGCTGTTGGTGCTTCCTTCGATTCATGCCAAATCATTTGACTGCTGTAGGTTGAGATTCATGTTTCCCGAAAGTTATTCCTTTACAACGTTCTGTAGTGAATAGAGATGACCATATACCCATCACACCCCACATTATGTTAATGAAGTCCGCATGTTTTTGGGTCTGGATTGGGGAGGTGTGAAACGTATCAACGAGAGAAAGGAGGAATTCTTAGCACTTCTCACACACCACATACTGTAGGCCTAAGCAAAACATATAGAAAACACAACAGTAAACAAACAACATGAACGGTCAGACAAATACCCTCCCATCCCACCCCACGCCTGCTCACATGTGGAGTTGTTCATAATGGTGATAGAGCCCCTGGCATGAAACTCCTCCCGAAGCGTGCAGAGCATGCCATTTTATTGTCTGATTTCTCCGACATGATGGGAGATCAAAGCAGTGGTGGAGCGAGTGGTCTGGGCTGGAGATCATGTGGCGGGCTTTGCGCTGTATAGTAGGTGATGGGGATCCAATCAGTTTAGATGCCGTGAAAAAAATGAAATAAATGCCTATAGGCTACTCCTGTGACACGTGTCATAGCTTACACCAAAAAGGGTTCTATTGCTTGTTTTATATATGGAGCCCCTGAAAGTTCTATATAATACCCTTTTATAGAGTTATTTGATTAGAACCCTAGAGGTTCTTCTTTACCTAAAATGGTTCCATAGAGAACCCTGCATGGTGGTATTTATGAATTGTGGCTACGACTATTAAATATCATTGTACAGGAACAGGCACAATGTTAGCTCACCATATATATATTTTTGTTTTTAGAATTTATTGTCATTATATGCAAGTTTGGAAATATGCACTGGTGGACAGGGAGGTATCTCTTTGTTTGAATAATGGCCCATGTATAATAATGGCCCATTCTTTGCAATACAAAACAATATACTTTGTCCATTAGTTACAGTGAACAACAAAAATGTGTCTTCTGCTCCATTCTCACCCCCCCCCCCTTCAAACACACAGTTGAAACAGCACATGTTCAAGCTGCATGCAGCGCCCCTGGACAGGCATTTTGTGGGGTTAAGGGCCTTGCTCAAGAGCCCAACAGTAGGGGAATGTTTTGAGGATGTGAACCCAGCAGCCTCCAGTTGTCAGATAAATTCCTCCCATTTTTTTTACAGCACCCAGTCCGGGATTCAAATCCGATCACCTTTCGGCCACAGGCGCAACTCCTTAGCCGCGGGGCTACCTGCTTGACTGGTTTTAGCAAAGAAGAAAAAAATAGCAAAAACACAAGTTCATTTTCAGAAATAAGTATGAGCTAATTAATGCTATGCAGACATAATTATTATGATGTAGAATAACAACTTACACGCAGTTGTTGTCAGTAGCAGCCGAAAGAGAGATCCTCTGTCTCTGATAGTTCTGGGTTACTACCAGACTGAGCAAAAAACAGATAGTGTGTTAAAAGTCATGTAATGATTAACTAGGCCAGGGTTTCTCAGACTTGTCCTTGGCCCCCCTGGGTGCATGTTTTGGTTTTTGCCCTAGCACTACACAACTGTTTCAAATAATCAAAGCTTGATGATGAGTTGGTTATTTAAATCAGCTGTGTAGTGCACCCAGGGGGAGCCCAGGAGTGAGTTTGGGAAACCCTGAACAAGGCTATTTAATCACCAAGACTTACTTTACAATAATTTATTATAAATAATTGTACATACTTCCTCTCAGTCAGCAACAGTCTTCTAATGGCTTCATTAAACATAGGCTGAATCCACACTGAAATACTAAAATAATAGATACAATTTTATATATTTAATTTATTGCATGAATGGTGACCACAGCCCTTCTGAAAATACATTTAAATCATGTTTTAATTAGATTTGTCGACGTATTCCATTTCAAATTGGGCTCCCAGTGTGGCTTTACTACCGGGCCACTATGACCATCTGGCAGTTCCTTCATTGCATGTTCCTAGCCTCAACCTGATTCAGAATGACTGCCGGGTTGGGAAGACTGAAGTACGAGAATAGCTAAACCATCTAAACTGGAACAACCATTTCAGTAACGGTTGCAATAAGTCTAAATAACAGATTGTATTAGTTTAGGAAAAAGTATTTTATTTATATTTGAGTAGCGTAAGATAATTAAGCAATCAATGTACATGCAAAACATAGATATAAAAACAAACAATTCTAAAAATCTACCTGCAATAGAGCATGCTGGGAAATATGATAGATGGGTGTGGTTTTGGTTTAACACTGGGATTCTTTTACATCAATGAGTGTTATTTGAACAATTGCAGAGTTAATTGAACACCTGAATCAACACTAGAAATTATACATTGAAAAATCAACAGTAGGTAACACTGGCCAATTTGTTGTGTACTAATAAGTTAATTATGTTGCAGCATGCATCTACAATAAGTGTCCTTAAAAATGCACACAGCAGCACAGCACGTGTAGTTTGTTAATAGGATATGGAATCCGTAATTATTTAGGCTCTTGACATTCTGGTTGGCTCTTATTCTAATTACAAGTATTGTTTTTGGGAAAATAGCTTAACATGAGTCATTTTATTTATTTATTTTAATTTCACCTTTATTTAACCAGTTGAGAATAAGTTCTCATTAACTGCGACCTGGCCAAGATAAAACAAAGCAGTGTGACAAAAACAACACAGAGTTACACATGGGATAAACAAAAATACAGTCAATAACACAATAGAAAAATATATACACAATGTGTGCAAATGTAGTAAGATTATGGAGGTAAGGCAGTAAATAGGCCATAGTGGGGAAATAATTACAATTTAGCATTAACACTGGAGGGATAGAAGTGAAGATGATGATGTGCAAGTAGAGATACTGTGGTGCAAAAGAGAAAAAATAAATAACAATATGGGGATGAGGTAGTTGCGTGTGCTATTTACAGATGGGCTGTGTACAGGTACAGTGATCGGTAAGCTGCTCTGACAGCTGATGCTTAAAGTTAGTGAGGGACATATACGTCTCCAGCTTCAGTGATTTTTGCAATTCGTTCCAGTCGCAGCAGAGAACTGGAAGGAAAGGCGGCCAAAGGAGGAGTTGGCTTTGGGGATGACCAGTGAAATATACCTGCTGGAGCGCGTGCTACGGGTGGGTGTTTTCATTGTTTCAAGGAATTTCAATGCTTTAATTACATTATGTCACTCTTTATCAATTACATAAAATAGCATTATTTGTATTTGAACATTGTAAAACTGTAGCAGCTCAGTACATCTGTACAACGAAGAGCAAAGATAGACAGGAATCTCATATTGTGCATAGTTCAACAACTTTCAATCCATTCTCCAGCACTGGGACACACAGCACTGATCAGCGCCATCAAAATCTCGGGGAAGCATTATTTGATGAGTGCTTGACAGGGGGAGCAGAGTGGGTAACCTCTTGCAATGTTAGGCATTTAATAAGAGACTAATGCGTTCAAGAGTAAATACACAGTACACTCTGTCATATGGATGTCTTACAATCACTGCATTGTGTAAGGATCAAGCTGTACGTGACGTGTTTCTCCTGCATTCACTATGTAAGGAGGGCTGGTAAATACATGCTAACTGATAAAGATACACAGGCACAGGTGGTTAAAAGTTGGATGATAGGTTATGAATACAGAATACAGCGACTGATCACCCACAGCCATTGTTGCTATTGTTAACAGTGGGATTTCCATTTCAATGAAGATAAGAAAGGAGAGATTGTCAGAACATGAGGTAGTGGGCGGAAGATCGAGATGGAGTGACACACTACCGACAAGCTCCTGCCGGCATAATGATCAGGAGGTGATAAAAACAGGCAGCACACAGAAACTGCTGGTTAGTAGATATCCTACTCTTAGAACGGGCTTCCTTTTTCATCAACACAATCTCACGGGAGAGGAAGGGATGGTGTGTGCGGCGTGTGTGCGCACAAATGGAAAACAGAAAGAAGGAGTAAGGAACAGTAAGATAGAGAGACCGTGAGTGAGTGAGAAAGAAAGAGAGAGTGGGATAAAGAGACAGGGAGGGAGTGAAAGAGAGGAGGTAGACAGCTGAAAGAGAGTGAGATAAAACGAGTGTGGTGAAAGCGGATTCCTCCACCCTCCACAAAGGGTTTTTTTGTCCATGGAGATTTGCATTGCATGGAATTAAAACCACAACCTATTGTTGATTTTGACATGGTATTTATAGGTGATGCATCGCAGCTGTGACAGTGTTGCCATGTATTTGTTTACTGAAGGTTTGAGCCACTCTTGCGTCGTCATTTCCACACACTATGTGGCCTGAACGGGATTCCACCTGGACCGAATGGAATGTCCTAGACATTCTTCACTTTCCATTGTGCGCGACTAACCTGTAATTGCTAAGTGCAAATTGAAAGCGAGAAATTAATGAATGGAGAGCATACCTATCTTTTCGATTAATGGGAAACATTTTGTTTTTGTTGTTTTGTTTCTTCCTCATTGCTGTTGGCCATAAATGTAATTGCCCATTTTGATTTGCATAAGCATTCCTTTCATGGGATTGTGCGTGGCAGAGAAATGTTTGTTCCAGTTCATTTTGAGACGTTTTCTGTGCGAACATTGTAGCACAGTGGTTGAACTCTCCCAAGGGGGCTCGTACAGTGGGACAGATGTTACATTACTGAATTCTATGTCCTCTGTTAGCCCGCCAGAGACTTCTTAAGAAACCTATTAAGTAAACAGTGGTTATGCTGGAGGTTATAGTGGGTGTATTGTGTACGTGGAAAACACTCCAATACACGCCAATACACTGGATAGTGGATAAGCCTGTATCTTTAACCAAATCCTCATATAATCATACACATTTACTATAGTCACAACATTCTCACTTAAAACAACCGTCCACCCACACACATACATACAGTACAATATGTCTATACCACTTTAGCATAAACACTAAGGCATACATGTACATCATGCATGGCATGAGTCAACCTTGAACTTTGAACTCTTTCATACAAACACGTATTTAATATACAAGTAAACAATCATGCCCAAGATAGTAGAATCTTCTGCAGTTTTGATAATTAGCATCTATGGTAACGTTGGTTATTTATACTTGAATAACTTAAACAAAAATTTATTCATATATACAGTATATATTTTTTATACCTGTGTTCATATTGTCATTACGTTTCTGTAGATAGACTATATGGTTCAAGAGAAAATATCCTAATTACTGGAAAAAGCATCTAATCAACAATTACATTTTTTTACATTAACAGTCTTCCAAATATTGACTTTTTCTCACAACTACCACCAGTTTGATGCCAAAAAATAGAAAACAAATACCTATTGACATATTAAAATAAATACAAGTGTGTAAAATAATAAATATACACTGAGTGTACAAAACATTAGTAACATGACAGACTGGCCAGGTGAATCTAGGTGAAAGGTTATTGATGTCACCTGTTAAATCCACTTTAATCAGTGTAGATGAAGGGGAGGAGATATGTTAAAGAAGAATTTTTAAGCCTTGAGACAATTGAGACATGTATTGTGTGTGTGTGTGCCATTCAGATGGTGAATGGGCAAGACAAAATATTTAAGTGCCATTGAACGGGATATGGTAGTAGGTGCCAGTTGCACCAGTTTGTGTGTGTCAAGAACTGCAACGCTGCTGGGTTTTTCAAGCTCAACAGTTCCCGTGTGTATCAAGAATGGTCCACCAACCAAAGGACATCCAACGAACTTGACACAACTGTGAAAAGCATTGACACCTTGTAGAGTCCATGCCTCGACGAATTGTTCTGAGGGCAAAAGGGGGCGTAACTCATTTCATGCTGAAACACTCATATTAAACACCAATGGTATTCAACAAGTTGATGGTTTATAATTATGATCATGTTTTACAGCTTTGTCATTCTATTTCATTATTTGTAAGTGTGGTAAGGACACACAGAGAGCCAGACATAATTACAGATGCATTTGCTAATCTGTAGTACCCAAAAAGGCCATTAGATGTCATCTTATACAATTCAAAATAAAACTTGAAAGTTACCAAACTTCAAAAGTGTCCAGTAATATACCCTCCCTTTGTAACCCTATGCCCATCACACATCTCCACACACATCTCCACACACATCTCCACACACATCTCCACACACACACACACACACACACACACACACACACACACACACACACACACACACACACACACACACACACACACACACACACACACACACACACACACACACGCACACACGCACACACGCACACACGCACAAAACCAGGCAGCATTACAACAATGTTCAGGAAACACAGTGCTCCATTGGGCCTATCATGTTTGACTTCCAGTGCAATGACGGGGGACTTCACTTCCACATCACCATAAATGAACACAGCAGCGAGTTCCTGCCCTGCAAC
Organism: Salvelinus fontinalis; assembly: GCF_029448725.1. NCBI lineage: Eukaryota > Metazoa > Chordata > Actinopteri > Salmoniformes > Salmonidae > Salvelinus > Salvelinus fontinalis. The sequence continues at coordinate 44,722,865 of NC_074697.1, read as the reverse complement.
ACCTAACCAGGCAGAGCAGACGCTACAGTACAGGACATTCCGCAGCATATCTCACCCACAGCCATAACACATACAATGGGAGGTGCTAGGTGGTGGCGGGTTGCAGCCAGGCAACAAGTCTGACAGTGCACATGAGAGAATGCCAACTAGTTGACAGAAATGTCAACGCTGTCTCCTTTTAAGACAATGGCAAGATGGCTGGCGGAGTGCCTCTGTCACTCTGATTACCCAAGCAGGCAAATACACCCCACCTCCTCTATCCTCTCCTCCCTCTACCCCCCACCTTTCACTCCCATCACTGGACACCCTCCACTCCCCAATCAGATTGTCAACTGTTGGCGATGGTTAACAGGATAGCGTTGTTGAGGTGAAGCAGGAACATGGTAATCCACTCCCAGTGCCAAAACAGTTAATGACAGTTAGAGCTCGTAATTAGCCCATGATCCCTCTGTCGTATGCTTTAACACCATTGACCTTTCCCTGAGTAAGCTGTGTACGCCCGCTCCCTCCTCTACCTCGGTCCATCTCGCTCTGTCTCTCGCCTCTCTCACTCTCCTCTACCCTGACTGTCAAAGCAACATGATGCATTCAGGGGGCAAACTGCTAGGGCAATGGCACACACTAATGTAAACACATAGAGGCAAGCAGGCATACACGTACCAGCACGCACGCACGCACACAATGACTACAGCCAGACAAAGCCACCATGACAGTGACTGCGAGCTGCTCTGTCGCTTGTGACACTAAAGGCTGTCAAAGTTTACACATGTTAACTAGGGACGGGAATTACCAGGGACCTCACAATATGATATGACGATACTTAGGTGCCGATACGATATGCATTGCGATTCCCACGATTCTATATGTACTGAGAATCGATACTGTGATTTTATTGCAATTCGATGTTCCAAAGATATTGCTTACCATACGTCTACTGCGGAGGGACAAGAGGAAACACGTTTTGATCAGTCATGGAAATAAAAGTGCCGAAAACAAATTAAAAAGAAGATGGAGAAACAGCTATGAAGGAAAAATGTTGGTGCAGGTACAACTAGCTCAAAAAAGAATATTGCGATATTGTCAAAACAATACGATTATTGTCAAAATGAATATCCCGATATGTAACTGTATAGATTTTTCCCCCTATCACTAATGTTAATGGCTAAGTGTCTCCCACCCATTAGAAACCAAACTCCATGCTCTCTCGAACTAGTCCTCCACTGAACATAGCCTCCTTTTCAAAGATGAGCTGTTCAAAGACGTTGGTCAGAAGAACACTCTGCTTAGCTGTGTAGACCTCCGCTGCAGTGACATAGCTCTTATTGTTGTTGTTGTTGTTGTTGTGATAGTGGTGGTGAGGACTGGAGACCTGATGTGCTCATGGAGACGAGGCTCTGCCTCCAGGACAAAGGCAGCCGGGGTTGTAGTCGACACCCGCCTGGCATGAAAGAACAGAGTTGCACATCTTTCACCGCTGGGCTATGACCACTTATAACATATAATGATGGTACGATAATAATGCATTGGTCAAAATAAATTAAACAACTACACAACATTGCATTGAGCTGCATGTCACCTCACGCATCATCATTCTGTAGCAGTGTGAGCATATTCTGTACAGGTTGGCAGCCAGTCTTTGCCAGAACACTTACCAATCATCAGTTATGGAAGTGAAGAGGAGGGGGATTGGAATAATACTCTGGGAACATGGCCATGACAGCTGGGTGAACACCCTGGCTCACTAAAGAAGTGCAAGGTGATCTTTATGACCCAGAAACAGAACATTGGTTTTGAAGGCACATCCGTCCCAGCAATGATGTCCGCACAGCACTGTGTCCCTACAACTGCTATGGGACTTTGGATCTTCCATAGGAATCTCCCATACTGGCCCACTGAGACACATTCCCAAAGGTGTCTCCTATCCAAGCACTAGCCAAATCTCACCTTACTTAGCTATTGTATTTTGCTGACAGCGAGGTGCTGGGTGTGATGAATGCTACAAGGGTTTAAGGGCTTTTGTTATGGTGTGAGGTTTGTCCCATTTTCTGAGTGCACATCTACTAAATCGTTGGGGTACAGCCTAGCCTGCCACCGGGGCAGCTGGAAACATCACCTCTTAAGAGGCAGCAGCGAGAGTCTCCTGTCAGCATTATTTCCATCACAGTGCAGAGGCTTTTGCCAGTTTGGGCAGTGAACTCACGGACAGGCGCCCCTCAGCCAGGAAGAGGACGGCTGCTACATGTTGACATCCTGTACTACCTTCAAAGGCTACTGCTGTGCTGTGGTTGGTGTAGATGTGAATGCTAATGTGTGGCTAGCCCTGGAGTCAGTCAGAGCGAGAAGCACAGCTCGGAAAGCCACAGCTCGGAAAACTACAGCTGAGACGGAAGCGAGGGAGCTGCCATCTCGTACACCCTCGGTCTCCCTCCCTTTCTCCCTCACTCTGCCTTGGCAGACACACCTCCCTTTCCACTCCCCTCCTCCTTAATTGAAAAAAAGTCTCAGGCGTTTTCTTGTAGGATCACTTCATTTCAACTCTATGAAGCATAATTTATGCAGAACAACTGGACAAAGTATGACAAGTACATAATCTGGTAGTAATACTTTACTGTTTTCTCATGAGATTGAGGTTTAGGCACACAGGCGATTAGAGTGGCCAAGTGTTGTTTCTGGATCAGTTTGAGATGTGTGCTCTGGAAGGTTTGGGTTAGAAGCAGGGCTGGTTAAGCTGGTCCTGGACCTGCTCCATTGCAGCCTGCTGAGCTCTCCAGTCTCACTGCTAATAGACTGAGGTGACTCAGGGCCCAGTCAATTTGTGTCTGCCTCCCCCTTCCCCCACACTGCTCCATGCCAGGGACTGCATTACACCTCCACCCACACACTCAGCAGAACCAACACTCTAGCTTATGAAGACAAACACTAGACTACACACATGAACACGCTAATGCTAACGAACACACACACACACACACACACACACACACACACACACACACACACACACACACACACACACACACACACACACACACACACACACACACACACACACACACACACACACACACACACACACACACACACACACACACACACACACACACACCACAGGAATCTCACCTTTCTTTGAATAGGTTTGTGCTTAGACTCAAAGTAAAGCTCAAGAGGTTCATTTAGATGGAGAAATGTAGGATATTGACCAAACTTCGGCAGCTTTCAGACTATAAGCGTCATTATTTTCCCTGCCTTTCTATGATATTGTGTGGGGAGGATAGGATAGCACCATGATTTGAATACCTCACTGCCGGAATGCCCACCACTGGCCTTCAACGTGTAAACAAGAACAAACACACAGCATTCCAACAGAGGCACCTTCTGCTTTGTGCACCTAAATTACATGGAATAATGCTCCATACAATATATATATATATGAATATATCAGCCACAAGACAATGCCAGCATGACGTGAATATATCAGCCACAAGACAATGCCAGCATGATGTGAATATATCAGCCACAAGACAATGCCAGCATGACGTGAATATATCAGCCACAAGACAATGCCAGCATGACGTGAATATCAGCCACAAGACAATGCCAGCATGACGTGAACATATCAGCCACAAGACAATGCCAGCATGACGTGAATATATCAGCCACAAGACGGAATGCCAGAATGTTAAAGATTACACCATGTGTACAACTTCAGCCCAGTGAGTTCCATGACTGGTGAACGCATTAAAACATCTCTAAACGGAGGAGCAGAAGATTATCAGACCACTGATATGTTAGCTGCCATTATCACTCCATAGCTGTAGCTAAATTATCAAATTAGTCTCTTTCTCATATTCACAATAAACAAAAGTTAGCAACCGTTGATCATTTGGCGATATTTTGTCATAATAGTGGATTCACTTTCTAATGGTTACACTTTGCAGGAAAATAATTCCTTATTAACTTATCGTACAAAACAGATTTACACTGCAGCATGTTATGCAAAGGGAACCAACTTCATCATAAGAATGTTCAGTGTATCACAGGTTCATTTCCTCACATAATTCCAGCAAGTCAGGCTTCTTCACACGTTAATTATGCATTCATGACCACACACAGCTTCTCCACCCAACTTCCCCACGCAGTCCTCGCAGCATGTCTCCAAGGTATACAGTATGTGGCCTTACTGGCAAATGTTTGGTGAGTGCTTCTCTACCGAGCCCCTGGAAGGTACTAGAGAGACTCTTGTCAGCTTTCTGCTCCCTTGACTCTAGATCATGGAGATGATAGAAATACGATAGTGATGGAGACACTTGAGATTGGCTAATCTTTTCCCCATACACTAGGACCTCATCTGGGATAAGTGAAGAGTCGATGCCAGAGGGATTTCTCCCCGGCAGGCAAGGTAACGGCAGGGATCTCCCTCCCGCATTATCCGCCAGAAGTGGCCCTCCACATTTGCCGTAGATTCTCAGAGAATGACTTCTATTTATCATCCGCCACCCAGGGAGAAGCTTGGCAGCCATAGAGCACAGAACGGCTTGCAGGTGGGAAAATTCCCCAGTAATACAGCTGCTACTGTGTGTACAGTACAGTGAGCTAGATCCAAAGGATGTGTTGAAGTGTTAGCGGTAGTGGAAATTTCCGCTGGGCGTGTTTCTAGAGACATGACAGCTTGTAGGTAGGGGAACATATGCATGCGGAACAAACAACAGCATGACGCGGAGGCTTTGACCTTGGCGAGGCAGGCTGGCGCTGCTGCAGGAGGCCCATGTTGCTGACAGGTGCCACAAAGCCAGGTACGATGCCTTGTTTAGGTTTCCCGCACTCGCGCACGAGTTCAGAACATGTGTCCCAATCAGGTGTGATACACTACATGCGCTCCATTCCAACACTGGATTCTACGTTAACATCATCCCGAGACAGTCTGTCTTTGATTGATGGGAAAATAGAGGGAAAATAGAAAAGAGTGGGACCTAAATAGTACATGTGATGTGCAAAGGCTCATCCCTGAATTTCAACTTGATGTAGAGTACAAGTCAAAGTTTGGACAGACCTACTCATTCCAGGGTTTTTCTATATTTTTACTATTTTCTACAGCACTTGTTGGCTTCTTTTCCTTCACTCTGCGGTCCAATTTATTCCAAACCATCTCAATTGAGTTGAGGTCGGGTGATTGTGGAGGCCAGGTCATCTGATGCAGCACTCCATCGCGTACCTTCTTGGTCAAATAGCCGTTACACAGATGTGTTTTGGGTCATTGTCCTGTTACAAAACAAATGATAGTCCCACTAAGCACAAACCAGATGGGATGGTGTATCACTGCAGTGTGCTGTGGTAGCCATGCTGGTTAAGTGTGCTTTGAATTCTAAATAAATCACTGACAGTGTCACCAGCAAAGCACCCCCACACCATCACACCTCCTCCTCCATGCTTCACGGTGGGAACCACACATGCAGAGATCATCCGTTCACGGTTGGAAACAAAAATCTCCATCAGACCAAAGGACAGATTTCCACCGGTCTAATATCCATTGCTTGTGTTTCTTGGCCCTAGCAAGTCTCTTCTTCTTATTGGTGTCCTTTACTAGTTTCCCTCTAGTACTCTACCCCTAGTATCTTACATATCATGTAAGGATATCTATTGAAATCATTCATTTTTGGAGAAGATACATTTCTGAAAGTATGTGGATTCATTTACGCCTTAGTATAACGGCTTAGATAGTGCCTTGTTGCAAACAGGACGCATGGTTTAGAATATTTTATTCAGTACAGGCTTCCTTCTTTTCACTCTGTCAATTACGTTAGTATTGTGGATTAACTACAATGTTGTTGATCCATCCTCAGTTTTCTTCTACCGCAGCCATTAAACACTGTAACTGTTTTAAAGTCACCATTGACCTCATGGTGAAATCCTTGAGCGGTTTACTTCCTCTCAGGATGCCTGCATCTTTGTATTGACTGGGTGGATTGATACACCATCCAAAGTGCAATTAATAACTTCACCATGCTCAAAGGGATATTCAATGTCTGCTTTTTTAATACCCATCTGGCAATAGGTGCACTTCTTTGTGAGGCATTGGAAAACCTCCCTAGTCTCTGTGGTTGAATCTGTGTTTGAAATTCACTGCTCAACTGAGGGCCCTTACAGAAAATTATATGTGTGAGGCACATAGATGAGGTAGTCATTCAAAAATCATGTTAAACACTATTATATCTCACAGATTGAGTCCATCCAACTTATTATGTGATGTTATTATGACTTGTTCAGCACATTTTTACTTCTGAACTTATGCCACGACAAAGGGGTTGAATAAATATCGAACGAAGAGATTTCAGCTTTTAATTTTTTATTAATTTGTAAACATTTCGAAAAACATAATTCCACTTTGACCTTATGGGGTATTGTGTATAGGCATTGACAAAACATCTCAACTCATATTTGTTTTTATCCGGACTGTAACACGACAAAATGCGGAAAAAGTCAAGGGGTGTAAATACTTTCTAAAGGCACTGTATGTCTTAAACTGTGTGTACATACGGTTGGCTAAAGTTAGCCAGCTGATGAACATACCGCACAGAGCAGTACAGTGCAGTGTCAAGGGTAGAGTTCTATCCTGCAGTTTCTGGCTAGACAGGTGTTGTTTGTGTGTGTGTTGTGCTGACCATCTAGCAGCTGGCAATTATCCAGCCCTGCAATGCCTCGTATCCGTTTTGAGATTTTTTTGCTGACTCACAAAAACATTTTCAATGGTTAACAAGAAGATTTTATTGTTGAAAACGGCACATTTAAAATCCCAGACCTTCCGATGTCTGCAATTTCAATTCCATCTCCAGTCCATTTAGCCAAGCACAGATGACTTCCAATATAACCCCCCCCCCCCCAAAATGCGGCGAGGAAATGGTAATATAATATTTTTCCGAACCATTCAAAATGGCTTGCCCAGCAAAAGGCTGATTTGATTAGCCTTTCAGAGTAATACGTGCATGGCCGTGCAGTACTGCCTTCTCCGGGGACAGGGAGGTTGTGCCAGAGAGACAGACCCAGATGACACAGAGGGCCATCCAATGTGTGAAACTCTCAGCTTCTCTTTAGCAATGCTGCAGGGCAGCTCCCATCATGTCATCAGATTCAGGCCGCCTTAGCCGCACCGTGGCCAAGTGGTGTGTCATTGTCCTTTGCCTTTTGTCCTCTTTCCCCAAACCATCTCATTAAATGAATTATCCAGCTTCGTTCATCCAAATTACCCGGTACTATAAAAAGTAGATGAGCGACAGACAACCTTGGGTGAATATGCTACAACACAATGGCTATATATTTATTTCATTCCAAGCTTATACCTATGTCTCTTCTACTTTATCGGGCGTTTGAAATTGAGCTTTCATAAAGTTTCATTGTGATAGGGCCTTCATTCTTTGCAAGGCCTTGAAGAGGCCTCTCTACAGTATAGAGCCCTTTATTAAACATTCTACTTCTAACGTGTACATAAAGATTATAATTTCCCAGCGACATAATAGGTCTGATGAGAACCATTATTCATATTTTAAGACCATCTATTATATTTCACAAGCATTGAGTCAATTTCTAAACATGTCTAAGCTCATATACTGTCTAGTCTCACTTTCTGATCTACAGGCATCCACTGTAACCTTTTTATATTGTCAATTGACTGGGAACTTTTACAAGCTACATGCCCTTGACGAGACGAGTCCTGACAGTCACTTTAACTTGTCAATTGTGTATTCAGTATGAGGATGTCTGGCCTGTATGTAATGAGCATCGAGGCAGCCAGCCCAGCACCGGACCATAAACTACACGCCTGTCAATGAGATACACCGGCTTGTTTGTCCCCCCCGTCTGTAAGCAATCAAAGTCACGCCATGCTTGTTAAGCCTGTCATGGTGACATCTTCACAAGGAGGTGGCTCAATATTTATCGAATGGAGACAGAGGAGCGGCCTATAATATCTGCCTTCCTGCGGAGTTATCGCTAGTAACGGGTCGGTTTGATGGAGAGAGAGGGAGAGCAGAGATGATCACTCCATTGTCCGATGCAGGCCCTACACACCCTGTCCGCCTCCTGCCATTTCTATTCATTTTTTGGGATTGGGGGCAGAGACTGAGATCTAAAATTTCAGGACTTAATTGAATGTTGGAAATTATACATGAGTCTGCCCAAAGCATGGTGACAGCTCCAGAAAGCACATACACATTGAGTAGGCTCCGAGAGATTATGACAATGAAAGGTCCCGTGTGGCTCAGTTGGTAGAGCATGGCGCTTGCAACGCCAGGGTTGTGGGTTCGATTCCCACGGGGGACCAGTACAAAAAAAGTATGAATGTATGTACTTGTAAGTCGCTCTGGATAAGAGCGTCTGCTAAATGACTTAAATGTAAATGTAATGTAAATGTAAAGGAGGGGGAAGAAGAAATTGAGACAAATCCTATCTATTTGTCTGTTTTAAATCAGCGCAATGTCGCCGGAAATAATGAACATTTGGGTGAGTCACACAAACATTTCAGAGGGGGGAAGAAAAAAACTTTCCCTCATCTAAAATGTTAATTTACAAAACGACTACATCATTTATAGTATGTTATTGATCGCCTCACAATATAATAAAAAAAGTAGCCATGGTAATTAAAACTTTTATGAATGACTCTGAATGACTCTTCTTTGTAACATACTGCATATGGTAAGTCTAATAATGGCGCCGGAGGGGAAGGCTGCCCCAAATGCTCTTACCAACCATGCTATTTTGTTCGTTTTTTCACATTGTTCGTAACTTGTTTTGTACATAATGTTGCTGCTACCGTCTATTATGACCGAAAAGAGCTTCTGACATCAGAACTGTGATTACTCACTTCAAACTCAATGAATAATTCTTCTTCAATGAGTCGGATACAATATAGACATCCGACCAGGCCCAGATCCCCGTTATTCGCTGGAGAAAGAAACGCAGATTTCGCAGAAAGAGATCAGGGCGCCTTGTGAGAATCAGGCGATGAGAGGCTAATCTGCCCTTGCCTTCCGTCCTACTAGCTAACGTTCAATCGCTGGGAAAAAAATGGGATGAACTGAAAGCACGTTTATCGTACTAATGGGACATTCAAAACTGTAACATCTTATGTTTCACCAAGTTTTGGCTGAACGACAACATTATGAACATACAGCTGGTGGGGTATACACTTTATCGGCAGGACAGAACAGCAGCCTCTGGTAAGCCACGGGGCGGGGGCCTATACATTAATGTAATCAACAGCTGGTGCACGATATCTAAGGAAGTCTTGAGGTTTTGCTGGCCTGAGGTAGAGTATCTCATGATAAGCTGTAGACTACACTGTCTACCTACAGAGTTTTCATCTGTATTTTTCGTAGCTGTCTACATACCACCACAGACTGATGCTGGCACTAAAACCGCACTCAATGAGCTGTATACCGCCATAAGCAAACAGGAAAACGCTAATCCAGAGGCGGTGCTCCTAGTGGCTGAGGACTTTAATGCAGGGAAACTTAAATCAGTTCTACCTCATTTCTATCAGCATGTTAATTAATAAAAAAATCTTCTTAGGGCTAGGGTCCTTTTTTCAGAATTTCCGCCTGACTGACGTGCCCAAAGTAAACTGCCCGTTACTCAGGTCCAGAGGCCAGGATATGCATATAATTGGTACCATTGGATAGAAAACAATTAGAAGTTTGTGGAAATCTTAAAATACTGTTTGAGACTATAACACAATTGATATGGTAGAAAAAAATCCAAAGATCCCATGCTCTTACAATGGAAAGCTATGGATCCTATGCAATTTCAGCTCCCATATTGCAATTCCTATGGCTTCCTCTAGATGTCAACAGTCTTTGTTCAACGTTTCAGGCTGGTTTCTTCCCAAATGAGGAAGAATTTTGAGTTTAGGTATTGGGAGTCACAGTTTGAAATCAGTCTGTGGGCGCGCGACGAAGAGTACACACACTTGCTAATTTTACTTTTCTATTGAACATACTTCTTTCCGTATTAAATATTATAGTTTAATTACATTTTAGGATACTTGAGGATTGAATAGAAACGTAGTTTGACTTTTTAACAAAGTTTAGTGGTAGCTTTTTGGATTCCTTTGTCTGCACGTTGAATGAGTGGATTACTAAAATCGATGGCGCCAACTAAACAGACTTTTTGGGATACAAAGAAGAATTATATCTAACAAAACGACCATGAATGTTGTAGCTGGGACCCTTTGGATTGCAAATCAGAGGAAGATTTGCAATCCCTCAAACAATTGCATGGTATGATTTCGTTGTAAAGCCTATTGTAAATCGGACAATGTAGTTAGATTAACAAGAATGTAAGCTTTTAACCGATATAAGATACTTGTATGTTCATAAATGTTTAATATCCATCATCTTTATGATTACTTATTTGAATTGTGCACCCTCCAATTTCACCAGATGTTGTCGACAGGTGTCCCGCTAGCAGAACGCCTAGCCTAAACAGGTCAACATTTAGAAGGCTGCAGGGCCAGACGGATTACCAGGACGTGTACTCCGAGCATGCGCTGACCAACTGGCAAGAGTCTTCACTGACATTTTCAACCTTTCCCTGTCTTAGTGTGTAATACCAACATGTTTCAAGCAGAACACCATAGTCTCTGTGCCCAAGAACACTAAGGTAACCTGCCTAAATGGCTACTGACCCGTAGCACTCACGTCTGTAGCCATGAAATGCTTTGAAAGGCTGGTCATGGCTCACATCAACACCATTATCTCAGAAATCCTAGACCCACCCCAAATTGCATACCGCACCAACAGATGCACAGATAATGGAATCTCTATTGCACTCTATTACACTTCTCTTTCACACCTGGACAAAAGGAACACTTATGTGAACACCTATATTCATTGACTACAGCTCAGCGTTCAACACTATAGTGACCTCAAAGTTCATCACTAAGCTAAGGACCCTGGGTCTAAATACCTCCCTCTGCAACTGGATCCTGGACATCCTGACGGGCCGCCCCCAGGTTGTAAGGGTAGGTAACAACACATCCGCCATGCTGATCCTCAACACGGGGGTCCCTCAGGGGTGCTTGCTCCCCTCCTGTACTCTCCGTTCACTCATGACTGCACGGCCAGGCACGACTCCAACGCCATCATTAAGTTTGCTGGTGACACAACAATGGTAGGCCTAATCACCAACAACGATGAGACAGCCTGTAGGGAGGAGGTCAGAGACCTGACCGTGTTGTGCAAGGACAACAACCTCTCTCTCAACGTGATCAAGACAAAGGAGATCATTGTGGGAGACAGGAAAAGGAGGACCAAGCACGCCCCCATTCTCATCGACGGGGCTGTAGTGGAGCAGGTTGATAGCTTCAAGTTCCTTGGCGTCCACATCACCAACAAACTAACATGGTCCAAGCACACCAAAACAGTCATGAAGAGGGCACGACAAAACCTATTCCCCCTCAGAAGACTGAAAAGATTTGGCATGGGTCCTCAGATCCTCAAAAGGTTTTACAGCTGCACCATCGAGAGCATCCTGACGGGATGCATCACTGCCTGGTATGGCAACTGCTCAGCCTCTGACCGCAAGGCACTACAGAGGGTAGTGCATACAGCAGAGTACATTACCAGAGCCAAGCTTCCTGCCATCCAGGACCTCTGTACCAGGCGGTGTCAGAGGAAGGCCCTAAAAATTGTCATAGACTGTTCTGTCTGCTACTGCACGGCAAGCGATACCGGAGCGCCCAGTCTAGATCCAAGAGGCTTCTAAACAGCTTCTACCCCCAAGCCATAAGGCTCCTGAACAGCTAATCAAATGGAAACCCGGACTATTTGCACCCCCCCCCCCCCCCCCCTCTGGAACACTGCCGCTACTCTCTGTTATTATCTACGCGTAGCCACTTTATTAACTCTACCTACATGTAAATATTATCTCAATTACCTCGACACCTTTGTCCCCGCACATTGACTCTGTACAGGTACCACTTGTATGAAGCCCCGCTACTGTTATTTACTGCTGCTCTTTAATAATTTGTTAACCAGTTTGGGCTGCAGGGGCAGTATTGAGTAGCCTGGATAAATGGTGCCCATTTCAAACGGCCTCGTACTCAATTCTTGCTCGTACAATATGCATATTATTATTACTATTGGATAGAAAACACTCTCTAGTTTCTAAAACCGTTTGAATTATATTTGTGAGTCAAACAGAACTCATTTGGCACAAACTTCCTGACCAGGAAGTGAAAAGTCTGAAATCGAGGCTCTGCTTTTCTTCCTGCCTATACATGGGCATGAAACGTAGGAGTCTAAGTGCACTTCATAGACCTTCCCCTGGGTGTCAAGAGGCCGAGAGAGAAGAAATTTCGTGTTTATCTTGGTCTGACGTTGAATACAGGCTCTTTGTATGACGTGTCCCTCATTTCCGGTACACTGAGGAGCGCGCGCTGGACAGTGGGATTGCCTTCAGTTTAGCTGCCGTTATGGACGACCAATATCTCCGACTTTGATTTTATTTGATACATGTGACCATATCATCGTAAAGTATGTTTTTTCAATATAGTTTAACCTGTTCTGGCTGCACGCTGAATATTGAAAAAACTGGAAAATGTGTGCACATTTTCAAACGGCCTCCTAAGAAACTTTTTATTTTCCAATATGCATATATTTACTACTGTTGGATAGATAACAGTCTGTAGTTTCTAAAAAGGTTTGAATTGTTTCTCTAAGTCGAACAGAAATATTTTTACAGCCATTTTCCCAGCCGAATTGAGTTTCCCAAAATGCGATGTGTCTCTTTAAGACCTTCTCTATAAAAGGCCATTTGACTTAGGACCATAGGGACACGTCAGAGGCGTACCTTAGACTGTAATGCGGAAGTGAGAATTGAAAGGGGTCGAATATCTCGTCCCTGGACTGAATAACAGAACTTCTTGTGAGACATGCGCAGTTAAAATAAAAATCCGGGCGCGAAGGATAATTTGATCTCGGCTTCTGGAACAAGGTAGGTAACTTTGAATATGATGCCTGACTACGATATTATTTGCTACATGTCACAAAATCATCCTAAAGGTTGTTTTTTCAATATACTTTAATTATATTATTGCAATTTATTCTGGACTTTAGATGTGAAACGACGGAAGAATTTTTTGAAGAAACGCTTTCTGGCGCAGCAATGCTACCGTGCTAGCTAACCAAAGAGGGGAATCCTTCGTTCTGGAACCCAACTAAAGACTCTACTGGACATTGGACCCCGTTACAACATTCTGATGGAGTACCAAGAAAGATAAGACCCAATTTGGGATGCTTTTTCATATATATGTCGAACTGTTGAATGCTAACGCTGCTAACTATGCTAGGCTAGCGCTTGACTAGAATCAATGCTGCCTTATGCTAGCTTATGATGTTAGCTAATATAACGATATATTGTGTTTTCGCTGTAAAACACTTCAAAAATCGGAAATGTTGTCTGTATTCACAAGATATCTGTCTTTCATTAGTTATCCACCATATGTTTTTCTGAAATGTTTTATGAGGTGTAATTAGTAGCCGACGTTGGTGTATGTATTTTCTCTGGCTACTCCCGGCTGGATTCAGACTCTAGCTATGTGTTAGCATTTTTGGGTAGCATCAATGTAAAACAGATTTATAGCTAAAATATGCACTTTTTATGAACAAAACATAGATTTATTGTGTAACATGTTATATGACTGTCATCTGAGGTCGTTTTTTCTGGGCTCTTTAGGTTGGTTTTAGTTTATTTCGGTTGGTTGTGCATGCTACTTCAATCATAATTCATACTTCATAATCATAATTCATACGTGTCTGTCCACTTTTGTATTTGGTGGTCAGCTAACATAAATATATGTGGTGTTTTCTCTGTAAAACATTTAAAAAATCGGACATGTTGGCTGGATTGACAAGATGTTTATCTTTCAAATGCTGTATTGGACTTGTTAATGTGTAAAAGTTAAATATTTTTAAAAAATAGATTTTGAATTTCGCGCTCTGCAGCTGTTGTCATTTTTGGTCCGAGGTCGGGCTTGCACCCCAAACAGGTTAATCAGATTCTTGAATTTTTTTGGGGAGTTTTGCCGTGTTCCGTTCTCTGACTTTATTGACGATGGAGCGATTCGTGCCACCCGGCTAGCGCGCGTGCTAAATGAAGAGGGAAAGTGTCCGTTCTAATTCCAAACAACGACTGTTCTGGACAAAGGACACCTTGTCCAACATTCTGATGAAAGTTCAGCAAAAGTAAGAAACATTTTATGATGCTATTTCATATATCTGTCGTGCATGTGAACTAGTCGTGGGCGGCCAACGTTTGGGTACTCTAGCTACCCGAAGCTGCATATCATAATGAAGATATTTTTTAGAATTCTAACACTGCGATTTCATTAAGAACTAATGGATCTATCATTTCCTATACAACATTTATTTTTTAGTTATGTTTATGAATAGCTATTTGGTCAGAATATGTGTGTCAGAAAAAGTGTCAGGAAAAATCCGGACGTAGTGGGGAAAAGTAGCTAAGTTAGCACACGGTGTAACCATTGATTTCAGCTCTAAATATGCACATTTTCGAACAAAACATAAGTGTATGTATAACCTGATGTTATAGGACTGTCATCTGAGGAAGAAAATCAAGGTTAGTCAAAAATTATATATCTTTTGCTTGTTTGTTACGATCGCTTACTTTTGCTACTGGGAAATTGCTTGTGTTTTTGGCTATTGTGGTGAGCTAATATAACACTATATTGTGTTTTCGCTGTAAAACACTTGATAAATCGGAAATATTGTCTGGAAACACAAGATGCCTGTCTTTCAATTGCTGTACACTATGTATTTTTCAGAAATGTTTTATGATGAGTATTTAGTTATTTGGCGTTGGTGTCTGTAATTTTTCTGTCTGCTTTCGGTGCAATTTCTGACTGTAGCTGCAATGTAAACTATGATTTATACCTGAAATATGCAAATATTTCTAACAAAACCTATCCTATACCATAAATATGTTATCAGACTGTCATCTGATGAGGTTTTTTCTTGGTTAGTGGCTATCAATATCTTTATTTGGCCGAATTGGTGATAGCTACTGGTGTTGAGAAAAAATGGTGGACAAAGAAAAACGGTGTCTTTTGCTAACGTGGTTAGCTAATAGATTTACATATTTTGTCTTCCCTGTAAAACATTTAAAAAAATCTGAAATGGTGGCTTTATTCACAAGATCTGTATCTTTCATTAGGTGTCTTGGACTTGTGATTTAATGATATTTAGATGCTACTATTTAATTGTGACGCTATGCTAGCGATGCTACTCGGTGTGGGGGGGGGGGGTGGGGGGTGCTCCCGGACCCGAGGTAGAGACCCGTGAAAGGATAACATCATATTACACAATACATATAGAGTTTGTTTGAAAATGTGCATATTTAGCGGCACAAATCGTGGTTATACAATGAAAATAGTAGCCAAGCTGCCAACAAAATGTCGGGAGAAATCTTGGGAGAGGCACCTAATCTAATCAATAACTAATCATAAACAGGTTGGACAGCAAATGAAAGATACATTAGTTCTTAATGCAACCGCTGTGTTAGATTTTTAAAATTAACGTTACTACGACATACAGCGTGCGTTAAAACGAGACCGCACCAAAATTAATGGCGGAATAGTAGTTTGACATTTTTCAACAGAACAACGAATTAACATCATAAATAGTTCTTACTTTTTGATGAGCTTCCATCAGAATCTTGGGCAAGTTGTCCTTTGTCCAGAAGAATCGTTGCTCGGTTGTAGATTGTAGCCTTCAACTTTGGAATTAGCAGTAAACATTAGTCATGTGGCGAAGACGTCCCCAACTCACTATAACGCAGCACTAAGAAAATTCCGAAAATCGCAATATACTGATATAAAATGATATATCTCGGGTTTAAAATAACTACATTATGACGTTTTTAACACCTATATCGAATAAAATCAGAGCCGGATATATCTAAGGCCTATAACGAGAGCTTTCCAGAACGCCATCCTGAGGTCTGTATTACGTCATGGCGAATGTTGAAAAGACTGCACCCCACGTACCAAGACCCTTTATATGGCCTCAGATGTGCCTAGCAACTCCATTCCAATTCTCACTGCTTGCTGACATCTAGGGGAAGGCGTATGCAGTGCATGTCGACCAATAGAATACATGCAAATTAATAAACTGACCCTAGAACAGAGTGCCTGATTTCAGATTTCTCACTTCCTGACAGGAAGTTTGCTCCAACTTGAGTTCTGTTTTACTCACAGATATAATTCAAACGGTTTTAGAAACTAGAGAGTGTTTTCTATCCAATAGTAATAATAATATGCATATTGTACGAGCAAGAATTGAGTACGAGGCAGTTTAAATTGGGCACGAGTTTTCCCCAAAGTGGAAATAGCGCCCTCTATCCTCAACAGGTTTTGTATTTGGTGGTGAGCTAACATAAATATACGTGCTGTTTTCGCTGTAAAACAATTTAAAAATCGGACATGTTGGCTGGATTCACAAGATGTGTACCTTTCATTTGCTGTATTGGACTTGTTAATGTGTGAAAGTTAAATATTTCTAAAAGATATCTTTTGAATTTCGCGCCCTGCACTTGAGCTGGCTGTTGTCATAAGTGTACCGACACCGGGCTGCAGCCAGAAAAGGTTAAGGGCTTGTAAGTAAGCATTTCACTGTACCTGTTGTATTTGGCACGTGACAAATACAATTTGATTTGATGTCGTTTCTAACTTCTTACTGTATTTCGTGAAGCTCTTTTTGTAAGTAGATGGCTGGACTACAAATCCCAGAAAAAAATGCAGCACTGTAAACCCAGGCTTCAATACGTATGGGACGGGGCCCATTGAACTGTAGTCAGAAAGAACAACGGAAGCAAACTAGCATGAACACACTCCTCAGGACTGATGATGCCAATTATCACTCCAGGCTAATTATAAAATACATAGCAGATAGGCTGTTTCAGTGGCAGGCAGGTCTCTTGGTGCCAGAACAATCTTCACACATTCATCTTGTGGAGGAAATCCCCCGTGGCATAACTACGCTTTGCCTCGAATGGTAATGCCAATAATGAGGGGACAATATAAGATAAGATATTAATTGAATTATGGAAATGAGACGTGGCCTTCTTTCTCTTCTGGGCTCCCCGAAGAACCCATTCCGCATATCACAATAAAGAGTTCTCTCTTGATTTGCGCAGCAAAAGTCTCTGCGTGTGACTTGGAAGTCGGCAGGGGGTAACATTAGGCGATGTGCCATAGAGGAGGAACAGGGGAGGTGGTGGTGGTGGGGAGGAGGAGGAGGAGGGTACAAGGCTGTAATTACGAGGATCTATGCCCCGTTGGGACAGCCATGATGGAATCTGGGCAGGCTGGGAACACTGTGCTGTAATAATGACATGCTGGAGCTCCGTGAGTGTTCCTGGAGCACAGCCAGGATACTCCTACCTACAGGACAGAGGATGTAAACAGAGATAAATGATAAACTCAACATAAAAACGGCTGTTGTTCTTGACCACAGCATCACGCTCAACCAGTCATGAATACAGAGTCATCGACCCCGAGTTAACAGGTGATGAACATCTTCCTATGTGCCTCACCTGCATTCATCGTATACTCGATGTACCATTTCATGGTTTTTGCCTCGTTCTATTTAACATACACATTCAACCACCAACAACATGTTATATAACCTTGCAGGTGGCCAGTTGTATAGCACAACGCATCATAGAATCACCCTGGGATCCACAGAACAGCTTCTACCTGGACATATGCTGGGCTCGGTGACTCATCCCTCTCTCTCTCTGTGTGATTGTAATGATTAGATTAAAACCCTCCACGTCTCCTCGACGTGGAGATAATATGCACATGGCACCACCCCAAGTCTGAAAATAGTGTCGCTAATGACAACAACAGTAGCGCAGCAGTGGCGTTGGTGCAGGGTGATAAGACGGAGGAGGGAAAGGGGGCGAAGAGGTTTTGCAAAAACAGTCGTATAGTCGCGACACAGGGCCTGCATCGCAGGCCGCTGCTCGCCTCTCAGCCCAGCGGATGTCTCCCAAATCCCAGATTAAAGCTCCAACACACTCTAGAAATCTCCTCTGTTATCCCTCTCTTGCTCTCTCTCTCTCTCTCTCTCTCGCTCTGACACTCTCTCTATCTGTTAGGAGAATAATTGCATAAGTGGTTTCAGCTCTCTGAATTTTTCTCCCATAAGTCAACTTGTCTCTCACACACTCTTTCCTCTTATTTCGCTCTTCTTGCGTCTTGCTTCACCCTCCCCTGTCTTTCTTGCCTTTACTCTTCTCTTGCATCTTTCATCAATGTCTGTAACCCTCAGATTTGCTACAGAGCTAAACCCAAGAGATACGATTGACAGGAGTGAGAGCGAGAGCGAGAGCGAGAGAGAGAGAGAGAGAGAGAGAGAGAGAGAGAGAGAGAGAGAGAGCTGTGGGTAAGATTTCTAGTGTCTGTTCTCTAAAGATGACATCCTCCAACACAATCTCAAGAGGGGGTCTATTGCCATTTTATCTTTCATTGCTGACCCTGGTAATCGTCAATGTTTATATTTCCAATTTTGTACTTTGTTATGATTAAAACATCATAGCGCAAACCCCTACTATGATGCAATCTGATCCGATGGCTCTCTCCCACCCACCTACTCACCAAGCGTCTTTGTAAACTGCTCATTAAGACTTCACCGTGGCAGAGCACTGGGCGGATCAATGAAGGGAAAATCAAGCCTGAAGGGCTGAGATGATACTGGCCTCGCCTGGAGAGTGGCCCGGTCCGTGCTCACCCACCAGCTGTCAATCTGAAGACTACCTCATCTACACGCCCTCCAAACACTACAGCCACCCAACAAGAGCCCTAAACCTTGCCAACTCCTGACCAGTGGGAGGAGAGGGGAGGGGAAGGGAGGAGAAAGGAAGGGGACCAATTCCCATGGTGCCTTTGTTGTTGCTGTCGATATGGGAGATGAGCATGTGGAAAAAGTCAGCCAGAAGGTAGAGTCAAAGCACAACTTCCCTAGGTTGCCAGCACTGCATACTTGCATGATTATATGTGTGCACTCATTCAAACGTGTACGCGCCCAAATGCACACACAAACGGACCCATACCCCAAATTCTGAGAGTGTTGGAGTGTCACGTTGTCTTGGCAGGGTGGCTGCAGTGGCAGATGGACTGTGCTGATTCCTTGTCCCCTATGATTTCCCTGGTAGTGCCAGGCAGAAGGGATGATCTTTCTGCCTGCAAGCCAGTCTAAAGTGCCTCATGTTGGGCTTCAGGAGACAAGAAAACATTCCTTGATGGCTCTCTTCATCAAAAAGCTACTGTCTACTCTTATCTCTTTGAATCAATAAAAAATAGATTGTTTTGTAACATCTAAATGGTTGAAGGAAATTCTAATCAAAAGCCTTCCAATAGCTCACTAATTGTCCAATTGGCCCTAATTGTCCAATTGTCCAATTGACAGAAACAAATGGTGTGATGAACTCAGGTGACAAGTGAGTTCCTTTGCTGCACCAATCAAAACATCCTGGCCCAGTCAGTTTAGGTCACATTTCAGTGTCTCATCTTTATTGTGTCTGACATGGCAGTTCTCTCGCTGTTACATTAAAGGTTCCCTCTTTATGCTCTCCAATGAGTGATAGCACTGACTGGATCACTAACGCCTCATTCGCTTTTTCATTCACAGCTATGATCGGACACTCCCGCTGAAGAGCAGACATTAGCCATATCATTGTCAGAGAGCGGTGACGGCCATTCAAGTTCTTCAAGGGTAGCTGGTTCTTCTGGCTTCATAAGTACTTATTCTATTAGGGTTACTTAAGTTCCTCAAAAGATTCAGACTTCAGTCAATCCAGCCAATATCCCAGTTGAATGAATTGGCCCCTGATTCAATTTGAGTCTAAATCCCTGCAGGATTTACACCCTGAAGACTCAGAGCCTCCATACTCAAGAGCTGAATTGCAACACAACGTGAAAAATCCAGTTCACCTATTACATTCAAATTGTCAACAAACAATTCACACGGGAAAATATTGACACTGCTACCACCCTGCCATCTCTTTTTCCAAATTAGGAAAAATATCGGCACTGCTACACCCCCCCCCCCCCCCTCACCACCACCACTACCATACCCCCATGTGATTATTATGAGATTCACCTCAGAATGAATCTGCCTCAATTTCTGACAGGAGAGATTGACTGGCGACAGGAGATCATTATATGTAACTACTCTAGACAAGAATGTCAGTCACTTTGATGTGATAGCATTCTGTTTCACATTGTTCCAGTATTCCACACATTGATGTTTACTCCCTTTGAAGACAACAACAAGAAGCAGGAGTAAATATATAGTGGCCGCTGTCACTGCTCACTTCAAAAGCTCCATTCCAGCACCCATCAAGGGTTTTGCTCGATTCCACATGATCTGTGGTCAATAAAGCCAGTGGCCGTGTCAAAACCCTGTTATTTCTGGACCTGTTGGTGAAAGATGGATCTGTATCGATTTGCCAAGTTCGTCTGAGGTTGTAAATCATCAGGAGATACTATGCTTCACAAAGTGGGCTACAATGTTGTGAGAGACAGAATGCTCGGGAGTCTAGCTATCCTCCATCCATGTCATTTTGATGAAACTACAAAGCTAGATGGTGGAAGAGTAGGTCTAAAACTGACAGTCTAGACATACAGTAGTTATGTGCTCCATGTGCAGTGGTGGATGAACATACAGTACTTTATATTCAACATGATTATAGATTAAAACGGTCAACCCTAACATATGATACATTTGCATTCTATACCAAAACCCAGCAACTTAACAGCTAACGATTTGTGATTTCTAATGATGGGTCGATATTGATCAAACATTTTGCTCAACACCTGCTCAATCAAAGTCATCATTCTACACGCATTAATTAATTACCCGCAGGACCGCAAGATTTCTGCCTGACATCTCATCCTTTGTCCTCAAACAAAGAATGCAAATCCCACGGTCCCTAATCCTCAGTGTGGCTAAAAGTCTACAGTGTGCTTGAGAACCGTGGGCGATGCAACACATAAGGGGATCAATAGGTGTTAAGGGAAGGGATCACTGGTGCTACCTTGCTTTCCAACCAAGGTCCACGAAATGAGGAGCAAACTGAAGGAGAGAGGAGATTCAGCAACACTTGGAGGACAATAGAATTCAATAAAAGAAACCAAGTAGAACAATAGGCTTTGTTGAAGCTCAGATCGGGGATGCTTCAGTGATCTCAGATTCCAGGAAAAGGAGCAGCACATTTGGCCAGGACTATGGTGGTTCTACCGGGCAAAGTAGCACACATGGTAACAAGCTCCTCTCCCAACACTTCACGTACCTCTTACTCCATCCAGTCAGAAGGTACTGGAGGTTGAATCTACCAAGACCCAAATTAAATCCCTCCAGACTGTCCCTATAGGGAAGTGGGGGGGGGGGGGGGGGGGGGGCGAGAGGGAGCATGAGACAGTGTGATAGATGAAGTGAGAGAGGCGAAAGACAGAGAGAGAAACTCAAAGGTTGTTATTGGCCAGGGGGTAGTGTGGAACTGTGAAAGGTATTAGCACATTAGGAGAAATCTGCCAATATTATGCTGCCTGCCAGCAGATGCCGAAAACATCTTCCTCTTATCACATAATCCATTTCCTGCTTGAGCAGGTGTTTCCCAGAGCGTGTCTGTGAAAAATGGCAGAATTGAGCTGGATCAATTCTCTCTTAGTGTTCATCTTGTCTGTGATCTTTGGAAAGTGGTTCATGTATTTTACCAGAGATCAGAGGAAACAACTCTTTTAGTGGAGTTTCTACAGCTCTTATGACTCCCTTCTCAGTCGGGAAATTGATAGCTTTTTCTTCTGTGCTGAAGCTTGTACATAGCACACATCCCTTTTTCATGGCTGAATGTGAGGCTTTAAATGGAGAAATGATAGACTAGAGGAGAGCCTCTTCTTATCGACCGGTTATAATCACCACTACAAGACATTCTGCAGATGTAGGGTATCAGTTGACTGACTTTGTTAGGCTAGCCTTAAGCAGGTCCTCAACAGTTTTTGATATTTATAATAAAACAAAAAACCCACTGTGAACAATATAGTATAATCCACAGTGAATAGAGCCATCTGCTTGGAGACAAAACGGTAATTATATAACAATCATACATTGAATGTCTATTGTGTAACAACATTATGATTGGACATTATTATTATAGGCAACATAGGCATTTGAGAGGGAGGTATGTGATATATTTGGACTTAAACAGACTGTGAAAGGGAGTAGACCTCACTGACGCACAAATGCACGGACACACACACTTCAGGAGTTGGGTGGAAGGAAGCACACTATGCCTTGAGGACAGTTTTATGTAACATTGCCAGAGGGATAGTCATGAATGTTAGAGTGACGTCGTTGTGACACAACACAAGGAGAGAGAGAGAGAGAGAGAGAGAGAGAGAGAGAGAGAGAGAGAGAGAGAGAGAGAGAGAGAGAGAGAGATAGAGACTGACTTGTGGGGACATGGACAGTGTCTGTCTGAGCAGCCCTGCCTCAGTGGGGACAGCACGGCAGGGATTGCGATACTAATCCTAGCCTGCTTCACAGAGTGTTTAAACAGATGGGCCCGGCTGCTGTGAAAGCCTCACTCACAGATTGCCTTGGAAACCGTTTGAAAAGAGAAAAGAACAAGAGAAAGAGAGTGAAAAGTGGTAGATGTCCTGGGTGGCTAACTCTGTTGCGAGAGCCAAACAGAAATATGTATTAGATAATCGGAATATGCTGGAATATGTGCACATAAATGTGATGGTTATGCCACTGGTTCCAGCTTGAGAAATGTTGGTTTTAGGGTATGCCCAATAATATAACGATGCATACTGACATGTCAGCTAAGACTTGGTGTTCTTACGTCAGACTTAATTCATCCTAATAATACTTATGATAATGAATTTAAGGTATTTCCCACTCATCAAGAGTTACAACATGAGGGCTTAAAGAAACCTTAGGAGTCGACGCACCTGAACATATGAACATAATAATGAACATAATAAAAAAAATCCCCATCAAAATCTGTCAGTTTATACTAGCTTTAAGCTAGATATATTTTTTTGCAATACCTCTCTCTCAATCCACCGTATCCGCCCACATCGCCCTTCCTCATCTGCGGTGGAAAGTGGCAGAGCTACAGAGCTGTTTGTCAGAGCAGATATGACCACTCTATAAAAAGATGAGACTCTCACAAACACGATGGTGTTCTCCCTTTTGCTCTATGACCCCCGCAAGTGTCATGGGACTCATCTGAAGGTAACCCATACAAATGAATGGGAGTATGGAGGTAGTTTTCTGACAACAAAAATTAGGGGTTAAATCAGTGGCGACCCTTCATTCAGGGCAGGTGGGGCAAAATTATTACGTTAATAAAGCTGCATACAAACATGGTCTCTTTTTTGCATTCTTGAATAAGGCAGCTCCAAAATGCAGGTTTTTCAACCTAGCTCAGTGCGTTCTGTGTTGGAGGGGCAGCCAGCGGAACATACAGAGCGTAGGGGTTGGTAATCTTCTTAAGTTGCACCGTGAATGTGTTCTGTCACTCATGGGGACACTGCATCACCGCAAAATCTACAGGGAGAGCTTGAAAGTTCAAGCCCCCTTGGGTGTTGCCATAGATTTTCATTAGAAGTGCCCATTCAAGAAGGCTCAAGGTCATTGGCTACAGATAAAATTAAGTCAAATCACGTTATATCTACCTTTAGCTTTGATTGGACTGATTATGGCAACATCATCCTTTCATAATCTTTGCTAGCACGCTAGACAAGCAGTCATCATCATGAATCATGTCGACAATCTACTGGAAAATCCTTTCAATTATAGAAAACACATCGGTGCGTATCAGCCATTAGACATAAACATTACACAACAAGTTGGATATCACAAATTCAACAATGACTGGTTCGGAAGGAATCAGTGGCTAACTACACGTGTTGCAAAGCAATCCCTATTTTGGCTCCCCTGCATGCTATTCGCTGGAAAGGGTGTGTGGTCCAAGTCTGTGTTTAAGGGTCTCTTTTCCAAGCTTTTTAAGGACAAACATTCACACGCAGCACCATGGGCCAGAAAAGGTTTAACGCATTGGCCATGCTGTCATTCCAGCATGACTTCTTCCGTGTTCAAAACAACTGGAAACTTCGAACTGGGAAATCTCAGACATCAGTGAGTTTAAGACAACTGGGAACTCGGGAAAAAAATGAATTCCGATTGGGAAAATATGTTTTAAACGGTCATCCAACTCGGAATTCCAAGTCGAGAAGTCAGCCCTCTTTGTAGAGCTCCAACTTAAAGATCACTGACGTCATGATTCAGCCAATTTTTTTCCTGATATCCCAGATATCTTGAAAGCACCATAAATCCAGACAATGCCAGACTTTGATTACAAAGTTTCATAACTAACACGCCATCAGAGTGCGCAGCTGAACACTGTGTGCTGGAAACACTCGGTTTGTTATTTTTGACTAAAACATAACCAATCTTTGTTAAATATGAATACCGAACTTGTTTTTGCATGAATTCCACGACACAGATACTTTTTAATAGCTAGTACCGCTATTTCTTATCCCGGAAACCCACTAAACTGACAGGTTGAAGTCTGCTTGACATAGCCGCTAACCTGACTAAGCTGCTAGCCATCAAGCTAACAAAGTTAGTCCAAGATAAGTTTTACAATTGAGTTCTCTTTGTCTGGAGAAGTAAATTAATGATTCCAGCGCTCTAGAAGCTGTATCTACTAAGCTTTGTTTCGGGACAAACTGGATCACTCCGACTTCCAATGTGGCAATTGTTTGTTTGCCGATGATTATAGACTTGATCACGCATGTCGCCAGCCTACGCATTTGCGCTTGTTGGATGCATCTCCGCCTTGTCATTTGTCACTGTCCGACAGGCCGGTGTTTGCCAGGGGAGCCATCTCCTGCCTCTCCTCCCCCATTTGATAGCGGAGTCAAAGGAGCACAGCAAGAGGAGCATGGCAATCAACGATGGTCGCATGTCACAAGTTGTGGAATCCGAAGACACCCGCAAAGCTGTCTACACTCCCAACAAGAGGTCTGGAGCGGATACAAACAACTAACAGTTTCGCACCCCTGGAGCCTGATTTTCCTGCACCTTAATAGCTGATAGTACCTGTGTCTGCGGCTGCTATGCCTACTCCTACTCCTTCCCCTTTGATTTTTAAGTCGACGTTGGCAACCTTCCGTCCCTGCTCTGGATCAAGCGGGGCTTCTCTATCTGTCAGAGGCCTGCACCAGGCGCCGGAAGCTGCGGGCTCAGGTTTTACTGCTTCTCGGCCGCCCTTAAAGGGTTCTCGGAATCCTGTGAGGCCTGGGAGTGGGCAGATTTCCTCTTCTTTCTCCCCAGCCATGATTTTGGGCAGCTCGATCATAAGAAATGTGACTGTTCCTGGTGCGAGAATGTCCTATCCCGGGGCTCCAGTAAATTGCATTACTAAGCTGCTACTGAATGTACTACGTCAGGACATGGAATTCGATTCCATCGTAGTCCATGTGGGTTTTAATCCCATTATGAAGGGCAGATCTGAACAGTTGAAACTAGATTTTAAAGAGCTGATTGACTCGTGGCAATGAATGCTTTAGCATGATTCTTTCTCTTCACAACTGGCTACTTGATTATTGCTGCTCAGTGGGTGTAACTTTTGTTGACAATTTCAATACCTTTTGGAAACAAAACACGTTTTATAATGGGATGGGATCTACCCAAATCATTTGGGTTCGTGGATCCTTTCACAGCATTATACGGCTGAGGTGAGACAATGACTTATCAATGACCCAAGCCCAGCTCAGTTAATCCCTGCCATTGTGTCGTTGAGTCGTCATAATAGGAGTTTCTATGCAGTTTTTCTTAGCCACCGTGCTTCTACACCTGCATTGCTTGCTGTTTGAGGTTTTAGGCTGGGTTTCTGTACAGCACTTTCTGAAATCGGCTGATGTAAGAAGGGCTTCATAAAAACATTTGATTGATAATGCTTTAGCAAATGTACATTATACCCGGGGCGTTGGTAGACACAATGTAAGTAATCTAATTCATGTCCCTCTAACTGCCATGAATGCCTCTGCTGATCTTACAGCTATTGTATGCAGCAATCATGTGTTTATTGACCAGATTTATGCTGTTAGCACTAGTAGGACGTGCACTGTGTGCAGCTCACCCTGCATTAACATAAATAACATGAGAATATCTATTTCTGCTAAGATTCTCAGTAAAGCAATGAAAACAAGCAAGCATCCCAGAAAAGTTCTCAAAATAGCCCATGTTAACATATGTAGCTTAAGAAACAAGGTTCATGAAAAAAATAACTTGCCAGTAACAGATGACATTCATATTTTGACTATCTCTGAAACTCACTTAGATAATACCTTTGATGATACAGTGGTAGTAATACAAGTTTGTGACATTTACAGGAAAGACAGATTTGCCAGTGGTGGAGGTGTTGCTGTTTATATTCAGAACCACATTCCTGTAAAGCTTAGAGAGGCTATCATGTTAAATACTGTTGAAGTAATATGGCTACAGGTTCATCTGTCTCACCTAAAGCCCATTATTGTGGGAAGCTGCTATAGACCACCAAGTGCTAACAGTCGGTGTCTGGATAAAATGTGGGAAATGCTTGATAATGTATATGATATCAACAGAGAGGTATATTTTCTGGGTGATTTAAATATTGATTGGCTTTTATCAAGCTGCCCACTCAAGAAAAAGCTTCAAACTGTAACCAGTACCTGCAACCTGGTTCAGGTTATCGGTCAACCTACCAGGGTAGTTACAAACAGCACAGGAATTAAATCATCACCATGCATTGATCACATCTTTACTAATGCTGCAGAAATGTGCTTGAACGCAGTATCCAGATCCATCGGATGTAGTGATCACAATATAGTAGCCATATCTAGGAAATCCAAAGTTCCGAAGGCTGGGCCTAATATAGTATATAGGAGGTCATACAATACGTTTTTAGTGACTACTATGTTGTTGATGTAAAGAATATTTTTTGGTCCTTTGTGTGTAATGAGGAGCAAACAGGCACTGCACTTGACACATTCATGAAATTGCTTAACCCAGTTACGAATAAGCATGCACCCATCAAGAAAATGACTGTAAAAACTGTTAAATCCCTGTGGATTGATGAGGAATTGAAAAATGGTATGGTTCAGAAGGGTTTTGGATAATTTTTTTGGACCAAATACAATGCTATTTTACAGTAAACAAATTGACAACAGCACGCTTATAGGGAGGGACATTCAACAAGCACAGCACTTACACAAATAACTGATGATTGGCTGAGAGAAATTGATGAGAAAAAGATTGTGGGGCTGTTTTGCTAGACTTCAGTGCGGCTTTTGACATTATTGATCTTGATCTGCTGCTGGTAAAACGTACAGTTCGTGTTTTGGCTTTACATCCCCTGCTATATTGTGGATAAAGAGTTACCTGTCTAACAGAACAAAGCGGGTGTTCTTGAACATAATCCAGGTAGAATCAGAATTTCCCCAGGGCAGCTGTTGAGGCTCCTTTTTTCAATCTTTACTATCGACATGCCTCTGGCTTTGAGTAAAGCCAGTTTGTCTATGTATACGGATGACTCAACACGTCAGCTACTACAGTGACTGAAATGACTGCAACACTTAACGAAGAGCTGCAGTTAGTTTCGGAATGGGTGCCAAGGAATAAGTTAGTCCTAAATATTTAAAAAAAACTAAAAGCATTTTATTTGGGACAAATCATTCACTAAATCCTAAACATCAACTAAATCTTGTAATAAATAATGTGGACATTTAGCAAGTTGAGGTGACTAAACTGCTTGGAGTAACCCTAGATTGGTCAAAACATATTGATACAACAGTAGCTAAGATAGGGAGAAGTCTGTCCATAATAAAGCGCAGCTCTACCTTCTGAACAGCACTATCAACAAGACAGGTCCTACAGGGTCTAGTTTTGTCCCACCTGGACTACTGTTCAGTCGTGTGGTCTGGCGCTACAAAGAAGGACTTAGGAAAATTGCAATTGGCTCAGAACAGGGCAGCACGGCTGGCCCTTGGATGTACACAGAGAGCTAACATGAATAATATGCATGTCAATCTCTCCTGGCTCAAAGTGGAGGAGAGAATTATTTCACCACTACTTGTATTTGTGAGAGGTATTGACATGTTTAAAGCACCAACCTGTCTGTTTAAATGACTAGCACACGGCTCAGACACCCATGCATACCACACAAGACATGCCACCAAGTCCAGAACAGACTATGGAAGGCGCACAGTACTACATACAGTAGAGCCATGACTACATGGAACTCTATTCCACATCATGTAACTGATGCAAGCAATATAATCAGATAAAAAAATAAAAAAAATAAATACACCTTATGGAACAGCGGGGACTGTGAAGCAACACAAACGTAGGCATAGACACATGCATACAAACACACGATAACATACGCACTATACACACACGTACTCATGGATTTTGTGTTGTAGACATGTGGTAATGGACTAGGGGCCTGAGGGCACACACTTAATGTGTTGTGAAATCTGTTATGAATGCATTGTAATGTTTTAAAAATTGTATAACTGCCTTAATTTTGCCAGACCCCAGGAGAAGTAGCTGATGCCTTGGCAGCAGCTAATGGAGATCCATAATAAATACAAATACAAACTTAGCCTACTGCTCTGTCTTGGTGGTGCACATTTTCTCTAAAACAGGCTTTAGGCTAATGTCATCATCAGATATTGTAGGAGCGTTCATTGTCTGCTTATATGCCCCCCTTGATTTATCCCACAGTTCTGACTTGGTGTACAGAGAGAATGTTCTGAATTCTGTTGCTGTACATTTTGAAAGTGCTAAAGAAATAGTTATATTGACAACATCCATCTTAGCTCGCTCGTGAATGTCTTAATCGAAATTAAGGATTGCCTTTTATCCGCTCATCGTTCCCTTATGCCATAGTTTGTACATCTCAGTTGTCAGCAGACAAAAAAACAATCATTCACTCCATGGTGCTGAAAAGAAAGCTCTGCTGTTGGGACAGCTTTATGTTTGTGGGCACCGTTTGTCACCTTTATAGTGCAATTAATGTATTGTTTAATGTTGTGTTCTGTAGTGGCTTTGCTGACATGCATCTAAAAAAAATTGGGGGAGTTTACCCCACCAAGATTTACATGCTACAATCGCCAGTGGGTTAAATATATGCCCTGAATGTTCTTATATCTCCTAGATATAGGACAGACACTTCAAAACCTTATTCCTTAAGATACATATTTTTTTACTGTCTTTTTCAATGCATTTCTATGGGCTATAGTAGTATAGGCCATATTCAATATTTTATCAAATCCTTTGTAAATATTTGTTTTATATACCTAAAGGGGTCCTAAAATTCTAAATAGCTAAAAGATCCATAATAATTCAATACGTTGGCTTAGTAGAACCCCCCCCATCTCTATTAATGTGCAAATGTCTGCAAGGATTCCAAACTCGTCAGGAACATACTGGTTCAGAGAGATAAGCAAATTGACTGCATTAACAGTGGTAACTGCTGCATATTGGACAAGGCCACCACACTGAATACTGGCATACAGAGAAAGTACAGCTGCGAGCAGCAATTCAAGACTACAAGCAGATAAGAGTTTTAGTATTATTCAAATAACATGACATGTGGAAAGCTTTCTTTTTTAGAGATGCATTTGTTTTCCAAAAATGTTAACATTTGTACCCTGTTTTCGATTCCAAATGGTTGCTACAGAGCCACCATGTTTTCAATCAACACCATATTGTCTGTGAGCGTGTGGCACGTGGCCTATTACCTTCATAAAAGTAGTACTGTATGTGTGAAGTTCTTACTGAAAAAAAATCACATAAAAAGGGCAGATGTTGGTTGAACAACAATACAAAAATAAATTAGAGTTTGTGCAGCTTCATTGCTAGGGACTCAGAGATCCCACATCGGTATCTTTCCCCCCATATAAAAGAGCGTTCAACAACTTACTTTCGTTTCAAAATTCCATTCATGCTCATGAAAACAAAAACAAAACAATTTCAAAAGATTTGAATTCTTCTCCATACCCGAGTGACTCATGTCAGAGGAAAATAAAACAGTGAATCTCTGTCCCTCTTTCACCTGACTGGGGAGATGTTCTCTCCATCTCGATTCTACTCTGAGCACTTTGTTTTCTCTCCGTTCTCTCTGTTTCTCTCCATTCTCTCTGTTCATAAAGTGCTTTGGTTTTTCCTCTCCTGTCCACAACTCGGCAGACTCTTTGCCTCCCTGATGGGGGAAATGTTTGGTCTTCCTGTTCTGTTCTATTCATTCATAACCAAGCACTTCTTCCCAGCTCCATTATCACAAATACCTTTGGTTGATAATGGAGAAAACCTGACATGGTGGCTTTCCATTCTTGCGTTGCGTAAATGGTTTTACCATAACGCCTGGTGCCATTTACTGTATGCGATCGAGAAAACAGGGACTTTCACGCAGGACAAAATTTACAGAAGTAAAATAACCACAAACCTATTGAAGACATGAAAAAAATGTCCTGTCCACGAAAACAAAACATGAACGAGGCAAATCTGTCAGCTACTCCATTAATCACAGAACGGTAGAGACCGGGAGTGGCACATGAGACAGCGAGAGAGAGGGGGTGGGGGGTGGGTGGGGGGGGTGAGAGAGAGCGAGAAAGGGAGAGAAATAGAGAGAGGGAGGGTGTGAGAGGGAGAGAGAGAGCGCTTTGACACCTCATCATGGTCTGCCATGACACTGACACGTCACAGGAGGAAGAGGGAGAGAGAGCATAGAGGGAGCGGAGGGGTTCCTATCAGAGCTCCCAGGCTCGCAGGCCTGGCATGTGGAAGATGGAAGACAGAGGATGCCCCCACCAGCAGGGCAATCAAGCTCAACAGATGGCGCCAACGTCTGGGAGCCTGAGACTGCATACACCCAGCTAGAGCAGAACTGGTGATGGAGA
The DNA here is from genome assembly GCF_029448725.1 of Salvelinus fontinalis. Taxonomy (NCBI): domain Eukaryota; kingdom Metazoa; phylum Chordata; class Actinopteri; order Salmoniformes; family Salmonidae; genus Salvelinus; species Salvelinus fontinalis. The sequence goes on along the minus strand of NC_074697.1, from coordinate 44,691,835 downwards.
CGCATAAGACCCATCTGAGCAGCACATGAGTGGGTGCAAGGGGAGTGGGGAGGGGTGTATAGACGCATGTGTTTGTGTGGCAGTGTGTGTGTGTGTGTGTGTGTGTGTGTGTGTGTGTGTGTGTGTGTGTGTGTGTGTGTGTGTGTGTGTGTGTGTGTGTGTGTGTGTGTGTGTGTGTGTGTGTGTGCGACAGCGTGTGTTACAGTGTGTGGGTGGGTGTAGCCTACCTGAGGCTGACACACTGTAGACTAAAACATTGCCAATGCAAATGTGATTAATTAGCTAGCTATTTATAATTGCCACAAATCACACCTACTTCAAATGGTAAAGATTTTGTGTGACTGCTAATTCTTCCAATTGACATTCATGGCTGGAGTGTTATGCTTAGGGTAAAAATATGACAGTCACTTGTTCATGTATCGTCGCTATTGACAAAAGCAGAGGGTAAATGAAGTTGAGAGGAGGCCAGTGAGTTGCACAAAAACGACGTAAAGATTTGAATAGAGCAGGGAAGGTAAACCGTAAGAAAGGTTTAGTACAGTACTGACATAGCAAGAGATAGATAGACGGGGGAAGGCAGGTTTATCAAATGGGCTCCTTAAAAAACACACTTACACTTACACACACACAGACACAGACACACGCAAACTCCCTCTATCTCAAACACAAATGGGCTGACAGTAGATGAAAAGCCTTCAAAAACCCTCATCTTGTCTCAGAAGTAACATTTATACAAAAACAGTGGGAGTACAATTCAGAATTGGCTTCTTTGCGAAATCATTGGGGAACAAAGGTATTACATATATTTTTAGAATGAAGGCTCATGCAACCAAACAATGAACAACACAACCCAATCAATAAGCAAACACCCCCATATCCTCCCAAATTAAATGGGGAGAAAGAACCAGAGATTTAACCTATCCCAGACAAATGAACTACTATGAAAGTGTACGTTGTGCATTGGGGGTTGTTCAAAAGCATAAAAGATCGTTACATCTGCCTATTCTAAATAATGGTCTTCCTTCTTCCATGCTAAAGATAAATCACTGACACTTTGTTATTCTGATGCATTGATGTGTGTTCAAATGTATATGTCATCTGAGTACAGCACTTAACAGTTCTATTCTGCAACAACATCTCCTCTCACCATCACCATTAGACTGTCACCATCCAATTGAAACTCTCAATAGCCTCACATTTATTTCTATCTCTGGCCATAAAAATGACACTGCATAACACCCCCACACCATAAAACATGCATATATATTGCTATGTCTTTATTAAGATTTCATGTAGTGACATGTTTGCTTCTAGGTGAGACAATTCCATTTCAATTGTAATTTATTCTTCACACTAAATAGATTTCCAACCCTATGCAAGCCATGAACCGGGATGCCCCCCTTTTCCATATAATTCACCTAGACGTTTGGAATCCATACTGTATGTGATTGGGAAAGAGAGTTAATGCTTATGATGACACCCAACACACGTTTTAGATTAGATTAGATTCAACTTTATTGTCATTGAACAAGTACAAGTGCAGTACAACGAAATGCAGTTAGCATCTAACCAGAAGTGCAAATAAAAGAGTACAAAAAATGTACAAGTGAAACAATTAAATAAAATGTATATTATTAAGTGGGATGTATAAATGTGCAATGAAGGCAAATGGCAAGTACAAATGGCAAGTCTAAATGTGAAGGCAAATTGAAAATTGCAAGGAGGCATACAACTGAAATACAGGGATAGCAGCAATGAGGTTACCAAGGTAGACATGTACATGTACAACTGAATAATGTCCTTAATCAGACTTTGCAAAGCAATATCAGAGTCCAGTAGTACTGTGAAGAGTACAAAGAGAATAATGCAACAAGGTCCCTGAGAGGCAGTACTAAGCGGTGGGCGGGTGGATATGGCTAGTGTCGTGTCAAAGAGTTCAGCAGGGTTACAGTAGCTGGAAAGAAACTGTTCTTGAGCCAGCTAGTGCGACAACGTAGAGACCTGTACCGCCTGCCTGATGGTAAGAGGGCAAACAGTTTGTGGCATGTATGTCAAGGGTCCTTGATGATGCCGCGCGCCCTACGCAGACACCGCTTGTGCTGGAGGTCTACGATGGCAGGGAGCTGGGCACCAGTGATGTGCTGGGCGATTTTAACCACACGTTGCAGGGCCTTCCGGTCGGCCACGGAGCATCCGCCAAACCACACTGTGGCACAGTTAGTCAGGATGCTCTCGACCGTGCAGCGGTAAAAGTTCACCAGGATCTTGGGAGACAGACGGGCCTTCTTCAGCCTCCTCAAAAAGTACAGGCACTGCTGCGCCTTTTAGACCAGGGTTGAGGTGTTGGGCGTCCAGGAGAGGTCCTCGGAGACACCCAGGAATTTGAAGCTGGGCACACGCTCCACCTCAATGCCATCAATGAGAACTGGGGCGTGACTGCAGCTTTTAGACTTCCTGTCATCATCAATGAGCTCCTTGGTTTTCTTTGCATTGAGGACCAGGTTGTTGTCAGCGCACCATGCAGCCAGGTGCATTGCTGTTAATAATGCTGCATGGACATCGGCTAATGGCTACTGGTCCCTCTCCGCTTCTTGTGTTCTCTCTAATAGCGGTCACTTTTACATCCTGTACTGTTCCCCTTAACACTCCCTAGACTGCAATGAGCGCTGATGGGGCCCCGGACATTACACAGGCACGAATATGAATCAATAGAGTGGGTCCATTATCTAAGACGGAGGAGAAAAACATTTAAGCAATAAGGCACAAGGGGGTGTGGTATATGGCCAATATACCACAGCTAAAGGCTGTTCTTAGCCACGACGCGCCTGGACACAGCCCTTTGCCGTGGTATATTGTCCATACTGTATACCACAAACCCATGAGGTGGCTTATTGCTATTATAAACTGGTTACCAACGTAATTAGAGCAGTAAAAACAAATGTTTTGTCATACCCGTGATATACGGTCTGATATACCAGGGCTGACAGCCAATCAGCATTCAGGGCTTGAACTACCCAGTTTATAATGTCCAATAAAGTAGTGTGGATGTGCAGTGAAACCAAAACACTACTGCTCCAGTGGTGTGTGGGCGTCGTGGAGCAGCTGTCAGCTCAAAGATGCAATTTGAACGATCCATTTCAGTGAAATGAAGGCTCATGGAATAGAGCCCCCCTGGCACAAGCAGATTTATATTAGTTCACCAAACAATGTGGTTAAAATAACTGAACAACAACGCAAGAACAACCAAGATTGATTTTTGAGTGCCTCTGGTCTAGGCGTTTGGTCAGCGGTTGGTTGGTGGCCATCTTCAGAGGCCTTGTCAGATTGTCAGTCACAAATTACAATGAATTGATATCCACTGTTTTATGAATAATTCTGACTCTTCCATCTACACCTCGTTTCTCTTTTATGCATAAATGAATAGAAAATCAAGGAAGGCGATAATTCATTGAAAATTAGGTGGATTTAAAACCATCTCAACCAACCCATTTCCATATACAGCAGCTGCTGTGGCTATGGAGGAGAAAAGAGATGTGCATTGGGCTTCATTATGATTCCAGCCGGACACATTTGTCAGGGATTATCTCTGAATGTCTCACACTTAATTACCGTAGGGCCACTGTGTAGGGCGTCCCTTAGAGAGCTCTTCTGGCTAGTTGGCTGCAGCTGGTACCTCTGGGGTGCCCTTCCGACCTGCCTGCCCAGTGTTACCCTTGGTCTGCCATGCCCTCACACCACACCATGTCCTTGCTATCCAGCTGCCCAGTCAACCAAGGGCCAAGCCTTTGTATTCATTTACATTTAAGCAGACACTCTTATCCAGAACAATTTACAGGAGCAATTGGGGTTAAGCGCCTTGTTCAAGGGCACATCGACAGATTGTTCACCAAGCCGGCTCAGGGATTTGAACCAGCAATATTTCAGATCCTGTCCCAAGGCCCTTAACCACTAGGCTACCTACCGCCCGGCGTCATCATCGCTTCAGGGGATGAGCCAGATATTGAATATAGATGGTCATATTATTCCGAACCACATACAAATACCACTTTCTATGTTCCTTCATCTAGCCCGGATTTGCCTATAAGTGTATAGATTAAACAATGTCCATGCATTTGCTGTTTTTCTGCTTCTTTGTTTTATCACAGTGGAGTCAGCAATTACTAGCTATTTACTTTGCCCTTAGACTAAGTAATTCCCTTAATATGATCATTCCACCCTGCTGCTCCCACATTTCATGGCTATTAACCCTTTTAAGATTTCTCTGAGCCCCTGATATTTAGGATGCAGCGCCCATTTGAGAATGAATGCATTAATCAAATAGAATCCAGGGATTGTATTTTCTATTTATCCATTTTAATTCATGTAAAAAGGCCTTGGTAAAAGTCTGTGCATATACAGTTGAAGTCGGAAGTTTACATACACCTCAGCCAAATACATTTAAACTCGGTTTTTCACAATTCCTGACATTTAATCCTAGTAAAAATTATTTTAGGTCAGTTAGGATCACCACTTTATTTTAAGAATGTGAAATGTCAGAGTAATAGTAGAGAGAATTATTTATTTCAGCTTCTATTTCTTTCATCACATTCCCAGTGGGTCAGAAGTTTGCATATGTAACGGATGTGAAATGGCTAGCTAGTTAGCGGGTACGCGCTAGTAGCATTTCAATCAGTTACGTCACTTGCTCTGAGACTTAAGTAGTGTTGCCCCTTGCTTTGCAAGGGCCGTGGCTTTTGTGGAGCGATGAGTAACGCTGCTTCGTGGGTGACTGTTGTCGATGTGTGCAGAGGGTCCCTGGTTCGCGCCCGTGTCGGGGCGAGGGGACGGTTTAAAGTTATACTGTTACATTGATGCTGTTGACCCGGATCACTGGTTGCTGCGGAAAAGGAGGAGGTTGAAAGGGGGGTGAGTGTAACGGATGTGAAATGGCTAGCTAGTTAGCGGGTACGCGCTAGTAGCATTTCAATCAGTTACGTCACTTGCTCTGAGACTTAAGTAGTGTTGCCCCTTGCTTTGCAAGGGCCGTGGCTTTTGTGGAGCGATGAGTAACGCTGCTTCGTGGGTGACTGTTGTCGATGTGTGCAGAGGGTCCCTGGTTCGCGCCCGTGTCGGGGCGAGGGGACGGTTTAAAGTTATACTGTTACACATACACTCAATTAGTATTTGGTAGCATTGCCTTTAAATTGTTTAACTTGGGTCAAACGTTTCGGGTATTCTTCCACAAGCTTCCCACAATAAGTTGGGTGAATTTTGGCCCATTCCTCCTGACAGAGCTGGTGTAACTGAGTCAAATGATGTCAATTAGCCCATCAGAAGCTTCTAAAACCATGACATCATTTTCTGGAATTTTCAAGGCTGTTTAAAGGCACAGTCAACTTAGTGTATGTAAACTTCTGACCCACTGGAATTGTGATGCAGTGAATTATAAGTGAAATAATCTGTCTGTAAACAATTGTTGGAAAAATGACTTAATCAGGAAAGTATATGGACATAGCTCGAGATTCAACTATGACAGTAGTTGTTTAGTTAATGAATTGATCTATGTTTAAAACATAGTTTATCAGGAGAATAGCTCTGGCTGTATCACACATGTACACACACACACACACACACACACACACACACACACACACACACACACACACACACACACACACACACACACACACACACACACACACACACACACACACACACACACACACACACACACACACACACACACACACACACACACACACACACACACACACACACACACACACACACAACATAACTAAATACTGCAGTGACAGTCACAACAAGTTTACTGGTTCACATCTATCTTTAGGGCATATTCAGAACACATTATACTGTAAGAAGTGGTGGCAAATAAGATTGCTTACACTCTTAGAAAAAAATTGCTATTTCGAACCCTTTTAAGAACCGTTTTTGGTTCCAGGTAGAACCATCACCACAGAGGGTTCTACATAGAATCTAAAAGGATTCTACCTGGAACCAAAAAGGGTTTAACCTGGAACCAAAAAGGATTCTCCGATGGGGACAGCAGAAGAACCCATTTCAAACCCTTTTTTCGAATGGTGTAGCTTGATGGAGAAACCTCAAGGACTTTTCAAATTCATACAGTATCACCATTGGTGTGCCTAATGAATGGCAAACCAATGAATGAATGCTGTTGTCAGTTCCACTGCACTACTGCATGTTGACTTCCAGTGCTTGGTCCTTGCTCTCCAGATTGTTCACCCTACACAATAACACTTGGGGAAAAGTGGCAAAAAATCTCCCTGGAAAGGGTTCAAGTACAGTGTCTCTTTCTATGACTCCGGGGACTTTATGATCACATTCCAAGCTGTCTCTCTATCTCTGCCATCTAACATGACTCTAATCAATGTGAAGTGGGTCAAAGGAGCCTCTCTAAGAATAGGCCAGGAACTCTCCCTGGGAGGGAAGCAGCCATGTAGCCTCCTCATGTACAGCCTTCCTGTCCCAACCATCACTTTACCCGGCCCGGCACTCCCCTGCCCTGCTTGGCAGCAGCTAAAGTGAAATTGCCCTTGGCTGCCCAGGGAGACTGGAATATGGGGGGGGTGAGGTTGGGACTTCTCTCAGACACAGGCCAATAAAACATTCCAATATCAGTCTTAATCCCTAGACCCCTCAAACTCAACTCTGGACCTCGAAGCAAGTTCCTCTGCATTTTTTCATTATTCCCATCCAATCAGGGACTGATTTAGACCTGGGACACCAGGTGTGTGCAATTAATTATCAGGTAGAAAAGAAAACCAGCAGGGTCCGGACCTCACAGGGTCAGAGTTGAGTACTCATGCACTAGACCATACTGTATACTCCAGTGACATTTAATTAAGCCACTGTTGCTACCTAAGATGTGGCCCATTTACTCTAATTAGGAGTTTTAGTTCTGGTGCCTGTATTTTCCAATTAAGCACCCACATGTCAATGGCGTGCTCCTCTAGTCACATGACATCATCCAGCTAATGAGTGTGTTTACCTGGCAGTGTGTACCGTGAAATCTGAGAACCTGCATCCAGAATGTGCATTAAGCATCAACTACCGGGAGTCTTAATTGCATACACATCATGTAACAAGCAGTTAATAGCAAGTCGTTTATCATGTTTACACATTCAACTAGGGGATATCAGGGTAGAGCAAGTCATTATTTCATCAACATTTCCTACAGTAAGTTAGTCTGCAGCTGCTGTGTGACACAGGGTCAAAGTCTCCCACAGACTGTATAGAAGTCAGCTATGTTCCAATATCCGCACTAGCATACTAGCCTACCACTTAGGATGAAGAAATGCTTTGGCCATGAACTCTAAGTAGATAGTATTCTAGGGAAGGTATCGGAACACAGCCACGTCATGTTCGGTCCTTGAGGGTAAAAAGAAAAAACTCCACCAAGGCCATGCTATTCAGCGTACCTTATAGACGTGGAGGGGAAGCCGCCACTTGGCGTCGTCCACAAGCCGGCGGCCTGGGCTCTCATCCGTGTATGTGTGTGTGGGTAGCCTCCACTTTGTTCTATGTTGACAGCCTATTTTGGCTGGACTCAAGTCTGCCCGACGTTAAGACTCCTCTCCGCCTGTCATTGGCTCAGTTCGGGCCACCTGCCAATCTGCCTGTGAGTGACAGGGAGAAAAAAAACACAGATGAGGAAAAGAAAAACACACACCAACTGTCACTTTTACAGATACATTTACATATAAAGTTAATTAACTCGACCACGACAGAAAACTGATTACGTCTTAGAACAGACAGAAAAACACAAGAAGTTGAAAAATAACTCATTTTCCACCGGAGCTGAGTATAGGAGACGTTTCAGAAATTGCTTTTCATTCATCAATACGCGATGGCCTTGAGCAGCGTGGGAGATAAATGATAAACAATTTATGTTGAATTGAATTGAAAAATCCCAACAGATTTAAATGATTTGACTGTGGTAGCTGACTGTGCATATTCACAAGAGACAATGACACGAACGTTGTGGATAGAGCTTTGTAATAAGGTCATGTTCTCACACAGATTATATGGGATTTTTTTGGGGGGGGGGGGGGGGGGGCATTTGGACTGCTACAGGGGATTTGGGTAAAGGTTGCATTTACAAAGCCTGTGAGATCAAGCGCTCATTTGAAATCTCTGGTAGCTCATCGTTGCGTCTTAATTTTTCTTGTGGCCCTTCAGGGCTTGAATATACATTTCAAACAGACTTCAGGAGGGCTCAGTCATGCCTGTATCTATTAGCATGTTTTATATCTGTCATGCAAACCCTACAGAGTAGACACTATACACACTGAACTACACTGCATGGGACCTGAACTGGACAGCTGAACTGAACACTACAGCATTAGAGCCTTTGCACCTTGAATGAATTTCCCTCAGTGGGAAACTAAAGCACTTGTAGTGCTTGTCTAATCAGACAAATTAACATGCTAATATTGCTGTTAAATAAACAAACAAAGCAACACCTGATTTAACCTATTCATTAATGAATATTGAAGGATTTTCTGCTCTATCGACTGGATATGTATTCGTTTAGCCATATATGCATCCCTACAGGCAGCTACTGAGTTGTAAATTAGTCACACTAGTGAGTTATGTTATCCCCTTTAATCAGAGACAGTGTCAGACATGATACTAGAGAATAAAATCGAAACATGACGAGGCACACACACGGTAACATGGACTCATGTGTGCATACTCGCTCACTCACTCACGCACTCACTGACATACCCTGAGGTTTGGCATCTTGGCCGTGTCATAAAGACAACATCAAATGAAATCTTTCCACTCTAGTAACAGCCTCCCCTGCACTGTCTCAAATCAGCTCCATCTGACAGCCAGAGCAGCCAGTCTGGCAAGCAGGAGACAGTGTCACTGTTTTTTTCCTTCTACAGTTCATGTAATCACTCCCTCGCACTATCAACATCAACCCTGCGCAGCTCTCCTATCTCGCAGTACAGCAGCCAGGATTCGAGCCTAACACTCTGGTGCTTTACAACCCTCTGATATTGCTAATAGCTGGAAAGGTCAAAGCAGATCTTAGTAGAATGGTTGCTCAGGCTTATCAGTTGGACATTCTCCCCCTCTTCCTTTTTAAAATCTTTCACATCTGACATTTAGGGCAAGGGGTTTCAAGGTCGGCTCAAACGTGGAAATCAAACAAAATTAGTAGAGAGCGTGGAATCAACCATCCCTCTATTTGCACAAGATTCATCACCTGGGGTTTCCTTTAATGGTTGGTCGCCCCACTGTGGACTCGTTGCTGTGTTCCTCACTTGCGACGTGTCCGAGGCAGCTAAAGAGCAACATTTATCAGTCCAGCAGGTTTTGCTCATACTGATGCCTCCGGTTGTGTTCAGTGGTCAGCGGTCACACACGGTGTCAGACCTCTCCGCAACAAAGGCATTAGGATGGAGTCAACTGAACTGTCTTCTAAAATGGAACTTCGGGGCTCAGATTTTCACGGCAACAGGCTTAGTCATGACACTGGGGGTGCAAAGAAGTGACACCCGGTTCCCTTGACTTCGTGGCTCTGATTGTCTCTGAACTCGCCACAACCCAATCATTTGCAGCAGATGGGTGTCATGGGTGGGTGTCATGGGTAGGTGTCATGGATGGGTGTCAGATGGGTGGTTATGGTCATCTGATGACCAGAAATCCCGGCAGGAGCAGGCAAGAAGCCAACCTGACATCTGGGGAACAGAGAGGAGGGCAGAGGAAAGCAAAAGAACCAGAAATGGCTGCAACCTTCAAACATTCCTCCATAACCAGCCAATATGCAGTGTGTAGTCAGCAAAGGAGACAGGTTGTCATGTTGCTACTGCAGTGTTTTTTTTTGTGTGGAAGATGCACCTGTTATTTCTTCAACGAAGGGATTTGTCACAAGCTACAACACTTCGACATGTCCATGTCTCCTTTCACTGTCAGTATGACATATGGTTCTTCTGAAGATATTGAATTACAGGTAATAGATGTACATTGGGCCTACTAGGCTACTACAAAAGCTTGGGTGCTGTGCTAAAGCAATGAATGACTATGTTATGGACAGTGCTCCTTAACAGCCACTCCATTGTGAAGGTGTTTTCTGGTTTTAAGGCTTCCAGGGGTAAGTCATAGTGCAGAAACAAAAGGGTCGATGTGAATGCAGATCGATTTGCTCACTGCAAAATGCTTTCCTTTGGCTCTCCTTAACAGCCTAGGTAAGCAATGATCACTCTACACACATTAGTCAGTCCGACCAGTGCATTCCAACCATGAGGTAAACACAATGAGGTAAACAAGAGTGTCGGAGAGTGTATCTAAACCAAACAGTCTAAGAAGAGCCAGTCCCCCCCCGACTTCCTCTCCATGAGGGATAAAACAACATATGCTGACTTCAAGGCAATCCAAACGTTATTAGTCTTGGATGGACAATTGACAATCCTCAAGATGCTCAGCCCCTTTGAGTTCAAGGGAGAAAAAGAGAGAGAGAGCTTCACTTAAGCACTTTCTCAGCTTGCGACCCTGTCAGTTTTTGAATTCAGTCTTGCCTTGCCCAAACCAACCCCATAACCCCCCCCAATAGCTAACCTCAGGAGAAAACAAGGGGAGAGAATGTGTATGTGTGATAAAGAGAGAGAGAGAAAACAGAGCAAACAAGAAAGAAAAAGAATGAGAAAGGGGGAAAGCACTTACTTAGAGTTTTCCCAGCATGCTTTGTACCTCAAATCCACTGCACACACCCGCCCTCGCCCAAAAAGCACAATCAGATAGATTTAGGGTGGGAGTGACAACGAGAGAGAAATCTAATTGCTATTTCACGATTTTGGGAGGAGAAAATGGCTCCCATTCGCCGTAGGTCCCACTGTCCAAAGAGCAATTTTCTCTATATTATAAAGATGATGAGCCACCCTGACCACAGAGCCAGGAGTGAGCATGAATTGTTTCACTCTTGGGGAGAAAGAGATATATATATATATATAGAGAGAGAGTGAGACAGAGAGATACCTAGCGTATGAGTGATGGGCTATAAAAAACACCCCGCTCCAATCCGAATCACCAATCCGAATCACAGGCAGAGCAGCCTGTACTTTCTTCCTATGGAGGTCAGAATGCAGCTGGGAGGGAGGTATGTACACTGTCTGCCCTTTGCTGCCAGAGAAAGAAGCACTGCTTTCCCATGGATAGTAAAATAACCTGTGTGATGAATTGGAGTTCCAGCCTCCCATTTAGTTGAAATGTGGTTTGGTAAAGTCAAGGCAACATTACATTACATTAAATGAAATGTCAATCAATCACACTAGCGGTTATGTAATAAAAATACACTACATGGCCAAAAGTATATGGACATCTGCTCATTCCAAAATCATGGGCATTAATATGGAGTTGGTCCCCCCTTTGCTGCTATAATAGCCTCCCCTCTTCTGGGAAGGCTTTCCACTAAATGTTATGATGGTGCCACATTGAACGTCACTAAGGCCATTCTACTGCCAATGTGTGTCTATGGAGATTGCATGGCTGTGTACTTGACCTGTCAGCAACGGGTGTGGCGGAAATAGCCGAATCCACTAATTTGAAGGGTTGTCCACATACATTTAATTTGCATTAAAAAAACACATACAGGTTAACATGATGTTTGCCAATGGCAAATGTTAAAGACAAAGTCTGTCTGGTTTTGTATGGCAGGCCCAGCCTTGACTTACCGTGAACAAATCCTGCTTAAGTTTGCATTCATTGTTGGCTTCACCTGCAAGCCTCTTTGATCGTGACTTTGCCAAGTAATTTTATTTGCCTATGTCGAGAGGTTTAATTGAATCGTGATTTGGAAGGAAATCAAATTTTTTCAAAGCTTTATTCTGAAAGGAGCCTAAGCTACAGTATTCTGAGGAAAACTTTGGAGAGTAAACTAGGGGAACTAGAGTTTAGCAATTCTATCATTTCTCAATTCCAATCCAGACGTGAGAGGAACAGCAAGCATGCTCAGATTTCTTTACACTTTCAAATTGCTGCCTCAACTCAACCTTGCATCTCCGTGGAGTGAATACAGAGTGTGCGTGTTTGTGTGTGTGTGTGTGGCTGTCTGTCTGTGATATGGGTGGATGGGTAAGAGATGAAATACACAGTGAAGAGGATGATCAATGCTACACAGTTTAACCCCACAGCACCACATAAAACATGTACTTGATTACTGCCAGAAACATATGCCCTCGCTACATATCAAATAGAATTAAAACCATTAAGAGCCTCCAATAGGCATTGAATTGCAGGTGGAAGGCAGGGCCAATGAACCTCATTGCATAAGACAAGCGACAGACCTTGAGTCTCATTCTCCAATCATTTTATATCAACCACATAGATACAATTTAATTAGTGCTGCACTCACAATGGCGTCGCCCAGTCGAGCCACAACTGCCTCAGTAAAGTGGGCTGGAGGCAGGTGACCTTGAGCTCATACACTCTTAGAAAAAAGTGTTCCAAAAGTGTTCTTCGGCTGTCCCAATAGAATAGCCATTTTTGGTTTCAGGTAGAAAGGGCTCTTCATGGAACCCAAAATGGTTCTACGCTTTTTTGAACCAAAAAAGCGTTAATCAAAGGGTTCTCCTATGGGGACAGACAAAGAAACATTTTAGGTTCTAGATGGCACCTTTTTTTCTAAGAGTGTAGGGAGACATGTCAGAAAATGCAGTGCAGTGCGTCAAGAGGAATGTAGAAAAAGAAGGGGAAATAGGAGAGGTAGAAAAGAGGAGAGAGAAAGCAGCGTGACGTTTGTTCGATCTCATGCCAGGGTATCTCGGGATAACTGGGTTGAGATGAGCCTTGTCAAACAAAGACGTGGTAGCTGCTATTTTAAGAGGTGGGGTGAAGATGGGGGTGAGGCATGCTTCCCCCCTCCTGCTGTGTCTGGGAAGTGGGTGAGAAAGAAGGTAGAAGGTTTATCACACAATCACATTCCCTGTACAGGTAGGCTTACAACAGTAACAAGCACAGGCAGCCACCAAAGACACACTCCACCACACTTCAGACAGTAGTAATCTCCACCAGACAGTTTTGAAGACAAGCTTTATTTGGTCACAGGCCAAAAATCGCATCATCGTGTATTCTGCTGACTTTCCTGCTTTTCAGATAACCCAAAAAGACAGTTTTAAATGTTAATCTGGGAGTGGGTGACACACAGTAATACATGTGTTTCTGTGCACATCTTCAAAGTCATGCTAATGCATGTCCAAATAGTAGTAATGTTCACCTTTCCCTTTCAAGACAATTTGATACACGTATCATGGGCTCCTATACAATACATGAACGATACGTGGACCGATCCACTCGTATCTTAAACGTTTCAATCGGGGACCGATGTGTATCGGTGAATCGTCACATCTCTAGAAAATACACATTTAATATAATACTTCATGACTGAAGAGACTGTGTCATTCATGGGTCGGGGCCATAAGTATCATGTCATTCAGATAGCTTTTCCAATGAATACCATCAGTTTCTTGTAGTGGTGTTTATTAGTTAATAAATGATTGAATCGACCTGCGTCACTGAGAGTAGTGTGCAGCCAGAAACCCCTTATTTGAGAACTGATTCAGAAGAAGCCTAAAATAATGTGTGTCACTGTCAAAGCCCTCGTATCAATTTCTATCTCCTTCTTCCCCTCTTCAAAGGGAGCTCAGTGTCCTCCTGTGATTGATGTCAGATCCAATAAGGAAGCTGACGCAGAAAACCTCCTCAAATCTTTTTGACAGGAAGTCGGCCTGGGTTCAAGACTTTACCTACTCCCCTGTAGGCATTAATTGATTTCTCCCGTCTGCCCTGACATGCCGTATTCATCTCAGACACTGAGAGATTTACACCGCTGCCAAAGTGTACCATCTAAGAGCACTTAATTGAATTACTGTCATACAGTCTTTAGTTAATTACCTTCCTAATAATGCACCACATTCCCTTGTCTGAGAGAGAGATGGTGCATTTGAGTCCATGGAAGAACTGACTTCATACTATGAGGCAGAGGGAAGAAAGGGTTTTGAAACCTCAATACCTCGTTAAATTGTTATCCTCCCCTGAATCTCTGGCAGTTATTTTGCGAAGTGCAGCCACATCAGGACTGGCTAGTCAGTGGAACAGATTGTATTGCACAACTTCCTCCGAGTCCTAGCTACTTTTGCCAAGGTGCATGTTCTGTCTACTTGAGAATGATGTAGCCTGGCGCCATTACCTTGTCTCGGTGAAGGGGAAATGGGTGGGAGGGGAAACAGTAAACAATTTACCGTTCTTAACAAGGCTGTCTATCATCAGATTGGTACATATTGGAAAGGAGGGCAGATTGTAGAGAAATCATTGGGCATGGCAAAATGTCAAGCACACATAAGACGTTATGCCATATTTATCAGAAATTCAATCAAATAACGAAATAATACATACACATGTAAATATCGTCTACTGAGTCACGATGCAGACAGACGGTTGTCTTTTACAGGATATTAAATGGGCCATTTGAATACAGTATATGAGTCACACTATCCTTGGATTGGTGGGCACACCATATTAGATTCCACTAACTCCTTATAAAAAGGGACATTTAATAAAGACACTGTCATGGAATGTGTGCTGTACAATGCAGAATGGCTATTATCCAGTATGAGAGGCATCCAGTTGCACTTGTAATTGGTGAAGACTGGCCATATTCAGCTTACGAAAGACATGTTCCTCTGTAAATAGGCCAGGTCTAATCATAAGATCAACATAACGTATATCAAAATATACAGAAAAGTTTCTGAACCAGGTGACCATTTGAACAGCAACATGCCTAAAACTCGAGCCAGTGTAGAGGTGTTTACAAGGAGCGGATGGTAAAGCTCAGCATGGTAATGAGATATCATATGAGCACAGGGAAATGGAGGCAACATGCCTGTGCGTTTATATAATGCTCATCACTAGAGATTGCTTGTCATTCAAGCCTCAACATGCTCTCCGAATTCATTGACCCCTCCTGCGAGAGATAGAATTTCACCCATTTACAAAATTCGACGTGGTATCCAAAACTTGAAGAATACTTACCGGTATTATAATAACAGACATGAGCAGGTGAAGTGACTCTCAATAACAGGTAGTCAGTCTAACATTATGCATGCACTCTGGTGAGAAAGCATACATTAACATCGTCAGATATTTTTTTTAGTTGTTGGGTGGCATTGCATGCCACATAATATTGCATTGCATAGTCAGATATAATATTGCATTGCATAGTCAGTGCAAAGAGGGAGTCAGTGGATCTCAAATGCGATCTGACCCTAACCTTCAGCTGAAATGGCAGTGAAATGAATATCTGGCTCAAGATGTCTGCTTCACCCTGAAAGACAAATCCCAATCAAGCAGTCCTGATTTTCTCCAGGAGACCAAGAAGAGCGATTATCTTCATCTAATCTTGGCCAAGTACTTGTGAAATTGGAAAAAACGGAATCTTAAGAACAGTAATTTTGTCCAAACGCCTGTTCACAAGAGCTCTTAAACACCATCGCACCTCAACACGGACAATCCCCTTCAACACTCTGGGGCATGCTCACACCACTCGCACATCCATACAACACTAACTAGGCATCCATCAAGACCAATTTCCCACTCTCTCCCAATTATTAGCTGGGAAAACTCCCGCCTCCTTGAGATGGGGCCTCCAAACCCCCGGAGACAGCTCCCGTCCCCCCAGTAGCAGGTTGGAACTTTCATCACAGCAGGGTTGTTATGAATGGCTGCTCTGGGATCAGATCTGGGATCAAGTGGTAGGTCGTGCGGATGGATGGACATACTGTAAAGCCTGTGAAGCCCACCCAAACCCCTCCTCATCTTCCTCCCAGGGAGTGATATAGCATCGCGTAATAAGCACTCAGTCAAGAGTGATGGTGATGGTGGGGGCCTGGCGCTACCGCTGTTTGATGTCAGCCTCCTCTGCACTCCTGTTGCTCTCAGATGCCCATCTGGGTGTAGACCAACCTCAATTTGCAACACATAAATTGGAAGACTAGAGCATGTCACTCACACCACTAAGACTGTGGTAAGAAAATGTGCCACTGACACTAGTTCTTTAGACTACAGAAGAAAGAACATTCTCCAGTGACAATGAGATATGTACAGTAGGCCTACTTATTGAAATAACCTCCTGCAAAGGCCTATGTCCTTTAGTATTGCATCCTTAGAAAGAGCACCATGAAGTGACACTCATGCCTTTAGACCACAGAAAGAAATATTCTGTACTGACACTGACAATCTACTGTGTCTCACACCACCCTCTGTGTTAATATTATCTTCCGTCTGGGTATAGGATGGGAAAGAGTAGTTTATACTGCTACTTTAGCAGGATTGTTTCAAAAATGATTCCAGCCCATCACCTCATTACAGGAAAGAATGAAACCCATGAAAAAGTGGATCACTTTCAAAATGAGCTCAGTGAATATACAGGCCACGTAAGACCACAAAAGACTACATTTGTGAGGAAATTAGTTGCGATAAAGGAAAAAGACAAAATTACAGAGGAAGAGAAAACATTATTTTCTCAGGGAAATGAAGAAAACAGCAACAATGCATCGAAACAAACAAACCACCCGTAAAACAGAGAAGGGAGAGAAAGAGAGAGAGAGAGGGGGAGAGAGAGATAGAGAGTGAGAGAGCCCACTGGGCACACACTGGTCGAATATATATTGTTTCCATATCCTTTCAATCAAATGAAGTTGAACCAATGTGGGATGGATGTTGAATTGATGTCTGTGCCCAGTGGGAAGTATTTGTACTAGGCTATTTGAAATTCCATCCCATTGTTGCGTGATAATGAAGTAACTAGCTACTGCACCTCCACACTACACACAGAGCAAACCTGTATTAGCATTCCTTAGTGTTACATTTCTCTTCCTTAGAGGACAAGAAGACAGGAGAGAAATCTCGCTCATGTGGTAAATTACCATGTCTGTGTTAGCTGAAGGGAACTACGTAGGTCATCATTAATGGTGCTGTCCCCAGAGTTTCAAATACCAAACGTCTCTACAAAGAATGAGGACTTATACTATATATAAATACCCAAGGATACCAGTCATTATCAAACAGGGCTTAAAAGCAGTAAAATTATCAAATTAAGTGTACTCAAGGGCTTAGACTCATCACAGGGAATATGTATCCAAGATGGCGTAGCAGTAGGACGTGTGTGTTTGTCTTTGTCTTATCCCGTGTCTTATCCCGTGTAAATAGCCGTT
Source organism: Salvelinus fontinalis (assembly GCF_029448725.1). Taxonomy (NCBI): domain Eukaryota; kingdom Metazoa; phylum Chordata; class Actinopteri; order Salmoniformes; family Salmonidae; genus Salvelinus; species Salvelinus fontinalis. The sequence continues at coordinate 44,674,601 of NC_074697.1, read as the reverse complement.
CTTTTTCGTATATATCTTAATCTCATTTTCTATCTATGAACTAAGTATACTTTCCTGCAACCCGCCTCACCCAATGTGGTACGGATCTGCTATTTTTATTCCTTATAACTGGAACGTCCATCAGGAGCTAGCCAGGAGCTAACTAGCTACTAGTCTTTGTTAGCCACGGCTAGCGGTCTTCACCTTTTTCTCGGTCAGCAGCCAGCCTTAGCTCGGACAATACCTGCCAGTCTGCACAGAGCGATATCAACGCAGAGTATATCGGACTGCTTCTCTCTACCACATCACCGGATTCCTGCCGCTCTGGATCATTACACCAGATCATCGCAGCTAGCTAGCTGCAAACAAGTGGCTACTATTAGCTAACGCCTTTGTCCTGAAGCAAGCACCAGCTGGCCTTGAACTAGCCTTGAGCTAGGCCCACATACCAGATAATTCTAGGGCTACAATACCTCCTTTGCCAATTGGCCAGGACCCTTTATTGTCGACATGGAGCCCCGCCGATCCATCACGACTGGGCTGCCGTTGTATGTGGTCTCAACAGGCTATTCTGTTACGATTTCGCCGAAGAACAATCTACTAGCAAGGGCCTGCTAGCTTTCTGAACTCTGTGTCCCCTGCTCGGCTAGAGTAGTAGTGACTACCGAACGGCACCCTGACTCACCTATTGCTGCTCTTTTGACCCTATGATCACTCGGCTACACAGCTGATGCTCAATAACACGGTACCTCATTTTATTTACCTGTTGGCCCCAGCCCCGAACTCAGGTACTGTATGTACCTAACTGACCCGCTCTGCCAATTCATCGCCATTTACCCGTTGTTGTCTTAGCTCTCCTGATCAACACCTGTGATTGCTTTACGCCTCTCTCTAATGTCAATGTGCCTTGTCTACTGCTGTCTTGGCTAGTTCTTATTGTTTTATTTCCCTGTAGATCCCTCATTTGTTGCCTTAGATGGCTCTTTTGTCACACCCCACACACATGCGGAGACATACATTTACATTTTTGTCATTTAGCAGACGCTCTTATCCAGAGCGACTTACAGTAGAGTGCATACATTTTATTACATTTTTTACATACTGAGACAAGGATATCCCTACCGGCCAATCCCTCCCTAACCCCTAACCCGGACGAAGCTATGCCAATTGTGCGTCGCCCCACGGACTTCCCGGTTGCGGCCAGCTGCGACAGAGCCTGGGCGTGAACCCAGAGACTCTGGTGGCGCAGCTAGCACTGTGATGCAGTGCCCTAGACCACTGCGCCACCCGGGAGACCCATAGACGAAACCCGGGAGACCCATAGACGGTTTCGTCTCCAGAGACGAAACCTCTCTCATCATCACTCAACGCCTAGGTTTACCTCCACTGTACTCACATCCTACCATACCATTGTCTGTACATTACACCCTGAATCTATTCTACCACGCCCAAAAATCTGTTCCTTTTATTCTCTGTCCCCAATGCACTAGATGACCAGTTCTTATAGCCTTTAGGCATACCCTTATCCTACTCCTCCTCTGTTCCTCTGGTGATGTTGAGGTTAACCCAGGCCCTGTAGCCCCCAGTTCCACTCCTATTCCCCAGGCGCTATCATTTGTTGACTTCTGTAACCGTAAAAGCCTTGGTTTCATGCATGTTAACATCAGAAGCCTCCTCCCTAAGTTTGTTTTATTCACTGCTTTAGCACACTCCGCCAACCCTGATGTCCTAGCCGTGTCTGAATCCTGGCTTAGGAAGGCCACCAAAAATTCTGAAATTTACATCCCTAACTACAACATTTTCCGCCAAGATAGAACTGACAAGGGGGGGGAAGTTGCAATCTACTGCAGAGATAGTCTGCAGAGTTCTGTCATGCTATCCAGGTCTGAGTCAAAACAGTTCGAGCTTCTACTTTTAGAAATCCACCTTTCCAGAAATAAGTCTCTCACTGATGATGCTTGTTATAGACCGCCCTCAACCCCTAAGCTGTGCCCTGGACACCATATAGGAATTAATTGCCCCCCATTTATCTTCAGAGTTTGTACTGTTAGATGACCTAAACTGGGATATGCTTAACACCCTGGCCATCCTACAATCTAAACTAGATGCCCTCAATCTCACACAAATTACCAAGGAACCTACCAGGTACAACACTAAATCAGTAAACACGGGCACCCTCATAGATATAATCCTGACCAATCTAAATACACCTCTGCTGTCTTCAACCAGGATCTCAGCGACCACTGCCTCAATGCCTGCATCCGTAATGGGTCCGTGATCAAACGACCACCCCTCATAACTGTCAAACGCTCCCTAAAACACTTCAGGCCTTTCTAATCGACCTGGCCCAGGTATCCCCGAAGGAAATTAACCTAATTCTGTCCGGTAGAGGATGCCTGGTTGTTTTTAAAAGTGCTTTCCTCACCATTTTAAATAAGCATGCCCCAATCAAAAAAAATTGAACTAAGAACAGATATAGCCCTTGGTTCACTACAGATTTGACCAGCATTGACCAGCACAAAAGCATCCTGTGGCATACTGCATTAGCATCGAATAGCCTCCATGATATGCAACTATTCAGGTAAGTTAGCAACCAATATACACAGGCAGTTAGGAAGGCAAAGGATAGCTTTTTCAAACAGAAATTTGCATCATGTAGCACAAACTCCAAAGAGTTCTGGGACACTGTAACGTCCATGGAGAATAAGAGCACCTCCTACCAGCTGCCCACTGCAATGAGGCTAGGAAACACGGCTGGCCATGCTTTCCACCTGGCTACCCCTACCCCGGTCAACAGCTCTGCAACCCCCACAGCAACTAGCCCAAGCCTCCCCATTTCTCCTTCACCCAAATCCAGATAGCTGATGTTCTGAAAGAACTGCAAAATCTCGACCACTACGAATCAGCCGCAATTGTTGCAACCCCTATTACTAGCCTGTCATGGGTGCACCTCAGCCACGCTCAACTTTCTAAACGATATCATAACTGCCATCGATAAAAGACAATACTGTGCAGCCGTCTTCATTGACCTGGCCCGAGGCTTTCGACTCTGTCAATCACCGCATTCTTATCGGCAGACTCAACAGCCTTGGTTTCTCAAATGACTGCCTCGCCTGGTTCACCAACTACTTCTCAAATAGAGTTCAGTGTGTCAAATCGGAGGGCCTAATGTCCGGACCTCTGGCAGTCTCTATAGTGGTGCCACATGGATTATTTCTTAGGCCGACTCTTTTCTCTGTGTACATCAATGATGTCACTCTTGCTGCTGGTGATTCTCTGATCCACCTCTACGCAGACGACACAATTTTGTATTCTTCTGGCACTTCTTTGGACTAGCCTCCAGACGAGCTTCAATTCGGTACAACACTCCTTCCGTGGCCTCCAACTGCACATAAATAAAAATAAAAATAAATGCATGCTCTTCAATTGATCGCTGCCCGCACCCGCCCGCCCGTCTAGCATCACTACTCTGGACGGTTCTGACTTAGAATATGTGGACAACTACAAATACCTAGGTGTCTGGTTAGACTGTAAACTCTCCTTCCAGACTCACATTAAGCATCTCCAATCCAAAATTAAATCTAGAATGGTCTTGCTATTATGCAACAAAGCATACTTCACTCATGCTGCCAAACATACCCTCGTAAAACTGACTATCCTACCAATCCTTGACTTTGGCGATGTCATTTACAAAATAGCCTCCAACACTACTCAGCAAATTGGATGTAGTCTATCACAGTGCCATCCGTTTTGTCACCAAAGCCCCATATACTACCCACCACTGCGACCTGTATGCTCCCGTTGGCTGGCCCTCGCTTCATTTTTGTCACCAAACCCACTGGCTCAAGGTCATCTATAAGTCTTTGCTAGGTAAAGCCCTGCCTTATCTCAGCTCACTGGTCACCATAGCAGCACCCACCCGTAGCACGTGCTCCAGCAGGTACAGTTGAAGTCGGAAGTTTACATACACTTAGGTTGGAGTCATTAAAAATCGTTTTTCATCCACTCCACAAATTTCTTGTTAACAAACAATTTTTTTGGAAAGTCGGTTAGGACATCTACTTTGTGCATGACAAAAGTAATTTTTCCAACAATTGTTTACAGACAGATTATTTCACTTATAATTCACTGTATCACAATTCCAATGGGTCAGAAATGTCCATACACTAAGTTGACTGTCCCTTTAACCTGTTGGGGATGGGGGCGCTGTTTAGACTATTTATGCTAATGTGGCTAATTTTTTAAACGGCTTCCCACAAAATCCTTGATCGTACAATATGCATATTATTATTATTATTGGATAGAAAACAGTCTATAGTTTCTATAGGAGTTGAAATTTTGTCTCTAAGTGGAACAGAGCCCATTCTACAGCAATTTCCCTGACATGGAGTCAGATTTGAGAAACGTTGGCCACTTTTCTGAAGTCATTTAAAAGGGCTCTGTCGTTGCTATGACTATACGGACACTTCTTACGTCTTCCCCTGGATGCCTTTACGTGATGACGATTCCAACGGGCTCGATTGCTCGTTCACAGGCCCTACAAATGAAAAAAACCTTTAGCTAGCAAGTCTTTTCTTGCTGCGTAACGCGCGTGGAAGACACCGACCCTCTCCTGTTCCAAGCGTTAGTTTAGCCTGTTATATTTCTCCGGTCATCTTTTCACTCGTTATAGGAGTTACAAACATCACAAAGTAGTTAATTTAAAGCGTTTTATAGCAATTTATATCCGTTTAGTGCGATTTTGGGACATTTATTTTTGCAACGATGTGAAAAGTTGGGTGCGCTTTTCAGTTCATCCCGAACGTAGTTGACATTTCCACATGGCAAGAGGACAGCTTTCCACCAAAAGACGATTTCTCCCAAGAAAGGATCCTTTGCCCAAGATACTGATGGAAGAACAGCTCAAGGTAGGACATTTTTATTATGATAAATCGTGTTTCTGTCGAAACATTTTAGTGGCTTAGGACGCCATGTTTTTTGACGTAGCTTCGCTTGGCGCAAACTGTATTGAAAAGTAAGGATAAATTAAAAAATGTAATAACGCAATTGTATTAAGAATTAAATTGTCTATCAATCCCTGTCCACCCTATATTTTTTAGTCACGTTTATGAGTATTTATGTATAAGAGTAGATCACTGTCTAAGTGGCGCAAGGACGTTTTCTTTACCAGCTTGTCTACATTTCACATTGTCTAACCATGATTTTGGTGGCTAAATATAAACATTTTCGATCAAACTGTATATGCATGTTGTAATGTGATGTTACAGGAGTGTCATCGGAAGAATTCTGAGAAGGTTAGTGAAAAAATTAATATCTTTTGGCGATGTTGACTTTTATCGCTCACTTTGGCTAGAATCAATGCTGGGCTGCTAATTGCTATGTGCTAAGCTAATATAACGATTTATTGTGTTTTCGCTGTAAGACACTTAGAAAATCTGAAATATTGTCTGTATTCACAGGATCTGTGTCTTTCGATTCGTGTATGCTGTGTATTTTTACGAAATGTTTGATGATTAGTAGTTAGGTAAACACGTTGCTCATTGTAATTATTCTAGTCCATTTGTGATGGTGGGTGCAATTGTAAACTATGAAGTCTACCTGAAATATGCACTTTTTTCTAACAAAACCTATCCCATACCATAAATATGTTATCAGACTGTCATCTAATGAGTTTTTTTGTTGGTTAGGGGCTATAAATATCTTAGTTTAGCCGAATTGGTGATGGCTACTGGTGTTGGTGGACAAATAAAAGATGGTGGAATATGCTAATGTGTTTTTAGGTAATAGATGTACATCTTTACATATTGTGTCTTCCCTGTAAAACATTTTAAAAATCGGAAATGTTGACTGGATTCATAAGATCTGTGTCTTTCATTAGCTGTATTGGACTTTAATGTGTGAAAGTTAAATATTTTAAAAAAATATTTTTTTTGAATTTCGCGGCACTGGTTTTTCAGTGGGGGGGGGGGGGGGGTGTGCCGCTAGCGCCACGCTGATCCTAGACAGGTTAAACAGCTTGGAAAATTCCAGAAAATTATGTCATGGCTTTAGAAGCTTCTGATAGGGTAATTGACATAATTTGAGTCAATTGGAGATGTACCTGTGGATGTATTTCAAGGCCTACCTTCAAACTCAGTGCCTCTTTGCTTGACATCATGGGAAAATCAAAAGAAATCAGCCAAGACCTCAGAAAAAAATTGTAGACCTCCAAAGGTCCAGTTCATCCTTGGGAGCAATTTCCAAACGCCTGAAGGTACCGTGTTCATCTGTACAAACAATAGTATGCAAGTATAAACACCATGGGACAACGCAGCCATCATACTGAGGTGGCAGGTAGCCTAGTAGTAAGAGCGGTGGACTAGTAACCGAAAGGTTGTAAGATCGAATCCACAGCTGACAAGGTAAAAAAATTCTGTCGTTCTGCCACTGAACAAGGCAGTTAGCCAACTGTTCCTAGGCTGTCATTGAAAATAAAAATTTGTTGTAACTGACTTGCCTAGTTAAATAATGGTAAAAGAAATCAAAATAAAATACCGCTTTCTCTTAGAGATGAATGCACTTTGATGTGAAAAGTGCAAATCAATCCCAGAACAACAGCAAAGGACCATGTGAAGATTCTGGAGGAAACAGGTACACAAGTATCTATATCCACAGTAAAAACAAGTCCTATATCAACATAACCTGAAAGGCTGCTCAGCAAGGAAGAAGCCACTGCTCCAAAACCACCATAAAAAAGCCAGACTACAGTTTGCAACTGCACATGTGGACAAAGATTGTACTTTTTGGAGAAATGTCCTCTGGTCTGATGAAACAAAAATAGAACTGTTTGGCCATAATGATCATCATTATGTTTGGAGGAAAAAGGGGGATGCTTGCAAGCTGAAGAACACCATCCCAACCGTTAAGTACGGAGGTGGCAGCATCATGTTGTGGGGGTACTTTGCTGCAGGAGGGACTGGTGCACTTCACAAAATAGATGGCATCATGAGGCAGGAAAATTATGTGGATATATTGAAGAAACATCTCAAGACATCAATCGGGAAGTCAAAGCTTGGTTGCAAATGGGTCTTCCAAATAAACAATGACCCCAAGCATATTTCCAAAGTTGTGGCAAAATGGCTTAAGGGCAACAAAGTCAAGGTATTGGAGTGGTCATCACAAAGCCCTGACCTCAATCCTGAAGAACATTTGTGGGCAGAACTGAAAAAGCATGTGCAAGCAAGGAGGCCTACAAATCTGATTCAGTTACACCAGCTCTGTCAGGAGGAATGGGCCGAAATTCACCCAACTTATTGTGGGAAGCTTGTGGATGCGAAACATTTGACCCAAGTTAAACAATTTAAAGGCAATTCTACCAAATACTAATTGAGTGTATGTAAACTTCTGACCCAATGGGAATGTGATGAAAGAAATAAAAGCTGAAATAAATCATTCTCTCTAGTATTATTCTGACATTTCACATTCTTACAATTAAGTGGTGATCCTAATTGACCTACGACAGGGAATTTAATAGGATTAAATGTCAGGAATTGTGAAAAACTGAGTTTAAATGTATTTGGCTATGGTGTATGTAAACTTCCAACTTCAACTGTATATTTCACTGGTCATCCCCTTAGCCAACTCCTCATTTAACCACCTTTCTTTCAAGTTCTCTGCTGCCAATGATTGGAACGAATTTCAAAAATCACTGAAGCTGGAATCTTATATCTCCCTCACTAACTTTACGCATCAGCTGTCAGAGCAGCTTCCCGATCATTTCACCTGTACACGACCCATCTCTGAATAGCCCACCCAACTACCTCATCCCCATTTTGTTATTTATGTGTTTGCTCCTTTGCACTACAGCATCTCTACTTGCACATTCATCTTCTGTACCTCTACTCCAGTGTTAATTGGTAAATTGTAATTATTTCGCCACTATGGCCTATTTATTGCCTTACCTCCCTAATCACACTACATTTGCACACAGATTTTTCTATTGTGTTATTGACTGTACATTGGTTTATCCCATGTGTAACTGTGTTTTTTTCGCACTGCTTTGCTTTATCTTGGACAGGTCACAGTTGTAAATGAGAACTTGTTCTCAACTGCTCTACCTGGTTAAATAAAAGTGAAAGAATTTTTTTTTTTAAATGTCTTTGTTCAAAATGGAATTGTATAATGCCAAGTCAAGGTGAATCCATTTAACCATAAATATTGATAAGCCCATGTCATTTTACCAGATGACTGAGCCACTAGAAAAACAAAACAAAAATATCCATAATAAATTGGGCACGGTTGGTCTATGCAATCTCTTTTATATGAATGCTATTAATAACACGTGCTATAGTCTTTATATGCAATTTGATGAATGACAATATTACTATAAGACATTGGGCCATAGTCCTCTTGTGAATTTCCATAACAATTCATTTTAAAGCTATCAATATTGCAATAAACAATGATCACACACTGTAGGCAATGCAAATGTGCCAAATGTAATATGGGGCATCAATGCACTATACTAAATGCTTGTATTGCCTGCCTTAAACCTCCAAAAGCAGGGCCTTAGGAAAGTCTTGAAACATTGACACACTCCTAATCTGGCAGTTAAAAGAGCTCGCTCAAGCCTGGACTGGTCTGATGTCAAAATAACTGCATCATTTAGTCCTCTCAAGGGAATTAGTGCATCAATGATGCATTGGGGTAAGTGACACTCAACAGCACTTATCAACATTGATTTCCTCCAATCCTGAGCCCCATATCTTATGATATTAAAGGCTAATTCAATATTCATCGGGAATATCATAGAACCCACCCCATGAGCTCAGGAGGAGCAGATTCACTGAGAGAATTAAGGACAAACAGTGGAGCGTTGCTTCATTACACACAGACTAAATGCAGGGCGGGCGCAAACACATACTCACTCATACTAAAACACATAATACACATATTACTAACAAAATGCACTCCCTTTTTATCTCTCATAGTCCTGCACACACACTTGCACACACACTTCTACAGATGAGAGCATCCTGTCGGGCTGTATCACTGCCTGGTACGACAATTGCACCTTCTGCAACCGCAGGGCTCTCCACAGGGTTATGCGGTCAACCCAATCCAGGACATCTACAGCACCCGGTGTCAGAGGAAGGTCAGGAAGATCATCAAGGGCCTCATCGCCAACCACCCGAGCCACGGCCTGCATCAAAGCTGGGCCCGAAAGACTGAGAAACAGTTTTTATCTCAAGGCCGTTAAACAGTCACCACTACTAGCCCAGTACCCTGCCCTGAACCTTAGCCACTGTTACTAGCCCGGCTACCACCCAGTACTCTAACCTGCTCCTTAGAGACTACTGCCCTACGTGCATAGAGTCATTGAACACTGATCACTTTAATAATATTTACATACTGTTTCACCAACTTTATACAGTATGTACAGTATTCTAGTCATGGCTCATAATTATATTTTTTGGGGATTATGTTTGTATTTTTAATTTTTTCTTGCTAGGTATTACTGCCCTGTTAGAGCTACAAACACAAGCCTTTCCTACACCTGTGATAACATCTGCAAATCTGTGTACGCAACCAATAATTTGATTTGACACACACGCACATACACACACACACACACACACTTGTGTGTAATGCGGGAAGCTCCAATCACTGCCACAAATTAGCAACACTCTAAAACACAATTAAATACAGCTCTACCTTCTTTGCATAAGTGGGTGATGGCATTGGCTCCCATGGGAACTGAAGATGGAGTAGAGAGGCAAGGAGCATACGGCACAGGTACGACTCGTCATATTGTGTTTGTAGCCCAAGTAAGGTGAATACATTCGTCTTATTCCAATACGCTACAATATACTGCTATTGTACAGTACAACATCAACCTTATTGAAAGGGAGTTTGGTCACCTTGGTTTAAATTACTGTATTGCATCAAAATGAATGTATCGCTCTATGACTATTTAACTTCCAACAATGACGCCATTTTTATGATAAAAAGTCGTGTTTTTTTCTAAAGTCAGTTAAAGTACAACGATTGGCACTCCATTCTAGATGGGGAATGAATTCACAATTCATTTGTTGTGTAAATGCTAAATTACAGAGGGTGGCGTTTTCCTGCTAGGCTCTGCAGCATGATTTAATTTCACAATACACTGCTTACAGGTCCCCAGCTCAGGGTTTATAAACAGTAACAAATGCTGTGAAATTAAATCACGAAGTCGAGAGGCAAACAATTCTGGAAATATCAAGAGGAGCTTTTTCCTTTGCACTGCCTGTCTCTGGTTAGTGTAATAGTGGAATATTTCTCAATAATGTTCACCTCCTGTCTTCTAAGGAATATGCTGAGTGCATTATTTTGGAGGAACACTGTCAGACAGTTAGCTAGTACAGTGGCAAGAAAAAGTATGTGAACCCTTTGAAGGACCTGGATTTCTGCATAAATTGGTCATAAAATGTGATCTGATCTTCATCTAAGTCACAACAATAGACAAACACAGTGTGCTTAAACTAATACCACACAAATTATTGTATTTTTCTTGTCTATATTGACTAAATAATTTAAACATTCACAGTGTATGTTGGAAAAAGTATGTGAATGACTTCTCCATGAGCTAATTGGAGTCAGGAGACAGCTAACCTGGAGTCCAATCAATGAGACGAGATTGGAGATGCTGGTTAAAGTTTCCCTGCCCTATAAAAAAACACTCCAAAATTTCAGTTTGCTATTCACAACAAGCATTGCCTGATGTGAACCATACCTCGAACAAAGAGATCTCAGAAGACCTAAGATTAAGAATTGTTGACTTGCATAAAGCTGGAAAGGGTTACGAAAGTATCTCTAAAAGCCTTGATGTTCATCAGTCCACGGTAAGACAAATTCGTAAATGGAGAATGTTCAGCACTGTTACTACTCTCCCTAGGAGTGGCCGTCCAGCAAAGATGACTGCAAGAGCACAGGACAGAATGTTCAATGAGGTTAAGAAGAATCCTGGAGTGTCAGCTAAAGACTTACAGAAATCTATGGAACACGCTAACATCTCTGTTGATGAGTCTACAATATGTAAAACACCAAACAAGAATGGTGTTCATGGGAGGACACCCCAGCCTCGCAAAAGTGCACCTGGATGTTCCACAGCGCTACTGGCAAAATATTCTGTGGACAGATTAAGCTAAAGTTGAGTTGTTTGGAAGGAACACACAACTCTGTGTGTGGAGAAAAAAAGGCACGGCCAACATCAAAACCTCATCCCAAGTGTAAAGTATGGGGAAGGGTTTATCATGGTTTGGAGCTGCTTTCCTGCCTCAGGGCCTGGACAGCTTGCTATCATTGACGGTTGAAACCCGATTGAGATGCGGTTCACCCCAGACATCCCAAAAATATTGCTGAACTGAAACAGTTTTGTGAAAAGGAATGGTCCAAAATTCCCCCTGACCATTGTGCAGGTCTGACCCACAACTACAGAAAACGTTTGGTTGAGGCTCTTCTTGCTAAAGGAGGGTCAACCAGTTACCAAATCCAAGGGTTCACACACTTTTCGCACCCTGCACTGTGAATGTTTGCATGGTGTGTTCAATAAAGACATTAAAACATATAATTGTCTGTGTGTTATTAGTTTAAGCACACTGTGTTTGTCTATTGTTGTGACCTAGATGAAGATCAGATGAACTTTTACAACCAATGTATGCAGAAATCCAGGTAAATCCAAAGGGTTCACATACTTTTTCTTGCCACTGTATGTCCAATACTTACTCTCTTTCAATTTGAAATCCCTGCGAGATAAGGGCATCCAAGTGTGCATGGAATAGATTTCCACAATAAAAACAACATGCTGTAGCTAGTGCAACCTCCATGCCTCACAAGGCATGATGCAGAGAAATCCAGTCAATGGTCGTATTATCCCACTATAAAAGTATGCTGAGGGCAGTAGAATAATATTCAATATCCAACGCTTATGAAATTGTACTCTATATGAGATATTCTGCCTTGATTTAAACCGCCCCATACAGTGGCTGGTATTCACTGTGCCAATCTGTTCAGGCCCTGAGAAGATTTACAACAGGGAAATCTAGGATTTGTAGACCTGTATTTTTCATTGAATGTGCTCATATTGACCTCTGTGTGCTAATGATGAATCAAGGCTATTTTAAAAGGTTAATACCGCCCCTCTGAGCGCCTTTTCTCTGAATCACAAACAATTTTAGGTGTTGAGCCACACTTACTCTTCTGTCGTAATGTCATTCACAGCCTTCAGTGCAATTACCAGCTCGTTGGTTACTGTACTCTATCAATTATTCTCTCAGTGTCCACTCCCCGCAGTGTCATGCAGAGAGGGGATTAGAGGATGAAGGATGACTTAGGGTCAATGCCAGAGGAGCACAGGAGGGAGACCACACACACACAATGTATAGCAGATACACAAACACACAACACGCACACCACACACACACACACACACACACACACACACACACACAAAATGTATAGCAGATACACAAACACACAATACACACACAATATATAGTAGATACACAAACACACAACACGCACACACACACACACACACACACACACACACACACACACACACACACACACACACACACACACACACACACACACACACACACACACACACACACACACACACACACACACACACACAATGTATATCAAATACACACACACGCACACCACACGCACACACACCACTCACACCCTTGATACCTTGCCAGGAATGCAACCACAATACATTTCTTTAAAAGTTACTGTAAGCACATGGTGAAATGACCAAAAGCACACATTGCATTGTGCAACTGCATTCTCCACTTAGTATGTTCATTATGCAATCTAACAACACGTAGACACATCTGCATGCTCATTCACATGGACAGAATATTGCACACTCACTCGGGGGAATAATGAGATATGAAATGGGACAGTGGTGTATCCCAGCCCCTTAGCGTCTTCGGCTGCATTTATACAGGCAGCCCAATTCTGATCTTTTTCCAAATTATGGACAAACTAACTGATCTGATAGGACAAAAGACCAAATAGTGGAAAAATATCAGCATTTGACTGTCAGTGTAAACGCAGCCTCAGAGGAAAGGTTGGAATTCCTCTAACGCAGCTCAATTAAGTGCTCCTCTCCAGATGTGGCTAATGTTTCTTTCTACCCTGCTGGGCCACTTGACCATATGGCCTCACTCATCCTGACCCCTGCAAGGCACTAGGTGTGGTTTAAAACAGACAGATGAAACAGGGTTTCCAATCGAATGGCTGCATGGCCAGAGTATATCTCTTCTGTTATGTAGTCTACTGCTGCACACAGCAGCTTATGTTTTTTTGCTTCACCAATTAAGTGAGAATTGTGTTCATCAGAAGAACAGGAGGAACAGATGCTGGATCCGACATGTCAGCCAGATGTGGGTTTAAGTAATGAGAAGGAATAATCTATATGACTTTCAACTAAGATAATGAGCATGAGGCGGATTGTATAGGAAATCAACAAAAGAATCATTGTTTAATAAGAATGAAAGGATTGCTTTACCCTATCCAGGCTTACGTAAAAGTCAAACCTCATCTCCGAGCGTGAACACTCGATCATTGCTATTTTGGTACAGCAGCAATGGTATAACGGGGCATTCTGACACCCAACGGGAATACTGAGAGTGAGAGGACCGAGAAAGGGTTAACGCTGCAGTCTACTGTAGTGTGTTCTGTGCTATATAAGTCCATATTGCCCATAGCTATGAGTATTGTACGGAGTTAAAGTTGGCAAGCATTGAATAATTAAAGACTTGGCTGTTTCATTGCTTAATTAAGTACATTCATTTGCCACATCTAGCAGAATTGCAGAGGCTGCACCCCCCCCCCCCCCTCACCCCCCATCCCTACCTCACCCTGGCCCACTTCAGTCTGCCCCGAGCTTCGTCATTTATCCTGTTGAAAGAGGACAGCTATTCAATGTGTCTGTGAGTCTGTATATCATATTTTATGGGAACCACTTTTCCACAAGCACTATAGAGGAGGAGCCTTTGATAAAGACTATACTGTAGAACCAAATGACATGCAGCCCAAAACACATTTGTAAGATATACTGTACATTCATACGGGCTTATCAACAAACTTCGATCAAATCTATATTTAACCTGGTACGATTTGTGTTTTACTGTTACTCAGGCCTGAATCAGATTAATAGTAGATGAGTCGTCCTGTTCAAAGCCTCTGCTTGGCTCCCATCTGCATTTTCATCACGCAGCTCTAATCAGCACCTCGATAATTCAGACTGATATTTGTGGCGTGTTGCTGGACGAAGGTGTGCAAATGTAATAAAAAATATATATATAATAGAGACCTGCTCTATTGAACAGTGAATGAGTTCCAGCGACTTCAATAAGTATTCAAACCCCAAGATTTCCCCCCACATTCTGTGGTTTTACAGCCTGAATTGAAAATGCTTTAAATTGAGATTTTGTGTCACTTATACACAACACCCCATAATGTCAAAGTGGAATTATGTATTTCGAAATGTTTACATCATCTCTGTACCCCACATACACAATTACCTGTAAGGTCCCTCAGTCAAGCACTGACTTTCAAACACAGATTCAACCACAAAGACCAGTGAGTTTTTCGATTGCCTCGCAAAGAATGGCACCTATTGGTAGGTGGGTAAAAAAAGCAGAAGCTGAATAGCCCTTTGAGCATGGTGAAGTTATTAATGAGGCATTGAATGGTGTATCAATATACACAGTCACTACAAAGGTGCCCTTCCTAACTTAGTTGCTGGAGAAGAAGGAAACCACCCAGGGATTTCACCATGAGGCCAATGGTGACTTTAAAACAGTTACAGAGTTTAATGGCTGTGATACGAGAAAACTGAGGATGGATCAACAACATTGTAGTTACTCCACAATACTAACTTATTTGACACAATGAAAAGAAGGAAGCTTGTAAAGAATAAAATTTTTCATCTTGTTTTCAACAAGGCGCTAAAGTAATACTGCAAAAAAGGTGGCAAAGCAATTCACTTTCTGTCCTAAATACAAAGTGTTATGTTTGGGACAAATCCAATACGACACATTACTGAGTGCCGCTCTCCATATTTTCAAGCATAGTGGTGGCTGCATCATGTTATGGGTATTGTTGTAATTGTCAAAGACTGGGGAGTTTTTCTGTATATAAAAAATAAACATAATGGAGCTAAGCACAGGCAAAATCCTAGAGGAAAACCTGGTTCAGTCTATTTTCCACCAGACACTGGGAGACGAATTAACCTTTCAGCATGACAATAACCTAAAACACAAGGCCAAATCTACACTGGAGTTGCTTACCAAGAAGACAGTGAATGTTCCTGAGTGACCGAGTTACAGTTTTGACTTAAATCTACTTGAAATCTATGGCAAGACCTTAAAATGGTTGTTTAGCAAAGATGAACAACCAATTTGACAAACCTTGAAGAATTTTGAAAATAATAATGGGCAAATGTTGGTCATAGAGACTTACCCAGAAAAACTTACATCTGTAATCACAGCCAAAGGTGCTTCTGACTCAGAGGTGTGAATACTTAAAAAAAATGTATACTGTATATCTGAATTTAATTTTCAATAAATTTGCAAACATTTCTAAAAACATGTTTTCACTTTGTCATTATGGGGTATTGCGTGTAGATGGGTGAGAGAGGGGAAAAAAGCTATTTAATCCATTTTGAATTCAGGCTGTAACACAACAAAACGTGGAATAAATCAAGGGGTATGGATACTTTCTGAAAGCACTGATTTCTTCAATCACCGTCTGATGTATCTGCAGCAGGTTTTCGATTTGAATTTCCTGGCAAAAACAGCCACATTAGCGAGAGAAGACATTTGAGAGCCCCACTGTGCGTGACCTATTTAGAGCATCTAAATTTACAGTGGTGCAGTATTGTAAATACTCGCATTCCACTCTTGGCTAATCACTGAGGATCCCTTTGATGGAATTCACAGTCAGAATTCCCACAGCTTTGTATCAGATAAAAGGCTAATCGTTAATGTATTTGATCTCTCTATAATAAAACAGGGATTATAAATAGATAAGGTCTTGTACTTTCAGACGTGTTCCGTCTCGCTCTCTTTATATTCGTATGTTGACATGTGCGTACACACAAAACACAAGCACTTACATGCATGACCACGCTGCTGATTTAAATGAGAGACTAACGAGGGAAAAGTGTGGTTAGCACAGGCTAATTAGTGATGAGATCGTCTTCTGGAATCAGCGTTGCTGGTAGCAATACGTTTTAACAGGTGAGCACGACAAGGTTTATCTCAGGGCAAAATGAGGGAAACAGACAGCCATCAAGAGGTTTAATAAGTTATTGATGATTTGTATCTAATGTTGTGGCCTTGAGCATCAACAGCCTGATATATAATGCATTAACCTGCGTTCGAGAAACAACACTTTGAAATGCAGAGTGAATTTCCTAGCCGTTTCCCTCCTTTCAACATTAAGCAAGAGATCAATAATTACGTCCCAATACATGAGTTAATTTAACCTATACGATACTGAAAAAAAATGTGACAAATGAATTGGCACTGTAGTACTCTTCCTCTCGGTTAGTATCGTGAGTATTCAATATAACAGGATATCAGTGCCATCACTCAGCATCAATGAAGCAGAGATATGATTTGTTTGAATGGTAGGTGAATTTACAAAACAGAGAGGGGGCATGGGTATGCTACTCCTCCTATGTCGGTTGAGAGCACATCCTAGAAAAAAAAGACAAAGCTGTGAAAACAATCCGAGGACACAATTGGCCCCTCAATCAGTCTCTGCTCGACTCAATAAGTACCCAAATCTCACTTGTGTTTGTAGTGCACAGACAACGAAAACAATGTCTGATGGATAACACCACTGAGAGACTGAATTTCTATATTCTGAAAAGATAATATGCTCCCTTTGTCTTTTATTTATTCTGGCCATCGCTTCACACTCAAAACAAAACAGTGACTCAATCTCTCTGAGATAAATCATCTGGAAAGAATTAAGCAGAGAGCTTGTTACTTTGAACCCTGGACATGTTGTATAGGAAGGGGCAAAAATAGACTACTCAACAGCAAAAAACGAGGTCAATCAGAGGAGTTGTTTCACTGTCCATTATTCAATATGCATTTAATCAAGTAGATGTTACCGAGAATGACTACACATTATGCCCCTTCCCCAACATAAGTACAGTCATTTCCAATAGTATTCGACATTGGATATACAGTGGATATAAGCCCTTTGGAAACCCGCGATGGAGTAGAAAATCAATCAAATCAATTGGGAACCCTTGGCAGCCCTGTGAAACCCCCTTAAAATGAGCAATGACAGTTGATATTCTCCCCTATGATGTCATTTCTGAAGTTGATGTTGTACAGGCGTCTGTGTATGTCCTGTCACCCAGCTGAGCAGACCCCTGCCAGCCCTAATCTCAAGTGATTTGCAGACACATGGCCTTCAGCCATGAGCATGAACACCCATCCACATGGTATACTGATCTCGTTAAATGGAGACTGGAGGCTCAGCAGAAAAAGACCAATCCCTATCTGCAAACCTCTCTGATGCAGTTCACATCCCTATAGTGCTGCGCTGGAGAGAGGAGGGGAAATTGCATCAGAACAGGGGGAAAATCCTCCCCAAATGCCCCATAACATAAAGAGACCCCTGGACTGTCCAAGAATCCACCACTTATTTTGAGTGCTATGAAGTCAATAGGAATGGTTTCCTCTTGTTCTTTGAAATGACGTGCTGCTAAAACGTTGTTGGTATAGTTCTTGTTAAAGTTGTTGTCTTCTGATTGCATTTTAGTCATGCGTTATTTCAGATGTGTTTTGACTACTAGCCAAATTATGGCTCAGTTGCATTCCTTAATTGTCTGAGTTTCACAGGACTTACAAAACTTTCCATGGTAGTTATTATTAAGGAACACGCACACAGATATGAACAAGAAGAAAGCCTGGGAGTGCTTTACCGGGCTTTTCATTGTGTTGGCATTCCCTTGCTTTTATATGTGGAACAATGGGAAAATAATTTCAAGCTCTGGAATACCTTATTGGGTAATTGCTATGATCATAGAGTGTGGACCCTGTTGTCTGTGCATTTCTCATCGAGGAGGAAGCATACTGCTTTAAATCTTAAGTTCTCAGGACTTCCATAGTGACAATAGTGCGAGGTTGGTGAGAAGAGGATGTGGGATGTGAGGACCTTCGTGTGGGTGCATCCAAGACAACAGCTCAAGTGGTGCGAATAAGGAGTTTATAAGAGGATAATGTTTTGTAAGGGGACTTCCATGTTAAGTTGGTCTCTACACGTTGAAAATTAAAGCCATTTTCACGGACGCCGGTATAGACTGTATCCTTAAACCAGTCCTTCTCAAAGAGTGGGGCGCGCCCCCCTGGGGGGGCTCGGAGCGATGCCAGGGGGGGGGGCGCGTGTGACCCCGGGGAACATGCTTTTTTTTGCTGCAGGGAGTAGGTTTGTTTTGCACCGAACAAGAGCACACAGCACAGAGCAGGAGATATGAAGTGCAGATAACAAACCCTTAAGAGACGCCATGGAAAAATATTTAACAGGGATGAAAAGAAAGGCGGAGAGAGACGGAGATAATAAGACAAACGTAAGTCTCCCGAAAGCTAAGACGAGGAAATATGACGTATGTAGCGCTTGGCTTCACTGTGACTACGGTGGGAGACGAGGAAAGACTGGTATGTTTACTGTGTCTAAAAATGTTGGCAGCGGACAGCATGAAGCCAAATAAATGAAGGCGTCACTGAAAGACATTACACCCCAATCACGCTGATAAGCCGCTTGAGTTTTTTCAGCGAAAACGTGCCGAATATTGCCAACAATCGTCCTGCTTTGTGAATGCTACTTCAGTCAACCAGCGAGCACTGTTAGCATCATATAAGGTGGCGTACCAAATTGCTCAGTGCAAAAAACCCCACTCCATAGCAGAGGAGCTGATACTACCTGCAGCATTAGACATGGTCTCTGTCATGCTGGATGACGCAAGTGCTGCAAAAAAAAATAAAAAAAATATGACTTCCTCATTTTGATAAAAAAAATCTGCACAAATTGTTTTATTCCTTTTTGTTTTATAGGTCAAAGTGTTTCATATATTGTGCTCATGAGTTAATGTTGCTGATCAATTTGAATGTATTCTTATTTATTGATTATATTTAATTTTATTTTTCAGTATCAAATGGTAAAATTTTTTTTACAGTTTAAAGAAGGCTTGATATTTTTTTACATTTCAGGCAAATCGATGCACTTTAAGTCTTTTCTGTTATAGACTAAAAAACAATGTTAATAAAGTTATTCTTTGTTGTAAATTGATTTATATTTCTTTCTTTTTTGTTTTTTTGTTTTCTTTAATGTTAATAAGGATACAATGTTATGTAGAGGTGTACTTATAAGAATTTTAAAGACAAATGATACTATTTACAGTCGCGGCGGAGAGTTGGGGGGCGCAAAATGTTTGCTTCTTCCTAGGGGGGGCGTAACAGAATATAATTGAGAAGCACTGCCTTAAACTTTTTGGACTTTTCGTCTGAACTTTCACCTGGACTTGCACGCGCCTCTTGAATTTGGATTTGTGAACTGAACGCGCAAACAAAAAGTAGGTATTTGGACATTGTAACGGCGTTCCTCTCTCTCTTCATAAGAAGAGGAGGAGTAGTGATCGAGCCAAGGCGCAGCGGGTTGTGAATACATGATGAATTTTATTTATAAGACAAAACGAAACAAACTATACTTGAATAAACTAACAAAAATAACAAAATGAAAATAGACAGACTTAGTACGACGAACTGACATAACACACGCAGAACGAACAAGTACTTACTACAAAAACGCACGAACAAACCGAAACAATCCTGTATGGTGTAACATCGACACAGACACAGGAGACAATCACCCACAAACAAACAGTGAGAACACCCTACCTAAATATGACTCTTAATTAGAGGAGAACGCAAAACACCTGCCTCTAATTAAGAGCCATACCAGGCAACCAAAACCAACATAGAAACAGATAACATAGACTGCCCACCCAAAACACATGCCCTGACCTAAACACATACAAAAAACAACATAAAACAGGTCAGGACCGTTACAGACATAAATTATGGACTTCATCAAACAAAACAAACATTTATTGTGGAACTGGGATTCCTGGGAGTGCATTCTGATGAAGATCATCAAAGGTAAGTGAATATTTATAACGCTATTTCTGACTTTTACTGACTCCACAACATGGCGGGTATCTGTATGGCTTGTTTTTGTGTCTGAGCGCTGTACTCAGATTATTGCATAGTGTGCTTTTTCCGTAAAGCTTTTTTGAAATCTGACACGGCGGTTGCATTAACCTGTTGGGGATGGGGGCGCTGTTTAGACTATTTATGCTAATTGGGTAATTTTTGAAACGGCTTCCCACAAAATCCTTGATCGTACAATATGCATATTATTATTATTATTGGATAGAAAACAGTCTATAGTTTCTATAGGAGTTGAAATTTTGTCTCTAAGTGGAACAGAGCCCATTCTACAGCAATTTCCCTGACATGGATTCAGATTTCAGAAATGTTGGCCACTGTTCTGAAGTCAGTTAAAACGGCACTGATATTGCTATGACTATACGGACACTTCTTACGTCTTCCCCTGGATGCCTTTACGTGATGACGATTCCAATGGGGTCGATTGCGCGTTCACAGGCCCTACAAATGAAAAAACCCTGAAGCTAGTCATTCTTTTGGAGCTGCGTCATGCGCCTAGAGGACACCGGCCCGCTCCTGTTCCAAGCATTAGTGAAGGGGGTAATATTACTCGGGTCATGTGTCCTCTACTCGTTATGGGAGTTAAAAACATCATAAGGTAGTTAATTTAAAGCGTTTTATAGCAATTTATATCCGTTTAGTGCGATTTTGGGACATTTATTTTTGCAACGATGTGAATAGTTGGGCACGCTTTTCAGTTCATCCCGAACGCAGTAGGCATTTCCACATGGCAAGAGGACAGCTTTCCACCAAAAGACGATTGCTCTCAAGAAAGGATCCTTTGCCCAAGATACTGATGGAAGAACAGCTCAAGGTAGGACATTTTTATTATGATAAATCGTGTTTCTGTCGAAACATTTTAGTGGCTTAGGACGCCATGTTTTATGACGTAGCTTCGCTAGGCGCAAACTGTATTGAAAAGTAAGGATAAATTAAAAAATGTTATTCCGCAATTGTATTAAGAATTAAATTGTCTATCAATCCCTGTCCACCCTATATTTTTTAGTCACGTTTATGAGTATTTATGTATAAGAGTAGATCACTGTCTAAGTGGCGCAAGGACTTTTTCTGACCAGCTTGTCTACATTTCACATTGTCTAACCATGATTTTGGTGGCTAAATATAAACATTTGCGATCAAACTCTATATGGAATGTGTAATATGATGTTACAGGAGTGTCATCGGAAGAATTCTGAGAAGGTTAGTGAAAAAATTAATATCTTTTGGCGATGTTGACTTTTATCGCTCACTTTGGCTAGAATCAATGCTGGGCTGCTATGTGCTATGTGCTATGCTAATATAACGATTTATTGTGTTTTCGCTGTAAGACACTTAGAAAATCTGAAATATTGTCTGTATTCACAGGATCTGTGTCTTTCGATTCGTGTATGCTGTGTATTTTTACGAAATGTTTGATGATTAGTAAGTAGGTAAACACGTTGCTCTAAGTAGTTTTTCTATTCCATTTGTGACGGTGGGTGCAATTGTAACCTATGCCATCTACCTGAAATATGCACTTTTTTCTAACAAAACCTATCCCATACCATAAATATGTTATCAGACTGTCATCTAATGAGTTTTTTTGTTGGTTAGGGGCTATAAATATCTTAGTTTAGCCGAATTGGTGATGGCTACTGGTGTTGGTGGACAAATAAAAGATGGTGGATTATGCTAATGTGTTTTTAGGTAATAGATGTACATCTTTACATATTGTGTCTTCCCTGTAAAACATTTTAAAAATCGGACATGTTGACTGGATTCACAAGATCTGTGTCTTTCATTAGCTGTATTGGACTTTAATGTGTGAAAGTTAAATATTTTAAAAAAATATTTTTTTTGAATTTCGCGGCACTGGTTTTTCAGTGGGGGGGGGGGGGGTGTGCCGCTAGCGCCACGCTGATCCTAGACAGGTTAAGGAGAAGTATGTCTTTAATTCTGAGCATAACACTTGTATCTTTTATCAAAGTTTATGATCAGTATTTCTGTAAATTGATGTGGCTCTCTGCAAATTCGCCGGATGTTTTCGAGGCACAACATTACTGAACATAGCGCGCCAGTGTAAACTGAGATTTTTGGATATAAATATGAATGTATTGTCTAACACTAAGTCCTATGTATTGTCTAACACTAAGTCCTATGTATTGTCTAACACTAAGTCCTATGTATTGTCTAACACTAAGTCCTATGTATTGTCTAACACTAAGTCCTATGTATTGTCTAACACTAAGTCCTATGAGTGCCATCTGATGAAGATCATCAAAGGTTAGTGATTAAATTTGTCTCTATTTCTGCTTTTTGTGACTCCTCTCTTTGGCTGGAAAATGGTTGTATGTTTTTTTGTGACTAGGCTCTGACCTAACATAATCATATGGTTTGCTTTCGCTGTAAAGCCTTTTTGAAATCGGACACGATGGGTAGATTAACAACAAGTTAAGCTTTAATTTGGTGTATTGCACTTGTGAATGTATGAAAGTTAAATATTTCAACAACAAAAAATAAAAAATCTTCACACTCTGCCTTTTCAGCGGCTAAATCGGAAATGACCTTCACATTTCAAAGCGGATCTTCAGCGATACTTTCATGAAACGGATTGAATCTAGCCCTAACTCTCAACATTAGGTTGAGACCCCGCCTGAGTTCCTCAAAATAAACGGTCGCTTATGCCTAGGGCCAGCCTTTTCCCTAAAGAACACAAGAGAGCGTAATAGAAGGCCTGGACATGCCTCGGTGTGCTGTTTTAGTGCCTTCATCAATCTTCCCACTTAAAAAAAAGCTGAAACGTACTTCTCCTTCATGATTCGGACTCTTACCCCGCAGCCAACTGATGGGAAACGCTTCATTACAGAAATAGAGCGGTGCGAAAGGAGCTACATGAGGCAAAGTGCTCATTTGCATTCCCTTTAGAATCTCTCCTCAGACCTGCTATCATCTGAAGCCGACACATTTCCCATGGATGGCTCACTGGAAGCAGGGAGATGTGGGGTTGGCCGTTGAGGTTTAAGTTCAACCTCTCCGGAGGGTTGATAACTCCTTAATCATATATGGTAAACAACAGCACCAGTCAAAAGTTTGGACACACCTACTCATTCAAGGGTTTTTCTATATTTTTATTATTTTCGCACATTGTAGAATAATAGCGAATACATCAAAACCATGAAATAACACATATGGAATCATATAGAAAGCAAAAAAGTGTTAAAAAAATCAAAATATATTTTAGATTTTAGATTCTTCAAAGTAGCCATCCTTTGCCTTGATGACAGCTTTGCACAGTCATTCTCTCAAACAGCTTCACCTGGAATGCTTTTCCAACAGTCTTGAAGGAGTTCCTACATATGCTGAGCACTTGTTGGGTACTTTTCCTTCACTCTGCAATCCAACTGATACCAAACCATCTGAATTGGGTTGAGGCAGGGTGATTGTGGAGGCCAGGTCATCTGATGCAACACTCCATCACTCTCCTTCTTGGTCAAATAGCCCTTACACTGCCTGGAGGTGTGTTTTGGGTCATTGTCCCATTGAAAAACAAATGATAGTCCCACTAAGCACAAAACAGATAGGATGGCGTAGCTGTGGTAGCCATACAGGTTAAATGTGCCTTGAATTCTAAATTCTAAACCATCACACCTCCTCCTCCATGCTTCACAGTGGGAACCAGACATGCGGACATCCAGACATTCTGTTCAGCTACTCTGCGTCTCACAAAGACATGGCGGTTGGAACCAAAAATCGCAAATTTGGACTCAGATTGCCACTGGTCTAATATCCATTGCTCATGTTTCTTGGCCCAATCAAGTCTCTTCTTCTTATTTGTGTCTTTAGTCGTGGTTTCTTTGCAGAAATTCGACCATGAAGGCCTGAATCACGTAGTCTCCTCTGAACAGTTGATGCTGAGATGTGTCTGTTACTTGAACTCTGTGAAACAGTTATTTTGGCTGAAATCTGAGGTGCAGTTAACTCTGCTTAAATGATCCTGTGCAGAAGAGGTAACTCTGGTTCTTCCTTTCTTGTGGCGGTCCTCATGAGAGACAGTTTCATCATAGCGCTTGATGGTTTTTGCGACTGCACTTAAAGATTGACTGACCTTCATGTCAGGATCCGCCCCTTTTTTTCTATTTTCACTGAAAATGACATACCCAAATCTAACGGCCTGTAACTCAGGCCCTGAAGCAAGGATATGCATGTTCTTGGTACCATTTCAAAGGAAACACTTTGAACTGTGTGGAAATGTGAAAGGAATGCATGTGAATATAACACAATAGATCTGGTAAAAGATAATACAAAGAAAAAACCAACTGTTCTTTTGTATTTTTTTACCATCATCTTTGAAATTCAAAAGAAAGGCCATAATGCATTATTCCAGCCCAACTGCAATTTAGATTTTGGCCACTAGATGGCAGCAGTGTATGTGCAAAGTCTGAGACTGATCCAATGAACCATTGCATTTCTGTAAAAAAAATTGTATCAAGACTGCACAAATGTGCCTAATTTGTTAATTCATAACTTTTCATGATCAAAACTGTGCATTCTCCTCAAACAATAGCATGGTATTTGTTCACTGTAATAGCTACTGTAAATGGAACAGTGCAGTTAGATTAACACGAATTTAAGCTTTCTGCCAATATCAGATATGTCTATGTCCTGGGAAAATGTCTTGTTACTTACAACCTCATGCAAATTGCATTAGTATACGTTAGCTCAACTGTCCCGCGGGGACACACCGATCCTGTAAGGTTAAAGTAATGATGGATTGTCATTTCTCTTTGCTTATTTGAGCTGTTCTTGCCATAATATGGACTTGGTATTTTACCAAACAGGGCTATCTTCTGTATACCACCCCTACCTTGTCACAATACAACTGACGTGCTCAAATGCACTAAGAAGAAAATAAATTCCACAAATTAACTTGATAATTAAAATGCATTCCAGGTGAATACATCATGAAGCTGGTTGAGAGAATGCCAAGAGTGTTCAAAGCTGTCACACTTTTTTGGTTACTACATGATTCCATATGTGTTATTTCATAGTTTTGATGACTTCACTATTATTCTACAATGTAGAAAATTGTACAAATAAAGAAAAACCCTTGAATGTGTAGGTGTGTACAAACTTTTGACTGGTACTGTATATTTTTCCATGAGCTGCAGTTGACACTGCTGGGATAGGCCTGTGGTGTTGTGCTGCCTGTCCCGAGTCGATTGATAAACCTTAATCTGTCCGGAGCAGGGACTGGGTTCTCTGTGATACGCGGTGTCTGTGGAGTAGGTGT
Organism: Salvelinus fontinalis; assembly: GCF_029448725.1. Classification (NCBI taxonomy): domain Eukaryota; kingdom Metazoa; phylum Chordata; class Actinopteri; order Salmoniformes; family Salmonidae; genus Salvelinus; species Salvelinus fontinalis. Next base: position 44,649,068 of record NC_074697.1, on the reverse strand, counting down.
CATGTTCCTGACCTGTTTTCTGTGGGTGGGAATTCTATGTTGTGTGTCTAGTTTGTCTGTTTCTATGTCAGCCTAGTGTGGGTTCTCAATCAGAGGCAGACGGTAGTCTCTACCGTCTCTGATTGAGACTCATATATAGGAGGCTTGTTTTGTGTTGGGATTTTGTGGGTGTTTGTTTTCTGTCTATGTGTTTGTTCTGCACCAAATAGGACTGTCTCGGTTTTCACGGTTTGTTATTTTGTTTGTTGTTTGTTAGTGTTCACTTGTTATTATATTAAACATGTTGAGCACTGGCTACGCTGCATTTTGGTCCTCTCTTTCACCCCAGGAAGAAAGCCGTTACAGTAGGAGGTCGGGGGGTTGGGCTGGAAGTCGACAGCCTGTCAACTCGGAGATTCAGGGTCAGAATCATGGGTGAAGGAAGACAAGTCTGGGCAGTCTGGGCCTCTCTTTGGATATCACCCCCTCTTGACTTCTCTGTACTTCTACTTTGATTTTCACTCAGTGTGTAGTTTTTTTGTTCTGTTCCTTTTTACCTTTATTTTTCCTGAGGTTTCCCTCCTGGGCAGTCAGGTACGGTATGAATGAGATTGCAATCATGTGTATCTCAGCTCAGTGATTTCTGGGTAAACTTAAACTGTCTGTCATAACAAACTGAATATAAAGGATGTCGCTATAATACACACATGAGTAAGCATGAAATCTTGTCACTTCTACTAAAATCCTGGGAATGTGTTGTATATGCACAGGGAATATACTACTTTAAGGAAAATAGCTCACATACAGTGGCTTGCGAAAGTATTCACCCACCTTGGCATTTTTCCTATTTTGTTGCCTTACAACCTGGATTTAAAATGGATTTTTGAGGGGTTTGTATAATTTCATTTACACAACATGCCTACCACTTTGAAGATGCAAAATATTTTTATTTGTGAAACAAACAAGAAATAAGACAAAAAAATGAAAACTTGAGCGTGCATAACTATTCACCCTTCCAAAACAATACTTTGTAGAGCCACCTTCTGCAGCAATTTCAGCTGCAAGTATCTTGGGGTATGTCTCTATAAGCTTGGCACATCTAGCCACTGGTATGTTTGCCCATTCTTCAAGGCAAAACTGCTCCAGCTCCTTCAAGTTGTGTGGGTTCCGCTGGTGTACAGCAATCTTTACATCATACAACAGATTCTCAATTGGATTGAGGTCTGGGCTTTGACTAGGCCATTGCAAGACATTTAACATTTCCCCTTAATTCCTGCGGATCAGTGGGACGCTAGCATTTTGTTTGATAAAGTCCTTCTTTATATCCACAAAAACTCAGTTTAGCTGGCCGCGCTTCATTCAATAATCCACCGGTTTCCCTCCTTCAAAATGCATACAAAATGAATCCCAAACGTTACCAATAAACTTCTCCAAACAAGTCAAACAACGTTTATAATCAAACCTCAGGTACCTTAATACGTAAATAAACTATACAAATTAAGACAGAGAATCATTATTGTCATTAGCGGAGATAAACAACAAAGTACGCGCCTTCGCCAGTACGCGTAACAAACACTAAAGGCAAAATGGGAGCCACTTAGAAATACTAGCTCATTTTTCCAAAAACAAGCCTGAAACTCTTTCTAAAGACTGTTGACATCTAGTGGAAGCCCTAGGAACTGCAATCTGGGAGGTTTTCCCTTCGTATTAAAAATGACAGCCATAGGAATCAATGGTGGACTGTATGTTTTTTTTTCTGGATGGTTTGTCCTTGGGTTTTATTATTTTTTAACAGTTTTAGAAACTGTAGAGTGTTTTCTATCCGACTCTACCAATTATATGCATATCCTAGCTTCTGGGCCTGAGTAACAGGCAGTTTACTTTGGGCACGCTTGTCATCCAGATGTCAAAATACTGCCCCCTAGCCCCCCCGAGGTTAACCTATACGGGATCCAATACCTAATATGGTACACTTGTTATAATTTGGTTTTAGTCGAGAGAGGCTAGAAAAGTCATCAAGATCTTCAATGAGACAGGGATCCAAATTGCAGACACAAATTGACTCTTTCCTAACCCTTTGATGTTCTTGTTGGATCGAATTTAATATCTAGCATTTCGATGGTCATAATAAATAGATATTGAGACAACTGACAGCCTTGTTTTACTCCTCTTAAAACCTCAATACTTTCTGAGAAGTAACCATTATTTACTATTTTACACCTGGGGTTGCTGTACAGAACTTTAACCCATTGTTTAAGAACTTCACTGAAATTAAGGTAGTCCAGTTATTTATATATACATTCTAGTCATTATTTATCAAATGGCTTTTTGAAATCTGCTATGAAGACCAAGACTGGTATCTTTGATGTTTCATAATCTTCAATTGTTTCAGGTAATTGTTGTATATTATCTCCAATATATTGTCCATGTAAAAACCTTGTCTGATCAGGACGAACAATATCTGGTAAAACCTTGTTTATTCTATGTGCTGCACATTTCACCAAGATTTTTCGCATCACACCATTGAAGTGTAAGAGGCCTCCAGTTTTTTAAATGGACTGGATCTTTATACTTATCCCCTGGGTCCTGTTTCAGTAGTAATGAATTCAGACCTTCTTGTTGAGTACCTGAAAGTCCGCCATTTTTATAGGAGTAATTAAAAAATGTTAATAATGGATCTTTGAGGACATCAAAGGTATATCTGATATACCTCTACTGGTATACCATCAAGCCCTGGTGTTTTTCCCAGACAGAAAATATTTAATTGCGTCAAGAAGTTCCTCCTCTGTAAGTTGGTCTTCACACAGGTATATCTGTACATGTGTTAATTTTACATTATTGTTAGTAGTAAAGAAAATCCTTACAGCTAACATCATTCAGTGGAGAGGGAGGACACTGAAAATAAAATATATTTTGGTGAATCATGGATGACTGTAAATTCTGTGAATTCTTTTTGGTAGCATTTCTATGTTGAAGATTCAAGAATTTTCTATCCAATTTGCTTCAATTTAGTAATCATTTTGTACTTGATTGTTCTTGAATAAGTTCCTCCAATTCTTTGTTTTTCCTCTAATCTATTTTGTGCCTCTAAGGTACAGTTTCCATTACCATCTACCCTGTGCTGTTATTTCCTTTATTACTCTAATCTCTTTTTTCAAATGTTATTTGTCACTGTCACGCCCTGACCATAGATAGCTTTTATTCTCTATGGTGGTTAGGTCGGGGTGTGATTTACGGTGGGTCATCTAGGTGTTTATATGTCAATGTTGGCCTGTTATGGTTCCCAATCAGAGGCAGCTATTTATCGTTGTTTCTGATTGGGGATCATAATTAGGCAGCCATTTCCCCTTTGTGCTTTGTGGGATCTTGTGTTTGTGTAGCTGCCTATGAGTAGTCCAGAACGTCACGTTTCGTTTGTTTGTTTTGTTTGGTGAGTTTCTATTTATTAAAATATGTGGAACTCTACGCATGCTGCGCCATGGTCCATTCCTTATGACGAACGTGACAGAAGATCCCACCACCTCAACTGGACCAAGCAGCGTGCTCGGGAAGAGATAGCATCCTGGTCTATAGAGGAGGTTGAAGAGAGAATAGCCTGGACTTGGGAGGAAGTATCGGAGAGATATGGACGCCTGCCGGGGAAGCAGACGGAGGCAGCGAAGAAGGATCAACGATGACTCCGGGGTTCGCAACCAAGTCGCAAGCACGAGAGGCAGCCCCCAAAAAATGTATTGGGGGAGGGCACACAGGGTGGTTGGCGGAGCCAGGTTTCAGACCAGAGCCAACTCCCCGCACTCGCTTTAAGGAGCGTGTGACCGTTCAGGCACCATGTTATGCGATGATACGCACTGTGTCTCCAGTGCGCATTCACAGCCCGGTGCGCTTGATGTCAGCTCTCCGCACTTGCCTTGCGAAAATGAGCATCCAGCCAGGACGGGATGTGCCGGCTCAGCGCTCCTGGTCTCCAGTACGCCTCCTCGGACCAGTATATCCTGCGCCGGCTCTACGCGCTGTATCCCCAGTGCGTCTTCACAGCCCAGTGTGTTCTGTGCCAGCTTCCCGCACTTGCCGGGCTGGAGTGAGCATCCAGCCAGGACGGTTGTGCCAGCTCTGCGCTCTAGACCTCCAGTGCGCCTCCACAGTCCAGTGCATCCTGTGCCTCCTCCCCGCACTGAAGTGCGTGTCATCAGCCCGGTGCCACCTTTACCGGTCCCACGCATCAGGCCTCCAGTGCACCTCCACAGTCCAGTACGTCCTGTGCCTCCTCCCCGCACTCGCCCTGAGGTGCGTGTCATCAGCCCGGTACCACCTCTACCGGTCCCACGCATCCCGGAGCGCCCGGCGACGATCCACGGTCCGGAGCATCCGGCGACAATTCACGGTCCTGTTCCTCCGGAGACGATCCACGGCCCGGAGCCCCCGGCGACGATCCACGGTCCGGAGCATCGGCAATGATTCACAGACCGGTTCCTCTGGCGACGACCCACGGTCCGGTTCTTCCGGCGAAGAGCCACGGTCCGGTTCCTCTGATGACGTGTCCACGAGCGGAGTGGATAATTTGCCCTGCACCGGAGTCGCCCCCGATGGTAGATGCCCACCCGGACCCTCCCCTATTGAGTCAGGTTTTGTGGCCGGAGTCTGCACTTAGGGGGGGGGGGGGGGGTCCAGTGTGGGGCAAATTACCCACTCCACTCGTGGACACACACTGTCACGCCCTGACCATAGAGAGCTTCTATTCTCTATGGTGGTTAGGTCAGGGTGTGATTTAGGATGGGTCATCTAGGTGTTTATATGTCGATGTTGGCCTGTTATGGTTCCCAATCAGAGGCAGCTGTTTATCATTGTCTCTGATTGGGGATCATATTTAGGCAGCCATTTCCCCTTTGTGCTTTGTGGGATCTTGTGTTTGTGTAGCTGCCTGTGAGTAGTCCAGAACGTCACGTTTCGTTTGTGCTGGTTTGTTTTGTTTGGTGAGTTTCTATTTATTAAAATATGTGGAACTCTACGCACGCTGCGCCTTGGTCCATTCCGTATGACGAACATGACACATGCGCTGAATACAACAGACCTTACAGTGAAATGCTTACTTACAAGTCCTTAACCAACAATGCAGTTTTAAGAAAAAAAGAAAAATACAAATAGAACAAATAATTAAGGAGGATCAATAAATTAACAGTAGCGAGGCTATATACAGGGGGTTCCGGTACAGAGTCAATGTGCGGGGGCACATGTTAGTCGAGGTAATTGAGGTCATATGTACATGTAGGTAGAGGTAACGTGACTATGCATGGATAATAAACAGAGTAGCAGCAGTGTAAAATGTGGGGTGGGAACAATGCAAATAGTCCGGGTAGCCTTTTGATTAACTGTTCAATAGTCTTATGGCTTGGGGGTAGAAGCTGTTAAGAAGCCTTTTGGAGCTAGACTTGGCGCTCCGGTACCGCTTGCCGTGCGGTAGCAGAGAGAACAGTCTATGACTAGGGTGGCTGGATTCCTTGACACTTTTTTGGGCCTTCCTCTGACACCGCCTGGTATAGTCCTGGATGGCAGGAAGCTTGGCCCCAGTAATATACTGGGCCGTACGCATTACCCTCTGTAGTGCCTTGTGGTCAGAAGCTGAGCGGTTGCCATACCAGAAAGTTATGCAACCAGTCAGGATGCCCGCGATGAGGCAGCTGTAGAACTTTTTCACGATCTGTATACCAATGCCAAATCTTTTCAGTCTCCTGAGGGGGAATATGCATTGTCGTGCCCTCTTCACGGCTGTCTTGGTGTGTTTGGACCATGATAGTTTGTTGGTGATGTGGACAACAAAGAACTTGAAGGTCTCAACCTGCTCCGCTACAGCCAAATCGATGAGAATGGGTGTGTGTTTGGTTCTCCTTTTTCTGTAGTCCACAATCATCTCCTTTATCTTGATCACATTAAGGGAGATGTGGTTATCCTGGCACCACACTGCCAGGTCTCTGACCTCCTCCCTATAGGTTGTCTCATTGTTGTCAGTTATTGGACCTACCGCTGTTTTGTTGTCGGCAAACTAAATTATGGTGTTGGAGTCGTGCTTGGCCATGCAGTCATGGATGAACAGGGAGTACAGGAGGGGACTGAGCACGCACCCCCGAGGGGCCCCTATGATGAGGATCAGATTGGCAGATGTGTTGTTACCCACCCTTACCACCTGGCGGCAGCCTGTCAGGAAGTCCAGGATCTAGTTGCAGAGGGGGGTGTTTAGTCCCAGGGTCCTTAGCTAAGTAATGAACTTTGAGGGCACTATGGTGTTTAACGCTCAGCTGTAGTCAATGAATAGCATTCTCACGTAGGTGGTCCTTTTGTCCAGGTGGAAAGGGGTAGTGTGGAGTGCAATAGAGATTGCATCATCAGTGGATCTGTTGGGACGGTATGCAAATTGGAGTGGATCTAGGATTTCTGGGATAATGGTGTTGATGTGAGCCATGACCCGCCTTTCAAAGACCTTCAATGCTACAGCCGTGAGTACACAGTTGTCACGCCCTGGCCTTAGTATTCTTTGTTTTCTTTATTATTTTAGTTAGGTCAGGGTGTGACATGGGGAATGTTTGTGTTTTGTTGGTTTTGGGTGATTCTATGGTAAAGGGGGTGTTGGGTGTAGTATATGGGTTTGGGTTGAGTACATGTGTCTAGCGTTGTCTATGTATGTTTAGTTGTCTAGGAGAGTCTATGGTTGCCTGAATGAGTTCCCAATTAGAGACAGCTGATTTCTGTTGTCTCTGATTGGGAGCCATATTTAGGGTAGCCATAGGCTTTCATTTGATGTGAGTAGTTGTCTATGTGATACGTTTGTAGCCTGTGTGTGCACATCATTATTTAGCTTCACGATAGTTTATTGTTTTGGTTAGTTCGTAAGTGCGTTTGTTTCGTTTTTGCCTTCTTCGTCAATAAAAGGAGATGGCTTATTTTCCTACTGCTGCGTTTTGGTCCGTCAATCCTCCACACGATCATGACAACAGTAGTCATTTAGTCAGGTGAAATTGGTGTTAGTGGGCACAGGGACTATGGTGGTCTGCTTGAAACATGTTGGTATTAAGTAAAACAACAACAAAAAATTAAACATTAATTTAACTAGGCAAGTCAGTTATTAGGAACAAATTAGCTGCCTTTTTAGCTGCTAGCTGCCTTGTTCAGAGGCAGAATGACAGATTTTTACCTTGTCAGCTTGGATGTGATCCAGCAACCTTTTATTTATTGGCCCAACGCTCTAACCACTAGGCTACCTGCCGCCCTAACGACAGCACTAAAGACTCGGTCAAGGACCGGTTGAAAATGTCAGTGAAGACTCTTGTCATTTGGTCAGCGCATGCTTAGAGTACACATCCGGGTAATCCGTTTGGCGCTGCTGCCTTTTGAATGTTAACCAGTTTAAAGGTCTTACTCACGTCGGCTATGGTGAGAGTGATCACACAGTCATCCGGAACAGCTAATGCTCTCATGAATAATTCTGTGTTGATTGCCTCGAAGCGAGCATAGAAGTTATTTAGCTTGTCTGGTAGGCTCGTGTCACTGGGCAGCTCGCGGATGTGCTTCCCTTTGAAGTCCGTAATAGTTTGCAAGCCCTGCTACATCCGACGAGCATCGGAGCCGCTGTAGTATGATTCAATCTTAGTCCTGTATTGACGCTTTGCCTGTTTGGTGGTTCGTCGGAGGGGATAGCGGGATTTCTTATAATCTTAGAGTCCCGTTCCTAGAAAGCATCAGCTCTACCCTTTAGCTCAGTGCGGATGTTGCCTGTAATCCATGGCTTCTGGTTGGGGTAGAAGTTTGGGGACGACGTCATCGATACACTTGATGAAGCCAGTGACTGATGTGGTGTACTCCTCAATGCCATCGGAAGAATCCCGGAACATTTTCCAGTCCGTGTTACAAAACAGTCCTGTAGCATAGCATCTGCATCCTCTGACCACTTCCTTATTGAGCGTGTCACTGGTACTTCCAGTGACATGCTCGGCCTAAGAATCCTCCCCAAGGCCCACACATGATTTAGGAGGTAGCTCAGGACAGAGAGGTAGCTCAGGACAGAGAGGTAGCTCAAGACAGAGGGGCAGCTCTGGACTGAATGGCAGCTCTGGACTGAATGGCAGCTCTGGACTGAATGGCAGCTCTGGACTTAATGGCAGCTCCGGACTGAATGGCAGCTCCGGACTGAATGGCAGCTCCGGACTGAATGGCAGCTCCGGACTGAATGGCAGCTCCGGACTGAATTTCAGCTCATGACTGAGTGGCAGCTCATGACTGTAGGGCCGCTCATGACTGTAGGGCCGCTCATGACTGTAGGGCCGCTCATGACTGTAGGGCCGCTCATGACTGTAGGGCCGCTCATGACTGTAGAGCAGCTCATGACTGTAGGGCAGCTCATGACTGTAGGGCAGCTCATGACTGTAGGGCAGCTCATGACTGGAAGGCAGCTCATGACTGGAAGGCAGCTCATGACTGGAAGGCGGCTCATGACTGGAAGGCGGCTCATGACTGGAAGGCGGCTCATGACTGGTAGGCGGCTCATGACTGGTAGGCGGCTCATGACTGGTAGGCGGCTCATGACTGGAGGGCGGCTCATGACTGGAAGGCGGCTCATGACTGGAGGGCGGCTCATGACTGGAGGGCGGCTCATGACTGGAGGGCGGCTCATGACTGGAGGGCGGCTCATGACTGGAGGGCGGCTCATGACTGGAGGGCGGCTCATGACTGGAGGGCGGCTCATGACTGGAGGGCGGCTCATGACTGGAGGGCGGCTCATGACTGGAGGGCGGCTCATGACTGGAGGGCGGCTCTGGCAGCTCCTGACTGGCTGGCGGCTCTGGCAGCTCCTCACTGGCTGGCGGATGGCTCTGATGGCGCTGGGCAGACGGATGGCTCAGATGGCGCTGGGCAGACGGATGGCTCAGATGGCGCTGGGCAGACGGATGGCTCAGATGGCGCTGGGCAGACGGATGGCTCAGATGGCGCTGGGCAGACGGATGGCTCAGATGGCGCTGGGCAGACGGATGACTCAGATGGCGCTGGGCAGACGGATGACTCAGATGGCGCTGGGCAGACGGGTGGCTCAGATGGTGCTGGGCAGACGGATGGCTCAGATGGTGCTGGGCAGGCAGGCGGCTCAGACGGCGCTGGGCAGACGAGCAGTGCAGGCAGCTCAGACGGCGCTGGGCAGACGAGCAGTGCAGGCGGCGTTGGGCAGGCAGGCAGTACAGACGGTGCTGGGCAGACGAGCAGTGCAGGCGGCGTTGGGCAGGCAGGCAGTACAGACGGTGCTGGGCAGACGAGCAGTGCAGGCGGCGTTGGGCAGACGGCCAACTCTGACCTGCTGAGGCGCACAGTAGGCCTGGTGCGTGGTGCCGGAACTGGTGGTACCGGACTGGAGACACGCACCTCAAGGCTAGTTCGGGGAACAGGAACAGGGCACACTGGACTCTCGAGGCGCACTATAGGCCTGGTGCGTCGTACCGGAACTGGAGGTACCGGGCTGAGGGCACGCACCTCAGGGCGAGTGCGGGGAGAAGGAACAGTGCGTACAGGGCTCTGGAGATGCACAGGAGGCTTGGTGCGTGTTGCCGGAACTGGAGGTACTGGGCTGGAGACACACACCACAGGGAGAGTGCGTGGAGGAGGAACAGGGCTCTTGAGACGCACTGGAAGCCTGGTGCGTGGTGTAGGCACTGGTGGTACTGGGCTGGTGCGGGAAGGTGGCGCCGTATATCCCGGAACTGGAGGTACTGGGCTGAGGGAACGCACCTCAAAGCGAGTGCGGGGTGCTGGAAATGGAGGCCTGGTACGTGGCGCCGGCACCGGAGAGCTGGTGCATGGGGCTGCCACAGGAGAGCTGGTGCATGGGGCTGCCACAGGAGAGCTGTTGCGCTTAGCTGGCACAGGACGTGCAGGGCTAGGGAGGCGCACAGGAGGCCTGGTGCACCTCATAATGCCGCCTCTCCGCCTTTGCTGCCTCCAGCTCCGCTTTGGGGCGGCGACACTCCTCTGGCTCTGCCCAGGGTCCTTTACCGTCCAGAATTTCCTCCCATGTCCATTCCTCCTGGTACCACTGCTGCTGTCGCTGCTGCCCTTTGCTACGCTGCTTGGTCCGAGTTTGGTGGGTGGTTCTGTAACGGCAGTCTAAGTCGTCCTCCTCCTCAGGCGAGAAGGATCTGAGGACCAATGTGCAGCGTGGTAATTTTCCATGATTTAATTAACACAAAACAAGACACTATACAAAATGACAAAACAAACTAACCGTCACAGTCATAGCTGGTGCAGACAAAACACAAAGACAGGAAACAACCACCCACAATCCCCAACACAAAACAAGCCACCTATATATGATTCTCAATCAGGGACAACGATTGACAGCTGTCTCTGATTGAGAACCATATTAGGCTGAACACAGAAACAGACGAACTAGACACACAACATAGAATTCCCACCCAGCTCACGTCATGACCAACACTAAACAAGCAAAACACATAAGAACTCTGGTCAGGACGTTACAATCCCCTTTTGCATTTTTCCTATTTTGTTGCATTAGAACCTGTAATTTAAATTGATTTTTATTTGCATTTTATGTAATGGACGTACACAAAATAGTTCAAATTGGTGAAGTGAAAAGAAAAAAATGACTTTATTAAAAAAAAAAAAAAATGAAAAATGGAAAAGTTTATGTATATGTATTCCCCCACTTTGCTATGAAGCCCCTAAATAAGATCTGGTGCAACCAATGACCTTCATGAGTCACACAATTAGTTAAATCAAGTCCACCTGTGTGCAATCTAAGTGTCACATGATCTGTCACATGATCTCAGTATATATACACCTGTTCTGAAAGGCCACAGAGTCTGCAACACCACTAAGCAAGCAGCACCATGAAGACCAAGGGGCTCTCCAAACAGGTCAGGGACAAAGTTGTGGATCAGGGTTGGGTTATTAAAAAAAATCAGTAATTTTGAACATCCCACGGAGCACCATTAAATCCATTATTAAAAAATGGAAAGAATATGGCACCACAACAAACCTGCCATGAGAGGGCCAACCACCAAAACCCATGGACAATGCAAAGAGGGCATTAATCAGAGAGGCTACAAAGAGACCAAAGATAACCCTGAAGGAACTGCAAAGCTCCACAGCGGAGACTGGAGTATCTGTCCATAGGACCACTTTAAGCCGTACACTCCACAGAGCTGGGCTTTATGTAAGAGTGGCCAGAAAAAAGCAATTGCTTAAAGAAGAAAATAAGCAAACGCGTTTGGTGTTCGCCAAAATGTGGTAGACTCCCCAAACATATGGAAGAATGTACTTTGGTCAGATAAGACTAAAATTTTGCTTTTTGGCAATCAAGGAAAACACTATGTCTGGAGCAAACCCAACACTTCTCATCACCCCGAGAATAGCATCCCCAACGTGAAGCATGGTGGTGGCAGCATCATATTGTGGGGATGTTATTCCATCTGCAGGGACTGGGAAACTGGTCAGAATTGAAGGATTTTTTTTACTCATACATAAGTTATACTTAAACCCAAAATGGTTCTCCAGTAGATTATTAAAAGGCTCATCCTTTGCTAAAAAATTGCCTTTTAGCCTCTATACAGATTACAACTTCTAATTTCTGACATTCTAAATGAAACTTTGTTTAACGTATCACCCTTTCTTAAAGAACCCATACAAAGCTGTGTACAATAAAAATTGTTTCCTCCAGAAAAACTAAAATATACTGTTTTTTTTTTTTTTTTTTTTTTTTTCAATAAATAATGAACAATATTATGAACAGAAACGGTGGAGTTGTCACATATGCAGCTATCAAATGTCTGCTCAATCCAAAGTTATAACCAACTGCTTGCAGCATTACCACAAAAATGGAGGCAAGAGGGAGATGGTAGGGAATTGTTTTGCATGCCATATATTAAAGATACAAATTGGCTGAAAAGGCTTGAGGACAAAAATGTTGACAGCTGCACCATACAGGTCGCAAAATAAATGGGAACAGATTTTTAATGTAGAAAAATTATTATACACATTTTTTTTGCCACAAACAGAATGCCATATATACTGTATGGGGCATACAACAAATCTCAGCTCTAGATTTTGCCGCAAAGAGACAGAATCACTCGATCATTTATTCTGGTGTTGCCCCTATGTAGCTTGTTTCTAGTCACAGGTTCAGGAATGGTTTAAAAAACATTCACTTAAAATGAACCTTATAAATAGCAGTGTCGGCGATTTGGAAAGCCATAATCAATAAGTCAATCAATAATATAATAATACTCGTAGGACAGGTTTTCATCTTAATCTCACAGTCTGTGGATACTATGTAAATAGAAAGATTCAAAATTCATATAAAACAACACAATTGAAAAATATATCGCAGATGGAAACAAAACAAGGGTGGTCTATGGTGATAGGTGGGATGGGCTGAGTGGCTGAAGGGTGGGACTGAGAGCTTATGTTCGGTAATGTATTATTATGTGATTGCTGTATATAAAAATACCACATACGTAACATGTATATGTCAAATGTACACTACCGTTGAAAAGTTTGGGGTCATTTAGAAATGTCCTTGTTTTTGAAAAAAAAAAAAAAAAGGTCCATTAAAATAACATCAAATTGATCAGAAATACAGTGTAGACATTGTTAATGTTGTAAATGACTGTTGTAGCTGGAAACTGCAATTTTTTTATGGAATATCTACATAGGCGTACAGCGGCCCATTATCAGCATCCATCACTCCTGTGTTCCAGTGGCACGTTGTGTTAGCTAATCCAAGTTTATCATTTTAAAAGGCTAATTGATAATTAGAAAACCCTTTTGCAATTATGTTAGCACAGCTGAAATTGTTGTTCTGACTAAAGAAGCAATAAGACTGGCCTTCTTTAGACTAGCTGAGGATCTGGAGCATCAGCATTTGTGGGTTAGATTACAGGCTCAAAAGGGCCAGAAACAAAGAACTTTCTTCTGAAACTTGTCAGTCTATTCTTGTTCTGAGAAATGAATGCTATTCCAAGTGAGAAATTGCCAAGAAACTGAAGATCTCGTACAACGCTGTGTACTACTCCCTTCACAGAACAGCACAAACTGTCTCTAACCAGAATAGAAAGAGCAGTGGGAGGCCCCGGTGCACCACTGAGCAAGAGGATAAGTACATTAGAGTGTCTAGTTTGAGAAATGCTGGCCTTCTAGGCAGAGTTGCAAAGATAAAGCCATATCTCAGACTGGCCAATAAAAAGAAAAGATTTAGATGGGCAAAATAACACAGACACTGGACAGAGGAACTCTGCCTAGAAGACCAGTACCCCGGAGTCCCCTCTTCACTGTTGACGTTGAGACTGGTGTTTTGCGGGTGCTATTTAATGAAGCTGACAGTTGAGGATTTGTGAGGCGTCTGTTTCTTAAACTAAACACTCTAATGTACTTGTGCTTTCCTTTCAAAAACAGACATTTCTAAGTGAACTTAGAACTTTTGAAAGGTAGTGTATGTACTGTATATGTAGCGGAAAAGCTGTAAAAACAAAAAAGGATATGTGTCCTCCGAAAAGGGGTGGTGGTGAATGAGTTAACATAACTTTTTTTTTTACAAAGACGATGCCACCGGGCTTAGGGCCAACTCGTTCAAACAAAGCTCATAGGTCATTTTGCAAGCAAACAGCTGTGTAATTGATGTTAAGGTGCAGTAAAGTATGTATGTTTGTACCTTTGCACCCTCAGTGTGGTTGCAATACAACCTGTATTTAGAAACTGAGGTATACTCAACGACTTTATTGGCCATGTCTGATTATCCAGTCTGAGTATAAAAAAGACTGAGGCTTTGAAGGTCACAGAAGGCAGAAACATGCAAAATATAAATTAACATGTTGCATCACATCTTTCATTGCCATTCAAAATGGTTCTTTCTCTTTTCCCCCTCACTGTCTCTCCCTTCAAAGTCCATATAATAGCTTACTGTGAAAGAAAATGTCCGCTTATCTTCTGAGATACAGAAAAAGTAGGCTATACTTCAAATTAAATGTAGAATATGAGACTGTGTGATTTATTTATGTATAACTATTGCTCCCGAAAATATGTGCAACACGATTAATTTAGTTTGTTTCACAGAAAAGAGTTCTACTTATACAACATGTTTTCTCAGACCTCTATTTCACACCTTTTTCAAGCTAGTCAATTAGGGACTCATTATACCTTATTACAATAATGCCGGGTACTGGACAATAGTCTAATGAAAGCTGTAATCTACCACTTTATCCCACTTGGATATTGCTTCAGTCAATGCAAAAATTAAATTAATATGATTATAATATCACTGATAATTGGTTTGCAATTTGAGATAAGGTGACAGGAAATGACATGTGAGATGTTTAAAGTGACATTCACAGTTTTGAAGGAAATCTGATGGATATATTAAACTCTGACAGTCTCTGACAGATACCTAAATGAATCTGAGGTATTACAAGTCATTCACATCAGCTTAAGCTGTAGGATGAGCGGAAGCAATGTAACTAACAGACAGGGTTTCAAGGTGTGACAACATTGAACAAAGTCACACTCCCAATTATAGAGGCTTCTGTCACAAACAAAACACCTACAACAAGGGTGTTAGACAATAATGGACAACCTACAGAACACACATGTAGGTACCTACAGACGCAGGCAAACACACACACACAAACAAAGCATGTAATTGGAGGGTTTGGGGGAATTACAATGCTAAAAAAGCAATGGTTCTTCTGCATAAAATAGCAATCCTTCTGCATAATTTCACAGGATGGCATTGCCAGGCGCCATGATGAGAATCTCCTCCTGAGGCAGTAAGTATCTTAGGATGCAAATGAGCTGATCCAACCACTAATAGTAGCATTCAGACGATATCAATTACTTCTTCAATGTTTGCTTTTTAAGCCTTTTCACTGTTTGGCTTTTAAGTTACTTCACTGTGCACTCTATGGGGGGTTGTCTAACTTATTTTATACTTTGGGGACTGTTGTGTGTTTTTTTTATTGGGCACAGGGGAGGGTAGTGTGTTTTTTCCTAGGTTTACATACACCCTTTTGGAGGAGGTTTCACTATCATTTCTTCCATCCTAGCCAAATTTCCTCTTCTGCTTGCATGTGCCTCGTCTAGATCAAGGTGTTTTGGTACTTCACTTACGCACTACGCTTTCCCTCACGCTAACTTTTATTATAAACTGGGTGGTTCGAACCCTGAATGCTGATAGGCTGACAGCCACGTTACATCAGACCATATACCACTGGTATGACAAAACATTTGTTTTTCCTGCTCTCATTACGTTGGTAACCAGTTTATAATAGCAATGGGGGTTTGTGGTATATGGCCAATATACCACGGCTAAGGGCTGTGTCCAGGCACTCTGCTTTGTGTCATGCTTAAGAACAGCCCTTAGCCTTGGTATATTGGCTATAAATCACACCCTCTCGGGCATTATTGCTTTAATATACCACAGGTGAGTATAGTCTACCAGTCTAACTGTCTATCCTGCCCTCTATCCACCAGTCATATTGACAATAGTGGTAGGTGGATCGTTTGTACAGATCTGCAATAGGCTAACTAGCATCATACCACACATAATCATTCAAAGCTGCACCCATGTTCAATATGACCGGAGAGGCCACTTTTTGAGTCAGCTCAAAAAGCTCCCCTATTGATCTTGTTTAAGAACAATACAATTATCTAGACTAGCCTACAACTGCACAATGCAATGAATAATTGCATTAGTTTTCAAATGAGTACAAAATTCTACTCTAGCCTGTAAACTGCAGTGAAAATGTAATTTGAAAAATGGCGCAAAATTACTGTGAGCAGGTCAGTGTCACGTTCCTGACCTGTTTTTCCTTTTTCTTGTATTTATTTGGTTGGTCAGGGCGTGAGTTGGGGTGGGTTGTCCATGTGTTATTTTTCTATGTCGGGTTGTTTGTGTTCGGCCGGGTATGATTCTCAATCAGAGGCAGCTGTAAATCGTTGTCCCTGATTGAGAATCATACTTAGGCAGCCTGGGTTTCACGTGTGTTTTGTGGGTGTTTGTTTCCGTGTCTGTGTTTGTTGCACCACACGGTACTGTATCGGTTTATGTACTTCGTTTATTTGTTTAGTAATTCAGTATTCAGTTTCGTTTTAATAAATCATTATGAACAGTAACCACTCTGCGTATTGGTCCGATCCGTCTCGCCTCTCCTTGTCCGAGGAGGAGGAAGAATATGACGATAGCCGTAACAGTCAGTCTGGCTGCATTTTAAGTTCTGGTACTGAGATGGGCTGTCTGTTGCGGATATCATTCTCCTAAGTCACCCTATAATAATGTGGCCACATATACTCCCAGCAGGCCCAGTTATTCAGGAATGTTTAAAGGGAAAATCCACAAAAAAAGATCTTGAATAAATAATAAGATGCGTGATTCTGTGTTGATCATATAGGAGGCAATACAATTACAATTCATGACAGGTCAGGCCCCCAATATGCTCATTAAAGTAATTCTCTCCCAGTGATAGGATATCAATTTCCCAAGCCATAGTTATCAATTACCATGTGATGCAGGGAACCAAAAACGTCCCTTCCTTCACCACATACTGTAGCACACGTCAAAAGCTTTACCTGACTAATAATAGCCACTGGTGAGTTTGTTGCAACTCTGCTGCTGATGGGCTCCAGAGTGGCGCAGATGTCTAAGGCACTGAATCTCAGTGCTAGAGGCATATGTACAGACCCTGGTTCGATCCTGGGCTGTATGACAACTGGCCGTGATCGGGAGTCCCATAGGGCGGTGCACAATTGTCCCAGCGTCGTCCATGTTAGAGGGTAGGCCGTCATTGTAAAATAAGAATTTGTTCTTAACTGACTTGCCTAGTTAAATAAAGATTTTAAAAAAATGTGTCATAGCGACATCTCCATCGCTCTATCCAGATCAGCCATAGATGACAGATAATCCCTGCCTTTCAAGCTGTCAGCTCTTGATTGGTTAAGCCTTGTTACCTGTCAGCCACTGCTGAAAAAGAGTTAGAGAGAGAATTGTTTCCACTAGGTAACGCCCCAGAAATGGAAGGGCATACAATTGTATTGCACTGCTGGAGCTAGGAACAAAAGCATTTTGCTGCACCTGCTTTAACATCTGCTTTAACATCTGCTAATCTTTGTATGCAAAAAATCTACTTTGATTTGAACATATCGTATTTTACTTGACTTTTGCCACAATGGCTGTCTGAGGCACATCTTTCACTGCCCCCTCTGGCCTGCCATGGTCTACCCTCCTCTCTCTCCGAGACTAATCTAATGCTCACAAAGAACCCCAGCTAAAGTTCACATTGAAAATCCTCTTTCAATATGCGAATCTCTTTGATGTTATATGCAAAGAGCCCTGCTTTATCTGGCACATGCATGCTCCATCACAGCCAGGCTGAGCTCTTTCCTTTTAGTAATCGTCCCTGACTCGCACATCCACACTGACAGCTCAGTATGGGCTCGTGTATTACCCCAGGAACCACCCAGACACTGTCAAACTTGAACAAAAGCAAAGCCCACAAAAATGAGACATGCATGGCCTAATTAACATCTAACGCCTTCAGCTCATGTCCTTTCCTATAGTGAGCTTGTGGCAACATTGTAGTTCTGTGCCTTTAATCTCCATGTACATGTTATATGTGAAAGCTGCAGAGGACTTTCTACAGTAGCTAGCACACCACCTCTCTGTGGAACTTCTGGGCAGGATCATCCTGGGCAGGATCATCCTGGGCAGGATAATCCTGCTACTGAAGCTTCTCTTAGGGGCAATTCACATATACACACTGTAACAACATAGACTGAAGACATAGGGCCATTTAAAGGTACAGTAGTGATTAGGACAGGTGAGAGAGGATGTTTGACTCCACAACAGACTGCCGGCCTATTCCTCAGTCAGCGAACATCCATAGAAGACATCAACCATAAACTGCTTTGCATCTGTGGGATCATGAGTCACTAGGTCTCCATTGTTCTGCTGCTCGGCTTCCATTGATCCATTTATCTTCTGAGGTAGAGATCTAGATTTAGCAGAAGAGAGATAGTGTCAGACCGAGGTCACTATCTACGTACACACCTCCATCTGTCTTTGTGCGAGATGGATGAAGTAAAAAAAGAAGCAAAGAGAGAGCGGTGACTATAAACTTGTGCTGAAGTGAGCGCGAAAAGTGAGAGAGAGAGAGACGCCCGGGACATGCAGGGGTGTGAATAATGAGGATAGCGGCGCTAAGATCCCTCCAATCCCTCGGAAACACTGTTAACAACGTGTCTCACTTCCCCATGGGACGTGTATGATACAAGTCCTCGCTATCTTAAGCCTCCCATGTGCAGGGATCCTGCAAAGCAATTTGGCTGGGGGTCATTAAGTCACACCAAGCTGTCAGCGATTGTCCATCTATTTCCGCAGGTACTCTCTGTAGAAAACTAGGAGCCTGGGTTGGCGTCTCTTTATCCTCGTTGCCGAGGCTTTATCATGCACGGAAAAACTGGCATATTAATTGAGCTATTACAGTGAGGTATTGCTTGCTTGTTAGGCAGAACAATAACCTGCAGGAGCACTAGCCTTAAGAAGAATAAAAACGTTTTGCTCTTTTTGGGCTTATGGAGACAAATCCCAGGAGGGTTATGGGTGGGGGATATTCCTACTTTAATGGAGCACACTGGGCTCCTATTAGGACTATAGATCCCCGCAACAACATGTTCTGCTGTTCAACTGTTCAGCATTGCAGGAACAGAAAGAAAATGGCAACCCACCCTGACATCAATTAATGTTGCACTGAGAACAGCAAAAGCATAGGTGAAGGATATTAGGGAGGAGATGGGCCTGAGATAACAGCCTTGTTGGGCCTGAGACATACAGCCTGGTTGGGCCTGAGACATACAGCCTGGTTGGGCCTGAGACATACAGCCTGGTTGGGCCTGAGACATACAGCCTGGCTGGGCCTGAGATAACAGCCTTGGAGAGCGGGCAGGTGTTTTTTTTATGTACTTTTTAAAAAACTTGTACCCCTTTATCCCTAATTTCGTGGTATCCAATTGGTAGTTACAATCTTGTCTCATCGCTGCAGGTCCTGTACAGACTCGGGAGAGGTGAAGGTCGAGAGCCATACGTCCTCCAAAACACGACCCAACCAAGCGGCACTGCTTCGTGATACAATGCCTGCTTAACTTGGAGGCCAGCCACACCAATGTGTCGGAGGAAGTACCGCACACCTGGTGACCGTGTCAGCGTGCATGCGCCAGGCCCGCCACAGGAGTTGCTAGAGCGCGATAGGACAAGAACATCCCTGCCGGCCAAACCCTCCCCTAACCCAGATGACGCTGGGTCAATTGTGCGCCGCCTCATGGGTCTCTCGGTCACGACGTTGGGCTTTTTCACAGGAACTGTCAAGTAACATGTCTAAATGGGAACCAAGCACAGGAGTTTGAACATGTCCACAGAAAAAAACAAAACAGAGAAACGGTTTTCATTTATCCATTTTCACGTCGTGTCTTTGTACAGTAGCTTGTTGGGAAGGCACAGCCAAGACAGCATGACAGCAGTGTTCTGTCTCGGAGAAGATGGCCTTCCCACAGGGGGAATTGTTTCTCTCGCTCTCTCTCTCATTCACCCTTTAGCATGTCTTCTTATTGAAGGGCAGCGCATACAGGGAGAAAACAACCTGAGCAAACGTTAGGAGAGGTGTAGTTGTTAAATTGACCGGTCATCCTCAAGAAACACAGATCGAACGCACACAACACTTAATATCAAGCAGAAACCACCTGTCTTACAAACATAATTAGCAACAGATTCGTTGACGAATCGATGCGCACGCAAACCATAATAGTGAGGAAATAAAAGCACGTATCCAAAAGCAATATCCTACTATTACCCAGTGTATGCCCGAGCAATAACCTACTATTAACCCAGTGTATGCCCGAGCAATAACCTACTATTAACCCAGTGTATGCCCGAGCAATATCCTACTATTACCCAGTGTATCCCCGAGCAATAACCTACTATTAACCAGTGTATGCCCGAGCAACACTGTATCATGTCAATCCCAAGAAGTCAGCGGCATATAACACTAATCTAGCACTCCAAACATCATTCATAATCAGAAGTTAGCTATACGCTTTGTAAAACAATGTTCATTGTATTTAACAGTTTGGCTGAAGGCAATGCCTCTGTTGCCTTTGCCACTCAAGGCATACGAAATCTCAAGGTACTGGAATTCCCCGTTCTCTGAACTATTCTTGTACTTTTCAAGCATTTAGAGACAGACGCATGTGATTCCAGTGAAGTAACAGAGGAGTGTACAACATTGAATTATTACAGCATAACATACAAATATTTCAGTAAAATATAAGTAAAAACAAAGCCCTTGGACACACATAATTCGTTTCAAATGAGAGTCTTGAGGTTTAGATAACTTTTTATGGATCACATTTCTCTCGTCCCTCTGGTTAGATGTATCAATGGCACTAATGTGCAGAACACTGCACCTCTAGGAAGAAATGTCCATATCGAAAACCACAGCAACACACAAATAAATATCCAGTAGTGGTGAAATAAATTGTAAGCAGTGTCCATTGAGCAAATTCTATTGTGTATGTTACAATGCAATACCCCTACTCTCCATAGTAACCAACAGAGCACACAACTCAAGGGCTTCTTATCCTTGAAAGCACTCTCTGTATTTTCCATTTAGTACCCTGCCAGCGTGAATATCACATTTTGAGAAATGACAGGCACACACAATGTGTGTTTTAGCCCGTACTAATGCAGGTCAACTTCTCTTGCATAATTGCAGGCTAAAATCAACAACATGTTTCAAACCCATAAGTCATGAGGTCTTGCGCGTTTACGGCGCATCCGTGAACAGGACACTCCCCATATGCTGATTTGTTTATGATGTGCACTGCACCGTAAAAGGCTTGGCTGCATTCACTCACCTCGCTCGAGTTTTCCATTTCACCATAATGACATTGACAAACAAAACAACAGTGGAATAAAATGGAATTACAGATGAGTGCCTATATCTCCTCTCAACTTTCCATCACCCTGCCTCTCTCTCCCTGGTGTCTACTATCCTTCAATAGTTAAGGTGGACAATTTCAGGAGGTTATTCAAACGAAGAGCTGGGGTTGAATGCAAGTCAATCTTGATAGTAAGGTAATTTATCACACTATTGATCTTCAGCGCTTGCGGATTTGGCATGGAGTGGGTGTGGTGTGTGCGTGTGTTTGTGTTGCTCTGGTTATTTTCATAGAACGCAGCTTTTCATCCAAGAAGACATTATGCGTCAGCTTTATCCGCCAGTCTCATTTTAGCCTCCATAATACCGGCAAAACCACCGTTGGCAAATGTCTATGTACCAATCGATACAATGCAGAATGCAGTCAAAATCAATTCAGCACAGCTGTAAGCGTGGCGACATCGATACATTTTCATGCTCGGACAATAAGAATGCTAAAGACAGATTGAGATTGCCTTTGCAAGACAAAACGCACTGTATCTAGTTTGTGAACAATGTGTTTTTGTTGCCCATGTCAGAAGCAAACCACAGTACAGTGGGTATTACAGTTTGATGGAACTTTGATCATCATTGTCCTTTACGTTTCAGACTTTTCCTCTTCCCGGAGACAAAGGATGTATTTTTAGATGGAGGGATGGAATGGAGAAACATGCAGGCATCCACAATGGTGCTGAATGATTTAAGGGCTTGAAGGTGTGCTCTTCCTCCTCTGACCTTTGGAATGTGCATGCTTTGGGACTTAAAGTAAACACTGCTCCAGTTCACTGGTGCTCAAACAGAACATAACACTCCTTATGCAACCTTACACGCACCTTTCCTATCTCTGTCCTCAGCAGGTCAATTTTCAAAAGTCACATGGACTCGTGGCCAAAAGTTTTGAGAATGACAAATCTAAATTTTCACAAAGTCTGCTGCCTCAGTTTGTATGATGTCAATTTGCATATGCTCCAGACTGTTATGAAGAGTGATCAGATGAATTGCAAAGTCTCTCTTTGCCATGCAAATGAACTGAATCCCCCAAAAACATTTCCACTGCATTTCAGCCCTGCCACAAAAGGACCAGCTGACATCATGTCAGTGATTCTCTCATTAACACAGGTGTGAGTGTTGACGAGAACAAGGCTGGAGATCACTCTGTCATGCTGATTGAGTTCGAATAACAGACTGGAAGCTGCAAAAGGAGAGTGGTGCTTGGAATCATTGTTCTTCCTCTGTCATCCATGGTTACCTGCAAGAAAACACGTGCCGTCATCATTGCTTTGCACAAAAAGGGCTTCACAGGCAAGGATATTGCTGCCAGTAAAATTGCACCTATATCAACCATTTATCGGATCATCAAGAACTTCAAGGAGAGCGGATCAATTGTTGTGAAAAAGGCTTCAGGGCGCCCAAGAAAGTCCAGCAAGCGCCAGGACCATCTCCTAATGTTGATTCAGCTGCGGGATCGGGGCACCACCAGTACAGAGCTTGCTCAGGAATGGCAGCAGGCAGGTGTGAGTGCATCTGCACGCAGTGAGGCGAAGACTTTTGGAGGATGGCCTGGTGTCATGAAGGGCAGCAAAGAAGCCACTTCTCTCCAGGAAAAACATCAGGGACAGACTGATATTCTGCAAAATGTACAGGGATTGTACTGCTGAGGACTGGGGTAAAGTCATTTTCTCTGATGAATCCCCTTTCCGATTGTTTGGGGCATTCAGAAAAAAGCTTGTCCGGAGAAGACAAGGTGAGCGCTACCATCAGTCCTGTGTCATGCCAACAGTAAAGCATTCTGAGACCATTCATGTGTGTGGTTGCTTCTCAGCCAAGGGAGTGGGCTCACTCACAATTATGCATAAGAACACAGCCATGAATAAAGAATGGTACTAACACATCCTCAGAGAGCAACTTATCCCAACTGTCCAGGAACAGTTTGGTGACGAACAATGCCTTTTCCAGCATGATGGAGCACCTTGCCATAAGGCAAAAGTAATAACTACGTGGCTCGGGGAACAAAACATCGATATTTTGGGTCCATGGCCAGGAAACTCCCCAGACCTTAATCCCATTGAGAACTTGTGGTCAATCCTCAAGAGGCAGGTGGACAAACAAAAACCCACTAATTCTGCCAAACTCCAAACATTGATTATGCAATAATGGGCTGCCATCAGTCAGGATGTGGCCCAGAAGTTAATTGAGAGCATGCCAGGGCGGATTGCAGAGGTCTTGAAAAAGAAGGGTCAACACTACAAATATTGACTCTTTGCATCAACTTCATGTAATTGTCAAAAGCCTTTGACACGTATGAAATGCTTGTAATTATACTTCAGTATTCCATAGTAACATCTGACAAAAATATCTAAAGACACTGAGGCAGCAGACTTTGAACATTTTACATTTGTGTCATTCTCAACTTTTGGCCACGACTGCACTTCCTCTATAAAGGGTAGCTTTTTTAACTCTTAATTGAGTTTCCGTTAAGCATGAAGTAATCTTTCATAGCAGGCTGTGTGGTGAGGGCGTTCCTATAGTGGTGCGCCTGCTACAGAATCTCAGATGGGCCACACAAGCTCAAGCTAACACACAGGGGCTCGGGCAGGATAAACTATTTAACTGCACCCATCCGGCAGGCTTCATTGTGCGTCGATGCTTGGAGGCAGGGCTATAAACAGATTAAAGTAGAATAGTTCTCTGAAGGGTGCTAAGTAAAGCCCATTAAAACAAAAATGGTTTCTGTGCAGCAGCTCATACACATTTCAGCAGGGGAAACAAGCCACTCTCTTTTGTGAGAGGATCAACTCCTCTGTTTGCTTGCTTTGTAACAGATCCAAAAGAATGTTGTCTTTACCGCGAGAGCCCAAAGCTGTCATGTCCCTTCCACATTCATGACGAGAAAACTGTCTCCATTGAGAAATAAACAATGGGATTATCCTATCCTAATCTGATAGAAGTAGCACAAAGAGTGACCTCGGGTACTTGGGATAGCTCCAAATGCCACTCAAACAGCACACAGGCATCTATGGACAGATTTAATTACGAAAGTTACATTGGTGGAATTAACACAATTGATACGTTTTTTTGTGTGTGTTTATTTGAGCATTTTTACAAGGTGTACATTGCATTCGGAAAACATTCAGACCCCTTGACTTTTTCCACATTTTGTTACGTTACAGCCTTAAATAGTTTTTTCCCATCATTAATCTACACACAATACCCCATAATGACAAAGCAAAAACAGGTTTGCAGAAATTTTTGCAAATGTTTGAAAACCCCCCCAGAAATATCACATTTACAAAAGTATTCAAACACGTTGCTCAGTACTTTGTTGAAGCACGACAGCCTCAAGTCTCAAGTCTTATTGGGTATGACACTACAAGTTTGGCACACCTGTATTTGGGGAGTTTCTCCCATACTTCTCTGCAGATCCTCTCAAGCTCTGTCAGGTTGGATGGGGTGTGTCGCTGCACAGCTATTTTTAGGTCTCTCCAGAGATGTTGAATTGGGTTCAAGTCCGGGTTCTGGCTGGGCCAATCAAGGACAATCAGAGACTTGTCCCGAAGCCACTCCTGCGTTGTCTTTGCTGTGTACTTAGGGTCTTTGTCCTGTTGGAAGGTGAACCTTCTCCTCAGTCAGAGGTCCTGAGTGCTCTGGAGCAGGTTTTCATCAAGGATCTCTCTGTACTTTGCTCCGTTCATCTTTCCCCTGATCCTGACTAGTCTCCCAGTCCCTGCAGCTGAAAAACATTCCCACAACATGATGCTGCCACCATAATGTTTCACCATAGGGATGGTGCCAGGTTTCCTCAAAGTGACGCTTGGCATTCAGGCCGAAGAGTTCATTCTTGGTTTCATCAGACCAGAAAATCTTGTTACTCATGGTCTGAGAGTCTTTAGGTGCCTTTTGGCAAACTCCAAGCGGGCTGTCATGTGCCTTTTACTGAGGAGTGGCTTCCGTCTGGCCACTCTACCATAAAGACCTGATTGGTGGAGTGCTGCAGAGATGGTTGTCTTTCTGGGAGTTTCTCTCATCTCCACAGAGGAACTCTGGAGCTCTGTCAGAGTGACCATCTTGGTCTCCTCTCTGACCAATACCCTTCTCCCCAATTGCTCAGTTTGGGCATTTTAGAATAAGGCTGTAACATAACAAAATATGGAAAAAGTCAAGGGGTCAGAATGCTTTCTGAATGCACTGTATATGCTAATATACATTGTTTTTCTTATATAATACATAGGTCGTGATCAGTGTATGCAATGAGATGAATTATAATGTGAGTGCTGATCTCTATATCTGTTTCACTTCTCTAACAGATATCTGATGCAACATTTTTTCCTGCATTATGCTAGCATCTTATGCGTGTGACAGGGCACTGTGTGTTCTTCTGGCCCGTGCGGTGTTGAAGCTCTGCTATGTGACCCTAAAGGTTGTTTTCCTTCTTAATAAGCCCTTACTGTTACATCATCGCTGACACCAAAATAACTCTTCGTTTCTATTTTGTGCTGCTTTTAATTGGCTTTTAAATGGCGAGTACTGGAGTGACACACACAGGCACTAAAGCGCCCCGGCCCTGTTATTTTAAGATGCACGTCGTAAGGAGGAAGGCAGCTACGCGTAGATAATCCAAACTGACTACAGCACGTTTGACCTTAACAATGAAGTTTCAACTGGTAAAGTGTCCTTGCTTGCCAGCTGACCCAAGTTTTAATTAATGGGCTCACTGTAAAGGCATTACTCAGCCTCTGGACAGACATGACTAAGAGAAATCCAACAGACAATCTCTTTCACAAAATGGACCTTTGTACTGTATGTCTCTAACCCTAACCATGCTTTGTGACATACATGTACTGTATAAATAATGTGCTATTATTGTGAGATATATAAGTACAGTATGTTGCCACAAGAGACATACAAACCTATGCCTGTTGAAGGTGAAGAAATGATGGTTAAATGTAATTGTTTTGATATTCCAATGAGATCATGTAAGGGGCTGTGTAACTGGTGGCAGTGAAGTCAGACGCAGGAGAGCAGAACTAGGTAATAGCCGGAGAAGTTTAATATCAAAAACCAACGGCATAAAGAAAGAACCAACAGGGGTACAAAACCCGACGCACACCAGTAAACATGTGCGCAAGCACTTACAACAAACAGTTCCACACAAAGACGGGGGGAACAGAGGGTTAAATACACAACACTTAATGAGGGAAATGAGAACCAGGTGTGTAGGAAAACAAGACAAAACAAATGGAAAATGACAAGTGGATCGACGATGGCTAGAAGACCGGTGACGCCGAATGCCACCCGAACAAGGAGAGGAACCGACTTCGGTGGAAGTCGTGACAGATCATGTTGGTTTACGCCACATAAGGATAAATAACAAATGACTACCACTACCACAACCACAACCTTCACAACTACTACAATAGTTAATACAAAAGGCTACCGAGTACAGTACATTCACATAACTCTTCCGCTTTAAAGGGTGTCATTTTGTTCTTCGACACCCATGTGTAACATCCATCTGGGTGATGTACGGGGCCTATACAGCATCAGACTGCCCTTCACACGCCAATGCCTGTTGTGGAAAGACAAAGACTCTTACATGTGGAAGAGATGTCCTCTCTTTCAACTGCAAGTCTTGATGTCTGTCACAATCCTGCTACACAATGTTGTTCCATTCGTAACCTCTACGACAATAAGGCAAATGCGGGCACATGCGTTTGGGAAAGTAATATCAATGATATAATCTTGATTTTATATCCTGTGAAGGGTCATATGTTTTGTGGCAATTAGTTGACAATGTCCATTGTCTCCAACCGTTGAAAGCAATTATTATGCTTTTTTTTTTACAATTAGAGATAGCATCATGCTTACAACCAGAAAATAAAGGAGATAAGAATTGAACCAACAAGACAAAATGGCTCAAAATATAGAATGCTACAAATTAATTACCTGGAAACCAACTGCTGGCCACCGGAGACAGACAACCCATGATTCATTGACTGTTTAACTATCAGCACATAACCGTCACTGTCACAATATCATTTAACCAGTTATAGTCATTTGTAAACTGTCAGTTCTCATTAAGAGCTGTTTGTAATTCCCCATGCCATGAACATCTGTATTAAGGACAACACAGTCAAAGGCAACTGCAAGTGGGGACCCCTTAACACAAGGCAGTAGATCAGACATGAAATCATTGTTTCCAGTCTCTGTTGTTTAAATATTGTGGATGTGCTTTACTTTTCTGTGTACTCTCCAGGCCTTGCCTCCTTTAATTACCTTTCATTACAGTCAAACTGAGCTCACAGCCTGGTCTATGGCCAAATTCTATGATTCCTCCACACAAATATTTGTGTCAAACAATCATTTGCGCCTCAATTCGGCTGACTTGTCGCACTACGGGTAATGTGGCTCCCAAGTTTTCCCCCTCATCTAAATAACGACAATATGCGGCTTCTCTGGTCTTGTGCGTGACACCTTTAAATCTG
The DNA here is from genome assembly GCF_029448725.1 of Salvelinus fontinalis. Taxonomy (NCBI): domain Eukaryota; kingdom Metazoa; phylum Chordata; class Actinopteri; order Salmoniformes; family Salmonidae; genus Salvelinus; species Salvelinus fontinalis. Next base: position 44,621,602 of record NC_074697.1, on the reverse strand, counting down.
CAACTCATCCTAATGGTTCCTAATTCCTCAGAAAGAAGGCCGGTCTCCCTGGCTGAGAATAGAAAATTCTGCCCGCCGCCACTGGCCTGGCTATCCATTCCATTTATTTTTAAACCCTCGCAGAGGTGATACTGGAGCTGGTGTGCATGCAACCTTCGTCTGCTAGGCCTAGTAGCCCCCCCTGCTCAGGCGTGAAGAGGGTTAGGTATAAATTAAGGAAGGGGAAATGACATGGAGAACAGGGGCACAGGGTGGAACTGTCAGGCCTTATCGGGGCCTATCAGCCATGTAAATGTCCACTCATAAATGATGAAAGATGTATTATCACACAAATGGAAAGGGTGACAGTGATGGATATAAATGGGTTCTGTCAAAGGTATTTCTTCAGCATGGCCTGGCAATTATCCAGCAATAATGAATTACTATTCCAATAGACTAAACCTCCAGACCCCGTCACTCACATGCACATGCTTCAATTCATCAGGGCATGGACTCTACAAGGTGTCAAACGCCTTCCACAGGGATGCTGGCCCATGTTGGCTCCAATGCTTCCCACAATTGTGTCAAGTTGGCTGGATGACCTTTAGGTGTTGGACCATTCTTGATACACATGGGAAACGGTTGAGCATGAAAAACACAGCAGCATTGCAGTTCTTGACAGAAACCATTGCGCCTGGCACCTACTACCATACCTCATTCAAAGGCACTTACATTTCTTGTCTTGCCCATTCCCCTTCGGAATTGGCACACATGCACAATCCATGTCTCAATTGTCTCAAGGCTTAAAAATCCTTCTTGAGCCTGTCTCCTCCCCTTTTATCTACACTGATTTAAGTGGATTTAACAAGTGACATCAATAAGGGATCATAGCTTTCAACTGGATTCACCTGGTCAGTCTATGTCATGGAAAGAGCTGTTCTTAATGTTTTGTACACTCAGTGTATGTCATGTGCACGTCATACTGTAGTTGTGAGTTGTGGATCACATCTGACCGTTTTTCTAAAAGCCAGGCAATTCCAATGTGGAATCAGAATGTGGTCTGAATGGCTGAGTGACACTCCAGGGCCCATTTCATCTTATTTTATGCCATAGAAAATGGATCTGTGTTGTTTTATAGTGTTTGCTTGAATACGAACAGCCCAATGCTTTAATAAGGTCCATTGTCTGTTATAGGATGCGTGAAATAATCATTCATTTTAAGGTAAACATTGCCTGGGTGAGAGAAATCAGAGTCATCCAAGGGCATATTGCAGTGTGTTACAGCAGTAGGTTTTTAAAATGATCACTCCAGGCCAGGGCCCATATTCTTTAAGAGTTTGATAATCCAATTTTGACCTGAAGTAGTTGGTGTCAAACATTTCCTGAGATGGTTGTCTTGTTTGGTCATGTATTAACACTGGGTGACAACATGTCACAACAGAGTGTCAAATTCAGAAACAAAGCCCAAGGATGCAATCACTGTCTTACACACTAAAGTACAATAGCCTTTGTGAGAAACAGCGCGTACAAGACAACTGCTGTGCTTCTTCACTACTGAACAATGCGACGTAAATCTAAGTCACAGACGGTCACATCAATGTCAGCAATGGTTCAATTTTCAAAGAAAACGTAGGTCTCAGTTTGTCTTACGACATGGTGCTGTTAGGTTGTCATGTTAGGCCGTGCTTGTCTAAGGGAATGCCACATTGCTGCATGGCACAGCCAATTCTTTGCTGAATACCTCTCAGAAAGTAAATTCTGTTTTGTACAGTGGTAATTTCCCTCTCCTCAAATACAGGTGCAATACAGCAGGAAACAGGTGAAAAGGGGGTAGGCTACTTTCATTGTTTAATAAAAGCTATAGACCTCTTGAGGGGATAGAGCCCATAGACTTAAACGAGGTAGTCTGCAATGCATCTTCCCAGAAGTGCCATAATAGGAGTATTTGTTATGCAGCATAGCCACAATAACATTGCATAGATGCCCCAACTGTCTTAAGTGGATATATACTTATTGATGGATTATAACTCAAGAGCAGGGCTGGGAAAAGCCCTAGCTCATTTCATAGCCCCAATACTCCTTTATTTGGATGTTGAAGGGCACTTCCATGTCCAGCGGAGAGGGAATATGAAGGTAATCTCAACGGTGCCATTAAATATACTCCTATCTCTCCACTCGCAATTATATATATCGCTCATAAAAATGGCTGACTGCTTTCGCTATTATTAGGAGAGAGGAACAGAAACAAAGAGAGAGAGAGAGGGGAACAACTCCTGTTGCCTCAGCCTTTTTGGAACTGACCATGCGTTTTGTCTTCTCTGGTCTGTTTGGCTTACCCTCACCAGCATAATTGTTGCTGTAGCTAAGTCTGTGCCAAGCTGTCTGAATCAGTTGGCCACGAATAGTGGTTTTCTGTTCATGTGAGGTGTCCGCTGGATAACGGTTGTTGCCAGTGTTTTTCATGGCTACTCTGGTTTGACTTCCCTGTGCCAGAGTGCCAGGTGGGAAGCTGCCACAAGACTAACTCGAAATTCAATTGGTTATTCTAATATCTTTTGACCTTGAACAAGATCTGCCTTAAGAATAACTGTGGAATATATAGTACTGATGTGTTCCGTTTGAATTCCAAATCAAGACGGGATGAACAAATGCCACATTCAATTTCAAATATCCCATTGAAGACTGAGCATGGATTGATAGATTAACACAGTATTGACATAAGTCACAGGGCAGAAAGGTCAGCCTTCCCTACACGGCTGTTACCATCATCCGTCTTTGACACCAGTCATTGCCTCTTGACTTAAAACTTAGCAATCACACTCTAATCAACCAACCATCATCCATTCAATACCAGGAGGCCACTAGCAAGGCCAGACTAGACATTTTCCCTGTCCTCCTCCCTGTCCTCCTTATTCATCTCTAACATAATCCACCATACTAAACGTGTCTCTTGTAGGGAACATGTTTTAAAATGGGTCTTTGTAACAGAAAATCATTTGGAGGAGCGTTGCACCTGAAATGACTGTAATTCATGCAATAAACGATTGAATAAATTACATTGACTGGCTCCAGTTTGAAGTGTCTGTTTTTGATGCATGGCAGTGTCAACTCCTGCACGGAGCACTTCTGCTCGCTTTCCCCCATACACAACTCGGAGTGCTGGATATCTATTAGACATTGCACCTTATCAAAGGATGCCTTCCTCCTAACTTCCTCAGAAATTGCAGAACTTGAGCTTTTAGAAGTGAAAGCGAAAAAAGCCTGTGATTTTGAGATTTTGCTTGGCTCTTTGACAATCACCATAACTCAATTATATTCCCCTAGTGCAGTCACCCGATTCGTAGGTTTGCATCCTGCTACTTACAAGAAGAGACCTCATTTACATTGCCATTGTGTATGATACGGGCCATGCTAGATGGTGCATTCGTTCCATTTTAGGCAATAAAAACTGTTCCTTGCAGGTTCTTGCTAAATACTGATATCAACAGCATGCCAGTAGCATGTTCTCTCACATCCAAGGTTAAGATCATGTCTTGAGTTCTGTGATCAGTGGGAGGATACACTAAAGATCAAGCATTAGCTTAATTAAGTAGAAAATGATATGCATTGGCAAAGTTTTTATGCTGATGACAGTAGAACTAATAAAAAACTATCTTCACTGTTTCTTCCTTGTTTTAAAAAGTAGAAAACAAGTAAATTGCTGATGCTCCTTCAGGTTGAATGCATTAGCATTTGGAAGAGCTTGGGGACCTGGCCACAGAAACCAGGAGACAGTATCACATCTAAACACACTCTCAGTCACGGGTGTTCTATTCTGGGTTGTTGGGCCACACAAGCTAAAGGGTACCAAACGTTTCTGTATATATTACAATTTTTACAACAACCTGAAGGTATGCACAGCAATTATGACAATAACCAAATGTTGTTCAGCTCATGAAATGTCTGAAGATAAACAATTAATTATGATGCAATTATAATTTGTCATGACACAAGCACTTTATATTGCTTATCTTTGGGCAAATGCGTTAGCTTTGTAAAGATGCCTTACCGTGGTATGGTGTTTACTGTACCCAGGTGAGAACAATAATTAGAAACTTTATCAACACAATCTCTGGAGCTTGCAACAACCAATTTCTAGGCACTGCTATTGTTTCATTTATCACTGTCAAGCTAGAACCAATGCTTTGCTTATTCGTGCTTTTTGCCTTATTTCTATGTGCTGCTTTTTACCTTATTACTTGTGTTCTGATTATGAGACACTACAGCATACACACCCACACGCATACAAACAAATGAAATAAGCATACATTCAAAAGTAATCAAAGAAAAAAAACTAAAGGATGAGCAACAGCCAAGGCAAAACAACTGTCTTATGGATGAGTATTAGAATGTTTGCAGACAGACAGACAGCGAGAGAGAGACAGCGAGAGAGAGACGGCGAGAGAGACAGCGAGAGACAGACAGACAGCGAGAGAGAGACGAGATGATTGATAGTGGAATTGATGGATGTTTGCATGTATATACTGTATGTATTTGTGAGTTTATGAATGTCTCTCCATCTGTATGAATGTGTTTGTTTGTCTGCTACAGAACACCACCTTGTATAATATACAGGCATACTTCTCCTGCCACCTACCCACACTAAAGGTCTGTTCAGCTCATTCATTCTCTACCAGCAAGGAAGTGACATCGGAAATGCATTCACGGGAGAAGGATACTGAATTAAATGCTACATTTACTTTAGAAGACAGCTGGTGCAGGGACTAAAAATTAGGCTTTGCACCATAGAGGTGTACCAGATTGATATTGTGAAGATTTTCCATCAATTCCTTCATAGTGGCAAAATACAAAATGGTCTCTGGCAAGAGTCTTCTGAATGGCTGGAGGGGGCACATCCCAGCAAACAAAGGACATCCTGAGGACATTTGGCGACGTTCCCATTAGGTTCCTTAAGGCTTTCAAGCGCAATACGACCCATTGACTTTCTGAAAATGTTCTAGGAGCATTAAAGTTCCAAGGATGTCACCGAGGACCATGTCAGGATTTTTTAGGACATTCTTAGGATTTTCCTTTTACTAATCCCTAGGACGTCGCGTGATTGTCCCAAGGGAACGTTATCTGGGGGACCTTTGTCTAGTTCCCTGTAAGTTACCAGGACGTCAATGAGGACCATATCAGGACCTTTTAAGGACGTTCTCAAGACTTAGATTTTACTAGTAAGTAGGACTGCGTGATGGTCCCAAGCGAACATTCTCTGGGGGACCTTGTTCTAGTCCCTGGTTTGTCCCAAGGATGTTTTTTGAATGATCTTGGGACGTTGTGTCATGGTCCTTTCGACATTTTGTCTAGTTCCCGGTTTGTCCCAGGGACGTCCCCAAAGAGGTTTTTAGGACATTCTTTGGGCGTGGTGTAATGGTCACCTGGAGGTTGTTTCTAGTTCCTGGTTATCTGGAGATAGTCACAAGGATGATTTTAGGACATTCTTGGGACATTTCATCATGGTCCCCTAGAGGTTTTTGTCATGTGATGGTCCCAGGTGTCCCAAACCATGATAAGTAAAGTAATGAAATGGTATGGTATGGTATTTAAGGTAAGTGGTACGCTGTTCAGCTAAAATATAGTGTAAAAATCGTTAATCGATGACAATATGATTACATTTGTCATGATCAATTAGTACTGACTTTTCAATATTACCCAACAGGGGTTTTAAACTCACAACTTCTGGATTTGGAGTTTGCTGATCTTTGTGCTGCACTACAAAGCCTGAAGAATATCCTAAACATTCATCAGCAATAATATTGGTTTATTCGGATCCCCATTAGTTTTTGCCAAAGCAGCAGCTATTCTTCCTGGGGTCCACACAAAACATGACAAGTAACAAAACACTGATAGACAAGAATAGTCACACAAATAAAATAAAAATACAACAATATGCTCCTGAGACCCCACCCCCCCAAAAACTTGTATATTTCTATTTTATTGTATGTGCAAAATTGTCCTCTGTAGTGGTCATTAGGACATACATATGAACACATTTACATTACAGTCAATGGGTACAGTACGTGAAAAACATAGTTGCGGCATCGGTGTGTCCACTGCAATAGACATTTATTGATAAACTCTTATTTAGCTCTTATTTAATGTGAAAAAATATATGCACTACCGTTCAAAAGTTTGGGGTCAATAAGAAATGTTCTTGTTTTTGAAAGAAAAGCACATTTTTTTGTACACTAAAAGAACATCAAATTGATCAGAAATACAGTGTAGACATTGGTAATGTTGTAAATGACTAACGGCTGATTTTGTATGGAATATCTACATAGGCATGCAGAGGCTCATTATCAGCAACCATCACTTCTGTGTTCCAATGGCACATTGTGTTAACTAATCCAAGTTTATAATTTTAAAAGGCTAAATAATCATTAGAAAACCCTTTTGCAATTATGTTAGCTCAGCTGATTAAAGAAGCAATGAAACGGGCCTTCTTTAGACTAGTTAAGTATCTGGAGCATCAGCATTTGTGGGTTCGATCACAGGTTAAAAATGCCAGAAACAAAGAACTTTTTTCTGAAACTCGTCAGTCTATTCTTGTTCTGAGAAATGAAGGCTATTCCATGTGAGAAATTTCCAAGAAACTGAAGATCTCGTACAATGCTGTGTACTACTCCCTTCACAGAAGAGCGCAAACTGGCTCTAACCAGAATAGAAAGAGGAGTTGGAGGCCCCGGTGCACAACTAAGCAAGAGGACAAGTACATTAGAGTGTCTAGTTTCATGGGAGCTTCATTAAATAACCTGGGAACTAGACAAAAACCTCCAGGGGAGCATGACACACTGACCCAAGAACATCCTAAAAACATCCTCAGGGTTGTCCCCGGCACCAACCAGGAATTAGACAAAACCTACAGGCGACCATGACACAACGTCCTGACCACTTTAGGCGACCATTTCGTGACATTCCGGGGACGTCCTAATGACAAATTTTTGTTTGCAGTGATGCCACGTCGGGGTGCTGCGGGCATTTGTCACTATAAATGAGTAGGTAAGTGTCCCAGAGCTTGGATAAATCCACTTCGCAGGGCAGAAAATCCATCTCGAGTAATGACCCCAGTCTTATCAGCAAAGCCACTGCCATATCTGATTGGTATAAAGGGCCCGTTTCATTACACACAGTCCCAAAGTCCAATGCATACCATATCAAATCCAAATCAAATGTTATTGGTCATATACACATACAGTATTTAACAGATGTTATTGCGGGTGTAGCGAAATGCTTGTGTTCCTAGCTCTACAGTGCAGTAGTACCTAAAAACAATTCACAACAATACACACACATCTAAAAGTAAAATAATGGAATTAAGAAATACATACATATTACATTGCGCAATGTCGGAGTGGCATTGACTAAAATACAGTAGAATAGAATACTGTATACATAAGAGACGAGTATAGCAGTATGTAAACATTATCTAAACATGATTAATTTAAGTGAAGAGTGCTCCATTATTAAAGGGGCCAGTGATTCTAAGTCTATGTATATAGGGCAGCAGCCTTTAAGGTGCAGAGTTGCGTAACCGGATAGAAGCCGTCTAGTAATGGCTATTTAACAGTGTGATGGCAGTAGAGAGATACAGTAGAAGCTGTCTATCGGTCCCATCTTTGATGCAGCTGTACTGACCTCGCCTTCTGGATGATAGCGGGGTGAAATGGCCGTGGCTCGGGTGGTTGATGATCTTTATGGCATTCCTGTGAGATCGGGTGCTGTAAGTGTCCTGGAGGGCAGGTAGTTTGCCCACGGTGATGCGGTGAGCAGACATGATATAATATAGATATAATAGGAGCAGCATGCAAGATTACCTCACAGATAAGCAATTTCTCAGCCATTCCCGAGAAGAAGCCACAACTACTCCGTCTTCCAGATCGTCCCTGAAATTGGACCAACCAATCAGCTACTACGTTTTTAAAGCCAAATTCATGTCACATGTCACTTGCACATCCTCATCTGCACATCTATCACTCCAATGTTAATTTGTTAAATTGTAATTACTTTGCCACTATGGCCTATTTATTGCCTTACCTCCTTACTTCATTTGCACACACTGTATTTAGATATTTCTATTGTGTTATTGACTGTATGTTTGTTTATGTGTAACTCTGTGTTGTTGTTTTGTCGCACTGCTTTGCTTTATTTTGGCCAGGTTGCAGTTGTAAATGAGAACTTGATCTCAAATGGCCTACCTGGTTAAATAAAGGTTAAATACATTTTTTACAACTTTGAGAAAGTAAACCATTTCGGGCATAACTTGTAGGACGCTGCATCGAAAGCAAGGTGAGCTCGAAAAAGGAATTGCTGAATCGAGGTTACTCTACTTCTCCCACTATCCTTCCTTCACCATACAGTACCTATATGCACTGCACCATACATTACAGCACAAGTTTCTCAGCATAATGTGTTCATTCTTCCACATATGTGACTTGTTTCAGGAAACTAGGTTTATGTCTCATGTCACTACTACACAGGAGCAGTATTTGAACATAAACATGTTTTTTTTGGCAGAAATGCCTTCTGGAACATGTGAACTTTCATGTACCTTTATAACAAACTTGTATTCCATCCATAAATATGAATAAAATTGTTAAATTGCGAGCGTAGTTGGTTTAGCCACAGGAAAAGGCAGGATCCTTCCGACTAGCCATGATTGGCTGAGATAATGTATGGGCTGGACATGCCCGTAGATGAGTTTGGATTGGTCTGCCACGTAGCACGCTTCTGTCTATAAAGTCAGCTGTTCAGTATGTGTTGACAGTCCTTTCTACCGCAACGTTTTTGAAAGATATAACGTTAGCCATTGAGAACTACAAAAATGCTGCTACTTTTCTCAACAACATTGATGCCCTGAATATAGCAGGCACTATCAACAGCTCAGTTGGAAAAGGTGATGGGCTACTTTCTGCACACGCCACATTCAGTGTGAACCGGAGTGACTTGACACAAAGCTGGCCAAACAAAAATGTTGCTTCAAACAAAACAGAGTTAAATGGTTCCAGTCTGGCGTGAAGCATTCATCTATATGGGTAAGAGTCTAGCTACAGTTTACAGATTTAAGCTTCTCATTTTGTCATGAAGTCATTTATATTGCAAGTTAAAGCATACTGTTAGCTAGTTAACTAGTTTGTTAGCTTTAGCTACCTGAGGATTCATACTAGAGCTTGTTTGTAATGTTTGTATTGGTAGTTGTATGAGTTGGGGTTATGCCGGTTCTTTATTTAACTAGCTACTAAAGCTAGCTACATGTCTAAACAAAAGACTCCACTTCGGACGGATTATTACATGACCCATCAAATTAGCCAGGTGTGTCTGGGGGTGATTATGGGCCATCGATTCTATTTCATGACATGTGCACATGTCTAAACAATTCACTATTGGTGGTTATAGCATTTCCTTCACATGACCCATCAATTTAGACAAGTGTGTTGGGTAAGCGTCATTTAATAAAGATTTTTTTTTTTTTTCTTGACACTTTGTGTTTTTGATATTGCTCCTATGCAAGTACTATCACTGTACTGTTTCCACCTTCTGTATCCCGTGCATGTGTGTTAAGGTTGTCGTAGTCGTTCTCCTCCTCAGACGAGGAGGAGCATGGATCGGACCAAGATGCGGAGTAGTAGGTATTCATGTTTTAATGAACAAACAACAAACACTACAAATTACGAAACTCTACAAACGTGACTAACCTGAAAACAGTCCTGTGTGGCCCAAACACTGACACAGGAAACAAACACCCACAAAACACCAGTGAAACCCTGGCTGCCTTAGTATGACTCTCAATCAGGGACAAACGATACACACCTGTCTCTGATTGAGAATCATACCAGGCCAAACACAAAAATCCCAACATAGAAAAACAAACCTAGACCAACCCACCCAACTCACGCCCTGACCAACTAAAACAAATACATAACAAAGGAAAACAGGTCAGGAACGTGACAATGTGACAAACTTAGATTTGATTTGATATAGTGTGTGTTTACCACATGGCCTCACATGTGAATCTTTAAAGAGATGAATGGGACAAAGGCCTAAGAGGGTGTGAACGATGCTGAATGGGTGTAGACAAAGAAGAGCTCTCCAGTAGGTTTACTAAAACATTCAAAGGCCATTTTCTCAAAAGTGAGGTTACAAGTTGATCAACTTTCAAAGCAGAATTACTTTCCAATTGTTCCTCAACTGCAGTGTGTGATATACCATTTTCTAGCTCAGAATCATACTTTTATTGAATGCAAAAAACACAGTTTCAAATTTTGCTACTTAAGACCGAGTCGAGTTGGTCGGTCACATATAGTATGCCTCAACACATACAGTATTAGGTAAAACTGCTTAACTTCTTCAGTACGGCGAATCAATCAACATTTGTCCCCCTTTCTCTCTCTTTCCTTCTTCCATTTTCTACTTAGCCCACATGAATATAAAGTGTGTGTGTTCATTGACTCGCGTTCGTTGCGCATGAGTCGTCTCACACTCCTTGCAATTTTTGTGGCTGATGGCGATGGGGTTGATGAGCAATGGGGACGTGAGAGAGGGGGTGGGAGTGTTGACAGCTCTGACACTAGGAACAATGAAAGCAAACAAGAGAGGATGAAAAAAAAATGATGCCACCTGTCAGCCAGCAATAACATTGAGTCTCTCAATAATCTGACTGAATGTGTTATTTACCTCTTGAAAGGGACACAAAAGTGGAAACCTTTCGGGGGGGGGGGGGGGGGGGGGGTTGATGGGAAGGAGAGATTGAGCTGCTTTCGAAAAGGAGATGTACAAAACAAGGGATGGGAGAGAAGGCAGAAGGAGGAACATGGTGCTGTTGAAATGCTACAGTCTAACTTTTTATTCCAAATAGCCTCCCTCTGCAGTTCCTTGGTGGAGGGCTTTGCAGAGCTGAGATGTAGCCGTGACAATGAGAGCTACTAGGATTGTTTTTCATTTGATGGTACATGGGAATTGATTTTTACTGGGGAGGGGTTTTGGGGGTATATGGAGCTAAATCCTTGACCAAAGCTTTAGCAGAGTCTTGCGATTTGCAAGGGTAGATTGAATGTTACATTGTTCACTACTCTGAAAACATTATTAAATTTATTATTTTCCTTTTAATTGGTTACACTCACATACTCCTATGAAATCAATTTGTGGTCTTGGGAGGACAACAACAAAACTGTACTTTCTTGACCTTGCCTCTACCCAAGCACAGCCCAAAATCTTATCTGCCAATTTTGCTCTTGTCTGTAATCCCTGATGTGCTTATGTGCTGCCTCAGAGCAACCAGATATCCTGAGATTATTGCCTTGGGGTTTACCATATAATATGTATCCAGGGAAAAGAGTGTAGACTCTTTTCTGTATTGCTCCAGTGAAGGGTTTCCAGAAACATTAACGGAACACGTGTCATGTATGCAGTGCAATACACACACATGTAAATGCTGGATGATTTGATTCATGTTCCATGATAGGTGACCTACTGTAGTAGTAACTAATTGACTTGAGAGTAGACAAATGGCAAATAGTATGAGATACTCAATATAACATCTGAATGATTACTCTGATTGTGCTATTCTAATCCTCTGCGTGTCTCCACAGACGTGGTACGCCCCACATTGATGTATGTTATCGACTCCCCATGTGCAAGCATCTCAAGAGTGAGTTAGATACTCCACAACAGGTAACATAACTACTGAATATCAACCTACAGAGACATCTCCTCCTCCAGAGTTACAACTCCATTGAGTCTAAAGGGCAGCCTGACTTCTGACAACGTTTTGCAGGGTGGCCTACATAGCTCTATCTGTGTGCTGTTGCTGGGTGGGGGAAACCATTTTCCTCAGCGTTCAGTGCATGATGGGAAACAGTGCTTGGTGCCAGACAGTGTCAGCGCCCAGTAGGAATCTAATCACCCCAGTCTCAGCAGGGAGCTCAACCACCACAGCCACTCTGGATGGACTCAGGCTGCAGGTAGTAAAAGCCTGCTTCACCCCACCCACCAACTGATCAATGAGTGCTAAGGTTCAAGAAAGAGTAGGAGAGAAAGAGTGTGTGCATGCGTGCGTGTATGTGTGACATGGGAGCGCAAGGCTGAGCTGAAAGGATGGGGAGAAGGAGGACATGGGAAATGGGAGTGTGAGGTTTTCGAAATATATTTGCTATCAGGTATTGATCAGATGATCAATTGAAGCAATTAATGGTTGAAACAAGTTTGCTGAGCCACCGTTATTCTCTCCTTACAGCACTCAACCCACAATGCATTGCAGAGTCTCATATGAAAAATTAATGAGGACCCCTTTCATGGGGAATACATCAAGTGCAGAATTACAAGAGGGATGCAGCTCTCACACTCCAAAGACTCAAGGCTCACACCTACTGATTATTTTGTTTTTCTTTCTGACACATGGATTACACCATGGCCCTAATAGAAAAATAGGTTTCGGAGAAGTCATATGCTGTAGCTATGAGAGATAGGGAGAGAGGTAGGTAGAGATAGTGAGAGATAGAGAACGAGAGACAAGGATATGTGTGTGTGTTCTACTCTTTTCAGTTTATCCCTTTTTTATTAGATTAAACAAGAGGATGTAGAAAAAAGCTGGTTTTAATTACCCTGGGCATATTTCACTGGACCGCTGTTCAGAGAGGTATTAAAATTATCCACAGTTTATTTTTTGAACCTTTAATTAACTAGACAAGTCAGTTAAGAACAAATTCTTATTTACAACGAAGGCCTACAGTAAATAGCCAACAGAGTAAATTGATATGTAAGATATTAAATCAATGATCATTTCATAGTGGGCACATTATGTGTCAAATTGCTGTAGTGCAAGTCTGCTAGCTAGATTAATAAGATTCCATTTTTTATGTGTGGGATAAAGTGTCATTTACACTTTAATGCCGCAAAACCCAGAGCTTTGGCAACGAATCTTCCCTCTTTTTATCCTATACACTTTATCCTTTTGTATTGGATTTTAAATTATCTGAGTATCTCAAGAACGGGGCGGTTATCAGTCCTTTTCGCATGTCGAAAAAAGTGGAGACACAAATTAGTGATTAGCACTTAAAAAGGCTGCGGGTCATATCAAAGTGCTGACAAAGTGAAGTTAGAAAATTCATGTTTATTGAGATCAGAGCGAGAAGCTCAGAATCCTCATTCACTCTCTCTCTCCTGTCCTCAATCTCAAGCTATTTGAGTGCATTGCGCCTTTGGATATTGAAGCACGAATGAGCAATGGATATGCCATTTCCTTGTCACCGAGATGAGATTGAAAACTGCATTCTGACACACGCAGGAAAAATATGACGCACTCTGAAACAAAGCTAGAATGATGTGATTAGAACTAACATTAAATTCAAATGTGATCAGAATTTTGTGGAAAAGAGATCCATTTACTATGATACTGTTCTTGCAGTAAAATGACAATCGCCCTCTAGTGGCCTCATGGGTGGAATGTTGATCATATTTTTCAGAATTTAATAATTAATCCTTTGACTCGTGCGAACACACGGGTGTGATCGTTCTACAGTGGTCCCTGCAACGTACGCTTAAACCAGTGTGATTAGAACACTTATTTAGAACGTCCAGTTACGATTGACGCAACAGTCAGTGTTTGAGCTGGCCAAACTTTTTTCACAGAAAAATATTGCACAAACAGTCTTTACAAGGTTATGTCCTTAATGTAAGCAGTTTAGTTTTGGATGCGATATTCAGACATTTCCAGAAATAGCAACAGCATAGCACAATTCTCATCCAAACCGGAAAATGTAGGTTACATTAGTCGTAGCACTAACTGGGGAAAGAGTGACACAAACGGTCAACTCTCAGCTGACAGAAACCATAATGTGAATTAGCTAATAGCAATTGCTATTTAAAATTCATCACCACAGGTGACCTCACCAGTGATCAAAAAAAATATATTGAAAAATCCAAAGTAATCCGATAATGGGTAGTTTGTGCTCGCCGCCATGTTTGTTTTTTCTCGTCAACCAAAGCTAAGAGGTTACAAGATGAGTTGGGTCTGTTTGTATATGGATGTTGAAGGGGGTGTGTCATCTACCATCATTCACTTTCCTCATTCACTTCCGGATGTTTAATTGAAAGATGAGTGAACCATCCCTTCACCTCGTTTTGTTATAATATCTTTGGACAGACATTTACGTGACATCCGGAATGCATTGTATGATGTCAACATACATGGCGCCACACACAGCTGGCAAATAGCTTCGCATTAGCTCATTACAATCAGTACAATCTTCAAAAAAGTATAATTTGTGTCTATGACAATCTATGCAAGAATCGCAATACATGATTTGTCACCAGTACTTGAAAACGTGAATAAAACAGTAAATACATTATGCTCCATACATACATATGGTGTGTTACAGTAGAAATGACATCACAACATACAGAAACTATGATGATAGCTTAATAAAACACTTACTGTCACAGGAACACACACAAGTTATTATTAGTAGTGTGGGCGCAAACTGTAAAATGTGCCAGGGAGGAAAAAGTTTGTGCTTGGGCTCTTGGCGAAGATAAAGTTTTTCCTGCTCAGTAATGCCTCAAATGTAAATTGTCCGCAACAGTGAAATGGGCTACCTCGATGTGAATTAACGAGGAAGCCGAACACACCTCAATCAAACTGTTGTCAGAAAATCACACTCAAATTGGTAAGTTGAAACATAGTCTATAGATAATTAGCAGGCGGCGTGAATTTGCTTGAGGGCGGCGTGGGTTAACTGTCCAGTTGCGTAACAATCACATTTTGGAACGGTGAGTGCATTCTGCGATCACACACACATAACAAAATAAACTCATGCTGGGACGACCATTAGAAATATTTGGAACTCACACGTGAAAAGGTTAATAAACATTCCTTCAAAGAAACAATTTTGAAGCCAAATCAAAATGGAACACAAAATGTTATCTTCTTATGGCTGTGGGCGCTATTTTCACGTTCGGATGAAAAGCGTGCCCAGAGTAAACTGCCTGCTATTCAGGCCCAGAAGCTAAGATATGCATATTATTAGTAGATTTGGATAGACAAAACACTGAAGTTTCTAAAACTGTTTGAATGATGTCTGTGAGTATAGCAGAACTCATATGGTAGGCAAAAACCTGAGAAAAAATCTAACCAGGAAGTGGGAAATCTGAGGTTTGTAGGTTTTCTATGGTAGAGTAGGTCAGGGTGTGACTGGGCGGTTGTTCTAGTTTATATTTTCTATGTGGGGTTCTAGGTTTATTTTCTATGTTGGTGATTTGTATGATTCCCAATTAGAGGCAGCTGGTTATCGTTGTCTCTAATTGGGGATCATACTTAAGTAGCATTTTTTCCACCTGTGGGTTATGGGATATTGTTTATGTTTAGTTGCCTGTTAGCACTGCATTGTCGTCACGGTTCGTTTATTCTTTATTGTTTTATCTTTGCTAAAGTTTCACTTCTTTAATAAATTATGTGGAACTCAAAGTACGCTGTGCCTTGGTCCGACATTCATTACGAACAACGTGACATGAGGTGTGTACTTTTGTTCAAAGTAGATTTGTTTAAGACTACCAAGAAACAACCTGATTTAGCCCACTGCAGTAAAAGGTTAATGAAATAAGGGAGAAGCACAAGATCTAAGGCGTGAATAGAACCTTGGGGTCCAGAGACAGGCACATTAGCAAGAAAGCTAGCTCCCTTGGGGGAGCTGTAATTGTGCTTATCAACGCCACAGTCATTACAATACAATGGGATAAGTGTGTAATGTTAATGCATCATGAAAAACTAAACCATATTTGGTTAATATGTTGCTGTAGCTGGCAAACAACACACATCCATGTGCATGTACATATTCATACACACGTGAGAAGTTCAATAATCCAGTTGTCTTTAGAAGGTCTAATATATTTTGAGGCTGTGCTCCATGGCTAATTGCTTCTCTTTCCAGGTGTCTGCTACTACATGACCAGGCTACTGTGCTGTTAAACACGCTCGTTAAAACATCATGTAGTATCAAGCCTCTCTCCACCCGGACGTGATCGCCTTCGGCTGCTCATCTCGAGACCTTAGACCTACATACAGTATGCAGAGGCAGGCATGGCTACTGGAGGTGTGCACTCCTCTCACATGGGACACTCATTCATGTTCTATTCGTCTGAGAACAAATTTGTTCGCAGATGCACAACATATCCTGGCCATGGTTACAGTCAAAGCAAACATATTACACATAAGTAAAGACAGTGGTGAGGTATAACACTAGGGATTAAATAATGCAGGGTACTACAGCGCTCCTCTACTGTCCACAATGGATGCAGTACCTCTCCAGTTTCATAGCTACAAATTGATGAAAGCCATTGATTGAAAGACGAGTCAATTTGCCTAGCTAGTGTCTTAGACTGGAACTATACTGCAGCATTAAGGATCTGTATATTGCACCTGCAGCTATCGTCTCTAGACTAGTCTGTGTTGGTGGGTCTAGCTGGTCTCCTTGGAGATCATGTCCATGAACGTCTGCTGGGGTGGGATGACGGTCTGGAGGATGATCCCTGGCCTTTGTCCTGCAGGCTCTCACAGGGGGAGAGAGAGAGGAGGAAAATGGGGTTTCCTCTTGTTTATTAGCCAGAGCAGCCATTTGTCCACATCTTGACGTAATAGTGAGACTACCTCCATGGCGTCACTCCGTGTCTGCTGGAGCTGTGACGATGGATGGTAGTGGTTGAGAACGGAAGCATCGATCATCTATTGGGCCCCATCATCCTCCCACTAGGCCGACACTGGGTGACACCGCAGGGACGCCCCTGCCTTGACCCCGGCGAGCACTTGTTTCCTCTACCGTTGACCTGGCTCTGAGTGGGAGGGTGGAGCATGGAGAGCCAAGCAGCATTGGACTAAGAAATTGATGATCGAGGAAGCACAGGAGAGGAATACTTATTGCTTACAGTACATGCAGGGTCAATTTTGTTACCCTCCACTCACAGACACATTGATAAAAGATCATCTCACTCATTACACATTGTTGATCTTGCATTGATCAACTAACTGTGTGATCCCCAAAAAAGACAAAAGCAGTTTAGATTGAATTGCATATCAACCTTTCATCAAGCAACCAGTAGGGACTTGACTATCCATGTATTTCCATGAACTATTTATGAATCATTTTTATTGGATAACGAGGCTGTTAGCCAACAATAAAGGCAGACAGCTCAAGAAAGTATTATCCCCCACTTTAATCTCCCCTCTGAAGTTCTCTATTGCCTCTGGTGGAAATATGATCCGGAGGGTTGTGCCAGCTGTGGTGATTTACGAGCTGGAGGGAAAGGTAATCATGACCTCTCATTCACACCGTGTCTTTTCTCTCCTTGCTGATTACTCTCTGATGTACAATGCCAGCCATGATGGTCTTATTGTTTTGATTTCTTGCCATTGAGTATCTCCTTTAACCAGGGGTGACCGACCTACCATTGCATTCACCCTTAGAACAACATATTTACTGAGCTGGATATTTTCACTGTTGCCAGCTCATATCATCACAAGCACAGCCTTGTACTGGATGCGGCAACATTATTTTCTGTAATGATGTCAACCATGGCCTATTTCAGAATCCATAAAACTAAGCTTGTCGGCTCCAGTCACTGACTAATGTGGGTCGTAACCTACACTACGTGAGAGTATGGGTGTGTGCATATTGAAGCTCAGAGGAATGTTGGTGTTAAAAAAAAGAAGCTCAGTCCCACTTTAAACAAACAACTACTGTACGTGTTAAGGTTTTGGAGCTGGAGCTGTTATGTCACACTTTATACAGCATGACAAACATACATTATTTTGAAGAATATGTCATGAGTAATGCTCTTTAAAGCATTTATAACTAGTTGTTTGTTTAAAATGCTCCAACTTCTCCAATTATGTACATTAAGGGGAAAGAAAGAGGGAAAGAGGAGGAGGACAAAGAGGAGGATATTCAAGGTGAAAGTGATGGCTGAGCTTGGGGTGAGAGTGGGATCAATGGTGGAGGAGACTACTGAGGGTCAGTGGGCAGCTAGATCACAACAGAACAGCCAGCAGCCCTGATGAGGTATTGAGGGCCTGCCAGCTCACTGAAAAGGTCTAGCAAGGCCTCACTGCACGTGGATCAAACCGTCATCAAATGGGGATTAGGACCAAAGCTCAGGTGGTGATGGCCACACACCTTAATTCACACAGAGGGATATATGATTGTAGACCTTCTGATGGACAGAGAGATCAACTAATCCAAAAGGTATACCATATCCTGAATATCTGTGAGTAAGCCTGTTTGAAAAGAAAACAATTTACATGTGGTATAATTTCATTATACATGTGTTATGTAATGTATTTCCATTATGCAATTAAAGGCCACCACTCTAAACAATGATGAGGCAAACATACATTTCACTGAACTAACAATGATATGGAAACTTATCATGGCTCGATCATACAGTCCCTACCCTATCTGCATTGGTATTTCCAGCAAATTAACCCCACACACATCATTACTTGTCACACCCTGATCCGTTTCACCTGTCCTTGTGCTTGTGTCCACCCCCCTCCAGGTGTTGCCTATCTTCCCCATTATCCCCTGTATATTTATGCCTGTGTTTTCTGTCTGTTGCCAGTTCGTCTTGTTTGTTCAAGCCTACCAGTGTTTTGTCTCAGCTCCGGTTTTTCCCTTGTCTCTTTTTCTCATCCTCCTGGTTTTTTACCTTTGCCTGTGCCCGCCCGCCTGACCACTGTCTGTCTCTGACCCAGAGCCTGCCTGCCATCCTTGGCCTCTGTTCTGGATTATTGACCCCTGCCTATCTTGACCTGTCGTTTGCCTGCCCCTGTGGTTACAATAAACACTTCACACAGTCTGCACTTGGGTCTTTCCTTGATTCCTGATAATTACTAGTTAATGACCTCATGCTTATGCATGTATAGCTTTTATAGGGCAGCAGGTAGCCTAGCGGTTAGTGCATAGGGCCAGAAACCGAAAGGTTGCTAGTTCAAATACCTGAGCTGACAAAGTAAAAATCTGTTGATGTGCCCTTGAGCAAGGCACTTAACCCTAATTTGCTCCAGGGGTGCCATACTACTATGGCTGTAAAACATCATGTTTCGATGCACCTATCAAGTGTGTCACAAAACATTTCCTTTTTTTTATGTATCAAATTGTGTATGAGCTCATGCTTGCAAGCCATTGAGTTTGCTTTACACATTAATTTCATGCCTATTGCGGATGGGAAATGTCACCCTTTCTGCATGAGTTCTGCCCACATCTGAAGTTCATCAACCCGATTAGGCTACTGACTGGAGCATATACATTTTCTCTATAACAGTTGCAAAAGAGGATTACACTTGACTAAAACAATGAGAAAACAAACCCCAGCCAAGTACAACAGTACAGTATTGGCTGCAGCCGCAATGCTGTAGATTTGTTGTTCACACAGCCTATTTTTATCTTAATGCTGACAGCAACCACGCCACTGTTCACACAACGGTGATTGAGATAATTGGGTGCCATTTATCCACGGTCTCGCTCAAAGCCTTAGACGTTTTCCCCCATGATGCCTTGTGGTGCAACGATGGTAGCAACGGTATGCATTCTATCCCTTTTCTCCCCTTGTAATTCCCCTTTTATAATCTATATAGTGCCCCAGCATGGGGAACCTGTTTACAGGAGTTGAATCAGAGGGCGATATTTACTCACCCTGAAAGCAGGGAAGAGACTGCAATGAGTGAGTGTGCCTATTTCAGGTTTATTACCATGCGGGGTAGTTCAGACAAGTTATTTAACATGTGCCAAGTCTTCAGCTTTGATGGAAAGAAGGGAAGGCTGGGAGTTAAAGTAGAAACTCCCTTGAGCTATCGCTGTGTGTGTATTGTGTTTGACAGGCCATGATGGACGGCAAAAAGGCTAACTCTACAAAGGATTCACCTTACCAACCTAGCTGTTCTAAATTATTCCCTGCATGGGTAATTCACAATAATACACCTACATTGTAATAAAACCACGCTAAACCAACAGCAAGTCTCAGTTTGTATTCCATTGTGTGACTACAGCTGAAGTTCATCCAGGTAGCGCATGGAGAGAGTTGCTTGCTGGATGCCAGACTCTATTGATCAAAGCAGGCAGTAACAGTGACGCTAATCCACTACAACCTGACCTGCCTCACAAAAGCGCAAGACTAGGCCCTGTTAGGTCCCTACCAACCCACTAACTCCAACTTCACAGCTGCCTCGAATGTTAACAGACACAATAGGACTGCACAGCCCTCACTTACCACAATGTGGGATAGTCAAGGGCATGAATCATTGCTGAGCTGGGCTGGGGAGGCGTGGTCTTGACTGGGGAGGGAATGAAGAGAGAGAGCAGATCCGTATGCCTCAGGATGTCTATTCCACCATAATGGGCTACTCTGTTCTAATTCTCACCCTACTGACAGAGAGCCCGCTCTGGGCAGGCACAGAACACCAGAGAGCCTGGAGTAGCCAGGTACAAATGCATTTTTGTTAGCACCAGCCGTGTCCACCTAATCCCACCCATGGGCTATGAGTTGGAACTCACATACACAAGCATACACACACACACTGCTAGGAAGGTGTCAACATGCTTTTTTTGAGCTACAGCAGTACATAAAATATAACCTAGACTGAAACACACACACACACACACACACACACACACACACACACACACACACACACACACAGGCTCTCCCATGACAATGATTCAGCCTTCATCCTGCGCAGTCCCTCCCCAAGGAGGCACAAACTCTAACACCAGGCAGCAAAGTGGTCTTCAGCTATTGACTGGTCAATAAAGTCATTTTGGCTTTTTATGAGGTTTAAAATGAAGATTGCAAAAATGTATCTCGTGTCTATGAGTCTACAGGGCCTGAATATTATTCAGAGCCTTTCATATTCAGCTCAGCAATAGTCATCCTCAATGCTAAATACAAACCTATCCATATTGGCACCAGAACAGGCAACCACAGGTGCTGGCTGACCTAGAGGCAAGGATGTCACAATGGAGACGAAAATGCTAATTGGTGCACATTAGAGACACGTCATATTTCAAAAAGACTATCAGAATTGTGTCAGATATGACCTTCAAATCAAATGACGCCCTAATCGCTGACGCATGAAGATTAGTGACTTAGCTGTCTTTTAATTACATTGTAGCCTAGATAGAAGTGCACTCACTACATTTCGTACATGAGAGTGTGTAGGCTAGGTGCTGAGTGGTTTTTTGTCTGTGTGTGAGGCCGTCTCTGAGATTAAGTGTGTGGGTGTGAAGTGCGAGAGATATAAAGTAGAGCACCTTGTAATGCTCCATATGAACGTTATCGAGGCACACACATCGCCTGAGTCACAGTTATCTATTATCTATCGTTTGTTTGTGCTTCAGATAACTAATATATTCATGACTATTCATTTGATCATGATGCAGCGTAAAATACATAATGCCCTCTGGCTCTCAAAACGGTAAAGTTTCAAGGATACCGTTTCGGGAGCTGTCTATTGCACTGAAAGTCTCATACAGCCAATTCGTCAGTGAATTCAATGCTAACGTGGGAGAGCTGTCCATGGTGCTGAAAAGTCTCACCCAGCCACATCTGCCTGCGAAAACAATGCTAGTTCTGATTTCAGTGCAGCCTACCTTACCAACCACACTCCTCGCTGTTTCTTTCGCCCCTATATAGCTAGTCACTGCAAGCACAGAAGCAAATGAAACATACCTAAAATGTGTACTCATTCAAACAGAGTTAACGCATTCCAATGCGGTCAGGATTGCAGGCAGCTCTGGCAACCACAAAGCACACCATTTCACACCAAATTACACCAATTAGGCCTAAACATGTTTTAGTGTTTCACTAATTTCTGTACATCATTGAGACACTGCATAAAATACTTTGCTTTGATAACGTAAATATGCTTACAAAACAAATTCATATATTCGTGCATTATTAGCTAGAATGGAAAACATACTCATTCGTGCACAAATAGACTATATTTAATCAAACGGACGTCAGATATTAGAATGCATGTTGGCACAAGGATGGCGGTGCAGGCTATCGTCAGTAGTGCATGCCGGTAATTCTTCAACTAATAAAAATGCAGCAATGTTCAGGGCTGTTCTCCTGCGAAATTGCATTCCAAGTCCCAGAAACCGCCGTTTCATTTTCGAACACGTTTACATGATTAATGCGTTATCAATTAGCTTACCTTTTTGGTTTGAGCCCTCTCTCCAGTCCCTCAAAGTCGAAAGATCCCGCTCTCGAACGCACGGTGCCTGGCGATTAGCGTCCAACTTTGCACTTCTGTCCCCACACGGATGGATCCGATTCCTGCCCAGGGTGAAATAGGGTGAAACGGCGTAGGGTTGCTCTATAGCAACGCCAGTCGGGCAGCGCAGGGAAATGTCTGAGCGCGAAAAGACGCACACCCAGACAGGAGACAGGCTTCAGGTACCACCGGCCACAGGTATAGCAAACACACACTGGAAAACGCACAGGAATAACAAAGATATAATAGTGGAAAGTTACTACTATAAGGGGGTTTTAGTAAATCAAGCTACAACTATAAGGGGGTTTTAGTCAATCGATTCGGTTTCATCTGTGCTGGGTAGCAATGCCTCTTCACACCTCGGTTGCAGTGCAAAATGTCCTTGACTAACATGCTGATCACATTTATCCAATGGTTCCTGGCACAGCGTTCTTTGAAACGTTGTGCTGTCCGTTCCCCAAAATATCAAAGAAAGCGTACAAGTGTTAGAAACACACTGCAGTGTATTGAAACGGACGGTACCGTTATCCAAAAACAATCACGCATGCATTTTGGAGAAAAATTATGCAGTAACCTTTATGAACTTTGTCCAAAATACAAGGTGCAGGCGTGTCCAGCGTTTCTCCAAAATCCAGAGCTGGGTTCCTACAACCTCCCACAAAGCCACCACTTTAAAAAAAAATACATCCAGTGAAAATAAAACCTATCAAGCGAAGGAATATCCTATATCAATGAATTACATCGCTGTCACCTGATATACGTCCCAATGAGGTTATTGGGCGAATGACAAATGACCGGAATGATTTACACAGCAATTCTGTGGATCACCCATAGGTGAGCGAGCGGGTGGGGTGAGATGCAATCTCAGCTCCGGACTTGCAGCGGCACGCCCAGTCTGATGTCTTTCCTCCTCATTTCCACCGGCGAGTACTTTCCGCGTCTCTCCATAGGCCTACTTGCTGACCAAGTAAGTAGCTTGCAGAGAGAAACCTATCTAATCCACCTCTATGTCTTCAAGTCAAACCGTGAATTTAGTTAATTTGAGCTGGTGTGGAGGTGTTGCATTGTGCCTCGTTGGGAATACCATGTAGGCTAATAGGTTTCACTAAAACATGAGATGCAGAGAGGGAGGGGAACAGAAGTGTGCACGGGAGGGAGGGAGCGATGCACTCACTGGTGGCAATGCACTTGTGAATTTAAATGAGATATGCGCTTGTGAATTGAAATGTATTGAATTCAGCATTTTAATGTGTAGCCTAATAATAATAATTTCAGTCCCTCATGATTTTAAATCCTAATGTTTCATTGGTCCTTGTAGGCCTACATGGACCTCCCATAGATTTGATGCTGATTATTATGCCCAGGCAGTCATCACATATCTCGAATTGCCATTAATACCATTCAATTAAGTTTTCTATTCAATTATTGCATTATTATTTTTATAGGCAAAGGGTACCATGTCTCACCCGAGGAGAGTTAGGCGCAGAAGGCTATATTATTTCCAAGGTGCAAGATTTAGTGAATAAAGTTGCAGAAAGTAGCTTAAATCATGGACTAATGCATTCAAGTTCCCAAGACCAAATAAATATACAGTACCAGTCAAAGTTTGGACACACCTACTTATTCAAGTGTTTTTCTTTCTTTTTTATTTTTTTCTACACTGTAGAATAGTGAAGACATCAGAACTATGAAATAACACATATGGAATCATGTAGTAACCAAAAAGTGTTAAACAAATCTAATTATATTTTATATTCTTCAAAGTAGCCACCCTTGCCTTTACCTTTACACACTCATGGCATTCTCTCATCCAGCTTTACATGCAGAAATCATCCGTTCACCTACTCTGCGTCTCACAAAGACATGGTGGATGGAACCAAAAACCTCATTTGGATTCATCAAATCAAAGGACATATTTCCACTGGTCTAATGTCCATTGCTCGCATTTCTTGGCCCAAGCAAGTCTCTTCTTTTTGTTGGTGTCCTTTAGTCGTGGTTTCTTTGCAGCAATTCAACTATGAAGGCCTGATTCACACAGTCTCCTTGAACAGTTGATGTTGAGATGTGTCTGTTACCTGAACTCTGAAGCATTTCTTTGGGCTGCAATTTCTAAGGCTGGTAAATCTAATGAACTTATCCTCTGCAGCAGAGGTAACTCTGGGTCTTCCTTTCCTGTGACGGTACTCATGAGAGACAGTTTCATCATAGCGCTTGATGGTTTTTGCGACTGCACTTGAAGAACTTTCACATTTGAAGAACTTTTCTTCACATTTTCCGAATTGACTGACCATGTCTTAAAGTAATGATGGACTGTCGTTTCTCTTTGCTTATTTAAGCTGTTCTTGCCATAATATGGACTCAGCCCTATTTGGTACAGGACAATCTTCTGTATACCACCCAAACTTTGTCAAGACACAACTGATTGGCTCAAACACATTAAGAATAAAATAAATTACAAAAATGTACTTTTAACAAGGCACACCTGTTGATTGAAATGCATTCCAGGTGACTACCTCATGAAGCTAGTTGAGAGAATGCCAAGAGTGTGCAAAGCTGTCATCAAGGCAACGGGTGGCTACATTGAAGAACCTCAAATATATTTAGATTTGTTAAACTGATTCCATGTGTTATTTCAAAGTTTTGATGTCTTCACTATTATTCTACAATGTAGAAAACAGTAAAAATAAAGAAAACCCTTGAATGAGTAGGTGATTCTAAACATCTTACTGTATATATACATATTTTTTTTTACAAGAAAATACATTTCGGCCCAGTGTCACTTTGCACTTAGCTAGTAGCAACAAAAAAAATGTCTTAAGTCATCTGAAACTTGACGTAACATAGACTACCAGACACATGTTTCTCATCAGAAGAAAAAATCCAATTGACTTAAAGGCCCAGTGCAGTCAAAAACGTGATTAACCTTTGTTTTATATATATTTCCACACTATGTGGTTGGAATAATACTGAAAATTATGATAATGCCTTTTTATAGTAAGAGTTATTTGAACGGACTGCCTGAAATTTCACAGTTTTGGTGGGATGGATTTTTGGCCTGCCTGGTGACATCACCAGGCAGTAAATTAGTTAATAGACCAATAATAAAGAGTTCCAAACCTCTATGCCAATAACAAATAGCTAGTTTGAAGTTTTCCCCTCTCAACCCAGTCCGAGCAACATTCTTGCTTGAGGAATTGCTCTTTGCTAAGAAGCTTTTTTATTTAAAAAAATCACTATAAGGTACTTGATTGTGACCCAGAAATAATTTGATAGTCAGATAAAAACAGCTGCATTGGACTTCTAAATAGCCTCTGTGTCAGGAAGACCTCGCTAGTGGAATATGCTATCCCCACATATAAACAGCAGGCTTCAGATACGAATGTTATCCCCACATTTCTCTTGCATTACCATGTTGGCACAAATCCACTGAATACATGAATTTGTGCATAACAAATGGTTTGTCCCGAAAATCAGTCTTCTCACGTCAGAACGGACTAATATGTCCACTATATTACAGACTAATATGACCCCTCTATGGAAAGATGAGACTCTCACAAACACAAAGATATTCTCCGTTTTGCTTTCCAAGCCCTTTGGGACTTGTCTGAAGTCGGTACCGCCGATGTACCAACTTCTGTCTGTAGTGTCCGAACCGCTTGGACTGCAAATGAATATGATCCAACTATGTAAAGGGGACACTCTAACAAATACGATGGTATCACAGGACTCATTTGATAGTAACCCAGTATTGGTTTAAAAAATAATTGGAAGTATGTAAGTAGTTTGTGCCAAAAGCAAAGGGGTTAAATATGTGTCCATAAAACTTAAAACTTCCTGAGCTTTCATATACAGTATCTCCTAGATATAGGACAGACATTTCAAAACCTTATTCCTTATGATACATTTTTTGACTGTCTGTTTTGCCATTTATGAATGTGTTATTCAATGTGTTTCTATGGGCTATAGTAGTAAAGTTCAAATTCAATATTTGATCAAAAACATTTACGTAGCAACACCATAACCACTTCCTCAAAATAGTAAATAGCTTAATAGTCCTAAATAATGTAAGATAAATCAAGAAATCTGTAATTAATTAAGACGTTTTTGCGGAGGAAGTCAGTCGCACAATTTTACATCTAACTAAGGTTTTGGGTGCAATATTTCTCAAGTAAAAAAATGTGATTGAAAAACTAGTCAGTGCACTGCATACAGTCTATCAATTCGGGAAAGTCTGGTTGCATGCACAGGACTGATTTATGAGAACATAACATGTCTACAACTTCATCATCTACAAACTGTCAAACTATTGTAAAATAAAGCACAAGCTACATGCTGTTTATCAGTGTCGAAAGTGTTATCTGGCTCAGTGTTAACTCTGTGTTTGTCAATAAAGCTAGAAAGTAGTAGCTAGCAGGCACATTGAGCAGCCAGGGCACAAAAAGCTTATCAAGTCACTGGCGAGTGGCGACGTGTGTGCTTCTGTGCCGTTTAGTTTTTGTTATAACTTTCTCACTATCTGTTACCAGAGTGCGTCTGTCTGGCAGTGTTTCATATGGAATCATGTTCTCACTATCTGTTACCAGAGTGCGTCTGTCTGGCAGTGTTTCATAGGGAATCATGTTCTCACTATCTGTTACCAGAGTGCATCTGTCTGGCAGTGTTTCATATAGAATCATGTTCTCACTATCTGTTACCAGAGTGCGTCTGTCTGGCAGTGTTTCATATGGAATCATGTTCTCACTATCTGTTACCAGAGTGTGTCTGTCTGGCAGTGTTTCATAGGAATCATGTTCTCACTATCTGTTACCAGAGTGCATCTGTCTGGCAGTGTTTCATATAGAATCATGTTCTCACTATCTGTTACCAGAGTGCGTCTGTCTGGCAGTGTTTCATAGGGAATAATGTTCTCACTATCTGTTACCAGAGTGTGTCTGTCTGGCAGTGTTTCATAGGAATCATGTTCTCACTATCTGTTACCAGAGCGTGTCTGTCTGGCAGTGTTTCATATGGAATCATGTGCTCACTATCTGTTACCAGAGCGTGTCTGTCTGGCAGTGTTTCATAGGGAATCATGTTTTCACTATCTGTTTCCAGAGCGCGTCTGTCTGGCAGTGTTTCATAGGGAATCATGTTCTCACTATCTGTTACCAGAGTGTATCTGTCTGGCAGTGTTTCATAGGGAATCATGTTCTCACTATCTGTTACCAGAGGGCATCTGTCTGGCAGTGTTTCATAGGGAATTATGTTCTCACTATCTGTTACCAGAGGGCATCTGTCTGGCAGTGTTTCATAGGGAATTATGTTACAAAACAGGTCTTGAGAGGACACAAGATGCCCGTGAATGGGTTTGAAACATTGATAAGTTGCAGTTGGGATACAAGTGCGCTCTGATCGTCTCAATTCAAATTTTGCCCCCAAAAGTGTCAGACTCGAGTGATTGACAATATTAAACACATCAGCTAGTGGCCACTCCATAAAGGCCTTAGGGCCAAGAGTTATTTCAACATAACATTGTCCGACATGTTGTCTTATGTAAACATGTCTGAGGTACTGCGTAATGGGCAGGTCTGTTTCCATAGAGATCCTATTAATTTACTTCTAAATGATATCTAAACCGGCTGGCTAGCTAGCTAATTAACTAACAAAGATAACTGCATATAAATTCTTCAAATTCATTGTTTTTCAGTTTTGGGAGTAGTGAACTAACTAGTTACATGTAGTTCAACTGGTCATTTAATTACATTTTGCAGTAGCTTGGTGTTTGAAGTAAATTCAAATCATGGTAGTGTTTTCATTAGTTAATTACTTGTTTTGCCATGTAGTGCAGTGATGCATCTAAAAATAAAGTAAAATATGGGTGAAGTAGGCACTCATTTCCTATCTTTTTTGGCATTGGACCTGCTTAATTCTCACTTCATGTGTTTAATAGGCTAAATCCCACATTCTGTTAACATCTGACTGCAGGGTAATCTATTCTTGCAATTTGGAGTCTGACATTTCAGATAAAGATATTTTAGTAGTTAGTAATTAACCATTTTTTCCCAAATACTTTAGTTGAAGCTGCAAAATGTAACTTTTTGGTCAACATGACAAAATTCACATAGGAATGTGAGTTATAGATCTGTCTGTCACGTTCGTTGTATGGATGAGACCAAGGCGCAGCGTGAGATGAATACATCTTCTCATTAAATGAAACGAAGAACACTTAAACAAACGTGAAGCTATATATGAAAAATGCAGACACAGGCAACTAACATAGACAATCACCCACGAAATACTCAAAGAATATGGCTGCCTAAATATGGTTCCCAATCAGAGACAACGATAAACAGCTGCCTCTAATTGAGAACCAATCTAGGCAACCATAGACCTATAACTACCTAGACTAGTCAAAACCCCATTGACATACAAACACCCCTAGACAAGAAAAACTAAACAAACCACCCCTTGTCACACCCTGACCTAACCAAAATAATAAAGAAAACAAAGAATACTAAGGTCAGGGCGTGACACTGTCATTCTAAAAGCAAGTCTAAGAAGTGGTATACCTGTTATTGCGGTATACCACGTGCTCTAAACTAGACTTGCTTGTTTTGTCACAAACTGAAATTAGGCCAACTAAATTTCTTAGAATTTTACCAACGAGGAAATGGCAGAGCAATTTCCCGTGGGCTGAAGGAAGAGTGGACCAAGGTGCAGCGTTTAAAGTGTTCATAATTTCATCCCCCCCAAAAATTGAACAAAAACAACAAACAAGAGAACGAAAGCGAAACAGTTCTGTCTGGTGCAGACACAAAACAGAAAACAACTACCCACAAAACACAGGTGGGAAAAGGCTACCTAAGTATGGTTCTCAATCAGAGACAACGATAGACAGCTGCCTCTGAGAACCACACCCATCCAAACACACAGAAATAGAAAACATAGAACACAAAACAAAACTCACGCCCTGACCAAACCAAAATAGAGACATAAAAAGGATCTTTATGGTCAGGGTGTGACAGTGCATCTTTCAGAAAATTCTATATTTCTTAAAGGAGTCTTTAGTGTAGCTTAACTTCTTCCAGTGTGAAGTAATTGGTAGCTTGGTAAAATATATTTTCAGAGTCGCTTCCCCAACACTGATTATTTTACACAATATCTGGCAATCATTGGTTAACCATCTCCCTGACCAAAATGTCTGACCTTTTATCCCATCATAAGAAGATTTATGACCAAACTAGTGTTCTACTTCCTAATTCTATGTCTGTCTCACTGTCTGGAAGTTCTGGCTGCTACGATTGGATAGAGTGAGCTCAGTTAATAGAGAGCAATCAGCACAGCTGCTTCTCTCGTGTTAGTGGGCACTGGGCAAGTGGCCATGATTGTAATCCAAACCCAACTCTCCAGTAGGCTAAGTCGTTACGAACTCACTTACAAAACACAGTTTTGGACGAGACTGACTTTATGACAAAAATGATCCTATTTACACTTTGTGGCACATTTTCACACTAAAATTCATGTTTCTGACTCATATCGATGCCACATATCTGTAGGCCGTTTAAAATTGCGCAAGTTGATTCTAAGGTAGCCTAGACAGTGATACACTATGTACTGGGCACAGATGTAAATTCAACATCTATTCCATGTTGGTTCAAAGTAAATTAATTAAAATGACGTGGAAACAACTAGTGTGTACCCAGTGGTTATCGGCTGCCAAGGCAAGTTCTAAGGGGAAGGTGACCTTTAAAATCAGATTTTAAACATAACCTTAACCACACAGCTAGACATATGCGTAACCCTAACCTTAAATGAATACCAACCAAAGAGCACATTTTCGTTTGCATACATACATTTTCATGAATTTGGACTTTGTGGCTGTGGTATCTCGTGACAATTGAGCTCCCTCGCAGCAAGACACCCCGGCACCCTGGAGAAAAAGGAAGTGAAAAAGTGAAAATATATTTTTTTTTTACTAAGAAATCAACTCAAATTATTCAAAGGTAAGGAAGATATCGACAATAACGTTACTGTAATGATCTACAGGGGATATGGCAGAGACTGACATATTAGTAGCTATGTTGCCAAATTGCGGCAAACGGCATTTGCAAAATCAATGTGACATGTAGGCTAATCAACTAGGTCTACGGTAGCCTAGGCAGCCAATAGTGGGCACTAGATCTGCACTGTTGTCTAGGTTTGATGTCATTTCCCGGTAATACACTCATGTCCCCCGTGCACTGGCTCGTACAAACTGTAACTACATTCAGGCTGCAAAGCACATTTTCCCTCCTTAGCCACCTTTAAATGGCGAGCTGCCGAAAATAAAAACAGGAAAATCCGAAGACGGTGGTGGAAATCTTTAATTTATTAAGACAGTACACATTTTTCCCCTTTTCTCGCCTACTAAAGCTAGTTATGAAGGAAAATTATGCCTTTTCAGCCTGAGTGGAGGATGCTTAATTTACCAGCCGGTCCACGGGGGACACGTGTGTATTACCAGGAATCAGTGTTGCCAAGTAAGGACAGTAGCTATTGGCTGTCCTAAAAGTCGCTAAATGACGTCATCGCCTAATTTGCATAATCGACCATGTCCATGTAATTATGATGGACGTTGTAGGAGAGAGGAATAACGTTGTGGGAGAGACAAAAAGTGTGTAAAAAACACCGTAAATATGTTTAGAACTACAAATTAACTTCTGTCGATTCTTGGTTTTTTTAATGTCACAATTCCAACCCTCCTCCTTTATCCGAGCTTGGGACCGGCAAAAGTGACCCAAAAGAGACACTCTGGCAGAGTTACTTCATATTTTATATTTTTACATTTACATCCCGCCCTGAATGTAAACCAGGGCAGGATCAGCCAGCGGCGGCTTCCTGCATGCGCGATTCATTTTGCAGTCTGGACGCGGAGGGGTGAACATCTACTGCTCTGACTGCAGCTGGGAGGGACTGCTGTGCGAGGACTGGGCTGCCTGTGAGTGCTTTGGGACGGGGGTGGGGCCCACGGCAGCACCCGTGGCTCGTTGAGAAGAGTAAGAACACGTGCTTTCACGTCAGAGTCTCCAAGTCAACAATAACACCAGAAAAAGTTGCTAGTCGCTTTTTTGAAAATGTGTCGCTAGAGGGGTCTGAATACTCGCTAAATATAGCGACAAAGTCGGCAACACTGCCAGGAATGCACATCAATCCTAGATGATAGTGTCACGATCGTCATAATAAGCGGACCAAGGCGCAGCGGGATATGAAGACATCTTATTTTGTAAAAGATGACGAAACGAACACTTTTACAAAACAAAACAACAAACGACCGTGAAGCTACAAACGTAAGTGCATACACAAGCTACAAACGTTCAACATAGACAATTACCCACAATCAGCTAAAGCCTATGGCTGCCTTAAATATGGCTCCCAATCAGAGACAACAATAACCAGCTGTCTCTGATTGAGAACCAATTCAGGCAACCATAGACTTTCCTAGACACCTACACTGAACACTAACCCATCTACTCTACTTAACCCCCTAAACCATACAACCACCCTAGACAATACAAAAAACACATACCTTCCCCATGTCACACCCTGACCTAACTAAAATAATAAATGAAACAAAGAATACTAAGGCCAGGGCGTGACAGATAGTGAAAATCGAACCCTCTAGCGCCCACTATCGGCTGTCTAGGCTAGGCCTACAGTGTAGACATTAGCAGCAATAACAATTTCAAAACTATGAACAACATGTTTTTAGTGTGGAGGGTAAAGTAGCCTTCATATCCCGCTGCGCCTTGGTCCGCCTAGGGCCTACATTTCAATAGTGGACGTCTAACTGTCTTTAGCAATGTGAGAGAGTTTGTAGGCCTATGTAGGGGAAATCACACTCTAGCACAAGGCCTATCTCATCTGTAGGCTAAATGCCCCATGCATATTGTAGTCTGCTGTGTTTAGTGCCTTACTGCTCCATGTAGGAATGTACAGTAGAGTGAGAATATGTTCTAAACAAATATTTCCTATCATGTAGACCCACAGTACTACTGGTTAACCAATGTTAAATCCCATGACTTTGTGTGTTTAATTATACACTATTTGCATCTCCCAGTTGAGACCCCATTAGCTAGCCCTCCATTGGCTCAATATACTATAAGGAACTTGTATGCCTGTGAATTGAAACACTACTCACGTTCCAGTTCTCGTGATTTATAAGGCTGGCTGATAGCAGAATGTCACCTCACTTAGGAACACATCAACACTGAAATATGGTTTTACACAATTATGAAGAATGAACTACAGTGAAAAGCACAGTTGTAACCTCATCCATTTTATATTAAACTTTTCTCTTGATTCCTCGTCCTGAAATTAAGAACCCAGACACACTTCACGTTTCAAAACCACTGCTTAAAAGAAGTGCTAAGGAGCAGGGCGATAAAGAAAGTATTACAGTAAAGATGATGGCTAATTATGCAGTCCGCAGATACGGTTCACTAATCTCCTCTCTCTTTCTTTGACTGCCAGGGTGTACGGACTGTATCAGCACATGAATGGGAGCAGAATCGCCTGGGAAATTGCATGTGTCTGAATGACTGGAGCGCTCAGTGTTCACTTTCTAAGTGAAATCTGACACTAGAGAGTGTTAGGGTGAGTAACAGAGACGAAACTGAACTGCTGACAAGGTTGAATGTGTCAACTCCCCAATA
This sequence comes from Salvelinus fontinalis, assembly GCF_029448725.1. Taxonomy (NCBI): domain Eukaryota; kingdom Metazoa; phylum Chordata; class Actinopteri; order Salmoniformes; family Salmonidae; genus Salvelinus; species Salvelinus fontinalis. Next base: position 44,588,656 of record NC_074697.1, on the reverse strand, counting down.
TTTACACCCAGCCACATTGAAACAAAGCTGACTTGGTATCTTGACTCGGCATTCTGACTAGCCTGATACTTTCTGTGTTTAATATATATTTGGAAACCCAAACGCCCACATGCCTGAGTGGGATTTCTCTCTATAGCCACAGCAAAATTGAGTCCGTCTTTTAAAGAACCCACACTCTCATGAGGCGAGATGAGGGTGTACAAAATAAGAGTGAAAGTGAGGGGGACCATGGCTCACTTTGCTGTGACCTCGGCAGAGTTAATAAGGATCGGTGTCCCGCTAGCGGGACAACTTCCAGTGAAACTGGAGGGCGTGCAAATCAAATAAATTCTAATAAATATTATGGATTTTAAACATTTAGGTACATATAAGTGTCTATCGGCTGAAAGCTTAAATTCTTGTTAATCTAACTCTACTGTCCGATTTACAGTAGCTATTACAGAGAAATATTTTTCCCCCGGCACAGGTTTCATGTAAAGATTAAATATTCACTTACTTTTTGAAAATCTTCCTCTGATTTGTCATCCAAAGGGTCCCAGCTATAACATGTAGTATCATTTTGTTAGATAAAATCCTTCTTTATATCTCAAATAGTCAGTTTAGTTGGCGCCATCGATTTGAGTAATCCACTCGATCAACTTGCAGAAAAAGGAATCATAAAATCTACCCCTAAACTTTGTTTCAACAAGTCAAAATACGTTTCTATTTACTCCTCAGATACTCTAAAATGTAATCCAATAATATTTATTTCGGAAAGAAGTATGTTCAATTGGAAACAAGTTCTTCATGGCGTGCGCAAACACGGATTTCAGGCGTTCAATGGAGGTTAGCAGAAAGCTGATGCCGTCTTGGATGGTTACTCCTACCATGCCATATCCATGCAACTCTGTCATGCCACAGTGGGTGGATGAGTTTGGCCTAGTTCTATAGTGCCAGTGGAGGATGTTTGGTTGGCGAGGCCAAGTTGCAAAGTAATGCAGGAGCAATGGGAAATCTTATAGCTCTGTTGTCCTTTGTATATTAAGTTAAATACTTGGTTCTTGTTTCCCAAGAAATTTGACCTTTAACCTGTCAACCCTTACTATGCATTGAATGATGTTAGTGGAGGCAAATACTATTTATTCAGAGTTATACTCTTTTTTGGGAGATTCCAAATTAAATAATTTATGGAGCATATACATTGTAACAAGGCATTGTAACAACACTCTTGGGTAATTTAACTTACAGTTAAACACAGGATTCTTTTATTTTGCCTCAGCACAAATATCCGATACTGGTGCAGGATTTTTCTAGTCTCACTGGAGTTTAATTGCATATATTTCTGCCAAGATCCCCAACTAAATGTGAATTATTAGCATAATATAGAATCATGTCCTTTGCTACCAGTTTTTGTGAAAGTCTCATACATTACAATGATGCACCTGAACTATTTAGTATGCCAAGGTACTGAGTCAAAGTCAGCCCTATCTACAGCAGTGGAGGCTCCTCAGAGGAGGAAGGGGAGGACCATCCTCCTCAGTGAATTTTATGAAAATAAAAATATTGAAACATTAAAAAAAGTAGTTTTTTTTAGATAAAACTATACTAAATATATTTACTTCACCAAATAATGGATTAAAACAAAGTTTTGCCACGAAAGTCTACAGTAGCCTCAACAGCACTCTGTAGGGTGGCACCATGGTGTAGCCGGAAGACAGCTAGTTTCCGTCTTCCTCTGGGTACATTGACTTCATTACATGGTTCTCCTTCCATAGACTTACACAGGTTGGAGGAAGTTGTTATAATTACTATCAGAGCTCCTGCAGCATGAACTGACATGTCTATATTCGAGACGGCCTACAGGGAGGAGGTGAGGGCCCTCGGAGTGTGGTGTCAGGAAAATAACCTCACACTCAACGTCAACAAAACAAAGAAGATGATTGTGGACTTCAGGAAACAGCAGAGGGAGCACCCCCCTATCCACATCGACGGGTCAGTAGTGGAGAAGGTGGAAAGTTTTAAGTTCCTCGGTGTACACATCACGGACAAACTGAATTGGTCCACCACCCACACAGACAGCGTTGTGAAGAAGGCGCAGCAGCGCCTCTTCAACCTCAGGAGGCTGAAGAAATTCGGCTTGCACCAAAAGCACTCACAAACTTCTACAGATGCACAATCGAGAGCATCCTGTCGGGCTGTATCACCGCCTGGTACGGCAACTGCTCCGCCCACAACCGTAAGGCTCTCCAGAGGGTAGTGAGGTCTGCACATCGCATCACCGGGGGCAAATTACCTGCCCTCCAGGACACCTACACCACCCGATGTCACATGAAGGCCATAAAGATCATCAAGGACAACAACCAACCAAGCCACTGCCTGTTCACCCCGCTATCATCCAGAAGGCGAGGTCAGTACAGGTGCATCAAAGCAGGGACCGAGAGACTGAAAAACAGCTTCTATCTCAAGGCCATCAGACTGTTAAACAGCCACCACTAACATTTAGCGGCCGCTGCCAACATACTGACTCAACTCCAGCCACTTTAATAATGGGAATTGATGGAAATTATGTAAAAATGTACCACTAGCCACTTTAAACAATGCCACTTAATATAATGTTTACATACCCTACATTACTCATCTTATATGTATATGTATATACTGTACTCTATACCATCTACTGCATCTTGCCTATGCCGTTCTGTACCATCACTCATTCATATATCTTTATGTACATATTCTTTATCCCTTTACACTTGTGTGTATAAGGTAGTAGTTGTGGAATTGTTAGGTTAGATTACTTGTTGGTTATTACTGCATTGTCGGAACTAGAAGCACAAGCATTTCGCTACACTCGCATTAACATCTGCTAACCATGTGTATGTGACAAATAAAATTTGATTTGATTTGGTATGGCAACTGCTCGGCCTCCGACCGCAAGGCACTACAGAGGGTAGTGCGAACGGCCCAGTACATTACTGGAGCAAGCTTCCTGCCATCCAGGACTTCTATACCAGGCGGTGTCAGAGGAAGGCCCTAAAAATTGTCAAAGACTCCAGCCACCCTAGTCATAGACTGTTCTCTCTACTACCACACGGCAAGCGGTACCGGAGCACCAAGCCTTGGTCCAAGAGGCTTCTAAACAGCTTCTAACCCCAAGCCATAAGACTCCTGAACACCTAATCAAATGGCTACCCAGACCATTTGCATTGCTCTCTCCCTCTTTTACACCGCGGCTACTCTCTGTTGTTATCATCTATGCATAGACACTTTAATAACTCTACCTACATGTACATATTACCGCAACTAACCGGTGCTTCCGCACATTGCTTCTGTACCTGTACCCCCTTGTATAAACTCAGCAAAAAATAAATGTCCTCTCACTGTCAACTGCATTTATTTTCAGCAAACTTAACATCAGTAAATATTTTTATGAACATAAGATTCAACACCTGAGACATAAACTGAATAAGTTCCACAAACATGTGGGGCGGCAGGGTAGCCTAGTGGTTAGAGCGTTGGACTGTAACTTTAACCGAAGGGTTGCAAGATCGAATCCCTGAATGCCCGAGCTGACAAGTTAAATAACTGTCGTTCTTCCCCTGAACAAGGCAGTTAACCCACAGTTCCTAGGCCATCAATGAAAATAAGAATTTGTTCTTAACCGACTTGCCTAGTTAGATAAATAAAGGTTAAAAAAAGTGTCTAACAGAAATCGAATAATGTGTCCCTGAACAAAGGGGGGTCAAAATCAAAAGTAACAGTCAGTATCTGGTGTGGCCACCAGCTGCATTAAGTTCTACAGTGCATCTCTTCCTCATGGACTTCACCAGATTTGCCAATTCTTGCTGTGAGATGTTACCCCCCTCTTCCACCAAGAAACCTGCAAGTTCCCGGAAATTCTGGGGGGAACGGCCCTAGCCCTCACCCTCCGATCCAACAGTTCCCGGGCTTTTCGCTGGCCATGGCAGAACACTGACATTCCTGACTTGCAGGAAATCCCGCACAGAACGAGCAGTATGGCTGGTGGCATTGTCATGCTGGAGGGTCATGTCAAGATGAGCCTGCAGGAAGGGTACTACATGAGTTGCTGTTGTCAACTCTCTAGAGACAGCAGGAGCGGTAGAGATACTCTGAATGATCTGCTATGAAAAGCCAAGTGACATTTACTCCTGAGGTGCTGACCTTTTTCTTAGCCATCGTGCTTCTACACCTGCATTGCTTGCTGTTTGGGGTTTTAGGCTGGGTTTCTGTACAGCACTTTGTGACATCTGATGTAAGAAGGGCTTTATAAATACATTTGATTGATTGATGAGGGAGGAGGATGTCTTCCCTGTAACGCACAGCGTTGAGATTGCCTGCAATGACAACAAGCTCAGTCCGATGATGCTGTGACACACCACCCCAGACCATGATGCAGACCACCTCCAAATCGATCCCGCTCCAGAGTACAGGCCTCGGTGTAACGCACATTCCTTCGATGATAAACGCAAATCCGACCATCATCCCATGTGAGACAAAACCGCGACTCGTCAGTGAAGAGTACTTTTTGCCAGTCCTGTCTGGTCCAGCGACGGTGGGTTTGTGCCCATTGGCAACGTTTGTTGTCGGTGATGTCTGGTGAGGACCTGCCTTACAACAGGCCTACAAGCCCTCAGTACAGCCTCTCTCAGCCTATTGCGGACAGTCTGAGCACTGATGGAGGGATTGTGCGTTCCTGGTGTAACTCGGGCAGTAGTTGTTGCCATCCTGTACCTGTCCCGCAGGTGTTATGTTCGGATGTACCAATCCTGTGCAGGTGTTGTTACATGTGATCTGCCACTGCGAGGACGATCAGCTGTCCGCCCTGTGTGGTGGTTAATTTCTTTACTATCAAATGAGGAGAGACAAACTTATCACAGCAGTCAGAGTTATACTTAAACTAAATCTTTAATAGTAAGAGCTTTGCAATAGCAACGACTTTCAACGATTCACCATCTCTAATGATCCGTTGAGAGTGGCAAAACAAAAGTACAAAGGTCTTTTATAACCAGGATACATCCCTTTCAACCTACATGACGGACAACAGATCCATAGAATGGTCACAAGGTTAAGATTTGTATGAAAGATATCTATAATACATAGCAGACAGCATCTGCTGTGTCAACAGTTTTCGTTGTATAGACCAGTGTCTGGCTCTCCTACTTCAAACAGGAACCGTCTCTTCCTGGTACGGTATAGAACAGAAACATTAACTCATGCTCTCTGGAATGCTCTTTAGGTTTAAATCACCCAAAGACATTGATAATCTCCTCTGTCAGTGTTCTCATAGAGGCCCATCCTCAGTAGAACACACACATAATAGTTAACAGAACACTCTATTCTGTCGAATAAAACAACCATTATAATGCAATACAGACATTATAACATAATCTTGCAATTTCCCTGACACCTGTCTTCCTACAGACATTGCAATGTATTGCCCTGGCCACATCTGCAGTCCTCATGCCTCCTTGCAACATGCCTTATGCAAATTCACGCAGATGATCAGGGACCCTGGGCATCTTTTTTTCATTTTTTTTCAGAGTCAGTAGAAAGACCTCTTTAGTGTCCTAAGTTTTCATAACTGTGACCTTCATTTTCTACCATCTGAAAGCTGTTAGTGTCTTAACGACCGTTCCACAGGTGCATGTGCATGTACACCCGCCTCCCACTGCTCACATATTTAAATGAGGTTTCATCTTTAAACCATTGAATCAATTTGAGAAACCATCGAGACACTCATTTATCAAGATAGAATGCCCTTCTTGCCAGAATGCTGTACATTGTTTCCCAATTGTTTGACCCGATTCAGGAAACTAAGCGTATGTCGCAAGTCACGACTTCACAGGAGAACTGTTGGAACGTAAAAAATTTTTTTCATCAAAATTCATTTTTTGGCCAGAAATGCCTTCTCGAACATGTGAACTTTCATGTGCCTTAATATCAAACTTTTACGTCATCTGTAAATATGAATAAAATTGTTAAATTACGAGCCCAGTTGGTTTAGCCATAGAAAAGGTGAGTAACCTTCCTGCTAGCCATGATTGGCTGAGAAAATGAGCGGGCTGGACATGCCAAGAGATGGTCTGCCATATTGCACGCCTCTGTCTATTGGAGATGGTCAGTATGTCTAGTTAATCATGTAAAATGGGGCTTTTTTAAACATATCTCATAGTAAAACTGCATAAATATAATGTGAAGTTAAAGTGTACTGTTAGCTAGCTAATGTTAGCTGGCTGGCTCGCTAGCTAACGTTATGTGTATTCTCTCCACTTTCTGGAGGACCGAGTTCTGAAATCAGTGGAATTTGAGTATGATAGCTAAGGAGATGGAGAAAATACCAGTCTGGATTATATTGTCAAACTAACGACAACCATGCATGGCATCAGACAGGAGACGCGTCCAACCATGATGTTTACTGGTAAGATAGTGTAGCTAGCTACATTTTCAGATATTACAAGTTTCTCATTTTGACAGAAAGTGGTTTCATTTAGTTAGTTACCATGTAGGGTAGTAACGTCATGAGTTGTGATTAAGGTCCATTGTCTAGCTACCTAGCTACATGTCTTAACAAAAGACTCCATGCAAATATCCATTTCAATAGAATGTCACTGCAACTGTTGATAGACGTAGTAGCTGGTAAATTCGCTCTGGCTATCTACGATTTCATACCACGGGTAAGAAAGTCTAGCTAGCTACATTTTCAGATATTACACATTTCTAATTTTTACAAAGTGGTTTCATTTCAAGTGTACTGTTAGCTAGCTAACGTTATGTGTATGATCTTATTCTTTGTATCGCAGACACATTTGCTTGACTAGTTATAGCAATAGAACCTGGTAGGTTAGCTACCTGCAGATTCATGCAGGGTAGGAACGTCATGAGTTGTGATTATGGACCATTGTTTAGCTAGCTAGCTAATACATTTCTTAACAAAAGACTCCTCTAATTTTGATAAAGTGTTTTCATTTCAAGTTAGTGTACTGTTAGCTAGCTAGCTAACGTTAGCTGGCTGGCTCACTAACTAACGTTACATCATGCGTTGGGATTCATTGTTTACCTAGCTAGCTATCTAGCTACATTTCTTAACAAAAGACTATTGTCTTAGTGTGCCAGAGTGCAGAATAAGAGATTAATTTTTCAGCGTTCAACACCGGTTGAATATGTCTGGTGTCAGTAAACGTCGGCAACAAAGCAGAATTCAATTGTTGCCAGCAGCACTGTTACAGTCACCAACGCTCTGGATAACATGAAAACTGCCTAACCAGCTCTGCTAGGGCGAGAAAAATGGTCAGAGTGGGGTGTTCTCTCATTATGTTTCTGGAAGTAGCTAGCCAATGTTATCCAGTTAGCTTGGATGCTTGACTGTTGTTGTGAGGTCAGTTGTGAGTTCAGAACTTTCGGAACAACCCTATTATAGGCCAGAGCGCCCAGTGTGCGCTCTGAACGCGAAACACTCTGAATTTACGAATGAACAATCTGACAGCACAGTTACCAACGCTCTGGATAACATAACAGCCTAACAATCTCTGCTAGGATGAGTATTGTTCAGTGAGCTGTTCTCTGTTTCTTAGATGTCTGGAAGTAGCTGGCAAGTTAGTACAGACACCACAGATCCACCCTTATAGAGATGGGTGGGGCTAAGGCTTAAGAGTGTGTGAACAATGCTGAATAAGTGAAGACAAAGAGGGGCTCTCCAGTACTAGTACTAAAAACATTGAAAAACGGTTTTCTCAAAACTGTGTTTTCCAGTTTAAGCATAATTACTTTCCCATTGTTTCCTCAAATGCAGTGTATGATATACAATTTTTTTAGCTCATAGTCTCTACTTTTATCCAATGTAAACAACATAAATTCAAATTTAAGACCGAATCCAGGTGGTGAGTCACGTATGTCCTTCATCTTCTCTTCGTCTATGGCACATTCTAAGTACATTACAGGCACCTACAACACTTATTGAGGCCAATGGCTGTCAAGTTTGCAATTCCTCACTCTCTACACTACAAGGGGAATCTATTACACCGTCCCGAGGACAAACGTCTGCCACTCTACTATACATCCATGCAATGTTCAATAGTGCTAAAGTCTGTGTCCCTTTCTAACATGATGCAACAACTGTAATGTACATCTCCCTGCACCTCCCATGACTTTCCTCTCTATCTTGGCTATCAGGAAAATATGGCTATATTTGACTCACTCACTCAAAGGGTCTCCACTTCTGTCGGTCTATGGCCATCTTTTCCACCATACCCTAGCTCTGCTGATGTTGCTGAACTCTATGGTCTAAGTATGCAAAAGTAAGAACGCGAACAGTGTCAGGCAAAGTGTCAGGTCTGGAGACACTGGTGACTATGCATGTGGTTCCGTGAGAATAGAGGCTCTGAGGCAGTGGAGGCCAGGGTTGGGCTAGATCCGAATATAATTGCCTCTGACAATTCCCTATAAAATATGTCTGTACTGTGTTGTGGTGTCAACAAATTGCATATCTGCTTTCACTGGATATATTCAAAGGTTTTAAAAATGATCAGAAATAAACAGCACAATGCAGAAGGGTCAATTATCAATTAGCAACTCCCATGGAGAAGAAAGTGGCGTTCTCGGGAACGTTCAGTCAGAAAAAAAGACTCTCGTAATCAAATCAAATTGTATTTGTTACATACACATGTTATTGCAGTTGTAGCAAAATGCTTGCGCTTCAAGTTACGACAGTGCAGCGATAGCTAACAAGTAACATCTAACAATTTCACAACAAATACCTAATACACACAAATCTAAGTAAAGGAATGGAATTAATAATATTTAAATATATAGACGAGCAATGTCAGAGCGGCATAGACTAAGAAATAGTAGATAGTATAGAGTACAGTATATACATATGACATGAGTAATGCAAGATATGTAAACATTATTAAAGTTACTAGTGTTCAATTTATTAAAGTGGCCAATGATTTGAAGTCTGTGTATATAGGCTGCAGCCTCTCTGTGTTAGTGATGGCTATTTAACAGTCTGATGGCCTTGAGCTAGAAGCTGTTTTTCAGTCTCTCGGTCCCAGCTTAGATGCACCTGTACTGACCTCGCCTTCTGGATGATAGCGGGGTGAACAGGGAGTGGCTTGGGTGGTTGTTGTCCTTGATGATCTTTTTGGCCTTCCTGTGACATAAGGTGCTGTAGGTGTCCTGGAGGGCAGGTAAGTTTGCCCCCGGTGATGCGTTGTGCGGACCGCACCACCCGCTGGAGAGCCCTGCGGTTGTGGGTGGTGGAGTTGCCGTACCAGGCGGTGATACAGCCCGACAGGATGCTCTCAATTGTGCATCTATAAAAGTTTGTGAGGGTTTTAGGTGAGAAGCCAAATTTCTTTAGTCTCCTGAGATTGAAGAGGCGCTGTTGCGCCTTCTTCACCACACTGTCCGTTTATTGCGTTGCCCATGTTTACTCCAATGCTTCCTACAGTTGTGTCAAGTTGGCTGGATGTCCTTTGGGTGGTGGACCATTCTTAATACACACGGTAAACTGTTGAGCATGAAAAACCAAGCAGCGTTGCAGTTCTTGACACAAACCGTTGCTCCTGGCATGTACTACCATGCCACATTCAAAGGCACTGAAATAGTTTGTCTTACCCATTCACCCCCTGAATGGCAAACATACACAATCCATGTCTCAATTGTCTCAAGGCTGGTCTCCTCCCCTTCATCTACACTGATTTGAAGTGGATTTAACAAGTGACATCAATAAGGGATCATAGCTTTCACATGGATTCACCTGGTCAGTCTATGTCATGGAAAGAGCAGGTGTTCATAAATGTTCTGTCCACTCAGTGAATATGACTCTGGGTTGGGATATCCAACCACTCAGCTATGCATCTACAGTAAAGAAACAGTTGCTCACTGCAAAAACAGTTGCATTGGATCGCTCAGCCTCAGCCTCTGCTCTGAGAAGCTTCCTATTGTCAGTTGCATCAGTCACATGCCAGCCCTGCTTGACAAAACCTTTAGAGTTTAAACAAATGCCTCTCTGTGTCACTGACAAAAAGCAGCGAGCTGTAGAACAGCGTTCTAGTCTTTAAATAAAACCACTCAGTGGAACAATATTGTCTTCTACAATGAGACATTGTGGCTCTGTAATGATTATCTTAGAAAACACAACTTTTGCCGTCAAACAAGGAGTTACTAAAACACGGAACTTGGGTAAATGTGTATTGGTGCATGGTGCATTAAAGGAGGAATGCGGAAGTGAATGAGAAGTGATCTGAGAGTGCTGCGTCCGTGTGTGTGTGTGTCTGCGTCCATGTCTGAGCCGTGCGTGTGCGTATATGCACGGCCTGCGAGAAAGTTTAAAGGTGTGGCCTATTCCCAGCTATTTGCAGATTATCAAAGGGGCATGGAGGGCGCAGGATCAGTTTTCGATCCAAGCTGACCTTCAGTCCTGACTCCAAGCTTTCACTCCCTCTATCTCTCTCCAGTAAATCCTCCACTCCCTCTCTCCACTCGAGTGGCTAAGGCCTAACAGCAAGAGCACATCCAATCCTCCTGGATCCTCTGGGTCAGAGGGGCTTCCCACTGCCATCAGAGCAGCTAAGCTTCTCACCGTCCTCAGAGGCTGCTGCAAAGCATGGGCCTTTATACGGAAACAGACGGAGCCTCTGACCCACATGGCACAGACACAGCAATATTAGATTGGAACACAGAATTTGATTGGCGTGCGGTTTGCCTCTAAGTTATGAGTGTCTGGCTGCACTCAGAGATCTGACTCTGAGGTCTCTCATATAGAAACCAATACTGTAGATGAGTGGAGGTCGGTGCTGTTTTTTTATGAGCATGGTCTTATTTCTATTACAGCATATTGGATGATTGTCATTCATATTCCAATCACCTGGCTCAATGTAACATCGATAGGTTTAGGCTACGACACATTACACTCAATTTTCCCATGATGGGAACATCATGAGGTGGCTACACCCTAGCCTATGAATGAAAAATGTAACTGTAGTTGCACAGGTCGAAATAACAATTTGACTAATCAAGGTGACAGACAGTGACACATCTAATACCACCTTGCACACTCATGCCTCTATCTAGCTGATCTAGGCTGTAATCTTTAGTCCAACAGTTGCAAATTTGAGTTTCTATTCCCCTGATCACACGCAAACACAGTTCTCTTTGCTCATTGTATTCTTTCTCGCATCTACGCACTCTCCTCCTCTCACCTTTCTCCTTTACTCTTGTACTTCAGTTCACACCACAAAAATCCAAGCCAAACCTTCATATCATAACCGGTACACACAGCCTACATCATTGTCACCATATTAGCTAACGTCATAGTCAATATAGCTACTAAAACTAACGTGTTAGTAAACCCGCTACAATCATGCAGTACAGTGTACAGTCAGAAAGGAGTTTAGCAGTTACACCGGCGGGCCCCGATGGCAATAAATTAATAAAACCAAAAGCTTACCTTGACTTGGAAGAGTTACAGTGTTGGATTGCCATAGCCAGCTAGCTAACAAAAAATTCCTCTCTGTTTGACTCAGGTGTTTGAGTAGGCTAAACTAGCTAGCTGCATTCGCTAAGTAAGTGGAATATATATATGGCTTGTAGAAATCCCAACAGGATGGCCAGCAGAGATAGGTAGGATTGGCTGAGGGAAGCTGAGGGTTGGGATGTGGAATTGGAGACAAGTGGGAATGGAGTTCCTGGGTGGGGGATAGAATGACAGTCAAAGATAAAAGTCAAACAAAACGTCACGTGGGATTGCCCAAAAAAAGATGGCAACACTTTATTGTGCTGCTAATACCCGCATATACACAACCATTCAAAGGTTTGGGGTCACTTAGAAATGTCATTGTTTTTGAAAGAAAAGCAAATTTTTTGTCCATTAAAATAACAACAAATTGAACAGAAATACAGTGCAGACATTGTTAATGTTGTAAATGACTGTTGTAGCTGGAAACGGCAGATTTTTTAATGGAATATCTACATAGGCCCATTATCAGCAACCATCACTCCTGTGTTCCAGTGGCACGTTGTGTTAGCTAATCCAAGTTTATCATTTTAAAAGGCTAATTGATCATTAGAAACCCCTTTTGTAATTATGTTAGCACAGCTGAAAACTGTTGTTCTGATTAAAGAAGCAATACAACTGGCCTTCTTTAGACTAGTTGAGTATCTGGAGCATCAGCTTTTGTGGGTTCGATTACAGGCTCAAAATGGCCAGAAACAAAGTACTTTCTTCTGAAACTCATCAGTCTATTCGTGTTCTAAGAAATTAAGGCTATTCCATTTGAGAAATTGCCAAGAAACTGAAGATCTCGTGCAACGCTGTGTACTACTCCCTTCACAGAACAGCGCAAACTGGCACTAACCAGAATAGAAAGAGGAGTGGGAGGCCCTAGTGCTAACAGAGCAAGAGGACAAGTACATTAGTGTGTCCAGATTGAGAAACAGATTGGCCAGTCTGAGATATGGCTTTTTCTTTGCAACTTTGCCTAGAAGGCCAGCATCCCGGAGTCGCCTTTTCACTTATAAAGTCCTTTTTACATTAGCAGATGTCACAAAGGGCTATACAGAAACCCAGCCTAAAACTGGGATTATAAGAGTACATGGCCATCAAGGCCAGATTGTTCTTCAAGATGTTTAGTGCATAGATGACCAGCAGGGTCAAATAATAATCACGGTGATTGTAGAGGGTGCAACAGGTCAGTACCTCAGGAGTAAATGTCAGTTGGCTTTTCATAGGCAAGCATCCAGAGGTCAAGACAGCAGGTGCGGTAGAGAGAGAGATAAAGTCGAGCAGGTCCAGGACAAAGTAGGACGTCCAGTGAACAGGTCTGGGTTCCACAGCTGCAGGTGGACTGGGGACAGCCAGGAGTCCTCAGGCGAGGTAGTCCTGAGGCATGGTAGTGGGGCTCAGGTCCTCAACGAGGGGAGGGAGATAAGGAGAGAGATAATTAGAGGGAGCTTGCTTAAATTCACACAGGACACCAGATAAGACAGGAGAATTACACCAGATATCAGACTGACCGTTGCCCCCTGGCACAAAGACGATTGCAGCATAGATACTGCAGGCTGAGACACAGGGAAGTCGGGGGGACACTGTGGCCCCATCCGACGATACTCCCGGACAGGGCCAACCAGTCAGGCCCCCACACCACTAGAGGAATATCAACAGACCACCAACTTACTACCCTGAGACAAGGCTGAGTATAGCCCACGAAGATCTCCTCCACCACATGAGCCCAAGGAGGGCGCAAAATCGGAGATCTGTGGGAGACCTTGTAGGAGATCTGTCGATGTGCCTTTGCTCAGGGCGTTGACCCTGGTTGCTTCTGTGGGTCGCTCTGGATGGAAGTCTGTTAGATGACTGAATGTATTGTAAATATTGAGTGGCTTCACTGCAAGTAGATTAGTATGTTTTTAATAATTTAAAAAAATGTGCAATTTTTTTTTAAGTGTGAAAGTTTTAAAAAATACAATAAGAAATATAGGTAGTTCTCTTTCTGTCTCTTGCTTCTCCTTCATTTTTGAATAAATTATTTTGTTCAAAACTGTTTAACTATTGTCTTTCTCTCTCTTTGAGTCAACTACTGGCCACATGTTATGCAGTGCTAGCTAGCTGTAGCTTATGCTTTCAGTACTAGATTGATTCCTTTGATTGGGTGGACAACAAATCAAATAAATCAAATCAAATTTTATTTGTCACATACACATGGTTAGCAGATGTTAATGCGAGTGTAGCGAAATGCTTGTGCTTCTAGTTCCGACAATGCAGTAATAACCAACAAGTAATCTAACCTAACAATTCCACAACTACTACCTTATACACACAAGTGTAAAGGGGTAAATAATATGTACATAAAGATATATGAATGAGTGATGGTACAGAACGGCATAGGCAAGATGCAGTAGATGGTATAGAGTACAGTATATACATATACATATAAGATGAGTAATGTAGGGTATGTAAACATTATATTAAGTGGCATTGTTTAAAGTGGCTAGTGGTACATTTTTACATAATTTCCATCAATTCCCATTACTAAAGTGGCTGGAGTTGAGTCAGTATGTTGGCAGCGGCCACTAAATGTTAGTGGTGGCTGTTTAACAGTCTGATGGCCTTGAGATAGAAGCTGTTTTTCAGTCTCTCGGTCCCTGCTTTGATGCACCTGTACTGACCTCGCCTTCTGGGTGATAGTGGGGTGAACAGGCAGTGGCTTGGGTGGTTGTTGTCCTTGATGATCTTTATGGCCTTCCTGTGACATCGGGTGGTGTAGGTGTCCTGGAGGGCAGGTAGTTTGCCCCCGGTGATGCATTGTGCAGACCTCACTACCCTCTGGAGAGCCTTACGGTTGTGGGCGGAGCAGTTGCCGTACCAGGCGGTGATACAGCCCGACAGGATGCTCTCGATTGTGCATCTGTAGAAGTTTGTGAGTGCTTTTGGTGACAAGCCGAATTTCTTCAGCCTCCTGAGGTTGAAGAGGCGCTGCTGCGCCTTCTTCACAACGCTGTCTGTGTGGGTGGACCAATTCAGTTTGTCCGTGATGTGTACACCGAGGAACTTAAAACTTTCCACCTTCTCCACTACTGTCCCGTCGATGTGGATATGGGGGTGCTCCCTCTGCTGTTTCCTGAAGTTCACAATCATCTCCTTTGACCAGGCAGTGATGCAACCAGTCAGGATGCTCTCGATGGTGCAGCTGTAGAACCTTTTGAGGATCTGAGGACCCATGCCAAATCTTTTCAGTCTCCTGAGGGGTAATAGGTTTTGTCGTGCCCTCTTCACGGCTGTCTTTGTGTGCTTGGACCATGTTAGTTTGTTGGTGATGTGGACACCAAGGAACTTGAAGCTCTCAACCTACTCCACTGCAGCCCATTGATGAGAATGGGGGCGTGCTCGGTCCTCTCTTTTCCTGTAGACCCCAATCATCTCCTTTGTCTTGATCACATTGACGGAGAGGCTGTTGCCCTGGCACCACACGGCCAGGTCTCTGACCTCCTCCCTATAGGCTGTCTCGTCATTGTCGGGGATCAGGCCTACCAGTGTTGTGTCATCGGAAAACGTAATGATGGTTTTGGAGTCGTGCCGGACCGTGCAGTAAGGAGTGAACAGGGAGTACAGTAGGGGACTGAGCACGCACCCCTGAGGGGCCCCTGTGTTGAGGATCAACGTGGCAAATGTGTTGTTACCTACCCTTACCACCTGGGGGCGGCCGATCAGAAAGTCCAGGATCCAGTTGCAGAGGGAGGTGTTCAGTCCCAGGGTCCTTAGCTTATTGATGAGGTTTGAGGGCACTATGGTGTTGAACGCTGAGCTTTAGTCAATGAATAGCATTCTCACATAAGTGTTCCTTTTGTCCAGGTGGGAAAGGGTAGTGTGTAGTGCAATATAGATTGCATCATCTGTGGATCTGTTGGGGTAGTATGCAAATTGGAGTGGGTCTAGGATTTCTGGGATAATGGTGTTGATGTGAGCCATGGCCAGCCTTTCAAAGCACTGCATAGCTACAGAGTGCTACGGGTGGTAGTCATTTAGGCAGTTTACCTTAGTGTTCTTGGGCACAGGCACTATGGTGGTCTCTAAAACATATTGATATTACAGACTCGCACAGGGAGAGGTTGAAAATGTCAGTGTAGACACTTGCCACACGTCCTGATAATTTGTCTGGCCCTGCAGCCTTGTGAATGTTGACCTGTTGAAAGGTCTTACTCACATCGGCTGCGAAGAGCATGATCACACAGTGTTCCGGAACAGCTGGTGCTCTCATGCATGTTTCAGTGTTATTTGCCTCGGAGCTAGCATAGAAGTAGTTTAGCTCGTCTGGTAGGCTCATGCTCTCAGCTGTGCTTCCCTTTGTAGTCTGTAATGGTTTGCAAGCCCTGCTTCATCCGACAATCGTCATAGCCAGTGTGGTACGATTCGATCTTAGTCCTGTATTGATGCTTTGCCTGTTTGATGGTTCGTCGGAGGGCATAGCGGGATTTCTTATAAGCTTCCGGGTTAGAGTCCCGCTCCTTGAAAGTGGCAGCTGTAGCCTTTAGCTCATTGCGATGTTGCCTGTAATCCATGGCTTCTGGTCGAGATATGTACATACGGTCACTGTGGGGACAACGTCATCGATGCATTTATTGATGAAACCAATGACTGATGTGATGTACTCCTCAATGCCATCGGATGAATCCCGGAACATATTCCAGTCCTAGCAAAACAGTCCTGCAGCTTAGCATCTGCCTCATCTGACCACGTTTTATTGATCTAGTCACTGGTGCTTCCTGCTTTAATTTGGCTTGTAAGCAGGATCCAGGAGGATAAAACTATGTTCAGATTTGCCAAATGGAGGGAGAGGGAGAGCTTTGTATGTGTCTCTGTATGTGGAGTAAAGGTGGTTCAGAGTTTTTTTCCTCTGGTTGCACATTTAACACGCTGATAAAAATTTGGAAAAACGGTTTTAAGTTTCCCTGCATTAAAGTCCCCAGCTACTAGGAGCGCCGCCTCTGGGTGTGCGTTTTAATACAGCTAATTCAGTGCTGTCTTAGTGTAACGTCCTGACCAGAGTTCTTATGTGTTTTGCTTGTTTAGTGTTGGTCAGGACGTGAGCTGGGTGGGAATTCTATGTTGTGTGTCTAGTTCGTCTGTTTCTGTATTCAGCCTAATATGGTTCTCAATCAGAGACAGCTGTCAATCGTTGTCCCTGATTGAGAATCATATATAGGTGGCTTGTTTTGTGTTGGATTGTGGGTGGTTGTTTCCTGTGTCAGTGTTTGTGCCACACAGGACTGTGACGGTTAGTTTGTTTGTTATTTTGTATAGTGTCTATGTCTAACGTTAGTAGCTTGTGTATTGCACTTTCGTTTGTAGCTTCACGGTCGTTCGTTGTTTTGTATTAGTTTGTCAGTATCTTGTCTTTGTGTTAATTAAATTCATGGAAAATTACCACGCTGCACATTGGTCCTCCGATCCTTCTCTCCTCTCCTCGTCCGAGGAGGAGGAAGAGCTAGACTGCCGTTACACTTAGTGCCAACCTCTGACTATGGTGGTATGTAAACAGCTACGAAAAATACAGATGAAAACTCTCTAGGTAGATAGTGTGGTCTACAGCTTATCATGAGATCCTCTACCTCAGACGAGCAATAGCTCCAGACTTCCTTAGATATCGTGCACCAGCTATTATTTACAAAAATACATTGTCCGAAGCCCCTTGTCTTACCAGAGACTGCTGTTCTATCCTGCCGGTACAGCGTATAACCAGCCAACTGTATGTTGATGGTGTCGTCGTTCAGCCACGACTCCATGAAGCATAAGATATTACAGTTTTGAATGTCCCGTTGGTAGTTTAATCTTCCGCATAGGTCATCCATTTAATTCTCCAAAGATTGCACGTTTGCTAGCAGAATGGAAGGAAGTGGGGGTTTATTTGATCGCCTACAAATTCTCAGAAGGCATCCCCGCCATCTGGCCCCTTATTCTCTGCCTCTTCACGGGGATCTGGGCCTGTTTCCGAGAAAGCAGTATATCGTTCGCGTCGGGCTCATCAGACTCATTAAAGAAAAAAAAGGATTCTGCCAGTCCGTGGTGAGTAATCGCAGTCCTGATGTCCAGAAGTTATTTTCTGTCATAAGAGATGGTAGCGGCAACATTATGTACAAAATAAGTTACAAAAAAACTAAAATAAACGAACAAAAAAAAAGCAATCGGTTGGGGACATGTAAAACACCATTTTATTCAATCAACTATTAAAGCCACTGTAAAATCCAAGGTAGCCTATTCATCTTGCGTGGCAGCAATGACTGTGAAACATCTTTGGGGTGAATAAGACCATGAGCACATGGCAGAGAAAATTAGGAGAGGAGCTAAGTGGGGATCAATGAACGGTGCAAACATTCATTATTAAAATATACATTCCTACACAGGGAGATGAGAAAGTCGTAAACATTGATTTTCAACAAACTAGCATTGAAATGTTGACCTCATTAGCATAATTCCACCAACAAGATTAAAATCCTCACACTTCTTCATCTGCTTCGTATATCAAAGTGCTCTCTGATATTCCTACAAACGGGGGCCTGACTTTATTATGAACAATGAAGCAAGCTCATTTTGAGTTGTTCATTCACAGAAATCATTAAGAAATCAATTTCTTTGGTTGATCAAAAAATCTTTCCCCAGATGGGTTCCTTACATAGTTTATCACTGAGGGACTTACAGAAATGACCACTATATGGAGGGGAAAAATGTCCTCAACAAAATAGCCCAATGAGAGGATTCATTTCCTTTTATTTCCACTCATCATTTCCCTTATTGCTATTGTTCAGAGCGTCCATGTACTTCCTGTCATTGGCAGCCTGGGAAGTTAGGCCACATATTCCTAAATGAGCTACTATTTGTTATTTTCCTTCAGAATCTTTAAGATAATCTTCTCTCATAAGATTGATAAGATCAACAGTCCACACGCTCACTTTGGCCATTATGGAGACAAATATAACCATAGAAATGTCTTCAAATTAAAAGAACTTGTTATTTTCCCTGACAAATGTAAAAAGGATTTATATCCAAACTACCTGAGGGGTTTTAACATTTCTCCATGACCCTATAAAAGATTGGTTGATAGAGTGGTACAATTCTTATTCACTTATTCAAGTTCACCAACTGAGCAACCAAACACTGTTAGGAGAATATTCAGCTCTTGAACACAACAAAAATAAGCTGAATGCATCGCTATTACTGTGAATTATTCAAGTGTAGTAGATGGATTATTGTCTTTAATATTATTTCTGGGCACCTTGAAATATTTTAGATCAAACAAAACCCCCAGATCTGTAAAAGTAAAACTAAAAACCCCCAGATCTGTACAAGTGAAACTTTGGTAAATACAGGGAGGCACATTTGCCCTTCCTGACATATTTAAAACCCAGCTACTGGAAGAGGCAATCCATTTATAAACTAATAAAACAAGACTGCCAACGAGTATTACATTTCAGGTTAGGTCAATTTATGCAAGGCGCAGTATATTGACACAAATAAACAGTCACAGAGAAAGCATTGCTTCCCTTTCCAACATGCTAGAATGAAAATGCTGAGTAGTAAGTAAATACGCTGCTGCCTGCTGTGGCAGCAGTATCATTTGATTCTGTGTTCCTAGTAAACCATGTTTGAGGCGTCATTTTTCGGACGTTTTTTAGGATGTCACCACACAATGGGTGAATCTCTTATAACGGAAAGATTCCCTATGAAGTGGAGCCAAATGTTTGTTGTTGTCACGTGTGCTCCCTCTCCGGCCTCTAGGTCACCAGGCTGCTCGTTAGGGCGCACACCAGTCACCAGCGTTACGCGCATAATGATACTCACCTGGACTCCATCACCTCCTTGATTACCTGCCCTTTATATGTTACTCACTTCGGTTTCTTCCCCAGTCGTTTGTGTTTCTTGTTTTGTTCATTTATTTATTAAATGGTTTCACTCCCTGAACTTGCTTCCCGGCTCTCAGCGTACATCGTTACAGTTGTTTTTTGGAAGTTCAACTTTTCTCCTGTGAACCTGCCCCCTACAGACATTTACTGTTCTTTGTTTCATCCTTTTTCTTGTTAAAACGTGGGCTACAGCCACAGGCCTCCATGGTTCGTCTTGGGAAGAAACAGATATCGGTAACTAGGAACAGAAAGATGGACATTGTTGATTTTTTTAAGTGTTTGTTGGGTGGGTGAACTCAAGAGATTTCCTTCCTTTCCTTCCTTTCTCATCTTGTTGCTGCAGTTGTTTTGCTTTGGTCATGATATTTAGTGATTAAAGTGCTTATTTTAAACCATAGCAACTTTTGAACTAACACCAAAGCAAAAATGTATAGTATGTTGCAAAACATATGATCACATACTCAACTTTCCACAACTTCACACCAATTTCCCCCCAACTTTAATGTTTTCCATCAATTAAGGTTTTGGGAGAACCTCTTCAAAATTGTCCTTTTGCATTCCAACAAGCAGTACTATACATGAAAAGCCACATCACTATGGCATTGCAATGCCTGTCACTCTGATTTGGACAGCATCACTAATATGTATAATCATAATTTTCCGTGTTTAGCCATTTTCCGTTGCCATTTTCAAAGAGAGCATTGGAAGTTGTGCCAACTAACCATGACAGTCAGTCCATTACCTTTTCATGGAGAAGATTTAGCTTTTGAGTGCAATGTTGTGTTCGCCCTGTTGAGAATAAGATAAAGAAAATGAAAACTATGCATTGTACTGTATAAATTTGAATAAGATCATTGCTATGCACAGTTACGCAAATGTGTGGTTGTAAGCAACATTTTGAAACATAGCTTAGATTACTACCAACATTCATATTTCTGTGAATAACAAACCATTGTGTAGTAGCAGTATAATCCTCTATCCTCTTCCCAAGATGGCATAGCAGTCAGACGTCCTTTGTCCTCGTCTTGTCGTGTCCCGTGTATATATATATATATATATTTACATCTTTCTTCGCATATCTTTTATATATTTTCTTTTCCAAAAACTCAACTTCAAACTCTCCTGCAACCCGCCTCACCAATTTTTTTTTTTTTTTAAGTATTATTTACCTAAAATCTGAAATCCACAATAGAAGCTAGCCAGAAGCTAACCAGAAGCTAGCCAGAAGCTAGCCAGTTTACTGGCTAACGTTAGTATTCAGCTAACCACGGTTTGTGGTCATCAGCTATCCATTAGCTCGAAAAGCTATCGCCAGTTTTGTGCAACGCGACTCAGACCAGAACATACCGGACCTATTTTTCTCTCCATATCCCTGGATTTCAACCGCAAGCTCTGGACATTTACACCTGGAACTCGCAGCTAGCTAGCTGCTATCCGTTTGACTATTGGCCTACGTCGATCCTGGAGCAAACATCAATTATTCCAGAGCTAGCCAGCTGAAGAGTTCCATCAGCCACTCCTGGGCTACAATCACCTATCCGGACCCGTTTTACTGCCGATGTGGAGCCCCACCGGGCCTTCACGACTGGACTACCGACGTTATCTGCCCGAGGGAGTTATCCAACTGGCCCCTTCGTCGCGTCGTTACCTGAACGCCCATCTGCGGCCCGCTAATCGTTAGTTGTCTTACCGGCTGCTATCTGAATAGGTCTATCTATTGGACAATTTTTCTTGGGTCACTATAACTATATCTATTTTGCCAATTGGATTGATCCCCTCCACCACACAAGACCCCACTAATCTACCGTCGGAAATGCACGAGGTGGCTAAAATCAGACTTCCATCCTATGCTAGCTTGCTACCAATGGCTCAGCTAGCTGTCTGAATCGCCGTTACCCCAACCAACCTCACTACTCACTGGACCCTTATGATCACTCGACTAAGCATGCATCTCTTTAATGTCAATATGCCTTGTCCATTGCTGTTCTGGTTAGTGTTTATTGGCTTATTTCACTGTAGAGCCTCTAGCCCTGCTCATTATACCTTATCCAACCTTTCAGTTCCACCACCCACACATGCGATGACATCACCTGGTTTCAATAATGTTTCTAGAGACAATATCTCTCTCATCATCACTCAATACCTAGGTTTACCTCCACTGTATTCACATCCTACCATACCTTTGTCTGTACATTATATCTTGAAGCTATTTTATCGCCCCCAGAAACCTCCTTTTACTCTCTGTTCTGGACATTCTAGACAACCAATTCTCATAGCTTTTAGCCGTACCCTACTCCTCCTATGTTCCTCTGGTGATGTAGAGGTGAATCCAGGACCTGCAGTGCCTAGCTCCACTCCTATTCCCCAGGCGCTCTCTTTTGATGACTTCTGTAACCGTAATAGCCTTGGTTTCATGCATGTTAACTTCTTATGGCTGCAGGGCGGTGCCGGTACACTTATGACAACAGCCACTTCAAGTGCAGGGCGCGAAATTCAAAATATATATTTTTTTAAATATTTAACTTTCACACATTAACAAGTCCAATACAGCAAATAAAAGGTACACATCTTGTGAATCCAGCCAATATGTCCGATTTTTTAAAATGTTTACAGCGAAAACATCACGTATATTTATGTTAGCTCACCACCAAATACAAAGGACAGACATTTTTCACAGCACAGGTAGCATGCACAAAGCCAACCTAACTAACCAAGAACCAACCAAACTAACCAACAAACAACTTCATCAGATGACAGTCTTATAACATGTTATTCAATAAATCTATGTTTTGTTAGAAAAATGTGCATATTTCAGGTATAAATCATAGTTTACATTGCAGCTACAATCAGAAATTGCACCGAAAGCAGCCAGAATAACTACAGACACCAACGTCAAATACCTAATTACTCACCATAAAACATTTCTGAAAAATACATAGTGTACAGCAAATGAAAGACAGGCATCTTGTGATTCCAGCCAATATTTCCGATTTATTAAGTGTTTTACAGCGAAAACACAATATAGCGTTATATTAGCTTACCACAATAGCCAGAAAGACATGCCATTTCCCAGTAGCAAAAGGTTAGCGATCGTAACAAACAAGCAAAAGATATATCATTTTTGACTAACCTTGATATTCTTCATCAGATGACAGTCCTATAACATCAGGTTATACATACACTTATGTTTTGTTCGAAAATGTGCATATTTAGAGCTGAAATCAGTGGTTACACATTGTGCTAACTTAGCTACTTTTTCCACAACGTCTAAACAGCAACGATATTTTTCTGACACTTTTTCTGACACACATATTCTGACCAAATAGCTATTCATAAACATAACTAAAAAATACATGTTGTATAGGAAATGATAGATCCATTAGTTCTTAATGAAATCGCAGTGTTAGAATTCAAAAAAATAACTTCATTACGACATCCAGCTTCGGTATAGCTGAGTACCCAAACGTTGGGCGCCGACGACTAGTTCACATGCACGACAGATATGAAATAGCATCATAAAATGTTTCTTACTTTTGGTGATCTTTCATCAGATTGTTGGACAAGGGGTCCTTTGTCCAGAACAGTCGTTGTTTGGATTTAGAACGGACACTTTCCCTCTCGATTTAGGAAGCGCACTAGCCAAGTGGCACGAAACGCTCCATCGTCAACAAAGTCAGAGAACGGAACACGGCAAAACTCCCGAAAAATGTTCAATAATCTGATTAAACTATATTGAAAAAACATACTTTACGATGATATGGTCACATGTATCAAATAAAATCAAAGCCGGAGATAGTAGTCGCCTATAACGATAGCTAAACAGAAGGCAAATCCATGTCTCTCTTCGCGCCTTCCTGAAAACACGAAATGGAGGACACGTCATTCCATGAGCTGTAATTCGAGTCCAGATCAAGTTACACAGTCCATTTCTTCTCTCCTTGTCGACATCTAGTGGAAGACGTATGAAGTGCATCTAAACTAATAAATAACAAGGGCTGTAATAGGCAGCCCCTGGAACAGAGCCTCAATTTCAGACTTTCCACTTCCTGTCAGGAAGTTTGCTGCAGAATGAGTTCTGTTTCACTCACAGATATAATTCAAACGGTTTTAGAAACTAGAGAGTGTTTTATATCCAATAGTAATAATAATATGCATATTGTACGAGCAAGAATTGAGTACGAGGCCGTTTGAAATGGGCACCTTTTATCTGGCTAGTCAATACTGCCCCTGCAGCCCAAACAGGTTAACATTAGAAGCCTCCTTCCTAAGTTTGTTATATTCACTGCTTTAGCACACACTGCCAACCCGGATGTTCTAGCCGTGTCTGAATCCTGGCTTAGGAAGACCATCAAAAATTCTGAAATCTCCACCCCTAACTACAAAATTTTCAGACAAGAGAGAACGGCCAAAGGGGGAGGTGTTGCAATCTACTGCAAAGATAGCCTGTAGAGTTCTATCATACTATCCATGTCTGTACCCAAGCAATTTGAACTTCTACTTTTAAAAATCCACCTCTCTAAAAACAAGTCTCTCACCGTTGCCGCCTGCTATAGACCACCCTCTGCCCCCAGCTGTGCTCTGGACACCATATGTGAACTGATTGCCCCCGATCTATCTTCAGAGCTCGTGCTGCTAGGCAACCTAAACTGGAACATGCTTAACACCCCAGCCATCCTACAATCTAAGCTTGATGCCCTCAGTCTCACACAAATTATCAATGAACCTACCAGGTACCACCCCAAAGCTGTAAACACGGGCACCCTCATAGATATCATCCTAACCAACTTGCCCTCTAAATACAGCTCTGCTGTTTTCAACCAAGATCTCAGCGATCACTGCCTCATTGCCTGCATCCGTAATGGGTCAGCGGTCAAACGACCTACACTCATCACTGTCAAACGCTCCCTGAAACACTTCAGCGAGCAGGCCTTTCTAATCGACCTGGCCGGAGTATCCTGGAAGGATATTGATCTCATCCCGTCAGTAGAGGATGCCTGGTTATTTTTTTTAAATGCCTTCCTCACCATCTTAAATAAGCATGCCCCATTCAAGAAATTTAGAACCAGGAACAGATATAGCCCTTGGTTCTCTCCAGACCTGACTGCCCTTAACCAACACAAAAACATCCTATGGCGTTCTGCATTAACATCGAACAGCCCCTGTGATATGCAACTTTTTAGGGAAGCTAGAAACCAATATACACAGGCAGTTAGGAAAGCCAAGGCTAGCTTTTTCAAGCGGAAATTTGCTTCCTGCAACACAAACTCAAAAAAGTTCTGTGACACTGTAAAGTCCATGGAGAATAAGAACACCTCCTCCCAGCTGCCCACTGCACTGAGGACAGGAAACATTGTCACCACCGATAAATCCACTATAATTGAGAATTTCAATAAGCATTTTTCTACGGCTGGCCATGCTATCCACCTGGCTACCCCATACCCCGGTCACTGCCCCCCCCATGGCAACTCGCCCAAGCCTTCCCCATTTCTCCTTCTCCCAAATCCAGTCAGCTGATGTTATGAAGGAGCAGGAAATCTGGACCCCTACAAATCAGCCGGGCTAGACAATCTGGACCCTTTCTTTCTAAAATTATCTGCTGAAATTGTTGCAACCCCTATTACTAGCCTGTTCAACCTCTCTTTCTTGTCGTCTGAGATTCCCAAAGATTGGAAAGCAGCTGCAGTCATCCCCCTCTTTAAAGGGGGGCGACACTCTTGACCCAAACTGCTACAGACCTATATCTATCC
Organism: Salvelinus fontinalis; assembly: GCF_029448725.1. Classification (NCBI taxonomy): domain Eukaryota; kingdom Metazoa; phylum Chordata; class Actinopteri; order Salmoniformes; family Salmonidae; genus Salvelinus; species Salvelinus fontinalis. The sequence continues at coordinate 44,563,514 of NC_074697.1, read as the reverse complement.
TACCCTGCCTTTCTAAGGTCTTTGAAAGCCAAGTCAATAAACAGATTACTGTAAGAAATTGTAATAGAGACTGGAAACTAGTAATAACAACATTTCAACATAAGCCATCTTTTATACAAAATACACATACTCCTCATTTCTCTTGGACATATGCTGGACTTATTAAGACACCAACTACAGACACACACAATTCCCCTCCCCCATGATAACCACAGACACACACAACTCAAGGTTGGAGCTCAAAACAAAGAACTATCTCAGGAACCAATGGAACGTTGACACCAGGCCTGTTCAGGACTACCCAAGACCCAGATCGACCAATCGGAAGGCCAGACTTCCAGATTAACCTACTTTGCTTGTTGTATATATAAAACTGTACAACTGTTTAAACTGCCTCTTTTCCGGACGATTTCATAAGAATCAGACAGAAAGAGCCGTGCCGCACGCTTTGCCTAATATTTTTACACTTGAATAAATCTGCCTTATTATACAATTATCCACCTCGTCCTATGACTCCTCTTGTTCTCCTGTCTCCAGTAAACGTTTTATCAACATTACCGACCATTTCGAATCCCACCATACCTTCTCCGCTATGCAATCTGGTTTCAGAGCTGGTCATGGGTGCACCTCAGCCACGCTCAAGGAACTAAACGATATCCTAACCGCCATCGATAAGAAACAATACTGTGCAGCCATATTCATTGACCTGGCCAAGGCTTTTGACTCTGTCAATCACCACATCCTCATCGGCAGAGTCAATAGCCTTGGTTTCTAAAATGATTGCCTCGCCTGGTTCACCAACTACTTCTCTGATAGAGTTCAGTGTGTCAAATCGGAGGGCCTGTTGTCCGGGCCTCTGGCAGTCTCTATGGGGGTGCCACAGGGTTCAATTCTTGGACCGACTCTCTTCTCTGTATACATCAATGATGTCGCTCTTGCTGCTGGTGAGTCTCTGATTCACCTCTACGCAGACGACACCATTCTGTATACTTCTGTCCCTTCTTTGGACAATGTGTGAACAACCCTCTAGACGAGCTTCAATGCCATACAACTCTCCTTCCGTGGCCTCCAATTGCTCTTAAATACAAGTAAAACTAAATGCATGCTCTTCAACCGATCGCTACCTGCACCTGCCAGCTCGTCCAACATCACTACTCTGGACGGTTCTGACGTAGAGTTTGTGGACAACTACAAATTCCTAGGTGTCTGGTTAGACTGTAAACTCTCCTTCAAGACTCACATCAAACATCTCCAATCCAAAGTTAAATCTAGAATTGGCTTCCTATTTCGCAATAAAGCATCCTTCACTCATGCTGCTAAACATACCCTTGTAAAACTGACCATCCTACCGATCATCGACTTCGGCGATGTCATTTACAAAATAGCCTCCAATACCCTACTCAATAAGTTGGATGCAGTCTATCACAGTGCCATCCGTTTTGTCACCAAAGCCCCATATACTACCCACCACTGCGACCTGTACGCTCTTATTGGCTGGCCCTCGCTTCATACTCGTCGCCAAACCCACTGGCTCCAGGTCATCTACAAGACCCTGCTAGGTAAAGTCCCCCCTTATCTCAGCTCGTTGGTCACCATAGCAGCACACGCTCCAGCAGGTATATCTCTCTGATCACCCCCAAAACCAATTCTTCCTTTGACCATTCCAGTTCTCTGCTGCCAATGACTGGAATGAACTACAAAAATCCCTGAAACTGGAAACACTTATCTCCCTCACTAGCTTTAAGCACCTGCTGTCAGAGCAGCTCACAGATTACTGCACCTGTACATAGCCCATCTATAATTTAGCCCAAACAACTACCTATCCCCCTACTGTATTTATTTATTTTGCTCCTTAGCACCCCATTATTTATCTTTACTTTGCACATTCTTCCACTGCAAATCTACCATTCCAGTGTTTTACTTGCTATATTGTATTTACTTCGCCACCGTGGCCTTTTTTGCCTTTACCTCCCTTATCTCACCTCATTTGCTCACATTGTATATCCTTATTTTGTCTACTGTATTATTGACTGTATGTTTGTTTTACTCCATGTGTAACTCTGTGATGTTGTATGTGTCGAACTGCTTTATCTTGGCCAGGTTGCAATTGTAAATGAGAGCTTGTTCTCAGCTTGCCTACCTGGTTAAATAAAGGTGAAATAAAAAAATAAAAATCCTCCTTGATTACAATCTGTTACAACTGTTGATCTGACTGTTGTCAATCAACTCATTAATGGTCCTGTGAACTCACCTGTTTAAACCAAGGACTGGGGGCCAATTAAATGAATTCATTAACAGGTTATCTCTGCAGCTGTGTTGTGTTTCACCCACCATTGCCTGCAGCAGTAACCAGACTTCCAAGCGCACCAGGAATTAGGGCATGCTCACACATGCAGATTAGCGCAAAACCATTTGCCAAAGTAAGTAGCAGACTATAGCAATACCAAGTGATGGGTTGAGAAGTGGTGAAACCTTCAGTCTGCAGCTAGCTTCAAAGCAAAGCTCAAGGAGGTCAATGTCTGGGTAACTGAATTAGGACTTGAAAGGCTAACCCAATTACTGTACATTACAAAGGAATTTCGTAAGCTAAGGCAATTCGGTTCATTTAAAAGCTGAGGCCATTACTGGATAAATATTTAGAAAAGGCCTGCAGTATCGGGTTTCAGGGCTCAGATGCAATGCTGTGTATAGTGTGCACATGCCCGCATACTCAAACGAGATTTCACACAGTTTACATATGATATTAATTTGTAATATTGCTATTCAATTGGATCTCTGTTTAAAAATACTTGAGAGGATGCACACTCACTCACTCACTCACTCACTCACTCACACACATACAGAAACACATACAGTCTCCTCTCTCCCAGAAGGTCTGCCTGCCCCTGCCTGAGAGCAGAACGACCCAGTGGCTGCTAATGATTAATAAAGCAAAGTAGCAACAGGCTTCGTCCACAGCTTATTCACCTGTCCAGTCATCAAAATACCCGCAAGGGGCCTGCTGCTCTCCAATAGAGCCCATCTGTGATCCTCTAAGGCAGGAGATAGGGCTACTGTCACCCACAGGGACATCCCACAGGGAAGCAAGCCCACATCACCATACACAGGGCTAACAGGACAACAATCCTGGAACTCCCATCCCATTCTACTATCGCCTCAGAGAGACATTATTGTCCCAGCCCACAAAGACCTGTGTTCCCTTCTCTAACTGTCCAACACCCGCCACCAAACGATTCTTCTCCGTGCTTCCCATTGTCTCACAAGCCGACTAGAGAGAGCGAGAGAGATTTCATACCCAAGTCTCTCGTGTTTCTGCCAACATCACAGGAAATGAAACCCACTGAAAAGGCTAGCACTTACCTGAGTCACGACAGTGCCAACATTCTCCGATGTAATCACATGAGAGGGGTGTTGTTGAGAGGTGTTGAATATGACATGCCATATTCTGGGAGGTACCAAATAGAGGGTGCTACAATAGACATACTGTATGTGTATACAAAGTCCATTCAACTATACATTAAATGCATACAGCACAATATTAGAGCCTGTGAATATTTAACATGGGCTTAATGCACAGTGAACATGCTCCATTGTGTTTTGCATCGCAAGGGAGGCTATTAGGCCAAGCTGTATAATTGAGATACACTGGTGGTGGCTGTGACCTTTCCAGATGGGAGGCACAACTCCCTCAGGAGCCGATGGGCTGTGAACCCAGTGTAAGTGAAACCACAGTGGAGGACAGTCAGTCACAACAGAAAATGTCTGATTCATAGACCTCGCAGACAGTGCTGGAGATAATGCAGTCTAAATGTCTGTAGAACTAGGCTATATCTTGCGCCATTGGATTTTCAGGACAGCCCAGATTCATCACGTGTTTTTTACGAAGCCACTGTGATAGTCTAAGGTGTAAGGAGATGTGATGTCCCAAAAGGAGGATGGATATCAACTGGCATGGGTGGTATTTTATTTGTTGATGACCAACTCTACAGTACCATTTCAATTGCATGTATTTGGTGACAGTGGCCGCTGTATGTTTTATCTAGTATCTTTTATTGTTGAGGCCAATAGGTTGTGAATCTATGTTTTTAAGTTCTCACGAGTCCCAACATGGTTTTACCTGGGAAAGTGTTACACAACCTCAAAATATGTCTGTTGAATAGTTCAGACTTGGGGTTCAGACTTCCGCTGACTAAGCGTGTCTTGATTACAGCCTGCGGGTAAATTAAGTGACATCATTCCATTTGGTGAAACAAATCAAAGAAAATATGAGAAAATGCCCTGCCATGGGGTGAGAAAAAACACTATATATAGAAAAGTATGTTGGACACGCCATCAAATTAGTGTATTTGGCGATTTCAGCCACACCCGTGGTAGGCCACACAAGCTCACAGAACGGGACCGCCGAGTGCTGAATCGCGTAGCGTGTAAAAAAATAGTCACTACCGAGTTGCCTCTGGAAGCCATGTCAGGACAATTAACTATTCGTTGGGAGCTTCATAAAAGGGGTTTCCATGACCGCACACAAGCCTAACAGCGTCGGCTGGAGTGGTGTAAAGCTCGCCGCCATTGGACTCTGGAGCAGTGGAAACGTGTTCTCTGGAGTGATGAATCACGCTTCACCATCTGAACGAATATGGGTTTGGTGGATGCCAGGAGAATGCTACCTGCCCAAATGCGTTGTGCCAACTAAAGTTTGTTGGAGGAGGAATAATGGTGTGGAGCTGTTTTTCATGGTTCAGGCTAGTCCCCTTAGTTCCAGTGAAGGGAAATCTTAACGCTACAGCATACAATGAAATTCTAGACGATTCTTAGCTTCCAACTTTGTGGCAATAGTTTGGGGAAGGTCCTTTCCTGTTTGTGCCCCCGTGCACAAAGCGAGGTCCATACAGAAAGGGTTTGTCGAGATCGGTGTGGAAGATCTTGACTGGCCTGCACAGAGCCCTGACCTCAACTACATCGAACACCTTTGGGATGAATTGGAACACTGACTGCGAGCCAGGCCTAATCACCCAGCATCAGTGCCCAACCTCACTAATGCTCTAATGGCTGAATAAAAGCAAGTCCCCGCAGCAATGTTCCAACATCTAGTGGAAAGCCTTACCAGAAGAATGGAGGTTGTTAAAGCAGCAAAGGGGGGACCAACTCCATATTAATGCCCATGATTTTGGAATGAGATGTTCGACGAGCACCTGTCCACATACTTCTGGCCATGTAGTGTATCACTACCATTTTGGTATTGTATGGGCATCATTCAAACGTAACATAAGATATGATGTAATCATCAAAATATAGCAGATTCAATTCAAGCATTATGATTGCTACCATTTCATAAGTAGAGGAGTCAGGTTGAAATATTGCAAAAGTGAGCCGCCATTTTTTGGTGTTCCATCGAAGACTGGCTGTGAAAACTGCTTTATAGAGTTCTATGAAATGATTCATGTGTACTCTTTTAAACAGCCCTGCTTTTTACAGTGAAGTGGCATTCAGCTTGTCTAGACTTTATCACTCTTTCACAGTTTTTTGTTATTGCACAGATGTCTGTATTTTATTGTGAGGAGCAATTTGCAGTCCTGTAGAGGACGTCTACCATAATGTTCTTTGGCCTTCATGAGGGGACCTCAGCAGTTTGAACAATGCCATATTGCTCTTCTAAGACTAGAACATAGACTGCTCTGTCAAGTTGCCCGATAACGTTTGACATTATGTCTAGAGAAATCTCGGACACCTCGCCTTTTTTTTCATGGCAACGCTGTGCCTCACTGCAGAGTATCTTCTGTTTACTGATTCTTTGGCTTCGAGTATACCTTCTGGTTTTAATATCCACTTTGACAAAACGCTGTCTCACACCATCAAAATTCATTTTGGCCCAGTAATGGACTCTGTATATTTCCTGCCTCTGGATGGCTGCCGGTGAGCTAAAACACTTTAATAAAGGGACCAAATAGAATCAGGACTGAAGAGTAGGAAAAGATGAGTAAAGGAGAAAAAAAGCAATGACCTCTTAACTTCAGGGCCACAGCACGTCTTAAAATGTCAGGAAATTATTTAAATACGTTGAAAGGCATGACAGATCTATAGCTGTCTCCAGTCCCACTGTCAGTCATCTCTCCCTCTATTAATACCTTGACATTTTTCCATTTCACAACTGTAATGTCCAATGTCCTGGATAAATACGAGGAAAAGTCAGATTTTAAAAGGTCACAGTTGTACCACTACACAACGATTCACTCGCTTAACTTTGCCTTTAAAGTGAGCTATATGGTTGCACTACAAATGGTGCACCTCAGTCTAGTATTCTTTGAAATAGCTTGTGTGAGGGGTTAAATGACAGTTAAACTGTCCATCAAGTTTGCCACTTGGGGGTGTTGAATTTTAAAAGCTGTGAGGAGGGGATTGGAGAATGTCATTTTTGAAAGTATTATACAGTTGAAGTCGGAAGTTTACATTCACGTAGGTTGGAGTCATTAACTTGTTTTTCAACCACTCCACAAATTTCTTGTGAACAATTTATAGTTTTGGCAAGTCGGTTAGGACATCTACTTTGTGCATGACACAAGTAATCTTTCCAACAATTGTTTACAGATGTCACGTTCCTGACCTATTTCTGTTAGTTTGTTATGTGTGTTAGTTGGTCAGGACGTGAGGTTGGGTGGGCATTCTATGTTTTCTGTTTCTATGTTGGTTTATGGGTTGCCTGGTATGGCTCTTAATTAGAGGCAGGTGTTTGGCGTTCCTCTAATTAAGAGTCATATTTAGGTAGGCGTTGTCACAGTGTTCGTTGTGGGTGATTGTCTTCCGTGTCTGTGTCTGTACACCATGCGGGACTGTTTACGGTTTGTTCGGTTTGTGTAGCCTATGTTTCCTATTCGTGCGTTCTTCTTGTTTTATGTAAGTTCGTCGTCTAGGTCTGTCTACACCGTTTTGTTGTTTTGTTAGTTTAGTCAAGTTCGTGTTTTCGTTAATAAAATATGTCATTTCACTACGCTGCGCCTTGGTTCCCTCAATACTCCTCCTCTTCAGATGAAGAGGAGGAGGACTGCCGTTACAGAATCACCCACCAAATCTCCAGAACCAAGCAGCGGAGTAAACGGAGTAAGGGACAGAGAAATAAGGAGGAATGGACTTGGGACGATGTATTGGACGGGAAAGGTTGCTACACATGGGAGGAGATCCTGGCTGGTAGGGATCGCCTCCCATGGGAACAGCTGGAGGCACTGAGGAGAGCAGAGGCAACCGGAGAAGGGAACCGGAGTTATGAGGGGACACGTCTTGCACGGAAGCCCAAAAAGCCCGTGAGTAACACCCAAAAATTTCTGCCGTGTTACGCAGTAGAGCGCACGGTGTCTCCTGTACGAGTGCATAGCCCAGTGCGGGTTATTCCACCTCCCCGCACTGGTAGGGCTAGATTGGGCATTGAGCCAGGTGTCATGAGGCCGGCTCAACGCGTCTGGTCTCCAGTGCGTCTCCTCGGGCCGGCATACATGGCACCTGCCTTACGCATGGTTTCCCCGGTTCGCCTACATAGCCCGGTGCGGGTTATTCCACCTCCCCGCACTGGTCGGGCGACCGGGAGCATTCAACCAGGTAAGATTGGGCAGGCTCAATGCTCAAGAGAGCCAGTACGCCTGCACGGTCCGGTATTTCCGGCGCTACCTCCCCGCCCCAGCCTAGTACCTACAGTGCCTACACTACGCACTAGGCTACCAGTGCGTTTCCAGAGCCCTGTTCCTTCTCCATGCACTCTCCCTGTAGTGCGTGTATCCAGTTCGGTGCCTCCAGTTCCGGCACCACGCACTAAGCCTCCTGTGCGTCTCCAGAGCCCTGTACACACTGTTTCTTCTCCCCCTACTAATCCTGATGTGCTTGCCCTCAGCCCGGTGCCACCAGTGCCGGTACCACGCACCAGGTATAGAGTAGGCTTTGAGAGTCCAGTGTGCCCTGTCCCTGCTCCCCGCACTTGCATGAAGGTGCGTGTCCTTAGCCCGGTGCCTCCAGTTCCGGCACCACGCACCAGGTCTACAGTGCGCCTTATCCGGCCAGAGCCATCCGTCTCCCCAGCGCCATCTGAGCCATCCGTCTCCCCAGCGCCATCTGAGCCATCCGTCTCCCCAGCGCCATCTGAGCCATCCGTCTCCCCAGCGCCGTCTGAGCCATCCGTCTGCAATGAGCCTGCAAAGCCGCCCGTCTGCCATGAGCCTGCAAAGCCGCCCGTCTGCCATGAGCCTACAGAGCCGTCCGCCAGACAGGAGCCGCTAGAGCCGCCCGCCAGACAGGAGCCGCTAGAGCCGCCCGCCAGACAGGATCTGCCAGAGCCGCCAACCAGACAGGATCTGCCAGAGCCGCCAACCAGACAGGATCTGCCAGAGCCGCCAACCAGACAGGATCTGCCAGAGCCGCCAACCAGACAGGATCTGCCAGAGCCGCCAACCAGACAGGATCTGCCAGAGCCGCCAACCAGACAGGATCTGCCAGAGCCGCCAACCAGACAGGATCTGCCAGAGCCGCCAACCAGACAGGATCTGCCAGAGCCGCCAGCCAGACAGGATCTGCCAGAGCCGCCAGCGAGCCATGAGCAGCCAGAGCCGTCAGTGAGCCATGAGCGTCCAGAGCCTTCAGCCAGCCATGAGCGTCGAGAGCCGTCAGCCAGCCATGAGCGTCGAGAGCCGTCAGCCAGCCATGAGCGTCGAGAGCCGTCAGTGAGCCATGAGCGTCCAGAGCCTTCAGCCAGCCATGAGCGTCCAGAGCCGTCAGCCAGCCATGAGCGTCGAGAGCCGTCAGCCAGCCATGAGCGTCGAGAGCCGTCAGCCTGCCATGAGCGTCCAGATCCGTCAGTCAGCCATGAGCTGCCCTTCAGCCAGAAACGGCTATATACCCAGAACTGCCCCTCAGTCCAGAGCTGTCTCTCTGTCCGGAGCTGCCTTTCAGTCCGGAGTTGCCCCTCTATCCTGATCTCCCTCTCTATCCTGATCTACCTCTATATTCTGATCTATCCCTCTGTCTTGTGCTATCCCTGTGTCTTGATCTATCTCTCTGTCCCGGTGCTGTCCCTGTCATTGATGTTACTAAGAGGATTTTGTGGGGGTAAAATGAGGGTGGACATTCTTAGGGGGAGATGGAGGCTAGGATTGATTATGGTGGGGTGGGGACCTCGCCCGGAGCCTGAGCCACCACCGTGGTCAGATGCCCACCCAGACCCTCCCCTAGACTTTGTGCTGGTGCGCCCGGAGTTCGCACCTTATGGGGGGGGTTATGTCACGTTCCTGACCTATTTCTGTTAGTTTGTTATGTGTGTTAGTTGGTCAGGACGTGAGGTTGGGTGGGCATTCTATGTTTTCTGTTTCTATGTTGGTTTATGGGTTTCCTGGTATGGCTCTTAATTAGAGGCAGGTGTTTGGCGTTCCTCTAATTAAGAGTCATATTTAGGTAGGCGTTGTCACAGTGTTCGTTGTGGGTGATTGTCTTCCGTGTCTGTGTCTGTACACCACGCGGGACTGTTTACGGTTTGTTCGGTTTGTGTAGCCTATGTTTCCTATTTGTGCGTTCTTCTTGTTTTATGTAAGTTCGTCGTCTAGGTCTGTCTACACCGTTTTGTTGTTTTGTTAGTTTAGTCAAGTTCGTGTTTTCGTTAATAAAATATGTCATTTCACTACGCTGCGCCTTGGTTCCCTCAATACTCCTCCTCTTCAGATGAAGAGGAGGAGGACTGCCGTTACAACAGACAGATTATTTTACTTATAATTCACTGTATCACAATTCCAGTGGTTCAGAAATGTACATACACTAAGTTGACTGTGCCTTTAAACAGCTTGGAAAATTCCAGAAAACTATGTCATGGCTTTAGAAGCTTCTGATAGGCTAATTGACATCATTTGAGTAAATTGGAGGTGTACCTGTGGATGGATTTCCAGGCCTACCTTCAAACTCAGTGCCTCTTTGCTTGACATCATGGGTAAATCAGCCAAATAAATTGTAGAACTCCACAAGTCTGGTTCATCCTTGGGAGCAATTTCCAAATGCCTGAAGGTACCACGTTCATCTGTACAAACAATAGTACACAATTAAAAACACCATGGGACTGCTCAGCCGTCATACTACTCAGGAAGGAGATGCGTTCTGTCTCCTAGAGATGATGAACGTACTTTGGTGTGAAAAGTGCAAATCAATCCCAGAACAACAGCAAAGGACCTTGTGAAGATGCTGGAGGAAACAGGTACAAATGTATCTATATCCACAGTAAAGCAAGACCTATATCGACATATCCTGAAAGGCTGCTCAGAAAGGAAGAAGCCATTGCTCCAAAACCTCCATAGAAAAGCAAGACTACGGTTTGCAACTGCACATGGGGACAAAGATTGTACGTTTTGGATACATTTTCTCTGGTCTGATGAAACAAAATAGAACTGTTTTTCCATAATAATCATCGTTATGTTTGGAGGAAAAATGGTGAGGCTTACAAGCTGAACAACACCATCCCAACCGTGAACCACGGGGGTGGCAGCATCATGTTGTCGCTGTGCTTTGCTGCAGGAGGGACTAGTGCACTTCACAAAATAGATAGCATCATGAGGTAGGAAAATTATGTGCATATATTGAAGCAACATCTCAAGACCTCAGTCATGAAGTTAAAGATTGGTCACAAATGGGTCTTCAAATGGACAATGACCCCAAGCATACTTCCAAAGTTATGGCAAAATGGCTTAAGGACAACGAAGTCATGGTATGAAAAATGTGAAAAAATAGTTTTTTGCATCATCATTATGGGGTATGGTGTGTAGTTTGAAGAGGAAAAAAACATTTAATCAATTTCATAATAAGGCTGTAACGTAACAAAATGTGGATAAAGTGAAGTACTCTGAATACTTTCCTAATGCACGGTATGTACGTGTAACTGATAGATGCAGACACACACACTACATGTTAACGTTTTAAATGTTTGTAAATATTAGTATTTTGTCTGTTGTCTTTTTCATTGTGTCGGACCCCAGTAAAACAATATGTCGCCATTGGCATGTGCTAATGGGGATCCTAATAAAATCTAAAATGTCTGAGGCATGAATATACCAAAACAAACATACAGCCCTGTGGCTATGCAATAATGGTCAGAGACTTACTCTTAACAGTTAGGATCTCTCTCGCTTTACCTTTCTCTACTTTCTCTCTCTCTCTTTCTCTCAGCCCACACACACAGACCATCCTCAACAGACCAGAGGGTATTTTCGTGAGGAGTCTTTTCTTTGTGGAGGAGAACGCGGGCAGGGTATACCTTGGTCTTTTGAGTAGGAAGCTTTGATAACAGCGTGGTTCTTAGGAGGTTTCTGATGCTGGGGGGGGGGGGTCTTTAGCTTCCAGCAACAATCTCATTGGCTGCAGGGATCAACAGGGACTTGGCAGAGGGAAACCGTTAAGGAATATATTTTGGCAACGAGGAAATAGATTTTGGGCAACTATAATAGAGGATAGTAATTCATGACTCTTTGTAGTTTGTTGTGTAGCTTTTCTGTAATAATATGAGGATGTGTACTGTATTACCAACCGTACTAATTGGTATGGGAAGAGGTGATTAAGCCGGCATATGAAACAATATTGCCTCACTCCCATTGCCCCTTGAGTTTGTCCTCTGTCTTGCTCTGGCTACCACATTGGCGTTGTTTCTGTACAAATCGTACTGTATCACTTGATGTTTTTCACACAAGGATGCAGCCTGTTGGCATCAAACAGTTGTTCAGTCGCCAGCAGGGGTTGACCAAGCTGTCAGTTTCAACGGAGCATGCTCTAAAGACTTTTTTCACCGTATAGGTCTATAATTAGTTATATTATCAGACACACAGGCTATAATCAACAAATTCTGTGCAAAGTCCATTATTCACTCTTATTTTGGTTGCACTTTATAATACCTCCACGTAATAAAGCGCTTACAATGGATTAGTAAATAGTTTATTCATCAGGGGCGCAACTTTGGTTTAAGAAGTGCGGGGGACAATGTTTATTTATTTTTAATCCAGTCGAATAAGGACTCTAAACAGCCTACCCGGCCGCTCGGAGGCGTCCGGTTCATCCTAAAGCACACCTTTGCCTCGTTTTGTATCACATTACAATGATAAAACTGGGGGGGGCAAGAATTATATTTCAGAACGTGCGAGGGACATGTCCTCCCCCCATCCCCAGTGAAAGTTGCACCCCTGTTATTCATAATACATGAATCATTACTCCCACATTTATAAATGTTAGTAACCCATAACAGTCACAGTGCTGTAATAATGTGATGTGTAACTTCTCTATGCTGAGTAAAATAACGTTTTTAGTCAGAAAATGCTAACATAAGGGTTTATTGGCAGTGAAATTTTCTATGAAAACCAAAGTGTACTCTTGGTTAATTAACCTAGAACTAAGAGTCATTTGGTCAGCTGCATGATTCAATTCTAGGTCCATACAGTACGTGTTCAAAATTGGGAGTTCTGGTTTATGAAGTCTCCACCCTCACAAAAGGAAACTCTCAGCCCCATGCATGACGCAGTCAAAGTTTAAGCACTGCCTTTGCCCAATCCTAGTATTTCCAAATAATCAGTAAACACAAACACCAGAAGTACTGCTGCCTGTTATCCTATGCTTTCCATCCCATTTAAACGCAGAATCTGTCCACAAGAGATTAAGAACAGTCCACAGACCATTATTTAGCTGAACTATCCCATTTACGTTTAAAGGCTCAGTTAAGGTTCAGCCAAACAAAGCCACGGGTGAAAATAGTCTGCATTTTTAAAAGACAGAAGCACTGGAAGCATTTAAAGGTAATACTGGACATGTAACATTTCTACCTCAATCACATATCAGTAGTAATGAAGGAATAAAAATCCACTAGAGAAAAACGTTTAAACAGTTTATAAGAACCTATATTAAACAGCTTATGAATGAAGTAATGCTTGATAATTTACTAATCCTTTATAAATGCTTTATTGTGTGGAGTATTTATAAAGTGCTACCCTTCTTTCAAAGCTTAAAGCCTTGAACTGAATAGCACTGGATTGGAACTATTGACCTTTGAACTCACTTAAATTCATGTTAAGTAGTGTCCATTGGGAATCCATTGGCCCACTACCCAAATGTGAAGCTCTTTAACCTCTCCTGAGGGCTCACCTCTTGTGACTCTGTCCTCTCAGGGGCCTGACATCACATGTTGCAGTGTACTAATGCATGGTGTATGCCAAGACCCTCTGAAGCACTTCGCGCTCCACTTCCCAGACACGTGACAGATGTCAGGTGTCTGTGCATTACAAAATGTTGTATTATTCATTTGCCTGGCAAATGTGTTTACTAATTCATAGGTGAGAGGGTCAAATAGAAAATAGTCTGTTATTTTGTGAATCATTTATGATATGTATAATGACATTGCTTATATGTGCATTGTTCTACAAGTCAGCAAAATGTAGCAAACCATTTTTTTACGGATAACGAGAATGTTCTTATTGGTCAAATTCATGTAGTAGTACGGTACTTTCCGTTTCAATTCATTTCTAAATGAGGCCATGTTCAGTAGGCAGGAACCAAAAGAAAACATAGGGTTATTTTACCCTTTGAATTTTTTGTTGTTGAAAGATTACATGCCATTAGCTTGAACAAAGCTGTGATTTGTTAAAACGATTTTTAAAGCTGATACAACAATTTTACACAAGGTGATAACTATCTAAATTGTCATTATCTTTAAACTTTTTCCAATTTTACCATTGAAGATTAATAGTTAGCAACTGCCTTGGTCAGTTGATTATCAATTGAAAGAGATGGTGGGGGAGACCTTGAGGCAAATTCCTGCAGTGATGTCGGTCTTTGCTAGGTAACCAAACATATATTATCTGTGCCTATGTCTACATAAAGCAATTGTCCTGCAGAGATGAACACAATGGACTCCAGTAATTGTTGCAAAATGCAGTAATGCTACAGTGAAAACTGAATTCAAAAACAGTGATTTTCCGTGAGGGTCCAGAGAACCATTGTAAGACCATGGTGCAGATTTATCAAACAGTGTGTTGGTGCATTGAGGGTATGTTAATAAATGAGTATGCTGTGAGAACCCTATGAGTTCATATTAAAAGCTGGCTGTCGACTAATAGCACTATTAGCATAACATAACCCACCTATAGCCATATTTAGCACAATGAAGATAAGTATTACTTTTATAATTAAGAACCCTCAATAGACGTATTCCTTACAAAAGACCAAGCTCTGTAATTGTCTGCACATCAAAAATTAACATGTTTAAAAGCTGGTTAATTCTAATTTATCCAAACTGTGTGATCATTTCAGGAAATACACGTTAAATTGAGCTTGTCATATTTTCTCAATATGCTTTCCAGGTGGTTTATTTCCTGATGTATTGGATGTTATCCACATCAGCAAGGACTGCCTATTGACTGTTCACTTTGGCTCTTGACAGGCATGAAGGCCGTGGCTAAGTGATAGATGACGTTCACGGATTAGAAGGTCCCTGCCAAACAAGCTGGCTGTGGCACACATTGGACCGAGGAGCCAAGGTGATATCCCTTATTTGACATTAAGTCTCTGTCTGTCTTACAGGTCCCATCAATGTCTGAGACCGTCGAGGGTCTTCGGAGTTAAATGGAATTGCAAGAAGAGGGAGAGAAGAAAATAGTTAAATAAAGAAGATGAAGATCAATGAAGGATCGCAATTACATTACATGGGGATGTTTCAGTTAGCCAAATAGGGGGGAGCAATCAATTAAGTAAACTCAATGGCACCGGAAGGAATGCCACTGCATTTATCTTGTTTGCAGGGGGACAATCTGGGTGGTGCCACGGAGTCTTTGGAAACATTTAAAAGTTGAGCTGAAATGATTGTGCAGATTCCCCTAGACAGGCAGATGAAGTCAGTCATTCTCTGAAACGAGGGGGGATGAAAAATGATCTGGTGTCTGTCACGTTCCTGACCTATTTCTGTTAGTTTGTTGTATGTGTTAGTTGGTCAGGACGTGAGTTTGGGTGGGCATTCTATGTTTTCTGTTTCTATGTTGGTTTATGGGTTGCCTGGTATGGCTCTTAATTAGAGGCAGGTGTTTGGCGTTCCTCTAATTAAGAGTCATATTTAGGTAGGTTGTTTCACAGTGTTCGTGGTGGGTGGTTGTCTCCTGTGTCAGTGTTTGTCGCACCATACGGGACTGTTCGGTTTGTTTGTTCATCGTTATTTATGTGTAGGCTATTTTCCCTGTTCGTGCGTTCTTCGTATTTATGTAAGTTCGTCGTCCAGGTGTGTCTACTCCGTTTGTTATTTTGTTTATTAGTCAAGTGTATTTCGTTTTCGTGTTTTTCCGTCTTTACTTTAATAAATATCATGTCTTCAAACTCCGCTGCATTTTGGTTCAATCCCTGCTCCTCCTCATCGGATGAAGAGGAGGAGGAAAACCGTTACAGTGTCATTACTTTTGCTGTCTTTGAGATTTCCTGATATGTGAACTACTTGTGCAATGTTTTGCAGTCAAGACGATATCATGTTTGGACACTCCTACTCATTTAAGGGTTTCTTCTTAATTTTTTGTATTTTATACATTGTAGAATAATAGTGAAGACATCAGAATTATGAAATAATACATATGGAATGATGAACTAACCAAAAAAAGCTTTAAACAAATCAAAATGTATTTTATATTTGAGATTCTTCAAAGTAGCCACCCTTTGCCTTGATGACAGCTTTGCACACTTGGCATTGAATGGAAGAAAATTGGAACCACCAATACTCCTCCTAGAGCTGGCCGGCCGGCCAAACTGAGGAATCGGGAGAGAAAGCCTTGGTCAGGGAGGTGACCAAGAACCCAATTGTCACGCCCTGAGCTAAGAGAGCCATTTTATTTCTCTATTTGGTTAGGTCAGGGTGTGATGTGGGGTGGGCATTCTATGTTTTGTATTTCTGTGTGTTTGGCCGAGTGTGGTTCCCAATCAGAGGCAGCTGTCTATCGTTGTCTCTGATTGGGAATCATACTTAGGCAGCCTGTTTTGCCACCTTAGTTGTGGGTAGTTGTCTTTGTTAGTGGCCTGTAAAGCCCTAGTAAGCTTCACGTTCGTTTTTGGTGTTTCTTGTTTTGTTGGCGACATTCTTAATAAAGAAAAATGTACGCTTACTACGCTGCACCTTGGTCCGGTCATTTCCACTGCGGCGGCGTTCGTGACACCAATGGTCACTCTGACAGAGCTCTAGAGTTCCGCTGTGAAGATGGGAGAACTTTCCAGAAGGACAACGATCCATGCAGCACTCCACCAATTAGGCCTTTATGGTAGAGTAGTCAGGCAGATGCCACTGCTCAGTAAAAGGCACATGACAGCCTGCTTGGAGTTTGCCAAAAGACACCTAAATATTTTCAGACCATGAGAAACAAGATTCTCTGGTCTGATGAAACCAAGATTTAACTTTTTGACCTGAATGCAAAGTGTCACGTATGAAGGAAACCTGGCACCATCCTCATGGTGAAACATGGTGGTGGCAGCATCATGCTGTGGGGATGGGTTTCAGCTGAAGGGACTGGGAGACTAGTCAGCATCGAGGCAAAGATGACCGGAGCAAAGTACACAGAGATCCTTGATGAAAACCTGCTCCAGAGCACTCAGTACCTCAGACTGGGGCAGAGGTTCACCTTCCAACAGGATAACGACCCTAAGCAGTGGCTTCGGGACAAGTCTCTGAATGTGGACTTGTGCAGCAACGCTCCCCATCCAACCTGACAGAGCTTGAGACGATCTGCAGAGAAGAATGGGGAAAACTCCCCAAATACAGGTGTGCCAAGCTTGTAGCGTCAAACCAAGAAGACTCAAGACTGTAATTGCTGCAAAAGGTGCTTCAATAAAGTACTGAGTAAAGCGTCTGAATACTTACAGTCGAAGTCGGAAGTTTACATACAGTTTACTTGTTTTTGAACCACTCCACACATTTCATGTTAACAAACTATAGTTTTGGCATGTCAGGTAAGACATATACTTTGTGCATGGTGCAAGTAATTTTTCCAACAATTGTTTACAGACAGATTATTTAACTTATAATTCACTGTGTCACAATTCCAGTGGGTCAGAAGTTTACATACACCAAAGTTGACTGTACCTTTAAACAGCTTAGAAAATTCCAGAACATGATGTCATGGCTTTAGAAGATTCTGATTGGCTAATTTACATACTTTGAGTCAAATCGTACCTGTGAATGTATTTCAAGGCCTACCTTAAACTCAGTGCCTCTTTGCTTGACATCATGGGAAAATCAAATGAAATCAGCCAAGACCTCAGAAAAAAAGTTGGAGACCCCCACAAGTCTGGTTCATCCTTGGGAGCAATTTCCAAATGCCTGAAGGTACCGCATTAATCTGTACAAATAATAGTACGTAAGTATAAACACCATGGGACCACACAACAGTCATACCGCTCAGGAAGGAGACGCGTTCTGTCTCAGAGATGAACGTACTTTGGTGTGAAAAGTGCAAATCAATCCCAGAACAACAGCAAAGGACATCAAATCAAATTTTATTTGTCACATACACGTGGTTAGCAGATGTTAATGCGAGTGTAGCGAAATGCTTGTGCTTCTAGTTCCGACAATGCAGTAATAACCAACAAATAATCTAACCTAACAATTCCACAACTACTACCTTAAACACACAAGTGTAAAGGGATAAAGAATATGGACATAAAGATATATGAATGAGTGATGGTACAGAACGGCATAGGCAAGATGCAGTAGATGGTATAGAGTACAGTATATACATATGAGATGAGTAATGTAGGGTATGTAAACATTATATTAAGTGGCATTGTTTAAAGTGGCTAGTGATACATTTTTACATAATTTCCATCAATTCCCATTATTAAAGTGGCTGGAGGTGAGTCAGTATGTTGGCAGCGGCCACTAAATGTTAGTGGTGGCTGTTTAACAGTCTGATGGCCTTGAGATAGAAGCTGTTTTTCAGTCTCTCGGTCCCTGCTTTGATGCACCTGTACTGACCTCGTCTTCTGGATGATAGCGGAGTGAACAGGCAGTGGCTCGGGTGGTTGTTGTCCTTGATGATCTTTATGGCCTTCCTGTGACATCGGGTGGTGTAGGTGTCCTGGAGGGCAGGTAGTTTGCCCCCGGTGATGCGTTGTGCAGACCTCACTACCTTCTGGAGAGCCTTACGGTTGTGGGCGGAGCAGTTGCCGTACCAGGCGGTGATACAGCCCGACAGGATGCTCTCGATTGTGCATCTGTCGAAGTTTGTGAGTGCTTTTGGTGACAAGCCGAATTTCTTCAGCCTCCTGAGGTTGAAGAGGCGCTGCTGCGCCTTCTTCACAACGCTGTCTGTGTGGGTGGACCAATTCAGTTTGTCCGTGATGTGTACACTGAGGAACTTAAAACTTTCCACCTTCTCCACTACTGTCCCGTCGATGTGGATAGGGGGGTGCTGCCTCTGCTGTTTCCTGAAGTCCACAATCATCTCCTTTGTTTTGTTGATGTTGAGTGTGAGGTTATTTTCCTGACACCACACTCCGAGGGCCCTCACCTCCTCCCTGTAGGCCGTCTCGTTGTTGTTGGCAATCAAGCCTACCACTGTAGTGTCGTCCGCAAACTTGATGATTGAGTTGGAGGCGTGCACAGCCAAACGTTTCTTAGCGTGTTGTTGCCACACACAGGTTGGGGTACACAACGCACACAGTGAAAGAAAATCAAAGAAAGAAAACAAAACTGGAAAAGGAGCATCAGAGATGTTAAGTAATGTAACGGGTGGGTGAGCAGGGAGTACAGGAGAGGGCTCAGAACGCACCCTTGTGGGGCCCCAGTGTTGAGGATCAACGGGGTGGAGATGTTGTTACCTACCCTCACCACCTGGGGGCGGCCCGTCAGGAAGTCCAGGACCCAGTTGCACAGGGCGGGGTCGAGACCCAGGGTCTCGAGCTTGATGATGAGTTTGGAGGGTACTATGGTGTTAAATGCTGAGCTGTAGTCAATGAACAGCATTCTCACATAGGTATTCCTCTTGTCCATATGGGTTAGGGCAGTGTGCAGTGTGGTTGCGATTGCGTAGTCTGTGTACCTATTGGGTCGGTAAGCAAATTGGAGTGGGTCTAGTGCAGGGGTGTCAAAGTCAAATGGACGGAGGGCCAAATAAAAAATTTAGCTACAAGCCGAGGGCCGGACTGTTCGAATGTTCATTGAAAAATTTTTAAATGACGCATATAGTCTAGTGAACCTAATTGAACCTACTGAAAACCTAACAAATATATTCCAATATGATCAGATAAATAAAGCAATATTTTCTTATGGCTCTGTCAGTAATCTTTAATTTTCAACAGACACAAAAGACAAATTTCCTTTATATAAAAATCCCCATAACATGAACATTAAATGAAAGAAACCGGTATTCAAGGCACCATCAGTAGCCTATATTTTCTATTTTAGCAAAAGTGGGCTAAATTTACTTCAAAGAAAAAAACAATAATAGCAATTTTCTATCATCCACTCAACTGAAATATTTTTAAAATATAATTGGATTGAAATACAATAAAATAAAGTGCAAAAATCTATTAATCAAAAACAACACTTTGTTTAAGGAGAAGTAACATGCAGTGAAAACAAATATTAAACTTTAACTTTTAAACTTGAACTGAGTAAAAACTCTAAATATGTGATTGCACAGTAATGTTCACTTGTTTGAGGTTGAGGGTGATACTTGGTGGTGTCCCATCTTTTCCACAAGTTCATCAATGTTCGGGGTAAGGCTCTGAGCTGAGGAAATCCTCAGAATTGAGTGGAGGTGTTCAGCAGTAAGTCGACTTCTGTGTGATGTTTTGTTCAGGTTCATCAAAGAAAACAGTTGTTCACACAGGTATGTGCTGCCAAACATAGACAACGTTTGAGCAGCCTGGATGCGCAGCTGGGGCATTGTGTCGGGGAGGAAACGGGCGAACTCCGCAGCACCCACTGCCGCATATTTTGCCCTCAGTGCATCATTGCATTGGAGGTCAATCAACTCCATTTGGAGGTTTGGTGGTGAGCTTTCCACGTCAACAGCAAATGGGTTACCGAGCAGTTCCAACCTGCTTTTTTGTGCTTCAAAGTCAGCAAATCGGCGTCGAAAGTCAGCGGCAAGCATACCTATTTTATCAGCCAACTGTGCGCTCGGGAACGCACTGGTAGAGAGCTTCTCTTTCATGGTCTGGCAGCTGGGAAAGTGGCTCAAATTTTCTTTCCGCATCTGCGTCTCCCACAGAGTCAGTTTGGTTTTAAATGCCTTCACTGTACTGTACATATCAGAGATGACATGATCCCGACCCTGCAGCTGCAAGTTCATTGCATTCAGATGACTCGTAATGTCACACAGAAAAGCCATTTCACACAGAAACATTTCGTCTCGGAGTTGTGTTGTGTCTTTCCCTTTGCTGTCCAAGAACAGACAAATCTCCTCACGAAGCTCGAAACATCTTTGAAGCACCTTTCCCTGGCTTAGCCATCGCACCTCTGTGTGATAAGGCAAATCACCATGCTCCGTTTCTAACTCCGTCAGAAATGCCTTGAACTGGCGGTGATTCAAACCTTTGGCTCTGATAAAGTTAACTGTGCGCGTGATGATGCTCATTACATGCTCCATTTTCAAGGCTTTACCGCACAACGCTTCCTGGTGTATGATACAATGATAAGCTGTCAGCTCACCTGTCGCGTTTTCCTCTTGCATCTTTTCCCGTATCTTCGCCACCAGTCCGCTCCTGTGCCCACACATCGCAGGTGCTCCGTCGGTTGTCAAACCCACGAGTTTTTCCCAAGGCAGCTCCATCTCATTTACACATCTTGACACCTCTTCATACAAATCATGCCCCGTAGTTGTGCCATGCATAGGACGTAAAGCCAAAAACTCCTCTGTCACGCTTAGGCTGGAGTCCACTACGCGGATGAAAATTGACAACTGGGCAATGTCAGAAATGTCGGTGCTCTCATCCACAGCCAAGGAATATGCAATGAAATCTTTTCCCTTTTTCACAAGCTGCTCTTTTAGATTGATGGACAACTGGTCTACTCTCTCGGCAATGGTGTTTCTGCTCAGACTCACATTTAAAAAGAGTTGCCTTTTTTCTGGGCAAACTTCGTCACAAACTTTAATCATGCAGTTTTTGATGAAATCCCCCTCCGTAAATGGCCGGGCTGATTTAGCGATCTCTTCTGCCAAAATAAAACTGGCCTTGACAGCAGCCTGGCCTTGTGATTTGGCTTTTTTGAACAGAGCCTGTCGAGATTTGAGGCCTCGTTTTAATTCCTCTGCCTTTTGTAGCCTTTGTTCCATGTCCATATTCTTGTTTTTGTCCGCGTGTTTCGTTTCATAATGTCGTCTCAGATTATACTCTTTCAGTACCGCCACACTTTCTCCACACAGAAGACACACAGGTTTTCCAGCTACCTCCGTGAACACATACTCCGACTCCCACCTTGTTTGAAACCCCCGGTTCTCAGTGTCCACCTTCCGTTTTGCCATTTTTGATGGGTATCTGAAAGTTAATTTTACTGTGATGCTGACGACTGCTGTGCCAATAAATATTGAAATGAAGCAGCCTACTGCTCGGTGCGTCACCGTTGCATTGTGGGAAATGTAGTATTGGTGCGTGTAAAAGATCTGCGGGCTGCCGGCTTGCTGCGGTCTGCGGGCCGGTTCTAATAATAAATCAAGATCATCCCAGGGGCCGTAAAAAACCTTCTCGCGGGCCGGATGTGGCCCGCGGGCCTTGACTCTGACATATGTGGTCTAGTGTGTCAGGTAGGGTGGAGGTGATATGGTCCTTGACTAGTCTCTCAAAGCACTTCATGATGACGGAAGTGAGTGCTACGGGACGGTAGTCGTTTAGCTCAGTTACCTTAGCTTTCTTGGGAACAGGAAGAATGGTGGCCCTCTTGAAGCATGTGGGAACAGCAGACTGGGATAAGGATTGATTGAATATGTCCTTAAACACACCAGCCAGCTGGTCTGCGCATGCTCTGAGACGCGTCTGAGAATGCCGTCTGGGCCTGCAGCTTTGCGAGGGTTAACACGTTTAAATGTTTTATTCACCTCGGCTGCAGTGAAGGAGAGCCCGCAGGTTTTGGTAGCGGGCGGTGTCAGTGGCACTGTATTGTCCTCAAAGCGAGCTAAAAAGTTATTGGTCCGTGATGGGGCTGGTTTTCTTTTTGTAATCCGTGATTGACTGTAGACCCTGCCACATACCTCTTGTGTCTGAGCTGTTGAATTGCGACTCTACTTTGTCTCTATACTGGCACTTAGGTTGTTTGATTCCCTTGCGGAGGGAATAGCTACACTGTTTGTATTTGGTCATGTTTCCGGTCACCTTGCCCTGGTTAAAAGCAGTGGTTCGCGCTTTCAGTTTCATGCGAATGCTGCCATCAATCCACGGTTTCTGGTTTGGGAATGTTTTAATCGTTGCTGTGGGTACGACATTGTCAATGCACTTTCTAACGAACTCGCTCACCGAATCAGTGTATTCGTCAATGTTGTTGTTGGACGCAATGCGGAACATATCCCAATCCACGTGATCGAAGCAGTCTTGAAGAGTGGAATCAGATTGGTCGGACCAGCGTTGAACAGACCTGAGCGCGGGAACTTGCTGTTTTAGTTTCTGTTTGTAGGCTGGAAGCAACAAAATGGAGTCGTGCTCAGCTTTTCCGAAAGCAGGGCGGGGGAGGGCCTTATATGCGTCGCGGAAGTTAGTATAACAATGATCCAAGGTTTTAACAGCCCTGGTAGCACAATCGATATGCTGATAGAATTTAGGGAGTTCTTACCAGAAAGATGTTTGTTTCTGTCGGCGCTATGCGTGAAGAAACCAGCTGGCTGCACCGACTCCGTTAGCATCTCTCGAGTGAGCCATGTTTCCGTGAAGCAAAGAATGTTACAGTCTCTGATGTCTCTCTGGAATGTTACCTTTGCTCGAATTTCATCAACCTTGTTGTCAAGAGACTGGACATTGGCGAGTAGTATGCTAGGGAGTGGAGCGCGATGAGCCCGTCTCCGAAGCCTGACCAGAAGACCGCTTCGTTAGCCCCTTTTATGGCGTCGTTGTTTAGGGTCGCCGGCTGGGATCAGATCCATTGTACTGGGTGGAAGGCAAAACACAGGATCCGCTTCGGGAGAGTCATATTCCTGGTTGTAATGATGGTGAGTTGACGTTGCTCCTATATTCAGTAGTTCCTCCCGACTGCATGTAATGAAACCTAAGATTACCTGGGGTACCAATGTAAGAAATAACACATAAAAAAAAATACTGCATAGTTTCCTAGGAACGCGAAGTGAGGCGGCCATCTCTGTCGGCGCCGGAAGTTGTAGTTATTGTGAAGATGCAGGTACAAATGGAGGAAACAGGTACAAATGTATCTTTATCCACAGTAAAACGAGTCCTATATCAATATAACCTGAAAGGCTGAAACCTGAAAGCAAGGAAGAAGCCACTGCTCCAAAACCGCCATTAAAAAGCCAGACTACGGTTTGCAACTGCACATGGAGACAAAGATCGTACTTTTTGGAGAAATGTCGTCTGATCTGATGAAACAAAAATAGAACTGTTTGGCCATAATGACCATCTTTATGTTTGGAGGATAAAAGGGGAGGCTTGCCAGCCGAAGAACACCATCCCAACCATGAAGCATGGGGGTGGCTGCATCATGTTGTGGGGGTGCTTTGCTGCAGGAGGAACTGGTGCACTTCACAAAATAGATGGCATCATGAGGTAGGAAAATTAGGTGGATATATTGATGCAACATCTCAAGACATCAGTCAGGAAGTTAAAGCTTGGTCGCAAATGGGTCTTCCAAATGAACAATGACTCCAAGCATACTTCCAAAGTTAAGGAAAACAAAGTCAAGGTATTGGAGTGGCCATCACAAAGCCCTGACCTCAAACCTATAGCAAATTTGTTGGCAGAATTGAAAAAGGAGGCCTACAAACCTGACTCAGTTACACCAGCTCTGTCAGGAGGAATGGGCCAAAATTCACCCAACTTATTGTGGGAAGCTTGTGGAAGGCTACCCGAAACGTTTGACCCAAGTTAATCAATTTAAAGGCAATGCTACCAAATACTAATTGAGTGTATGTAAACGTATGTTATCCCCCAAATATTCTAATGAGCTGCCTCCCCTACATATTATCACCATAAGAACAAAATAACCTTTTGTGAACTGTAAAGGACCATTGAAGAGGTGAAAGAGTAATTTGAATCATTATGGTTCCCCAAAGAACCCTCCAGCTTCTATCCCCAAGCCATTAGACTTCTAAATAGCTAACAGAATGGCTACATGGACTATTTGAGTTGACCCTTGTATTTTCTTTTTTGCACTGTCTCCATGCACACTCACAAGACTCTACACACTCTCACACACTGACACTCAAACACACACATAACATGCACACACATTTCGGGCGGCAGGTGGCCTAGTGGTTAGAGCATTGGACTAGTAACAGAAAGGTTGCAAGATTGAATCCCCGAGCTGACAAGGTATACATCTGTCTTTCTGTCCCTGAACAAGGCAGTTAACTCACTGTTCTTAGGCCGTAATTTGAATTTGTTATTTAACTGACTTGCCTGGCTAAATAAAGGTAAAAAAAATGTATACTGACTACATTATACAATCTTAATTTACGCTGCTGCGACTCTGTATATCATACATCCCGATGCCTAGTCACCTTACCCTGATACATATCTACCTCTATCCCTCCAGTATCCCTGCACATTGTAAATATGCTATTGGAACTGACCCTGTATATACAGTCAGGTCCATAAGTATTTGGACAGTGACACAATTTGCATCATTTTGGCTCTGTATACCACCACAATATTTTTGAAAGGAAACAATCAAGATGTGCTTTCAGTGTGGAATTTCATCTTTAATTTAAGGGTTTTGTCAAAATGATTGTATAAACCGTGTAGGAATTACAACCATTTTTAAACATCACCCCCCAATTTTAGGGGCTCAAAAGTAATTGGACAAACTAACATAATCATAAATTAAATAGTGAGTTTTAATACTTGGTTGCAAGTGCTTTGCAGACAATGACTGCCTGAAGTCTGGAACTCATAGACATCACCAGATGCTCTGCCAGGCCTTTACTGCTGCTGTCTTCAGTTCCTGCTTGTACTTGGGGCGTTTTGCCTTCAGTTTTGTCTTCAGCAAGTGAAACGCATGCTCAATTGGATTCAGGTCAGGTGATTGTCTTGGCCATTGCAGAACATTTCACTTATTTGCCTTAAAAATTATTGGGTTGCTTTCGTAGTATGCTTAGTAGTATGCTTCGGGTCACTGTGAATGAGTTTTGAAGCATTTGTGTCACGTTCCTGACCTGTTTTCTGTTATTTTTGTATGTGTTTAGTTGGTCAGGGTGTGCGTTGGGGTGGGCATTCTATGTTTTGTGTTTCTATGTTTAGGTCACTTGTAGTTAGCCTTATATGGTTCTCAATCAGGGACAGGTGTTTGACGTTTTCCTCTGATTGAGAACCATATATAGGTTGGCTGTTCACACTGTTTGTTTGTGGGTGATTGTCTTCCGTGTCTGTGTCTATGCACCACACGGGACTGTTTCGGTTTGTTTGTTCGTTCGTTCGTTCGTTTGTTGTAGTCTGTACCTGTTCGTGCGTTCTTCGTGTTACATGTAAGTTTCTCATAGTTCAGATCTGTCTACGTTTTCGTTTTGTTATTTTGTAATCATTTCAAGTGTTCTTCGTGTTTTGTCTTTTATTTAATACATTTCATTATGTCATATACAAACGCTGCGTTTTGGTCAATTCCCTACTCCTCCTCTTCGTCTGAAGAGGAGGAGGACACCCGTTACAATTTGGCTGAATCTGGGTAGATAATATAGCCCTAAATACTTCAGAATTCATCTTGCTGCTTTTGTCAGCAGTGACATCATCAATAAATACAGGGGAATCAGTTGAATTGGCAGCCATACATGCCCACACCATGACACTACTACCTCCACCATGCTTCACAGATGAGGCGGTATCATAAGCAGGATCATGAGCAGTTCATTCCCTTCTCCATACTCTTCTCTTCCCATCATTCCGGTACACTTTGATCTTTGTCTCATCAGTCCATAGGATGTTGTTCCAGAACTGTACAGGCTTTTTAGATGTTTTTTGGCAAACTAATCTGGTCTTCCTGTTTTTGAGGCTTACCAATGGTTTACATCTTGTGGTAAACGTCTGTGTTTACTCTGGTGAAAGAAGGAAAAGGGAAAGAATTATTCTGTCATCCACCAGAGTTATTTTCTGTGGTCTTCCGGCCCTTTGTGGTTCCTGAGCTCACCTGAGCTCATCTTTCTTTTTAAGAATGGAACAAATAGTTGATTTGGCCATACCTAATGTTTGTGCTATCTCTCCGATGGTTTTGTTTTGAATTTCAGCCTAATGATGCTTGTTTCACTGGCAGCGTTACCTCTTTGGACATCATGTTGAGGGTTAACAGCAACATATTCCAAATGCAATTCCACACTTGCAATCAGCCTTTTATCTGCTTACTTGTAAATGAACTAATGAGGGAATAACCACTGCACCAGATTTGCCAGTTCTTGCTGTGAGATGTTACCCCACTCTTCCACCAAGACACCTGCAAGTTCCCGGACATTTCTGAGGGGAATGTCCCTAGCCCTCACCCTCCGAACCAACAGGTCCCAGACGTGCTCAATGGGATTGAGATCCGGGCTCTTCGCAGGCCATGGCAGAACACTGACATTCCTGTTTGCAGGAAATCATGCACAGAATGAGCAGTATGGCTGGTGGCATTGTCATGCTGGAGGGTTGAGCCTGGATGAGCCTGCAGGACGGATACCACATGAGTGTGGAGGATGTCTTCCCTTTAAAGCACAGTGTTGAGATTTCCTGCGATGACAACAAGCTCAGTCCAATGATGCTGTGACACACCGCCCCAGACCATGATGGACCCTCCACCTCCAAATCAACCCCCCCCCCCCCCCCCCAAAGTACAGGCCTTGGTGTAACGTTCATTCCTTCGACGGTAAACGCGAATCCGACCATCACCCCTGGTGAGACAAAACCGCGACTCGTCAGTGAAGAGCACTTTTTGCCAGTCCTGTCTGGTCCAGCAACGGTGGGTTTGTGCCCATAGTAGGCGTTGTTGTCGGTGATGTCTGATGAGGACCTACCTTACAACAGGCCTATAAGCCCTCAGTCCAGCCTCTCTCAGCCTATTGCGGACAGTCTGAGCACTGATGGAGGGATTGTGCGTTTCTGGTGTAACTCGGGCAGTTGTTGTTGCCATCCTGTATCTGTCCCACAGGTGTGATGTCCGGATGTACTGATCCTGTGCAGGTGTTGTTACACGTGGTCTACCACTGCGAGGATGATCAGCTGTCCGTTCTGTCTCCCTGTAGTGCTGTCTTAGGCGTCTCACCGTATGGATATTGCAATTTATTGCCCTGGCCACATCTGCAGTCCTCATGCCTCCTTGCAGCATTTCTAAGGCACGTTCACGCAGATGAGCAGGGACCCTGAACATCTTTCTTTTGGTATTTTTTAGAGTCAGTAGAAAGGCCTCTTTAGTGTCCTAAGTTTTTATAACTGTGACCTTAATTGTCTGTAAGCTGTTAGTGTCTTAACGACCGTTCCACAGGAGCATTTTCATTAATTGTTCATTGAACAAGCATGGGAAACAGTGTTTAAACCCTTTACAATGAAGATCAGTGAAGTTATTTGGATATATACGAATTAACTTTGAAAGACAGGGTCCTGAAAAAGGGACATTTCTTTTTATGCTGAGTTTATAAAAAGTGCTGTAATTCCTACACAGTTCACCCGATTTGGATGTAAATACCCTCAAATTAAAGCTGAAAGTCCACATTTTTAGCGCATATTCATTATTTAATTTCACCTCCAGTATGCTGTGGTAGACAGCTAAAATAAAAATAACCAGGTTAATGTCCAAATATTTATGGTGTTTTTGTTCAACCTTATGTTATTTTTAGTTCTACATTGCTATTGATTACTGGTTTGTTGTGTTTGGAGCTTGCAAGAAAGGCATTTCACTGTACTTGTGCATGTGACATTAAAATGTAAAACATGAAAATCTAAACTTGAGGAAACCCCATTTTTTTTGGTGTATTTCCACCCTTTCAGGGGTATATTATTACAATTGTATAGCTAATAAGCTATGTGTTTGTAGATCGACTGAGGTGAATGAACTTACAGCTGCCAAGGTGATAATGGCTGGGGTTATTTTTGCTTGTTTTTGTGATCTCCAAACAGTGTTTTAAGTTTTGTTTTTATTGTATAGAAATGCAGTAAATGAGCTTCAACTTTCAACAAATTCCCCCCACCCCTTTCGGACCTCACTAACACTGAAACCCCAGTTACTGCTCTGGATGATATAACAGGGTCTACTTATTGTGGTCAAAGAGTAAGGGTGTGACATAAGTGCTGAAGAACGCCAATAATGTGAACAGGTATACCCTTGCAAACCAGGTATATCCTTGCTTTACAACACATTTTCCGCTTTTATAATCGTAAAACTATCACGACTCAGGATAAGACCCAGATGCAGACACAGGAGGCGGATGGTTCGGTTCTCAGAATATTTATTATAACAAATGGGCATGCAAAGGGCAGGTCGAAGGCAGGCAGAGGTTCATAGTCCAAGGCAGAGTACCTCAGGGTAGGCAGAAAGGTAGGAACCAGGAAGACTAGAAAACAAGAACTGGTAACACACGTAAAACACACTGGATAACTTGACGAGACAAGATGAACTGGCAACAGAAAGACAGAAAACGCAGGTATAAATATACAGGGGATTATGGGGAAAATGGGAGACACCAGGTGGAGGGTGGAGACAAGCACAAGACAGGTGAAACAGATCAGGGTGTGACAAATACGCATCCATTTCAAAATGTGCGCTATGGATACCTATCATTTTCTACATAGGATGTACCCAGTTGGTCCAATATTCTGTAGCATTACATTTGAGGGCTTCTCTCAAGAGGTTCTCCACAAGGTATTCTACCTGTGATTTTAAAAAGCAATCTATTGGGCACAAAGACATGTGCAAGCCACTGCAGTGCATGCCACAGTATGGCTGTACTAATTTCTTCTTGTCACTCTGCCAACCTCTCTTTACTGCAAGATGAAGAGGATGATTCAAGCTACTATTCTTCCCTCTCGGTACTCTGGAGAAAGCCCCTAGAGAGCTTCAGCTAACTCGTGTCATTGGGAGATATCAGATCAGATACAGCTGGTTCTTAGAACAATCCCACTAAAACCCTGCGATTGGATCTCGCAAGAGCAGTCAACTTCTGGGGAAATGGTGTTTTATTGAACTTGGACACACTACATTTCAATGATCTCTCGAAATTCTATCAGCGCTGGAGGAGTACAAACTGCAGTAGCATGTTGTTATTGTTGTGTTTTACATCCAGTTTCAGACTGTTTTTGTTCTTGTTACGATATGGAGGAACGCAACGGAATTAAAAACACGAGAGTTCTAGTCACGCCTCCATACCATTACTGTGACATAATCAGAGCAGTTATGCTGTAGGATAGATGGGCATCTGTCTTACTGTAGAATATCTCAGAGGACATTCAATACTTGGGATGTTTTTCATGATCAAAGTACTGTATGCCTTTGTCTTTGAGTGACCTTGTTTTTCCTGACTGTCTTTATAGATCCAGATATGTTTTGTCAAATTAGAACCTGACACTGTGGCAGAAAACAGTCCTCATATGAGAGATTTGAAGTGTGACATACATTCTGAGAAATCTCACCACTTCAGATCACATGTTTTCAGACTGTGTCATTTCCAACTCCATGCTTTAGTCTCCATTTTTCCCTAGCCTGATCTTCCTGGCATGGCTCATAAGCTATTGTTCTGTGGCTCAGTAACGTCGGAAAGTAGGGCAGTGCTCACAGAGCAGAGGTCCCAAAGGGAGTCTGCAACTGTGTAAAACTAAAAGATAGCTCAGCCTTTAAACAAACATATTAAATAATGCATGTTGAAACCGGTCTACAAACCACACTTTGGGATTGAAATCAAGAGTCTCCCATCTGAAAAGGATTGATGTAACTTTTCACGCCGCATCGGACAGTTTCCCTACTTATCCCTCTGCAGCCATCTAATTCTTCTCCTGGTAATATCATGAAAACAGAATGTTCTGTTGTTTTCAATTTTCACACTTTGGGGAAAGAACATCTAGTGTGCATTAGGACAGCTAGTGTGCATTAGGAGTGCATTCTATTGTCATATTAAAATAGTTTCATAAGCAGAGACAGTCAGAGACGAGTGAGCAAACATGTCACTCGTGAGTTAAGTCATCATTACTTAGCATGGTAAGTAAAGTCAAGTAGTGCTTCTATGGATGATTTAGCGTCTTCACGTCACAGCCTTGAGCAGCAGCATATTGCCTCCTTTTTTTAAATGGGGGATTTTTCCTAGTACCTGGCATGATGGGCTTCTTATTGTACGCAAGGTGATTCTGTCTATTTCCCAAAGCACACATTATGGAAGCTTGTTTGCCTGGGCTGTCTTTTGTTTGTGCAAAGGAATGGTAGAGAAAGCTCTGAGTCAAACCAGTGGCCTACAGACTTAGGGCTCCATTTTAACAAACCAAACGCAATGGTAAATCTAAGCGCAGGTGGAAGAGCTGTAGGTTCAGGGGTGTGTCAGAAACATTTGACCTATTTTCACTATTATAACAATCGGCCCACTTGCTGACATTGGCACGAGAGGGCTGGGTTTGATGAATAAACAAGTTATGAGTGGGTCTAGGTTTAGCCCCTCACTGGCCAATCAGAGCATGCTCCATTGTGAAATATGTGGTTGCTTCAAGTTGTGTGTTTACAGTCTTCTATGTATTGCCTTGGAATCAACTCCAATTCCAATGTTAGTCTGTTAGTCTGTCATAGTTTGTTAAACGGCTTACAGACACAAAATAACCAAATGTAGACCTATCTTTGCTAAATACATTAACTTGAACCCATTTGCAGTCCACATTGTTCTACGTAATTGCATGGCTTCAATAGCATCCACTAGCATTGTGGCTAGGCCTGCAATAAATTGCATTATGGCTGAGCATGGACATGCCAAACATTGTCAAGATGAAATGTACTATTGATAAGACAAAAAAAGTGAAAAAATAATTCCAATCAAATTCTAAACAAAACGAAACAACTTGTTTTAAATAGGCTATGTCAGACTTTCAGGCACCAGCATTTCTCAAGGTAGGCATGTAATATTAAAACAATGCAAACTGCTTGGCTTAAATAATGTGGCCCTGCCTACAATGCATAGACAAAAAGGGAATATCAGCTCAATGTTTTATTTCATTCATATTTAATAAAACTTTGGTGATTAACATTTATTTCTAAGTTGTCTCAGGAGCCAAACCCATTATCGATAGTCTTGACTACGTCACAATTGCATTGGGCAGGGAATAAAAATACTTAATTGAGGGGAGGTGAGGCTTCTGTCAGGGGTGTGGGTACTGGTAGCGGAGTCAGGTGCAGGAGAGCAGAGAGTTGTGAACAGGCGCATACTTTATTGAGGCAGGAGAAACCAACAGACGGACGGCACTGCATCAACCTCCAGCCAATTGGCAAAAGTGCAAAAACGCGCACACAGTCACAATAATTATGATCAAACAAATAAACATACCTCGTGACAAAACACGGAATATACGATCACCAGTCTGGCGCATCAAAAATGACATGTAACATAAACAATATCACACAAAGACATGAGGGGAAACAGAGGAATAAATACATGCAGTGTGATTGGTAAATGCAAACCAAGTGTGCAAAACAAGACAAAAACAATGGATCAATGAAAAATGGAGCGGCGATGGCTAGAAAGCTGGTGACATCGACCGCCGAACGCCGCCCGAACAAGGAGAGGAGCCGACTCCAGCTGCGCGCCGACACCGGCCTCGGGGACGAGGCGCAGGACGATCTGGCCGGCGACGGTGGAACTCCCGCAGCAGTTCAGGGTCCAACACATCCGCCACCGGAACCCAGCACCTCCCCTCCGGACCGTACCCCTCCCACTCCGCGAGGTACTGAAGGCCCCCTAACTGACGCCTCAAATCCAGGACGGAACGGACGGAGTACGCCGGGGCCTCCCGTACCTCAGACTCTTGGAGCGGACCAACCACCACTGGCCTGAGAAGAGACACATGAAACGAGGGGTTAATATGGTAATCGGGGGGAAGCTGTAACCTGTAACATACCTCGTTCACTCTCCTCAGGACTTTGAATGGCCCCACAAACCGCAGGCCCAGCTTCCGGCAGGGCAGGCGGAGGGGCAGGTTTCGGGTCAAGAGCCAGACCCTGTCCCCCGGTGCGAACACCGGGTGCCTCACTGCGATGACGGTCCGTGCTGGTCTTTTGGCGCAGCGCGGCTT
The DNA here is from genome assembly GCF_029448725.1 of Salvelinus fontinalis. Lineage (NCBI taxonomy): Eukaryota > Metazoa > Chordata > Actinopteri > Salmoniformes > Salmonidae > Salvelinus > Salvelinus fontinalis. Next base: position 44,531,129 of record NC_074697.1, on the reverse strand, counting down.
GCTGGGGGTGCCCATGGGCGGCTTCCCATGTCTCCTCCGTGCACCTGAACCAATCGTCCACCGCAAGAGCCTCGGTCTGACTCTGATGCCACAGTTGCAGAACCGGCTGATACCCCAATACACACTGAAAGGGGGAGAGGTTAGTGGAGGAGTAGCGGAGCTTGTTCTACGCCATCTCTGCCCAGGGCACGAATGCCGCCTACTCCCCCGGCCGGTCCCGGCAACAGGACAGCAGAAACCTGCCCACTTCCTGGTTCACTCTGTCCACCTGCCCATTACTCTCGGGGTGAAAACCTGAGGTGAGGCTGATCGAGACCCCCAGACGTTCCATGAACGCCCTCCAGACTCTCAAAGTGAACTGGTGACCTCGATCAGACACTATATCCTCAGGCACCCCGTAGTGCCGTCAAATGACACGTAACACAAACAATATCACACAAAGACATGAGAGGGAACAGAGGAATAAATACATGCAGTGTGAATTGGAAGTGCAAACCAGGTGTGCAAAACAAGACAAAACAAATGGATCAATGAAAAATGGAGCGGTGATGGCTAGAAAGCCGGTGACGTCGACTGCCGAACGCCGCCCGAACAAGGAGAGGAGCCGCCTTTGGCGGAAGTCGTGACAGCTACGCTTGGTTTTTGACCGAATAAACTAAATGGGAAAACAGTTTTTATTTTTTTATGTTTTCTAAATACTTTATTATTTTATTAATTTGCTTATAGGGACATTGCACATTAATCAATATTACAATAACACAACATCCATATATTTTGTATTTTATTGGGATCCCCATGAGCTGTTGCAAAAGTAGCAGTCACTCTTCATGGGTCCACACAGACCATGAAACATGACATAGTACAGAGAATTAATAGACAAGAACTACATTAACTTTGTAAATGTGGGTTAGCCAAAAGCTAATTTGCACCCGTAGTCCCAGGGCAGGTAAGGGCAATTACACAGTGTTGATAATTCGTTTTACTTGAGACAGGAGACCAAGTGGAGACATAGGACGAGGTGGATAATTTTATAATAAGGCAGGTTTATTCAAGTGTAAAAATATTATGCAAAGCGTGCAGCACGGCTCCTTCTTTCTGATCCGTATGGGGTCATCAGGAAAAGAGGGAGTTTCCACAGTCGTACAGTTTTATATATAGACAACAAGCAAAGTAGGTTGATCTGCGAGTCTGGCCTTCCGATTGGTCGGTCTGGGTCTTGGGTAGTCCTGTACAGGCCTGGTGTCCACGTTCCATTGGTTCCTGAGGTAGTTCTTTGTCTGGAGCTCCAACCCTGAGTTGTGTGTGTCTGAGTGATTGTCATGGGGGAGGGGAGTTGTGCATGTGTCCAATGAGTCCCGCATATATCCAATATAAAAGGGAGTGTGTATATTGTGTCAACCATAGCTAATGTTGAGAAGTTGTTAAAACAAGTTACCAATATCTAATACAATTCCTTACAACAGCCACAATACAAATTCAAATACTCACTAAAATAATAAAAATACATTACATCCAATACAAAATGTTTATAACAACAACTTATTTGTAATAAAAACACTATCATCAACTGTCGTCTTACAGTGACTTGCGAAAGTATTCACCCCCTTGGCATTTTTTCAATTTTGTTGCCTTACAACTTGGAATTAAAATAGATTTTTTGGGGGTTTGTATTATTTTATTTACACAACATGCCTACCACTTTGAAGATGCAAAATAATTTTTTGTGTGACACAAACAAGAAATGAGACAAAAAAGAAATAAAACTTGAGCATGCATAACTACTATTAGCCCATCCGAGCCTTGTGCAGGTCTACAATTTTATCCCTGATGTCCTTACACAGCTCTCTGGTCTTGGCCATTGTGGAGATGTTGGAGTCTGTTTGATTGAGTGTGTGGACAGGTGTCTTTTATACAGGTAACGAGTTCAAACAGGTGCAGTTAATACAGGTAATGAGTGGAGAACAGGAGGGCTTCTTAAAGAAACACTAACAGGTCTGTGAGAGCCGGAATTCTTACTGGTTGGTAGGTGATCAAATACTTATGCCATGCAATAAAATGCAAATTCATTACTTAAAAATCTTACAATGTGATTTTCTGGATTTTTGTTTTAGATTCCGTCTCTCACAGTTGAAGTGTACCTATGATAAAAATAACAGACCTCTACATGCTTTGTAAGTAGGAAAACCTGCAAAATCGGCAGTGTATCAAATACTTGTTCTCCCCACTGTATATGAAAAAAAAAAAAATAATAAACAATAATAAACAAACAAATAACAAGTGTAACTATTTACACATTTTCTATTTACAATATTGTATATTTTATAAATAAATAAATAGATAAATATTGTGAAGACCCTCAGCCCTCAGTCCTGGTGCCATGGCCCATAGCAGTCTCTTTCTGCTGTAAAGCAGAGGCTTACTGAACAGGTGGTGCAGGTGATGGGGAATTTCCTGTGACAAAGGGCACAACGTCGCCTCCCCACAGTGCCCTTTTTACCGTTTACCCGTTTACCCGTTTACCTCAGCTCATTGGCTATCTTCCAAGCTAGATTTCAAGATGATCAGTGGTCATTGGGCCAAAATACAGTCAATCAACGATAGACCGGTCCTACCATTGGTGCGCAATGAGGTCATTGACTGGTGTCTTCAAATCGGTTTGTTTCGGTCAATACGTCCCGGGAAAAGAGCCATCATGTATGGTTGTGTTAATAACAACCAGAGGATTGCAATGAAATCAACCATTACTGGATAAACGTTTGTTTAGTGTGTGTAATTACCACGAACGCTTCGTCCAAAGTTGAATGAGAGGGAAATCACGACGCAACCGTTTTACAAATGTTTCGTGTTAGGCTATAAAAATAGATTTTATCAAACAAAACGAACATTCACTGTGTAGTTAGGACACTTGGCATTGCCACCAGAGGAAGATCTTCAATGGTAAGCGATGTATTTTATTGTTATTTCTGACTTTTGTGACGCTAATGCTTGGTTGGAAAATGCGAGTAATACTTGTGTGTGTGGGGCGCCGTCCTCAGAAAATCGCATGTTTGCTTTTGCAGTAAACCTTTTTGAAATCTGACAGCGGCTGGATTAATAAGACGTTCATCTTTTAAATGATGTAAGATACATGTATTTACAAGAATGTTTAATACAACGAATGGTGTATTTAAAATGTTAGCTCTCTGCAGTTTCACCGGATGTTGGCCTGGTGGGACGTTAGCGTCTCACCTACCCTAGAGAAGTTAAGGTCATTGATCTGCTGGAAGATGAACATCCGTACCAGTCTCAAATCTCTTGAAGACTGAAACAGGTTTCCCTCAAGAATTTCCCTGTATATAGCACCATCCTTCATTCCTTCAACTCTGACCAGTTTCCCAGTTCCTGCCGATGAAAAACATCCGCACAGCATGATGCTGCCACCACCATGCTTCACTGTGGGTATGGTGTTCTCTGGATGATGAGGTGTTGGGTTTGCACTAGACATAGCGTTTTCCTTGATGGCCAAAAAGCTCAATTTTAGTCTCATCTGACCAGAGTACCTTCTTCCATATGTTTGAGGAGTCTCCCACATGGCTTTTGGTGAACACCAAATGTGTTTGCTTATTTTTTTCTTCAAGCAATGGCTTTTTTCTGGCCACTCTTCCGTAAAGCCCAGCTCTGTGGAGTGTACGGCTTAAAGGGGTCCTATGGACAGATACTCCAATCTCCGCTGTGGAGCTTTTCAGCTCCTTCAGGGTTATCTTTGGTTTCTTTGTTGTCTCTCTGATTAATGCCCTCCTTTCCTGGTCTGTGAGTTTTGGTGGGCGGCCCTCTCTTGGCAGGTTTGTTGTGGTGCTAAATTGTTTCCCTTTTTTTGTAATGGATTTTAATGGTGCTCCATGGGATGTTCAAAGTTTGGGATATTTTTTTATAACACAACCCTGATCTGTACCCTCTAGAACTTTGTCCCTGACTTGTTTGGAGAGCTCCTTGGTCTTCATATTGTCACTTGCTTTGTGGTGCCCCTTGCTTAGTGGTGTTGCAGACCCTGGTGCCTTTCAGAATAGATCATGTGACACTTAGATTGCACTTCTCCGTTTTTATTTGTTTTTAATTTTAAGTTATTTTTTTTATTTTTATTTTTTAATTTCACTTAACCAATTTGGACTCTTTTGTGTATGTCCATTAGATGAAATCCAAATAAAAATACATTTAAATTACAGGTTGTAATACAACAAAACAGGAAACACGCCAAGGGGGATGAATATTTTTGCAAGGCACTGTACATGTGAGGAACCACAGATAACTTGTGTACAGGTTTGTGTAGAATTGAGCCATGTTATCAATTTAAATGTAAAAGTACAATAATCCGTGCAGTTTCTCATGTCCATGGGGATTGCATTCCAGTATATTGTAGCTCTAACAGAGAAAGCCGATTGACTGAGTTTACTGTGTCCAAAAGGGACAACGCAGTCCCCTCTAGTTACTGCCTTTGTTGTCCTGGAGGTGTTTTTCTTGAGCATGACATGCCGACATAGAGGTGGAGGGGCAAGACCATGTAGGATCTTGAAGACAAGGCTTGCATCTACATACTGCTTAAAGCTATTAGGTTCAAATTTTTCAGAGTAAATTACTCACGGACACAAGAGAAGCTTAACCAAGTTTAATTCTTCCCAAAGGGTCGTTACAGCTGTAATTCAGACCAAGACATGTTCCCACCATCACAAGTAGATATACTCCACTTATAGACACTCCTCCTTCTCTCCAGTCCTTACATCTTATGGTTTGACAGGAAGAGGGTAATAGGATAATAAATTGTTATTTCTCCCTTCAGGTGATCTGACCTCCAGACCTTAACCCCTCCTTCGCCTAATCCACAGATGTCCTCCCGTATCACCTATCACACTCCCGTGACTCCCTCCCGTCCACCCAGCACATTCCACAGCCAATCTGTCTTTCTACAGAGAACCATTAACTTCTGATATAAAAACCAGTCTCTTTCACTCCAATATATACGATGCTTCTGATCTCTCATGTCTTTAGTGTGTCAATGTTCAAAGTTTACCCTGAATCCAACAGTCCCCCCTCTTGAACAATAGCTTCCTAATGTTCAATTTATATAAACTTGCAAATTATTATAAATGAACAAACAATGATAACAAACATTCACCGTGAGGTTTAGAAACTCAGAGACTCAAGGCCTCTGTTCTAATATCACACCATACACAATTTTATTTCCATCTCTCATCATATTACAAAATACCATTCCAGCTGAATCTGCCATCTTGTTCTATGTCAGATGGAATGCTTTTTGTTTCTCCACTTTCTCCTTCTGGTTCCTGAGAGAGTGATAGCATAAGACTTGGAAAGCAACAAAAAGACACACAAAACATAACAATATTAACCTCTCTCGGGTACGTGAGACGTTAGCGTCCCACCTCTTTAACAGCCAGTGAAACTGCTGGGCGCCAAATTCAAATACAGAAATACTCATTATAAAAATTCAGAAAACAAAACATATTTACAAAGGTTTAAAGATGAACTTCTTGTGAATCCAACCACGGTGTCAGATTTAAAAAATGCTTTACGGCGAAAGCATACCATATGATTATTTGAGAACATAGCCCAGCACACAAATCATTACAAACAGTAACCAGCCAAGTAGAAGAGTTACACAAGTCAGAAAGAGATAAAATTAATCCCTTACCTTTGATGATTTTCATGTGGTTGCACTCAGCAGACATTCATTTACTCAATAAATCTTACTTTTATTATTATTATTTTTATTATAAAGTCTCTTTATATCCAAAAACCTCCATTTTGTTTGCGCGTTTTCTTCAGTAATCCACAGGATCAAACGCAGTCAAAACAGGCAGACAAAAAAAATCTAAATTGTATCCGTAAAGTTCATAGGAACATGTCAAACAATGTTTATATTCAATCCTCAGGTTGTTTTAGCCTAAATAATCGATAATATTTCAACAATGTTGTCAATATAAAAGGTAAACCATAAAGGCACTCTCTCAGGTCTCGCTCGTGAAAAAGCTCTGTGACACTTTAGGGTCCACTCATTCAGACTGCTCTTACTTCCTCATTTTTCAGAATACAAGCCTGAAACAATTTCTAACGACTGTTGACATCTAGTGGAAGGCATAGGAACTGCAATTTGAGTAATAAGTCAACGGATACTGTAATGGCATTGAATAGAAAACTACAAAACCAAAAAAAAACTGCTTCCCGAATGGATTTTTCTCAGGTTTTCTCCTGCCAAATCAGTTCTGTTATACCCACAGACACTATTTTAACAGTTTTGGAAACGTTAGCGTGTTTTCTATCCAAATCTACCAGTTATATCCATATCATATATTCTGGGCCCGAGAAGGAGGCAGTTTAATTTGGGCATGCTATTCATCCAAAATTCCGAATGCTGCCCCTTACCCTAGAGAAGTTAACCTTTCTGGTGAAGGCATTCCGCTAGCGATCCACCTCGACAACATCCTGTGAAATTGCAGAGCGCAAAATTCAAATTACAGAAAAAAAGTGTCATACATCAAAATTAAGCTTAACTTCTTGTTAATCCAGCCGCTGTGTCAGATTTCAAAAAGGCTTTACAGCAAAAGCACACCATGCGATTATCTGAGGACAGCACCCTGCATACAAAAGCATGAAAAACATTTTTCAACCAGGCAGGTGCACCACAAAAGTCAGAAATAGCGATATAATAAATGCCTTACCTTTGAAGATCTTCTTCTGTTGGCACTCCAAAAGTTCTCATCTACATCACAAATGGTCCTTTTGTTTGATAAATTCTTTAGAAAAACTACAAATGCTAGCTTATTTTCCCAAAAACAAGCCTGAAACTCTTTCTAAAGACTGTTGACATCGAGGGGAAGCCCTAGGAACTGCAATCTGGGAGGATTTCACCTCATAATAAACATGACAGCCATTGGAAACAGTGGTAGGCTGAAAAATATATATGTTTTGGATGGTTTGTCCTCTGGGTTTCACCTGCCATATTAGTTCTGTTATACACAAATATATTATTTTAACAGTTTTAGAAACTTTAGAGTGTTTTCTATCCAAATCTACCAATTATATGTATATCCTAACTTCTGGGCCTGAGTAACAGGCAGTTTACTTTGGGCACGCTTTTCATCCGGGTGTCAAAATACTGCCTCCTAGCCCAAAGAGGTTTTAATTAACAATGTGATAAGCTATGCATAATTATATATGCATGAAAACCAAAGTCTGAGACCATGACAATTCCCACTCCCCCTTCACCTGACTCTATGCCTCCAGGATACTTTTCTGCTGGATTCCACAAAAATGAAATCCCTAAAACAGCTTCCTCATGCTTTCGCCCAGTCTTCCCCTTTCGGCCCCAGGTTCCGAGAGGTGTTCCCAAGACATGTCATTTTCACTTTGTTCCCCATCTCCTCCATTACACCTGATAGGCACGTCAAATGATATGCAAGTGTGTATCCCTAATCAACATTACATCCTCTTGAGGTAACTCAGCATTGTATATGCTTTCACATCAATGACTTCAACATGTTGTTTAGAGTACAATTACCCCAACATCTATCCTCTATCATATGATGCATTAACCAATAAAGCAGCTAACCCGAACCCAACTATGATGTTTAAAGTAGCTCCCAGACCCTACCCATCTGCTTGTCTTACAATGGAATCTAGTCTCTCTCTCTCTTTTGCTCCGCTTCCTCTGTCATGGTGTCTCAAGCTCACCCATTATGCAGCTGGACCTCACTTCACGTGAAAACTATGTACCCCCCCCAAGGAGAGACATGACAGTCTTTACCGCTGCAGGTGCTGTAAGGAGTAGAGTGTGTGGCCCAAACCAACGCCGTCCCAACACCCCCGCCTGGTGCATCTTGATGCACACTCAATCTCCAGAATTCAGCCCGTGCCCTTGGTTATCTTTGCTTTCACCTGAGGATATACACACTGCAACACATGGGTCATTTCCTGACAACATAAACTCTCCTCTTATGGCAAGATCACTAATTTGTGAGATTTATATAACATCCACCCCTGTACTCCCATCGGTCTCCCAGTTACCAATCCATGAGGCATGAGTACTCATAAACTGATATCCCAACAATGCTACTAAAGTAACCCCTGATACTACTAACATGGCCCATGACTATAACCACCTTCAATTAATCTGTCAAGTGTTCGCTGGCTGTTAGAAATTTGGAAAAAGATTAATGAGTTGGGAATAATATCCAACCTAACAAAACTCTGAGTCACAGGTTTCCTGAAAGTTTACCATAGTGTCTGAAATGCCACCCTATCTCTTCTATTCTCACCATGGGTATGTGCAATGTTCAATTAATCCCCCATATTGTGTACTGTACATTTAGCTGTCCTCCCCCTTCTATGAGCTATCTACTGTAACAATATACAGTCTCCGGGAATGATACTCCTCTATCATTACATCTAAGCCATAACACACTAGTCATTACTCCTAATGCATTGCTACAGTTATAAACATACCAAAACATTCTCAACTCGATTAGTCAATATACAACAGTCCCTCTGGAACAATGTTCACTCACATGTTCCACAAAACCTAACAACATATTGACTTGAAAAGGAAAGAGAAAAAAAGTACATGTTTAATAACTTCACCCCCGTCATTAATTCGACTAACATAATTCTGAGTACATGGTAAAATGAAAGAGAACAAAAACACGTTCATGGTTGTCCCAAGCTATCATCCAGTAATTCCCTAACAAACCACCTCCTTTTAGGAGGGCAGTTGGAGATAAGGTTTCTGGAGCTTCCCTCGACCAGATACATTTTAGCAGCACCCCCCACCCCCCTCACTGTTCTGTAGCAACTCTCTCTCACTGTATCCAAGTCATAACTAAAACATATTATAAATGATCCAACCCAAATTTAGAATGACAGTCCTTAGTGCTTACTTTGAATGTAGGACTCAAATTCCAGCTCCTCAATAACCAAAGTGGCCTGGTAAAGGAAGATGAGTATTTCAATGCATCCTTAGTCTAAATTGTTCGCAGTGTGTAGACCAACCGCAGACCCCCCCCAGTACCTCTGCATATTTACCCAAAGACCAGGACCCCAGGGAACGGGTACTTTTCCCCTTTCAAACACGTGATTCAAAAACATGTTAAATCAAAATTAGAATAACTAATCAATTTAGAATTACAACTCTTTATAACTCCCAACGGAAATAATAATAATCTCTTAAAGTAATGGTACGATTTGAATAGAGTGGTGTTTCTCATTCATTTTATAATTAAATCCCCCTGTTCTGATAATTTCTTGTGAAATTGATCAGGCCTCACCAGAAAAAGTCGGGATACAGGGCATTCGACACCATTAAAATGTTTACTCTCCCTTTTCTTTCCCTGTCCTTCAGAAACCATTTAAATACATTTTCAAAACATTTCCATCCTTCTGTGTACCCAATTGAAAAGACCCCATCCAATAAATCCCACAGTATCAACACACCACTCACGCACATTCTTAACCAGTAAATAGTGTGTGCGTGCTGGTGGACCGTATGTCCAGAACACACATGAACAGGTCTCACTTATTATCTGGAACTTGTTTATGGCCTAATCCAGATACTTTTATCCTTAAAACTGCCGAATATCACTAACTGCTCTCTCCCCACAGTCTCCGGGGACCTTCCTACGAAAAATAATGAAACCCCTTCTTCTGGAAAAGAGTGCACATTTCGTTAGCATTCACTATGCTACATTTTAATCAGCAATCCAAAAGTATAGTATTAATTATAAACCAAACCTGTTAATTGTAAATCCACTGTCCTTCAGTCATTAAATGTTTGTTTTCATCCACCCCATCCTTTATTTAGCATGTACTACCCTTAGACACAGTGACATTATCTTGCCACTGAGTCTAACGATTCACTGGTCTCTTCCCCATGATTCTTCATAACCACCACACCACATAAAAAAATGTAAGTTCATTTTAGGTTTGGTAACCCCTATACTAATTCCTTGTGACCCCAGTTAATTTTAGGTTTGGTAATCCTTTTACTAATTCCTCATGACCCCTCCACCCTTTCATCCATTCTAGAAATCTATTCCAGAATTAGACAATATAAAACGTGATTCTATTTAAAAATAAAACCACATAAAATGTCTCATGATATAAAAAAAAACAGGGCATTCTGAGTTTACCTTTAGAATCCATTCCCCTGGGATTTCGCCTAGATTCTTCAACCCAAAATACCTTTTCCTGTGGCAAATTTTGCCAATTTCTCATCGCAAGGAATCCGCAATATTTGATCCCTGGCCTCTACTAAAATATTAAGTAAGGCGTGATCTCATACGTCTTCCTTCACATAGAAACTGTAATGTCTATGAACCACTTATCGATCGAACAGAACCTATATACCGCTAGGTGAAAGTCTCCCTACGCTTTGATGCTTTTCCGCTACATTTCTTTGACTTATCTTGGCCATTGAAACTATAGTTTGTGATTTTCCCTGTGGCCCTATTAACACCTCGCACATCTGCGAAGTGAACAGAGTTATATTCCACTCTCAAAACATCCTCTTGAATTGAATCCACTACCGTTTTGAATCCATTACCATTTTGATCACAGGGTTGAAACCGGCCATCAAAGCAGAAGTGCAAATTCTATCAATACCCTCAAGTTCCCAATCTTTCTGTGACAGCGTACTGGTACTCATTCCGGGTTTATCGTGATGTATTTTTTGTTGATAGAATGCTGACATCAAAACGCTGGTATGTTGAGCTTTTGATTCTGGTTTTATGTCTTTGTGCCAAGTCAAAATTGCCTCCCCGAAATCTTTATTTGATTTGAATTCTCCGTCAGCAGGGAATTGTCGCCCAATTTCATCCATATTCGAGCCAAATTGGTAGAATGCTGGTGCGTTTCTTTCAGCGCCTCCATGGCTTTATTAAAACCCTCTAGCTCCATATTATGGGGAGAATCGGAGCCGTTTGTCGCCATATCAATAGTTATTATTCCCTAAACTCTCCCGACGGTGTTCAGGGTATTTTAGATTTCTTCTACCTGTCTATAATGCAGACCTTCTAATAAATATTTGACGAGTTAGCGCTACACTCTTCCCCGAATAATAATTAGTTGGTCACGGCACTCTTAAGGATACGCCCGTTGTTTTTCAATTTTTGCCTAAAATGACATACCCAACTCTAACTGCCTGTATCTCAGGCCCTGAAGCAAGGATATGCATATCGTTGGTACCATTTGAAAGGAAATACGTTGACGAATATAACACATTAGTTAAGGTAAAAGATAATACAAAGAAAAAACCAACCGTTATTTTCCCGTATTGTCTCCAATATCCATATTATTGATAACACACATCACCAAAATTATTCACACTTGTTTTCCTATTTCCACATAATCTGCCATGGTTCACCACCCCAACAGGGCACAAAACTAACCTCTTTCACACACCCACCCACTCTCACGGCCACTGTGACTGGGCTTCCACCCTTAAGGGTCTGGACAATATACCGTTACACTATGGTTTTACTCTCCACAGGACTACCCTGTTCAAGACTTCCCCTCTCTCTATGAGATTCTACCCTCCACAGGAACTATCCTGCTCAGGACATGAGACTTACCCTCCACAGATATATTCTGCTCGGGACTTACTCTTGAAATTTTACCCTCCACAGGATCTATCCTGCTCGGTACTTACTCGCTATGAGACTTACCCTCCACAGGATCTATCCTGCTCGGGACTTATGAGACTTACCCTCCACAGGATCTATCCTGCTCGGGACTTACTCGCTATGAGACTTACCCTCCACAGGATCTATCCTGCTCGGGACTTACTCTCTTTAAAGCTATGAGACTTACCCTCCACAGGATCTATCCTGCTCGGGACTTACTCTAAACTTTATAGTACTAGCATATACCACAAAGCTACGACCGGTCATTACACAATGGGCCTACCGAATTAAACTCAGGCTCTCCAGGTCCGGATCAAATAAATTGTTCAGCCTATGATTTTTATTTCCCCAAGATGTCAAAATAAGTGGAATAGGTATAGGAACTTGCCTACCTTGTTTGTTGCCAGCTCTGCTACGCTGATCTGGACTCTTTGGTTTGACTACAAATCATGGTGAACCCTGTTCGCAGCGCCATCTGTTAGGTTCTAATTTTTAAGAGTAAATAACTCACGGACACTGAGAAGATTAACCAAGTTGAATTCTTCCCAAAGGGTCTTTACAGCTGTAATTCAGACCAAGACATGTTCCCACCATCACAAGTATGTATACTCCACTTATAGACACTCCTCCTTCTCTCTAATCTTTGCATCGTATGAGAGTAATAGGATAATAAACCATTATTTCTCCCTTCAGGGGATCTAACCTGACCTCAAAACATTAACCCCTCCTTCGCCTAATCCACAGATGTCCTCCTGTATCACCTATCACAATTCCATGACTCCCTCCCGTCCACCCAGCACATTCCACAGCCACTCTGTCTTTCTGCAGAGAAACATTAACTTCTGACATAAAAACCAGTCTCTTTCACTACTTTATATACAATGCTTCTGATCTCTCATGTATTTAGTATATCAATGTTCAAAGTTGACCCCCGAATCCAACAAAGCTGTCCAGACTGTATAAATGTTGTTTGTGAATGTGTGACAATGGTGGTAACTGTTTGGTTTGTTATCAAAAATCTTAAGTGTTTGTTTGTAGAGTGATTCAAATGGTTTCAGAATAGTAGCTCCTGCTTGTGACCAGCATGTAAGGCAATAACGCAGATGTGAGAAGACCATAGCATGCATATACAGCTCTGGAAAAAATTAAGAGATCACTGCAAAAATATCAGTTTTCTTTACTATTTATACGTATGTGTTTGGGTAAAATTAACTTTTTCTTTTCATTCTATTAACTACTGACAACATTTCTCCCAAATTCCAAATAAATATATTGTCAGTTAGAGCATCAGTTGTCATTTTCTGCAAACAAATGTGCTCTAAGTGACTGTTTTTATTTGGAATTTGGGAGAAATGTGATCTAATGTTTACATTCTTTAAGCATGGCATTTAGACGGTAATAAAACGAGGTATCAGATGTTGGTGGTCGATATGATCCAATGATAGTGAGTGACATAGAGGGGAGAGGAACACATTCAGCCCCATACATTCAAGGTCATTGGTGTGTTTCAATGTGAAACGATTGCCTTCAAAGTTATCTTTCATGTACATAAGCAATCCACCCCCTGCCCTGAGCCGCTTGGGTGTTTGTTGATTCTGGATTGATGAAGGCCAGCATTGATATTTGCCTTCCTTCTTTTGCATTCCCCAGAGAGTTGCACCGCCTTTGGGGCCCCTTATTATCCTCAGAGATTACTATTGGGTTATGATTGTCACTGGTCTAAGTAGCCACTTTCCCAGCTTCATTTATAGCACTCTTCCTCTTCTTCTTCTTCCTCCTCTTCTTCTTCTTCTTGGAATGAGAGGTCACTGTTCTAGACTCTGGCTCACCAGGTACCAACTACAATGTTTCATTCACTTCGCTTTTGTCCTTGGGAGCTGAGAAATGACCCTCTTCAACCTCAGTCTCACATTCTGTCATTTCAGCTCGGATATGTGATACATCTGCCCTACTCATGGGGACAGGATTGCTGTCCTGCATATAGTGTGAACAAGTTTCCTCTCTGGAGCTTATGTTTTTCAGTGCAGTAGGACTGTACTCACCCATCTCCTGACCCCTTCTAGAGTGGGATTTTGTCTGCCAGTCCCATCTACGCGCCGGGACCTTGTCATTCATAAAATACTTTGATCCATTCAGGGTCAATCTTTACAGACCTCGTTATGGGAGTGATAGGTGCTGCTTCAACATATACAAAACGATCTCCATTGGAGCAGTCTGTGAGTTGACCCTTGTATCTTATCACCCTCCCCTACCAACTTACATCCAGCTTTAGCCAGAAACTCAGTCACAGCACTATCATCTGCTGATTCAGGTAATTCTTTAATTGTAACTTGAATTGAGTTCTGGTCAGCCATGCGTGACTTCAAACTGAAAGGATTATTCTCTTTGAACACAACTGCTATTTCTCTGATCAGAAGCTTTGCCCTTGCTTCTTTACTGAGAAGATATATATACACCAGAGTGCACATACTCTCTGTACTGACCTCAAGTGGTTTGGAAGAATTTAATGTATGAGACTGTGGTAGAGCTCCTCTTCCTTAATGGGGTTGGCTATGGCCTCCTCTTTCTTTTTCTCTCTCTCCATGATAAAAATAGGTAAAACAGGTAAAACAGTCTCCTTTGGGGCTTTTCGTACCACAACCTTGCTCCAGGTCTCATTTTCCTTGACATCAGTTTTTGCATCGCTAGAGATAGCCACAACTGCAGCAGCCATCTTAATTTGTTTAACATTGAAATGTATCAACAAGACTATTCAGCATTATACAGTGAGTAAATGTCTTACTTAAGAATTGATGGATGGCTGATCCTCAAAAAGATATTTGCTGGATTCAGTCTTCTCCGGCAATTTAATCTTCTTAGATGGGTTGAATACAAGACGAAAGGAGATGTCAAAACAAAACAAAATATGGATATATTTTTGCGAACCTTACAGGCTATCGGTCAATAAATCCAGAAAATATACAAAAAAAAAACTGTTTTAGACAGTAATTTAAACAAAAAAGGCATATAAAAATTCATCTGCCCACACTCCTAAGATTTATTTCCAAGCTGTCTCAGGAGCCAAACCCTTTATTTATAGTCTTGCCTACTTCGCTATTGCATTGGACAGACACCAAAAAATCCTTAATTGAGAGGAAGGGAGGCTACTCTTAGTTTTTAACCAAATAAAACTAAATGTTTCTAAATATGAAGGATACAGGCACCAAAAGCACATTAGGCTGCTCTTGTTTCATGCACATATGGGTAGTGTGCTTCACGGCTGGATAGGTTGCATTTCTGCTGTCAAAATTCATGTCATAACCAACTGTGTTACTGCTAAAACCAGCTTTTGGTAGGTCTTACATATTCCTACCAGTGCTGCCTGAAATTAGCACGTTGGATTGTGTTTTTAGGAACAGGCATAAAATATTTCCAAACCCTCCCATCTAATTGTAAGTCTGCTGATGTTAGAGAGGTACATTTCCAAACCTGGCATTAGGGCTGGAAAATGCCAGTGCGCCAGTTTTTACATTGCAAACTAATGTGTTTGACAATTAACACCAGCTGAAAAATAGAGCCCTAAATCTCTAAAAACACGTTAACGTGCTAGGTTGAAGGGCTAATCCACTCCCCATGCCTTTCTAACCCTTGTTCAGTTTCACAACCTTAGTGATATTGAAAGACCAAAACAGGACCAAAATGAAAATCGAGAAGCTGGGGAGAGGTTATTGTTGTTTCATCCAAAATGGCTGCTGTGAATAGGAAATGCACAATGTACAGTCACAAGACTGCCTGAATCTCCAATCCACCAAGTCAGACGGTCTGAAGGTGTTCATGTGGAAACTGTTGTTAGAAGGCCGATCATTATCGAGACAGAAAGCCTTAATTGAGAGCTGTCATCAACAGAGGAGAACAACTGGGATACTGAGTGACTCCACGATGCCCTGTTTGGCTAGCAGGGAGCTGTGCTCTGCAGGATGTCACCGAAGCGGAAACATGCCCCATCATGCCCCCGTTCATCATGGCAGGCTGCTGCTCTCATGGGCACTGATGGAGGGAGCAGTGGATGATTCCTTGGGGACAAGGGGGGGTGGGGGTGTAGGGAATGCTGTGTGACACAAGAGCCTCAAATGCCTGTAGCTGCTTTTTCTATATTGGCTTTCCCAGTTTGTCTCCGCGGAAGGCTGGAAGATACCATAAGACCTCCCCGATTTATGTTGTAAATTGAACACCTCCGCATTGTCACATAGAGAGATCTACAGTATTGTCAAATACAGTGGTGGTTCATTGGTGTGGTAACAAGGAGTCAGTCCATTTATGGTCCATGCTGTAAATGTTCTTAACCTGTTGAGGACAGAGGGCACTGTTTTCACTTTGGGGGAAAATCGTGCCCAATTTAAACGGCCTCGTACTCAATTCTTGCTCGTACAATATGCATATTATTATTACTATTGGATAGAAAACACTCTCTAGTTTCTAAACCCGTTTGAATTATATCTGTGAGTAAAACAGAACTCCTTTTGCAGCAAACTTCCTGACAGGAAGTGGAAAATCTGAAATCGATGCACTGTTCTAGGGCCTGCCTATTAATGTCCTTGATATTTATTAGAATACATGCACTTCATACGTCTTCCACTAGATGTTGACAAGCAGTGAGAGAAGAAATGGAGTGTGTAACTTGATCTGGGGTCGAATAATAGCTCTTGGCATGACGTGTCACCAGTTTCCTGTTTTCTGGAGAGCGCGTGAAGGGACCTGGAATTGCTTTCTGATAAGCTGTCGTTATGGACGACTAATATCTCCGGCTTTGATTTTATTTGATACATGTGACAATATCATCGTAAAGTATGTTTTTTCAATATAGTTTTATTAGATTATTTAAATGTATTCGGGAAGTTAGGCGTGTTGCGTTGTGTGCCTTTGTTCAGGAAGGAGAGCTTAGCGCCACTTTGCTAGCTTTCCGTGCTAATTGACTGGAGAAGAGGACATTCTAAATCCAAACAACGATTGTTCCCGACAAAGGACCCCTTGTACAACATTCTGATGAAAGATCATCAAAAGTAGGACCCATTTTATGATGCTATTTCATATATCTGTCGAACATGTGAAATAGTCGTTTGCGCCCAGAGATTGGGCACTCTCTCGCTATACCTAAGCTGGATGTCGTAATGAAGTTATTTTTAGAATTCTAACACAGCGATTGCATTAAGAACTAGTGTATCTATCATTTCCTATACAACATGTATTTTCTAGTAACGTTTATGTATAGTTATTTGGTCAGAATAGTTGGAGTGTCATAAAAATATCCGCACATTCTGGGAAAAATATGCTACGTTAGCACAATGTATAACCACTGATTTCAGATCTAAATATGCACATTTTAGAACAAAACATAAGTGTATGTATAACCTGATGTTATAGGACTGTCATCTGATGAAGGTTTATGAAGGTTAGTGAAAATTAATATATTTTGCTGGTTTATTCCCTATCGCTAATGTGCCTATTGCTATCGCTAACGTGCCTTGATGAATGAATGCGGTAGTGTGGTAGGCTATTGTAGTAAGCTAATATAATGCTATATTGTGTTTTTGCTGTAAAACACTTAAAAAATTGGAAATATTGGCTGGATTCACAAGATGTTTGTCTTTAATTTGCTGTACACCATCGATTTTTCAGAAATGTTTTATGATGAGTATTTAGGTATTTGACGTTGGTGTCTGTAATTACTCTGGCTGCTTCGGTTCTATTTCTGATTGTAGCTGCAATGTAAAACTGATTTATACCTCAAATATGCAAATTTTTCGAACAAAACATAGATTTATTGTATAACATGTTATAAGACTGTCATCTGATGAAGTTGTTTCTTGGTTAGTTTGGTTGGCTCTTGGTTAGTTAGGTTGGCTTTGTGCATGCTACCTGTGCTGTGAAAAATGTCTGTCCTTTTTTGTATTTGGTGGTGAGCTAACATAAATATATGTGGTGTTTTCGCTGTAAAACATTTTAAAAATCGGACATGTTGACTGGATTCACAAGATGTGTATCTTTCATTTGCTGTTTTGGACTTGTTAATGTGTGAAAGTTAAATATTTCTAAAAAAGATCTTTTGAATTTCGCGCTCTGCCTTTTCAGTGGAATGTGGGAGGAGTTCCGCTAGCGGAACGCCAGAGCCAGACAGGTTAAATTATAACATCATTAAAATGTTTCTGTACAGTATGTGAGTATGATGTATCCCATCATTCAAACCTGTCTCAGAGCATTTCGTATTATTCGGGAAATAAATTCGAGACACTCCATTTGGTATGATATTTTACATTTCGTATGGTATGTATTAATTTGTCGATGTCCATCATCCATTTTCTATGATATATTATGAATTAAAATTCATATATGTTACGAATTTGCAAAATGTACAATATGTCATGAATTTTTAAAACGCACAATATGTTACAATAAAAAATATGTATGATATATTCCAATTTCCAATTTGTTGTGGCTAACGTTAGCTAGGTGGCTAATGCTAACGTTAGTTAGCTGGCTAACATTAGCTAGGCTAGGGGTTAGGGGAAGGGTTAAGGTTAGTGTTAGGGATATGGGAAGGGATAGCTAACGTACCAAGTCGTTGCAAAGAAGCTAAAAAGTAGTAAGTTGCTGCTAGTTAGCTACAATTCAAAAGTTGTCCTCTTGTTTGCTAGACGTTCATGTTGTACGCCCACCCATCCACTCCGACCAACCACCCTCCTTTCCTTTTTGCCTTAAGTAACCTTCTGTCTTATGTAACCAAACTCAACATTTCATACTAATTTGAGTGTCTCGGATTTACTTTTACTATGTTATGTCTTGTCTATGAGACCAGGATGCATTATTACCTGCACTTAGCCAGATAAAACACATACACTTCTCTACCACCCTTCATTTTGAAAGCTTGAGACCCATTTTCAAATGCTGTGACATTTCACAAGAGCGAATACTCTCTCTGGGAGCCAGGCAACGTCACTAATGCTGTTATAAAAGCCACTTTGAGCCCTTTGCAAATACCAAGGCAGACAAACATGTGCATCCAGATGCTGTGGGCATTTCATCTGTTGATATTTAAAGGCGCAGGGAACACATAGCGGTGTGACAAACAGATGGGGTGTAGGGACTATGGGTCGCAGGGTAACAGAACACACATGGTAACTGCCAGAATGACAAGGATTTGGTGAGTGGCCTCAAAGAGTGGGCAACAGCTGATACCAAAGGATAAGAAGGAATAAGCCCAATCTGGTTACGTTACATGATATAGCTGTTGTTCAGACCTATTCTCCTATCCGAGACAGATACTATTGTACTTGTTGATATTCAATATCTGCCGTTGATCCTTGTTCTGCAGTTTATAATTCTGGTGTTTTTTATTGTCTCCCAGTTCCTGCTCTCTGACTTGTTGCTATGTCTGGTGTGGTGGTTGTGGTCTGTCCTGCTACCCAGGGCTGAGTTGGGCTGGCAGTAGAGTGGGATAATTCCCAGAGGCAGTGGAGGGGGACTGGAGTGTGGAGCGGTCTGTGACATTTCCTGCCTGTCAAGGTCTGTACTCGGAATCCACAGATTGTATACCTACCGCCGCCAGCTTTGGCTCCTCGACTCTGCACACTGTCACAACTCATCTGACCATAAGCGAGTGGTTTGTGAACTGAAGCAGCCCCCCTGGTGGCAACCGGAGTAAACCCTCTTCAGGTTCAAATTGAACGGGGGAAAGAGGCACGTTTGAGTGCACTCGTATGTGGGAGGCTTACCTGGGCCAGAGGGGAAATAAACTGAAATGAAGATACTTACAGTATGTCCATCTGTGAGTATGATGAGATGATCTTTACGAGTCTACACTCTGCACACGTCTTTGTGTTTGCAGTATTGGCTTTTGATGGGAGACTTTGTGTGAATACAATGTCTTCCTTTGCTATATTGTATATAAACAGCAGCAGCAATAGAGTATGACTTTTCTAAATATCATTAGGTTTCCCTGTCAGGTGAGCACTTTAGATTTGTGAAGGCTCTGAACCTCTTGGGAAGGAATACATGCAACACAGAGAACAATTTTGTAATACAAATATTTTAGGTAGCCAAGGACAGGGATGAATCTCAATATTAATGTGCTATAGCGTGCAGTGGTCACGCTAACTTATGACGAGACATCCCTCGGGGAGCAACACACAAAATCAATTTTGTTTCAAGACATTTCCTTTTAGAAGTTTCTAGCTAGGCACTCAGCCCAACAGTCGAGTCAGAGGACTATGAATTAAATATACTAGCACAATAACTACAGTATCTGTACCTTTGTACACACTCCCTTACTTGTATGTACACCTAAACCAGCATGTGGGGCTATGTAATAATGATCACACAACATGCAGGTAGGCTTCGCTGTGTGCTATCTAGTGTAGATAAGACATTAGTCTAGTCATGCAATGGGAGAAGTCAGGGGAGAGCATTTTCTCACTGAACAGCATGCTCACTATCTGGCTGGCACTTCATCAGAAAAGAGCAGAGGACTGGCTTGTGGTACAGTAGAACGAGGGAGAAAAATCGAGAGAGAGATAGATAGAGAGATAATTTGTTTTTCCAAGCAGAGGGGGAGGCATTGGTGTCTTCCATTAGATAATTGTTGCCCTCCTGAAAACAGTAGGTTGTACACTGAATTTTCAGTGAACAGAATTGAGCAGTAAATACATCCTGTAGCTTCCAAGCTCCATATTACATGACACCCTCAGAGCTAGAAATTAACCTCTGACAATTGTCAGGGGGCTCAACTGTGGGACTAGCCATGGCCTAATTGTCTAATTGAATCGTAGAGGTTCACTGATGCTGTGTGTGTGTGTGTGTGTGTGTGTGTGTGTGTGTGTGTGTGTGTGTGTGTGTGTGTGTGTGTGTGTGTGTGTGTGTGTGTGTGTGTGTGTGTGTGTGTGTGTGTGCGAACATTCGTTGCCGTGTGCTATTGCATTTGCATGGTAAAGATATATATTTAATCATTTGCCACTGACTTTTTTGTTAATTTAGTGCATTTTCCCATTTGTTTGATGGTGCACTAAATGTGTCCTCCCTACTTCATGTTAAATGTAACAAATTCCCATTAGTTCTGGTTGGATTAGTCCCTGGCGGTGATGCTAATTTCATCATCTGTTGATCCGTCGGGTTCCCGACCTCTTGCAGAGTTACAGGGAGGATATAATTATAGGCACAATGCAAGCCACATATATTTTACTCTTTAGGTATTCAGTGCCCAAGACAGCACATTTCTGCGACATATAATTTACAAATAGTTGATTATAACTCCTGCAGGCAATTTGACCTCCCCATTGGACCTTCTAACTCCACAATCAAAGTAAAGAACATGATTATGTGATAAAGACTATTGAGTTGCGAGAATGCTTCATTGCGTTTATGTATAGTTATAATCTCTGGCTGTGTTACTTGAGTTTATGATGCCTATGAAATCTCTCGCTTGTGTTTCCCATTTCACAGGGAAATGAGGCAAAATATGTGGGAGATTTCTGATTACATTTGTATGTCAATCAGAGAACTCGGCTTTCTAGTTTGTCTCACTAATAACAATATGTCGCCACCAAGCATATTGGTGTATGCACTTTATTGTCAATCACCTGAAATAGTATCGCATAGATTTTTTTTTAACTAAAGAAGCCGGGCCTCGAGCAGTCATTTTTACTCGAACATTCTAACAGTCTAATAAATACATTTTGTGTAAGGTATCATAGAAATTATCCTTTGGTAGTGTTTATGAAGGTCTTGGGTAACATCAGAATACAAAGAAAATGTATTTCAAAGAACACAATAAGTTTATGTTATTGTAGGCTATCCGCTGCCACATGCTCACGTGGGGGGCGCATGGAACATTGGATCGCTAATTTCTTCAACTTTGAGAGTTATTTGTCAATGGTCAGGGTTTTGGAAACCTCAGAATCTGCTCTTTCTGATACTATATAGAAATCAACGTCTTACCTGCATGTGACTCCGTAGCAATGGAGTCATATGTAAATCTTGGTGGGGCAAACAAAAAAAAGTGGGATGCATGCCAGCAAACCACTACACAAAACAACACTTAACAATACATGAATTGCACTATAACAGTGACAAACGATGCCCACAAACGGTTAGTTCCTACTAAGTAGTTGGGAAGCCCCAACTACTTACCACTGCTAAGCCTGGCTTTCAGCGGGGCCTTGTCTGGCAGCGAAACAGTTCATTCAACTTCATTTACTGCCTTTTAAAAACATAGTTGATATGGCAGTCTTGCTTAAACAAATGTGGTTCCGACTGACAATTGAGATGTACAAACTATGGCATAAGGGGACAACAAGCAGATAAGAGGCAATCCGTAATTTCGATTAAGACATTAATGAGCAAGCAACAGCGGATGTAGTCAATATAACTTTATATTTTTCACTTTTTGAATGTATAGCGACATAATTCAAAACATGGGCCGTTCTTACAGTGTACTCCCTGTACAAGTCAGAACTTGGGGCATATAAACAGACAATGAAACTCGTACAATATTCGATGATTACATTTCTCTAAAACAGGTTATAGGCTTTTTGTGCACCACCAAGTTAGAACAGTAGGTCAAAATTAAGAGGTGAAAATAGACCAAATTATTAGGGTGAGGCACATTGAATGCCGTTTGGGTCTTTGCATGTCAAAAAAGATACACGTCATACAACACTATTTGACACGTTAAATAAGCTTTTAATTTGACTTGTCAAATAACACAATTCTATTATAGAATGTTGTGTGTGCGGAATTTGCACGTGCAAGCCAAGCACCACAACCACTAAGTGTTTAAAATGCAGTGTTGGTGAAAATAGACCAAATTATTAGGGTGAGGCATATTGGTTACTAACAGCTTACTACACAACATACACCTAGTATTACTTTCTTAGCTACAGTATACATTTCTCCCTTGCATATTGCATAATTTACGCAGCAGCATACAAGACATTTTTGGACTCTTTCACGCCCTGATCTGTTTCGCCTGTTCCTGTGATTGTCTCCACCCCCTCCAGGTGTCGCTTATTTTCCCCAGTGTATTTATCCCTGTGTTTCCTGTCTCTCTGTGCCAGTTCGTCTTGTATGTTAGTCAAGTCAACCAGCGTGTTTTTCCCGTACTCCTTTTGCTGTTCTCCTTTTGATAGTCTTCCCGGTTTTGACCCCTGCCTGACTCTGGACTACTTTCCCGCCTGCCTGATCATCCTGCCTGCCCTGACCTTGATTCTGCCTGCCCTTCGGTACCTTTTGGACTCTGAACTGGTTTTGACCCTTTTGCCTGTCCACGACCATTCTCTTGCCTTACATTATTGGATTAATGCATATTGTAAGACTCCAACCATCTGCCTCTTGTGTCAGCATCTGGATCTCTCCTTGTGTCATGATAGACTCACCTTGTGAAGGTGGCGTAGCGGTCCTTCGTCAGCAAATTTTGTCATCAAACTTTGTCATCAAAGTCTGTCATTCTCAGGATTTATGGTGGGAACTCTGAAAAAAAAACACAGCTACTTCATTGAATAGCAGGCTAACGTTAGTGGTTTCTTTGCAACGCTTGCAGGTGGCCACTGATTCCTTCCAAAAGACTCATTGTTGAATTTGCGATTTCCTACTTGTTGTGTAATCTTTATGTACAATGGCCGATGAGCACCGATACGTTTTATCTATAATTTCTCTTCATTATTTCTCTTCATATCACAATTAAAAATGATTTGCCAGTAGATGGTTGACTTGATGACAATTTATGATGACTGCTAGCTAAGACTCTGAAAGTAAGATGTTGACATGATCATTCCAATCAAAGCTACTGTAGATATAACGTGATTTAATGTCATTCTATCTGTGGCCAATTACCTTTAGCCTTCTTGGATGGGCACTTCTAATATAACGTAACTCTATGGCCCAACCCAAGGGGCTAACATTTTCAAGCTCTAACCTTAGAATTGGTGATGACGTACTGTCCCATGAGTGACAGAAAACTGAGCCAAACATGACAGAACTGAGCCAATCAGGTGCAATGCTCTGTATTTTCTGCTGGCTAGCCCCACCACCACAGAAAGCACTGAGCTAGGCTGAAACACCTGCATTTTGGAGCTGCCTTACTCAAGAAAGCAATAAAGAAACCATGTCCGTATGCAGCTTTATTAACTCAATATTATTTTTTTTACATTGTTTGCAAACTGGTATGTGACACGTAATAATGCCAAAATAACAAGCAAAACAGGCAAGCCCCCCCCCAGAGGAAAAAAATATATAAGTATTTTTTTTTACCTGAAAGTGTGGTGCTCAAAATAGGTGGGGCTCTGTCCCGAATGACGAGTCGCCACTGCTCTGTAGGAGGAATTGAAAAAGTCACTTTTTGGCACTATGGGAAGAAATGTCCTCTTAAAACTGCCTATAAAACAAATTATGTTTGTGATATCAAAATTCTGACAACATACATGTGTTAATAGACCTATTCAGGAAAAGTCAAGGACCGAAGAGAGGAAATGCGTTTATCCCTCCTGTTGTGTTTGTTTCCTGTTCATTCATTCTGTGTTCCCGCTCCAAAATGACCACCCCATTATAGCTGATTATAAATCCATAATAATACATATTATCACCTAATGTTGCGTTAGATCTTTTTATCAACTTAAGTTCTTGTGCACATTACACATTTTGAGCTTCTATTTGCTATTTATGGCCTGTAGGCCTCATCGACCTGAGATCATAAAACTTGTTCTTGTTTAAAAAAAGCATAATGTATGGATTATTTTGACTATAACAAATACTAAAATGAAACATATTGTGCTATTTATCACAGACTACTTTGTGTCAAAGTTTAACAAGGACTCGCTCCTCCTTGCCAGTGTCATGATCAAAGATATGATCAAGAGCCTCACATACAGTATATCGTTTGGTCATTGTGCTGCCACAGAATGAATTGTGAGCAAGAAGTCAAAAAAGCTTCAAATACCAGAGCTGCAAGAAAAGTTCTATATATTATTGAAACAATGTTGAGATTGTTTGTGAGAATGCCAACGGGTGTGGTTCCCGTGGGGGAAAGATTCTATTGGGGAAAGGTTCCCGTGGGGGTTGCCATGGAAGCCAAGAAGGGGAGTGAGGTGTGTGTGTGCTCAAATACACATGCATGTGGGGGTCTGGGAGAGGAAGTGTGTCCATCTGATGAATGGGCATGTGCCTGAACTCAATTTTATACACTAATTGTAGTCTCACCCATTCCTTTCTAATGATCGGTCATTTTTGACCGGGAACACCACAGGTGTACAAAAGTTAAATAAAACACCCAAAATGTAATGAAAATCATCCAAATGTATTTTGTGTGTTCAAAGTCATGGAACCTTATGACAATCAGGTGTAATGAACTACATTTTTCAGAGAGAAAACTTGTAAATGGGTCCAATTCGACCGGAACAGAGCAGGAGGGTTAAAAAAGGCAGAGTTTCACATGTTTATTTCATATTGAGTCAAAATTACTAATTTGTCTCTTCTAGTGTTAATGTACTAAAGAGACGTAATCCTCTCTGAGACAGGTACTGTATGACTCCAGGCATTAGATTCACTACCATCCATACTATCATTCCTCTATGTGGTATATCATGTGTGCTCTGCTGCAAGGCTGATGGCTCTTATCTTGGAATTGCACCAAACTAATATAATACGAAGGCTGCAGAGAGAAAGAGAAGGGCAAAGATGGAGAGGAAGGGAGAGAGAAAGAACATTATTTTTTCAAACAAAGGGTTACCCATGGGTGTCTTCCATAGAATAATGGAAGACTCGGGTTGTACAGTGAGTTTCCAGTGAACAGAATTGAGCTGTAAATACATCCTGTGGCTTCCAAACTCCACATTACATGACACCCTGAGAGCTAGAAATGAACCTCTGACAATTGTCATGGGGCTCAACTGTGGGGCTAGCCCTTGGCCAAATAGTCTAATTGAATCGTAGAGGTTCAATGGTGCTGTGTGTGGTGTGTGTGTGTGAGTGTGCGCACGTTCATTGCAGTGTGCTATTGCATTAGCATGGTGTAGATATGTATTTAATCTTTTGACACAGACTTTTTTTGTTCGTTTAGTCAATTTTCCCATTTGTTTGATAGTGCACTAAATGTGTCCTCCCTACTTTACGTTAAATGCAACAAATTCCCATTAGTTCTGGTTGGATTAGTCCCTGGCGGTGATGCTAATTTCATCATCTGTTGCACTGAACGGGTTCCCGACCTCTTGCAGAGTCAGTGGGAGCATACAATTCTAGGTACAGTGCAATCCACATATATTCTACTCTTTAGGTATTCATTGCCCCAGACAACCCATTTCTACGACATATAATTTACAAATAGTTGATTATAACTCCTGCAGGCAATTTGACCTCCTCAATCGACCTTCTAACTCCACAATCAAAGTAAAGAACATGATTATGTGATAAAGAGTATTGCGTTTCAAGAACATTTCAGTGCATTTATTTCTAGTTATATACTCTTCTTGTGTTGCTGGTGTTTAATGCCGATGAAAAGTCTCTTGCTTGTGTTACCCATTTCACAGGGAAATGAGGCAAGGATGTGGAGATTTCTGATTACATTTGTATGTCAATCACAGGATTCGGCTTTCCATATTGTCTTACGAATCAAATTTGTCTCTACCATGTCTATTGGTGTATGCACTTTATTGGCAATCAACTGAAATAGTATCAGATTGGTTTTTAACACTGGAGAAGCCGGGCCTAGAGCATTCATTTTTACTTGAACATTCTAACAGTCTAATAAATACATTTCAAATAAGGTATTGGAAAAATAATCCTTTCGTTGTGTTTATGAAGGTCTTGGGTAACATCAGAATATGAAAAAGAACTATTTTAAAAGAACTCAATAGTATTTTCATTCGTTTATGTTACTGTAGGTTCCGTTGCCGAGTGCTGACGTGTGGAGCAGAGAGTTTCAGAGTTATTTGACAATGGTAAGGGTTTTGGGGAAACCTAAGAATCTGCTCTTTCTGATACTACACTGAACAAAAATATAAGCGCAACATGTAAAGTGTTTCATGAGCTGAAATCAAAGATCCCAGAAATGTTCCATATGCACAAAAAACGTATTTCTCTCGAATGTTGTGCACAAATTAGTTTACATCTGTGTTAGAGAGCATTATTTCTTTGCCAAGATAATCCATCTACCTGACAGGTTTGGCATGTCAAGAATATGATTAAACAGCATGATCATTAGACATATGCACCTTGTGCTGGGGACAAAAAAAAATCAGCCAACCCAATGCCACTGCAGGAATGTCCACCAAAACACTTGCCAGAGAAGTGGAGGCCAACATCGGTCTGTGGTCGCTGGCCTCACAACCGCAGACCACATGTATGGCGATGTGTGGGCGAGCGGTTTTCTGATGTCAATGTTGTGAACAGAGTGCCCCATGGTGGCGGTGGGGTTATGGTATGGGCAGGTATAAGCTACGGACAACGGACACAATTGCATTTTATTGATGGCAATTTGAATGCGAAGAGATACCGTGACGAGATCCTGAGACCCATTGTTGTGCCATTCATCCGCCTCCATTACCTCACGTTTCAGCATGATAATGCTCGGCCCCATGTCGCAAGGATCTGTACACAATTACTGGAAGCTGAACAGCACGGCCTGCGTACTCACTAGACATGTCACTCATTGAGATGCTGTGGATCGACGTGTACGACAGCGTGTTCCAGTTCCCGACAATATCCAGCAACTTCGCAAAGCCATTGAATAGGAGTGGGACAATATTCCACAGGCCACAACCAACAGCCTGATCAACTCTACGCGAAGGAGATGTGTCGCACTGCATGAGGCAAATGTTAGTCACACCAGATACTGACTGGTTTTCTGATCCACGCCCCTACCTTTTTTTTAAGGTATCTGCAACCAATAGATGCATATACTGTATGTATTCCCAATTATGTGAAATCCATAGATTAGGGCCTAATGATTGTATTTCAAATGACTGATTTCCTTATGTGAACTGTACCTCAGTAAAATCTTAAATTGTTACATGTTGTTTTTATATTTTGGTTCAGGTTTATTTACAGTGATGCAGACATAGAAAGAGAAATCCCTGTATCACACTAAAGGGACCTCTCCGGAGCGTAGGCACACCTTTTTCTCTCGTACACCTAAGGAAAAGATATTTTTCTCCATTGATCTGTTCCTTTTCTCTACTGTACTCTCTGCGATTGTGTAACACATTGACGATGTCTTTTTGGTCTGATGACGTCTTTGTGACTCTTTGTCGATTAGTCAAGTCTCTGCATCACGTACTATTTACAGCCCTTAGTCATTTGACATTATATCAAATTGCTAATGACTATCATGATTCGTGTTAGCGCTTTTCTTAAGGACATAGGAGTGTGAAAACATGTTCTCTTATCTGTTAGAGCTGAGATCTTGGTCCAAACAATGAGTCTGTGTGTTTATTATCTTAACTCTGAGTTGTACTGGCATTTACTTGCCTGTCAGTAATAAGCCAATGATGGCTGTCTAATGTTTAGATTCTCTTATGCTATCCTTATGACAGGGAAATCCTTTATATTAAGCACATTGCTTGGTTGGTTGGTTGGTTGGTAGAAGATAGATTATTAACCTTTTCTGCTTACACATATTATATATATATTTTTTAGATGTAATGAAATAAGAGCACAATTTAACACACACTCCAATGTTCATCAATTTCCTCTGTTTGTCAGCTGCAGAATCAGTCTTATGAGTCCGCTCTCCTGCAGTCTCTAAGGCAATCAATATCTTAAATCAACCAGTCGACTGAAAACAACCAAAATAAATATCACATCTCTCCGTACTGGACTTGCGCATCAGTTTGAAAGATTGTTTGCCATTCCCTGTCTCTTTCTATTCACTTTTGAGTAGGAGAAGTTGAGATGAGAAATGTACTCTGGTATATAATAGCTCCAGCTCGTCACTGTCTTGATGGAGGTGCTCGGCCTGACTGCCAATGAGTGCCTGGGTGGAGATGACTCACTGGAAATGACAGCTCAGAGGAAGACAGCAAATAGCATTTGTAAATGTTTGCTGGTAAATATCTTGTGGCAACTGGCGAGATGCCTTTCTATTATGAGAAGACGTGGATTGATTGAGAGTGAACCATTATCCCGAGGAAATGTATGAAAATAACAGTGGTATAACATGAGTGTATTCTCATGTGGCAGTAGTGTAATAGTTTTAGAGGTAATATAGGTGGCTGGTTGCCAGAATATCAATAGCGGTAGAAGTCAATAATCTTTGAAAATATTTGTGCAAAGTTTCAAAATATACACTATACACTACATGGCCAAAAGTATGTGGTCAAACATCTCATTCTAAAAATCATGGGAATTAATATGGAGTTGGTCCCCCCTTTGCTGTAATAACAGCCTCCACTCTTCTAGGAAGGCTTTCCACTAGATGTTGGAACATTGCTGCAGGAACTTGTTTCCAGTCAGCTACAAGAGCAATAGTATGGTCGGCACAGATGTTGGGCATTTAGTCCTGTCTTGCAGCCGGCGTTCCAATTCATCCCAAAGGTGTTCGATGGGGTTGAGGTCAGGGCTCTGTGCAGGCCAGTCAAGTTCTTCCACACCGATCTTGACAAACAGTTTTCTGTATGGATCTCTCTTTGTGCACGGGGGCATTGTCATGCCGAAACAGGAAAGGGCCTTCCCCAAACTGTTGCCACAAAGTTGGAAGCACAGAATTGTCTACATTGCCACTGTATGCTGTAGCTTTAAAATTTCCCTTCACTGAAACTAAGGGGTCTAGCCCAAACCATGAAAAAAAGCTCCACACAATTATTCCTCCTCCACCAAACTTTTCAGTTTGAACTATGCATTGGGGCAGGTAGCGTTCTCCTGGCATCTGCCAAACCCAGATTTGTCTGTACAGATGGTGAAGCGTGAATCATCACTCCAGAGAACGCCTTTCCACTGGTCCAGAGTCCAATGGCGGTGAGCTTCAAACCACTTCAAACCACTCCGACGCATTGCGCATGGTGATCTTAGGCTTGTGTTCGGCTGCTCAGCCATGGAAATCCATTTCATGAAGCTCCCAATGAACAGTTGTTGTATACTGGCGTTGCTTCCAGAGGCAGTTTGGAACCTGGTAGTGAGTGTTGCATGTCCTGTTCTGTGAGCTTGTGTGGCCTTCCACTTAACGGCTGAGCCGTTATGCTCCTAGACATTTCCTCTTCACAATAACAGCACTTACAGTTGACCAGGGCAGCTCTAGCAGTGCTGCAATTTGACGAACCGACTTGTTGAAAAGGTGGCATCCTATGACATTGCAACGTTGAAAATCACTGAGCTCTAAAGTACGAGCCATTCTACTGCCAATGTTTATTTATGGAGTTTGCATGGCTGTGTACTCGATTTTATACACCTGTCAGTAACGGTTGTGGCTGAATGCACTATTTTGAAGGGGTGTCCACATACTTTTGCCCATGCGGTGTATATTGGAATATTCTAGAACATCATTCTAAATAATTAATGAATAGGAGAACGAATCATGTTACACTGAGATTTACTGTGCAGAGAGGATGACCGGACTATATGCAGATACTACCATAACTATGTTTCTTGGCAGGAGAAGAGACATCCAATAAAAACTCTGCATTAATCTGTACACCTTAGACCTTTACACTTTAGACATGGCCTTTCCTCAGACTTCAAAGACATCTCCAATAGGAAGTTTATTTTTAGAAAACGCCTCCAGCTAGCACTGTGCCGAGAACAGTGGCAGTTGAGGTGAGAGAAAAAAAACAAGGAAAGAGAGAAGAAATGGAGGTGAAAAGGTGTGAAGGGAGGGGTGGAGGGTGGAGGGATATGCACCAGTGGGCTCCCCAGGGCTGGTTAATTACCTGGGGGGAGTTCACAGTGGGACAGTCATATGTTCAGACACTCAGGTGTGACTGTCTTGTTTTCTTTAAAAGCTTTGCACCTTCTGGGCTGTCTAAAACATTGTGCAGCAAGCTGTGCATACAAGTCACCAAAAAGAAAGTCTGACAGGAATTGTGTAGACCTCGAGATGAATCTGTCACCTTGGTTCAATACTCCATATCCCATTTATAAAGATTTTTTTATAGAGATTTGACTATATTTATCTCAGCATCAATTACTACGGTATATGTTATTAATTATTTTATAATAAAGCCAGGTAGATGGCAATGCAATGAATTGGAAGAAGATAATGCCTTTTTTTCAATTTCCCTCCAGTTATTATAATGTCATGGTAGAGATGTGCTTAACTGAGAAAAGACATCAAAATATCGATGGTTAAACACATACTTCAACCAAGGACTCTGACTCTCTCTCTATCTCTCTCTCTCTCTCTCTCTCTCTCTCTCTCTCTCTCTCTCTCTGTCTCTGTCTCTGTCTCTGTCTCTGTCTCTGTTGATCTATGCTTCCTATCCCAGAGTGCTTTGCTGACCTAAAAATACCCCTCTATTGTGACCAGATGTCTGCAGGGTAGTGCAGATTTAAAGGGGACCTTCTACATCGTGGGAGAGCCGTCATGCATACAGTGGCAAGACAAACCTTGCTGTGGACACAATGCACTAGCAGAAAATTACCAATATATGCCTCTCCAACACACGCGGGCAGGCGTGGGCTGTAATTCCTCCTGAGTGGTCGGTTGTCAAAATGAGAGGGTTTGAGTGGTTGAAATGGAGACATACAAAAAAAAAAACGGCCAAAGAGAAAGTATTACACAGTGGCTGAGTACAAGAGGGGATGCAGCAAAATACTTTGGGATGTTACTTCTTCTCAGGCAGTATCAAAACAAGGGGAAAGCATCACAGAGAGTCATAATGTTGGTATTGTAAATGTACAGTATGTATACAGGTTGCAGGTGCCTTAACTATCTGCTGTATGAAAAATCTGTCGTGTCCTATATACTGTTTTGTATTTCAGGCAACATAATTATGTGTTGTCTCTTGTGTCTTCATTAATACCGGTGAACATGATGTGATGGACTATTGTGACAAGCTTGTCAGGCAAGATCCAGATGATAGTCCTGTAGAATACCGTACATCTGGTGTCTTATTCTAACAAAAGGCCATATCTAACCGACCTGCTCAATTCGGTCTTATGTAGCAAAATTGGATATTGTGTTTTTTACATTGGATAAAAGTAGAGACAGAGCTAGAAATTGCTATATCATACACTACAGTTGAGGAACAATGTGAAAGTAATTCTGCTTTGAAAGTTGCTAACTTCTAACATCACTTTTGAGAAAATGGCACTTGAATTTTTGGTAAACCTACTGGAGAGCTCTTCTTTGTCTAGACCCATTCAGAATTGTTCACACCCTCTTAACCTGTCTAGGATGAGGGTGCCGCTAGCGGCACTCCCCCCCCACCCCCACTGAAAAGGCAGAGCCGCGAAATTCAAAAAAAATATATTTTTAAAATATTTAACTTTCACACATTAAAGTCCAATACAGCTAATGAAAGACACAGATCTTGTGAATCCAGCCAACATGTCCGATTTTTAAAATGTTTTACAGGGAAGACACAATATGTAAAGATGTAAATCTATTACCTAAAAACACATTAGCATAATCCACCATCTTTTATTTGTCCACCAACACCAGTAGCTATCACCAATTCGGCTAAACTAAGATATTTATAGCCCCTAACCAAGAAAAAAACTCATCAGATGACAGTCTGATAACATATTTATGGTATGGGATAGGTTATGTTAGAAAAATGTGCATATTTCAGGTAGATGGCATAGGTTACAATTGCACCCACCGTCACAAATGGACTAGAATAACTACATAGAGCAACGTGTTTACCTACTTACTAATCATCAAACATTTCGTAAAAATACACAGCATACACTAATCGAAAGACACAGATCCTGTGAATACAGACAATATTTCAGATTTTCTAAGTGTCTTACAGCGAAAACACAATAAATCGTTATATTAGCATAGCACATAGCACATAGCAGCCCAGCATTGATTCTAGCCAAAGTGAGCGATAACGTCAACATCGCCAAAATATATTATTTTTTTCACTAACCTTCTCAGAATTCTTCAGATGACACCCCTGTAACATCACATTACAACATGCATATACAGTTTGTTCGAAAATGTGCATATTTAGCCACCAAAATCATGGTTAGACAATGTGAAATGTAGCCCAGCTGGTGAGAAAATGTCCGTGCGCCATATTAGACAGTGATCTACTCTTATACATAAATACTCATAAACGTGACTAAAAAAATAGGGTGGACAGGGATTGATAGACAATTTAATTCTTAATACAATCGCGGAATTACATTTTTTTAATTATCCTTACTTTTCAATACAGTTTGCGCCAAGCGAAGCTACGTCAAAAAACATGGCGTCCTAAGCCACTAACATTTTTCGACAGAAACACGATTTATCATAATAAATTGTTCCTACTTTGAGCTGTTCTTCCATCAGTATCTTGGGCAAAGGATCCTTTCTTGGGTCTAATCGTCTTTTGGTGGAAAGCTGTCCTCTTGCCATGTGGAAATGCCAACTGCGTTCGGGATGAACTGGAAGCGTGCCCAGCTATTCACAGCGTTTCAGAAATAAATGTCCCAAAATCGCACTAAACGGATATAAATTGCTATAAAACGCTTTGAATTAACTACCTTATGATGTTTTTAACTCCTATAACGAGTCTTAACATGACCGGAGAAAGATTACTCCCAACACTAATGCTTGGAACAGGTGCGGGTCGGTGTCCTCCACGCGCATGACGCACCAAGAAAAGACTTGCTAGCTACAGGGTTTTTTAATTTATAGTGCCTGTGAACGCGCAATCGACCCCATTCAAATCGTCATCACGTAAAGGCATCCAGGGGAAGACGTAAGCAGTGTCCGTATACTCATAGCAATAACAGTGGCCTTTTAACTGACTCCAGATCAGGGGCCAACATTTCTGAAATCTGACTCCATGTCAGGGAAATTGCTGTAGAATGGGTTCTGTTCCACTTAGAGACAAAATTTCAACTCCTTTAGAAACTATAGACTGTTTTCTATCCAATAATAATAATAATATGCATATTGTACGATCAAGAATTTTGTGGGAAGCCGTTTCAAAAATTACACGATTAGCATAAATAGTGACAACAGCGCCCCCAGCCTCAACAGGTTAAAGCACCATGTGACTCATTTCAGGAAACTAGGCGTTTGTCGCGAGTCGCTACTTCACAGCAGAGCCATTTGAATGTAAACTTTCCATCTGTAAATACAAATACATTTGTTCAATTACGAGCCTAGTTGGATTAGTTACGGAAAAAGACAGGAATCTTCCCGCTAACCATGACTGGCTGAGATAATAGGTGGGGTGGACATGCCGGGAGATGAGTTCGTATTGGTCTGCCATGTGTAGGTAATCCCTTCTAACGCAGCTTTTTTGAAAGACATCACTTAGTAGAACTGCATAAGTGTTGCGCTACAATTTCTGGAAGATCGAGTTTTGAAATCAGTGGAATGCCTAATGGAATTAGAGTATGACAGCGAAGGAGAAAATTCTGCCGTTTGCTTGCAAATATGCAGAGAGTCAAAAAGAGAACAAACAGACGGCTATTGTATAAAACACCTGTCTTCTGAATGTCATCTTCAAACTAAGGGCAACCATGGCATCCGTGACAGAGAGGGAGAAGTGTCTATCCATGTATACGGGTAAGAGTGTCTACATTTTCAGATGTTACAAGTTTCAAATTTAGTCAGAACGTCGTTTTCATTTCAAGTTAAAGCATACTGTTAGCTATCTAGCTAACGCTAGCTGGCTGGCTCGCTAGCTAATGTTACGTGTAGTACTATTATTTGTATCTCAGAGACATTTGCATAGTTATAGCCTAATGTTAGCTAGCTAGCTAACATTGAACCTGATTGTTTAGCTACCTGCCTGTTCATGCAGGGTAGTAACGTTATGAGTTAGGAATATGGTTCATTGTTTAAACATGTCTACACAAAAGACTCATTTCAATAGAATGTTCATGATGTCACTGTGACAACTGTCGATAGACGTAGCTGGTTAATTCGCTCTGGCTATCTACTCCGATGTCAGAGCACTCTCGCCTGAGTGTGCAAGAGAGCAGAATAACTGTCAGTGAACGTTGGCAAAAAAGCATAATTAAATTGTTGTCAGCAGCACAGTCACAAGCTCTAGATAACATAAGAACATTCTAACCATGTCTACTAGGGGAAGTAAAATGGTCAGAGTGAGCTGTTGTCTCATTTGTGTCTGTAAGTAGCTAGCTAACGTTAGCCAGTTAGCTTGGGTGCTTGACTGCTGTTGTTAGGTCAGAACGCTTGGGTCAACCCTAGTCCTTGGCCAGAGCATCCAGTGTGCGCTCTGAATTTACAAACGGACAAGCTGACAGAGCTCTGAGTTTATGAACACCTAGAGTGCACTCTGAGCGCATTCTGGCACTCCAGATTGAATTTACAAACACACCATAGCATAAAACCAGCCTTTAGTTTTGAAATCTTTGGTTGATTAGTACATGGCCTCACATGTAAATCCTTATCCCTCTAGGGTACGTGAGACGGTAGCGTCCCACCTCTTCAACAGCCAGTGAAACTGCAGGGCGCCAAATTCAAAACAACAGATATCCCATAATTAAAATTCCTCAAACATGCATGTATTTTACACCATTTTAAAGATACACTTGTTGTAAATCCACCCACAGTGTCCGATTTCAAAAAAGCTTTACGACGAGAGCAAACCAAACGATTATGTTAGGTGAGTGCCAATTCACAGAATAACAGCCATTTTTCCAGCCAAAGAGAGGATTCACAAAAAGCAGAAATATACATACAATGAATCACTAACCTTTGATGATCTTCATCAGATGACACTCATAGGATTTCATGTTACACAATACATGTATGTTTTGTTCGGTAAAGTTCATATTTGTATCCAAAAATCTCAGTTTACGTTGGCGCCTTACGTTCAGAAGTTCCAAAACATCCTTGGATTTTGCAGAGAGCCACATCAATTTACAGGAATACTCATTATAAACATTGCTAAAAGATACAACTGTTATGCATGGAATTTTAGATGCACTTCTCCTTAATGCAACCGCTGTGTCAGATTTCACAAAAGCTTTACGGAAAAAGCAACCATGCAATAATCTAAGTCGGCGCTCAGAGCCCAATCAAAACACAAATATATCCGCCTGTCACGATCGTCAATATAAGCGGACCAAGGCGCAGCGGGATATGAGGACATCTTTTATTAGAGATGACGAAACACGAAACGAACACTTTTACAAAACAAAACAACAAACGACCGTGAAGCTACAAACGTTAGTACACACACAAGCTGCATAGACAATTACCCACAAACACCTAAAGCCTATAGCTGCCTTAAATAGGGCTCCCAATCAGAGACAACAATAAACAGCTGTCTCTGATTGAGAACCAAATCAGGCAACAATAGACTTTCCTAAACACCTACACTGAACACAGCCCCATACATACTACAAAACCCCCTAAACAATACACACACCCTAAACTAGACAAAACACACAAACATCCCCCATTTCACACCCTGACCTAACTAAACTAATCAAGAAAATATATATAACAAAGTCCAGGGTGTGACAGTACCCCCCCCCCCAAAGGTGCGGACTCCGGCCGCAAAACCTGACACAGAAGGGGAGGGTCCGGGTGGGCCTTCCTATGGTGGCGGCTCGGGTGCGGGACGTGGACCCCCCTCCACCATAGTCACTACCCGCTTTGGTGGCGCCTCTGGAACGGCGAGTCCCGGACTGAATACCATCCCATAGGGCGCCACTGGACGGAGGGGCAGCTCCGG
Organism: Salvelinus fontinalis; assembly: GCF_029448725.1. Lineage (NCBI taxonomy): Eukaryota > Metazoa > Chordata > Actinopteri > Salmoniformes > Salmonidae > Salvelinus > Salvelinus fontinalis. The sequence continues at coordinate 44,494,639 of NC_074697.1, read as the reverse complement.
ACTGAGGAGCAGCTCCGGACTGAGGGGCAGCTCATGACTGGCAGATGGCTCTGACGGATCCTGGCTGGCTGGCTCTGGCGGATCCTGGCTGGCTGGCTCTGGCGGATCCTGGCTGGCTGACGGCTCTGGCGGATCCTGGCTGGCTGACGGCTCTGGCGGATCCTGGCTGGCTGACGGCTCTGGCGGATCCTGGCTGGCTGACGGCTCTGGCGGATCATGGCTGGCTGACGGCTCTGGCGGATCATGGCTGGCTGACGGCTCTGGCGGATCCTGGCTGGCTGACGGCTCTGGCTGCTCATGGCTGGCTGACGGCTCTGGCTGCTCATGGCTGGCTGACGGCTCTGGCTGCTCATGGCTGGCTGACGGCTCTGGCTGCTCATGGCTGGCTGACGGCTCTGGCTGCTCATGGCTGGCTGACGGCTCTGGCTGCTCATGGCTGGTTGAGGGCTCTGGCTGCTCATGGCTGGCTGAGGGCTGTGGCTGCTCATGGCTGTCTGAGGGCTCTGGCTGCTCATGGCTGGCTGACGGCTCTGGCTGCTCATGGCTGGCTGAGGGCTCTGGCTGCTCATGGCTGGCTGATGGCTCTGGCTGCTCATGGCTGACTGGCGGCTCTGGCAGATCCTGGCTGACTGGCGGCTCTGGCAGATCCTGGCTGACTGGTGGTTCTGGAAGATCCTGGCTGACTCGCGTCTATGGAAGATCCTGGCTGACTGGCGGCTCTGGAAGATCCTGGCTGACTGGCGGCTCTGCAGGATCCTGGCTGACTGGCGGCTCTGGCGGATCCTGGCTGACTGGCGGCTCTGGCGGATCCTGGCTGGTTGGCGGCTCTGGTGGATCCTGGCTGACTGGCGGCTCTGGCGGATCCTGGCTGACTGGCGGCTCTGGCGGCTCCTGACTGACGGACGGCTCTGACGGCTCGGGACAGACGGGCGGCTCTAATGGCTCGGGACAGACGGACGGCTCGGGACAGACGGATGGCTCAGATGGCTCTGGGCAGACGGATGGCTCAGATGGCGCTGGGCAGACGGATGGCTCAGATGGCGCTGGGCAGACAGATGGCTCAGATGGCGCTGGGCAGACGGATGGCTCAGATGGCGCTGGGCAGACGGATGGCGTTGGGCAGGCAGGCGGCTTTGGGCAGACGGCCGACTCTGACCTGCTGAGGCACACAGTAGGCCTGGTGAGTGGTGCCGGAACTGGTGGTACCGGATGTATGTATGTAGGCGAACCGGGGACACCATGCGTAAGGCTGGTGCCATGTAAGCCGGCCCGAGGAGACGCACTGGAGACCAGACGCGTTGAGCCGGCTTCATGGCACCTGGCTCAATACTCAATCTAGCCCGGCCGATACGAGGAGCTGGTATGTACCGCACCGGGCTATGCACACGTACAGGAGACACCATGCGCTCTACTGCGTAACACGGTGTCTGCCCGTACTCTCGCTCTCCACGGTAAGTACAGGGAGTAGGCGCAGGTCTCCTACCTGACTTCGCCTCACTCCAATTTATCCTCCCCCCAAGAATTTTTTTGGGCTGACTCACAGGCTTCCTACCGCGTCGTCGTGCTGCCTCCATTCGCCGGTATCCCTCCTCGCACTGCGCCAGAGAATCTCAGGCGGGCTCCGGCATTCGCCCTGGGTCGATCGCCCACCTGTCGATCTCCTCCCACGTAGTGTAGCCCAGATCCTTCTCCCATTGCCATAAATCCTGTGTAGGTGGGTCCTGTTGCTGTTTCACACGCTGCTTGGTCCTGGGTTGGTGGGTAATTCTGTCACGATCGTCAATATAAGCGGACCAAGGCGCAGCGGGATATGAGGACATCTTCTTTTATTAGAGATGACGAAACACGAAACAAACACTTTTACAAAACAAAACAACAAACGACCGTGAAGCTACAAACGTTAGTGCACACACAAGCTACAAACGTTCAACATAGACAATTACCCACAAACACCTAAAGCCTATGGCTGCCTTAAATATGGCTGCCAATCAGAGACAACAATAAACAGCTGTCTCTGATTGAGAACCAAATCAGGCAACCATAGACTTTCCTAAACACCTACACTGAACACAATCCCATGCATACTACAAAACCCCCAAAACAATACACACACCCTAAACTAGACAAAACACACAAACATCCCCCATTTCACACCCTGACCTAACTAAACTAATCAAGAAAATATATATAACAAAGGCCAGGGTGTGACACCGCCATATTATGCAGTCAACAGAAGTCAGAAATAACATTATAAACATTCACTTACCTTTGATGATCTTCATCAGAATGCACTCCCAGGAACCCCAGTTCCACAATAAATGTTTGTTTTGTTCGATAATGTCCATCATTTATGTCCAAATTCCTCGTTGTTGTTCTAGCGTTCAGTACACTTTCCAAACTCACGAAGCGCGGCAGGTCCAGCGGAGAGTACGGACGAAAAGTTTAAAAAGTTGTATTACAGTCCGTAAAAACATCACAAACATGTACTGAATCAATCTTTATGATGTTTTTAACATAATTCTTCAATAATGTTCCAACCGGAGTATTCCGTTGTCTTCAGAAGTGCGATGGAACAGAGCTCGCTCTCACGTGAATGCGCATGGTCAGGGCATGTTCAGGTCATGATAGACCTTACTCATTCCCCTCCCCTTTGGCCCCACTTCACAGTAGAAGCATCAGACAAGGTTCTAAAGACTGTTGACAGCTAGTGGAAGCCTTACGAATTGCAACATTACCAATATGCCACTGTATCTTAAATAGGAGCTGAGTTGAAAATCGACCAACCTCAGATTTGTTCTCAGGTTTTTGCCTGCCATATGAGTTCTGTTATACTCACAGACATCATTCAAACAGTTTTAGAAACTTCAGAGTGTTTTCTATCCAAATCTACTAATAATATATATTTTCAAGCTTTTATGGCTTTGTAGCAGGCCGTTTACTCTGGGCATGCTTTCCATCCAGACGTGAAAATACTGCCCCCTACCCCAAAGAAGTTAACCTGTCTAGCCCCGGGGTTCCGCTAGCGGAACTCCTCCCACATTCCACTGAAAAGGCAGAGCGCGAAATTCAAAAAATATTTTTGAGAAATATTTAACTTTCACACATTAACAAGTCCAATACAGCAAATGAAAGATAAACATCTTGTGAATCCAGTCAACATGTACAATTTTTAAAATGTTTTACAGCGAAAACACCACATATATTTATGTTAGCTCACCACCAAATACAAAAAAGCACAGAAATTTCTTTCACAGCACAGGTAGCTTGCACAAAACCTACCTAACTAACCAAGAACCAACCAAGCCAACCAAGAAACAACTTCATTAGATGACAGTCTTCTAACATGTTATACAATAAATCTATGTTTTGTTTGAAAAATGTGCATATTTGAGGTATAAATCATAGTTTTACATTGCAGCTACCATCACAACTACCATCAGAAATAGCACCGAAGCAGCCAGAGTAATTATAGAGACCAACGTGAAATACCTAAATACTCATCATAAAACATTTATGAAAAATACATGGTGTACAGCAAATGAAAGACAAACATCTTGTGAATCCAGACAATATTTCAGATTCTTTAAGTGTTTTACAGCGAAAACACAATATAGCATTATATTAGCTTACTACAATAGCCAACCACACAACAGCATTGATTCAAGGCAACAGTAGCGATAGCGACAAAACCAGCAAAAGATATTAATTATTTCACTAACCTTCATAAACTTCATCAGATGACAGTCCTATAACATCATATTACACAATACTAATATATGGTTTGTTCGAAAATGTGCATATTTAGAGCTGAAATCCGTGGTTATACATTGTGAAAATGTAGCAACTATTTTCCAGAATCTCCGGATATATTTCTGATACTCACCTATTCTGACCAAAGAACTAATCATAAACGTTACTAAAAAATACTTGTTGTACAGCAAAGGATAGATACACTAGTTCTTAACCTCTTTTGGTGCATTAACCGCTAGCGGGACACCTACGACAATATCCGGTGAAATTGCAAAGCGCGAAATTCAAAATACAAAAATCTGAATATTAAACGTTCATGAAAATACAAGTGTCATACATCATTTAAAAGCCTAACTCCTTGTTAATCCAACCGCGTTGTCAGATTTCAAAAAGACTTTACGGCGAAAGCATATCATGCGATTGTCTGAGGACAGCGCCCCACACCAAAATACTTTTTCAACCAGCACAGGCGTCACAAGATCACAAATAGCGATGAAATAAATCACTTACCTTTGAAGATCATCCTCTGTTTGCAATCCCAAGGGTCCCAGCTACACAATGAATGGTTGTTTTGTTCAACCTAGTCCTTCTTTATATCCAAAAAAGTATGTTTAGTTGGCACCAATGATCTCAGTAATCTACTCGTTCAACAGGCATACAAACGACTCCAAAAAGTTACCGGTAAAGTTCGTCCACACAAGTCAAACTATGTTTCTAATTAATCCTCAGGTACTCTAATATCTAAATAAATTATAATATTTAAGACGGAGAATAGTATGTTCAATAGGGAAGATAAATAACGAAGAGCGCGCACCTCATTCATGCACCAACAAGACTACTTTTCTAATGAGACACCTTGTAGTTCTTCCAACTACTTGCTCAGTTTTCAAAAAACAAGCCTGAAAACCTTTCTAAAGACTGTTGACATCTAGTGGAAGCCATAGGCTTCCACTAGACTGCAATCTGGAATCTGGGTCCTATCTATTTATATTTCCCATAGGCTGGAACTGAAATGGCCTGTGACTTAAAAAAAAAGAATTCCGGATGGATTTTCCTTGGGTTTTTGCCTGCCATATCAGTTCTGTTATACTCACAGACATTATTTTAACAGTTTTAGAAACTTCATAGTGGTTTCTATCCAATGCTACCAAGTATATGCATATCCTAGCCTCTTGGCATGAGTAATAGGTAGTTTACTTTGGGCACGTCAGTCATCCGAAATTCCGAACAAAAACCAGTCTCCAAAGCAGGGTTAAGGTAATTTCTTCTCCGTACATGTCCATATGATTCTGCCTCTTAGAACTGAGGGCGATGTTCCCATTGCTCCACCTGAGCACTGGTCTGACACTGACACTGATCTAAACCCATTACTGCACGTCGGTCAGGAAGAAGCAGAGGTTTCTTTGCTTTCCACAGCAGTTAGCAGCTGCGTCCCTGTCAGAACACACTGGCATCCATGATAAATGACACCATGGGAACGTGAAAGGCCGGGCCCATGACTCACAGGCCTTTGTCTAGCATGCCATTCTGATGTTGATGGTTGTGGATTTGGATGGGGACACTCACCTCCGGGCAGGAAAGACACAGAGCCACAGAGAATAAAACTGGGAGGCTCAGTGTAACTCTAAGAGCCATTTTGTATATGTAAAATAACATGTATATAATATGTTTTGGTAAATTTTTTAGTGCTTAAAATTATATGGAAACAGTCACTGTTTTTTATGGTTTATGTTAATATAGAAATTCAATTTGTATTGCTATTGTGACACCTGTTGGCAACCTTTTGGGTTAGGACAGCATTTAAAGGGTTAAACCTAAGATGACAGCAATGTAGACAATTGGAACAAGTGTTTAAGCCTGAATAGAAGATGCCAAGGAGTTACAGTTTTCAACCTCAGTTTTCAACCACCATAACAAAAAAACAAAAAAGTATCATCCTGGAACTGTGTGACAACCCGAACAAATATTTGTGGGCAATAAATATAATTAACTGCAACTCTCAATGGGGAAATGCATTGAAACCAACCCTGTAAAGGCATCTGTAGAAGTGGCCTAGTTAAAATGTTGGGACATTGTTTAAAGCAACTACAGTACCACTCTTCAGTCCATAAAAAATAACAACTTTAGCATTGCTGGATGTGCACTTAATGCGAGTCAGCCCTGTTCACTGTTCATATGCATTATATGAACAACATTATGGGTTAGATTTATCAATGATCCATTACTAGGCTATTATTATTTACATAATATTAAAACATACAGCGACTTCATTAGGTAGGGCGACAATAGATATTGACGCTCCTATCCTTCAAATTGTATTTTTGTTTGAACTCCAACAGTGGTATTGCTGAGAGGGATTGTTTACCCATTGTGTGCTTCAAAGTGCAACATGCAACAATTGCACATTATATCCATAAGGAAACAACCAAATGCTCAAAAGCAGACATACAGTCAGGTCCATAATTATTGGCAACCTTGTGTAACGATCGTCCTGGAAAGAAGGTGACCAAAACGCAGCGTGGTAAGTGTTCATTGTAATTTAATAAAATAACCTGAACACTGAAACAACAAAAACAACAGAGTGAACGAAACTAAACAGTTCTGTCTGGTGCAACAACACAAAACAGAAAACACCTACCCACTATACACAGGTGGGAAAAGACGACCTAAGTATGGTTCTCAATCAGAGACAATGATAGATAGCTGCCTTTGATTGAGAACCACAACCGGCCAAACACATAGAAATAAACAACATAGAACAAAACATAGAATTCCCACCCCAACTCACGCCCTGACCAACCCAAAATAGAGACATAAAAAGGATCTCTAAGGTCAGGGCGTGACAGTACCCCCCCCCCCCCCAAAGGTGCGGACTCCGGCCGCAAAACCTAAACCTATAGGGGAGGGTCTGGGTGGACATCTATCCGCGGTGGCGGCTCTGGTGCGGGACGTAGACCCCGCTCCACCTGGCCCACTTATGTGGCGCCTCTGGAGCGGGGGAACCTCGTCGCGCCGACCCCGGACTGGGGACCCTCGCAGCGGGCCCCGGACAGGAGGGCGACTCTGGCGGCTCCCTACAGGAGGGCGACTCTGGCGGCTCCGGACAGGAGGGCGACTCTGGCGGCTCCGGACAGGAGGGCGACTCTGGCGGCTCCGGACAGGAAGGGGGCTCTGGCGGCTCCGGACACGAGGGAGGCTCTGGCGGCTCCGGACAGGAGGGAGGCTCTGGCGGCTCCGGACAGTAGGGAGATTCTAGCGGCTCCGGACAGGAGGGAGACTCTGGCGGCTCCGGACAGGGGTTTGTCTCTGGAGGCTCCGGACTGGGGATCGACTCTGGAGGCTCCGGACAGGAGGGGGGCTCTGGCGGCTCCGGACAGAAGGGAGGCTCTGGCGGCTCCGGACAGTAGGGAGACTCTGGCGGCTCCGGACAGGAGGGAGACTCTGGCGGCTCCGGACAGGAGGGAGACTCTGGCGGCTCCGGACAGGAGGGAGACTCTGGCGGCTCCGGACAGGAGGGAGACTCTGGCGGCTCCGGACAGGAGGGAGACTCTGGCGGCTCCGGACAGGAGGGAGACTCTGGCGGCTCCGGACAGGAGGGAGACTCTGGCGGCTCCGGACTGGGGTTCGTCGCTGGAGGCTCCGGACTGGGGATCGTCTCTGGAGGCTCCGGACTGAAGGGCGTCACTGGAGTGGAGAGACAAACAGGAGGCTTCGTGCCATGGATCATCACTGGAGGCTTCTTGCCATGGATCATCACTGGAGGCTTCTTGCCATCGATCGTCACTGGAGGCTTCTTACCATGGATCATCACTGGAGGCCTCGTGCCATGGATCATCACTGGAGGATTCGTGCCATGGATCATCATTGGAGGCTTCGTGCCATGAATCATCACTGGAGTGGAGAGACACACAGGAGGCCTGGCTCTGGGAGAAGGCACAGGACTCACCAGGCTGGGGAGATATGCAGGAGGCCTTGTCCTTGGCCGAGGCACCGGATACACTGGGCCGTGGAGGCGCACTGGAGGTCTCGAGCTAAGAGCCTGCACAACCCGTCCTGGCTGGATGGTGATTTTGGCCCTGCACCTGCGGGGCGCAGGCACAGGACGCACTGGAGACACAGTGCGCAGAGCCGGCGCAGGATTACCCATCCGAGGAGACGCACTGGAGGCCTGGAGAACAGGGCTGGCACACTCCGTCCTGGCTCGATGCCCACTCTAGCCCGGCCGATGCGAGGAGCTGGGATATAGCGCACCGGCTAAGAACACGTACTGGAGACACCGTGCGCTCCACCGCATAACACGGTGCCTGACCAGTACTACGCCCGCCGCGGTAAGCATGGGGAATTGGCTCAGGACTCCTACCTGACTCCGCCAATCTCCTCATGTGCACCCCCCCAATAGAATTCTGGGGCTGCCTCTCGTGCACGTTTCCTCGAGCCAACTCCTCGTAGCGTCGCCGCTCCTCTTTAGCTGCCTCCAGCTCCTCTTTAGGACGGCGATACTCTCCCGGCTGTGCCCAGGGTCCCTTGCCGTCCAAGATTTCCTCCCATGTCCATTCCACCACGCTGCTTGGTCCTTTGGTGGTGGGTAGTTCTGTAACGGCCGTCTGAAGAAGAAGGTGACCAAAGCGCAGCGTGGTAAGTGTTTTCCGTCTTTGTGTCTAGAACGGTTTCGTGTTGGTCTATTTTTGTTATTTTGTCTTAGTGTTCTGAGTTAAAATAAATATGATGAACACTTACCACACTGCGCTTTGGTCACCTTCTTCTTCAGACGGCCGTTACACCTTGATAAAGATGAGCAAAAACGACTGTACAAAATAAATAATACAAATACATAGCTACTGTACGCTCCCCCAAAATTTGAAATTATATTATTTAATACTAATAAAAATAGATTTTGTTTAAAAAGTAATACAATAATAAGATAGGGCTAAAAAATATTGGCACCCCTGTTTTCTATACACTATCACCCTTCCCTTGCGAGGATAATGACACAGAGCCTTTTTCTAAAATGTTTATGAGATTGGTGAACATTGGGAGGGATATTCTACCATTCCTCAATACAGAAAATGTCCAGATCCTTGATATACTTTGTCAGCTCTTATGGACTGCCCTCTTCAATTCAAAATGGAAAACGCATCATACTGTGACACTTAGTTCTATATCCTGAAAACTTGATTGCTGACATGAAAACAATTTGGGACTGTACTGTATCAACAGTGGACTAATGAAACAAATACCAAAATATCGTTTTTGAGAGGTAGTTTCCTTTAAAAGCTGCTCAATGTAACATGCCAGAGGAGTTAGCTAGGGCTCCAAGTCAAGTAAAAATACCCTAAAGTACTACTTAAGTCGTTTTGTAGGGTATCTGTACTTTACTATTTATGTTTTTGACAACTTTTACTTTAACTTCACTACATTCCTAAAGAAAATATTATTCCAAACATTTTCCCTGACAACCAAAAGTGCTCATTACATTTTGAATGCTTAGCAGGACAGGAAACTGGTCAAATATACGCACTTATGAAGAGAACACCTGGTCATCCCTACTGCCTCTGGCCTGGCGGACTCACTAAACACATATGCATGTCTGAGTGTTGGAGTGTGCCCCTGGCTATCTGTAATTGTTTTAAACAAGAAAATGGTGCTGTCTGTTTTGCTTAATATAAGGAATGTTTAATTATTTATACATTTACTTTTGATATTTGAGCAATTAGAGTACATTTACTTTTGATACGTAGGTATATTTAAAACCAAATACTTTTAGACTTTTACTCCAGTAGTATTTTACTGGCTGATTTTCACTTTTACTTGAGCAACTTTCTATTAAGGTATCTATACTTTTATAGATACTATAAAGTACACAATGTACTGTGTAGGCTGGATAATATTAACTGTATAAACTGTCTGTTTGTAAAATGTTACATGAACTGAAGTTGTTCAAAATAGTTATGTTTGATTGTCTTTGGAGGTAAAACTAGCTGGCATTTAAAATAGCGTGGCTTCGATAGTATGCAGCTAAACAATCAACACAAAATGCCTGAAGTCGATATGTGGGTGTAATGAGGGAGTCCGGCTCTAATCTATTGTATCGGTCAATTTGACAATTTGATTACAAATATAGGATTTAAATTTGCTCTCTGACTGCCAACAGCTTTCCCAAGCGCCGAATCATCATTGTCTTATGAAGAAGAAAACAAATGATAACAATATACTGCATTGTTGATTACGATCCAACGTACAAGTACTGCTGTGGAGAATCCGGATGAGGAAACGATCTAGGGAACTGGCGTGGGAGTGTGCGAGGGGAAGGGTCGGTGAGTGTGGGAGTTTGTCACTCACGTCTGACATGAGATGTCGGCGGTCGTGGTGCATGCAGCATTGCTCTTGACAAAGAGGTTCGACACCTGTCAAAGTAGTGCTCTACTTATAACTCCCTGATGGTGCTGCAGTGCTGTGATATTTTTAAGAGAATATATTGCCTTGGCAGTAGCTACAATATCTTATCCCAACTCAGTAGAACACTGGAATACTGGCTAAGATCAGGATAACACAAATACTTATCCTCTTTAATGTTATTTACAACCTCAGGGTCTAATTAATGTAATGACTGAGGTGGCTGATGTATTTAATCAAACTATAATTAACATGGTAATAGTGAAGAGGTGGAGCCAACTCCACGCGCATGGCTACGTGCAGAACGATTCAGCTCAGTTGAGAGAAGCACTTTGAAAGCCAGGCAAGTTTCAAAGCAAGCCTGCTCCAAGTGTCTGACAGCCATAGAAAAGTAAGATCAGGAGTTTGAAATTCAATCACCTGGGATATTGATCAGTACATGCTGCAAGTGACTTAGATTAGATTCTGGAACAGTTAATGCTGTTATCTAATAATCAAGATTTGTATGTAAAATAAATGAAAACAATCACATTCTGGGTAATTACAGTGCCTTCAGAAAGTATTCACGCCACTTGACTTTTTCCACATTTTGTCGTGTTACAGACTGATTTTAAAATTGATTAAATTGAGATGTTTTGTCAGTTGCCTACACAACAATGTTTTTATTAATACAAAATGAAAGGCTGAAATGTCTTGAGTCAATAGGTATTCAGCCGCTTTGTTATGGCAAGTCACATAATAAGTTGCATGGACTCACTCTATGTGAAATACTAGTGTTTAACATATTTGTTTTAATGATTAGCTCATCTCTGTACTCCACACATACAATTACCTGTAAGGTCCCTCAGTCGAGCAGTGAATTTCAAACACAGATTCAACCAGAAAGACCAGGGAGGTTTTCCATTGCTTCACTTCGCAAAGTGTAGATGGGTGATTTAAAAAAAAAGCATTAAACATTGAATATCCCTTTGAGCATGGGGAATTCATTATTAATTACTCTTTGGATGGTGTATCAATACACCCAGTCATTACAAAGATACAGGCGTCCTTCCAAACTCAGTTGCCGGAGAGGAAGGAAACCGCTCAGGGATTTCACCATGTGGACAATGGTGACTTTTAAACAGTTACAGAGTTTAATGGCTGTGATAGGAGAAAACTGAGGATGGATCAAACACATTGCAGTTATTCCAAAATACTAACTTAAATAACAGAGTGAAAATAAGGAAGCCTGTACAGAATAAAAATATTCCAAAACATGCATCCTGTTTGCAACAAGGCACTAAAGTAATACTGAAAAATAAAATGGCAAAGCAATTCACTTTTTGTCCGGAATACAAAAGTGTTATGTTGGGGCAAATCAAATACAACACATTACTGAGCACCACATTAAAAAAATTATTGGGTATTGTGCGTAGTAGGCTGACACAAAACATCTATGTAATCCGTTTTGAATTCAGGCTGTAACACAACAAAATGTAGAATAAGTCAAGGCACTGTATGTTGGTGTAATGTCAAAGTCATTTCATTCCTTGTGAACTCATTTCTGTTTTGTAAATTCTTAAGCATTATGGTTAAATATCAACCCAACTGAAGCAACCACAGTGGTAGAAGGATGGAACCCAGGACTTCATGTTCCAGTACTTGCATTGCCCACACCACTATCTCCCTACATTAGGAGGGAAATCGTTTCAAAGATAACAAGTACATCAAAATACACCTCACTTTATATAGCCATGTGTGGCTGGATTTGGTGCACAGTCCAATTAACCTCCCAACTTTGAGGGATAATTAAAAAATATCTACCAAACGTTACATATCAACAATAAACGTATGTCCTGGCGCAACTCATCTCAGCCAACCCATTTCATCCTACTACTTTACCATTCAAAGTGAGCTTAACTCATGCTGGTAAGAAAACCTACGGTGCAGCAGAAATGGCATTCTGTTAATTTTAAAGGATCATTGGAAGCCATGTGGGAACCTGAATTTCATCCTCACCGAGCAAGATAGTAGGCAGGGGCGTGTACGCCATGCAAGTCAATTAAGCCAATTTGACATATAAGGCCATGGTAATGCTGTTCCTGCGTTAAAATATTAATGAGCAATTGGAAACTGAAAAGGCTGTTCTGGAGTCAGAAACTGAATCGTGCAGACATTGATTATTCAAATGAATCTCAGTGGGTGCATATCTGTGCGGCTCAAAGTATAACTCCATGTAACAGAGGTGTCACATTAGATATACAACGAAAGAATCCTGCCTATTTATCAAATGCATAGAAAAGCTCCTGAGCTTTTCTTGGCTGTGACACATTGTAAACACCAGATTTTGCAGTATCTAATACTCCGTAACAGGTGGGGCATGAAGTGGCATGTTCCTCTTTTATTGCTGGGGGGCAAAGAAATTAAATGGTGAATAGTGCACCTGTCACACTAAATAAGCGTTGTTAGCGTTACTTGCCACCTGTCATCTCGACTGACGTTCAGCTTTTACCACAAGATCCCTGCTCTGTATGCTAGTGCTATCTTTAATCTTGTGCACCCAGAACTAATATCTTCCAGAATTGCGGCAGATACTCGATTAAGTTCGGGAGGGAAGATGTGTTATAAAATATACTAAGGAGACGAGCGATGTCTCCGCGCCACTAATCAGAAAATCTTAGCCAGTTTTGGGCAAGTCTATTGGCCAAATGTCCCACACCCTTACTACATTTGAAAGATGCTAAGACCTACGAAATCGGGAGTTGTCGGAATGATCAGTGACCCAAAAAATCTGTATACCGGAACAAGGTTCCTCGTTAGTCGCTGCATCCCACAGTCTTTTGGCAGACGCCACTACCATTTACGTTATGTGCATCTGTCCACAAGAGATTATCTTAGAAAAATGCTGGACTATGTAGCTAGCATCCATACAATTCCCAAGACCTGTATGTGCCTTTGATCTAAACTGGACACTTAGTTAGACAGGCACATTGTGGAATAATCAGTCATGCTGTAATTATTATGGTCGATGCAAATTCAAGTGAAATGGGACATTATCCTTCTGTTGAGTTTGTTTTCCTTCAACACACATGACAGCAACAATGACAGCGAGGCCTTTAATATGTGACTTAACGCCTGTCAAGTGAGCAGTGCAGTCATGGAAGGTGAATAGCAACTCTCCCAGTTTTTTTATTGTATTGCTTCAACCGAGCGAGAGGCTAGCAGGCACTAATTACACAGTTATGATGTCAGACACAGCTAATAGTTAGTAGACAGAGAGAGAGCTCCATCGCAATGTGATGGATAGAAACACAGGGGAAATACTATGCTTGTGTTTCACCATGCTCACAGTATCTCAGCCCTTTTTTCCATGGCAATCACGACAGGGCCCAGGACCCCCTCTCTCTGTCTCACCATCGATCGCCCATTTGATGGCTCTGATTGTAACGCCAGCCCCCTCTCTGCCTATCACTCATTTTAATCATGCCTACGCAGGCATACCACTACGGATGCCTGTCATGTAGCGCACCAGCAGACGCTAATTTCGCCCAGGTACATAAAACCCCAGTAATTAAGCGGTCTCAGAATTGATGAGAAAAGATGTCAAGAAGCTTCTCATTCCAATGAAGGGGGTATGGTATAGAAGATTAGTGGGAGGTCTACACGAAACCCAGCACCAAAGGGGGTTTGAAACAAGGACACTACTTGTACTTAAACTTGGGAGCAATTTTTTTCACCGCTCAGGGGAGTATGTACAGCTGACATGGCATTGTCCTTCCACAGTTAATGAATAAGCATTTAACACACAATAAAGAAACAGGATTCAGATTAGAGTGCCTACAGCTACCACAGCCGCTTCCACATACAGCTCAGCTCCGAGTACATCTGGGAACAATAGCTGACTGGCTGACTGGCTGACTGGCTGACTGTTCTCTAGTGTGCACAGAGGGAGGAAATCCAATCAACTCCTGTATAACTCCTTTATATACAGTCAGTGTGAAAGTCATTTTAATGAATTTTAGTGACATTTATTAGACTTTTTGGTGCCCTGCACGCACAGTTTGTCCCAAAAGCATCTCTCGTCAGAGCAAAATAAGCCAGGTAATTTGGTTTAAATTCCCATTGAGGCTGGTGTCGTCATAATGGGGATGCCTCTTTAGGTTGATATTACATTTTCTCGCTCACCTTCCTAATGAAAACGAATACATACAAATGTGCCCTCGGATTGAAGGAAATAACACTCTTCTGACAATGTAAGAATTCATGTTCATATTAGTGATGCGTATCTCTCCATGAGGATGCTAATGAACACCTTTAGTTTTGTCCTTTAAACACAGGTGATCATATCTATTTGTGCATTCATCTTATAATGGATAATGGTCCCAAATAGTGCTAATGAGAGACATGAGAAGACTCTCCGATGTCTTTGGATGACAAATTGCTCGACAAGAATTGTGATGCTCCTAACAACTCTGTTGGCAACTAGCCCCACGGAGCCATATACACGATTCAATTAGGCCCCATTAATCTTCTAACAGAACATAATTAAACAATTAATCACAACCTTACGTGGACATGACTATGCAGCCTCCCCCTTGATATTCTTGTCTTCAAGGAGTCTTTCAAGCCCAATTAATCAATTCCACTAAGTAAGCTGCACCGGTGGAAAAACCAAGGTGTGGATGGAGACAAAGAGTACTGACGAGATAAGAAAATAACTGTTGATGTGTGAACATAGGAAACGTTCTGCCTAGACCTCTTTACTTAATTGCAAGTTACTAATATACTGTAGCCCCAGACCTAGGAATGTAGCTGTTTATTCCTATGATAAGTTTGGTATTCATCTGGGTAAAAAGGTAGCACCTCAGTAATCTCGAACTAGGTCATTCCGAGGCAATCCAGTGTGAATGTGGCATAATTCGATTTTCAACACAGGCATGTGCAATCAATACTGCAGTGAGTTATTGAAGAGTGCACAATGAATAAAGTATAAGTGTAAGATGCTATGCATGATGTCAGAGCTCTGGCTCTGTGCTTCACAGCGCTGTATGAAGCGCAGAAAAGACAATGCCCCATCCATCCCGCTAATTGGGCAAAAAAATGTCTTGTCTGAGTGAGGGAAACGCGGAAAGATGAGATGTTGAAGATTATAATAAATACCTCTTTGATCTCATACAAGCAAGCCAAAACACCGGTGAGTCCAAAAGAACAAGCTTCAGGGATGCAGGGTTGACTTCCAAACAAAACAACCACAGGTATTGCCTGCTCTAATTCCTCAGTGGCACAGCTCGGAGAGCTCCAAAAAGTACTTCATAGTTGAAAACTCTTCTTTGAGTCATAAAAGTGCATTGAAATGAATTAAGACTCTGCACACATTGGAGAGATGTGTGGCACTTGGAGACAGCAGTTAGTTCTCTCACTCAAGGAGTAGTCTTTATTATGTTACTGAATGTATCCAGAGTATTTTCAGATTTCGTTATCAATAAATGCAGTGAAAAGTACAGTAAATGTAAAATGCACATAACATCGACAGTGTAATGTTTGGATTCAGACTGTCAGGTGAACTGTTGTGTATATGCCTTTGGTCTAATAATTTTCCCATTATCTCCAAAATGTTTCCTTTCAATTGTTACTGTAGCATGGTTACATATTGACCAATATGGCCAAGCTTTAAATGACGTTCAGCTTATAAAGGCTTCATAAAGCCTTCTTAAGCACTACATGAATGTGTTACAAAGCATCTATAACCGTCCCATTGATTTATCAAGACCAGTCCCCATGCTTGTCTCAGAGCAGCGCGAAACGGTGCTAAAATAGTTGTAGGCTATTGCTTCTAACTTCAATATGCTCTTTAAATAAATAAGACCTACACCACTTTTAACAGCACATTACTCAACACTAACGAGATTCATGTCGCTTATGGTAGGCCTACAGTATATCAAAAAATATGACCTGACACTCTGCCAATAATTACATACAGAGGATTGGAGGATATTTCTGTAATTCAGTGATATTTATTCCCATTGTTAGTTATGGATCCATAACTAAAAAAGTATTTTTATAATTATTTGATTAACGAAAGCATAATTATTAGTTACATTGTTTTAGTTTGAATGTGCAGACTGGCGCTAAGAACAGAGCGGCGGGAACGTTTCCTTTGTCAGCGCCATTATTACTGCAATGCCCCTTAAAGTGTTGCCAGTGTGGCGGGGTGGGGGTCCACCCCCCCTCCCCCTTCCTCCCTTCCCTTCCCTTCCCCATGGGCTAGGTCGGTCTTCTGTGCGTCTTCTGCGGCCCATCCCATGCCCCCTGTCCTCGTGCCTTGAACCTTGCGCGCTTTCAGTGGACACAGCTGAAGAACTGCAAGGCAATCCCATTGTGCGCCACTCGGGAGCCATGAACAATATGACCAATATATATCGTCCTGCTAATAACAGGGTTAATAATATATCTGTGAGAATATCCAACAGGCTTTTATATAATTCTAAATTAATAATAGTTAATAATAGTAATCGCTTTGTTTAAAAAATAACAATATTTTGGAGATTTAGTTTTCAAATAACGTAAAATGAGCTAAAAAAAGGCCATTCTTTAACATGGGGTGAGACATTGTTACTAATTTGTAAATAGAGCCAGTTTGTTATTTACAATTATTTCTGTTTTTAGAGGGAGAGAAACCAATTACCTACAATCATCTCACGGGTCTTGATCCAGCATCTGTAGCAACACAGCTATGCAGTGTCTCAGACCGTTGCGTCACTCAGGCGCTGTATAACCTGACTAGTCGGGAGTGGCCTAGAGTACTACAGTAAAACCAAAATAATCCTAATAAAATAATAAAAACCTTAGTGTAACAACAGTTAATAAGTAATACTGAAGTCATGCACAATTATCAGTTTCTGTTTAGGTTTATGTCGCCCATTCATTGTCAGTTAGAGAAACAGTAGGACCCAAAAGCATAATCAGTGCTCTAACTCCCCCTTGCGCTGGTCTGGAGCAATGAAGCAGTGACGCAGGGTACCGTACTAAACCACAAATGACCTCTAAGTCCCGCAGCGTAAGCTCACAATTTTTAAAGTAGGAACTACTGTACCATGGTTACATATTGACCAATATGGCCACGCTTTAAATGACGTTCAGCCAATAAAGGCTTCATAAAGCCTTCTTAAGCACTACATGAATGTGCTACAAAGCATCTATAACCGTATTTCATGCTTTATAAAGGGTTAATAAATGTGGTTTTAACTGTGTGACATAATCACCAATATCAAATGTGACATAACCCACTATGTCGAATATGATATAAACATGTGCTTCATAAAGGGTGACATGGTGTGTTGAAGGTTAACATATGCTTTAAAGTGATGCCATGTTAGTCACATAACACCTAATCTCATTCCCAGACACTTCCGCCCCAAATGTGCAGTAGGTCTGGTGAACCAACGCATCAATCTTGGCCTTCAAGAAGATAAATTGTGGAAATGAGCAGGGTTTAGCAAATATATGACTGTTTGACTGTATTGGCTAGTGACGATGACAAATACTTTACTCAGTAAGGTCACTCTTATAGAATTCCATGGTCACTATCACTAAGGCCAACTTCAAATGGCCTATGTGTGCTGTGTCTAGAATAGCCGCGGACGATTTTACACCAAGAAACACTTACCTCAATCAAAGTCCCAAACCTAAATACATTGAAAGTGAAATTTTCTAGAAGTAACATGTTCCTCAGTACCAGTGGTGTAAAGTACTTAAGTAGTTTTTGGGGGTATATGTACTTTACTATTTATATTTTTGACTTTTACTTTTCCTTCACTACATTCGTAAATAAAATAATGTACTTTTACTCCATACATTTACCCTGACAACCAAAAGTACTCGTTACATTTTAACAGTAAAATGGTGCAATTCATGCTGTTTAAAAAATAAATATATTTCACCTTTATTTAACCAGGTAGGCAAGTTGAGAACAAGTTCTCATTTACAATTGCGACCTGGCCAAGATAAAGCAAAGCAGTTCGACACATACAACAACACAGAGTTACACATGGAGTAAAACAAACATACAGTCAATAATACAGTAGAAAAATAATTCTATATACAATGTGAGCAAGTGAGGTGAGATAAGGGAGGTAAAGGCAAAAAAAAGGCCATGGTGGCGAAGTAAATACAATATAGCAAGTAAAACACTGGAATGGTTGATTTGCAGTGGAAGAATGTGCAAAGTAGAGATATAAATAATGGGGTGCAAAGGAGCTAAATAAATAAATAAATACAGTAGGAAAAGAAGTAGTTGTTTGGGCTAAATTATAGATGGGCTATGTACAGGTGCAGTAATCTGTGAGCTGCTCTGACAGCTGGTGCTTAAAGCTAGTGAGCTAGTGATATCTCTTATTAAGATAACATCCCTGGTCATCCCTACTGCCTCTGATCTGGCGAACTCAATAAACACAAAAGCTTCAATTGCAAATTAACCTGATGAGGACAGAGGGCACTGTTTTCACTTTGGGGGAAAAACGTGCCCAATTTAAACGGCCTCGTACTCAATTCTTGCTCGTACAGTATGCATATTATTATTACTATTGGATAGAAAACACTCTCTAGTTTCTAAAACCGTTTGAATTTTGTCTGTGAGTAAAACCGAACTCATTTGGCAGCACACTTTTTGACCAGGAAGTGGAAAGTCTGAAAATGATGCTCCGTTCAAGGGCCTGCCTATAAACGGGCATGATACGTATGAGTATACATGCACGTCATACACCTTCCCCTAGATGTCAAGAGGAAGTGAGAGAAGAAATTAAGTGTTTATCTTGGTCTGAGGTGGAATTAGTTTTCTGGAAAGTGCGAAGATGGACTTGGAATTGCCTTCTGAAAAGCTGTCGTTATAGGCGACTACTATCTCCGGCTTTGATTTTATTTGATACATGTCACAATATCATCGTAAACTATGTTTTTTCAATATAGTTTTATTAGATTATTGAAATTTTTTCCGGACGTTAGGCATGTTGCGTTGTCTGTGTGTGTTGACGATGGAAATCTTCGCGCCACTTGGCCAGTGTGCTTGCTAATTCAAGAGGGAAAAACGATGTTCTAAATCCAAACAACGACTGTTCTGGACAAAGGACCCCTTGTCCAACATTCTGATGGAAGATCACCAAAAGTAGGACCCATTTTGTTATGCTATTTCATATATCTGTCGAACTGTGTACTAGTAGTTTTGCGCTCAGGTTTTGGCCACTCTCTCGCTATAACATAAGCCTTCTGTCGTAATGAAGATATTTTTAGATTTCTAACACTGTGATTGCATTAAGAACTAGTGTATCTATCATTTCCTATACATGTATTTTTTTGTAATGTTTATGAATAGCTATTTGGTCAGAATAGGTGAGAGTCTAATAGAAATATCCGCACATTCTGGGAAAAAGAAGCTACGTTAGCATAATGGATAACCACTGATTTCAGCTCTAAATATGCACATTTTCGAACAAAACATAAGTGTATGTATAACCTGATGTTATAGGACTGTCATCTGAGGAAGGTTTATGAAGGTTAGTGAAAATGTATATCTTTTGCTGGTTTATTCGCTAACGCTAACATGCCTATTGCTATCGCTAACGTGCCTTGATGAATGAATGCGGTTATGTGGTAGGCTATTGTAGTAAGCTAATATAATGCTATATTGTGTTTTCGCTGTAAAACACTTAAAAAATCTGAAATATTTGCTGGATTCACAAGATGCTTGTCTTTCATTTGCTGTACACAATGCATTTTTCAGAAATGTTTTATGATGAGTATTTAGTTATTCCACGTTGGTCTCTATAATTACTCTGGCTGCTTCGGTGCTATTTTTGACGGTAGCTGTGATGGTAGCTGCAATGTAAACTATGATTTATACCTCAAATATGCAAATTTTTCGAACAAAACATAGATTTATTGTGTAACATGTTATAAGACTGTCATCTGATGAAGTTGTTTCTTGGTTAGTTTGGTTGGTTCTTGTTTAGTTAGGTTGGCTTTGTGCATGCTACCTGTGCTGTGAAAAATGTCTGTCCTTTTTTGTATTTGGTGGTGAGCTAACATAAATATACGTGCTATTTTTGCTGTAAAACATTTTAAAAATCGGACATGTTGGCTGGATTCACAAGATGTGTACCTTTCATTTGCTGTATTGGACTTGTTAATGTGTGAAAGTTAAATATTTCAAAAATATATATTTTGAATTTCGCGCTCTGCCTTTTCAGTGGAATGCGGGAGGAGTTCCGCTGGCGGAACGCTGGAGCGGTAAAGGTTAATGTCTTAATGTTGGTGTGCCCCTGGCTATCCGTAAATAATAAATGTATAAATAAACATTTGTGCTGTCTTGTTTGCATAATATAAGGAATTTTAAATGATTAATACTTTTACTTTGATACTTAACTATATACTTTTAGATTTTTACTCAAGTAGTATGTTACTGGGTGACTCACTTTTACTTGAGTCATTTTCTATTAAAGTATCATTACTTTTACTCAAGTATGACATTTTAGTACAACTACACAGTACACACTGTACTTTCTATGAAGTCAGACCCATTTGGTCATTTATAACACATACAGTGCATTCGAAAGATATTCAGGCCCCTTGAATTTTTCCAATTATGTTACGTTACAGCCTTACTCAAAAATGTATTTAATTATCTTTTCCCCTCATCAATCTACACAATACCACATAATGACAATGCAAAAACAGGTATCTAAAAATATAGAAAAAAATTGAAATATCAGATCTTACATAAGTATTCAGACCCTTTATTCAGTACTTTGTTGAAGCACTTCTGGCACCAATTACATCCTCGAGTCTCCTTGGGTATGACGCTACAATTTTATTTTATTTAACTAGGCAAGTCAGTTGAGAACAAATTCTTATTTACAATCACAGCCTATGAACATTGTGTTAACTGCCTTGTTCAGGAGCAGAACGACATATTTTAACCTGTCAGCTCGGGGATTAGATCTAGCAACCTTTCGGTTACTGGCCCAACGATTTAACCCCTAGGCTACCTGCCGCCCCGAGCTTGGCACACCTGTATTTGGGGATTTTCTCCCATTCATCTCTGCAGATCCTCTCAAGCTCTGTCAGGTTGGATGGGGAGCGTCGCTGAACAGCTATTTTCAGGTCTCTCCAGAGATGTTCGATCGGGTTCAAGTCCGGCCTCTGGATGGGCCAGTCAAGGACATTCAGAAACTTGTCCCGAAGCCACTCCTGCATTGCCTTGGCTGTGTTCTTAGGGTCTTTGTCCTGTTGGAAGGTGAACCTTCGCCCCAGTCTGAGGTCTTGAGTGCTGTCGAGCAGGTTTTCATCAAGGATCTCTCTGTACTTTGCTCTGTTCATCTTTCCCTCAATCTTGACTAGTCTCCCAGTCCCTGCCTCTGAAAAATATCCCACAGCATGATGCTGCCACCACCATGCTTCACCGTACTTGACGATCGGTGCCAGGTTTCTTCCAGACGTGACGCTTGGCATTCAGGCCAAAGAGTTCAATCTTGGTTTCATCAGACCAGAGAATCTTTAGGTGCCTTTTGGCAAACTCCAAGCAGGCTGTCATGTGCCCTTTACTGAGTTGTGGATTCCGTCTGGCCACTCTACCATAAAGGCCTGATTGGTGGAGTGCTGCAGAGATGGTTGTCCTTCTGGAAGGTTCTTCCATCTCCACAGAGAAAATCTGGAGCTCTATCAGAGTGACCATCAGGTTCTTGGTCAACTCCCTGGCCATTCTACGAAGAGTCTTGGTAGTTCCAAAATTCTTCCATTTAAGATTGATGGAAGCCACTGTGTTCTTGGGCACCTTCAATGCTGCAGAATTTTTTTGGTACCCTTCCCCAGATCGGTGCCTCAACACAATCCTGTCTCTGAGCTCTACGGACAATTCCTTTGACCTCATGGCTTGGTTTTTGCTCTGACATACACTGTTATCTGTTGGACCTTATATACACAGTTGTGTGCCTTTCCAAATCATGTCCAATCAATTAATTTACCACAGGTGGACGCCAATCAAGTTGTAGAAAAATCTGAAAGATGATCAATGGAAACAGGATGCACCTGAGCTCAATTTCGAGTGTCATAGCAAAGGGTCTGAATACTCATGTAAATAAGTTATTTGGTAAATGTGCTTTGTGATAATGGGGTATTGTGTGTATATTGATGAAGACATTTTTTAATAAAGCTGTAAGGTAACAAAATGTGGAAAAAGTCAAGGGTCTGAATACTTGTACATAAATGCCTTGAATTATATGATACAAGACTTACTATAACGTCAGACACTTTTGGTCATTCATAACACATACATTAAGGCTTAATGATGTAAACACAAATGTATTAACACATAGGGAATTATCACTAACAGCTAAAACAAAAAAAACATTATAGACATGTTTAGAAAGTACATTCTTTTATTTGTACATTTCTAAAACAATACAAATACTTTAAGTTTCAAAACGTTCAGCAATGTAATTACATTGAATGTTACACAGGGCTACGAATAGTGTAGCTTGTCCCTGAGCTGACGGACGAATGGTTCTTGCCTCTCTTCCTGCTGGAGGTACTGTATGTTGGTTCCAAACTTAAAAGTTACATCAAAGAAAGTTAGCAGGTCTGTTAGGAAATACCTTTGGTACATCATCTGGATAAGGGCATTTCTGTGCTGTGTCAGAAACGCTAAATGGGAAGATAGGAAACTCCATTCATTTTGTATTATTATATTCCTCATCATTTACAAATCTCATGACGTGACTGAGACATGGATGTATCTAGGGGATTTGTATTTACCTAGCTACATTTCGGGTGAGACATCACCAAAATAATTTTAAATAATAATTGAGTTAGATACAGTATGTAATCTAACTCAACAATTAGCTTACTACTACAAACTAATTTCAATTACAAAGAAGAAAGCTTCATCTCTGAAGGATCCCCTCCAGTTTTTACATTTTTGCCTAAAATGACATACCCAAATCTAACTGCCTGTTGCTCAGGCCCGGAAGCAAGGACATGCATATTCTTGGTACCATTTGAAACTAAACATTTTGAAGTTTGTGGAAATGGGAAAGGAATGTAGGAGAATATAACACATTAGAACTGGTAAAAGATAATACAAAGGAAAAAACTACTGTTTTTTGTATTTTTTTTGTACCATCATCTTTGAAATGCAAGAGAAAGGTAATAATGTATTATTCCAGCCCAGGTGTAATTAAGATTTTGGCCACTAGATGGCAGCAGTACATGTGAAAAGTTTTAGACGGATGCAATGAACCATTGCATTTCTGTTAAAAAGGTTGCATGAAGACATCCGTAATGTACCTAATTTGTTTATTAATAACTTTTCATGTTCAAAACTGTGCACTCTCCTCAAGCAATAGCATGGTATTCTTTCACTGTAATAGCTACTGTAAATTGGACAGTGCTGTTAGATTAACAAGAATGTCAGCTTTCTGCCAATATCAGATATGTCTATGTTCTGGGAAATGATCTTGTTACTTACAACCTCATGCTAATCACATTAGCCTTTGTTAGCTCAACCATCTCGTGGAAGGGACACAAATCCCAAAGAAGTTTTAACTGACTTGTTTCGCTGTCAGCACAAGTGGGACATTTGATTTGCAAACTCGTCAAAACATTAACAATGATTCATATTTGTTCATATTTAAGTGACATTTGTATTACATTTGGGTTTTAAAACATATTTCAAGGACAAGTAAATGTTTACGTATTGGTGGTATTGGGAATCGAACCCAATATCCTGGCATTGCAATGCTCTACCAAGATGCATGACAGGGTTATAAATGCTTTTTGAAGCCTCTATTTAAAATGCCTTGTAAGGCCTTTATTAAGCAATGCTTATGCCACCCTTTTTAAAGCACAGGTTTATGTCATATTTTACATAGTGGGTTATGTCACATTTGACATTGGTGGTTATATCACACATTTTCTACCACATTTATGAACCCATTTTAAAGCATGACATAAGGTTATAGATGATGTGTAACACATCTATGTAGCGTTTATGGCTATATGAATGCTTTACGAAGCCTTTATAAACTGAACATCTATTTAATTATAGCGGGACCCACAATAGAAGGTAATTTATGATTGAGCCACCATTTGCAGCATTTACCGTGAATGAAGTCTCCGCTAAGATGGGAACATTGCCTAGGGTTGAATGACGGGTTGAATAGAGCCATGACATTTTTATATTGCACGTGTCGTGTAAAACATAAATAACATATTGGATGCCTAAGTTGCAACCTATCACTTTCAGTTCCGAAGGGACGGGGGAAGGCAAGAAAGTGAGTCACCTTCTATTCAACTGATGCATTGAACTCGAACAGACTTTTCTCCAGCAATTGATTCGATTGTGATTCATTACAATGTTTGGTTAAAATAACTCTCACCTACTACAAGAACACCATGCGTGCTATTGAATATTAAAGGTGTGCTACTTCCACCCCCAAATAGATGTTAGCATGAGTGACCTATTCACTTATAATATCCCCATAACTTTGTGGTTCTCCCTAATGTATTTTGAGGCAGTGTTTCTTCTGAGTCAAATTGTAGGTGGTAATACAATATAACTGTAAAGTATCTGGCTTTGTAGTCCATTGTGAGACAATTATGCAGGTTCTCAAGGACTTCTTTCCTATAATGACAGTCTGCACTTCTGTGAAGCCTGGGAGTACTGTTGGAGCGGGAAACAGATTCTTCATGTGTTTCCATTCCCTGGCACATGTTCTGTTGAGGGAGCTTGGACAAGATGGCAGGGGGGAGAGAGGGAAGGGGAGGAAGTGGGGTGGTGAGGACGCCGGAAGCCTGCAAATGCCTGTCCGGAAATGGCGGATGGGTTCCGGAGTTCCGGTGGCTTGCGGCAAGGAGATATCAAAGGACCGGAATGGATCTGAATACTAATTTCTCAATCTGTCAGTCACTGGGCCAATCTGCCGCTACCACCACCACTCCCCACCTCCCCCTCTATCACCACCTTACGTACTTTCCTCTGTCTCTCTCTCTGGCCTGACAGGTAAGTCGTCGGAAGACCGTGGGACGAGGTGGTCGTAACATTTTCAAATCCGTCAGTAACCTGAATGTCGAGGAGACCCCCAAAAAGTTGCTCACGCCAGCCTTACAAATTCCCTTTTTACAGCAATAATTATTCATCTTTATACGTGTCCAGACACCTGCATTGAGAAATTGTGAAGGTAGGTGAGATATGCCTTTCACTTTTTGACAGTCAGCCTGAAAACTGACTGCAAACCACTTCTATCGGGGTACTTGAGAAATGATAACTCTATCCCTCTGAAGGGAATGTTAAAGAGGTAGCTATTCCTCTTGTTGTTCTGGCACACAGCATAATCCACTCCAAGGCATGTCTGTTAGCCTACTGATGCTTAGCAAATGAGAGATACGGTATGTCAGGCAATGACAGTGATTTTCAGCACTATAAGTTTCCACCCACGCCCTGCAATCCAGACCCACAGCCTCTTGTCTTTGTGTCTGTGTAAGGAGAGAGATGGGACCACAGGGTATGCATTCATATGTATGTGCATGTGGATGCGTGTAGAGGGGTGTGCAGTTTGGAGGCAGAACAAGCATATTCATTTCAGTAGATGACTGCTCCTCAGTACAGTGTGTATGCGTCTGAATGATGTGGGAGAGGTGTGTACGTGTTGGGAGTGCAGTGCGATGTTGGGCTGCCTTGTCCCCAAGGGTGAAATGGACCCAGCAATCCTCATACTCGCTCATTCACCGTCACAGCGATTAAAAATAACACATCAACGTGCCGTAAACAGATGGCGCAAATCTTCCGCTCCAAACGAAGCACACTGCTGTCAACACTAAATTAGACTGAGACGGAGGGAGGGGAAGAGCCTCGACCTGCCAGAGGATGAAAACAATTAACCTGAACCTATGGAGGTCTCACAGAGAACACACAGTATTAAGGATAATGAAAATGAAATTCATTAGTGTTCTTCTTTCATTGACATTTGTTTTGAGTGTTATTATTTGTGTCATTATCGCAAGCAAATTTTTTATTCATTTTTTTGGTAAAGGAAGTCCTCATAACACCCAGTAAATGGCAATAGCAATTAATACATGTGAAAAACATTGTTATTGATGCATGACTCCAAGGTGTAGCACATATGCAGTTGATACGTCCTGTCTTATTTAGACGTCAAAGGGATCTTTCGGTCATCAGATCCTGTGTCACGCCCTGACCTTAGAGAACCTTTTTATGTCTCTATTTTGGTTTGGTCAGGGCGTGAGGTGGGGTGGGCATTCTATGTTTTGTGTTCTCTGTTTTCTATTTCTGTGTGTTTGGCCAGGTGTGGTTCTCAATCAGAAGCAGCTGTCTATCGTTGTCTCTGATTGAGAACCATACTTAGGTAGCCTTTTCCCACCTATATTTGGTGGGTAGTTGTTTTCTGTTTTTGTGTCTGCACCAGACAGAACTGTTTCGCTTTCGTTCTCCTGTTTGTTGTTTTTGTTCAATTTTTTATTAACTTTAAACGCTGCACCTTGGTCCACTCTTCCTTCAGCCCACGAGAAGCATGACATCCTGTTGTCACAACATCATTTAATAATGTAGTGTGTTAAAGCTGAAATGAAAACACATTCTTGCTAAACTCCAGACTGTTCTTCCCTTCTTACAACACAGTTACTCATGCTTTGTTGTGTTAGCAAATCATACTCCATTGCATAAAATTGAGCAAATTCTCTCCAGCTAGCTCTAATCGAGCATCATTAGCTTTAAACACTTTTGACTTTTACGGAACAGCCTTGCCAAATATTGTGGTTACCTTTTAGATAGTAGAGAATGTTGTTGAATATAAAGTGAGGTTTGGAACTCACTTTCGGGGGAAACGAGCCTGGTGTCTGCTGCTTTGGAGAGAGTCTATTTTGTGGCTTGATCCACCACTGGTCGCAGAGGCCATAAAATCAAAATGAGATTAGGCCCGGATGAAATGTGAGCCTCTGCATCTGCCGCCATGGATCCAGGCTGGATTACATTTTGAAAGTGTGGTACACCTGGGCATCCGAGCTCATATTTTTTCTCTCCGCTCCATGACACCCCCATTTCCCCAAGGTTCCCAGGCATTCGGGGAAACACTTGGAGACCCCATGGAGCCATCTGTCAGGGGACGAGCTGCAGAAGGAGAAATACAGAGACATCTCCTCTGCAGCTTACAGCTGAATAACACAGGAGGAGGAGGAGAAGGAGGATGTGATGTTACCATGGAAGGTAGATTATCATCACCAGCGGGGTGTTGCCATCTGTTATTCTCTAGTCATTCACGGATCAGAGAGTTTCAGCCCAGCAGCCATATTTCCTCACCTTCAGCCTGTCCAGTGTGTGACTTGGTTTATCATTCTGTTTCTCACTTCACCTGAGAACTAATTCAGCTAATTACTGTGGCTAATGGAATAGAGACATCTGATTCACTCTGAAACAGTGGGAGATTCACAGGCAGCCATTCTCCTTCCTCAGAAGAAGAATGGCAGAGTGTCGACTTGGCTGTGCCGTAAAAGGTGAAACCATAATGGAGGATTTACCTGTGGCGCTAAGGTAGTGATAGGAGCCCTCTCATTATTCAGTGTGCTGGTTAGCTCACCTTTCCTGGGAAGGATATGCAATGAATCAAACCACAGCTCCAAACCGCACCTGTGCCATCTCTCCAAGGAGCTACCCAGCCCCAGTATGATTTGGCTGATTCATCCCATGCTTGTCAGAGAGAGGTGAGAGAGGAGAAAATGGCTACAGATGACAGAAGGCAAGGGAGGGAGGATGGGGGGAAATACAAAGAGATAGAGGGGGTCTGTAGAGAGAGAGAGACACACCTCATACTGCTGAACCTGAACAATATGAATGCTGATACTCCATTGCCAAAACAAAACATTGTTTGATTTTTTTTACCCAGATGTATGAATGACTACACCTGCATTTTTATCGATTTCTCTGGGAAGCCAAATGGGAACGCCAGCAACAGCTCTCCGTTGCACATTACCCTTTCCCCAATTCCCCGTGCCAACGTGGAACCCCAGCAACAGCTCTCCCTTGCACATTACCCTTTCCCCTATTCCCCGTGGTGGAGGAAGATGGTGATAAGCTAGCCTGGTGCCCTTTCGATCTGTGCATCTTGCAAGGCACTAACATTCCCCACATAACCATTATTTATAGCTGTTGCTCTGTTTCCAATGAAAGTCTCTGTATCATATGTGCCTTCAGGGCAACTGCTCTGACACTACAACAAAGTGGGCTGGTATGAGGCAGAAACTTGTTTGTTTTAGAATGATGAAGCACCACTACTTAGTGGATAACTCTGCATTGTAATTACTCACTGTAAACATCTGCAGTGATGGGCAATCACACTCTTGGAAGACTTAGGCTACTTGCCTTAGTTTTTTAAGATTCATTCAGGAAATTATTTGCAATGGAGAATGATCCAATCTTTCTGTACTGGTGTTAAATGGCCACAGTGGGAAAGGTAATTTTAAATGTTGACCTGGTTACGTTGATTGAATGTCGTCCGAATAACTTGTATTAATTTACTCCCCAGTCTCAGTGTGCTGGACATATAACCTGTGTCTTTCATGGACATGAGAAGAGCAAACTAATTTTAAAAAAGGGACCATCACTAAATCAACCTTCCTTGTCAAGGCAATGCAAATGACAAAGTGTCTGTGTCGGCCCATCACTGCAAATGAAGTGTGCAGTGCAATCTTTCATAGCAGTCACATCAGGCAGACACATCAGACTGTATGGTACACACGCTTCTTCAATCAGGCTAACTGTAACAATAAAAGATACTGTCATTTCCACAAACTCTGTAAAGCTAACACACTACAATCATTTTCTAGTTGCGTTCATGTTCAGTCCACGTGCCTGTCCATGCAGTCCTCCTTGAGTCTAATTTCCCAGTCTCTCCTGCCCCGGTGGACTTGACTGAAGTGATGATTGAATTCAATGCAGCGCTGTATGTCATAAACTCTGTGATAGAGGAATGGACCTTGGCCTGAAATAGGTGGATTTAATTGTGAATTCACCATTCACATCGGAGGGGAGTCCATTTTGTCTTGTTCAGGCATCTCGTAAGTCATAAAAATGCAGCAGTGGGAGCTGTAGTCCGTATATCAGAGTAACGTCAGGGTTTCCAATTATTCTCCCTGATGAGTTTCCATGCCAAGAGAACTAATCTCAGCGGCTAGCTCATAAAGAGATGGGTCAAGTGACACTACCGGGCACACAGCTCTATGTTGGGTTAAAATAAGGGAGGAGAGAATCAATGGAACAGTGCCTTGTGTGTACTGTATGTGGGGTTTACGTGTTCGAGAGAGTAAATGGCATCATGCATGACTGTCATGATGGCCTCTTCACCCATTGCTTTTGTTCATGTTCAGCTCAGTGTAATGATTCTCTTGGAATCAAAATATCTTAGCATCCAGTCTTTCAATGTCAATAACTTGAATGCTCAAATGGATGTCAATTCTTCTTATACATGGCAATCGCATGACCTCACAGCACAGCACTCAAGGTTAGTATGGAGAATGGGAAAGGAATGTCCCATCGCTCACCACCTTGAGTGAAATTAAATCATATACTGCAGCATTTTAGAGATGGCTCTGTGCAAAGAACATTACTTTTGGGGAGGGTCGAGAAAGCCAAGAGAAACACCTGGCCTAAGGGAAACGGTACTGCTGCTGCCCCACTCAAGGAGCACTCAAGTGTGAAACGATCATCAGAAAGGTCAAGGATTAATAATCCTGGAGAGTTCCCATTGCCAATGTTTTGAGAGGATTGTCACGGTATGTGCTCCCACCAAGTAACTTGGCCCAATTATAGTGTCTGCCTGCACAGTGCAGCTCAACCCCGCTACTGTGATGTGATTCACTGGGTCAGAACTGTTGCTTATTTGGCCACGTTGTGCCCCGAGGAGATTCGAGTGGAGTGACTCAGTCCCCTCTGATGACAGACTGTTCATTCTCTACTTACGGAGGGCTTGACCCTCATTCGCATGATGGAACACATTAGCCTTGCATCGTCACTGACGCTTCAGCAACTGGACAGCTTGGAGGTCAACCCCATGGCGAGGTGATGAAGGAAGCAGAACCAGACGCGCACAGTAATGGTGCCTCCTATTCATCCAGGAAACTTACATTGACAAGCCCCCATAGCCGCAAAGTGCCATTGTGGAGCATCACTGATGAATGGATGGGCGTCATAGCGTCCCATTCCAAAGTTCTGTCTGAATAAAGGGCGTTCTACAGCTTTAAGGTGTAATGATGCATGCATGAGCAAATGGTTAGACCTGTGTAATTAAAGTTTGGAAAACACACTTGCTCACGCCCCCTTGCTGATTAATTATGCTCTAATTGATGTGTGTTTTCCTCCCTTGAATGTCATAGCTCCTGTTCTTCTAATGGAGCCTCCTGTCACTCCTCAAATGCCGCCAATTCCTTACCTGCCTGATGTGACTCTTCTCCTCAATGAAAACCCCTGTTAGGTTTGGAAGCAATGGGCCTCTCCTTGCCTGGGGCTAACTGTACCCCCTGCATACTTTTGTTCCCCTTTCTCTACTTGAGAGGAACCAGCCATTTGATTTTGTGTCAGATTTTTCGTTGTATTAATTTTTCTACAACAGTCTGAGCTCGTTGAATACTAAACTTATGGGTTTTGACGTTTTCCACTTTTGAAAATGTTGCGGATTAAATCAGTAATGCTGAGTTGCAGCAACGTGATTGGCTGTGACACGACTTGGGCCGGAGGGAGAGCGAGAGAGACAGACACTAAATTTGAACCGAAGATAAAGTATAATGTAAAGTGTCGTGGATCAAATAATACAGCCTGGACTAGACGTAACATAGTAAACGTAAATCCGGGACACTCAAATTAGCATGATATGTCTGGTATGGTTACATAAGACAGAAGGTTACTTATTAAGGCAAAAACAAAAGGAGGGTTGTTGGGTAGGTGTATTTTTTTTATTTAACCTTTATTTAACTAGGCAAGTCAGTTAAGAACAAATTCTTATTTACAATGATGGCCTACACTAACCAAACCTGGGCCAATTGTGCGCCGCTCTATGGGACTCCCAATCACAGCCAGTTGTGACACAGCCTAGATTTGAACCAGGGTGTCTGTAACCTTCAAGCACTGAGTTGCAATGCCTTAGACCGCTGCGCCACTCGGGAGGCCATCTAGCAACCCAAAGGTTGCGTTAGAATCTCATCATGGACAACTACTTAGCATGTTAGCTAACCCTTCCCTTAACCCTAAACTTAACTCCTAATCCTAACCTTAACCCTAACCTTAACCCCTCACCCTAACCCCTAGCCTAGCTAACGGTATTTACATAGCTAACGTAATGATGGACATCCACAAATTAATACATGCATGCGAAACGTAATATACCATACGAAATGGAGTGTCTCGGATTTAAGTACAGAATAATATGAAATGCTCTGAGATCACGTTGAATAATAAAGAAACAATTACCCCGGTTGCCTCGCACACAGCGCTACTTCCTCGGGTTAAGCTAGCCTCTGAACAACTCATCTGTTTTCCAGAGCGGATTCAGCCAAGTCTGTGTCCACGTCTGTGTCATTTACTCAGGGCTGGTTGTTACACTATCTGTTTCCTCATAAGGTCTATTTCTTATCTCTAATGATCCTCTCCTCCAAAACATTTCTGTTTCGTTAAATCCAATTATCTGACCAGCTATTTTAGGACGATTCAACACAAAATGTCTCTTCATCTACAAGTTTTTAATCTATCCTTGAAGTAGAACAGGTGCTCTCCAATTAAGAGCACCGGTTGTCACTGTGAGTCCAGGCTTGGGCTGCCGCTTCCCTTGTTAGCACCTTGTGGGGCCAACATGTAGGTAATAAGCACTCCTCTATATGTAACCCATGTAGATCAGCAACAGCCATGCTAAATGGTCTCTTATTTTGCTTGATTTATTTTGCGATGCTTAAAAAATGAGTAAATAGTTCAGGATGGTAAATGAGACAGTATGCACTTCGGACAAATTGAAATGCACTTCGGACAAAGTCCTCCTGCCGATGCAAATACGGTGCATGTGTGCTATTCAGAGGGTGAATGGTCAAGACAAAATATTTAAGTGCCTTTGAACAGGGTATGGTAGTACTGTAGGTGCCAGGCGCACCGGTTTGAGTGTGTCAACAAATGTAATGCTGCGTGGGTTTTCACGCTCAACAGTTTCCCTTGTGTATCGAGAATGGTCCACCACACAAAGGACATCCAGAAAACTTACCACAACTGTGGGAAGCATTTGAGTCAACATGGGCCAGCATGCCTCTGGAACACTTTTGACAATGTGTTGAGTCCATGCCCCGACAAATTAAGGCTGTACTGAGGACTAAAGGGGGTGCAACTCAATATTGGTAAGGTGTTCCTAATGTTCTGTGGACTCAGTGTACACAGTCCATGTCTCAATTGTCTCAAGGCTTAAAAATCCTTCTTTAACCTGTCTCCTCCCCTTCATCTACAATGATTGAAGTGGATTTAACAGGTGACATTAATACATGATCCTAGTTTTCACCTGGATTCATTTGGTCAGTCTATGTCATGGAAAGAGATCAATAAATTATCCTAGTTTTCACCTGGTCAGCCTATGTCACGGAAAGAGCCGGTGTTCCTAATGTTTTGTACACTTAGTGTAGATGTCACTGGGTTGGTGTTGCTTCTCTAACCATGGCTTATCTAACCCACACAAGACACACCAACTCTTCCCATACCAGCACCCTATCTGTTATCGTATTGACTGTGACCCTGACTATAGTCTGTCACCAAATTACATATTGGTAGTTGGTAAGCCGAGAGTTGAGAGTATAAAATGATTCAGGCGGGACCTTGTGATCTTTGCACCAGTTATTTTTCAACGGCTCGTTGAAGGCAGCACTCAAGGTCATGCAGCCAATAATGCGCACCCTTTTGAAGTTGAATGAATATGAAAAAAGGAGTAATAATTATTTGCATTATTCAAACTCTCCATGGGACTGTATTTAAGTAGTATAGTAGTCAAAATCGAGTGTTAAAAATTCTCTGTAATTTCCAGCGTCTTTGCACGTTAGCATAGATCCCAGTTCTCCCGCAGTGATTTGAGGTAAGTGATGGTTGAGAGAGACCCATGACAGAGCAGAGGACGAGTGGGAGGTGTCAGCGCTTTAGCCCCTAGCTTGTACTAGGGTTACCTCTAACATGGTTGCTAAGGCGGCATTTCCCATTTTGCTGCTACTCCACTGTCTCCAGGGTTAGCCGACTTCATTGAATCTGATCTCCAGTCTCATCAAGTCATATTAGAATGCCTCTGGCGAAGCCACTAGCTGAACTCTTCACCAATCACTCCGTGCCCGAGGGTCTCTCCCGATGATTGTTAGACTCCCGTTACTCTGGAGTGTATCAACAGCAAATTATTGGGTGTTGAAAACTTGTGAGAGCTCCGAGATTGCTGTGTTGATTGCTGATGTGGTGTTTGGGGAAATCGTGTTCGAGATAGTGAGTGAAAGTGTGAGATTGTGTGTGTGTGTGCAGGATTTTTTAGGGGGGATACTGTGATTGAAGCAAGAACCTAAAAAAGAACGTATAGACAGGTGAACAGAAGCGCAGCTTGAAACTTGAGCTCTTATCAAATGAAAAAAATAACATTGATGAAAGGTTTAAGAAATGAAACAGGTGTTTTTTATCCCTTTTCTTTCAGAGACCAACTGAAACAAGACACTTTAATACCTCACATAGCATTCTGTCACAGGTTTTGTAGATGTTCACCTCCTCTTCTCTGCTGCTCTCTAACACTTCACACAAGACGGAAATTGAAATGGACTAAACGTGGATATACTGTAGGATGGCACCTCTTTAATAAAGCATTCCGTTTGTATTTGTGGAGCAGATGTGATCAGAGAGGCTGTAGACATCGCTGGGATCGGGGCCGGGTCATGGACATACACGAATGAGCAGCTTAAGAAGGAAATACTCGAAATCGCTACCCAGAGTTGTAAAAGGTTAAACCATCCAGGTAAGCAAAGGGAAGCACATTAATGAATAGCACTTTCTTTTCCCCATGTTTATTTACAACATGGTCATGCGAAAACTATAGTAAAAGAGGTGTACAGTGTACTGTAATTGGGTTGCCAGGACTCAAAAGTAAGCAAGTTTCAGCATTTGTTTGGAGGATAAATTGTGTCAAATACACCCATTCCACATGTTTATTCTACATTTTTATG
This sequence comes from Salvelinus fontinalis, assembly GCF_029448725.1. Lineage (NCBI taxonomy): Eukaryota > Metazoa > Chordata > Actinopteri > Salmoniformes > Salmonidae > Salvelinus > Salvelinus fontinalis. The sequence continues at coordinate 44,460,250 of NC_074697.1, read as the reverse complement.
ATTTAGCCGTATTAACAGTTCTGTTGTTCTCCATTATGAGTGGACCAACATGAAAGCAGACCCATACTTTACTAATGATAGCGGAAGAGGCACCTCTCACCTGTGTTTACTAGAAAAATGCATATTACAGCAGTTGTTACATGAGAATGAATCATCTCACCTGCTTGTAAGTATTATCCTCAGAATATTGTTCAGCAGTTTTATGCGCAGTATGATGGCAATGAAGCATGAGGAAAGTTAGAAAGTTGTCAAAAGTCCCTTCAGTCTTTCCCTTCAGTTCCACACTTCAAAGATCTGAGCTAAATCCTCTACACCAGGCGGTATCAGAGGAGAGCCCTAAAAATTGTCAAAGACTCCAGCCACCCCAGTCAAAGACTGTTCTCTCTACTACCGCATGGCAAGCGGTACCGGAGTGCCAAGTCTAGGACAAAAAGGCTTCTCAACAGTTTTTAGCCCCAAGCCATAAGACTCCTGAACAGGTAATCAAATGGCTACCCGGACTATTTGCATTGTGTGCCCCCCCCCAACCCTCCCCAAACCCTTTTTATGCTGCTGCTACTCTCTGTTTATCATATATGCATAGTCACTTTAACTATACTTTCATGTACATACTACCTCAATTGGGCTGACCAACCAGTGCTCCCACACATTGGCTAACCGGAATATCTGCATTGTGTCCCGTCACCTGCCACCCACCACCCGCCAACCCCTCTTCTACGCTACTGCTACTCTCTGTTCATCATATATGCATAGTCACTTTAACCATATCTACATGTACACCTCAATCAGCCTGACTAAACGGTGTCTGTATGTAGCCTCGCTACTTTTATAGCCTGTCTTTTTACTGTTGTTTTATTTCTTTACTTACCTATTGTTCACCTAACACCTTTTTTGCACTATTGGTTAGAGCCTGTAAGTAAGCATTTCACTGTAAGGTCTACCTACACCTGTTGTATTCAGCGTACATGACAAATACACTTTGATTAGATTTGATAAATATGAACAGACTGAAACGTGTAGAGTACGAGGAGAGTACCTGGGTGTTTGTGACATGGAGGGAAGATCAGTGTACGCCGCGGAAAGCCTGCTGTCTTTAATGGGACTATGGGAGAAAGGGCTGACCCCTACAAGAGCATCCAGTAGTGGAGGCTCTTCAGAGGAAGAAGGGGAGGACCATCCTCCTCACTGAATTCCAAAAGGAGAAAAAAATTGTGAAACAATAAAAAAGTTATCCTTTTTAGATTAAACTATACTAAATATATTCACATCACCAAATAATTTCTTAAAACACACTGTTTTGCAATTAGGGTCTACCTTAGCCTCAAAAGCACTCTGTAGGGTAGCACCATGGTGTAGCCTGAGAACAGCTAGTTGCCGTCCTCCTCTGCATACATTGACTCCATAGATTTACACAGTAATTATTGCAACTTCCAGAGGATGTCCTCCAACCTATTAAAGCTCTTTTTATTTTTTGTTTCACCTTTATTTAACCAGGTAGGCCAGTTGAGAACAAGTTCTCATTTACAACTGCGACCTGGCCAAGATAAAGCAAAGCAGTGCGACACAAACACAGAGTTACACATGGAATAAACAAACATAGTCAATAACACAATTGAAAAGTCTATATACAGTGTGTGCAAATGAGGAAAGGCAATAAATAGGCCATAGTGGCGAAATAATGACAATTTAGCAATTAAACACTGGAGTGATAGATGTGCAGAAGATGAATGTGCAAGTAGAGATACTGGTGTGCAAATGAGCAAATAAATAAATAACAGTATGAGGGGATGAGGTAGTTGGATGGACTATTTACAGATGGGCTATGTACAGGGATCTGTGAGCTGCTCTGGCAGCTGGTGCTTAACGCGTTAGTTCGCCTGGTCACAGACAAACAAAGGGAAAAGGTGAGAGGAGGGGAGCGTGTAGATGCATGAAGGAATTATACAACGAGCAAATGATCATGCTGTTTGTATGTGGCTGCTACGAATGTGAACTATGTTTGCGGTGATCTTGGGTGTATTCAGTCCGTCGATTCTGTTGAAAAACTTTTCTTTAACAGAAGCAAATGAAACAGGGATAAGCATTCCTGAATTTGTCCAATAGAAACTCTAATTTGCAGCTGTTGGACTAAGGATTACACCTTAGATCTTCTAGATTCAGGCAAGAGTGCAAGGCGGTATTGAATGTGTCACTCTGTCACCTTGATTACTGAAAAAAAATATCTCGACCTGTGCACCTACGTTGTAAACTTTTATTCTTAGGATAGGTTGTAGCAACTTCATGATGTGTGTAGGGAACATTTTTGTATGATGTTTTAGCCTAAACCTATCGATGCTACATTGAGCTGGGTGAATGGAATATGAAGGTCAGTCATCCGATATGCTGTAATAGAACTAAGGCCATGCTCATAAAAATATGATCGTCCTCCCTCATCTTAAACCGCACTGACCGCCACTGGCATCCAGGGAGAAGTAGCAACAAAGGAAGAGAGGTTAAGCAGATCTGCCAGTGAGCCAAGCCACGCACACACACACGCACACGTTTTAGAATTGATTAGCAAGTGATTTGACATACAGTGTAAAGACTGAACAATGCAATCAGTTGGCTATTATGCAGTATTCATGTCACTTTTTATCCCTTTTCAAAACAAATCACCACAAACCATTTGGCCGTAGTCATGAATTCACACTTGAACAAAAAAATAACACTCCCCGGAACAGTGCCTTCCGAGAGAAACATTTCATATGAAATTCAATTGAAATGGAAAAATCGTCCTAGTTTTGATGGCGTGTGTGTAGACTGCTGGGCTGTCTCGGGGAAAATGGGGGTGTCAGGATTATTCATACCCTTGATTCAGCCTGATGGCTTGAATATTTCGGCACTGGATTCATCATCAACTGAGGCCAGATAATGAACAACGGTGTCTGCCAGGGCCCTAGAGGATCATGGTACTGCATGGGGATTAGGACCCGGCTTGATGTTTAAACACAATTGGTCATAGCATGACGCTGTTGGACATCAGTGGAGTAGGAGAGAGTATGAGAGAAACTTTATTCATACATAGCTTAATATTACCAATGTGCCCGATGTGGCTTGGACAGAGAGTCCTGTGGTATAAGGGAGCCACATCCACCAGCCCTATTTATCATGAAGCCATGCTGAATCAATACAGCACTAAGCTCCATCCGTGCTACATTCTCTGGATGATAAGAAATTGAATCCACTCTGTATGCTCCACAGAGTTAGCACAGCAAGCACCCATAATATTGCATGATATTACCTAAATACTGCTATGATTTAGTGTGTGTGTGGGTGTGTGTGTGCGCATGCGTGCTTTTAGGATTCCTGCTTTACAAATGTTTTCTCCATGTCAATAATAGAAAATGCAACTTCCTTCAAGAAAGCATTTAAAACTTTTTATTTCACATGAAAGGAGCCTTTGTTGACATCTGATTTACAATTCATTCTTCCCAAACTCAGCCAGCCACTGGCGGTTTCTGTCTTGCAGATTTGGCCGAAGAACTCCACCCGTCAAATGATACTAATAGTTTCACAGTTTTGTTAGTATTTTATTCAGTGGGGTTATGTTAAAACTGGGTCTTCAATGCCTAAGTGGTTGTTCAAATACAGGGTCAGTTTACCAGCATACAAGCAACCAATTCATGAATGGAATCTAAATGAAATTGGGCACCTAAGGCAAAACAAAAGTAACACATTTCAACTTCAGTCTAAGAATTTTCAAACATCCCCCAACACTCGCTTTCTCTGATTTGCAACGGAGCAGAATGTCCACAAGTCTCATATCATGTAGCCAAATGTCAATCACACACACTCCCGAACTCGATGTTCACTCCTGCCATCACGCTGTGAGTCCAGGGTCACCTTTACTTTCAGGAAGGAAAAAAGCAGTCCTCCCCAAACCGTAACACTGTTATCAGCAGAGTGACAGCTATGGGCTGGTTTACTGCTGTCCAGAAGGGGCTGCAAAGCAAACTGACTTGGGAGAACTATCCATTGTTGTCTTCCCTTATCTCGTCATCTTCATCTGGTGCAGGGTAAATTGAATAAAGTAGTGCAGAGGAAAATGAGGTACTGCATTGGTCAGTGGAGTGGAAGGATAGATTCCCAGGCTTTTCCCTTGCAAAGCCGGTGGGATTCAGATGCATTGTTGAGCTAAAACTGTGAGAATACTATGTTGGAGGATACCAGCCTTGTCAAACTAAACGGTGTTAATAATTTTCCCCCCAAGGGAACTTAGCCAAAGACTAAGGCTGTTTTTTGACAATAACAAATCGGTATCTTTGGGAGTCATCATTGAAAAAAAATGATTTAACAGTGATAAACAATGAGAATGTTAACTAAGTAGCTAAAACATATACGATGTTACCTAGCTAATACTCATTGAGCGCAGCGCTAACTTGACATTACACCTTCTGGATACACAAGACTACAGTGTCTGCATCTGAGTAATTTGGAGAATTCTGGAAGCGTGAAAGTTATGTGCAGCCAACCTTAAACGTATACGTGTTTCAATCCCAGTGTTTGCTCTCACTGACGAGACACAATATCTGTATTCTTCTATGTTTTTGCAAAGAAATTTCACTTACAGCAAATCCCCTTGGCAGGTTGGTAAGAGTGGGGAGAGTCAGAAACAGAACAGACGAATTGTCTGAGTTGATGTGATTTTTCTTCTGTTATCTTGTTCCTCTCCTCTGTGTCAGCAAGCTGTCTGGCCTATCACAGGATCGGGCACACATACACCGCTGCTTCATCCGTCCAACACATTTCTCCATTATTTCCGTCACAAGAGATTGAGAGGGCGTTCTTTTTGTTTTTTTCGGCACAGCTCTCCTGCTCAGCTGTTTCCGCCTGTATGGTGCTACACAAATGAAAGTTTGGCTGTGTGATCTGTCACCACTGTCAAAGTGGGAGGATGTTTACTTTGGCCAGCTCAGCCACACATGACTATATAAACATAACTGCATTTCTCTGAATGTCGAAGATGCCGTCTTTAAAAATGACAAAGTCACTCATGGCATTAGAGGGATAACTATGAATGTCATAATTTGCAAATTGAACACAAACATGCAATAAAAATAAATATATAATGGTTATGGCATATCATATATGAAAGTATCGTGATTAAAGACACTGTACGGGGGTCCTGTGTGGCTTAGTTGGTAGGGCATTGTGCTTGCAATGCCAGGGTTGTGGGTTCGATTCCCACCGGGGACCAGTACGACTAAATGTATGACTATAAACTGTAAGTCGCTCTGGATAAGAGTGTCTGCTGAAATCTTTTCCAATGTTTTTTAACCCTCACTAATTGACTTTGATTGTGTTGTCAGTGGATGGGCTATAATACAAGTTATTGTAATACATTATTGTAATATAAGTCAATAGAAGGTTGATAGAAATAAATGCTGCTGTTTTTACTACCGTCTGTTCCAGATTGAACTAACCAGATGGAGCCTGCAAGCCTATATTAAACTATCGATAAATTGGGAGCTCAGTCAAATAATCAAATGGCTTCTCCTGGCTTGGCTTCGTCAATACTGGCCACACATTTCAATATGTGACCGACCACCTCGATTTGGTCTTATGTAGTCAAATTTGAAAGTGTTTTTTTTTACATTGGATAAAAGTCGAGACTCAGAGCTAGAACATCGTATATCATACATTGCAGTTGAGGAACAATGGGAAAGTAATTCTGCTTTGAAAGTTGATCAACTTCACTTTTGAGAAAATGGCCCTTGAACGTTTTGGTACATCTACTGGAGATCTCTTCTTTGTCTACACCAATTCAGCATCATTCACACCCTCTTAAGCCTTAACCCCACCCATCTCTTTAAAGATTCACATGTGAGGACATGTGGTAAACTCACACTATATCACATAAAATCAAAGTTTATTTGTCACATGCACAGGATACAGAAGATGTAAATGGTACAGTGTACAGTTACTTGCATGGTAGCAATATCAAAAACAGAAAATGTCCAGATAAAAATATTTTGTAAATATTTAATCATTTTTAGATGACGCTTACCCGACACACTTGTCTAAATTGATGGGTCATGTGAAGGGAAACGCTATAACCACCCCCAGCCACATCTAGTTAAGTGGATGGGTCACTATTGTCTAGTGACCCATCCATGTATACATGTTCATGAACTACAATAGATATCGGTAATCACCCCCAGAAACACCTGGCTAATTTGATGGGTCATGTAATAATCCGTCCGAAGTGGAGTCTTTTGTTTAGACATGTAGGTAGCTTTAGTAGCTAGTTAAATAAAGAACCGGCATAACCCCAACTCATACTACCTCTGAGAGTGATTACTACCTCTGATGGTTTAGAGCTTGGTAGTCACCTCATACAAGAACTTGGGAGTATGGCTAGACGGTACACTGTCCTTCTCTCAACACATATCAAAGCTGCAGGCTAAAGTTAAATCTAGACTTGGTTTCCTCTATCGTAATCGCTCCTCTTTCACCCCAGCTGCCAAACTAACCCTGATTCAGATGACCATCCTGACCATGCTAGATTACGGAGACGTGATTTAGAGATTGGCAGGTAAGGGTGCTCTCGATGTTTTTTCTAACCATTTGGCCATCAGATTTGCCACCAATGCTCCTTATAGGACACATCACTGTACTCTATTCTCCTCTGTAAACTGGTCATCTCTTTATACTCGTCGTAAGACCCACCGGTTGATGTTTATTTGTAAAATCCTCTTAGGCCTCACTCTCCCCTATCTGAGATATCTACTGCAGCCCTCATCCTCCACATACAACACCTGTTCTGCCAGTCACATTCTGTTAACCCTGCTGTTGTGTTCCAGTCGAATTGGACCAATTTAAGTTTTCTCTATGAAAAATGTAGTTCATTTAATCTGATTGTCACAAGGTTCCTTGACTTTGTCCACACAGGCCATCTGAACACACAAAATACATTTTGATGATTTTCATTAGATTTTGGGTGTTATATTTAACTTTTGTACACCTGTGGTGTTCCCGGTCAAAAATGACCGGTCATTGGAAATGAATGGGTGAGACTACAATTAGTGTATAAAATTTTGTTCAGGGCCATGCCCATTCATCAGATGGACACACTTCCTCTCCCAGAACCTCACATGCATGTGTGTTTGAGCACACACACACACCTCACTCCCCTTCTTGGCTTCCATGGCAACCCCCACGGGAACCTTTCCCCAATTGAATGTTTCCCCCACGGGAACCACACTTGTTGGCATTCTCACAAACAATTGCAACATTGTTTCAATAATATATATAACTTTTCTCGCAGCTCTGGTATATAAAGCTTTTTTGAGGCCTTGCTCACAATTAATTCTGTGGCAGCACAATGACCAAATGATATACTGTATGTGAGGCTTTTGATCAAATCTTTGATCATGACACTGGTGAGGAGGAGAAAGGCCAGGAAAATGACAGTGAAGATGCATTAGAGGAGGAAGTGTCAGAAGTTGAAGACAACACAGAATAAGATCCAGACCAATAGTCAACCGATGTGGAACAATCCAGTGACGAGGAAGAGGGCCCTGCTGAGGTTGTTGTTACAATCTAGTGATGAGGAAGAGGGCCCTGCTGAGGTTGTTGTTACAATCTAGTGATGAGGAAGAGGGCCCTGCTGAGGTTGTTGTTACAATCCAGTGATGAGGAAGAGGGCCCTGCTGAGGTTGTTGTTACAATCCAGTGATGAGGAAGAGGGCCCTGCTGAGGTTGTTGGTACAATCTAGTGATGAGGAAGAGGGCCCTGCTGAGGTTGTTGTTACAATCTAGTGATGAGGAAGAGGGCCCTGCTGAGGTTGTTGGTACAATCTAGTGATGAGGAAGAGGGCCCTGCTGAGGTTGTTGGTACATTCCGGTCAAAGAATGGGAATTTGTCCTGGTCTTCATTCCCACCTGAGAGAAGAGGTCGGCTGTCAGCTGAAAATGTATTCAGCATGACCCCAGGGCCAAAGAGATACGCCATATCCCAGGTTGATGACATAAAATCCTGCTTCAAACTGTTCATGACAGAGTCAATCGAAGCTATAGTGATCAACATGACCAACTTGGAGGGGAGACGCGTTTACAAAGACAACTGGAAGGAGGTAGACCGGACTGACGTCCAAGCATACTTGGGTCTCTTGATTTTGGCTGGTGTGTACAGATCCAGAAACGAATCTAACACCAGTTTATGGGTGGTCGGACAATCTTCGACAACCGTGATACAAGACCAGGCCGCCGTCAACAAGACCAATGCTGGCAGCGATCAGAGAGGTTTGGCACAAGTGGGTGGAGCACCTGCCACTCATCTATAACCCAAGTCCACACACATGCAACAACCACCACGTATTGTCAAAAATCTGCATAAGGAACACACAAAATGTAACCACCATTGATTGACAGATTGTGAACATTGTATTGTTATTGTTATTGTTAGTAATACTGTTATTTTTACTGTTGTTCAAAAATGTGTTCAGACATTAATTTTGTAATATGGTTAAGTTTTCATGTGTAGTTTTAGGCATATGTCCTTTCTTTACTATTAAAATCATACCGGTCAAAAGAACACGACAGATGTTGTTTTGTGCCACTATTTAAACATCTGCAATTGTTTCAAAACAAATGTCCTTGTTAAACTTTGAAACAAAGTAGTCTATGATAAATAGCACAATATGTTTCATCTGAGTATTTGTTATTGTCAAAATAATCCATACATTATGCATTTGTTGATCAAAAATTATTTGTATGAGCTCCTGTCAATGAGGCCTACAGGCCATGAATAGCAAATAGAAGTTCAAAATGTATACTGTTCACAAGAACTTAAGTTAATAAAAAGATCTAACACAACATTAGGTGATACTATATGTACTATTATGGATTTATAATCAGCTATAATGTAGGCCTCATTGACCTGAGCTCATACAAATCATTTTTGAGCAAAAAATGCATAATGTATGGATTATTTCAACCCCCTTGGGTTGTGCCGTGGCGGAGATCTTTGTGGGCTATACTCGGCCTTGTCTCAGGATGGTAAGTTCGTGGTTGAAGATATCCCTCTAGTGGTGTGGGGGCTGTGCTTTGGCAAAGTGGGTGGGGTTATATCCTGTCTGTTTGGCCCTGTCCGGGGGTATCATCGGATGGGGCACAGTGTCTCCTGACCCCTCCTCCCTCCAGCCTCCAGTATTTATGCTGCAGTAGTTTATGTGCCGGGGGGCTAGGGTCAGTCTGTTACATCTGGAGTACTTCTCCTGTCTTATCCGGTGTCCTGTGTGAATTTAAGTATGCTCTCTCTAATTCTCTCTTTCTCTCTTTCTTTCTTTCTCTCTCTCGGAGGACCTGAGCCCTAGGACCATGCCTCAGGACTACCTGGGATGATGACTCCTTGCTGTCCCCAGTCCACCTGGCCTTGCTGCTGTTTCCAGTTTCAACTGTTCTGCCTGCGGCTATGGAACCCTGACCTGTTCACCGGACATGCTACCTGTCCCAGACCTGCTGTTTTCAACTCTCTAGAGACAGCAGGAGCGGTAGAGATACTCTTAATGATCGGCTATGAAAAGCCAACTGACATTTACTCCTGAGGTGCTGACTTGTTGCACCCTCGACAACTACTGTGATTATTATTAATTGACCATGCTTGTCATTTATGAACATTTGAACATCTTGGTCATGTTCTGTTATAATCTCCACCCGGCACAGCCAGAAGAGGACTGGCCACCCCTCATAGCCTGGTTCCTCTCTAGGTTTCTTCCTAGGTTTTGGCCTTTCTAGGGAGTTTTTCCTAGCCACTGTGCTTCTACACCTGGATTGCTTGCTGTTTGGGGTTTTAGGCTGGGTTTCTGTACAGCAATTTGAGATATCAGCTGATGTCAGAAGGGCTATATACATAATTCTGATTTGATTTGAATTAATTAACATGAAACGAACACAACAGGAGGGTTAAAGGTCCCCAAAGCACACATCCCTGGGTCGCTCGTCTTTTCAGTTCGCTGCAGCTAGCGACTGGAACAAACACTCAAACTGGACAGTTTTATCTCAATCTCTTCATTCAAAGACTCAGTCATGGACACTCTTATTGACAGTTGTGGCTGCTTCGCCTGATGTTTTGTTGTCTCTACCTTCTTGCCCTTTATGCTGTTGTCTTTACCCAATAATTTTTGTACCATGTTTTGTTCTGCTACCATGTTGTACTGCTGCCATGTTGTATTACTACCATGTTGTTGTCATGTTGTGTTGCAACCATAATATGTTGCCATGTGTTGCTGCCATGCTATGTTGTTGTCTTAGGTCTCTCTTTATGTAGTGTTGTATTGTCTCTCTTGTCATGATTTGTGTTTTGACCTATATATATATATATATATATTATTTTTTTTAAATCCCAGCCCCCGTCCCCGCAGGAGGCCTTTTGCCTTTTGAGAGGCCGTCATTGTAAATAAGAATGTTCTTAACTAACTTGCCTAGGTAAATAAAGGTTAAATAAATATAATAAAAATACTACCATTACAAACATTGTCATAGCTGTAGTATGAATGTGCAATGTTTCAATGGTTCAATGTTAGCTAGCTAACATTAGGTTATAACTAGCAATGCAAATGGTTTCCTGATTCAAATAATATTACTACCCAGATCATACATGTAATGCTAGCTAGCGAGCCAGCAAGCTAACATTTGCTAGCTAACTAACAGTATGCTTTAACTTGCAATAAAAATTACTTTCTGACAAAATTTGAAATGTATATCTGAAAAAGTAGCTAGACTCTTACCCGTGTACATGGATGAACACTTCACGGAATGACTAGAACAATTTAACTCTGTTTAGTTTGTAGCTACATCTTGTTTGGCCAGCGTTGTGTCAAGTCACTCTAGTTCACACTGACCGTGGCGTGTGCATAAGGTAGCGCATCACTTTTTCCAACTGATCTGTCGATAGCGCCTGCTAAATTCAGGGCATCAATGTTGTTGAGAAAAGTAGCAAAACTTTTGTAGTTCTCGATGGCTAACGTTATATCTTTGCAAAATGAACAGCTCACATTATAGACAGAAACATGCTACTTGTCAGAACAATCCAAACTCATCTCCCGGCATGTCCAGCCCATCCATTATTTCAGCCAATCATGGCTAGCGGGAAGGTTCCTGACTTTTTCCATGGCTAAACCAACTAGGCTCGTAATTTAACGATTGTATTCATGTTCATGGATGGAATACAAAGTGTATTATTAAGGCACATGAAAGTTCACATGTTCCTAAAAGTATTTCTGCCAAAAAGCGCATTTTGACAAAAAATGAATGCTTACGTTCAAATGCTGTTGTAAAGGCAGTCAATGTTGTTCTCCCCCTTAGACGAGGAGGAGCATGGATAGGACCAAGATGCGGATTGAGGGAAATAAGCCATCTTTTAATGACAACAGCAAACAAGACACTACAAAACAACAAAACAACAAATGTGACTAACCTTCAACCGTCCTGTGAGGACACAGGAACAAACACCCACAAAACCCCAGTGAAACCCTGGCTGCCTTAGTATGACTCTCAATTAGAGACAAACGATACACACCTGTCTCTAATTGAGAATCATACCAGGCCGAACACAAAAACCAACCTAGAAATACAAAACATAGACTACCCACCCAACACTCACGCCCTGACCAATAAAGACATACAAAACAAGAGAAAACAGGTCAGGAACGTGACAGCTGTGAATCCTGTGAAGTAGTGACGTGCGACATATGCCTACAGTATATCTGAACATTTTAGTTTCCTGTAGTTTCCTGAAACGAGTCACATATTTCATTCAATGTCCAATATCCATCAAGACAGATTTCTGATAGTTCTAAGAACACATCACCACCGACAGCTTGTCAGAGAAGAAGGAATTGATATCTTGCTTCCTGGTTGAAGGTCCTCTATACCTGTGAACTATGACACCTTGAATTGATTCAATTTGTAAGAGGGAATTATTTTTAGGTCTTTGTTGTTTGCAATCATCTCTGCTCAGCAATGGGCAATATGGTATGTGGGCGTGTGCGTGTGTACCTGTATATTTGTGTGCTTGGGTGCGTGTGTATTCATATGCACGTGTGTTTGTGCATGCTTGTTTGTTTTAAGATCAGCACAGTCTAAAAATTAAGGGTTCAACAAGGGTTCTTCTAAGACCCTCAAAGTTCTTCGAATAACCTTATGGTCCTTGGCCTAAGTTGGTGGTTGTTCTTGCAGGAACCTAACTGCCAACTGAAACATTTGGATATTAATTTGAAAGGACAGCAGGTGCAGGCACAGGAAAGGTCTCAATTTAAGGTAATCTTTCCATATTTGTGCAAATCTTTCTAAAACAGAAAATTGACAGAATTCAATGGCTATCAATCAACAAAGCGGTAAGAATATGTTGAAGGCTAGCTGTTCATTGAATATCCCATAGGCCTCCACTTTACGGACAAGGTATATGTATGAACAACATAATAAAAAATAATCATTCACATTTACCACAAAAACCAAGGTATGAATATTGTCATGTGCATGTTTTGTTAATCATCAGTATTACTACTGTTTTTTTGGATTCATAGACTTCACCCTCCCTACACCCCTGATTAATATAACAGGAAACCTGTTCGATCACCATGCACTGCAAAATTATTTTGGCTATGGACACGGAGAACATCAACACATTAACATCAACACACCAGATGATATACCCATTGGGCTTGGGCCTCTGCTGGGAGTTGACCTGATATTAAAAATTTTCTATGCTCCTTCGTCACTAAAATCATAATAAACACTGACAACTAAAATATGGTGTTATTTTTGTTATTGTTTTCCGTATTATTATTAAGTTCAAAAATAGACCCCAAAAGGTTCTTCAAAAGGTTATTCTATGACCCATTAAGAACACTTTTAAAGGGTTCTTTGAATAACTTATAGGGGTTCCTACACAGTTTCAATTTGAAGAACCCCAAAGGATACTTCAGGAACTTTATTTTTAGAGTGCAGTAATGCCAAATCTGTGAGTGTGTTCTTTTTGCAAAAATCATTACCTCCATCACCCATGCTGCACAAATTTGTGATTTTATAAGATGTAAGACCTAGAACTGTACAATTAAAATATGCATTGCAGAGTCATTGATTATCATCAAAGACAAATTACTCCTTCCCTGGGGATAGTATAAAATACAATATTTATTCACGGCTACCAGTCAGATGGATATGCTTCAGGAACCATGGCAAATCGGCCCTCCCAGTAGCCACGGTAACAGATTGGCGAAGCCAAGGTAAGCCTGCTGTTCTCTGATTTGTTGGAGGACAGTGAAGATGCTAAAGACTATTGCACGGGACCCCAGGTGTTCTCTGAGACAGGTTCATGTAATCTACAAGGGAATCAGCCTTTTTCAGACAATCAGATGGTTGGACACACTCTGTTGATTCTATATGTGTGTAGAATGGCTATAGGGCACTGTAGAAACATTTCCCATGATAAAGTAAGAAAGGCCAGCCTAGGGTATTTGTATTTGTATGTATTATGGATCCCATTAGCTGCTTCCTTGGCAGCTACTCTTCCTGGGGTCCAGCAAAATTAAGGCAGTTGATACAATTTTAAAAACATTACAGTACATTCACAGATTTCACAATACACTATGTGCCTTCAGGCCCCTAATCCACCACTACCACATATCTACAAGACAAAATCCATGTGTACGTGTGGGTATAGTGTGTATGTTATCGTATGTGTATGCATGTGTCTGGGCCTATGTTTGTGTTGCTTCACAGTTCCCGCTGTTCCATAAGGTGTATTTTTTTAAATCAAATATTATTGCTTGCATCAGTTACTTGATGTGGAATAGAGTTCCATGTAGTTATGGCTCTATGTAGTACTGTGTTCCTCCAATAGTCTGTTCTGGACTTGGGGACTGTGGCATGTCTGTAAGGGCTGTCGTTCTCCTCATCCTCGGATGAGGAGAGGAGAGAAGGATCAGTAGACCAAAATGCAGCATTCGGGAAATAAGCCATCTTTTATTTGAACACGATGGCAACAAGAAACAAAACACTTTCAAATTTACAAAACAAGAAAACGACGTAGACGAAAAACCTGAACATGAACTTACATAACTAACGTAAAACTCACGGACAGGAACAGACTACATCAAAACGAACGAACAACCGAACAGTCCCGTATGGTGCAAAACATAACACAGATACGGAAGACAATCACCCACAAACAAACAGTGAGAACACCCTACCTAAATATGACTCTTAATTAGAGGAAAACGCAAACCACCTGCCTCTAATTAAGAGCCATACCAGGCAACCCAATACCAACATAGAAACAGAAAACATAGACTGCCCACCCAAAACACACGCCCTGACCATAAACACATACAAAAACAACAGAAAACAGGTCAGGACCGTTACAGAACCCCCCCCCCCTCAAGGTGCGAACGCCGGGCGCACCAGCACAAAGTCCAGGGGAGGGTCTGGGTAGGCAGTTGACCACGGTGGTGGCTCAGGCTCTGGACGCTGTCCCCACACCACCATAGTCACTCCCCGCTTCTGTCTTCCCCTCCCAATGACCACCCTAAAACTAACATCCCCTAAATGAACGACCAGCACCGGGAGAAGGGGCAGCACCGGGACAAGGGGCAGCACCGGGACAAGGGGCAGCACCGGGACAAGGGGCAGCACCGGGACAAGGGGTAGCACCGGGACAAGGGGTAGCACCGGGACAAGGGGCAGCACCGGGATAAGGGGCAGCACCGGGACAAGGGGCAGCACCGGGATAAGGGGCAGCACCGGGACAAGGGGCAGCACCGGTACAAGGGGCAGCACCGGGACAAGGGGCAGCACCGGGACAAGGGGCAGGTCCCGGCTGATATACTCAGGCAGATCCTGACTGAACGGCTCTCGACGCTCATGGCTGGCTGACGGCTCTCGACGCTCATGGCTGGCTGACGGCTCTCGACGCTCATGGCTGGCTGACGGCTCTCGACGCTCATGGCAGGCTGACGGCTCTCGACGCTCATGGCAGGCTGACGGCTCTCGACGCTCATGGCAGGCTGACGGCTCTCGACGCTCATGGCAGGCTGACGGCTCTCGACGCTCATGGCAGGCTGACGGCTCTCGACGCTCATGGCAGGCTGACGGCTCTCGACGCTCATGGCAGGCTGACGGCTCTCGACGCTCATGGCTCTCTGACAGCTCTGGCTGCTCATGGCTCGCTGGCGGCTCTGGCAGATCCTGTCTGGTTGGCGGCTCTGGCAGATCCTGTCTGGTTGGCGGCTCTGGCAGATCCTGTCTGGTTGGCGGCTCTGGCAGATCCTGTCTGGTTGGCGGCTCTGGCAGATCCTGTCTGGCGGGCGGCTCTGGCAGATCCTGTCTGGCGGGCGGCTCTGGCAGATCCTGTCTGGCGGGCGGCTCTAGCGGCTCCTGTCTGGCGTGCGGCTCTAGCGGCTCCTGTCTGGCGTGCGGCTCTAGCGGCTCCTGTCTGGCAGACGGCTCTGTAGGCTCATGGCAGACGGGCGGCTTAGCAGGCTCATGGCAGACGGGCGGCTTTGCAGGCTCATTGCAGACGGATGGCTCAGACGGCGCTGGGGAGACGGATGGCTCAGATGGCGCTGGGGAGACGGATGGCTCAGATGGCGCTGGGGAGACGGATGGCTCAGATGGCGCTGGGGAGACGGATGGCTCTGGCCGGATACGGCGCACTGTAGACCTGGTGCGTGGTGCCAGAACTGGAGGCACCGGGCTAAGGATAAGCACCTTCCTACTAGTGCAGGGAGCAGGGACAGGGCACACTGTACTCTCAAAGCCCACTCTATACCTGATGCGAGGTACCGGCACTGGTGACACCGGACTGAGGACAAGCACATCAGGATTAGTAGGGGGAGAAGATACAGTGTGTACAGGGCTCTGGAGACGCACAGGAGGCTTAGTGCGTGGTGCCGGAACTGGAGGCACCGAACTGGATACACGCACTACAGAGAGAGTGCGTGGAGGAGGAACTGGGCTCAGGAGACGCACTGGTAGCCTAGTGCGTAGTGTAGACACTGTAGGTACTAGGCTGGGGCGGGGAGGTGGCGCCGGAAATACCGGACCGTGGAGACGTACTGGCACTCTTGAGCATTGAGCCTGCCCAACCTTACCTGGTTGAATGCTCCCGGTCACCCGACCAGTGCGGGGAGGTGGAATAACCCGCACCGGCCTATGTAGGCGAACCGGGGAAACCATGCGTAAGGCAGGTGCCATGTATGCCGGCCCGAGGAGACGCACTGGAGACCAGACGCGTTGAGCCGGCCTCATGACACCTGGCTCAATACCCAATCTAGCCCTACCAGTGCGGGGAGGTGGAATAACCCGCACTGGGCTATGCACTCGTACAGGAGACACCGTGCGCTCTACTGCGTAACACGGCGCCTGCCCGTACTCCCGCTCTCCACGGTAAGCCTGGGAAGTGGGCGCAGGTCTCCTACCTGCCCTTGGCCCACTACCTCTTAGCCACCCCCCCAAGAAATTTTTGGGTGTTACTTACGGGCTTTTTGGGCTTCCGTGCCAGACGTGTTCCCTCATAACTCCGGTTCCTCTCTCCGGTAGCCTCTGCTCTCCTCAGTGCCTCCAGCTGTTCCCATGGGAGGCGATCCCTACCAGCCAGGATCTCCTCCCATGTGTAGCAACCTTTACCGTCCAATTTATCGTCCCAAGTCCATTGTTCCTTCTTTTCCTGTCCCTTACTCCGTTGAGTTTTCCCTTGCCGCTTGGTCCTAGCGTGGTGGGTGATTCTGTAAGGGCTGTCGTTCTCCTCATCCTCGGATGAGGAGAGGAGAGAAGGATCAGTAGACCAAAATGCAGCATTCGGGAAATAAGCCATCTTTTATTTGAACACGATGGCAACACGAAACAAAACACTTTCAAATTTACAAAACAAGAAAACGACGTAGACGAAAAACCTGAACATGAACTTACATAACTAACGTAAAACTCACGGACAGGAACAGACTACATCAAAACGAACGAACAACCGAACAGTCCCGTATGGTGCAAAACATAACACAGATACGGAAGACAATCACCCACAAACAAACAGTGAGAACACCCTACCTAAATATGACTCTTAATTAGAGGAAAACGCAAACCACCTGCCTCTAATTAAGAGCCATACCAGGCAACCCAAAACCAACATAGAAACAGAAAACATAGACTGCCCACCCAAAACACACGCCCTGACCATAAACACATACAAAAACAACAGAAAACAGGTCAGGACCGTTACAGTCTTGTTGGGTATGCATGGGTGTCCGAGCTGTGCACCAGTAGTTCAAACACACAGCTCGGTGCATTCAACATGTCTACTGATGAAGTAAATCTCTCCTCCACTTTGAGCATTTGAGGTGCATAATATTAATATTTTCTCTCTTTGTACATCCAAGGGCCAGCCGTGCTGCCCTGTTCTGAGCCAATTTCAATTTTCCTGAGTCCCTTTTTGTGTAAGAGGTGGATATGAGATTTTCTAACTTGATCACTATTAATCAGAATAATTAATTTATCGACCATTGAAGTCCTGATAAATCCTACCCCCGCAAACCCATGTGAACTTTCCTCCACATTTAAATGTGATGAGTTTGCAGCATATTTCAGAGATAAGATAATCAACATCAGGCTGGGTATCAATCAAGCAAGACCTGATGAGAAGTTTGATGATATGTGCCCTAACCTAGCACGCAAAGGCACTATGGATTTTTTTCTCCCTGGTTGACACAGACATTCTCAGGAAAATGATATCACAATTTAAGCCTTCTACCTGCGTTCTCGATCCTATCCCCACCACCTTCTTCAGAACAGTTTTCAATTGGATATCAGAAGAAGTGCCAGCTATTGTTAATCACTCCCTGTTCACAGGCACTTTCCCCACTGCACTAAAAACTGCTATGGTGAAACCCCATCTGAAGAACAGTAATCTAGATTCTTCAACTCTTAGATATTTCCGGCCATACTCCAACCTTCCATTCTTAAACAAAATTTGGCCAAAATTGGTGTTCAAACAGCTAAATAATTGTTTAAGTACTAACTGTATATATTTTTTTAAATTCCAATCTGGTTTTCGTGCCCACCACAGCACAGAGACAGCTTTAGTTAACCTGTTGAGGATGGGGGCGCTGTTGAGACTATTTATGCTAATTGTGTAATTTTTGAAACGGCTTCCCACAAAATCCTTGATCGTACAATATGCATATTATTATTATTATTGGATAGAAAACAGTCTATAGTTTCTATAGGAGTTGAAATTTTGTCTCTAAGTGGAACAGAGCCCATTCTACAGCAATTTCCCTGACATGGAGTCAGATTTCAGAAATTTTGGCCACTGTTCTGGAGTCAGTTAAAAGGGCATTGTTATTGCTATGACTATACGGACACTGCTTACGTCTTCCCCTGGATGCCTTTACGTGATGACGATTTCAATGGGGTCGATTGCGCGTTCACAGGCACTACAAATTAAAAAACCCTGTAGGTAGGAGCTCCTTTGCAGCTGCGTAATGCGCGTGGAGGACATCGACCTGCTAT
This sequence comes from Salvelinus fontinalis, assembly GCF_029448725.1. Taxonomy (NCBI): domain Eukaryota; kingdom Metazoa; phylum Chordata; class Actinopteri; order Salmoniformes; family Salmonidae; genus Salvelinus; species Salvelinus fontinalis. Next base: position 44,441,704 of record NC_074697.1, on the reverse strand, counting down.
TTTTCCAAGCGTTAGTTTAGCCTGTTATATTTCTCCGGTCATCTTTTTACTCGTTATAGGAGTTAAAAACATCATAAGGTAGTTAATTTAAAGCGTTTTATAGCAATTTATATCCGTTTAGTGCGATTTTGGGACATTTATTTCTTTAACGCTGTGAATAGCTGGGCACGCTTTCAGTTCATCCCGAACGCAGTTGGCATTTCCACATGGCAAGAGGACAGCTTTCCACCAAAAGACGATTACTCCCAAGAAAGGATCCTTTGCCCAAGATACTGATGGAAGAACAGCTCAAAGTAGGACATTTTTATTATGATAAATCGTGTTTCTGTCGAAAAATGTTAGTGGCTTAGGACGCCATGTTTTTTGACGTAGCTTCGCTTGGCGCAAACTGTATTGAAAAGTAAGGATAAATTAAAAAATGTAATTCCGCAATTGTATTAAGAATTAAATTGTCTATCAATCCCTGTCCACCCTATATTTTTTAGTCACGTTTATGAGTATTTATGTATAAGAGTAGATCACTGTCTAAGTGGCGCAAGGACATTTTCTGACCAGCTGAGCTACATTTCACATTGTCTAACCATGATTTTGGTGGCTAAATATAAACATTTTCGATCAAACTCTATATGGATTGTGTAATATGATGTTACAGGAGTGTCATCTGAAGAATTCTGAGAAGGTTAGTGAAAAAATTAATATGTTTTGGCGATGTTGACTTTTATCGCTCACTTTGGCTAGAATCAATGCTGGGCTGCTATGTGCTATGTGCTATGCTAATATAACGATTTATTGTGTTTTCGCTGTAAGACACTTAGAAAATCTGAAATATTGTCTGTATTCACAGGATCTGTGTCTTTCGATTCGTGTATGCTGTGTATTTTTACGAAATGTTTGATGATTAGTAAGTAGGTAAACACGTTGCTCTAAGTAGTTTTTCTATTCCATTTGTGACGGTGGGTGCAATTGTAACCTATGCCATCTACCTGAAATATGCACTTTTTTCTAACAAAACCTATCCCATACCATAAATATGTTATCAGACTGTCATCTAATGAGTTTTTTTCTTGGTTAGGGGCTATAAATATCTTAGTTTAGCCGAATTGGTGATAGCTACTGGTGTTGGTGGACAAATAAAAGATGGTGGATTATGCTAATGTGTTTTTAGGTAATAGATGTACATCTTTACATATTGTGTCTTCCCTGTAAAACATTTTAAAAATCGGACCTGTTGACTGGATTCACAAGATCTGTGTCTTTCATTAGCTGTATTGGACTTTAATGTGTGAAAGTTAAATATTTTAAAAAAATATTTTTTTTGAATTTCGCGGCACTGGTTTTTCAGTGGGGGTGGGGGGGGAGTGCCGCTAGCGGCACACTCATCCTAGACAGGTTAAAGTGATAAATTATCTTAGAGTCTACACAGATGCCAAACAGGTCTCTGTCCTTGTACTCTTAGATTTAAGTGCTGCATTCAACACTATTGACCATGATGTCCTTCTGGACAGACGAGAGATGAGTTGGCCTCTCCGGGCCAGTTCTAAATTGGTTTAGGACCTATATAACCGGTTGAGAGTTTTTTGTTAGACTCAGTGAACACAACTCAGAGAAAATACATATCACATGTGGCGTTCCACAAGGTTCATTTTTGAGTCCGGTAGTGTTCAGTTTAAATACGTTACCCCTTGGCAGTGTCATCAGAAAGCCCTACATTGATTTTCAGTGCTACGTAGATGATACACAACTTTACATTTCTGTCACCAGAGGATTTTAGCTCCACGGATAAATGATTAGACTGCATTAGTGATTTAAATACTTGGATGGCTCACAACTTCATCCAGCTAAGACAAGACAAGACCGATGTCCTTATTGTTGGAGCTAAAGCACAGAGAGAGAATCTAGCTGCACATTTTAATTCACGGGCAATAATGATAAAAGATAAAAAACCTATGTGTTATTTTAGATTCTAAACTCAATTTTGAATCACACATTAAGAAAGTGACCAAAATAGCTTTTTACCACCTGAGAAGAATCAAGGTGTGGCCTGTTTCTCTCTCAGGCTGATACAGAGAGACTCATCCATGCCTTTATTACAAGCAGGCTTGACTACTGTAATGCACTCCTGTCTGGCCTACTCAAGAAAGCCATTGGTCAACTGCAAAACATACAGAATGCTGCAGCACGGGTACTGACCAAGACCAGACGTAGAGCACACATTATACCGGCTTTAAAGTCTCTGCACTGGCTGCCTGTGAGTTTTAGAATTAATTTTAAGATTATTCTATTGATTTTTAAATCAATTCACGATTGTGCACCACAATACATGTCAGACATGCTTTTAAGTTATGTACCCAGTAGGTCCCTCAGGTCCTCTGGCACTGGCCTTTTAGTGATCCCATAGCCTAAGACCAAGAGGCATGTATAGGCAGCCTTTAGTTATCATGCCCCCAGCCTCTGGAATAGCCTGCCTGAGTAGCTTTTCTTTTCCTTAGGATGCTTTTAAGTTGTTCAGTTTGCATCATTCTTTTGTTTTTTATTTGCCATTCTTTCATTTGTATCTGTTTGTGTAGTAAATATTTCAGCTTTTATTTTCATTCATTTTTTTTTCCTGTAAAGCACATTGCGTTGCGTGCCATGTCTGAAATGGCTGTATAAATAAAGCTTGATTTGATTTGAAGAATAATTAGTGAAAAAAATATCAGAATTGGGCTGCCTGTCTAAACGCAGCCTTATATCTGACTTGGAAACAGAAGAGGGATATTCTCTCGCCTAAACCATTTAAATGCCAAGTATTGAGACACATAAGGGAACTATCACAATGAGATGTGTGACTACTAGCTTGATGGGAACACAAGCTTGAATGTGTGACCTCACACTGACACTTTGCACATGAGATGAAATCATTGAAAGCAGTGGTTAACACTTTATAAACCAATATTTCCACAGTAAACTGGACAACTGGCACAGGGTTTACATATTATTCAGTGATATAACACTGCTTTGACACATTGCATCTCAATGAAGATGTCATACAGAGAGTGAGCCATTGCTAGCAAACCTACCATTACATGGGAGGAGAAATGGACTCTCGCAAAATGACAGTTACACAAAACCTTGTAAGAAGCAGATTCATAGCTCTAATATCAACTAAAACCAATCTGTTACAAACTTGAACGACAATATGATGTAGGGACAGACTGCCTCAAAATTAATGACACTCATGCATTTGCATAATACTGGTCAAATAGATATTCACTTTGTATTTATTCCTTGTGTCACTATTTCTTTATCCTATCAATTTTTTTAATCTTTAACTCTGCATTGTTGTAAATGAACATGTAAGTAAGCATTTCACTGTTAACCTACACCTGTTGTCTACGAAGCATGTAACAAATACAATTCGATTTGATTTGATTACATATTAACAGAAAATACGACAGTAAAAATGACCTAGTATGAAAAGCATGAAAATGTATGCACTCTGAATAAGAGTGTCTGCTAAATTACTCAAATGTAAATGTAGCGGAAAATGTATTTATGAAATATGAGAGTATAATGCCTTTAAAAGACATGGTATGAATGTTAATTTAACATTCATCCAACTCTAGAATTTGGCAACATTTGGACTGCATGCCTTTTCCGGTGGGTCTCATAGCAAATGTGTTACCATCTGCCCTCCTGAATTTCAAGCAGTCCTGTTTGTTCTTAAGTGAGGAAGATAAAGATATGTGGGAGAAAAAAAGGAGGTGTATCTAATCTCCAAAGAAACCAAATTGCACAAAAGGCTCTGTTACCTCTTTGTCAAGCCTTACAGTATGGTCACTATGACCATATCTCTAATGAGATTAAGCTCACTACAAATATGTGATGCTTCTTTTCAATTAGCACTCAATCCCCAGATGAGCAGCTCTGTTACAGTAGTCATTATCATCAGGAACTCCACCGGGAGAAACATCCATCTGTAAATTCACAAAGAGTAGCCGTTTGGCCAATCACAATATGGTCTTTGCCTTCCGACATCTCCTTCATAACTTGACACCCCTCACACTGTGTCAAATCTCAACTGACCCACAGGTATTTCACAGTGACTGTAGTGGCTGTTGACCGGTGAAATTATTAATAACGCTGGTTTACTGAGCCCTGACACCCCATTACTGTAAGGTGTATCATATGCAATGGATGGCAACCCACGAGTGGCTGAATGAATGGGTTCAATTTGTCCTTTTTTCAACGTTTGCCAGCCAAAAGGATATGGGATGTTTGCAGTCTTGCAGAAGTCATGTGTAAAAATGTGTGCATTGTTCACTGTATCAATAATTAAACTTAGAATAAATGCTTTCTCATACTCGTGCTATAATGTTTCAGGTAAGACACAAGTGCAGACTGTTGAAGTCACAATGTTTATTACAGCAACAGGGGCAGGCAGACGACAGGTCAAGGCAGGCAGGGGTCGATAATCCAGAGTAGTGGCAAAGGCACAGGACGGCAGGCAGGCTCAGGCAGAGTGGTCAGGCAGGTGGGCTCAGAGTCCGGAAAGGCAAGGGTCAAAACCAGGAGGGCGAGAAAAATAGAGACTGGGGAAAGCAGGAGCTGAGAAAACCACTGGTTGACTTGACAAACAAGACGATCTGGCAACAGACAAACAGAGAACACAGGTATAAATACACAGGGGTTAATGGGGAAGATGGGCGACACCTGGAGGGGGGTGTAGACATGCACAAGGACAGGTGAAACAGATTAGGGCATGACAGTTGCAATTACTCATTCTGCACATTTCCCACTCTGAATGAACACCCTAACCATGGATCATCTCATCCAATGCACCATGATCCATCAGGCCAAAATGATTTAACCTGTCTAGTTAATCCTGAGCACATTTTTTAACATAATACTGAGCAAATTTCTGGGTGTTTTTGCATTAAATCCTCTTTCTTCTGACAAGATTTTGAATAAATATTTGTCAGTGTTAAATCCCATATTCCCATTAATTTAACCATAACTCTCTTAACCTGTAGCATGAATGACTTGAAGAATGGTGAAGTCTTACAGAGCCAACAACAGTGTTGCATCACATGGGAAAAAAACATGAATTGCCTGTTGTGGTATTGTTACTGTTACGCTTACACCATCAACCCTTCCATGTGACCCCCAACCTGGATGTGAATAAAAGAAAGGCACTTCAACATTAAAACAGGATCCCCTACATGAGTTTCCCTGAAGAGAGGACATTGTTGATCAGAATTAAAGAAAAGACAGCGGGAGCTGGCTGCTAGGGAGCACTCACTCCTCCATTGGAGAGGGGGGAGAGAGAGCGAGGCAAAGGGAAACTGTTTTATATCCAGTACACAAATGTACATTATAACAAATACATTTGTGTGGAGAGCCAGGGGGGAGGCACTGGAACGGAGAATGCAATCTCTAGTGTAGGCGGTTCTGTATAAGAAATGAGACATGGTTCCTAAAAAATGCATTGTTTTTGTATCTGCACAAAGACACACAAGAGAACTAGTACACTGAGTGAGGGGAGGAGATGCACAGTCTATGAAGCACTAAAGCACAGGTTGTTCAGAAATGCATTGCTTTTGCCTTTCATTAGTTCAAAGGGATCAACGCACCTTCGGTGCTCTTCAACGGCCGATAACACACTAAGATATTGATGGAGATGTTGTGGCTATATCTATGGAAATATAGCTCACCTCAGATGTTCTCCGAGACTATGGGTGGCCTCTATGATATCTTATCTCTCTGAGTCAGTTGTGAAGGATAGGCCTCAACCTGTAACATTATGCTGACAGATCCGGATAGCAAAGGGCATTGTCCTGGAATGACCATGAGTGACAGCTGTTTGAGTCATAGCTTGCAGAGCCAGAGGTCAAAGCTGAGTCATGGTGGGTTGAGGCTGTGCGCTGGTAAAATCTGCAGTCCATGCACACTTAGCATGGCACAGCATGAGACAGAAGTGCCATTGGGGTGGTCCTATCTGGCTTTTTCAGCCATCCTCGTGCTATGTCAGGGAGAGAGTGATTGCTGCCCTCCTGTCCTGCATGTGCCCTTTTGTCCTCGGGTTTTGTTGACATTCAGTATTGTGGACAAACACTCTCCACCCGTGCCTCGTGGACGAACAGCTAATCATTTCACTCCATTCACATCACAGTCAATGACCATTGGAACCCATTCTAAATCGGTTGTAAATAATCGTCCTCACACGGGGCACCTGGATAAATAAAGTAGGATCTATTAAAAAATCCTCTAACATTATCATATTGTCTACACCAGGGCTCTCCAACCCTGTTCCTGGAGAGCTACTCTCCTGTAAGTTTTCACTCCAACCCCAGTTGTAGCTAACCTGATTTAAACATAATTCCTGTCAATAAATATATTTAGATTTACAGACACATAGATTTACCTCAAGAGTCCATTGTAATTTAGGAGCATTTCCTTAAAACAGAGGCTTTCTGTGTTCTATTGTCAGCTCACAACCTTTCTTTTGAGATAAAAATGCCTCGAACAGCAGTTTGGAGGCAATGTGAGTTTGTCAAACACCATTGCCAGAGCCACAGAGTTGCCAACTGTAACTGCCAGTTTCCTACTACGGAGCCAGGTAGTCATTCAGGTCAAACAAGTATTTCAATCATTGGGTACTATGTAATGTGTTGTAATGCGTAATTTAAAATGTGTTGATATGCCCTGAAGCAGTTTTGTTGATTACTGCACACTTGGCACACACTGGTTGAATCACTGTTTCCACAATTTCAATGAAATGATGTTGAACCAACGTGGAATAGACATTGAATTGACTAATGTGCCCAGTGGATTTTTGTTAGTAACACTTCAGCTTTGAAAGTGAGACCAATTAAACCAATAGTTTTCTATCAAGTTACAGTAATCAACACACTGCACAGTATATAATGCTGGTCGGTCCATAATTGAGAGATATGAACAAAGTGACCTTTTGAGTTAGGGATGGATCAAAACGTACAGAATGGGTACCTGGAGGAAAATGAGGGAGGGTCATGCTTTTTCAATTTCAGTCAATGGAAGGGTTTAGTGTTTTTGTATTTCTATAGTATAGGGGAGGGTCATGTAATTTGTATTTGAGGACGGTTCACTTTTTCTCAGGATTTTAAAATGAATTGCTTATTAGGCTATACATCGATGTGTGCCTGATGCCGCCCCTCATCTCTGATTCTCTGCTTGCCGTGCAATACCAAGTGCGCCTATAGGCTATTTAGTGTGGTCTCAATCAAATTATCCATAGTCTATAGCCTATAAGCTACGAAGTTCAAGCTCGGAGATGCACAGAGCAAAAATATACTGTATATTTCTAAGATACACTATATAGAAAAGTATGTGGACACCCCTTACAATTAGTGGATTAGACTAGTTCAGCCACACCCGTTGCTGACAGGTACAGTTGAAGTTGGAAGTTTGCATGTACATTAGCCAAATACATTTAAACTCAGTTTTCACAATTCCTGACATTTAATCCAAGTAACAATTTCCTGTCTTAGGTCAGTTAGGATCACTACTTTATTTTAAGAATGTGAAATGTCAGAATAATAGTAGAGAGAATGATATATTTCATCTTTTATTTCTTTCATCACATTCCCAGTGGGTCAGAAGTTTACAGACACTCAATTAGTATTTGGTGGCATTGCCTTTAAATTGTTTAACTAATAAATTGGGTGAATTTTGGCCCATTCCTCCTGACAGAGCTGGTGTAACTGAGTCAGGTTTGTAGGCCTCCTTGCTCGCACATGCTTTTTCAGTTCCGACCACACATTTTCAATAGGATTTAGGTCAGGGCTTTGTGATGGCCACCCCAATACCTTGACTTTGTTGTCCTTCAGCAAATTTGCCAAAACTTTGGGAGTATGCTCGTGGTCATTGTCCATTTGGAAGACCCATTCGCGACCAAGCTTTAACTTCCTGACTGATGTCTTGAGATATTGCTTCAATATATCCACATACACTGCTCAAAAAAATAAAGGGAACACTTAAACAACATAATGTAACTCCAAGTCAATCACACTTCTGTGAAATCAAACTCTCCACTTAGGAAGCAACACTGATTGACAATAAATTGCACATGCTGTTGTGCAAATGGAATAGACAAAAGGTGGAAATTATAGGCAATTAGCAAGACACCCCCAATAAAGGAGTGGAGTGCCCATTATTCTTTTCAAAAGTATTCAAGCTCTATCCAATGTTTTTGATCATTTTTAGACAACCATTTTCTGTCTTGTCGTAGATTTTCAAGTAGATTTAAGTCATAATTGTAACACAGCTACTCAAAGAAATGCACTTTCTTCTTGGTAAGCAACTCCAGCGTAGATTTGGCCTTGTTTTTTACATCCTGCTGAAAGGAGAATTCATCTTCCAGTATCTGGTGGAAAGCAGACTGAACTAGGTTTTCCTTTAGGATTTTGCCTGTGCTTAGCTCCATTACATTATTTTTTCTATCCTGAAAAACTCCCTAGTCCTGAACGATTACAAGCATACCCATAACATGATTCAGCCACCACTGGTGCTCAGTAATGTGTTATATTAGATTTGCCCCAAGCATAAAACTTTTGTATTCAGGATAAAAAGTTGCAAATGTTTTGAAATATTTGTAATCTGTTCAGGCTTCCTTCTTTTCACTCTGTAAATTAGGTTAGTATTGTGGAGTAACTGCAATGTTGTTGATCCATCCTCAGAGCCATTATTATTATTATACTCTGTAACTGTTTTAAAGTCACCACTGGCCTCATCGTGAAATCCCTGAGCGGTTTCCTTCCTCTTTGGCAACTGAGATAGGAAGGACGCCTGTATTGTTGTAGTGACTTGGTGTGTTGTTACACCATCCAAAGTGTAATCAATAACTTCACCATACTCAAAGGGATATAGGTGCACTTCTTTGCGAGGCTTTGTAATACCTCCCTGGTCTTTGTGGAAGAATCTGTTTTTGAAATCGACAGGGACCTTACAGACAATTCTATGTGTGGGTACAGAGATGAGGTAGTAATTCAAAAATTATGTTCAAAACTTCTTCGGGATCGTTGTCCCTTCCATGGGACGGTTGAGCTAATGTAGGATAAAGCGATTAGCATGAGGTTGTAAGTAACAAGAAACTTTCCCAGGACATAGACATATCTGATATTGGCAGAAAGCTTAAATTCTTGTTCATCTAACTGCACTGTCCAATTTACAGTAGCTATTACAGTGAAAGAATACCATGCTATTGTTTGAGGAGAGTGCACAATTTTGAATATGAAAAGTTATTAATAAACAAATTAGGCTGTCTTGATTCAAAAGTCGTGGTTCATTGCATCAGTCTAAAACTTTGCACATACAATGCTGCCATCTAGTGGACAAAATCTAAATTGCACCTGGGCTGGAATAATACATTATGGTCATTCTCTTACATTTCAAAGATGATGGTACAAAAAAATACAAAAAAACGGTTGTTTTTTTCTTTGTATTACCTTTTACCAGATCTATTCTGTTATATTCTCCTACATTCCTTTCACATTTCCACACTGTTCAAAATGTTTCCTTTCAAATGGTACCAAGAATATGCATATCCTTGCTTCAGGGCCTAAGCTACAAGCAGTTAAATTTGAGTATGTCACTTTAGGTGAAAATTGAAAAAAAGGGGAGTATCCTTAAACACTATTATTGCACACAGAGTGAGTCCATGCAACTTATTATGTGACTTGTTGAGCACATTTTTACTCCCGAAACGTATTTAGGCTTGCCATAGCAAAGGGGTTGAATACTAATTGACTCAACACATTCCAGGTTTACATTTTTCATGAATTTGTGAGTCTAAAAGTCTAAAAACATAATTCCACTTTGACATTATGGTGTAATGTGTGTAAGTATGTGACAAACATCTCAATTTAATCAATTTTAAATTCAGGCTGTAACACAACAAATTGTGGAAAAGTCAATGGGTTTGATCATTTTCTGAAGTAATTACTTTCTGTAATTACCCTGAAGGCGATTGTTTTCTGTTAGTCATTCAAAAATCTCCATGCTACCTATTATGTGACTTGTTAAATCACATTTTTGCTCCCAAACTTATTTAAGCTTCCCATAACATAAGGGTTGAAGACATTTCAACTTTAAATGTTTTATTAATTTGTTAAACATTTAAAGGGTGTGAATACTTTCTGAAGGCACTGTAGATTTGTCGGCCAATTCCTCCACCCACTATCTACTCTTTAAAAAGCCTACCTCAGTATCAGTGAAGGACTGTTAAGTTTAAACCAGGACTCGAATTGAGGGTTTATGAGAGGGTATGCCATAGGCATACCTTTTATTAAAGAAAATGACAAAAAGCACAGGCCTACCAACATTTAAATTACGATTTTGAAGAAAATAATATAGATCCGATTATACGAAGAGATCCATAACAGTGCCTTCGTCCGTTATGCAAGAAAGAAGCTGTAAAATACCCAGGAAAGAAGTGAGTCCGATGCATATGGGGATATCATTGTTTTGTTTCTTTGACATTCAGAGGCTGAGCTACAAACGAGGACATAAAAAAATTGACTTTGCTTGGGAAGTAATCTAATTCTGCCACTATCAATTGATTAAGCTATTCACTTTCTGTACAATAGACAGCTCCTAGGGAAACACTTGTGACCTTCTCTTGTTGGGTTAAGCCACGGAAGAAGAGATTCCAGCAGTGAAAGCTTGCATTCTGCATCGGTAGTTCTACTGTCTGGGCTGGAAAGGTAGGCCTAACTTTGAAACTACCATTCTCAGATTCCTAATGACATCTCAGATGCAATTATTTGTAAACAATGACAGTTTCTTTGCAAAGAAGACACACCGATTTGGCATTGGAGAAATATGATAAGATGAATACATATGCTTATCTCCCCGTCCAGTGTTAGCCTGTAATTCTGGTAACTTGTGTGGTATTAAAAAAGATTCTGCTAATATGTGAAGTTGTAGAATTTCATGAATTTCATGTAGAATTTTAATAAAATGCTATTTTTTCTCATACCTGTAAATACAATGATAGATTCATGCACTGCTTGCTATAAAGTAGATATTTCCACCCCTGCTCTTGTCCACAGTAGTCTGTGATCAGGTCCTGTGTTGCTATGTAATGCTTACAGGACGAAGTAGAGTTTCTAGAATGGGATATCTACGGCTCTGGTCTGTCCAAGAAGTGAGGGTGAAAGGTAAGAATGTTCTCTGCTATCCATTTTATATTTTAATTATTATTTTGGGTATAGGGAAGGGTCACTTGTTTTTATTTTCAAGCATTCATGGAGGGTTTAGGTCAAAAAATATTTTGCTGAAGGGAGAGTCATCCATTTTCATTTCAGAGAGGTCCGATGTAATCCATGTAACCCTTCTTATAAATGACGTTCACTCCTTTAACTACATTACTGAGTTTGAGATAACCCAGCCAATCGGTTCCTCTTGCATGTCACTGAGTTCTGACCTGTGTGTTAAAATATAGTTGTCTCTGTGGTAGTGAATGTGTGTCTTTGGGAGATAAGGTAGCACAATTAAGGGATGTATCTGAGGTTTAGCTAGGTGGGGTTTTTAATTAGTCCCCAGTGAGCTGTAGACAGCGGGCTATGCCTTGAGTCCAGAAAGGAGTGCTACTAATTAAACTCTGAGTCAAGCCTGAGAGGTCTGCATTACTCTCCACTAACACAATGTTATCCCAGCATAACAAAGGACTGTACATCCAATTCCACAGGAACACATAATGCCACCAAAAGCAGACTGGCATGTATTCACATTGGTGCAAATATTCAACTACTATACTAGAACTCCAGCATTGAGTCAAGCACTTTCTTGAATGCATACAAACAAGTACACTAAGGTCATCCAGGATGCCTTATTAAAGACATCCATACACTGTAAATGCACATGAAAAAAGCATGTTACAGCCATGAGTGCATCGCGCATGCATGAGGAAGTAGGTTGTATGTCCTTTTGAATTTAGACAGTTCCTGCAAATGTCTATTCTCCAAACCTGCATACCTTAGTGCTATGTATGATTAATAACAGGTGTTGACTCCTGATCCTATAGAAGTCCGATCTGTCCAGTCAGGGCTGTAAATCACCGACACGGTATAATCTGTGAGTCCCGGTGGACCCCTCTAAGATTCATTAAGAGTCAACACACTCTAAGTCAAAGAGAAGCTCTGTCTCGTGTGTCTATCGCCCACGTCAGCAGACATCCTTTGATATATGACACCTAGCTCATGAACTCTTATAACATACCAAGATGGCTTAGCAGTTCAGACGTCATTTTTTTCCCTCGTACTGTCTTGTCCTGTATATATATATTTACACCTTCTTCGCATATCTTTTATATTTTTTTATTATCCAAGAACTCAACTACAAAAGCTTTCCTGCAACCCGCCTCACCAATTACAACAAAAAAAGTATTATTTACCTCAAATCTGAAAATCCACAGTGGAAGCTAACCAGGGGCCAATCAGAAGTTAGCCAGAAAGCTAACCAGAAGTTAGCCGAAAGGTAGCCGAAAGCTAATCTGAAGCTGCCCAGAAGTTAGCCGGCTTGCTGGCTAGCTTTGGTGTTTCAGCTGCCCACGTTTTGTGGTCATCAGCTATTCCTTTAGCTCGATAATCTACCGGCACTTTTGTGCAACGCGACTCGGACCGGAGCATACCGGGACTTTTTTTTCTCTCAGTTTCCCCGGATTTCAGCCGCAGGCTCTGGACATTTGCACCTTGATTTCGCAGCTAGCTAGCTGCAAACCGTGTGACTATTGGCTTACGTCGATCCCGGAGCAAACTTAAACTATTCCGGAGCTAGCCAGCTGATGAGTTCCATCAGCCATTCCTGGGCTACAGTCACCTATCCGGACCCGTTTTTTTTTTTTTTTTTTTTTTTTTTGCTACAGATACGGAGCCCCACCGGGCCTTCACGATTGACTGCCGACGTTATCTGCCCGAGGGAGTTATCCAACTGGCACTTTCGTCGCGACGTTACCTGAACGCTCATCTGGGGCCAGCTAATCGTTAGCTGTCTTATCGGCTGTTATCTTAATACATATATCGGACATTTTTATTTTATTTTTTGTTCTTGGGTCACTATATCTATTTTGCCAATTGGATTAATCCCCTCTACAAGACACGGAACCCCACTAATCTACCGACGGAAACGCACGAGGTGTCTAAAAATAGACCTCCATCCTATGCTATCTTGCTACCGATAGCCATCTACCCGGCCAGCTGTCTGGATCGCCGTGACCCCAACCAATCTCTACTCACTGGACCCTTATTGATCACTCGATTAAGCATGCCTCTCCTTAATGTAAATATGCCTTGTCCATTGCTGTTCTGGTTAGTGTTTATTGGCTTATTTCACTGTAGAGCCTCTAGCCCTGCTCACTATATATCCAACCTCTCAGTTCCACCACCCACATATGCGATGACATCACCTGGTTTCAATGATGTTTCTAGAGACAATATCTCTCTCATCATCACTCAATACCTAGGTTTACCTCCACTGTATTCACATCCTACCATACCTTTGTCTGTACACTATTCCTTGAAGCTATTTTATCGCCCCCAGAAACGTCCTTTTACTCTCTGTCCTAGACGCTCTAGACGACCAATTCTCATAGCTTTTAGCCGTACCCTTATCCTACTCCTCCTCTGTTCCTCTGGTGATGTAGAGGTGAATCCAGGCCCTGCAGTACCTAGCTCCACTCCTATTCCCCAGGCGCTCTCTTTTGATGACTTCTGTAACCGTAATAGCCTTGGTTTCATGCATGTTAACATTAGAAGCCTCCCCCCTAAGTTTGTTTTGTTCACTGCTTTAGCTCACTCTGCCAACCCAGATGTTTTAGCCGTGTCTGAATCCTGGCTTAGAAAGACCACCAAAAATTCTGACATTTTCATCCCCAACTACAAGATTTTCAGACAAGATAGAACGGCCAAAGGGGGCGGTGTCGCAATCTACTGCAAAGATTGCCTGCAGAGTTCTGTTTTACTATCCAGGTCTGTTCCCAAACAATTTGAACTTCTACTTATAAAAATCCACCTCTCTAAAAACAAGTCTCTCACCGTTGCCGCCTGCTATAGACCACCCTCTGCCCCCAGCTGTGCTCTGGACACCATATGTGAACTGATTGCCCCCTATCTATCTTCAGAGCTCGTGCTGCTAGGCAACCTAAATTGGAACATGCTTAACACCCCAGCCATCCTACAATCTAAGCTTGATGCCCTCAATCTCACACAAATTATCAATGAACCTACCAGGTACCACCCCAATTCCGTAAACACGGGCACCCTCATAGATATCATCCTAACCAACTTGCCCTCCAAATACACCTCTGCTGTTTTCAACCAAGATCTCAGCGATCACTGCCTCATTGCCTGCATCCGTAATGGGTCAGCGGTCAAACGACCTCCACTCATCACTGTCAAACGCTCCCTGAAACACTTCAGCGAGCAGGCCTTTCTGATCGACCTGGCCGAGGTATCCTGGAAGGATATTGATCTCATCCCGTCAGTAGAGGATGCCTGGATATTTTTTTTAAATGCCTTCCTCACCATCTTGAATAAGCATGCCCCATTCAAGAAATTTAGAACCAGGAACAGATATAGCCCTTGGTTCTCTCCTGACCTGACTGCCCTTAACCAACAGAAAAACATCCTATGGCGTTCTGCATTAGCATCGAACAGCCCCCGTGATATGCAACTTTTCAGGGAAGCTAGAAACCAATATACACAGGCAGTTAGAAAAGCCAAGGCTAGCTTTTTCAAGCAGGAATTTGCTTCCTGCAACACAAATTCAAAAAAGTTCTGGGACACTGTAAAGTCCATGGAGAATAAGAACACCTCCTCCCAGCTTCCAACTGCACTGAAGATAGGAAACACTGTCACCACCGACAAATACACTATAATTGAGAATTTCAATAAGCATTTTTCTACGGCTGGCCATGCTTTCCACCTGGCTACCCCTACCCCGGTCAACAGCACTGCCCTCCCCTCTGCTACTCGCCCAAGCCTTCCCCATTTCTCTTTCTCCCAAATACAGTCAGCTGATGTTCTGAAAGAGCTGCAAAATCTGGACCCTTACAAATCAGCCAGGCTAGATAATCTGGACCCTTTCTTTCTAAAACTATCTGCTGAAATTGTTGCCACCCCTATTACTAGCCTTTTCAACCTCTCTTTCGTGTCGTCTGAGATTCCCAAAGATTGGAAAGCAAGTGCGGTTATCCCCCTCTTCAAAGGGAGGGACACTCTTGACCCTAACAGCTACAGACCTATATCTATCCTACCCTGCCTTTCTAAGGTCTTCGAAAGCCAAGTCAACAAACAGATTACCGACCATTTCGAATCCCACCATACCTTCTCCACTATGCAATCTGGTTTCAGAGCTGGTCATGGGTGCACCTCAGCCACGCTCAAGGTCATAAACGATATCTTAACCGCCATCGATAGGAAACAATACTGTGCAGCCGTATTCATTGACCTGGCCAAGGCTTTTGACTCTGTCAATCATCACATCCTCATCGGCAGACTCGACAGCCTTGGGTTCTCTAATGATTGCCTCGCCTGGTTCACCAACTACTTCTCTGATTGAGTTCAGTGTGTCAAATCGGAGGGTCTGTTGTCCGGGCCTCTGGCAGTCTCTATGGGGGTGCCACAGGGTTCAATTCTTGGACCGACTCTCTTCTCTGTATACATCAATGATGTCGCTCTTGCTGCTGGTGATTCTCTGATCCATCTCTATGCAGACGACACTATTCTGTATACTTCTGGCCCTTCTTTTGACACTGTGTTAACAACCCTTTAGGCGAGCTTCAATGCCATACAACTCTCCTTCCGTGGCCTCCATTTGCTCTTAAATACAAGTAAAACTAAATGCATGCTCTTCAACCGATCGCTGCCTGCACCTGCCCGCCTGTCCAACATCACTACTTTGGACGGCTCTGACTTAGAATATGTGGACAACTACAAATACCCTAGGTGTCTGGTTAGACTGTAAACTCTCCTTCCAGACTCACATCAAACATCTCCAATCCAAAGTTAAATCTAGAATTGGCTTCCTATTCCGCAACAAAGCATCCTTCACTCATGCTGCCAAACATACCCTTGTAAAACTGACCATCCTACCAATCCTCGACTTCGGTGATGTCATTTACAAAATAGCCTCCAAAACCCTACTCAATAAATTGGATGCAGTCTATCACAGTGCCATCCGTTTTGTCACCAAAGCCCCATATACTACCCACCACTGCGACCTGTACACTCTCGTTGGCTGGCCCTCGCTTCATACTCGTCGTCAAACCCACTGGCTCCAGGTCATCTACAAGACCCTGCTAGGAAAAGTCCCCCCTTATCTCAGCTCGCTGGTCACCATAGCAGCACCTACCTGTAGCACGCGCTCCAGCAGGTATATCTCTCTGGTCACCCCCAAAACCAGTTCTTCCTTTGGCCGCCTCTCCTTCCAGTTCTCTGCTGCGAATGACTGGAACGAACTACAAAAATCTCTGAAACTGGAAACACTTATCACCCTCACTAGCTTTAAGCACCAGCTGTCAGAGCAGCTCATAGATTACTGCACCTGTACATAGCCCATCTATAATTTAGCCCAAACAACTACCTCTTTACCTACTGTATTTATTTATTTATTTATTTTGCTCCTTTGCACCCCATTATTTCTATCTCTACTATCTCTACTTTTTTTCTTTTTTTATACTTGCTATATTGTATTTACTTCGCCAGCATGGCCTTTTTATATTTTTATTTATTTATACATACATTTTGTTCGCCTTCACCCCCCTAATCTCACCTCACTTGCTCATATTGTATATAGACTTATTTTTCACTGTATTATTGACTGTATGTTTGTTTTACTCCATGTGTAACTATGTGTTGTTGTATGTGTCGAACTGCTTTGCTTTATCTTGGCCAGGTCGCAATTGTAAATGAGAACGTGTTCTCAATTTGCCTACCTGGTTAAATAAAGGTGAAATAAAATAAAAAAATTAAATTAAAAAAATGAACACAAGATCAATTTTACACTGTCTATCTCCAATAAAGTCCAATAGAGTCTTTGGAATGTTTGGTAATGTAGTGACATTTTGGGGTTGTTGTTATTTTTTCAATTACCATAGCCTGCTGCATGTAGCAAAATCAGTTTGGTTACAATCAGTAGGCCAGTGTGTTACCCAGCTGGCTATGTTTCATAATGGACATGGGGCCGAGGCAATTTAACACATGTTGGTGGCCTCAGAAAAGAGAGAAAGGGGGAAAAAAAGCGTGATTATCAAAGCTTTGGATTGGATTCAAGGATGGAGCTGAATTGCCTTCCGCCTAATCCCTGTGACATTGTGCTGGGCTGCTAGGGAGCTGGCAGGTGGGGGAGCAGGGACGGGAGTGGGCTCATGTTTATACCTCCAACAGGGAGAATGAAAGGCCCGTCAAGTGAATGTGGCCATGTACAGATGGTGTCCGGTGTCCTCAAGAGAACAGTAATGCGTTAGTCTATCATAAAGAATTTCAATGGCCCTGAATGTACTATAGCTACTTGATTTGGTCCTGATGACTGCATTTAAAATTCATCATATTTGACATTTAAGTTAGAGCAATTTTCAACGTTTACATTTTTTCATGAAATGTGATGTTTCAAATACCATCAAATAGCATAGGTTACATGTCAAACACGTGCAATTTGTCACCTAGCTTTCCAAGTAGCACAGTCTTTTATATGTGTTACCATGGGAACAAAAGGCTGGTTTCCGTTGAAAAAAATCTATTAACCGGATGCAATCAGCAACTGGAACACGTAAATTGAGGTTGAGACTTAAACTGAAGTTGAAAAAATGTCACAACATAAACTGGAACGTGAATAGTGTTGGGCACACATAGCTTACCTATTATATTAGTGTGCGAACCAGGATCAAGTGTTTTGATTTGAATTTTCTTCCCCCTGAGTTTTGTTTGAAGCTTGACATGTCCTGGAGATTTTTAAAAGTACACAGACAAAGATGGAGTCGTGCTGTGAATTGTAGTATCCATCAAAAAACAACAAAGGCTCACAAATGACAGCCTTAAAAGTACATACGATTTAATTTGGTTTCTGACTTGAAAGTGAGCGGTGCACTTTTCAGTCTTGTTTTTCACGCTTTGTGTGTTTGCCTTCAAATTAATATTTAAAAAACATCAAAAGCAAGAGAAAACGTTAAGGTAATGGACCATGAGGCACTGCCCTCCCATTACAAATTGGCTTCCATCATTTGTGGCATTAGGATAACTCCACCCTCTCTACTGCTATTAGACCACATTCACAACTCTCCACCTACACAATCCATGTATCACGCATTGAATCCTCACATTTGCAAGTGTGGATGTGTTTACCCTAACACAGATGGACAGATTACCGATTCTGCTATATCACTGTCAGGACAGGACAGTGATCCAGCCTAAACAAATATAAACCTGTAGGTGCATCTGTCAGGATATACTGTACAAATAATACACAGCATGTTGGAATGCCTGAACATCAGCTCAAACAAAGGTTTGTTGATTCCAAACTTGGCAAAAGCTCTGGGTTTCGGAAAAGCTTAACTAAGCTGGCAATGGTGGTAGCTTTCTGACATCTCTGAATAATTTCACTGTGGCTGCTGAACTTGTGTCATGCTTTCCCAAACAAATTAACATCTTTCACCCTCATCACACCCCTACACAAACTTGTTTTTAACACCTTTGTCAGTTTCACAGAGTTTATGTAAAAAAATGTTTATTTCTGGTTTTTACCTCATGCATGGCTTTTCCCTCTCGTCTGACAGGAAGTGTCCCACAGGATATCTATTCAAAAGGCCACTGCACTTTCCTAAAACTTTTGTTGGTGCGTAAAACCTGTAAATTCAGATCAGCAAAAAAGTGTGATGGCAGTGGTTTAGCTCAGTTTTGCGGGAACCCACTGCAAGGTCTGAGCAGTGGTTCTCAGAAAGACATGGATAATGAATAGTAGTATGAGAAACGGAACACTGTTGAAAGAGTGTAGTCTAAAGAGCCATGATTACCTGAAACCCGAGGCCTGTTCAATCAAGCCAGGTTATCAGACATCCAAGAGGGGTTACAAATATATTATTGGGCTGACATAATACACGTTTCGATTCATGTACTCAAACAATGTTTGCAGTCTGAGGAGCAGATGGGTTGTTCAACAGAAGGGGTAACATTTGCAGTAACATTTTAAGTGTAAAATGTGCACCAATATTTACTTTTAAACGCCGGTTATATTAATGGAATTGCTCTTTAATATAGACCACATGGAGATAAAATCAGATTTTGAACATGAATAAAGACTAAAGTTCCTCCATCAACCCTGTGTGACTTCTAGGAAGTTTTAACCCACTGAACCCTGACATGTATCCAAGTTTTCACCATAACCCTAAAGCCCCCGTTGTTGTGTTGCTTTGACAAAGTCATTTCTGAAAATGATTATTTATTTCATGTGATTAGTAATTAATGTATGTCTGTTTCTCATTTTAAGCTCAACCCTGTTACATGAACTGAACTTTCGTTTTAGTATGGTGAAACTATTCCTATAAAATAAACACTTCTAAAGAAACACTGAACATGTAATCGTCAAACCATAGTGTTAAAGCAGGTGAGAAAGTTTTACTCTTTTTGTCAATGTTTTGGTGTTTTGTGGTTGAAAACTAAACAAGTTGACCACAACAGGGGAGGTTCTGGGTGGGCATCTATCCGCGGTGGAGGCTCAGGTGCGGGACGCAGACCCCACTCCACCACTGGCTCACCCTACTTTGGTGGCACCTCTGGTGCGGGGACCCTCGTCGCCGACCCCGGACTGGGAACCCTCGCTGCCGGCCCCGGACTGAGCACCCTCGCTGCGGGCCCCTGGAGACCGTCGCTGGAAGCTCCGGACTGGAGACCGTCGCTGGAGGCTCCGGACTGGAGGCCATCGTTGGAGGCTTCGTGCCATGACTCCTCACTGAAGTCTTCGTGCCATAAATCATCACTGGAGGCTTCTTGCCATGGATCATCACTGGAGGATTCTTGCCATGGATCATCACTGGAGGCTTCGTGCCATGGATCATCACTGGAGGCTTCGTGCCATGGATCATCACTGGAGGCTTCGTGCCATGGATCGTCACTGGAGGCTTCTTGCCATTGATCATCACTGGAGGCTTCGTGCCATGGATCATCACTGGGGGCTTCGTGCCATGGATCATCACTCTTGGCTTCGAACTGGAGGGACACACAGGGGGCCTGGCTCTTGGAGCAGACACATGACTCACCAGGCTGGGAAGACATACTGGAGGCTTGGTTCTTGGCGGAGGCGCACTGGATGTCTCGAGCGTAGAGCCTGCACAACCCGTCCTGGCTGGATGGTTATCTTCGCCCTGCACATGCGGTGCGCTGGCACAGGACGCACTGGGCTGTACAGATGCACCGGAGACACTGTGCGTAGAGCCGGCGCAGGATATACTGGGCCGATGAGGCGCACTGGAGGTCTGGAGAGCAGGGCTGGCACAACCCATCCTGGCTGGATGCTGACCCTAACCCGGCAACTGCGGGGTGCTGGCACTGGACGTACTAGGCTGTGGACGCCCACTGGCGACACCGTGCGCTTCACCACATAACACGGTGCCTGACCAGTACCACGCTCCTCAAAGCGACTATCTTGCTCCAGACTCCAACCCCTCCAAACTCTTTCGTACCTCTCCACTGCCAACCACTCCTCGCTCAAACGGTCCAAGAATTCCTCCTTGGTCTCGGACTCAACCCCTCAGCACCGACGCCCACGTCGTCTGCCCCCCCCCCCTCCTAACCACGCAGCTTGGTCCGTTTGTGGTGGGTAGTTCTGTCACAGCCGTTGCTGGAAGAAGACAAAGGTGCAGCGTAGTGAGCGTACATTTTATTTTATTTGTTAACCTGTTGAGGCTGGGGGCGCTGTTGTCACTATTTATGCTAATCGTGTAATTTTTGAAACGGCTTCCTACAAAATTCTTGATCGTACAATATGCATATTATTATTATTATTGGATAGAAAACAGTCTATAGTTTCTATAGGAGTTGAAATTTCGTCTCTAAGTGGAACAGAACTCATTCTACAGCAATTTCCCTGACATGGAGTCAGATTTCAGAAATTTTGGCCCCTGATCTGGAGTCAGTTTAAAGGCCACTGTTATTCCTATGAGTATACGGACACTGCTTACGTCTTCCCCTGGATGCCTTTACGTGATGACGATTTGAATGGGGTCGATTGCGCGTTCACAGGCACTATAAATTAAAAAACCCTGTAGCTAGTCACTCTTTTGGAGCTGCGTCATGCGCCTGGAGGACACCGACCCGCACCTGTTCCAAGCATTAGTGTTGGGAGTAATCTTTCTCCGGTCATGTTAAGACTCGTTATAGGAGTTAAAAACATCATAAGGTAGTTAATTTAAAGCGTTTTATCGCAATTTATATCCGTTTAGTGCGATTTTGGGACATTTATTTCTGAAACGCTGTGAATCGCTGGGCACGCTTCCAGTTCATGCTGAACGCAGTTGGCATTTCCACATGGCAAGAGGACAGCTTTCCACCAAAAGACGATTAGACCCAAGAAAGGATCCTTTGCCCAAGATACTGATGGAAGAACAGCTCAAAGTAGGACATTTTTATTATGATAAATCGTGTTTCTGTCGAAAAATGTTGGTGGCTTAGGACGCCATGTTTTTTGACGTAGCTTCGCTTGGCGCAAACTGTATTGAAAAGTAAGGATAATTTAAAAAATGTAATTCCGCGATTGTATTAAGAATTAAATTGTCTATCAATCGCTGTCCACCCTATATTTTTTTGTCACGTTTATGAGTATTTATGTATACGAGTAGATCACTGTCTAATATGGCGCACGGACATTTTCTCACCAGCTGGGCTACTTTTTCCATTGTCTAACCATGATTTTGGTGGCTAAATATGCACATTTTCGAACAAACTGTATATGCATGTTGTAATGTGATGTTACAGGGGTGTCATCTGAAGAATTCTGAGAAGGTTAGTGAAAAAAATAATATATTTTGGCGATGTTTACGTTATCGCTCACTTTGGCTAGAATTAATGCTGGGGTAATGTTTGCACATGTGCTATGCTAATATAACGATTTATTGTGTTTTCGATGTAAGACACTTAGAAAATCTGAAATATTGTCTGTATTCACAGGATCTGTGTCTTTCGATTAGTGTATGCTGTGTATTTTTACGAAATGTTTGATGATTAGTAAGTAGGTAAACACGTTGCTCTATGTAGTTATTCTAGTCCATTTGTGACGGTGGGTGCAATTGTAACCTATGCCATCTACCTGAAATATGCACATTTTTCTAACAAAACCTATCCCATACCATAAATATGTTATCAGACTGTCATCTGATTAGTTTTTTTCTTGGTTAGGGGCTATAAATATCTTAGTTTAGCCGAATTAGTGATAGCTACTGTTGTTGGTGGACAAAGAAAAGATGGTGGATTATGCTAATGTGTTTTTAGCTAATAGATTTACATCTTTACATATTGTGTCTTCCCTGTAAAACATTTTAAAAATCGGACATGTTGGCTGGATTCACAAGATCTGTGTCTTTCATTAGCTGTATTGGACTTTAATGTGTGAAAGTTAAATATTTTAAAAATATATTTTTTTTGAATTTCGCGGCTCTGCCTTTTCAGTGGGGGTGGGGGGGGGAGTGCCGCTAGCGGCACGCTCATCCTAGATGTCGCCAACAAAACAATAAATAACAAAAACGACCGTGAAGCTTAACCTGTCTAGGATCAGCGTGGCGCTAGCGGCACACCCCCCCCCCCCCCACTGAAAAACCAGTGCCGCGAAATTCAAAAAAAATATTTTTTTTAAATATTTAACTTTCACACATTAAAGTCCAATACAGCTAATGAAAGACACAGATCTTGTGAATCCAGTCAACATTTCCGATTTTTAAAATGTTTTACAGGGAAGACACAATATGTAAAGATGTACATCTATTACCTAAAAACACATTAGCATAATCCACCATCTTTTATTTGTCCACCAACACCAGTAGCCATCACCAATTCGACTAAACTAAGATATTTATAGCCCCTAACCAACAAAAAAACTCATCAGATGACAGTCTGATAACATATTTATGGTATGGGATAGGTTTTGTTAGAAAAAAGTGCATATTTCAGGTATATGGCATAGTTTACAATTGCACCCACCATCACAAATGGACTAGAATAATTACAATGAGCAACGTGTTTACCTAACTACTAATCATCAAACATTTCGTAAAAATACACAGCATACACGAATCGAAAGACACAGATCCTGTGAATACAGACAATATTTCAGATTTTCTAAGTGTCTTACAGCGAAAACACAAATCGTTATATTAGCTTAGCACATAGCAATTAGCAGCCCAGCATTGATTCTAGCCAAAGTGAGCGATAAAAGTCAACATCGCCAAAAGATATTAATTTTTTCACTAACCTTCTCAGAATTCTTCCGATGACACTCCTGTAACATCATATTACACAATCCATATAGAGTTTGATCGAAAATGTTTATATTTAGCCACCAAAATCATGGTTAGACAATGTGAAATGTAGCTCAGCTGGTCAGAAAATGTCCTTGCGCCACTTAGACAGTGATCTACTCTTATACATAAATACTCATAAACGTGACTAAAAAATATAGGGTGGACAGGGATTGATAGACAATTTAATTCTTAATACAATTGCGTTATTACATTTTTTAATTTATCCTTACTTTTCAATACAGTTTGCGCCAAGCGAAGCTACGTCAAAAAACATGGCGTCCTAAGCCACTAAAATGTTTCGACAGAAACACGATTTATCATAATAAAAATGTCCTACCTTGAGCTGTTCTTCCATCAGTATCTTGGGCAAAGGATCCTTTCTTGGGAGAAATCGTCTTTTGGTGGAAAGCTGTCCTCTTGCCATGTGGAAATGTCAACTGCGTTCGGGATGAACTGAAAAGCGTGCCCAACTTTTCACATCGTTGCAAAAATAAATGTCCCAAAATCGCACTAAACGGATATAAATTGCTATAAAACGCTTTAAATTAACTACTTTATGATGTTTTTAACTCCTATAACGAGTGAAAAGATGACCGGAGAAATATAACAGGCTAAACTAACGCTTGGAACAGGTGCGCGCCGGTGTCCTCTAGGCTCATGACGCAGCTCCCAAAGAATGACTAGCTTCAGGGTTTTTTCATTTGTAGGGCCTGTGAACGCGCAATCGACCCCGTTGGAATCGTCATCACGTAAAGGCATCCAGGGGAAGACGTAAGAAGTGTCCGTATAGTCATAGCAACGACAGTGCCCTTTTAACTGACTTCAGAAAAGTGGCCAACATTTCTCAAATCTGACTCCATGTCAGGGAAATTGCTGTAGAATGGGCTCTGTTCCACTTAGAGACAAAATTTCAACTCCTATAGAAACTATAGACTGTTTTCTATCCAATAATAATAATAATATGCATATTGTACGATCAAGGATTTTGTGGGAAGCCGTTTAAAAAATTAGCCAAATTAGCATAAATAGTCTAAACAGCGCCCCCATCCCCAACAGGTTAAGTGCCACTAACAAAGTCAACTACCCACAACGAAAGGAGGGAAAAAGGGCTACCTAAGTATGGTTCCCAATCAGAGACAACGATAGACTGCTGTCCCTGATTGAGAACCATACCCGGCCAAAACATAGAAACACAAAATTATAGAAAACAAAACATAGAATGCCCACCCCAAATCAAACCCTGACCAAACCAAATAGAGACATAAAAAGGCTCTCTAAGGTCAGGGCGTGACAATCCTATTAAATACCAATGGTATTCACTAAATTGATTGATTGTTGATTGTTTATATTTAGTATGTTTCACAAATTTGTCATTCTGTTTTTTAATGATCTTACTAATAAACTTTAATTAGTTTATATATTTGACGTGTGATAATGCCAGAGAGAGGGCCAGAGATAATTACAGACAACTGTAATAATCTGAAGTACCCAAAAGGGCCACTAGCTATCTTGTGGTTTACTGATGAACTTAGAATGTTTCCAGTAATATACCCTGAACTTTCAACCCCTGTCACAAGGGGATTTTTGGCTGATTTTAGATGAAATCGTCAACCCTGTTACGGTCAATCCTGTTCCTTTATTTGGTACTGAATAGGCACTTATTATAGCCATGTATTTTATTTTACATCTTTAGATGGGAAAACTTGTTTTTCATTAAATTGAACATGTGCACTTTATGACAGAATGTACACATTTGGTGAAACTAAGTCTTTTTTGAACAAGTTACACTTTTCAAAATGCACCAGATTGGTGGAACGACCCAGAACACTCAACTCATCAAACTTCAAACATGGTCAACTGCTGCGGGGGAAAATATATATTTTGGGGCTATTCCAGAAATTGGTAACTAGTTTTGCTTAGAACATTTTGGCAGTGCGAAAGTTCAAAGACGTTACAGTTATCAAAATGGCCGTGAAGCTCTCCTACACCATGAAATAGCACACATCATTTTTTTTTGCAGAAATATATGTAGAGTCTTAAGAGAATGGGTAGCTCTCCTCGCCTTAAATGTGCTGTAATTCAGTGCACTCTAATAGTCGTTGTTCATTGTCTATGTACATTTACTACTCTTTACAACAAGCTAACAACATTTGACTTGTTTAAGGAAATTAGGCATATGTCACACGTCACTACTTCATAGGAGAGGCATTTGAATGAATACATTTTTTACATCAAAATGTATAATTTTTTTTTGGCAGAATTGCCTTCTGGAACATTTCATTAGCCATAATAACAAACATGTATGACATCTGTAAATACAAATAAAATTGTTCAATTACGAGCTTTTAGCCACAGAAAAAGTCAGGAACCTTCCCACTAGCCATGATTGGCTGAGATAATGGTTGGGCTGGACATGCAGAGAGATGAGTTTGAATTGATCTGCTGTGTAGCATGCTTCTGTCTATAAGATGAGCTGCTCAGTATGTGTAGGTTATCTTTTCTAACACAGTTTTTTTTAAGATATCTCGAAAAACTGCAAAGAAGAAGTTGACTGAGTTTTGAAATCAGTGGAATGCCCAGTGGAAGCGAGTATGATAACTAAGGAGATTAAGAGAATTCTGGCGTTTGATTGCAAATATTATGCGGAGGGAGTCAAAAAGAGAACACCTGTTTCCGGATTGCATCTTCAAACTAAGGGAAACCATGACATCTGTGACAGAGAGGGAGAAGCACTCATCCATGTATATTGGTAAGAGATTCTAGCTAACTACATTTTCTGATGTTTCTAATTTTGTCTGAAAGTCATTTTCGTTGCAAGTTAAAGCGTACTGTTAGCTAGCTAGGTAATGTTAGCTGGCTGGCTCGCTAGCTAACGTTATGTGTATGATCTGTGTTGTAATATTATTTGTATCTCTGAAAGCAATTTGCATTGCTAGTTATAGCCTATTGTTAGCTAGCTAGCTAACATTGAACCTAGTTGGTTAAATGTAGTTACCTGCATGTTCATGCATGGTAGTAACGTTATGAGTTGGGATTACGTTTCATTGTTTAGCTAGCTAGGTAGCTACATGTCTAAACAAAGGATTTCACTATGCAAGTAACCATTTCACTGTACTGTTTACACCTTCTGTATCCTCCGCATGTGACAAATAAACTTAGATTTTATTTGATACAGTGTGTGTTTAGCAGAGACTGTAATGTGAAGAACAACATGACCTGCAAAGTCAAATTAGCGTATAATGTTAGGCCAACGAGACAGTGTCCAAGTTCGAAAATTCTCCTGTAGAATGCCCTGCTTTTATTTCATCACACTCAGATCAGTAAGTTTAATGTTATCTAGCTAGCTAACAAGCTAGAAACGAAACACAAATATTATTTAGAAAGTTGCTTTTAGTTGTGTGGTTTGCTAGATTGACACATCCTAAATACATTTTTAAACATATGGATTTGTTTGGTGTTAAAATACACCAGTTATGCTATTTTGGACCATCAGCCTGCTGATGTCAAGCAGCCTGTCATTTTTGTGCTTGTACTTTTTCAAAACGCAATGGCAAGTTTGATGTCGGAAGACAGAAGAATGTTCATGATGTCACTGTTATAACTGTCTACAGACTTGTCGATAGATGTAGTATAAACCAGCCTTTAGTCTTGAAATCTTTGGTTGTTTAGCACATGGCCTCACATGTGAATCCTAAAGAGATGGATGGGGCTAAGGCTTAAGGTGGGTGTGAACGATGTGAATGAGTGTAGACAAAGAAGTGCTCTCCAGTCGGTGTAGCAAAATATTAAAGGTCCATTTTCTCAAAAATCGGTTTACAAGTTTATCTTTCAAAGCAGAAATGCTTTCCCATTGTTCCTCAACTGTAGTGTAAGATATACCATGTTCTAGCTCTGAGTCTCTACTTTTATCCAATGTAAAAAACACAATTTCAAATTTTGTTACATAGGACTGAATCCAGGTGATCGGTCACGAATATGACATTTACATATAAAAAAGGGGAACTGCTGAAGAACAAAATTGAGAAAGCTATCTAATTGTACTTAATGGAAAAGAGGGCAAAAGTCTTATCATCATTTTCCCTCATGGAGAGTGTTTGTATGAAATATTTGGAATGTGGCGATTACCTTAGTCTCATCTAGGCTATATTACAGGCCCCACAAGCTAATTGTGCTAATTATTCCCTGGAATAAAGGAAAAGGAAACCACAGGAGGTAGGACCAGTCAGGCATATACTTTTCACCCAAAGACCTGCTGTTCCTCCAAATCCTGTACAAGCGACAAATGATCTGATTTAAACTGGCCTGCTATCGTTCTCTAATGCGTTTGCAACATCTGTGTGACTTTTTGGTGGGCAATTCTATTCATGACACCACTCCTCTTCAATAAAGTATCTCTGGGACATGTTCAAGAGCAGTGATTGAAGGTGAACGTCAATGGCATGCTAAAACAGCATTCCAGACAAGCTCAGAATGGTACCTACTCAGTGGACTGTTTAGTATGAACTTGATCTAGACATGCTGTGATACAGGGATTCATGTTGCCTTGAATATACAGTATGTTGTGATATTTTTTTATTTAACTAGGCAAGCCAGTTAAGAACAAACTCTTATTTACAATGACGGCCTACCCCGGCCAAATCCAGACAACGCTATTGTGCACCAGTCTATGGGACTCAGCCGGATGGGATGCAGATCTAGTACAAAGAGGTACGGCTCTTGCACTGAGATGCAGTGTCTTAGACCACTGCACCACTCGGGAGCCCCCCGAGAGACTTCAGTCAGCAAAAATAGATCAAATGCCATCTTTCTTGTCTAAATCTGCATAAAAGATCATAAAATATGTATTATTGTTCAGTGTAGCCTGGCCTTGTCATATAGGACATAATCTGAAAATAGCTGCTGTAACTGATCTTAGACTTGTTATTCTCTATTTTCTTCAGATTTACATTGACTTTCATCAAGGTCTGTTGTAAAAACTGTAGTGGGTTCAATGTATAATCTTTTAATCTCTGTTGTTATAAAATAACACATTTTTGTTTGGTTTGCATATACTAACAAGCATTCCAATTAAAATGGAATAATTGAATGGAAGCCGATTAATCTTTTACTAATTATTTCTAATGTGCTCATAATAGTTTACTACACTTAAAAGAGAAATTGTGAATTAATGCAGGGACGAGAGGTTAACTGGTGTTTTTGTGTATTTTGTCAAGAAAATATATTCAAACTGTTTGTGAAAACCTTGCCGGAGGCCATTTTATAAATATTCCTGCCATATATGGGGAATAATTCTGGTATGTTTATTTACTGCTCCTTTTCAGAGGACAGGTTCAATACCATTCTGCAGAGTGAAACAACCCTTCTACACGTGTCAAACATTCTGAACGAGTTGGTAACTGCACTGACAGAGCTCACTCTACCCAAACTGTAATGACTGGGGCTTCCCAAAATATATAGAACATTTTGACCTTGCTTAAACCTGTTTGGGATAGGGGGCAGCATTTTCACGTTCGGATGAAAAGCGTGCCCAGAGTGAACTGCCTGCTACTCAGGCCCAGAAGCTAAAATATGCATATTATTAGTAGATTTGGATAGAAAACACTCTGACGTTTCTAAAACTGTTTGAATGATGTCTGTGAGTATAACATAACTCATATGGCAGGCGAAAACCTGAGAAAAATCTGAGGTTTGTAGTTTTTCAAGTGAATGCCTATCCAATATACAGTGTAAATGGGGTCACTAGATGTCAACAGTCTTTAGAACGTTGTTTCAGGCTTCTACTGTGAACGGGAGTTTAGTCACGCGTGTGGCCGTGAGCACGAGCTCCGTTCCTTTTCATTTCTAAAGACAAAGGAATTTTCCGGTTGGAATATTATTGAAGATTTATGATTAAAACATCCTAAAGATTGATTAAATACATTGTTTGACATGTTTCTACGAACTGTAATGGAACTTTTTGACTTTGTCTGGACCTAGTGCCTCCGCCATGTGCATTTTGGATTACTGGACCTAACGTGCGAACAAAAAGGTGGTATTTGGAGATAAATATGAACTTTATCGAACAAAACAAACATTTGTTGTGGAACTGGGATCCCTGGGAGTGCATTCTGATGAAGATCATCAAAGGTAAGTGAATATTTATAACGCTATTTATGACTTTTACTGACTCCACAACATGGCGGGTATCTGTATGGCTTGTTTTTGTGGCTTAGCGCTGTACTCAGATTATTGCATGGTGTGCTTTTTCCGTAAAGCTTTTTTGAAATCTGACACAGCAGTTGCATTAAGGAGAAGTATATTTTTAATTCTATGCATAACACTTGTATCTTTTATCAAAGTTTATGACGAGTATTTCTGTAAATTGATGTGGCTCTCTGCAAATGAGCCAGATGTTTGAGGCACAACATTACCGAACATAACGCACCAAAGTAAACGGAGATTTTTGGATATAAATATTAACTTTATCGAACAAAACATACATGTATTGTGTAACATGAAGTCCTATGAGTGCCATCTGATGAAGATCATCAAAGGTTAGTGATTCATTTGATCTCTATTTCTGCTTTTTGTGACTCCTCTCTTTGGCTGGAAAATGGCTGTATGTTTTTGTTACTTGGCGCTGACCTAACATAATCATATAGTGTGCTTTCACTGTAAAGCCCTTTTGAAATCGGACACAATGTCTGGATTAACAAGAAGTTAAGCTTTAATTTTGTGTATTGCACTTTTGAATGTATGAAAGTTAAATATTTAAAAAAATATTTTTGAATTTCGCGCTCTGCCATTTCAGCGGATGTTGTCGAGGGGTTCCTAGTCCTAAGAAGTTTTTAAAGTTGAATGGCTTTAAACATTGTATTTGAATCCTTCCTTAGGTGTGATGTGAGGGATTTTCTCAAAACTTTTTTGCACTTGCTCCAGTTTAAAAAACATGCTCAGCTGTGTCAGTAGGTACGCTATATGTGTGTTCTAAAACTCAAGCAACCAATCACAATTATTTATTAATTCAGACTAACAGTGTTAGAGTGTTGAAAAAACATCTTACAAATCATAACAAATATTTTTGCAAAATGATTGCAGCTAAACCTACAACCATTCCACTATTTCAGATGTAATAATACTTGTGAGAATTGTGTAAGGTAATTATATAGGTGAATAATGCTGGGGGACAACTGTTTGTGGAATATCTGGATTTGCAGATCTAAGTTAACACATGAATGCATTAGCATCAACACAACATATAGAATGTACTTTGTTAAATGGTAATACTGTATGTGCTCTGCACCTTACTTCTTTCCATGTAATATACATTAGGCGTATTAGTGCGTTGAGAGGCATTATTTTGCTAAACGTCCAGAAGGAAATTATTCCATCCAGTTGATACATTTGAAAACAAAATTCTGTATGTTTTGTCAGACATATCCCACACCAGGGCTGATGAATTGATTAGGAGTGTGAAAACAAATGGCTTTTTAAGTAACTGTCCCAAAGTTTTCAGGCCTCTGGAAGAGGTGGGCTACATTTTGATATGGGGCAATGATTGCAGGTGTATCAAATTTCTAGCTCACAGAGATTCCAACACGCCCACTGGGATTCCACTCAATGAACACATCACTTGCAAATGTTTCTCCTCTTAAGTGCACTTAATATTTCAAATGTAACCTGCACTTCCCAAATGACAATTACCACTATTAGGAATAAGGGATAGTTACCTAAGCTTAATTTGGATCCTTATCTGATTTAACTCTGACAACAAGTGTATTTTTGTCTGTGACATGAGTTCATTTTAAATATATTAATCAAAGGAAATGGCCTTGTGATTGAACAAAATAAAAACTACAAAGACGTTCGCATGGCTCTTCACAGCAACACAAAGTGTAGTGTATGACTTGACGTGACATGCCTTCAATGCACTTGGTACACTGCATTCAAATGTATTCCGTATGTGTTAACCATAATAATTGTAATATCCATACACAACTCTGTGATATCAAACTAATTTGAATCTTTCAGAACTTGATTTCAAAGGACGTCAAAAGTTGACGGACTGACAAAAGTATGAAGTTAAAACTTTGATAAGGGCTGCCATCTAAAAGTAATGTGCAAATGTCTTAGGACAACGCCAATTCACTATGTGTGAAACATTGGAGAGAAAATTAAATCCTCTGTGAAGGTCTGACACATTTCATATCACACTTGTGAGTCATGACTGGTGCATTATTAGTCTTAGCAGCTGGTAAGCAAGCCTACAAATGGGAGTGAAGGTTGAAGGTCTCACATTTAAACTGCATTGAAATTTCTGCTCGACTCATTCTAAAGCAATATACTTGTATTGTGTTGCATTGTGTTGTTTTGCAACAACATCATGCCTTTACAGTCACACAGGGACTCTAAGAAGAATCCTTACAATTTTCAAGATCTCAGCACAGAACCCAACATTTCAATGATAATTGCATTTGATTGCAAGGGAAAATATTATGGTCTGCCTGCCAGCTGCAGTGTCTCTTTGGCTCACCCTTGTCCCAATTATGTTAGCCGTCTAGAAATGCTGTGTGTTTTCCCACAAGATATCTATGCAGTGCTCTCAGAAACACCAATTGTTTCTGAAATAATTTGGGCAAATAAAAGCAGGTAAGGACATGGGTTCAACACAGGATAACAACATGTGTATAGGGCCGAAATCACTGATATACCCAAATAAAGTCAAGACTAAGCTTGTACACCAATCCTATTGGTGAACTATCGATCTTTGTTTTCGCTCTGTGTTTTCAGTCTGCGTTTTGGTAATCTAGGTCTATGGTACATAGGAGGTTAGTAAAATACTTATTCAACAGGAACAGTGAAAGAGAGTCAGCATGAATTTATAGAGTATGCTCCCCATCAGGGTCAGGCTGACTGTAAAAAAATGATAAGACATCTTTATCCTTGAATATTTCCATTTCGACACAAGCTACGAGTTTAAAAAGATAATGACTTCAACGTGAGATCTTGTTCTGTTTCAAATTCCGTGGAACAGTTGTGTGAGACAGGACAGGCAGGCTACCAACCAGCTAGCCAGTTGTAGCTCAATCTTGGGTGCAATGATCATGTTCCTGCACTGACTGACTGTGTGGAGGCTCATTAACTTAATGTTACGTTTGCCTACATGCTACACTAGCAAAGTTAAACATTTCATAGCTGTCGGCTATATTAGCCACGACCTACCGTTCTTTGTGCAGCTTCAAATGTCGAACAAAGTTGGACATTGTTGCGCCTCCGTCTGTAATTTTCTTCCCGCATGTTTTGCAAGTTTC
This sequence comes from Salvelinus fontinalis, assembly GCF_029448725.1. Classification (NCBI taxonomy): domain Eukaryota; kingdom Metazoa; phylum Chordata; class Actinopteri; order Salmoniformes; family Salmonidae; genus Salvelinus; species Salvelinus fontinalis. Next base: position 44,408,896 of record NC_074697.1, on the reverse strand, counting down.
AATCCATTTTTGTTGTTACAGCATCGTCTTTATATCCGAAATAATAATTTGGGGTATCATCTTTCCAAGGGCTCTATCTGAATTCACTCGCCGAAGTTCCTCTGCACTACCAAGCACAACTTTTTCTCAGCTGGCACAATTTGATTGGCTGCTGTCTGATTCAAACTGTAATCCGTTAAATGAAGAGTTGATGCCCTGCACACTTTTTTTAATAGCGTAATTTTTTATATTTGGGCTTGGGGAGGGTATCAAGTCAGGTCAGGTCAAAAGGCTCAAGTCCAAGTTAAGTCACGAGTCATTGGTGTTAAACAAGATAGAGAGATAAAGACAGAGAGAAAGCGAGAGAGAAAAAGAGGCAACACTTGGATACATTTGGGAACTACGCTCACATTAACCCTAATACCTTGCCCCGACTGCCACTCCTTTGGGTAAGAAGTAATGTATGTATTTATGTTTTTAAGGTCTTTGTCGTGTATCTCTGTTAGGCCCAGGCCTTCATGGAAAGGGTTCCACTTTGTGAGAAGGGTTCAATGGAGGCCTTGTTCTTCAGATGATGGCCTTCTCCTTCGTTCTCACATGTAAGTCTCTGATTTCCCACAAGACAATGTCCTTCTTAGTTGACTGTTTACTTGCACTTCTTCTGGAAGAGTGATGTTCTGAGGACAGCTAATCAGCAGACTTGATGATCCCAGAGTGGTGATGAGAGCAGTGTAAGCAATGATGATTTGAAGAGAATAACCAGAAGGTACTACTTAAATTCACCTTCTTCGACACAGAACAGCTACTTATCCGTAGAATTGATTGTTAAGAGGTTTCTTTGTCTTCTTCAACCTCGTATTGTGTTCAACCTCGTATTGTGTAAACGGACAACTAAGAAGAAGGACATTGTGACTTCTTGTGGACAATCAGAGACTTTCACCTGAGAACGAAGGAGAAGGCCATCAAAGAACTGGGGCCCAATCGAACCCCTCTCACCAAGCAGAACTCTGCCCACAAAGGCCTGTGCCCAACAGAGATACCCAACAAAGACCTCCAACACGTAAATACATACATTACTTCTTACCCAAAAGAGCGAAGAGCGGCAGTTCGGGGCAAGGGCTACTGTAAGCATAGTTTCCAAATGTATCCAAGTGTTGCTTCTCTCTCTCTCTCTCTCTCTCTCTCTCTCTCCATCTTGTGTAACAAGTGTCATATTGTGTTTGTCCACTAGGGACCTGTTGTCATCGTATTAAGTTTCTAATGAATAACCTATGCATATATGTGTGTATCCTATGTTATCATTTAGATTGTTAATATATAAATAATCAAATCAATTTGTATTGTGCAGATTCACAAAGTCTGCAACATTCAGAATGAGACTGATATGAGGAAATGATTGATTAGTGACTGTTATGATATCTATATATTCTTGAGTTCATTCGGTAGACGGTAATTCGTTAAACATCTTTTTCAGTGGTGCCCCAAATTCCTAATGAGTTAATTGTTACATTATTAATTTAATCTAATAACAATTGAACATAGTAGGTAATTAGTCGATGAATAACAGTCAAACACATTAATGAGAGTCACGTCACAACAGTGTGTATTCCTGAAAGTGTGAAGGCTAAATGTTTTACATCAACTTCTTTGATGCGTTCCACAGCCTGTGTCTAACCAAGGCTAATTAATCATATTATTCTTCCTGTCTCACCTCCATTAATAAGCCAATGTAGCCGGAAAATGGTGCATCTCCAAATGAGTCTTTGCGGATGTCTGGTGGAACATATTAGCCATTGAACAATTATGCATCCTTACGTTTGGGTCAAAGAGTATAAATCAAGAAATACAGCAATTGTCTGTACAAATGGTCTAAGATGCTTCTCCCTGGAGGAAGAGTAAGTAAAGATCACTGATGTGAGCCGAGTGCAATTTAAGATTGTTTAATGTTGTAAACGTCAGTGACACAACCTCAGCCTAATGGAATTTTAATGGAGGGATACACAGATACGCTTCATTTCAGAAAAGCCGAATGGGATAATGTTTTTTTAGGGAGGTCATTACTTGATCATAGACTTGAAATAAAACACACTTCGTCAACATACTTTTTATATTTACAGGATGAAATAACTGGCATTGAAAGGTGCATATTTCCCTTAAAAAACTGCAAAAGTTGATTGTGTTTCCAATTTTAAGATGGCCATGATTCTGCAGAATTTCAAATCGTTTTGGATGCCCTTCCATCTATTTAGAACGCAAAATAATGTTGACCAGAGAAAGAATGTCATCCTTGATTTTAAACCATCCTGTCTAACTATGAATTTCATGGTTTCCTTTTGGCTTATATACCATGTAGGTGGATCTATTGCAATTTCATACATGTTTTTATGTTTTATTCAAATGTTAAAATGGGGCTATGAAAATATATATATATAAACTACCAGTCAAACATTTGGATACACTTATTCATTCAAGGGTTTTTCCTTGTTTTTTACTATTTTCTACATTGTAGAATAATAGTGAAGAAATCAAAACTATGAAATAACCCATATGGAATCATGTAGTAACCAAAAAAGTGTTAAACAAATCAAAATGTATTTTAAATTCTTCAAAGTAGCCACCCTTTGCCTTGATGACAGCTTCATCTCAACCAGCTTCACCTGTGATGCTTTCCAACAGTCTTGAAGGTGTCACGCCCTGGCCTTATTATTCTTTGTTTTCTTTATTATTTTAGTTAGGTCAGGGTGTGACATGGGGAATGTTTATGTTTTGTTGTTTTGGGTGTTTATTTGGTAAAGGGGTTAATGGGTGTAGTATATGGTTTTGTGTTGAGTGTAGATGTTTAGCATTGTCTATGGTGGTTAGTATTCTAGGAGAGTCTATGGTTACCTGAATGAGTTCCCAATTAGAGACAGCTGATTTCGGTTGTCTCTGATTGGGAGCCTTATTTAGGGTAGCCATAGGCTCTCATTGGTTGTGGGTAATTGTCTATGTCAGAACGTTTGTAGCCTGTCTGTCTATGCACAACGTTTGTAGCTTCACGGTCGTTTTGTTATTTTGTTTGTTTGTAATAGTGTTTTTTCGTTCCATGTTCATCTTCGTTCGTTTCATTAAAAGAGAAGATGTATTCTTATCCAGCTGCGCCTTGGTCCTCATTCTCTCCAGTACACGATCGTGACAGAAGGAGTTCCCACATATGCTGAGCACTTGTTTGCTGCTTTTCCTTCACTCCGCGGTCCAACTCATACCAAACCGTCTCAATTGGGTTGAGGTCAGGTGATTGTGGAGGCCAGGTCATCTGATGCAACACTCCATCACTCTCATTATTGGTCAAATAGCTCTTACTCAGGCTGGAGGTGAGTTGGGTCATTGTCCTATTGAAAAACCAATGATAGTCCTACTAAGCGCAAACCAGATGTGATGTTATATCGTTGCAGAATTCTGTGGTAGCCATGCCAGTTAAGTGTGCTTTGAATTCTAAATAAACCACCGACAGTGTCACCAGGAAAGCACCATCACACCTCCTCCTCCATGCTTCACGCTGGGAACCACACATCCGTTCACCTACTCCGCATCTTACAAAGACACGGCGATTGGAACCAAAAATCTGTAATTTGGACTCGTCAGACCAAAGGACAGATTTCCATTAATTGTGTTTCTTGGCCCAAGCAAGTCTCTTCTTTCATTGGTGTACTTTAGTAGTGGTTTCTTTGCACCAATTCAACCATGAAGGCCTGGTTTACGCAGTGTCCTCTTTACAGTTGATGTTGAGATGTCTGTTACTTGAACTCCTTGAAGCATTTATTCGTGCTACAATCTGAAGTGCATTTAACTCTAATGAACTCATCCTCTAGAGCAGAGGTCCTTTCCTGTGGCGGTATTCACGAGAGCCAATTTCATCATAGCACTTGATGGTTTTTGCGACCGTACTTGAAGAATCTTTCAAAGGTCATAAAATTTTCCGGGTTGACTGACCTTCATGTTTTAAAGTAATGATGGACTGTCGTTTCTTTGCTTATTTGAGCTGTTCTTGCCATACTATGGACTTGGTCTTTTACCAAATAGGGCTATCTTCTGTATACCACCTCTACCTTGTCACAACACAACTGATTGGCTCAAACACATTAAAAAGGAAAGAAATTCCACAAATTAACTTTTAACAAGGCAAACGTTAATTTTAATGCATTCCAGGTGACTACCTCGTGAAGCTGGTTGAGACAATGCCAAGAGTGTGCAAAGCTGTCATCAAGGCAAAGGGTGGCTACTTTGAAAAATCTCAAATCTCAAATATATTTCCATTTGTTTAACAGTTTTTTGGTTACTACATGATTCCATATATTATTTCATAGTTTCTACAATGTAGAAAATAGTCAAAATAAATAAAATCCCTGGAATGAGTAGGTGTGTCCAAACTTTTGACTGGTACTGTATATATGCATTTATATGTAGATGTAGAGCATAAGTATTTTTATTGGCAGCCTTCTCCATTAGTGGGTAAGATCAGGTCAGGCTGTGGGGTGATTGGGGTCAGGTAATCTTCTTACAAGTCAGTGGTCCTGTGGGGTTAAGGTTACGGTCAGGGTCAGTGTATCCAGATCATACATCAGTTTTATATCTGCTCATTTATTTTGGTATATTGATTGGTGATAGAGTGCGTGGGACTATGAGGTTCTATCTGCAGTTTTGTCAAAATTGAGTTATTGACATAGCCTTGTTCTTTGCAATCTTTTCTACCTATATAGTACTCTAAACACCCCAACTCATGTTATTAAGTATATAATAATACAATATATAAATAGCTGACACCATTCAAACCAATGAGGGTTCGGAACTTTAATACCAATTATCTCAAAATCATATTTTTGCATATATACCCTTATAGTTTCAAGCTCTCGATATTACTATGCTTCATTTAAGCATTCTGCTCTCTCAGTGTTGAAGGGGCAGAAAACAATGCACAAAATATCCGTCTTTGGCACGCTTTCAGGAAATGTAGCCTTTCATTTTTAGAATGCATGCTTTCAGACTCTAGAGCTCTGTTTCAGCAGAGAAGCCTATACAGAAAGCTATCGTTTTTGCCTTTCGTCTGCCAAGGACCTCTGTCCTTCTTCTCCTGGATTTATGAAATGGCTTTTTCATGTCAAGAGCCATGTTGACTGGCATAAAGGTCTCCCTCTTCAGAATACCAGGGCAGGATTTCTGCATTTCTACAGTATGATCGCTGCCAGCTAATTAGCGTGGCATTGTCCCGTGTTCGCATTGCCAGGAATAACTAAACCATCTCACAAAAGCTTCCCAGCGAGCAATTCAGCTGTGCTCAACGGCCAGGGCATACTGATGAACCTGCGCTGTTGCATTCATGTCAGCTGAACGTTGAAAGGGTGATAATTATAAATCAGGCATGTGTTGAAGAAAACAGTGTTAGGCCATTTTGAGAACAGAAAGGGACAGCTTTAGTGAATCAACTTGAATATAGTCAATTACATTGCTTGTTAAAAGGTAACAACTTGACCATGATCTTGGATTGTTGGGGAATGTGTTGCCTGTACACCACCGGTCAAAACTTTTAGAACACCGACTCATTCAAGTGTTTTTCTTTATTTTTTCTATTTTCTACATCGTAGAATAATAGTGAAGACATCAAAACTATGAAATAACACATTAGGAATCATGTAGTATCCAAAGAAAGTGTTAAACAAATCAAAATACATTTTATATTTGAGATTATTCAAATAGTCACTGTTTGCCTTGGTGACAGCTTTGCACACGCTTGACATTCTCGCAACCAGCTTCAAGACTTAGTCTTCTGGAATGCATTTCAATTAACAGGTGTGCCTTCTTAATTAAAGGATTTATTTCCTTCTTAACGTGTTTGAGCCAATCAGTTGTGTTATGATAAGATAGCCATATTTGGTAAAATACCAAGTCCAAATTACGGCAAGAACAGCTCAAATAAGCAAAGAGAAACGACAGTCCATCACTACTTTAAGACATGCAGGTCAGTCAATATGAAACAGTTCAAGAACTTTGAACGTTTCTTCAAGTGCAGTCGCAAAATCCATCCAGCGCAATGAGGAAACTGGCTCTCATGAGGACCGCCACAGGAATGGAAGACCCAGAGTTACCTCTGCTGCAGAGGATAAGTTCATTAGAGTTACCAGTCTCAGAAATTGCAGCCCAAATAAATGCTTTACAGACTTCAACAGACACATCTCAACATCAACTGTTCAGTTGAGACTGCGTAAATCAGGCCTTCCGTGGTCGAATTGCTGCAAAGAAACTACTACTAAAGGACACCAATAATAAGAAGAGACTTGCTTTGGCCAAGAAATGCAAGCAATGCTCATTAGACCGGTGGAAGTTTGTCTTTTGGTCTGGAATCCAAATTGGAGATTTTTGGTTCCAACAACTGTGTCTTTGTGAGACGCGTGGTAGATGAATGGATGATCTCTGCATGTGTATTTCCCACCATAAAGCATGAGGAGGTGTTATGGTGTGGGTGTGCTTTGCTGGGGACACTGTCTTTGATTTATTTAGAATTCAAGGCACACTTAACCAGCATGCCTACCACAGCATTCTGCAGCGATACGCCATCACATCTGGTTTGGGTTTAGTGGGACTATCATTTTATTTTCAACAGGACAATGACCCAACACACCTCCAGGCTGTGTAAGGGCTATTTTACCAAGAAGGAGTGTGATGGCGTGCTGCATCAGATGACCTGGCCTCCACAACCCCCCGACCTCAACCAAATTGAGATGGTTTGGGATGAGTCTGACCGCAGAGTGAAGGAAAAGCAGCCAATAAGTGCTCAGCATATACGGGAACTCCTTCAAGACTGTTGGAAAAGTTTTCCAGGTCAAGCTGGTGGAGAGAATGCCAAGAGTGTGCAAAGCTGTCATCAATGCAAACGGTGACTATTTGAAGAATCTCAAATACAAAATATATTTTGATTTGTTTTAAACTTTTTTGGTTACTACGTGATTCCATATGTGTTATTTCATAGTTTTAATGTCTTCACTATTATTCTACAATGTATAAATTAGTAAAAATAAAGAAAAACCCTTGAATGAGTAGGTGTTGTAAAACTTTGACAGGTAGTGTACATGTACTGAACTGATGTCTGAGTAACATTTTCCATTGTTTCCATGTAGTAACACTGTGTAATACCACTGATGAAGTTGTAAATGAGAACTTGTTCTCAACTGGCCTACCTGGTTAAATGAAGGTGAAATAAAATGTAAAAAAACATATATAATTACAATGCAATTATGTAAGTACTAAGTAACAAACAATTTGTTGATTTAGCTTGAATTTGCTTAACTAGATCATTCAAAAATAAATACCTAATTCTTAAAACCGTAATCTTAAAGATTTAAAATGAAATGATAAACATTAAAAACCAGAAGAGTACCTCTGTGTTTTCCTTGACATGGAAAATAGATAACATTTGAAAAATCGCCATTTACAACAGTAACAGTAATAATAGTATGTACTTGTGATAATTGTGCAGATAGCGACACACTAGCACATCTTTGCTTCAAAACACATTATAAGGGCATCCTGAGTGGCGCAGTGGTCTAAGGCACTGCAACACAGTGTTCGCTGTGCCATTAGAGAACCTGGTTTGTGTCCAGGCTCTGTCCAACTGGATTCCACATCATTGGGGGGAAAAAAGGGGTTAAAATAATAACAATTATAACAAAGAACACAGCATAGTTCATTGAATATCTCAAATCCCTAAGCATCCCTTTTAAAACACCCACATCTTAATTAAGGCATCTTGGAACTTGGATAGCTGAACCAAATGAGTATGAGTGTGCTTGCATATTCATTTAAAAAACCTTTGCTTGATAAATAAGACAACAAGCAGCAATTTTACTCTTTGTCCATTTGGAGATTCCTTAGCCAGCAACGTCCTCAAAATTCCCTGAATTAATCGAAGATAACTCAAGAAATCTGTAATTCATTTTGACGTTTTTGCAGAGGAGATCTTAGTCACGCAAATTGACATCTAACTAAGATGTTTGGTATAGTATTTCTCAATAAAAAAATGTGCATGAAAACAAGTAGTCTTCCATTGAATGACAACAAAGACTTTATTGAAGAATTTGCCATTAACCATTTAGGCAAATTGTGCATTAATAAATTGGCGACATCCTGTATGCCCTCTCACTTATCTGTTCATGTCTCAGGTAGCCCGCGAAAGCCAGCATGGATAGAATGCAATAATATACTAATATTTGCCATATTCTAATAATTCTCATGTGGCAACGTATCGCCATTGTCCGTGCCATAGTGAAACTTGCACTCCTGTAGATCTGAAATAATTGGATGATGAAACTTGCCAGGCAATCAGAAAAACAAGGTGAAGCAATTCAGGCATTATTAAAAGTCACAACAATCTTTGTCTGGCAAATAAACAATATTTTTGTAGTTGAACATTTTGCAAGCAGTAGGCGTTTCAAATTAAATGTGGAGTGGAGTGCCCCACGTATGTCACGACTCCTGCCGAAGGTGGCTCCCCTTCCTGTTAGGTTGGCGCTCGGCGGTCGTCGTCACCGGCCTACTAGCTGCCACTGATCCCTTTTTACCCCTTTTATGTTTATTGGTTTCACCTGTGTGTAGTTTAGGTTGATTGGTTGGCCCGCCTGCTGGTTGTGCGAGATTATTTTCGATGTACATGTTGTACACGACTGTATGTCACGGTTGTCCGTGTGTTTGGGTTTTGCTGGACTGTTTAAGTCCCCCGTGTTTGGGGCATTTGTTTTGGTCAGCGTCTGTTCACTGTTGTGGTGGAATAAAAAGTACGCTACCCTGAACTCTCTGCTTCCTGCTCCTGACTTCTTCCCCACTACACCCCGGGCGTTACAACGTACCTCCAACATAATTAGGAAATCATCATTTATATATAAAAAAAGGGTCCATCATCGTTTAAAAATTCCACCGCTGTTGAGCGGATAAAAATATTGTCAATCTGTCACACCCTGATCTGTTTAACCTGTCTTTGTGTTTGTCTCCACCCCCCTCAAAGTGTCACCCATCTTCCACATTATCCCCAGTGTATTTATACCTGTGTTCTCTGTTTGTCTGTTGCCAGTTTGTTTGTTCGTCAAGCCTACCAGCGTTTTCCCCCTTCCTCCTGTCTGTTTCTAGTTCCTGTTTTCTAGTGTTCCCGGTTTTGGCCATTCGGCCTGCCCTGAGCCTGCCTGCCATTTCTGTACAATGTCAGACCACCCTGGATTATTAAACTCTCCCTGCCCGGACCCCGAGACTGCCTGCCGTTCTGTACCTTTAGGACTCTGATACTGACCTCTGCCTGCCCTTGACCTGTCATTTTTCCTGCCCCCTGTTCTCGTAATAAACTTTTTTTACTCAACACTGTCTGCGCCTGGGTCTTCCCTGAAATATGATACGCTCTTTTGAAAAGGTATCCTATATCTGCCATTTCCATTACACATTTTTGGGGGGGGGGATGGGGGGGGGCGCCATTTATTTTGTCGAATAAACCTGGGTCATTAGAAAATCTGCATAATGTGTCCATACCAAGTTGATAGTGTTGGAACTGAGTTGATAGCCCATACGTTCCAAAGTTAGAGCTATGTAAAAGTCTGGTGGCACTGGCGCTCATATTGTGTTAGAGCTGTCGCTCTCCTCATCCTCAGATGAGGTGAGGAGAGAAGGATCTTCTGACCAAAATGCGGAGTCTGGGAAATATGCCATCTTTATTATATTTACAACGATGAAGATGGTACCACGAAACAAAAACAAAACACTTTCAAACTACAAAATAACAAAACGACGTAGAACGAAAACCTGAACATAAACTTACATGGACAAACGTAAACTTACGAACAGGAACAAACATCAAAACGATCGAACAGCAAAACAGCTCCAAATGTGAAAAAACATCGACAACACGATAGACATCACAGGAGACAATCACCCACAAACACACAGTGAATAATGCCCTACCTAAATATGACTCTTGATTAGAGGAAAATGCAAACCACCTGCCTCTAATCAAGAGCCATACCAGGCACACCGAAACCAACATAGAAACAGATAACATAGACTGCCCACCCAAAACACATGCCCTGACCATAAACACATAAAAAACAACATAAAACAGGTCAGGACTGTTACAGTACCCCCCCCTCAAGATGCGCACGCCGGGCGCACAAGCACAAAGTCCAGGGGAGGGTCCGGGTGGGCAGTTGACCACGGTGGTGGTTCCGGCTAAGGACGCTGTCCCCATACCACCATAGTCACTCCCCTCTTCTTTCTACCCCTTCTAATGCCCACCCTAACACTACCTTCCCCTAAATAGACAGCTAGCACCAGGACAAGGGGCAGCACCAGGACAAGGGGTAGCACCGGGACAAGGGGCAGCACCAGAACAAGGGGCAGCACCGGGACAAGGGGCAGCACCGGGACAAGGGGCAGCACCGGGACAAGGGGCAGCACCGGGACAAGGGGCAGCACCGGGACAAGGGGCAGCACCGGGACAAGGGGCAGCACCGGGACAAGGGGTAGCACCAGGACAAGGGGCAACACCGGGACAAGGGGCAGATCCCGGCTGAAGGACTCTGGCAGGTCCTGTTTGGACGGCTCTGGCAGGTCCATGCTGGCTGACGGCTCTCTACGCTCATGGCAGGCTGACGGCTCTCGACGCTCATGGCAGGCTGACGGCTCTCGACGCTCATGGCAGGCTGACGGCTCTCGACGCTCATGGCAGGCTGACGGCTCTCGACGCTCATGGCGCTCTGACGGCTCTGGCTGCTCATGGCTCTCTGACGGCTCTGGCTGCTCATGGCTCACTGACGGCTCTGGCTGCTCATGGCTCTTTGACGGCTCTGGCTGCTCATGGCTCTTTGACGGCTCTGGCTGCTCATGGCTCTCTGACGGCTCTGGCTGCTCATGGCTCGCTGGCGGCTCTGGCAGATCCTGTCTGGTTGACGGCTCTGGCAGATCCTGTCTGGTTGGCGGCTCTGGCAGATCCTGTCTGGTTGGCGGCTCTGGCAGATCCTGTCTGGTTGGCGGCTCTGGCAGATCCTGTCTGGTTGGCGGCTCTGGCAGATCCTGTCTGGCTGGCGGCTCTAGCGGCTCCTGTCTGGCTGACGGCTCTAGCGGCTCCTGTCTGGCGGATGGCTCTGTAGGCTCATGGCAGACGGGCGGCTTTGCAGGCTCATGGCAGACGGGCGGCTTTGCAGGCTCATGGCAGACGGATGGCTCAGACGGCGCTGGGGAGACGGATGGCTCAGATGGCGCTGGGGAGACGGATGGCTCAGATGGCGCTGGGGAGACGGATGGCTCAGATGGCGCTGGGGAGACGGATGGCTCAGATGGCGCTGGGGAGACGGATGGCTCAGATGGCGCTGGGGAGACAGATAGCTCTGTAGGGAGGAGAAGGAGAGACAGCCTGGTGCGTGGTCTAGGCACCGGCTGCGCTGGAGAGGAGGAAACAGCAGGAGAGAGAACCCGGAGAGACAGCCTGGTACGGGGGGCTGCCACCGGAGGACTGGTACATGGAGGTGGCACCGGATATACCGGACCGTGAAGGAGGACACGTGCTCTTGAGCACCGAGCCTCCCCAACCCTACCAGGTTGAATGAACCCCGTAGCCCTGCCAGTGCGGCGAGGTGGAATAGCCCGCACTGGGCTATGCAGGCGAACCGGGGACACCACCTGTAAGGCTGGTGCCATGTACACCGGCCCGAGGAGACGTACTGGAGACCAGCTACGTTGGGCCGGCTTCATGGCACCCGGCTCGATGCCCAACCTAGCCCTCCCAGTGCGGCAAGGTGGAATAGCCCGCACTGGGCTAAGCACGCGTACTGGGGACACCGTGCGCTTTACCGCATAACACGGTGTCTTACCAGTACGACGCCTTCTACCTCCACGGTAAGCACAGGGAGTTGGCTCGGGTATCCTACCCGGCTTTGCCACACTCCTCGTGTGCCCCCCCCCAAGAAATTTTTGGGTCTTACTCACGGGCTCCCAACCGCGTCGTCGCGCTGCCTCCTCATACCAGCGCCGCTCAGCCTTCGCTGCTTCCAATTCCTCCTTTGGACGGCGATATTCCCCTGGTTGAGCCCAAGGTCCTCTACCGTCCAATATCTCCTCCCAAGTCCAGAAATCCTTATTGCTCCGTCGAGCATTCCCATACCGCTTGGTCACATTTTGTTGGTGGGTGATTCTGTTAGAGCTGTCGCTCTCCTCATCCTCAGATGAGGTGAGGAGAGAAGGATCTTCTGACCAAAATGCGGAGTCTGGGAAATATGCCATCTTTATTATATTTACAACGATGAAGATGGTACCACGAAACAAAAACAAAACACTTTCAAACTACAAAATAACAAAACGACGTAGAACGAAAACCTGAACATAAACTTACATGGACAAACGTAAACTTACGAACAGGAACAAACATCAAAACGATCGAACAGCAAAACAGCTCCAAATGTGAAAAAACATCGACAACACGATAGACATCACAGGAGACAATCACCCACAAACACACAGTGAATAATGCCCTACCTAAATATGACTCTTGATTAGAGGAAAATGCAAACCACCTGCCTCTAATCAAGAGCCATACCAGGCACACCGAAACCAACATAGAAACAGATAACATAGACTGCCCACCCAAAACACATGCCCTGACCATAAACACATAAAAAACAACATAAAACAGGTCAGGACTGTTACATATTGCCTATATAACCCATAGCTGTGGCCATTTTAGGTCGTATCGGTATGTCAGATTAGCTCAATTTCTTCGCCTCTATCACAGAAACAAACCACTTTTAATTAATAACAGACAAATGTTCATAACAATTGGCTATGGTGAAATGTAAAAAAATATATTTTCAAAACATGAAAAATCTTCCTATAAATGTATGAACATTTTAAAATGTATGCTTATTTAGGGGAAGTAAACAACGTATTGTGTTACAAAAGGTTAATTAAAGAAAAAGAGTAACAGATTGACAGAAAGTGTCTTTTTCCATCCATCCTTTATCACGCCCTGATCTGTTTCACCTGTCCTTGTGCATGTCTCCACCCCCCTCCAGGTGTTGCCCATCTTCCCCATTATCCCCTGTGTATTTATACCTGTGTTCTCTGTTTGTCTGTTGTCAGATCGTCTTGTTTGTCAAGTCAACCAGTGGTTTTCTGTCTGTTGCCAGTTTGTCAAGCTTGCCAGCGGTCATCCTGTCATCTCCTGTCTTTTCCCAGCCTCTCTTTTCTCGTCCTCCTGGTTTTTGACCCTTGCCTGTCCTGACCCTGTACACGCCCGCCTGACCACTCTGCCCGGCCCTGTGCCTGCCTGCCATCCTGTATCTTTGCTCCACTTCTGGATTACTGAACTCTGCTTGTCCCTGACCTTGAGCCTGCCTGCCGTCCTGTGCCTTTGCTCCTACTCTGGATGATTGACCACTGCCTGCCTTGACCTGTTGTTTGCCTGCCCCTGTGGTTACATTGAACATTGTTACTTCATATAGTCTGCACTTGGGTCTTACCTTGATTCCTGATATCCTTTCCAATTTGGGTCATAAATGAACCCTGTTGCCGCTTATAGGTGTCCAAAAATATTGCTGCTTATATAAGCAATCTTAGTTTTATTATTCTACAGTGCTTCGTTCAATGGCAGAGATATTGATACTATGAGTTGCGTTGACATCAGCCTTTACTTACTTACTGACTTTATTGTCCCCATGGGGAAATTTTGATGCAGTGTTATGTACACGTTTGAAGTGGCGTTTAAATACAAAAAAACAAATTGCCAATAGAACTTTCATAACAGTTACATACCAATAAAACATTATTTATTTTTAAAGACTAGCTAGGAACATTAGCCTGAGCTATTTAGGAGTGATATCACACCTGGCACAAATGATTGTCTAGTTCTGTTTTTCCTGCCGAGGGGTGCCCTATACCTGCGCCCAGAGGGGAGCAGTTCAAAGTCCGGGTACAGGGGGTGGCTTGGGTCTAAAATGATTTTGTGAGCCTTGCGGAGGGCCCTGACCTTAAAGATCTCATCCAGGTCTGTCTGTTTGACTCCAAGTACTCAGGGCCCTCCGCAAGGCTCACAAAATAATTTTGGGAGACATATGAGCATGTCTCAGCTCCCCGCCTTGATGTCTAACTTGTTTCAGAGGTAGAGATAATTGTGGTTTTTGACATAAGAACTGAAGGAGTAGTCAATTAGCCTGGACGTTATGCATGGCCAATTTCACATTTGCTCTGGGATGCTACCGCAACAAACAATATGGTCAATTTCAATGGCAGTTTGCAGCACCAAGAGACAGCCATACAGATAACGATCTGCAGTCTTTCCCCAGATAGAATGGAAAATCATCTTAGTGAAAAGCTGAAAGTGCACTAATAATACCTACATGTAGAACATATTGTTTTTACAGTGCCTCGTAATGTCCATAAGCAATTGGTATAGTATAGTATGACGCAATATATAGTATTAACACCCTCAAAATGTTATGTATGTGGAGTTACAGGTCAGGGATATTCTAAACCAATCTGGAAGAGGTAGAAGATCGTAATTTCCCCTGGGGGAGGAGCCAGACCATTGCAGATATTTGATTGAAACAATAGAATCTCCTCAAAGATATTCAACAGAGCTAGAGAGGAGGATAATATGAGAGAGGTAGAGAAGGGTACAATGGAAAGCAAACTGCAAGTGTGATACTGTACAACAAAATGGTGTTAATTGACATGTGATCTTTAAAAATATATTCTGTGTCAATGTCTATGACTCCCTCTTTATCAGCCATCTTAGTTTTGGTTTGAATCATGGTCTTACATTGTTCCAGGAGACTACTGTATATCCTGGATCTAGCATAGTTATCTACAGGTTTATAAAACATGTCTCATGCATGGATGATAGAACCTGTTTCCATAGCATATCAATGTTCATATTGCAAATGCATTGCCCTCAAAGTGTTCTCCCAAGCAGTGGTGGAAAAAGTACTCAATTGTCATACTTGAGTAAATGTATAGATGTCGTAAATAGAAAATGACTCAAGTAAAAGTGAAAGTCGCCCAGTAAAATTCTAATTGAGTTGAAGTACTTGGTTTTATGTCACGATCGTCTTTAGGTGAAAGAGAGCACCAAGGCACAGCGTGATATAAATACATCTTCTATTTATTTGAAGATGAAACAAACACTAATACAAACTCGAAAAAACAATAAACGACTGTGACGCTAACAAACGAAAGTGCAGACACAAGCTACTAACGTCAAACATAGACAATTACCCACAACCTACCTAATGCCAATGGCTGCCTAAATATGACTCTCAATCAGAGACAACGATAGATAGCTGTCTCTAATTGAGAACCAATCCAGGCAACGATAGACTTACATAAACACCTACACTGAACACAACCCCATGAACTTTACCAAAACCCCCTAGACAATACACACACCCTAGACTAGACAAAAAAACACACAAACATCCCCCATGTCACACCCTGACCTAACTAAAATAATAAAGAAAACAAAGATAACTAAGGCCAGGGCGTGACATTTTAAATATACTTAAGTATCAAAAGTAAAAGTACAAGTATAAATCATTTAATATTCCTTACATTAAGCAAACCAGACCTCATCATTTTCTTGTTTTTTTTTTTACAGATAGCCAGGGGCTCGCTCCAACACTTAGACATAATTTACAAACACAGCATGTGTTTAGTGAGTCCGTCAGATCAGAGGCAGTAGGGATGACCAGGGATGTTCTCTTGATAAGTGTGGGAATTAGACCATTTTCTTGTTCTGCTAAGGATTCAAAATATAACGAGTACTTTTGGGTGTCATGGATAATGTTTGGAGTAAAAAGTACAGAATTTTATTTAGGAATTTCGTGGAGTAGATGTAAAAGTGGTAAAAAAGTTGTGAAGTAAAGTACAGATACCTCAAACTACTTAAGAAGTACTTTCAAGTATTTTTACTTAAGTACCCAGGTACTTCTACATTCTCTCGGAACAACACTTAACATTTCTCCACAGATTTTCAAAAATCATTTCACACATTTAGTGTGCCACAAATCCCAGCTCAAGCAGTCATGAAATGCAGATATCTCTCTAGACACAAAGTATTTTTATTAGTTTCCCTAATGCAAAGATAGAGAAAAGGTCAGTGCTATTGGGTAGGCCTATGTGCTAGCTACAAATCATGTTGTTTATGGCAAAGCTCAATATTATCATGTTTCAGGTAAGACCCAAGACTGTGTTTATTACACCAACAGGGGCAGGTAAATGACAGGTCAAGGCAGGTAGGGGTTGATAATCCAGAGTAGTGGGGCAAAGGTACAGGATGGCAGGCAGGGTCAGGTCAGGCAGAGGTCCGTAATCCAGAGTAGTGGGGAAAAGGTACAGGACATCAGGCAGGCTCAGGGTCAGGCAGAGGTCTGTAATCCAGAGTAGTGGGGAAAAGGTACAGGACATCAGGCAGGCTCAGGGTCAGGGCATTCAGAAAAGGTCAAAACCAGGAAAACCAGGAACAATCAATAGACAGGAACAGAGGGAAAAACGCTGGTGGGCTTGACAAAACAAAACCAACTGGCAATAGACAAACAGAGAACACAGATATAAGTACCCAAGGGATAATGGCAAAAAATGGGTGACACCTGGAGGGGGGTGGAGACCAAACAAGGAAAGGTAAAACAGATCAGGGCGTAACATATATAGCTTGTTGTGCATGGAAAACACTCACTTACACCTGGACACTGGAAAGAATGTTTTTCGGGCCACCTGGCTCCAATTGATTTTTCCGAAACTGTCAAGATCAGCTGACTTGGGCCTATGGTTGGTGAATTTGTTTGGATCAATAGCGCCACTCTGAGATTTGAGGAGAGAGCATATTGAAGCAAAACAAAGCTGTGGCAGCGACAACTACCCTTCTCTGCATTCAGCTATGTGAAATGGCCCGGTGTTTTACTAATCCTTATACTAAGCTCTGAAAAGTAACCCTGTATTTTGCCATCTACCTAACAGGGTAGAAATCATCTCTAATTAAAAAACATAATGATGATATTTTTTCTGAAGTGTGTTCATGAAATATAAATGCAATCGTATAATCATGGCTCATTTACTTAGTGGTTTTAAGAGGAAGCCCTTGCCTTGTTTATAATTTTCAATCAACATCTACATGAACAGTCAACTTAAGTACAGATGTAGGATCTTAATATGAGCCAGTTTGCTACAGCAGGAAAATAATCCTGCAGCAACAGGAAAAGTGAATTATTATGTGGATTATAATTAATGGAAAATTGTGTAGGGGTTGATAAAAAAAATTGTAACAGAAAATCAAGTCTGCAATTTCAAAGTGGAAATTCTAAACTTCAGAAGCCTTTTTAAACTTAAAATACACTACAAGTTTTACACTTCCTGCATTGCAGGAAAGTTCTTCTACAACAGGTGATCAAATTAATATCCTATAGTAGAGACATTTTGTGTAATGTCCTTGTAATCACTTAAACATTACAACGCATTTAAAGATAACTGTATGATACGTCTGTCCATATTTCCTTCCCATCTAATGCTTTCCAAAGGCAAGTGTGGAATTTGATTCAACAGTGGGACACCAAATTATTTTCCTCTGTGTTGGAAGGCAGCCATCCAGTGAAGCGTGACATTGCCATACGAATACACAGTAACTACAGAAAGCAATTTCATTGCTGAATAAAAGTGTATCGGATGCATAAACACACATTAATTATTGACACACATGCTACAAAAAATAAACACCTCTCCAAGGACTTCCTCCAAGGGCATCTTCTATTAGTGCTCCACTCACCCTGACGTGTACAAACCAAAAGTTGTCTGTCTTAAAGAATATATTTATATTTTTGACAAAGTAGTTTTATACAAAGCCACCCATAGAACAAAGAGTAGTTATAGTGCTTGTTATTGGAAAAGATCAGCATTGTATTATGATATATGGTCCCGGTGTGGAATGGGTAATGCACCTCTGACAACTGTAGGCTTTTCTTATTTCCGTTCTATTAACCACAAAGATGGGTCCTGATTGAACTGTTAAATAAAGTGCACACATTTTCGCCCAAATGCCTTTTCCACTCCTCTCTGTAATGACATTTTCTGGCACGTCGGCTGGAAACATCGGTGTCTTCCTAGTTATTTCACAGTGGCCTGTCCATCTAAATTCTCTCCGATGGACTCGGGTGTCCTTCCAAGCGTAAAGTCTCTCCGCACCTTTCACTCAAGAAAGTTTTGTTTTGAATTCTCGTATGTCAACTTCTGATGTTGTATATGCGTTCCCATGCTAATATATCTGCCAAAAACACTGAAAAAGTGAGAAATCTTTTCTCAAAATGATTCCCCATTGCATTTGATATTTGCTTGGGTATTGTCTTTGCTCTGGGAAATGCATGTATTCCCTCATGTGTGGAGACTAGGTGAACACTCCTTTGAGGATTGAGAGTCACTTTATACATCAATATGCTATCTACATGAATGCAAGGGTGACTACAACACGTTTGATGTAACTAGGCCCTATCTGACCAACCAGCTCAATTCAGTCTTATGTAGTAAAACTTGAAATTGTGTTTTTTACGATGGATAAAAGTAGAGACTCAGAGCCAGAAAATGGTATATCATACACCACAGTTGAGGAACCATTGGAAAGTAATTTTGCTTTTATAGTTGATAAACTTGTAACCTCACTTTTGAGAGAATGGCCCTTGAATGATTTGGTACCTACTGGAGAACTTTTCTTTGTCTACACCTATTCAGCATCGTTCACACCCTCTTAAGCTTCAGCCCCACCCATCTCTTTAAGGATTCACATGTGAGGCTATGTACTAAAAGATCTAAGATTTCAAGACAAGAGGCTGGTTTATACAATGGGTGTGTTCGTAAATGTAATATGTAATGCCAGAGAGCTCTGGGCGTTCATGAACTCAGAGCGTTGTCAGATTGTCCGTTCGTAAATTCAGAGTGTTTCGCTCTCAGAGCATTCAGAGTGCACACTGGACTCTCTGGCCGAGTAGTAGCGTTCTGACAACAGCAGTCAAGCACCTAAGCTAACTGGATAACATTGGCTAGCTTGCTAACTACTTCCAAACACAAATAAGAGAACAGCTCACTGACCAATTTACTCACCCTAGCAGAGCTGGTTAGGCTGTTTTTATGTTATCCAGAGCATTTGTGACTGCAACTGTGCTGCTGGCAACAATTTAATTATGCTTTTTTGCCAATATTTACTGACACCGGTCATATTCAACGGGTGTTGAGCGTTTATAAATTTGTCAGTTATTCTGCGCTCTGGCACTGTCACGATTGCTGGAAGCATACTCGGACCAACGTGCAGCGTGATCTGGGTTCCACATTTTTTTATTCGAAATAAGTGAAACACAAAACAATAAAGACTAAATGAAACGTGATGACATGGAGTGCTAACATGCTACTACACATAAACAATAACCCACAAACACATGTGGAAAAAATGCTACTTAAATATGATCCCCAATTAGAGACAACGATTACTAGCTGCCTCTAATTGGGAATCATACCAATCACCAACATAGACAAACAAAACTAGAACCCCACATAGAAATAATAAACTAGACCAACCCCCAGTCACGCCCTGACCTACTCTACCATAGAAAATAAGGGCTCTCTATGGTCAGGACGTGACATGCACACTCAGACGAGAGTGCTCTGAAATCGGAGTAGATAGCCAGTGTCACGTTCCTGACCTGTTTTCCTTGTTTTTGTATGTGTTTAGTTGGTCAGGGCGTGAGTTGGGGTTTGGCATTCTATGTTATGTGTTTCTATGTTGGGGATTTTGTGTTCGGCCTGGTATGATTCTCAATCAGAGGCAGCTGTCAATCGTTGTCCCTGATTGAGAATCATACTAAGGCAGCCGGGGTTCACGTGTGTGTTTGTGGGTATTTGTATCTCGTGTCTGTCGCACCACACGGGACTGTTTCGTTTTCGTTCGTTTGGTTAGTCTGTTCCTGTTCGTGCGTTCTTCGTGTTTTATTGTAAGTTCACATGTTCAGGTCTGTTTACGTCGTTTTGTTGTTTTGTAATTTTCCAAGTGTTTTTTCGTGTTCGTCTTTGCTTCAATAAATCTTCATTATGTCTTCATACAACGCTGCGTTTTGGTCCGACCCTTACTCCTTCTCCTCATCCGGGGAGGAGGAATTAGACAGCCCTAACAGCCAGAGGGAATTTACCAGCTACGTCTATCGACAGTTGTGGCAGTGACATCATAAACATTCTATTGAAATATTTACTTGTATAGTAGAGTCTTGTGTTTAGACATGTAGCTAGCTAGCTAAACAATGAACCATAATCCCAATTCATAAAGTTACTACCCTACAAGTAGCTAACCAACCATGTTCAATGTTAGCTAGCTAACATTAGGCTATAACTAGCAATGCAAATAGCTCTGAGATACAAATAATATTACTACACAGATCATACACGTAACGTTAGCTAGCGAGCCAGCCAGCTAACGTTAGCTAGCTAGTTGACAGTACACTTTAACTTGAAATGAAAATGACTTTCTGACCAAATTAGAAATGTGTAATATCTAAAAATGTAGCTAGCTAGACGATCTTACCCGTATACATGGATGGACGCTTCTCCTTCTCTGTCACGGATAACATGGTTGCCCTTAGTTTGAAGATATAATCCAGAGACAACAGCCTTCTGTGTGTTCTCTTTTTGACTCCGTCTGCATAATATTTGCAATCAAACGCCAGAATTATCTACATCTCCTTAGATATCATACTCTAATTCCACTGATTTCAAAATTCGGTCCTCCAGAAAGTGGAGAGCAAAACTTATGCAGTTCTACTAAGTGATGTCTTTCAAAACTATATCCACGTTAGAAGGGATTACCTACACATACTGGACAGCTCATGTTATAGACAGAAGCGAGCTACATGGCAGACCAATCTAAACTCATCTCTGTCCCACCCACTCATTATCTCAGCCAATCATGGCTAGCGGGAAGGTTGCTGACTTTTTCCGTGGCTAAACCAACTAGACTCCTAACAATTGTATTCGTATTTACAGATGGCATACAACTTTGTTATTAAGGCACATGAAAGTTCACCTGTTCCAGAAGGCATTTCTGCCAAAGAAATGAATTTGGATTTTTTCTTTTTATCGTTTACATTCAAATGACACTCCTGTGAAGTAGTGACATGCGATATATACAGGTCACTACTTTCTGAAATGGGTCACATATGGGTTAAGTGTGCCTCTTAGTGCCTTTTATGGCAAAACCATAAATCATCATTATTAAATCCTTCCTGATTCAAGAGGTAACTGTTGATTGGTCTCAGTTCTCAGTTTTATTATGACTTATTCAGCAGCGGTGCACAATTCAAAAGTCAACCATATGCGTGTTAATGGCCAAAATGTTTGGTTGATACACAATAATTTTCCTTTGTATTATGTTTTTTATTGGGGACAAGCATTTCAAATATGCCTTTTCTAATCAGTGTTGAGTTCACTCAGTGTAAAGACACATAGTTGTATTTGTGCATCCCTTTTTACACTGCTGTTTTGACAGGGCAGTTAACACAAGCCCCAGGACTTACCCCTTTACAGTCTGTTGAGATTTAACTGTATGGCCTGGATGTGATTCAAACCTGAGTCCCAGAAGCAGCTTAGAGAGGCCACCATTCCATTTCCATACCGACATTCGTGATTGTGTGTATTGAGGCCAGCCCATTAGACATTCAGAGCATGTTTTAGCTCCCCTGAGGGACTTGCCCACCATGGGTAGATTTTAATCATTTCCAGGCAGTGAGAGGTTTGTTTCCCAGAGGACACTGTTATAAGGAATTGTATGCTTATGGAGGCATGTTAACTCTCTGGTGGCTACATCAGACCCAGATATGTTCAGCTATACTTGATCTTATCACACGGCTTGGATAAGGGCTTGATCTTTGACTGAACAGGTGGGTGAAAGCTGCAGTAGATATACAAGGCAACAAAATAGGGAAAAAAACATGGGGGGGTGAATACTTTCGCAAGCCACCGTATATATATATATACAGTCATGGCCAAAAGCTTTGAGAATGACACAAATATAAATTTTCACAAAGTCTGCTGCCTCAGTTTGTATGATAGCAATTAGCATATACTCCAGAATGTTCTGAAGAGTGATCAGATGAATTGCAATTAATTGTGCCATGCAAATGAACTGAATCCCCAAAAAACATTTCCACTGCATTTCAGCCCTGCCGACAAAAGGACCAGCTGACATCATGTCAGTGATTCTCTCGTTAACACAGGTGTGAGTGTTGGAAGGCTGGAAATCACTCTGGCATGCTGATTGAGTTCGAATAACAGACTGGAAGCTTCAAAAGGAGGGTGGTGCTTGGAATCATTGTTCTTCCTCTGTCAATCATGGTTAATCTTATGGCTGCAGTCCCGTTAACAGGATCGATATGACAACAGCCAGTCGAAGTGCAGGGCGCCAAATTCAAAAAACAGAAATCTCATAATTAAAATTCCTCAGACATTCATGTGTCTTATATCATTTTAAAGGTAATCTTGTTCTTAATCCCACCAAAGTGTCTGATTTCAAATAGGCTTTTCAGCGAAAGCACTACAAACTATTATTTTAGGTCACCACAAAACCACAATAACCACAGCAATTTTTTCCAGCTAAAGATAGCTTTCACAAAAAACAGAATAGAGATAAAATTAATCACTAACCGTCGATTATTTTCATCAGATAACACTCATAGGACTTCATGTTACACAATACATGCATGTTTTGTTTGATTAAGTTCATATTTTAATAAAAAAATCTGAGTTTACATTGAGGCGTTAGATTCACTAGTTGCAAAAACATCAAGTGACTTTGCATAGCCACATCGTTTCAACAGAAATACTCAACATAAATATAAATGATAATACAAGTAATAGACATAGAATTATAGATATACCTCTCCTTAATGCAACCGCTGTGTCAGATTTTAAAAAAACTTTACGGGAATATAAACCATGCAATAATCTGAGACGGAGCTCAGATGATTATCCAAATTAGCCACTATGTTGGACTCAACAGAAACCAGAAAATACATGATAAATGTTTCCTTACCTTTGATGAATTCATCAGAATACAGTCCTAGGAATTCCAGGTCCACAATAAATGCTTGATTTGTTCGTTCATATCTGTTATTTATGTCAAATTAGCTACTTTCGAATTGTTTACCCAATACCCTAACCAAAGTCTCAAAGCGCGACCACTATAACGTGACGAAATGTCCAAACAGTCCGTAACAGTCAGTAGAAACATGGCAAACGATGTACTGAATCAATCTTTAGAATGTTGTTAACCTGTTGTGGCTGCAGGGTGAATATTGAAAAAACTGGAAAATATGTGCACATTTTCAAACGGCCTCTTAAGAAATTTTTTATTTTACAATATGCATATATTTACTACTGTTGGATAGATAACAGTCTATAGTTTCTAAAAAGGTTTGAATTATTTCTCTAAGTCGAACAGAAATATTTTTACAGCCATTTTCCCAGCCGAATTGAGATTTCCAAAATGCGATGTGTCTCTTTAAGACCTTGTCTATAAAAGGTCATTACACTTAGGACCGTAGAAACACGTCACACGCCTTCATCAGGGTGTAATGCGGAAGTGAGAATTGAAAGGAGTCGAATATCTCGTCCATGGACTGAATACCACGCCTTCTTGTGAGACCTGCGCAGTTAAAAAAAAATTCCGGGCGCGAAACAGAATTTGGTCTCGGCTACTGGAAGAAGGTCGATAACGGTGAATATGATCTCTGACTTCGATATTATTTGATACATGTCACAAAATCATCCTAAAGTATGTTTTTTCAATATACTTTAATTATATTATTGCAATTTATTCGGACTTTAGATGTGATGCGACGGAAGAATTTTTTGAAGAAAGACAGATTAGCGCCGCAATGCTATTGTGCTTGCTAACCAAAGAGGGAAATAGTTCGTTCTGGAACCCAACTAAAGACTGTACTGGACATTGGACCCCGTTACAACATTCTGATGGAATATCAACAAAGATAAGGACCCAATTTGGGATGCTTTTTCATATATCTGTCGAACTGTTGTATGCTAACTGTGCTAACTGTGCTAGGCTAGCGCTTGACTTATGCTAGTGCTGCCTTATGCTAGCTTATGTTGTTAGCTAATATAACGATATATTGTGTTTTCGCTGTAAAACACTTCAAAAATCGGAAATATTGGCTTTATTCACACGATATCTGTCTTTCATTAGCTATCCACCATATGTTGTTCTGAAATGTTTTATGAGGTGTAATTAGTAGTCGACGTTGGTGTATGTATTTTCTCTGGCTACTCCCGTCTGGATTCAGACTGTAGCTATGTGGTAGCATTTATGGTAGCATCAATGTAAAACTGATTTATAGCTAAAATATGCACTTTTTATGAACAAAACATAGATTTATTGTGTAACATGTTATATGACTGTCATCTGAGGAAGTTTTTTCTGGGTTCTTTAGGTTGGTTTTAGTTTATTTCGGTTGGCTTGTGCATTCTACTTGAATCATAATTCATACATCATAATCATATTCATACGTGTCTGTCCACTTTTGTATTTGGTGGTGAGCTAACATAAATATATGTGGTGTTTTCTCTGTAAAACATTTAAAAAATCGGACATGTTGGCTGGATTGACAAGATGTTTATCTTTCAAATGCTGTATTGGACTTGTTAATGTGTGAAAGTTAAATATTTAAAAAAAATAGATTTTGAATTTCGCGCCCTGCAGCTGTTGTCATTTTCGTTCCGACGTCGGGCTTGCAGCCCAAAAAGGTTTTAACATACATCTTGAATAACGTTCCAACCGGAGAATTAAATCGACTTCAATTGAGAGATGGAACAGAGCTGCCACTCACGTGAACGCGCGTGTTGAATGCATGGTCACCTCATACTAAATTCTGTCTCCTTCGACCCCCCCTTCACATTGGAGTCATCAGACTTAGTTCTATTGACTGCTGACATCTAGTGGAAGCCGTAGGAAGTGAAAACCCATCCATATCTCTCTATTTTGAATAAGAGCTTGGTTGAAAATATGGCACCCCCAGAAAAAAGTCCAAACAGGAAGTGGAACTTCTCAGGTTTTTGCCTGCCAAATGAGTTCTGTTAATCTCACAGACTTAACTCAAACAGTTTTAGAAACTTTAGAGTGTTTTCTATCCAATACTAATAATAATATGCATATATTAGCAACTGAGACTGAGGAGCTGGCTGTTTACAATGGGGACCTTTCATCCAAGCTACTCAATACTGCCCCTTCAGCCAAAAGAAGTTAACTGCAAGGAAGCACGTGCCGTCACCATTGCTTTGCACAAAAGGGCTTCACAGGCAAGGATATTGCTGCCAGTAAGATTGCACCTAAATCAACCATTTATGGGATCATCAAGAACTTCAAGGAGAGCAGTTAAATTGTTGTGAAGAAGGCTTCAGGGCGCCCAAGAAAGTCCAGCAAGCGCTAGAACCGTCTCCTAAAGTTGATTCAGCTGCAGGATCGGGGCACCACCAGTACAGAGCTTGCTCAGGAATGGCAGCAGGCAGGTGTGAGTGCATCTGCATGCACAGTGAGGCGAAGACTTTTGGAGGGATGGCCTGGTGTCAAGAAGGGCAGTAAAGAAGTCACTTCTCTCCAGGAAAAACATCAGGGACAGACTGATATTCTGCCAAAGGTACAGGGATTGGACTGCTGAGGACTGGGGAAAAGTCATTTTCTCTGATGAATCCCCTTCCGATTGTTTGGAGCATCCGGAAAAAAGCTTGTCCGGAGGTGAGCTTGAGCGCTACCATCAGTCCTGTGTCATGCCAACAGTAAAGCATCCTGAGACCATTCATGTATGGGGTTGCTTCTCAGCCAAGGGAGTGGGCTCAATCACAATTTTGCCTAAGAACACAGCCATGAATAAAGAATGGTACCAACACATCCTCCGAGAGCAACTTCTCCCAAACGTCCAGGAACAGTTTGGTGACGAACAATGCCTTTTCCAGCATGATGGAGCACCTTGCCATAAGGCAAAAGTCATAACTAAGTGGCTCGGGGAACAAAACATCGATATTTTGGGTCCATGGCCAGGAAACTCCTCAGACCTTAATCCCATTGAGAACTTGTGGTCAATCCTCAAGAGGCAGGTAGACAAACAAAAACCAACAAATTCTGACAAACTCCAAGCATTGATTATGCAAGAATGGGCTGCCATCAGTCAGGATGTGGCCCAGAAGTTAATTGACAGCATGCCTTGCCAGCATTGCAGAGGTCTTAAAAAAAAGGGTCAACACTGCAAATATTGACTCTTTGCATCAACTTCATGTAATTGTCAAAAGCCTTTGACACTTATGAAATACTTATAATTATACTTCAGTATTCCATAGTAACATCTGACAAAATATCTAAAGACACTGAAGCAGCAAACTTTGTGGAAGTTAATATTTGTATCATTCTCAAAACTTTTGGCCATGACTGTAATTATGGTGTTTGGTACTATATTTGTCCATTACAATTTTGACAGGCTTTGCATGACCATATGCTGTTTGCATCCCATTTAATCGTGACAGACCACTTGTTGTATCACCAAAAGGCTTTTCTGGGAAAGGTAAGCCAGATTGAATCCGGCATGTCATTAATATCAATTGACACTTGTGTCCAACCTACAGGAGATATAGTGGGGGGAATAAAAACGGAGTTATAATTCCTTAAAACAGGGCACTGCCCCAGGAAATGTCTATCCTTTTGATGTGGCATGCAGATTATCTTGCATGCTAATTTGACTGCTCAAAATATTGGATAAGTGTTTGGAACATGCACTTCCAGTACTGCACGGATTAGGGCTCCTGTGCCTGGGAGAATGACCATTTAGCCTATTCCTCCACATGTTAAGCTCCCTCAAGCATACAGCACATATTGTAGATATAGATTACAGTTGCTATCCAAAAATGTACTCAGATTTGACACAACTGATGTATCTTTCTACATAACAGTGCAGAATGTGGGCCAAGTCCAGGCAAAGAGCCAGCATTTACCAACTGTCACATTCTCCAGACACTCAAGCAAAGGCTTCCTGTTATTAAGAGTAAACATGTTCATCTTTGGTTGCAAAGGTGGAGCAAAGCAAGGTTATACTTGCAGAACACATGTTCTCTATTCTTATCAGAGTATTCCATAGGGAATAGGTTCGTCTCCTGGGTCTGCTCCAGAGCCCTGCTCCTCTCCTTGGACTTGTCGGGAGGGGGAAGGCGCCCTATATTGTGTAGTACCATTCCCACATGTGACTCATCACCTTGATTCTGTCTTATGTAGCAACATTTTAACTTCTGTTTTTTTACACTGGATTAAAGTAGAGACTCAGATCTACAAAGTACTGTACATTGCATTTGAGGGAACAATGGGGAAGTAATTCTTCTTTGAAAGTTGATCAACTTGTAAACTCACTTTTGGTAAAACCGTCTTTCAATGTTTTGGTACTACTATTGGAGAGGCATTCTTTGTCTACACCCATTCAGCATTGTTCACACCCTTTTAAGCCTTAGCCCCACCCATCTCTTTAAGGGTTGATCTGTGCGTTCTGTACTAACTTGCCAGCTACTTCCAGACATCTAAGAGAGAAAGAACAGCTCACTGAGCATTACTCGCCCTAGCAGAGCTGGTTAGGATGTTACAGTCTGTTATCCAGAGCGTTGGTGACTGCAACTGTGCTGTCAGATTGTAAAATCAGGGTGTTTCGCATTCAGAGCACACACTGGACGCTCTGGCCAGTAAGTAGGGTTGTTCCGAAAGCTTTGACCTCACAACAACAGTAAAGCACCCAAGCTAACTTGCTAACATTGGCTAACTACTTCCAGACACATAATGAGAGAATCCCCCTCTCTGACCATTTTACTCCCTCTAGCAGAGCTGGTTAGGCAGTTTTCATGTTATCCAGAGCGTTGGTGACTGTAACAGTGCTGCTGGCAACAATTGAATTACGCTTTGTTCCCGGCGTTTACTGACGACGGACATATTCAACCGGTGTTGAGCGTTCAACTATTAATCAGTTATTCTGCACTCTGGCACACTAAGACAAGAGTCTTTTGAAGAAAATGTTGCTAGATAGCTAGCTAGGTAAACAATGATTCCCAACACATGATGTAACGTTAGTTAGCGAGCCAGCCAGCTAATGTTAGCTAGCTAGCTAATAGTACACTGACTTGAAATTAAAATACTTTGTTAAAATTGGAGTGGACTCTTTTGTTAGACATGTAGCTAGCTAAACAATGGACCATGACATTACTACCCTTCATGAATCTACAGGTAGCTAACCAACCAGGTTCTATGGCTTTAACCAGTCAAGCAAATGTGTCTGAGATACGAAGAATAAGCACACTTGAAATGAAACAATTTTCTGTCAAAATTAGAAATTTGTAATATCTGGAAATGTTGCTAGCTAGATTATCTTACCAGTATACATCATGGTTGGACGCGTCTCCTGTCTGATGCCATGCACGATGTAATCCAGACTGGTGTTTTCTCCATCTCCTTAGCTATCATACTCGAATTCCACTGATTTCAGAACTCGGTCCTCCAGAAAGTGGAGATCATACATATAACGTTAGATAGCGAGCCAGCCAGCTAACGTTAGCTAGCTAAGAGTTGACATTAGGCTTATGCAGTTTTACTACCAGATATTTTTTTTTTAAAGCCACGTTTGATACGATTACCTAGGCATACCGACCAGCTCCAAGAGACAGACGCATGCTATATGGCAGACCAATACAAACTCATCTCTCGGCGTGTCCAGCCCATTCAGTATCTCAGCCAATCATGGCTAGCGGGAAGGTTGCTCACTTTTTCTGTGGCTAAACCAACTAGTCTCATAATTTAACAATTTTATTCAGATTTACATATGGCATACACGTTTGATTTACGGCACATGAAAGTTCACATGTTCGTGAAGGCATTTCTGCCCAAAAACGCATTATGATAAAACATTTTTTTTTACATTCAAACAGCTCTCCTGTGAAGTTGTGACTTGCGACATACGCCTAGTTCCGTGAATCGGGTCACATATGGCTTGGCTTAGATTGTGCTGCAAATGACACCAGCCCTCCCTTTTTCACTACCGACTATAAAACACTGAAGTCAGCACACAACATGTTTACTGGTTATTGAGATCATCACTAGTTCGCAGTGTAAACATTTATTCTTCCACTAGTCATAGTAATATTCAATATTCAAAGACAGTCTCTCGCTCTCACTCTCTCATTTTTACTCTCCTACTGTCTCACAATTTTCCTCTCAAAACTCATACAATGTCTTTAATAGCACCACGGTTGAAATGCTTATCTGTTCACTCAGTGAGATACCATCCAATTTTAAAGCCATTCATAAATATTTGATGACTCTTGTGCATAATTATACTCTCTGCACTGTTTGAGTATCTGGACACAGCGCTGACAGTTTTCCATAAAAAAATCTGTTACTACGTATAAATGTTTATGAGACAGCCATTTTGTGCACCTTTATCGAGTCTCTCTAAAACAGTGGGTAGTTTCAACCCACACTACAGATGGACAATGTCTATGATTGGCAGCCTTTCCTTCCCTTCTTACAACAATGATTGTCCATAATTATGTAGCATTATCAGAAAACAATGCAACAACAGCTAACAGTGTTAAACATCCATGATCTTACACAAATCTCATGTAAAGTGCATTCAGAAAGTTTTCAGACCCCTTGACTGTTTCAACATTTTGTTACGTTACAGCCTTATTCTAAAATGGATTAAAACATTTAGGAATCATCATCAATCTACACACAATACCCCAAAATGACAAAGCAAAAACAGGTTTTGGAAAATCTTTGCAAATGTATTACAAATAAAAAAACAGAAATACCTTGGAAAGCTATGGAGTGTGCAAAGCTGTCATCAAGGCAAAGGGTGGCTACTTTGAAGAATCTGAAATCTGAAATATGTATAACACTTTTTGGGTTACTACATGATTCCATATGTGTTATTTTATAGTATTGATGTCTTCACTATTATTCTACAATGTAGAAAATAGTACAAATAAAGAAAAACCCTTGAATGAGTAGGTGTGTCCAAACTTTTGACTGGTACTGTATATGTATTTTTTTAATAAAGGAAATAAAAAGGGAATAAAGGTTTATACAAAGTAACAACTGTCAGCGCTGTGTCCTGAATAACGGGTCACCACTGCATATGTTCCCTTTCATACATGATCACAAAGACATTACAAAAAATCTATTACGTTTACTCAACCAATTTATCTGAGTCCGGGCAAATTCAATCTCTGAACTAATTTTCTGTTCAAGCTCACAATTGGAATGACTCAGGTTGGATGTGTTAGATTGGCAATAAAGACTAATTAGATGAGTTTCTGCATTGTGTGTGTGTGTGTGTATGTGTTTGTGTGCTCTTTATGAATCCCTCAATTGCAGAATGTAATCTAAAAAGAGTTACACTGCAGCCCATGTCTTATATATGCAAAGAATATTTTCATCAAAACCTTCTTCTCTTCCAGTGCTTTATTAAATTCTAATTACTTGCATTTCACCAAATTATGGATCCTACCTGCTTTTCCCACAATGGCTATTTGAAGCACCACCCTTCAATTAAGATCCAATTACGAAGACTAAATGGGAGTATTTGCAGGAAAAAAGAGCTGAGCACGCATTGTCCAATCTTTGTTGCAATTACAAAACACAATGAAAATTTAAAAAAAAAGTCCCACTCCCACCTCATTTCATGATTTATATGCAGCTTGCATCCTTGGTATCTGCATAGCAGCGGCCTCAAATTGAATTCCTAGAAGGATTTGGCCACTGGTTCTCACTTCCACTCATTTTAGCTGAATTGATTGGTTATTAGTTATGTGGATCATGCAACAGCTCTTTTGTTCCTTCTTCGAGATAGAATCCAAAAAATAATTGAAATGACATGAAACCACCATATTTTCTGATATCAGTCTATTGTTACTTACTGAGGTCAAATGAGTGCTAATTAAAAAATGACTACAAGTGCAAAGCCTGTAGCAAAACTATTTCATTATAAGCTATCATTTAAACTCTATAAGAAGAATGGTTCAAACCCCTGTTAGAGAACATGTCCTATTTGTAGATGACAGGATTGCATCGCCCTTCACTTAACCCACAATACTGGTATGGCTATGCCTGGCGAGCCTCATCACTCATTGTGAATCTTCTCATTGTGATCTACTGTATATATTCAATCACAAAATAGAAAAAAGGCATGTTTGAAGACTGTGGTCTCATGTGGTGCTTGTGCGGTTCTTTGTTTGTTCTTTTCATTTCCTGTGAAGAGCAGGCTTCATAATGGCATGAGAAATGACATATCTACCGCAATTCCTCACCAGTTGAAAACTTGATGAGATTACTCCACTCCAGTCTTTGACGTGTTTCTTTTTCACGGTGGAGTTTGCACTCACGGGACTGATGTGATGAATGACACCTTCACATGATATCAGGTCAGCTTTATTGTTCAGACTTTGCCAATCTCATTTAGCTGTTACTAACACAGCTGATACAGATGCCATGCACTGCCATTGACTCCCATTTGAATTAGCTTGGTCCCCTGTCCCAAGACACAGGCTTCAATCAAAGTAGAGAATAAGACAATCAAACAATTACACGTATGTGTATAAATATTAGATTTAACATTCAACATTAGGGAGTGTGTGTGAGGGACCTGAGTTTGGAGGAAGATGTCAGTGGTGTTATGATGTCCTAGTTTCCAGACACAATGGATGTTTAGGGTGACTGTACTGTAGGCTATGTACTATAATTGTTTGAAAACTACTGTAGCAAAAAACAAAAAAACAGAAGCTTCTCTTAACATTTCGAACTCTAGTCATTGAAGTACTATTATTCCCTCAATTGCCCGATTCAGATAACGTGTGGCTCATAGATTTATTTTCAGTTGCTCCAAAACAAAAGAGAGCAACTGCTGTACATAAGCTGTACATAAAGACGAGAAATGTGATGGTAATTGGACAGTACTGTATATGGTAATTCAGCCAATACAAATCCAGCAAAATACAAGTGTTCAATTGTTCTTTGAAGCTCAAAAGTCACCAGGCCCTTCAACATGTCTGATTCAGCTGTGGGGCATCTGAGTCGTGACCCTTCACCTCTATGCCAGATAATGATCTGTCAAATGGAAAACTGCACCGTTAGTCTCCTGGCACCACCATCCTGTGAACTTCTGTTTCTTCCAATTTCTGAACTCATGTCACATCACACACAGTGTAGTAGCTACCAGGCTGCATGATGATTAAGAACCTGAGATAAAAATACCTGAACATGATTGGCATTGGGTAGTTTAATGAAGAGAGCTAGACAAAGTAACGGTTTTCAAAAACCTACAGTGGATTCGGGAAGTTTTCAGACCCCTTGACTGTTTCACATTCTGTTACGTTACAGCCTTATTCTAAATTGAATTCAATTGTTTTTTTCCCCTCATCAATCTACACACAATACCCCATAATGACAAAGCAACAAAACATTTTTTGTCAAACACACAAAGAAAAAGACTGAAATATCACATTTACATAAGTATTCAGACACTTTACTCAGTAATTTGTTGAATCACCTTTGGCAGCAATTACAGCTTTAAGTCTTCTTGGGTATGATGTTACAAGCTTGGCACACCTGTATTTAGGAAGTTTCTCCCATTCTTCGCTGCAGATCCTCTCAAGCTCTGTCAGGTTGGATAGGGAGCGACACTGCACAGCTCATTTCAGGACTCTCCAGAGATGTTCGATCGGGTTCAAGTCTGGGCTCTGGCTGTGCCACTCCTGTGTTGTCTTGGCTGTGTGCTTATGGTTGTTGTCCTGTTGGAAGGTGAACCTTCGCCCTAGTCTGAGGTCCTGAGCGCTCTGGAGCAGGTTTTCATCAAGGATCTCTCTGTACTTTGCTCCGTTCATCTTTCCCTCATTCCTGACTAGTCTCCCAGTCCCTGCCGCTGAAAAACATCTTCACAGCATGATGCTGCCACCACCATGCTTCACCATAGGGATGGTATTGGCCAGGTGATGAGCTGTGCCAGGTTTCCTCTAGACGTGACTCTTGGCATTCAGACCAAAGAGTTCAATTTTCGTTTCATCAGACCAGAGAATCTTGTTTCTCATTGTCTGAGAATCTTTAGGTGCCTTTTGGCAAATTCCAAACTTGCTTGTCATGTGCCTTTTCCTGAGGAGTGGCTTCCTTCTGGCCACTCTACCATAAAGACCTAATTGGTGGAGTGCTGCAGAGACAGTTGTCTCTCTGGAAGGTTCACCCATCTCCACAGAGGAACTCTAGAGCTCTGTCAGAGTGACCGTTGGGTTCTTCGTCACCTCCCTGGCCAATGCACATCTCCCCCAATTGCTCAGTTTGTCCAGGCGGCCAGCTCCAGGAAGAGTCTTGGTGGTTCTAAATTTCTTCCATTTAAGAATGATGGAGGCCACTGTGTTCTTGGAGACCTTCAATGCTGTAGAAATATTTTCGTACCCTTCCCCAGATCTTTGCCTCGACACAATCCTGTCTCGCAGCTACGGAAGTTTCCTTCGACCTCTTAGTTTGGTTTTGATCTGACATGCACTGTCAACTGTGGGACCTTATATAGACAGATGTGTGACTTTCCAAATCATATCCAATCATTTGAATTTACCACAGGTGGACTCCAATCAACTTGTAGAAGCATCTCAAAGATGATCAACGGAAACAGGATGCACCTGAGCTAAATAACAAATCTCATAGCAAAGTGTCTGAATACTTATATGGTATTTCTGTTTTTTATTGTTAATACATTTGCAACAATTATTCGTGGAGTATTTTGTGTAAATTGATGAGGAAAATATTTTATTTAATCAGTTTTAGAATAAGGCTGGAACAAAATGTTGATAAAGTCAAGGGGTCTGAAAACTTTCCGTATGTTCACTGCAATTGAAATAGCTATAATAAAGGTCATCCTACAACATGTTGCCCAAACTACAATATAGTGTAGCAATTAAAAAGGCAAAAACAGACATTGAATAATACATCTCCAAAAATGCTTATCTGTTTTTGTAACCTTTAACTACTCAGATGGTTTAATGTGCTGAATTTGGGGAAATTATAGACCAAAGTTTTTGTAATTGACCTTCAGTTGTGCTTAGTCATTAGAGTAACCACGTTCATTAAAAGAG
The DNA here is from genome assembly GCF_029448725.1 of Salvelinus fontinalis. Taxonomy (NCBI): domain Eukaryota; kingdom Metazoa; phylum Chordata; class Actinopteri; order Salmoniformes; family Salmonidae; genus Salvelinus; species Salvelinus fontinalis. The sequence goes on along the minus strand of NC_074697.1, from coordinate 44,374,687 downwards.
CAGCATTCCCCTCAACATGTTTCTCAATTACTGCCCTTTTGACCGAAACATCCAAGAGTCTTGCTGGAGGGAGGAATTATGTTTGATTCATTGAGAATATTTTTTAATTTTTATTATTGAGTTGTGTGAAGAAGTAAGCTCTTTGAGCCTGCTTTGTGAGACAACCTCCTACTAAAACGTTGTAGTCGTTCCTTCACTTTCATTTTTCTAGCCAAGATACATTTAATAACACCCTAGTACTGAAAGGTGGTGATATGTTGGAGTTTGATAAAGGACGAAACAAAAGATCAACAACAAAAAAAAATGCAGGGGGAGAATAACATAACAATAGCCATTCCCAAGAGGCAGGAAGAAGGGAACACTACATTGAAAACAATAATAGCAGTCATGCTAAACCAGAGATATGTTGTTACTTTCAAGTGAAATCCGATTTCGGAAGCTTCGTCCATAATTCCAAACCGACAAAACATCAGCTCTCAAAAAACACAACTTCTCCAGAAAAAGAGGGGGTGGTAAGGGATGGAGGTCCTTTCCAAATCCCTCCTTTCGTGCCAAGTGAAGTAGACGGAATGTGATTGAGTGCTTCAAAGTCACCGAGACTCGGTAGGCCATGCATCCTCAGCGAGAGTGAACAGAAGGACAGAGCCTTCTGCCAATTACAAGCTGAACACTTCCACTCCCATTTGCTTGTTTGCCATCAGAGAGCAGTCGGCGTTGGCGCAGCTGTGCACACAAGGAGTAGGAGTACTGTAGGTCTATGCATAGTGTAGCCTCTCCTTACAGAAGCTTCTAGCTCAAGGCGTCGGTGGCTCTATGTACAGGAGGAAGAGAAAAAGACAAAACAAATAGTGATTATCTGGAGCCAAATTACCCCGATTAAAATGTAAATGAAGCACTTCATCCAAGCTGGGAGATGTGTGGTGACTTTGAAGTATTTGCATTGCCCACAGCCAAACGATTTGGTTTAGAGTAAATTAATTAAAGAGATATTCCTAGATGCTAGGTCGCTCTCTCGCTCCTGCATTTTTATTTTTTCCCTTGACAGTCGCTTTTGTATTTGATCTTTTTTTCTCAAGAAGATGACTAACCTCCTTTTGATGGAATTCAGTAAAAACAATCAATTGGACATCCTCAAACGAGAGACTATCAGTGAATTGCAGAGGCAACAAATGGCTCTCTCTGAGCTTGGTGTGTGCTATCCACGCTCATCCAGAAAATTCATCAGTCTTATAGAACGTGATTTGTCAGAAGGGTGCAGCACTGTCAACACAGCCCATCTTCCCATTTCTTGTGAATTGACCAAACCTCCCATATTCAGGATAAGAGAGGTCATTTAGAGAGGGTAATTTGAAACCAAAAGGTTTGATTCCCCGATCAGAAAGAGCACTATTTCACTTTTGCTGAAACAGAACATGATGGATAGATAGTGTGAAATGCAACATGCTATTCCCCTTGAATAAGAGTTCCTATAGTAGTGTAAGCAAAACAGGTATAAAAAATGGCACCTTTAAGTTTATTTTTCTGCATGACCTTGGTGACGAGACGGAGAGGGAGGGTTTGGTTCTCCATTTCAATCACAATTATGTGGCTGCCTGGCAGAAGATTGCTCTTGGAGTAACTTTGGAAAGTTAGCTTCATCGCTATGGCGTAAATAACGATGTTCTGGCAATGTCATTTATCTGTGTCAGTGTGGTTTTGAGGCTATGTGGATCTCAGCTATTTGGTTGGATTAATTGATTGAGCATTCAAATTGAGATTTTCTCAAATTGGGATGGAAATATAGTAATCCAAGCGTAGTCCGATAGCACACTTTTAAAATGACACTATAGAGCGTTTTAAATATCTATCGTAATTAATTCAATTACTATAGTTTAGCTTATCATGCTGCATTGTATTTCATTATCATAATTAACAAATAAATAAAATAATTAATAATAGCATGCTAGGTCAATTTAGCTATTTAGATATTTATCTTCAGTGTGGTCTGTGTGGTGCAAACTTATTCTTCTGATAGGGATGTTCCTCATGGACGAATGTTGTCTATGGCCTCTTAGGAACCCTGACAAAAAAACATTGAGGGGCAGCTCACGCAATAACTGTCGCCTACCAGTTTGCATTTTCACTCCAGGGAACAATTCTTTAAAAGGATCTGAGATGTTATAATAATACTCGTCTGCATGGGAAACTGTGTTTGGGGGCTCAGTTCACAGCTGATAAGAAATTGCTTTAATTTACTCTCTTACCTCTTTTGCCTGACCCTTCACTGATTTAGACTTGAGAGGACGAACAGCAGGAGGAAACGGCAGTTTGATTGTACAGTAAATCTAGCGAATGCCATGACTAAGCAGAAGAAGTTCTGCAATGTTCAGCACAATGGTTTTATGGCGAGAAACAGACTCAATGTGGCAATGACTTTTGGGGGAAAAGGAAATTGGAAGAGGGAATAATGTGACTAGTGGAAATGCAATTATCAGCTGTAAAAACATGATTGTGTTATGATAATCCCTTTGTCATCTTCACTATTACAGGTGGGCGATTCCACGCCAGCGAAGACTGAAAATATTTTGGGGTATCTCAGATTGTTCTGTCAATTCTCACATAATAACATCAGTTTTAGAGAAAGTCGTGATGAAAGTGACCATTTTTGACCCCTTTTTAGACCTGTACATGCCTCCTGTAAGTACCTATGATCTGTGAACTGTACATGAGAGACAACATATTGATGTTGTTATACTCCTTTTAGTGTGCTCTCAATTATGGAGTATGTCTAGATTCTGAAATAAAAGTTATCACGTTAATTTATTCAAAATAAAAAATTATCATATGTCAAAAGTACGCTTTTTTCCCCACATATTGTTTGTAACAATATACTCTTCAAACGCGTCAAATTCCCAGAGTGGGCTCTTTGGTCCTTTTAATGATAAGACCCATTTTGTACATATAATATTGACATTATGGGTTATTAACCAATCACAGCCCTCTTTGGGATTGCACATTCAGCAAATTACCAGCAAGGGGCGTTCCCTTGGAATCTATTTTCCCATTCACCTTCCGTCCGTGTCCGAATACCCATACTTGAGTCCTAAATAGTAGGCTGTTCGAGTATGCGAAAAATAGTATGTTTAATGGTATGCGACATTACGAAAAACTAGTATACTTTAAATGCCCAGATGTCATACTCTTTTTGGCTATGACAACAGCTGATCAATTAGATATGTGGATGCGTTACCGACATCGGGAAATAACGGGAAACAAAGCAATCACGCGTGACGCATTCTCAGTATGCAAAAACGTATGCACACTTTTCCACAGTGAATAGGAAGAGGTGGGCTGCGAGTGATATGCCCTAGTTCTCTTCAAGTACCCAAACAACAAAACTAAGCTACTTAATTGGGAAGATGCCGAATAGCGAAGCTTCTGTAGAGGTGTTCAAATGTTGGCTAAGTCGTTTTGGTTCACTTTAAAATGATCATGAGGATTGCATTATTGGCTACATCTTTGAAAACAGAATAATTTTTTCACACAAAGTGAATTTCTGTTTTCTTATTGAAAAGTGTTTCTTCTTCTCTTGGCCTTCATTAGGGCTTTTAACCAAAATACAAAATAATTATATTTTTTTCTGAATGTGTCTGCACTGGGGACTTGGGATGTGGCTGCATTATTAATGTAATGTTAATCAGGCCATTTGATTTGAACATTTGAACAGTTTTGGTGTGTGTACTAGGCTTTTTGATTTAATTAATATATGTTACAGCAATTTGTTGAAATGGAACCAAATTATCTTTCTGTCTTCAGTTATTTTTTAAATAGGATCACATCAAATCAAATTTTATTTGTCACATGCGCCGAATACAACAAGCCTGTTAACCAACAATGCAGTTTTAAGAAAATACCTCGCACCCAAAAATAAGAGATAAGAATAACAAATAATTAAAGAGCAGAAGTAAATAACAATAGCGGGGCAAAATACAGGGGATACTGGTACAGAGTCAATGTGGGGGGGCACCGGTATCGAGGTAGTTGAGGTAATATGTGCATGTAGTTAGAGTTATTAAAGTGACTATGCATAGATAATAACTTCTCTAGGGTAGGGGGCAGCATTCGGAATTTGATGAAATGCATGCCCAAATTAAACTGCCTGCTTCTCGGGCCCAGAAGATATGATATGCATATAACTGGTAGATTTGGATAGAAAACACTCTAAAAATAGTGTCTGTGAGTATAACAGAACTGATTTGGCAGGCGAAAACCTGAGAAAAATCCATTCAGGAAGTTCATTTTTTTTCTTTTCAATGCCATTACATTGCCATTGATTTAGGACTCAAATGCAGTTTCTATGCCTTCCACTAGATGTCAACAGTCTTTAGAAATTGTTTCAGGCCTGTATTCTGAAAAAGGAGGAAGTAAGAGCAGTCTGAATGAGTGGACCCTAAAGTGTCACAGAGCTTTTTCATGCGCGAGACCGAGAGAGTGCCTTTCTTGTTTACCTTTTAAATTGACGTTTTTGTCCGGGTGAAATATTATCGATTATTTAGGCTAAAAACAACCTGAGGATTGAATATAAACATCGTTTGACATGTTTCTATGAACTTTACGGATACAATTTAGATTTTTTTGTCTGCCTGTTTTGACCACGTTTGAGCCTGTGGATTACTGAAGAAAACAAAACGGAGGTTTTTGGATATAAAGAGACTTTATCGAACAAAAGGAACATTTATTGAGTAAATTAATGTCTGCTGAGTGCAACCATATGAAGATCATCAAAGGTAAGGGATGAATCTTATCTCTATTTCTGAATTGTGTCACTCTTCTACTTGGCTGGTTACTGTTTGTAATGATTTGTCTAGTGGGCTATAATCTCAAATAATAGCTAGGTATGCTTTCGCCGTAAAGCATTTTTTAAATCTGACACCGTGGTTTGATTCACAAGAAGATAATCTTTAAACCTATGTAAAATATGTTTAGTTTTCTGAATTTTTATAATGAGTATTTCTGTATTTGAATTTGGCGCCCAGCAGTTTCACTGGCTGTTGAAGAGGTGGGACGCTAACGTCTCACGTACCCAAGAGAGGATAACAGAGAGTAGCAGCAAATCAAATCAAATGTTATTTGTCACATACACATATTTAGCAGATGTTAATGAGAGTGTAGGGAAATGCTTGTGCTTCTAGTTCCAACCATGCAGTAATATCTAACAAGTAATCTAACAATTTCACAACAACTACCTTACACACAAGTGTAAAGGATTGAATACGTACATACAAATACATGTATGAGCGATGGCCGAACGGCATAGGCAAGATGCAGTATAGAGTAGAGTAAATACATATGAGATGAGTAATGTAGGGTATGTAAACATTATAGAAAGTGGCATTGTTTAAAGTGGCTAGTGATACATTTATTACATCCAATTTTATTATTACAGTGGCTAGAGATGAGTCAGTATGTTGGCAGCAGCCACTTAATGTTAGTGATGGCTGTTTAACAGTCTGATGGCCTTGAGATAGAAGCTGTTTTTCAGTCTCTCGGTCCCAGCTTTGATGCATCTGTACTGACCTTGCCTTCTGGTATGAAAGCGGGGTGAATAGGCAGTGGCTCGGGTGGTTGTTGTTCTTGATGATCTTTTTGGCCTTCCTGTGACATCGGGTGGTGAAGGTGTCCAGGAGGGCTGGTGGTTTGCCCCCGGTGATTTTGTGTGCAGACTGTTGTGCCTTCTTCACAGCGCTGAGTGTGTGGGTGGACCATTTCAATTTGTCCTTGATGTGTATGCCGAGGAACATAAAACTACTGTCCCATCGATTTGGATAGGGGGCTGCTCCCTCTGCTGTTTCCTGAAGTCCACAATCATCTCCGTTGTTTTGTTGACATTGACTGTGAGGTTATTTTCCCTGACACCACACTCCGAGGGCCCTCACCTCCTCCCTGTAGGCCGTCTCGTCTGCAAACTTGATGATTGAGCTGGAGGCGTGCATGGCCACGCAGTCATGGGTGAACAGGGAGTACAGGAGAGGGCTCAGAACGCATCCTTGTGGGGCCCCAGTGTTGAGGATCAGCGAGGTGGAGATGTTGTTTCCTACCCTCACCACCTGGGGGCGGCCCGTCAGGAAGTCCAGGACTCAGTTGCACAGGGCGGGGTCGAGACCTAATGACGAGTTTGGAGGGTACTATGGTGTTAAAATCTGAGCTGTAGTCAATGAACAGCATTCTTACATAGGTATTCCTCTTGTCCAGATGGGTTAGGGCAGTGTGCAGTGTGATTGCAATTGCGTCGTCTGTGGACCTACTGGGGTGGTAAGCAAATTGGAGGGTGTCAGGTAGGGTGGAGGTGATATGGTCCTTGACTAGTCTCTCAAAGCACTTCATGATGACAGAAGTGAGTGCTACGGGGCGATAGTCATTTAGCTCAGTTATCTTAGCTTTCTTGGGACCAGGAACAATGTTTAAACAAAGTGGCCATCTCGAAGCAGGTGGGAACAGGAGACTGGGATAAGGATTGATTGGATATGTCCGTAAACACACCAGCCAGCTGGTCTGCGCATGCTTTGAGGACGCAGCTAAGGATGCGGTCTTGGCTGGCAGCCTTGCGAGGGTTAACCTGTCTAGGATCAGCGTGCCGCTAGCGGCACGCCCCCCCCCCCCCCCACTGAAAAACCAGTGCCGCGAAATTCAAAAAAATTTTTTTTTTAAAATATTTAACTTTCACACATTAAAGTCCAATACAGCTAATGAAAGACACAGATCTTGTGAATCCAGTCAACATGTCCGATTTTTAAAATGTTTTACAGGGAAGACACAATATGTAAAGATGTACATCTATTACCTAAAAACACATTAGCATAATCCACCATCTTTTATTTGTCCACCAACACCAGTAGCCATCACCAATTCGGCTAAACTAAGATATTTATAGCCCCTAACCAACAAAAAAACTCATCAGATGACAGTCTGATAACATATTTATGGTATGGGATAGGTTTTGTTAGAAAAAAGTGCATATTTCAGGTAGATGGCATAGGTTACAATTGCACCCACCGTCACAAATGGAATAGAAAAACTACTTAGAGCAACGTGTTTACCTACTTACTAATCATCAAACATTTCGTAAAAATACACAGCATACACGAATCGAAAGACACAGATCCTGTGAATACAGACAATATTTCAGATTTTCTAAGTGTCTTACAGCGAAAACACAATAAATCGTTATATTAGCATAGCACATAGCAGCCCAGCATTGATTCTAGCCAAAGTGAGCGATAACGTCAACATCGCCAAAAATATATTAATTTTTTCACTAACCTTCTCAGAATTCTTCAGATGACACTCCTGTAACATCATATTACACATTCCATATAGAGTTTGATCGAAAAAGTTTATATTTAGCCACCAAAATCATGGTTAGACAATGTGAAATGTAGCTCAGCTGGTCAGAAAATGTCCTTGCGCCACTTAGACAGTGATCTACTCTTATACATAAATACTCATAAACGTGACTAAAAAATATAGGGTGGACAGAGATTGATAGACAATTTAATTCTTAATACAATTGCGGAATTACATTTTTTAAATTGTCCTTACTTTTCAATACAGTTTGCGCCAAGCGAAGCTACGTCAAAAAACATGGCGTCCTAAGCCACTAAAATGTTTCGATAGAAACACGATTTATCATAATAAAAATGTCCTACTTTGAGCTGTTCTTCCATCAGTATCTTGGGCAAAGGATCCTTTCTTGGGAGTAATCGTCTTTTGGTGGAAAGCTGTCCTCTTGCCATGTGGAAATGCCAACTGCGTTCGGGATGAACTGAAAAGCGTGCCCAGCTATTCACATCGTTTTAAAAATAAATGTCCCAAAATTGCACTAAACGGATATAAATTGCTATAAAACGCTTTAAATTAACTACCTTATGATGTTTTTAACTCCTATAACGAGTGAAAAGATGATCGGAGAAATATAACAGGCTAAACTAACGCTTGGAACAGGAGCGGGTCAGTGTCCTCCACGCGCGTTACGCACCAAGAAAAGACTTGCTAGCTACAGGGTTTTTTCATTTGTAGTGCCTGTGAACGCGCAATCGACCCCATTGGAATCGTCATCACGTAAAGGCATCCAGGGGAAGACGTAAGAAGTGTCCGTATAGTCATAGCAATAACAGTGCCCTTTTAACTGACTTCAGAACAGTGGCCAACATTTCTGAAATCTGACTCCATGTCAGGGAAATTGCTGTAGAATGGGCTCTGTTCCACGTAGAGACAAAATTTCAACTCCTATAGAAACTATAGACTGTTTTCTATCCAATAATAATAATAATATGCATATTGTACGATCAAGGATTTTGTGGGAAGCCGTTTCAAAAATTACCCAATTAGCATAAATAGTCTCAACAGCGCCCCCATCCTCAACAGGTTAACACGTTTAAATGTTTTACTCACGTTGGCTGCAGTGAAGGAGAGCCCACAGGTTTTGGTAGCGGGCCGTGTCGGTGGCACTGTATTGTCATCAAAGCGAGCAAAGAAGTTGTTTAGTTTGTCTGGGAGCAAGACATCGTGGTCCGCGACAGGGCTGATTGTCTTTTTGTAGTCCGTGATTGACTGTAAACAATGCCACATATCTCTCGTGTCTAAGCCGTTGAATTGCGACTCTACTTTGTCTCTATACTGACGCTTAACTTATTTGATTGCCTTGTGGAGGGAATAGCTACACTGTTTGTGCTCGGTCATGTTTCTGGTCGCCTTGCCCTGATTAAAAGCAGTGATTCGCGCTTTCAGTTTTCTGCGAATGCTGCCATCAATCCACAGTTTCTGGTTGGGGGAGGTTTTAATAGTCGCTGTGGGTACAACATCACCGATGCACTTGCTAATAAACTCGCTCACCGAATCAGGGTATTCATCAATGTTATTGTCCTATGTGGAAAATATCCCAGTCCACGTGATCAAAGCCATCTTGAAGCGTGGAATCCGATCGGTCGGACCAGCGTTGAACAGATCTGAGCACGGGAATTTCCTGTTTTAGTTTCTGTCTATAGGCTGGGAGCAACAAAATGGAGTCGTGGTCAGATTTTCCGAAAGGAGGGCGGGGGAGGGCTTTGTATGCATTGCGGAAGTTAGAGAAACAATGATCCAGGGTTTTGCCAGCATGGGTCGCGTATTCGATATGCTGATAACACTTATGGAGCCTTGTTTTCAGATTAGCCTTGTTAAAATCAAGAGCTACAATAAATGCAGCCTCATGATAGGTGGTTTCCAGTTTACATAGAGTCCAATGAAGTTCTTTCAGGGCTGTCGATGTGTCTGCTTGGGGAGGGGGGGGAATACACGACAGTGATTATAATCGAAGAGAATTCTCTTGGTAGATAATGTGGTTGGTGCAGGTGCAAGGTGCAGCGTAGTGAGCTTACATTTTCTTTGTTTAATCAAAATGACGCCGAACAAAACAAACACTACAAAAACAAACCGTGAAGCTCAAAGGCAAAGTGCCCTAAACAGTCAACCTCCCAAAAATGGCTACCTAAGTATGGTTACCAATCAGAGACAATGATAGACAGCTGTCCCTGATTGAGAACCATACCCGGCCAAAACATAGAAATAGAAAATCATAGAAAAACAAAACATAGAATGCCCACCCCAAATTACACCCTGACCAAACCAAAAAGAGACATAAAAAGGATCTCAAAGGTCAGGGCGTGACAGGTTGGCATATGATTGTAAGGAATTCTAGGTCAGGTAAACAAAAGGACTTGAGATCCTGTATGTTGTTATGATCACACCACATTTTGTTAATCATAAGGCATAACCCCCACCTTTCTTCTTACCAGAGAGATGTTTGTTTCTGTCGGCGTGATGCGTGAAGAAACCAGGTAGCTGTAACGACTCTGATAATGTATCCCGAGTGAGCCATGTTTCCGTGAAACAAAGAACGTTACAATCTCTGTTGTCTCTCTGGAGGGCAACCCTTGCTCGGATTTTGTCTACCTTTTTGTCAAGAGACTGGACATTGGCGAGTAGTATACTCGGGAGCGGTGCGCGGTGCGCATTATCTTCCGGCGCCGACCAAGATGGCCGCCTCGCTTCGCGTTCCTTGGAAAATATGCAGTATTTTGTTTATTTATGTGTTATTCCTTACATTGGTACCCCAGGTAATCTTAGGTTTCATTACATACAGTCGGGAGGAACTACTGAATATAAGAGCAACGTCAACTCACCATCGTTCCAACCAGGAATATGACTTTCCCGAAACGGATCCAGTGTTTTGCCTTCCACCCAATACAATGGATCTGATCCCAGCCGGCGACCCTATGCGACGCCGTAAAAGGGGCAAACGTAGCGGTCTCCTGGTCAGGCTTCGGAGACGGGCACTTCGCGCTCCACTCCCTAGCATACTACTCGCCAATGTCCAGTCTCTTGACAATAAGGTTGATGAAATCCGAGCAAGGGTAACATTCCAGAGAGACATCAGAGATTGTAACGTTCTCTGCTTCACGGAAACATGGCTAACTCGAGAGACGCTAACGGAGTCGGTGCAGCCAGCTGGTTTCTTCACGCATCGCGCCGACAGAAACATACAACTTTCTGGTAAGAAGAGGGGCGGGGGGGTATGCCTTATGATTAACGAGACGTGGTGTGATCAAAACAACATACAGGAACTCAAGTCATTCTGTTCACCTGATCTAGAACTCCTCACAATCAAATGTCGACCGCATTATCTACCAAGGGAATTCTCTTCGATTATAATCACAACCGTATATATTCCCCTCCAAGCAGACACATCGATGGCCCTGAACAAACTTTCTGACTCTTTGTAAACTGGAAACCACACACCCTGAGGCTGCATTCATCGTAGCTGGGGATTTTAACAACGCCAATCTGAAAACAAAACTCCCTAAATTCTATCAGCATATCGATTGTGCTACCAGGGCTGGTAAAACCTTGGATCATTGTTATACTAACTTCCACGACGCATATAAGGCCCTCCCCCGCCCTCCTTTCGGAAAAGCTGACCACGACTCCATTTTGTTGCTTCCAGCCTACAAACAGAAACTAAAACAACAAGCTCCCTCGCTCAGATCTGTTCAAAGCTGGTCCGACCAATCTGATTCCAGGCTTCAAGACTGCTTCGATCACGCAAATTGGAATATGTTCCGCATTGCGTCCAACAACAACATTGACGAATATGCTGATTCGGTGAGCGAGTTCATTAGAAAGTGTATTGACGATGTCGTACCCACAGCAACGATTAAAACATTCCCAAACCAGAAACCGTGGATTGACGGCAGCATTCGCGTGAAACTGAAAGCGCGAACCACTGCTTTTAACCAGGGCAAGGTGACCGGAAACATGACCGAATACAAACAGTGTAGCTATTCTCTCCGCAAGGCAATCAAACTAGCTAAGTCCCAGTACAGAGACAAAATAGAGTCGCAATTCAACAGCTCAGACACAAGAGGTATGTGGCAGGGTCTACAGTCAATCACGGATTACAAAAAGAAAACCAGCCCCGTCGCGGACCAGGATGTCTTGCTCCCAGACAGGCTTAATAACTTTTTTGCTCGCTTTGAGGACAAACAGTGCCACTGACACGGCCCGCTACCAAAACCTGCGGGCTCTCCTTCACTGCAGCCGAGGTGAGTAAAACATTTAAACGTGTTAACCCTTGCAAGGCTGCAGGCCCAGACGGCATTCCCAGCCGCGTCCTCTGAGCATGTGCAGACCAGCTGGCTGATGTGTTTACGGACATATTCAATCAATCCTTATCCCAGTCTGCTGTTCCCACATGCTTCAAGAGGGCAACCATTGTTCCTGTTCCCAAGAAAGCTAAGGTAACTGAGCTAAACGACTACCGCCCCGTAGCACTCACTTCCGTCATCATGAAGTGCTTTGAGAGACTAGTCAAGGACCATATCACCTTCACCCTACCGGACACCCTAGACCCACTCCAATTTGCTTACCGATCCAATAGGTCCACAGACGACGCAATCGCAACCACACTGCCCACTGCCCTAACCCATCTGGACAAGAGGAATACCTATGTGAGAATGCTGTTCATCGACTACAGCTCAGCATTTAACACCATAGTACCCTCCAAACTCGTCATCAAGCTCGAGACCCTGGGTCTCGACCCCGCTCTGTGCAACTGGGTCCTGGACTTCCTGACGGGCCGCCCCCAGGTGGTGAGGGTAGGTAACAACATCTCCACCCCGCTGATCCTCAACACTGGGGCCCCGCAAGGGTGCGTTCTGAGCCCTCTCCTGTACTCCCTGTTCACCCACGACTGCGTGGCCATGCACGCCTCCAGCTCAATCATCAAGTTTGTGGATGACAGTACAGTGGTAGGCTTGATTACCAACAACGACGAGACGGCCTACAGGGAGGTGGTGAGGGCCCTCGGAGTGTGGTGTCAGGAAAATAACCTCACACTCAACGTCAACAAAACAAAGGAGATGATTGTGGACTTCAGGAAACAGCAGAGGGAGCACCCCCCTATCCACATCGACGGGTCAGTAGTGGAGAAGGTGGAAAGTGTTAAGTTCCTCGGTGTACACATCATGGACAAACTGAATTGGTCCACCCACACAGACAGCGCTGTGAAGAAGGCGCAGCAGCGCCTCTTCAACCTCAGGAGGCTGAAGAAATTTGGCTTGTCACCAAAAGCACTCACAAACTTCTACAGATGCACAATCGAGAACATCCTGTCGGGCTGTATCACCGCCTGGTACGGCAACTGCTCCGCCCACAACCGTAAGGCTCTCCAGAGCGTAGGGAGGTCTGCACAACGCATCACCGGGGGCAAACTACCTGCCCTCCAGGACACCTACACCACCCGATGTCACAGGAAGGCCATAAAGATCATCAAGGACAACAACCACCCAAGCCACTGCCTGTTCACCCCGCTATCATCCAGAAGGCGAGGTCAGTACAGGTGCATCAAAGCAGGGACCGAGAGACTGAAAAACAGCTTCTATCTCAAGGCCATCAGACTGTTAAACAGCCACCACTAACATTTAGCGGCCGCTGCCAATATACTGACTCAACTCCAGCCACTTTAATAATGGGAATTGATGGAAATTATGTAAAATTATACCACTACTTTAAACAATGCCACTTAATATAATGTTTACATACCCTACATTACTCATCTCATATGTATATACTGTACTCTATATCATCTACTGCATCTTGCCATCTTTATGTATACATGTATCACTAGCCGCTTTAAACTATGCCACTTTATGTTTACATACCCTACATTACTCATCTCATATGTATATACTGTACTCTATACCATCTACTGCATCTTTCCTATGCTGTTCTGTACCATCACTCATTCATATATCTTTATGTACATATTCTTTATCCCTTTGCACTTGTGTGTATAAGGTAGTAGTTGTGGAATTGTTAGGTTAGATTACTTTTTGGTTATTACTGCATTGTCGGAACTAGAAGCACAAGCATTTCGCTACGCTCGCATTAACATCTGCTAACCATGTGTATGTGACAAATACAATTTGATTTGATTTGATGTGCCCGTCTACGGAACCTGACCAGAAAAGCACTCTGTCTGCCCCTTCTGCAGCACCGTTGTTTTGGGTCGCCGGCTGGGATCCGATCCATTGTCCTGGGTGGTGGACCAAACAGAGGATCCACTTCGGGAAAGTCATATTCCTGGTCGTAATGTTGGTGAGTTGACGTTGCTCTTTTATACAATAGTTCCTCCCGGCTGTATGTAATAAAACTTCAGATTCCCTGGGGTAACAATGTAAGAAATAATACATAAAAAAACTAAATACTGCATAGTTTCCTAGGAACGCAAAGCGAGGAGGCCATCTCTGTTGGTTCTGGAAGTTCACAGCGTAGAAGAGAGTGGGGGAGCAATGCAAGGCAAGGCAAGGCACTACAAGTCCTTACACCATGGCAACCTTGCCTCCCTACAAGCTATGGGTATTGATCATGTTCCAGCCTCTATTAGAAAAATTTGGACCGTCTTAAACGGTTAAACCAAAGGGAAAGTTTTGGGATTTACAAACTACAGGCCACTAAATACCCTGGTTTAAAGGAAGATATGGATTTCTCACCCTTCCTGTAGGGTTGTGATAGGTCCATTTGCTGTCATCTAGAGGACATTTTGCTCAATTGATCTCAGCTATGTTTAGACTGTTGTTGTTTATGTTTTGCTGTGTTCTAGTGTACTATGGAATATATTGCTTTCTTATTCTTGACACTTCTCCCAGTCATATTTAAGGTTAGAACTACCTTTCTAAGTGTCCTGATACTTCTAGCTTGGAGTTGTATTTTTATGATAACAGAGCTACAGTATTTCACTTATTAATGTGTATAGTATTGCTTACTAGGTGTGTCCAATCAATTTTGTAACCACTCCCTCTTCTAATAATGGCTAATTGGAAAAGTTGTTCAAAAGAGGACATTGTATTATTTTATTGTACTCCCTGACGAAGGCCATGCAGCCGAAATGCGTCGGATTTTTAAAACTTTGTTTCTATTGAACATGCCATACTAATAAAGGCATTTTAAATAATTATATGAAGAGTGCATTGGTCCTCCTTTCTTTTTGAGTCTTGGTTGCCATTTCATTAGCTGTTCAGGAATCGTATGGCTTGGGGGTAGAAGCTGTTTAGAAGCCTCTTGGACCTAGACTTGGTACTCCGGTACCGCTTGTCGTGTGATAGCAGAGAGAACAGTCTCTGACTAGGGTGGCTGGAGTCTTTGACAATTTTTAGGGCCCTCCTCTGACATCGCTTGGTATAGAGGTCCTGGATGGCAGGAAGCTTGACCCCAGTGATGTACTGGGCCGTACGCACTACCCTCTGTAGTGCCTTGCGGTCAGAGGCCGAGCAGTTGCCATACCAGGCAGTGATGCAACCAGTCAGGATGCTCTCGATGGTGCAGCTGTAGAACCTTTTGAAGATCTGAGGACCCATGCCAAATAATTTCAGTCTCCTGAGGGGGAATATGTTTTGTCGTTTCCTCTTCACGACTGTCTTGGTGTGATTGGACCATGTTAGTTTGTTGGTGATGTGGACGTCAACCTGCTCCACTATAGCCCCGTCGATGAGAATGGGGGTGTGCTTGGTCATCCTTTTTCCTGTAGTCCACAATCATCTCCTTTGTCTTGATTACGTCGAGGGAGAGGTTGCTGTCCTTGCACTACACTGCCAGTTCTCTGACCTCCTCCCTATATGCCGTCTCTTCGGTGTTGGTGATCAGGCCTACCACTGTTGTGTCATCATCAAACTTAATGATGGTGTTGGAGTCGTGCCTGGCCATGCAGTCATAAGTAAACAGGCAGTACAGGAGGGGACTGAGCACGCACCCCTGAGGGGCCCCCATGTTGAGGATCAGCATGGCAGATGTGTTGTTACCTACCCTAACCACCTGGGGGCGGCCCGTCAGGAAGTCCAGGATCCAGTTGCAGAGGGAGGTGTTTAGTTCAAGGGTCCTTAGCTTAGTGATGAGTTTTGAGGGCACTATGGTGTTGAACCCTGAGCTGTAGTCAATTAATAGCATTCTCACATAGGTGTTCGTTTTGTCCAGGTGTGAAAGGGCAGTGTGGAGTGCAATAAAGATTGCATCATCTGTGGATCTGTTGGTGTGGTATGCAAATGGGAGTGGGTCTAGGGTTTCTGTGATAATAGTGTTGATGTGAGCCATGACCATCCTTTCAAAGCATTTCATGGGTACAGACGCGAGTGCTACGGGTCTGTAGTCATTTAGGCAAGTTACCTTGGTGTTCTTGGATACAGGGACTATGGTGGTCTGCTTGAAACATGTTGGTATTACAGAATCAGACAGGGAGAGGTTGAAAATGTCAGTGAAGACACTTGCCAGTTGGTCAGCGCATGCTCGGAGTACACTTCCTGGTAATCCGTCTGGCCCTGCGGCCTTGTGAATGTTGACCTGTTAAAGGTCTTACAAACATTGGCTGCAGAGAGCGTGATCATACAGTCATCTGGAACAGCTGATGTTACTTGCCTCGAAGAGAGCATAGAAGTTATTTAGCTCATCTGGTAGGCTCGTATCACTGGGCAGCTCTCAGCTGTGCTTCCCTTTGTTGTCTGTAATAGTTTGCAAGCCCTGCCACATCCGACGAGCGTCAGTGCGGGTGTAGCACGATTCGATCTTAGTCCTGTATTGATGCTTTTCCTGTTTGATGGTTCATCGGAGGGCATTGAGGGATTTCTTATAAGCTTCTGGGTTAGTTGCGCTCCTTAAAAGTAGCAGCTCTACCCTTTAGCTCAGTGCGAATGTTGACTGCAATCCATGGCTTATGGTTGGAGTATGTACGTACAGTCACTGTGGGGACGACATCCTCGATGCACTTATAAAACCAGTCACTGATGGGGTGTACGCCTCAATGCCATCGGAAGAATCCCGGAACAAATTCCAGTCTGTACTAGCAAAACAGTCCTGTTGTTTAGCATCTGCTTCATCTGACCACTTTTTATGGACCGAGTCACTGGTGCTTCCTGCTTTAATTTTTGCTTGTAAGCAGGAATCAGGAGGATAGAAATATGGTCAGATTTGCCAAATGGAGGGCGAGGGAGAGCTTTGTTTGTGATAGACGGGCTATATGGACTACAGTATAGGTTGAATATCATAGTCTGCCTGTAACCAGCCTAAGTAGCCCTATGACTCCGTTCCTGTTCTATTCAGAGTTGAAAGAAGTGTATCAAATTCGAAATGAGCTATTATCAGACTGGTAACTTCTTTGGGCTGCAAGCCCGAAGCCGGGCACAATATGACAACAGCCACTTCAAGTGCAGGGCGCGAAATTCAAAACATATTTTTTTGAAATATTTAACTTTCACACATTAACAAGTCCAATACAGCTAATGAAAGATACACATCGTGTGGATCCAGCCAACATGTCCGATTTATTTAATGTTTTACAGGGAAAACACAATATATATTTATGTTAGCTCACCACCAAATACAAAGAAGGACAGACATTTTTCACAGCACAAGTAGCATGCACAAAGCCAACCTAACTAACCAAGAACCAACCAAACTAACCAAGAAACAACTTAATCAGATGACAGTCTTATAACATGTTACACAATAAATCTATGTTTTGTTCGAAAAATATGCATATTTGAGGTATAAATCAGTTTTACATTGCAGCAACCATCAGAGCTACCGTCAAAAATAGCACCGAAGCAGCCAGTGGAATTATAGAGACCAACGTGTATTACCTAATTACTCATCATAAAACATTTTTAAAAATACACAGCGTACAGTAATTGAAAGACACAGATCTTGTAAATCCAGACAATATTTCAGATTGTCTAAGTGTTTTACAGCGAAAACACAATATATCGTTATATTAGCATACCATATGTGCAAACATTACCCCAGCATTGATTCACGGCAAAAATGGCAATAACGTTATCACCACCAAAATACACTGCTCAAAAAAATAAAGGGAACACTTAAACAACACAATGTAACTCCAAGTCAATCACACTTCTGTGAAATCAAACTGTCCACTTAGGAAGCAACACTGATTGACAATAAATTTCACATGCTGTTGTGTAAATGGAATAGACAACAGGTGGAAATTATAGGCAATTAACAAGACACCCCCAATAAAGGAGTGGTTCTGCAGGTGGTGACCACAGACCACTTCTCAGTTCCTATGCTTCCTGGCTGATGTTTTGGTCGCTTTTGAATGCTGGCGGTGCTTTCACTCTAGTGGTAGCATGAGACGGAGTCTACAACCCACACAAGTGGCTCAGGTAGTGCAGTTCATCCAGGATGGCACATCAATGTGAGCTGTGGCAAGAAGGTTTGCTGTGTCTGTCAGCGTAGTGTCCAGAGCATGGAGGCGCTACCAGGAGAGGCCAGTACATCAGGAAAGTGGAGGAGGCCATAGGAGGGCAACAACCCAGCAGCAGGACCACTACCTCCGCCTTTGTGCAAGAAGGAGCAGAAGGAGCACTGCCAGAGCCCTGCAAAATGACCTCAAGCAGGCCACAAATGTGCATGTGTCTGCTCAAACGGTCAGAAACAGACTCCATGAGGGTGGTATGAGGGCCCGGCGTCCACAGGTGGGGGTTGTGCTTACAGCCCAACACCGTGCAGGACGTTTGGCATTTGCCAGAGAACACCAAGATTGGCAAATTCGTCACTGGCGCCCTGTGCTCTTCACAGATGAAAGCAGGTTCACACTGAGCACATGTGACAGACGTGACAGTCTGGAGACGCCGTGGAGAACGTTCTGCTGCCTGCAGCATCCTCCAGCATGACCGGTTTGGCGGTGGGTCAGTCATGGTGTGGGGTGGCATTTCTTTGGGGGGCCGCACAGCCCTCCATGGACTCGCCAGAGGTAGCCTGACTGCCATTAGTTACCGAGATGAGATTCTCAGACCCTTTGTGAGACCATATGCTGGTGCGGTCGGCCCTGGGTTCCTCCTAATGCAAGACAATGCTAGACCTCATGTGGCTGGAGTGTGTCAGCAGTTCCTGCAAGAGGAAGGCATTGATGCTATGGACTGGCCCGCCCGTTCCCCAGACCTGAATCCAATTGAGCACATCTGGGACATCATGTCTCGCTCCATCCACCAACGCCACGTTGCACCACAGACTGTCCAGGAGTTGGCGGATGCTTTAGTCCAGGTCTGGGAGGAGATCCCTCAGGAGACCATCCGCCACCTCATCAGGAGCATACCCAGGCGTTGTAGGGAGGTCATACAGGCATGTGGAGGCCACACACACTATTGAGCCTCATTTTGACTTGTTTTAAGGACATTACATCAAAGTTGGATCAGCCTGTAGTGTGGTTTTCCACTTTAATTTTGAGTGTGACTCCAAATCCAGACCTCCATGGGTTGATAAATTTGATTTCCATTGATAATTTTTGTGTGATTTTGTTGTCAGCACATTCAACTATGTAAAGAAAAAAGTATTTAATAAGAATAGTTCATTC
Source organism: Salvelinus fontinalis (assembly GCF_029448725.1). Taxonomy (NCBI): domain Eukaryota; kingdom Metazoa; phylum Chordata; class Actinopteri; order Salmoniformes; family Salmonidae; genus Salvelinus; species Salvelinus fontinalis. Next base: position 44,355,753 of record NC_074697.1, on the reverse strand, counting down.
ATTCAGATCTAGGATGTGTTATTTTAGTGTTCCCTTTATTTTTTGGAGCAGTGTATATTAATTTTTTCACTAACCTTCTCAGAATTCTTCAGATGACACTCCTGGAACATCATATTACAACATACATATAGAGTTTGTTCGAAAATGTGCATATTTAGCCACAAAAATCGTGGTTTTACAATGAGAAAAGTAGCCAAGCTGGTCAGAAAATGTCGGGCGCCATATTGGACAGTGATCTAGTCTAAAGAATAAATACTCACAAACTTGACTAAAAAATACAGGGTGGACAGCGATTGAAAGACAATTTAGTTCTTAATGCAATCGCTGAATTACATTTTTTAAATTATCCTTGCTGTGCAATACAGGGTGCGCCAAAGCAAAGCTACCCCAAAGAAAATGGCGGCATATGCGTTTAACATTTTTCGACAGAACAACGATTTATCATCATAAATAGTTCTTACTATTAGCTGAACTGCCATCAGAATCTTGGGCAATGAATCCTTTCTCCGGTCTAATCGTCTTTTGGTCGAAAGATGTACTCTTGTCCCGTCGAAATGGCCACTAACGTTCAGCATGTACTAGAAAAGTGCCCAGCTCTTGGAAGTGCGTCACACAGAAATGGCAGAAAATCACACTAAACGGATATAAATTGCTATAAAACGGTTTAAATTAACTACCTTATGATGTTTTTAACACCTAAAACAAGTAAAAACATGACCGGCGATATATTACTGGCTAAACAACAGCTTGGAAAAAGGCCAGTCCGACGTCCATCGTGCGCCAAGCGCAGGGAAGAAAAGACATGTACTTCCGCTCTTTGGTGTTTTATACAGTCCCAGATTGCGCAATCGACTCCATTCAAATTGTCACCACTTACTGACATCTAGAGGAAGGCGTGGGCAGTGTTTGTATCCCCATAGCATTCACAGGGACCTAAAAACTGACCTGGGAGCAGAGGCCAAGATTTCTGAAATCTCACTCCATGTCAGGGAAAGTGCTGTAGAATGAGTTCTGTTACACTCAGAGACATAATTCCAACGGTTATAGAAACTAGAGAGTGTTTTCTATCCAATAATAAAAATAATATGCATATTGTACGAGCAAGAATTGAGTACGAAGCCGTTTAAATTGGAGACATTTTTCCAAAAAAAGTGAAAACAGCACCCCCTGTCCTCATTAGGTTAACTTTCAAAAAAGGACAGACATTTTTCACAGCACAGGTAGCATGCACAAAACCAACCTAACTAACCAAGAACCAACCAAACTAACCAAGAAACAACTTCATCAGATGACAGTCTTATAACATGTTATTCAATAAATCTATGTTTTGTTCGAAAAATGTGCATATTTCAGGTATAAATCATAGTTTACATTGCAGCTACAATCAGAAATTGCACCGAAAGCAGACAGAATAATTACAGACACCAACGTCAAATACCTAAATACTCATCATAAAACATTTCTGAAAAATACATGGTGTACAGCAAATGAAAGACAGGCATCTTGTAATTCCAGACAATATTTCGATTTCTTAAGTGTTTTACAGCGAAAACACAATATAGCATTATATTAGCTTACCACAATAGCCAGAAACACAAGCCATTCCCCAGCAGCAAAAGTTAGCGATCGTAACAAACCAGCAAAAGATATATAATTTTTGACTAACCTTGATAAGCTTCATCAGATGACAGTCCTATAACATCAGGTTATACATACACTTATGTTTTGTTCGAAAATGTGCATATTTAGAGCTGAAATCAGTGGTTATACATTGTGCTAACGTAGCATCTTTTTCCCACAACGTCCGGATATTTTTCTGACACCCACATATTCTGACCAAATAACTATTCATAAACATAACTAAAAAATACATGTTGTATAGGAAATGATAGATACACTAGTTCTTAATGCAATCACCGTGTTAGAATTCTAAAAATAACTTCATTACGACATCCAGCTTAGTTATAGCGAGAGAGTGCCCAAAATCTGGGCGCAAACTACTAGTACAACATGTTCGACAGATATATTAAATAGCATCATAAAATGGGTCCTACTTTTGATGATCTTCCATCAGAATGTTGTACAAGGGGTCCTTTGTCCAGAACAATTGTTGTTTGGATTTAGAATGTCCTCTTCTCCAGTCAATTAGCACGGAAAGCTAGCAAAGTGGCGTAAAGCTCTCCTTCGTGAACAAACGCAGACAAAGCAACACGCCTAACGTCCTGAAAAAATTTCAATAATCTAATAAAACTATATTGAAAAAACATACTTTACGATGATATTGTCACATGTATCGAATAAAATCAAAGCCGGAGATATTAGTCGTCTATAACGACAGCTTTTCAGAAGGCAATACCAGGTCTCTTCTCGCGCGCTCCAGAAAACAGGAAACTGGTGACACGTCATACAAAGAGCTTTTATTCGACCCCAGATCAAGTTATACACTCTATTTCTTCTCTCACTGCCTGTCGACATCTAGTGGAAGACGTATGAAGTGCATGTATACTAATAAATATCAAGGACATTTATAGGCAGGCCCTAGAACAGAGCATCGATTTCAGATTTTCCACTTCCTGTCAGGAAGTTTGCTTCAAAATGAGTTCTGTTTTGTTCACAGATGTAATTCAAACGGTTTTAGAAACTAGATAGTGTTTTCTATCCAATAGTATTAATAATATGCATTTGGTACGAGCAAGAATTGAGTACGAGGCCGTTTGAAATGGGCACCTTTTATCCAGGCTACTCAATACTGCTCCTGCAGCCCAAAGAGGTTAATGCGATGCATGTTTTTTGAATTTGGAAAAATCTCTTCCCCACCCCACCTACTCAGCCAGTCAGGAGCCACTACTGCATTGAGGCCATGACATACTGCGTAGTTTTTACTAAGCGGTACTTGTACGATGAGTACATAGTATGCAGTACTTTAGTAGGGGTATTTACACACGGCCACACGGTGTTGGTGGTGCTCATAAAATGTGTCATACCTTCAGAATTAGCAGAGAGTCCATTCTGGAAATGTGATGTACTTGTCGAGTATATCGTTACAAACAATATGTTAAAACATTTAGAAAATTAAAAAGGGCACTTTTGAGATGTAAATATTAATATTTTAATGTTGAATAAAAGAATGTGACATCTTTTTACTCCATATTTTAGAGCCCACTATAATGAGTATAATGAGTAAGATGTTGTGTGCATCATGTACGGTTCACAGATCACAGTGTCTTACATTAGGCATGTATACATGTGGATCTTAAAAGGTTGTCTTGCTACCCAGACTCCATGCTTAGGCCAAATGCTACGCCACGCCCACGGACGTTAGTTTCTTCTCCTCAATGAGTCTGGATTCTTTGTACTTCCCAGAACGTTCACCCAATGCGAACACATTCAGGGCCATCTGATTGGTCCAGAAACCAATTGTTTGGGCCAGAGCCAGAACACACATGGGTAAAGTGGCTTTGATACTCTGATTGGTTAGAGACGATCCAATCGCTGATGACTTTGTTTTTTACAATGCCCCTTGTGCCCCTCCTCACCACAAACGACTTAAATGATGGCAGACAAGAGTATGTGGAGAGTGACAGAGCAGTGGAAGAATTTAGAGTCGTCAGGCTTCAAAAAATGGCCTAACATGAGCACGTTCATCATGATTTTCTACAAAAAAGTGTGATACAAATGCAAAACGTATGTCAAACATCCTCCCTCTCAGAACAATCTGAGATAACACAAATATTTTCAGGCTATGCTGGTATGGAGTCGTCCCAGCATGAAATACTGGGCCTTACTCAATACCCTCTTATTATGGATCACCAACAACCAAGCGCAGTGTTTGCTTCCATTTATCACACTGTGGAGAGTAGATGTGTAAGGATCATCTTCTGACGATGAAGGGTGAGGATCAGTAATCAGAGCGGGCCTGAGCGTTCCTCCTTGTGCAGAGTTGCATGAGCCAATTGATGTGATTGAGCTGTGTAGAGACGGGTGCAATGGGTCCGACCGCTGCTCACCCGAGTATGCAACAGCTGTGTGCATTTGAACTCATTGACTCTGCTGATACAAACCTAAACACACACAAACACACATATGCTTTTGAGAACACATGCACACACACCTGTCTGAGCGTGACCATGTGGTGTGTCAGCAGCAATCACATCCAAACAGAGTGGATGTCAGGCTTTTCCACAATTCTGAACAATGAGAACGATTTCCGCAGCTTTCATATCTGTCTGGTAGACAACTTGGCTGACTTCCAAACATCTGCTTCGATATTGTGAGCATTCATTTATATTCAGGGTTGTTTGAACACATTACATTTTTTATGAAAAATGTTGATTAGCAGAATATAATTACTTGGTATTATACAAGACCTGCTTATACGTTACCTGGCATCCGCATATGCACTGCTATTTCGAGGTTGATGAAGAATTTTCAATATTTTGGCTTGGGCAATGTTGAAAATCTTGCATAATCTGCTAACTTCAACAGTTTATCATGGAGTTATTGCAGTGCCTTTGTATTTCTAGTTAGTCATTGGGGGTCTGGTTTCAAGTAGAGTACATTTTTTTATGCTTTCTCTAAATTCGATTTAGCTCATTTAAGTCTCTCAGTTTGAAATAAAACTTCAAAGGAGATGTGTAAGCCAAGCTATGATGTAGGCTGCACACTGCTAAATGGAGTTTCACTACTGTCCATATTCAGCAGGCTAACAAAGAGGTGGAATGGGTTCACACTCAAAAATATGTTGCATAGAGCTTCATTCATTATTCTATGTTTTTATTGAGTACTCAGACGTTTCGGCTTTACAGCCTTTTTTGGTCAAAACAGCATTTGTACAGGTGAGCAGCAGGTGGTTCTAATCAGGGCTACTTTCATTATTGTACTGCAGTAGTATCATAAAGATTATTATATGGTCTTTATAGCAACTGATACCCGAGGGAATTTATTCTGCAACTGAAGACACTTCACCCAAGTGATTTCAAATCACACCATCTACAGATTAAGAGAACATTACCCTTGAGCCAAATTATCAATTATTTAAGGTAATACTGTGATTTAACCATCTCCTCAAACCAAGTTAATTCAAAGCAGTACATTTCAACTCAGGGCTAACAAAAGTTTTAGCCACTGTCACCATTCGATGTTTTAAAAAATAAATGGGGTATTTCCTCACGATTCCAATTTTATAATGTCCAGATTATTTGTATTAGAGCCTGCTGAATATGTAATCAACAGAGAACCATTGCACTCTCCCAGAAGCGTGGATGGTGCGTAAAATCTGCGAATTGGACAAAAACAGATGTGTAACAGGTTTGCTCTCAAAAAGATGTTGCATAAAGCTTACTTCATTATTCAATGTTTTTTATTATTTCACTGCATCAGGGATAGCATACACCAACATTTTGGCTTTACAGCCTTCTTTGGTGTGTAGGTATAATTTTATTTTAATTCGAAACAGCATTTGTAAAGAACTACAGATGAGCAGCATGTGGTTCTAATCAGGGTTGCCACTCATCTGCCAAAAAGGGATGTGGCTTTTCTGGTTTCCCTGCATACAAATTAGTTACAAAGAAATACAGAATTAGAGGGTATGGGAGCGGGTATGAAGGGTGGTTTATTTATGAGTCGCTCTTCGTGCCTGTGTAGCAGTGTGATGTTGTTCCCCTAGATTACGCACCAAATTGCACACAAGGACCAATTCAAATAGGCCAGGTCAAGAGGGGATGTTAATAATCTGGTAATAATAATAATAATTCAGTGTATTTTTTTATTTAATTACAGCTGCATAGCTAATGTTTTTATTTGGTGTACAAACACTTTTTCATACCAATATTGTACATACAAGTGATTGTAAAAGTTTTGTATATTTTGGTTTGGCCCATCGCGGGTTATCTGTATCCCCATACCACTTTATCGTTCTCTTTTGCCTGACCCTCGGCTAGCAAGGTATGTTGTCCTTGGCTCCGAAACTGTTTAATATGGAACCGTCATAAGGTTATACAATGTACTGTTTTGCAACCATACGTTTGGTATAGTGTGGACAGTGTAGGAATTTATGTTAACAAGTTTCACAGAGCTCACTGACTGGGGTATCTGTTGTAACTTCTAAGTACTTGTGACAGTGGTTGAGTGAGTGTACATGTGCTCGCGCAGGTGCCGGAGAGCTGTGACTGCACCAAGGGTAACGTGTGTGTTGTCTCTTCGTGTGCAGGTATGTCTTTTATTTTGTCAGAATTATGTTCTGTATAGTTTTACTTGTATATGCTGTTGTGCAGCGAGTGTGCACGCAGCACCTGTTAATTTCTTTTGGCGCTCTTTTGCCTGACCCTCGGCTAGCAAGGTGCCGGAGAGCTGTGACTGCACCAAGGGTAACGTGTGTGTTGTCTCTTCGTGTGCAGGGCAAATAAAAAGATTTCAACGAGCAGACCATCAGTTGTGGCAGCGTCTTCATTAAGAATTACACAACGCAGAACGAACCACGCTACAAACTGGTGCCGCGACCTGCCGACTGGTTAGCTCAAGCTGACCACCGGAGCTGTGCATGTGGAGGAGATGCGCGACCCGCGCATGCGCACTTGTTGATGGTTTGCTATAAGTGAATGTATACTGTAAATAGTGAAGGTGAATGTAGCATATTCACTAGATAATTGTATTGGCGTTTATTTGCATGTTTTGAGGGAATTTGTTTATTGCATTTTTTTTGTATTTGTATGCAGTAAATTACATTGTAGTTTAGTTCTCTATTGAGCCATGGAAGACTCTCAAGTCCATAAGATGAGTTATGCTGGGGATTTTGGTGTGGTTAGTGTGGGTAGAGGGAGGGGTGTCCATGCATTTACACCATTGGTACAGTCAGCTCCTGGGAGTAGAGTGGCTGCTAGTCCTGAGTTTACAAGCACTGGGAGGGGTAGGCTGTTTACTCCACCTGACCAGGGTATCCCACCTCTGTCTCTTGATGTACCATTGTCCCCAGTCCTCAGTAATAATGGGACACCGAGTCAGCTTAGTGACCTTATTAAGCAGATTGGTTCAGAGATAGGAGAATCTATCAGAGCGAGTTTACTGCAGCCTGGGGCTTCAAGTCTTTCTCCTGCCCATTCCCCTGACCAATCCCAGCAGTTTCCCCTGCCTCAACAATGTGGGTCAACTTTAATTGATGCGTCCAAGCTGAATCTGGTTGTGAAGTCAGAGGTTAGTGCTCCACCTTTCTTCAGGGGTGATGGCTCAGATAAGTACTCTGTCCTGGAGTGGGAGGAGCTAATGGGAGTCTACCTAGAGAAGAGGGGTTACACTGGGTCTGAGAATGTTGGGGAGGTGATGTCTAGGCTCATGGGGAGGGCACGGGATGTGACCAAAGTCTGGATGCGTAACAACCCTGTTGTCACAGATGTTAAGGCAGTGTTCAGTGTTCTCAAGCAACACTTTGGGGATACTGTCTACTCAGGTATGCCATTAGCTGACTTCTATTCAATGAGACCATATGCTAATGAGGGTCCACTAGATTTCTGGATTAGGCTTAACAAAGCTGCAGAAGCAGCTGAACAGTACCTTGTAAGTGAGGGTAGAACCTTGCCCAATCAGTGCTCAGAGTTGGCAGTCATGTTTGTACGTAACTGTCCTGATAAAGAGTTGGCCCAAGTGTTCAAATGCAAACCCCTTCGTGACTGGACAGCCAGTGAGGTACAGGATCGTTTGGATGAACTGTTAAGGGAGCGTAAAGCATGTAGAACACAACTTTCACAGCAGGTGGCTGCTGTCTTCGACTCCCCCCAGGAGGAAGTGGATCCTGAGAGCAGACCTAATGTGTCATCTTTTTCTCGATGTGGCCGTGAACCAGAACAGGCCCAATCTGTATCTGAGGGTGGGACATTAGAGAAGGTTTTGAGTATGCTAGAGAAGGCTCTTGTCAGCAATACTCAGTCTGTGAACAGAGGGCCCCGTAAACAGTTCCCCAAACGTGAGCGTGAGTGCGCTGTCTGTGGAAGCACTAATCACTGGACCAAAGCTCACTGTCAGATGCACCAGCTGTGTTTCAAGTGCTTCTCTCCTGGCCACATGAGCTTTGACTGTAGTGAGACTGGGAAGCGAAAGAGCCCTGTATGTGGGCAGACTGGCAGGTCTCAGGAAAACTAGAAAGTCTCCATTCTGAGGAGGGCAATGTGAGGCAGTCTAATTTTTCCTCCACTGATGATGATATCCAATCTGTTTATTCTTATTTTTGTGAGTCAGTACCCAAGAACAACACAGTAATTTTTCAGAACACAATGAGAATTTCTCAGAATGACAGTTTGTTTTACACCACCGTGCTAGTACAGGATAAAGTTGAGCTGAAGGGGATGTTAGATAGTGGGTCCATGGCTACTACTCTGCGCGCAGATATTGTACCTCGGTTGAGGGAGGCAGGAGTGGTAGAGGGGAACTTTCTAGCTCCTTCAGACATCATACTGGTGGGTTGCGGTGGGACGCAAACTAGCCCAGTGGGCATGTGTGACTTGAAACTACAGCTTTATGGCTTCAGTTATGTAGTCCCAGTGCTGATTGTAGATGGGCAGGTTGATGAACTCATTGTTGGCACTAACGTGTTGAAGTCTCTGATTAGACAGTTCAAATCAAATGACAGCTACTGGCAGGTGGTGGGTACGCCAGGTCCCTCTGGACAGTGTGAGGACAGCCAGTTCCTGCGTCTCCTATCAAATCTGGAGAGATGGAGAGGAGACTCCATCCCAGATAAAGTGGGCACCATTAAGTTGAAGAGGGCAGTAACGCTCCAACCCATGAGTGAGCATCTTGTGTGGGGCCGCTTACCCCCAAAGACAAAACTCTCTGTGGGCAGTACTGTTGTTGTCGAACCCAGCACGTCTCGTTGTGTGAATCGACACATACTAGTAGGGAGAGTAGTTACGCCTCTGTGGGGGGATGGATGGCTCCCTGTGAAGATTGTGAATCCAACAACTTCGCCAGTTACCCTGAGACGAAATGCTAAAGTGGCAGATGTGTACCCTTGTATTGCATTGGAGGATTTTGATGATGTCAAGCAGAAAGCTGCTTACCAGAACGTGGCAAAAGCACAATGTGACAGCTCACATGGCAGTCTTACAGCCAAGAGTTCAGTTGATGGCAGTGTAGTTAATGGAAACAGTACACTGAGCAATCTTGGACTTCAAGGCCTGTCGGTTGAGGAGTGTCCAGTCTCACAGTTCTGGAAAGACAAACTTGTCGGTTTAATTGAGAAGTATGACACGGTGTTCTCTAGACATAGCCTGGATTGTGGAGAGGCAAAAGAGTTCTGCCATCGCATACGGCTGACTGATGACCGCCCATTTCGATTACCTTATCGTAGGCTTTCTCCAGCTGATTACCAAAAACTCAGGGAAACACTGGATGATATGGAGGAAAAGGAAATCGTCAGAAAATCCAGCAGCGAGTATGCCTCACCATTGGTGCTGGTATGGAAAAAGAATGGGGACTTGCGTCTATGTACTGACTTTAGGTGGTTAAACGCCCGCACAGTGAAGGATGCTCATCCCCTGCCTCATCAGGCTGATGTACTGGCGGCGCTGGGAGGTAATGCCTTCTTCAGCACAATGGACTTGACATCAGGGTACTACAATGTGCCACTGCATGAAGAGGATAAGAAATACACTGCCTTTTCCTCTCCTTTAGGTCTGCACGAGTACAATCGTTTGCCTCAGGGCCTTTGCAACAGCCCGGCTACGTTTATGAGAATGATGCTGACCATCTTTGGGGACCAAAACTTTCTAAGTCTCCTTTGCTATTTGGATGATCTGATGGTTTTTGCTAAGACGGAGGAAGAGAGTCTGCAGAGACTTGAGATGGTTTTCCAGCGGTTGCAGGAGCACAATCTTAAACTGTCTCCGTCTAAGTGCAAGTTTTTGAGGAGGTCTGTTAAGTTTTTGGGCCACATCATTTCTCAGGAGGGCGTAGCCACTGATCCTGCTAAGATTCAAACCATTTTGAATGTGACTGAGAGTGAGATGATGGAAGCTGATGGTGTCACTCCGTCTCCTAGCAAAATCCGTTCTTTCCTTGGTATGGTAGTATACTATCAACACTACATTGAGAATTGTTCCATGGTTGCTAGGCCATTGTTTCAGCTGACTACAGGTCAGAAGAAGCCTAGGAGAGGCAAGGGCAGAAAGAGGCCTGGTCCCTCTCGCAGGCTCACTGCTGCAGACTGGACTGCCGAGTGTCAACTCGCTTTTGAAGCTTTGAAAGCAGCACTAGTTGACCAGGCACTGCTGGCTCATCCAGATTTTTCTCAGCCATTTTTGCTTTCTGTTGATGCATCTACTAGTGGTTTGGGAGCGGTACTATCCCAAGTGCAAGATGGGAAGGCCATAGCCAGGCCAATAGCTTTTGCTAGTAAATCTCTTAATCATGCACAATCCAAGTATCCTGCTCACCGGCTGGAATTTCTAGCCATGAAATGGGCCATTCATGATAAGTTCAGCCATTGGCTGCGAGGGCATAAGTTTACGGTGTGGACCGACAACAATCCACTCAAATATATTCTTACAAAGCCGAGACTTGATGCATGTGAGCAGAGATGGGTTGCAAAGCTGGCACCTTTTGATTTTGATATCCAGTACATACCAGGGCCCAAGAATGTCGTTGCTGATGCTTTGAGCAGAGAGCCATTTGTCCGCCCCAAAGTTCTGCACCGACTGACAAGAATTCCATATGATGTCCTGCTGGAGGAAGCCAGAGGTCTTCGACTGGATGATGTACAAGACATGTTCCGTCTCTCCTGTGAGCAGCCCGAGGCTGGCTGTGGAACGTCTATGGCTCCTGGGAGTGAGTTGAGTAGAGCTGGAGACGATGTCAGTGGGTTGGTTTCCTGTGAAGAGGTGTCTGCTGTCCTCCAAGCCCATCGCCGATGGGATGATGGTGCCACAGTGAGGTCCGTTTCACATGTGCAGCACCTTGAGAAGTTGATGTCCATGGGTCAGAGCCCTTTACCTGTCCTTACACACAAGGAGCTGTATGATAACCAGTCACTGGATCCTATCATCAGCAGAGTAATGTTCTTTGTAGATAGAGGCCGGCGCCCATCTAGGAGAGAGCGAGTCTTTGAAGCTAAAGAAACAGTTTATACTCTAAGACAGTGGGGGAAACTCACCACGCGGTTAGGGATTCTGTATCGTGTCTCAAAACACCCAGTGAGTAAGAAGAAAATATTCCAGTATGTCGTACCTGTGTCTTTGAGAGGCCTTGTGTTGAAGGGAGTTCATGATGATGCTGGTCATCAGGGTCAGCAGCGCACATTGTGGCTCACGAGACAGCGGTTTTACTGGGAATCTATGGAGAAGGATGTCAAGGAATATGTGGCCCACTGTAAGAGATGTGTGTTGAGTAAAGCACCTGAGCCTGAAGCGAGAGCCCCACTTGTCTCCATTGTGACAACGGCACCTTTAGAACTTGTGTGTATTGATTTCTGGACTGCCGAAGATTCAAACAACAAGTCTATTGATGTGTTAGTAGTGACTGATCACTTTACTAAGCTGGCCTGTGCGTATCCATGTCCAAACCAGTCTGCTAAGACTGTTGCTCGTGTTCTCTGGAATAATTTCTTCTGCATTTATGGGTTCGCTGATTGCATCCATTCTGACAGGGGTGCAAACTTCGAGAGTTTACTTATTGCAGAATTACTTCAGTTATCTGGTGTTGAAAAGTCCCACACCACACCTTATCATCCCATGGGTAACGGTCAAGCAGAACGTCTGAATCGCACACTGGGTGGGATGATTAGAGCTCTGCCAGCTAGGTCTAAGGCTAAATGGCCTCAGATGTTGAACACATTGACATTCTCCTATAACTGCACTGTTCATGAGACTACTGGGTTTCCACCCTTCTTCTTGATGTTCGGACGCACCCCTAGGTTGCCGGTAGATGTTATGTTTGAAAGTGTGCTGTTGGATGGGGACACAGTAGATGTGGATAAGTATGTCCAGTCTCTGGGTGAGGATCTGAGAGAGGCCATGACATTGGCCCAGCAGCATGCCAGTAAGCAACAAAAGAGACAAGCCGAGGTCTACAACAGACGGTCTAAGGGTCACTCGGTGCAGAAGGGAGATAGAGTTCTACTTGCTAACAAGGGGGAGAGGGGCAAGAAGAAACTGGCTGATCGCTGGGAGAGTGTGGTGTACATAGTGGTTGCAAAGAACAGCTCACTGAACACATATCGTATCCAACACCCTACCACTGGACGCATCAAAACTGTGCATAGGAACCTGATTATGCCAGTCAACTTTCTGCCTTTACCTTCGTGGGAGGAACCTGAGGGTCACGGATCTCTATCGAGTGGTGACGTGATCTCTGAGATGTCTGCAATGTCCAGCCAAATGGATGGGAGTGACGCCAGGACTGTCCACTGGGTAGCAGGCCTTCCTGAGTCTTCTGGGAGGATACTCCAAGAGGATGGTGAAGTCCCGGCTGATGGAAGTGAGGTGGAACAACCGTATGAAGTCCCCTTAAGTGAGGTGTGCTCAGCAGAAGTGGACCAGAGAGATATCCCCGAAGCCTACAAGAGTTCTGATTGCGAAACTCCATTCAGTGTGGATGATGTTACCTTGGTTGAAGATGCTTCGTCAGTGTGGTCTGTGACAATCTACCAGGATTCTGATCAGTCGTCTGACACTACTAGTGTTGAGTCGGTAACTGAAAGTGTGCTGGCTCCGGAGATGCGGATCTGTAGTACTCCCCATCCTGAGGTTAGACCTCTGAGCAGGGTTAGTGCTGTCTGTGACATTCCTGCTAGGTTTGTGGGTGAGGGTGTTCGGACTAGACTGGGTAGACTTATTAAGCCAGTGGATAGGTTAATCCAAACTATGTCTACACAGGAAATGAAACAGTTCTTGTTTTCTCAGTGACGGTAGGATATTGCCTACCTTTTCTTTTGTAGGAATGTAGGAAATCTAAGCATGTCTTAGAATGATTTGTGGGTTTGTCTAATATATTTGACAATTCATGTAACTTTGTGTGTAGTCCATCGGCATAAAATGTATATGGCATTTTTCGTATACGGTTGAATAAGGGATTAGCTACCCCTTATTTTTCCTAATCCTTCGCGGGATAGCTTTTCAGCTGATCGACCATTTGTGGGTCTAGAATTAAGGGACTACACTGGGTTACTCTGTCGCCCTGTGGGTGTGAATTTTTTTTTCTTTCTTTGCTTTGTTACCTTTGAGGTAATGTGTTTTGTTTTGGGTCTATAATCTAGTGTAAAACAGTGGGGGTGAATGTAGCAGTGTGATGTTGTTCCCCTAGATTACGCACCAAATTGCACACAAGGACCAATTCAAATAGGCCAGGTCAAGAGGGGATGTTAATAATCTGGTAATAATAATAATAATTCAGTGTATTTTTTTATTTAATTACAGCTGCATAGCTAATGTTTTTATTTGGTGTACAAACACTTTTTCATACCAATATTGTACATACAAGTGATTGTAAAAGTTTTGTATATTTTGGTTTGGCCCATCGCGGGTTATCTGTATCCCCATACCACTTTATCGTTCTCTTTTGCCTGACCCTCGGCTAGCAAGGTATGTTGTCCTTGGCTCCGAAACTGTTTAATATGGAACCGTCATAAGGTTATACAATGTACTGTTTTGCAACCATACGTTTGGTATAGTGTGGACAGTGTAGGAATTTATGTTAACAAGTTTCACAGAGCTCACTGACTGGGGTATCTGTTGTAACTTCTAAGTACTTGTGACAGTGGTTGAGTGAGTGTACATGTGCTCGCGCAGGTGCCGGAGAGCTGTGACTGCACCAAGGGTAACGTGTGTGTTGTCTCTTCGTGTGCAGGTATGTCTTTTATTTTGTCAGAATTATGTTCTGTATAGTTTTACTTGTATATGCTGTTGTGCAGCGAGTGTGCACGCAGCACCTGTTAATTTCTTTTGGCGCTCTTTTGCCTGACCCTCGGCTAGCAAGGTGCCGGAGAGCTGTGACTGCACCAAGGGTAACGTGTGTGTTGTCTCTTCGTGTGCAGGGCAAATAAAAAGATTTCAACGAGCAGACCATCAGTTGTGGCAGCGTCTTCATTAAGAATTACACAACGCAGAACGAACCACGCTACACCTGCTCTCATACCCTATAATTCTGTATTCCTTTGTGACTAATTTGTAAACAGGTAGACCAGAAACTACAACCCTGATTGCCAGATGAGTGGCAACCCTGATTAGAACCACATGCTGCTCAAATGTAAAAAATAAATACAAATAATCCTCATCAATCTACACACAATACCATAGAATGACAAAGTGAAAACAGATTTTTAGAAATGTTTTCAAATTTATAAAAAATGTTAAACAGAAAAACCTTATTTACATACAGTACTAGTGAAAACTTTGGACACACCTTTTTCTTTATTTTCACAACTTTCTACATTGTAGAATAATAGTGAAGGCATCAACACTATGAAATTACACATATGGAATCACGTAGTAACCAAAAAAGTATCCTGGAATGGATTTCAATTAACAAATGTGCCTTGTTAAAAGCTAATTTGTGGAATTTATTCCCTTCTTAATGCGTTTGAGCCAATCAGTTGTGTTGTGACAAAGTAGGGTTGGTAAAAGACCAAGTCTAAATTATGGCAAGAACAGCTCAAATAAGCAAAGAGAAACGACAGTCCATCACTACTTTAAGACATGAAGGTCAGTCAATTCTGAACATTTCAAGAACTTTGAAAGTTTCTTCAAGTGCAGTCGCAAAAACCATCAAGTGCTATGATGAAATTGGCTCTCATGAGGACCGCCCCAGGAAAGGAAGACCCAGAGTTACCTCTGCTGCAAAGGATAAGTTAATTAGAGTTACCAGGCTCAGAAATTGCAGCCTAAATAAATGCTTCACAGAGTTCAAGTAAGAAACCTCTACTAAAGGACACCAATAGGAAGAAGAGACTTGCTTGGGCCAAGAAACACAAGCAATGGACATTAGACTGGCGGAAATCTGTCCTTTGGTCTGATGAGTCCAAATTACAGAGTTTTAGTTGCAACCACCGTGTCTTTGTGAGACGCAGAATAGGTGAACGGATGATCTCCGTGTGTGTGGTTCCCATCGTGAAGCATGGAGGAGGAGGTGTGGCGGTGCTTTGCTGCTGACACTGTCAGTGATTTATTTAGATTTCAAAGCACACTTAACCAGCTTGGCAACCACAGCATTAGGCAGCAATATGCCATCCCATATTGTTTGCGCTTACTGTGACTATAATTTGTTTTTCAACAGGACAATGACCCAACACACCTCCAGGCTGTGTAAGGGCTATTAGACCAAGGAGAGATATGGAGTGCTGTATCAGATGACCTGGCCTCCACAATCACCCAAACTCAACCCAATTGAGATGGTTTGGGATGAGTTGGAGCGCAGAGTGAAGAAAAAGCAGCCAACAAGAACTCAACATATGTTGGAACTCCTTCAAGACTGTTGGAAAAGCATTCCAAGTGAAGCTGGTTGAGAGAATGCCAAAAGTGTGCAAAGCTGTCATCATCGCAAAGGGTGGCTACTTCGAAGAATTTAAAATATAACATATATTTTGATATGTTTAACACTTTCTTAGTTACTACATGATTCCATATGTGCTATTTCATAGTTTTGATGTCTTCACTATTATTCTACAATGTAGAAATAATACAAAAAAACCTTTGAATGAGTAGGTGTGTCCAAACTGACTGGTACTGTAAGTATTCAGACCATTTGCTATTAGTCTCAAAATTGAGCTCAGGTTTGTCCTGTTTCCATTGATCATCCTTGAGATGTTTCTACAACTTGATTGGAGTCCACCTGTGGTAAATTCAAATGATTGAATATGATTTGGTCCCACAGTTGACAGTGCACGTCAGAGATCTAAAGAATTGTCCGTAGAGCTCCGAGACAGGATTGTGTCGAGGCACAGATCTGGGGATGGGTACCAAAACATTTCTGCAGCATTGACGATCCCCAAAAACACAGTGGCCTCCATCATTCTTAAATGGAAGAAGTTTGAAACCACAAAGACTCTTCCTAGAGCTGGCCAAACTGAGCAATCGGGGGAGAAGGGCCTTGGTCAGGGAGGAGAACAAGAACCCGATGGTCACTCTGACAGAGCTCCAGAGTTCCTCTGTGGAGATGGGAGAATCTTAAAGAAGGACAACCATCTCTGCAGCACTCTACCAATCATGCCTTCATGGTAGAGTGGCCAGACGGAAGCCACTCCTCAGTAAAAGTCACATGACAGGCCTGTTTGGAGTTTGTCCAAAGGAACCTAAAGGACACTCAGACCATGAGAAACAAGATTCTCAGGTCTGATGAAACCAAGATTGAACTATTTTGCCTGAATGACAAGTGTCACGTCTGGAGGAAACCTGGCACCATCCCTATGGTGAAGCATGTTGGTGGCAGCCTTATCCAGTGGGGATGTTTTTCAGTGGCAGGGATTGGGAGAATGGCCAGGATCGAGGGAAAGATGAATGGAGCAAAGTACAGAGAGATCCTTGATGAGGACCTCAGACTGGTGCTAAGGTTCACCTTCCAACAGGACAACGACCATAGGCACAAAGCCAAGACAACGCAAGAGTGGCTTTGGGATAAGTCTCTGAATGTCCTTGAGTGGCCCAGCCAGAGCCTGGACTTGAACACGATCAAAAATCTCCTAAGAGACCTGAAAATATCTGTGCATCGATGCTCCCCATCCAGCCTGACAGAGCTTGAGAGGATCTGCAGAGAAAAATGGGAGAAACTCCTCAAATACAGGTGTGCCAAGCTTGTATTATCATAAGAAGACCCAAGAAGACTCGAGGCTGTAATCGCTTCCAAAGGTGCTTCAACAAAATACTGAATAAAGGTAATATTTCAGTTTTCAATTATTTATATGTCATTATTGGCTATTGTTTGTGGATTGATGAGGAAAAATAACTATTTAATCAATTTTAGAATAAGGCTGTAACTAAAAAAAAATGGGAAAAGTCAAGGGGTCTGAATACTTTTCGAATGCACTGTACATGTGGTCAAATTAGAATGTTTAATGAATTCTGTCTCGTGTTATTTAAATCCGGTGCACAATGATTTATGGAATGAATTTCATTATCAGCTCTTTCAATTATGTATGACATACAAAAGTTAATTAACATGATTCATGAAGTGATGCTATTGACATTTTGGGCTTTGTCAAGATGGAGACTTGTTCAGTGGAAAATCTCGAACTATATTAGCATCTGTCATTGTTGCTACGACTGCAATGACTGTTACTGTTAAAAATGACTCGAACAATTGTGATAATCCCCAGAAATGATATATGAATGGTGATTATGAGTGTGTTTTCATTTGAACAAACGTTGTATAGGTCACAGACACACCAGATTGGCTCATTTGGAATTGCCATTAAAAGGAACCATAGCCATTTCAGATGCAGCATGTTTGTGTACCACAACGGTCCATTATCAGCCATACATGATGAAGTCTGAATTTCCCAGAGAGAATTTAAACATAAAATTGGAGGATCACAATTTGTCATATTCTGAAAATACCCTAATAACACTGTGATCTCAATGTCACCGTCCCTTCCAAAGGAATGACTGTAACTGTAGCGAAACCTGACTTCAAGAGGGATCAATATGATAGTGTCGGCAGCAGACATTCCTCAATTTACGCTGCTACGGGAATACATTACATTTTTGTCTGATGTCAGCATTACTTTCATGCCTTCCTGCCAGGAAGTGTCATTTAGCACATATACTGTATGAGGAGCTATCGTAAATTATTCAAGCAAAACAATACCATCAGGTCTGCAGGATTTCCGTGGTTCCTCTCATTCTTGTTTGCAGAGATAAAGATGGTTCCAACTTCAGAGTGTTTGTTTTGTAGTCAAAATATACTGGAGTATTTTGACATCTACCATCTTACGCATTGAAGGGAATTCCTGTAGGTTTGCTGATGATAGAACAAGCAATGACGATTTATGCGGGTACATAGCACATTCAATTGTAATGCAAATCAGGATACTGTGTGTAATGTATATGTGATGTATGAGAGGTTTACCATTGAGTTCACATACACGTCAATGAGGAAACATTTGAAAAGATGACAGTTAAATCACATACGGCTGGTGTCCTGATATTGCTTATGCACAGGATATTGGCAGAATATCCATATTTCCTCAGAGAGATTTTGAGGTCAAGTTCAGTGGAGCACAGCTTTTTAAACCATATTTCACAAATGTAAATCTTCTAAGCCCGCATCATTTATCAATGTAATAGGTATTTGCAAAGATAATAAATGCATACCCCACTCGTTCTCTAAATATTCCTCGACTTCACGTGTCAAACTCATTCCACGGAGGGCCGAGAGTCTGCGGGTTTTCGTTCCTCCCTTGTACTTAATGAATTTAAGGTCACTAATTAGAAAGGAACTCCCCTCACCTGGTTGTCTAGGTCTAAACTCAAAGGAAAATCCAAAAGCCTGCCGACATTAGGCCCTCCGTGGAATGAGTTTGACACCCCTGCCCTAGAAGATTCCCTAGATTGTGAGATCTATACAAAGTACATGAAGATATGGGAAATATGAATGCATGTTGTACTTTTCCGAGATGTGGAATAAATTTGTTTCGTATATTTACGCATTAACTTGCCACCGTATTTAGAGAGAGTGCTTCTATTAATATATTTGCTGGCGGAAGTCTTGAAGATGAATTAGAGCTGTCAAACAGCAACATGGAAACAAGGTTGGGAGGACTGCTCTGCTCTGTCTTATCTGTCTGGCTAATTAAAGGCATAAGAAGATCCTCGCTAGCAACAATCACATTTTAGGTTTCTTGTGGACAAAACCGATAAATTAAACAGACAAGAAAATGCCTTTATTTTAGGTCTACTTTGGGACCACGGTGCAATGCACACATTTCCTGTTGTTGTTTTGTGGGCAGGTCTTTAATGGTGATTCACACAATGTCCAGCTTTTTGGGGGCTACAACTTTATCCTCTCCAGGGAGAGTAAACATGTCAGTGCGGATGGTAACAGAGCAGAGGCTATTTTATTAGACCTTCATAGCCTGCAGCAGCCAGTCAGTATTCTTCTCTCTCTCTCTCAATCTGTCTTGGAGTCATCCTTCTCATGATGATGTCATCTTAAACACACAAATATACTCATTCTATTCTATCCCCTGATCCTGACTCGCTCTCTGCTCAGACATTCATCCCGCCAGAGGTTTATTCAGATTTTTATTTAAAAAAATGTAACTTTTTTTTGTTGAGTCATCCAGGGGCAGGCATAAGCTGAGTTTCCCACAGCTCTCGAGGAAAGCTTCATGATCTTAAAAGGTTACCTAGGACATATGAAATTGACCTCTTTGCTGACAGTTACAAAGTAGCAGGACAGACCCAAAGCCTTTGAGCAGGACACAGGAGAGCATATCTTGAAGGATTAAATTGTCAGGATGTAAATCCACAGAGAGCAATGAATAAGTAGGGCCAGATTGGAATGGAGGAACATGGGTTAGGAGACTGAAAGAGGAACTCATAGGTCAAGTGTTATTCGAACATTATTTGGGTGTAGCAGTAGACGTCCTGAGTGGATATCATTGCATAGCCAAAACATACCAGATAGATATGATTTAAAACTATTTCAATCTCCCAATGATGTAATCATTCAGTAGTGTCATCTTATTCATTAATTTATTAATGGCATCTGTCATACGTAAAATGTGTTAAATTAATCTATATTTTAAAATGGGTTTCCTGATATAGATTTCTTAATTACAGATGATGGGACATGAAGACATGACACACCCAGATTGAAATTAGACTGAATGCTTTTACAGTTGAAGTCAGAAGTTTACATACACTTAGGTTGGAGTCATTAAAACTCGTTTTTCAACGACTCCACAAATTTCTTGTTAACAAACTATAGTTCTGGCAAGTCGGTTAGGACATCTACATTGTGAATGACACAAGTAATTGTTTACAGACAGATTATTTCACCTATAATTCACTGTATCACCATTCCAGTGGGTCACTAAGTTGAATCAAAAGAAATCAGCCAAGACCTCACAAGTCTGGTTCAACCTTGGGAGCAATTTCCAAACGCCTGATGGTACCACTGTACAAACAATAGAATGCAAGTTAAAACACCATGGGACCACACAGCCTTCATACCGCTCAAGGAAAGAGACGCGTTCTGTGTCCTAGAGATGAACGGATTTTGGTGAGAAATGTGCAAATCAATCCCAGAACAACAGCAAAGGACATTGTGAAGATGCTGAAGGAAACAGGTACAAAAGTATCTATATCCACAGTAAAAACGGGTCCTATATCGACATCACCTGAAAGGTCGCTCAGCAAGGAAGAAGCCACTGCTCCAAAACCGCCATAAAAAAGCCAGACTACGGTTTGCAACTGCATATGGGGACAAAGATTGTACTTTTTGGAGAAATGTCCTCTGGTCTGACGAAACAAAAATAGAACTGTTAGGCCGTAATGAACATCATTACGTTTAAAGGAAAAAGGGGGAGCCTTGCAAGCCGAAGAACACCATCCCAATCATGAAGCACGGGGTGGCAGCTTCATGTTGTGGGGGTGCTTTGCTGCAGGAGGGACTGGTGCACTTCACAAAATGGATGGCATCATGAGGAGGAAAATGATGTGGATATATTGAAGCAACATCTCAAGACATCAGTCAAGTTAAAGCTTGGTCGCAAATGGGTCTTCCAAATGGACAATGACCCCAAGCATACTTCCAAAGTTGTGGCAAAATGGCTTAAGGACAATGTTAAAATGGCGCCGGAAGAAATGGCAGCAGTTTTACGGGCGCCCAACCAATTGTGCTATTATGTGGGGTTTTTCATGTTATTTGTAACTTATTTTGTACATAATCTTTCTGCAACCGTATCTTACGGCAAAAAAGAGCTTCTGGATATCAGGACAGCGATCACTCACCTCGGATTAGGTAAATATCTGTGCATATTTGTAAACAACAGCTGGTGCACGAAATCTAAGGAAGTCTCTAGATTTTGCTTGCCTGAAGTAGAGTATATTGTGATAAATTCCAGGCCACACTACCTGCCTAGAGAGTTTTCAGCTATACTTTTCTTGGCTGTTTATTTACCACCACAGACAGATGCTGGCACTAAGACCGCACTCAGTCAGCTGTATAAGGAAATAAGCAAACAGGAAACCACTCACCCAGAGGCGGCGCTCCTAGTGGCCAGAGACTTTAATGCAGGGAAACTTAAATCAATTCTACCAATTTCTATCATTATGTTAAATGTGCAACCAGAGGGAAAACAATTCTAGATCACATGTACTCGACACACAGAGACGCGTACAAAGCTCTCCCTCGCCCTCCATTTGGCAAATCCGACCACAACTCTATCCTCCTGATTCCTGCTTACAAGCTAAAATTAAAGCAGGAAGCACCAGTGGCTCGGTCTATAAAAAAGTTGTCAGATGAAGCAGATGCTAAATTACAGGACTGTTTTGCTATCACAGACTGGAACATGTTCCGGGATTCTTCCGATGGCATTGAGAAGTACACCATATCAGTCACTGGTTTTATCAATAAGTGCATCGAGGACGTCGTCCCCACAGTGACCGTATGTACATACCCCAACCAGAAGCCATGGATTACAGGCAACATTCGCACTGAGCTAAAGGGTAGAGCTGCCACTTTCAAGGTGCGAGACCCTACAAGAAATTTTGCTATGCCCTGCGACGAACCATCAAACAGGCAAATCGTCAATACAGGGCTAAGATTGAATCATACTACACCGGCTTTGATGCTCGTCTTATGTGGCAGGGCTTGCAAACTATTACAGACTACAAAGGGAAGCACAGCCGTGAGCTGCCCAGTGACACGAGCCTACCAGACGAGCTAAATCACAACTATGCTCGCTTCGAGGCAAGCAACACTGAGGCATGCATGAGAGCATCAGCTGTTCCGGATGACTGTGTGATCACGCTCTCCGTAGCCGATGTGAGTAAGACCTTTAAACAAGTCAACATACACAAGGCCGCAGGGCCAGACAGATTACCAGGGCGTGTGCTCCGGGCATGTGTTGACCTACTGGCAGGTGTCTTCACTGACATTTTCAACATGTCCCTGATTGAGTCTGTAATACCAACATGTTTCAAGCAGACCACCATAGTCCCTGTGCCCAAGAACACAAAGGTAACCTGCCTAAATGACTACAGACCCGTAGCACTCACGTCCGTAGCCATGAAGTGCTTTGAAAGGCTGGTCATGGCTCACATCAACACCATTATCCCAGAAACCCTAGACCCACTCCAATTTGCATACCGCCCAAACAGATCCACAGATGTTGCAATCTCTACTGCACTCCACACTGCCCTTTCCACCTGGACAAAAGGAACACCTATATGACTACAGCTCAGCGTTCAACACCATAGTACCCTCAAAGCTCATCACTAAGCTAAGGATCCTGGGACGAAACACCTCTCTCTGCAACTGGATCCTGGACTTGCTGACGGTCCGTCCCCAGGTGGTGAGGGTAGGTAGCAACACGTCTGCCAAGCTGATCCTCAACGCTGGAGCTCCCCAGGGGTGCGTGCTCAGTCCCCTCCTGTACTCCCTGTTCACCCACAACTACATGGCCAGGCACGACTCCAACACCATCAAGTTTGCAGACAACACAACAGTGGTAGGCCTGATCACCGACAATGACGAGACAGCCTATAGGGAGGAGGTCAGAGACCTGGCTGGGTGGTGCCAGAATAACAACATATCCCTAAATGTAAGACTAAGGAGATGATTGTGGACTACAGGAAAAGGAGGACCGAGCACACCCCCATTTTAATTGACGGGGCTGTAGTGGAGCAGGTTGAGAGCTTCAAGTTCCTTGTTGTCCACATCAACAACAAACTAGAATGGTCCAAACACACCAAGACAGTCGTGAAGGGGGCACGACAAAGCCTATTCCCCTTCAGGAAACTAAAAAGATTTGGCATGGGTCCTGAGATCCTCAAAAGGTTCTACAGCTGCAACATTGAAAGCATCCTGACTGGTTGCATCACTGCCTGGTACGGCAATTGCTTGGCCTCTGACCGCAAGGCACTACAGAGGGTAGTGCGTACGGGCCAGTAGATCACTAAGCATCACTGGGGCTAAGCTGCCTGCCATCCAGGACCTCTACACCAGGCAGTGTCAGAGGAAGGCCCTAGAAATGGTCAAAGACCCCAGCCACAGACTGTTCTCTCTACTACCGCATGGCAAGCGGTACCGTAGTGCCAAGTCTAGGACAAAAAGGCTTCTCAACAGTTTTTACCCCCAAGCCATAAGACTCCTGAACAGCTAATCAAATGGCTACCCAGACTATTTGCATTGTGTGCCCCCCCCAACCCCTCTTTTTATGCTGCTGCTACTCTCTGTTTATCATATATGCATAGTCACTTTAACTATACATTCATGTACATACTACCTCAATTGGGCCGACCAACCAGTGCTCCCGCACATTGGCTAACCGGGCTATCTGCATTGTGTACCCCCACCCACCACCCGCTAACCCCTCTTTTATGCTACTGCTACTCTCTGTTCATATATGCATAGACACTTTAACCATATCTACATGTACATACTACCTCAATCAGCCTGACTAACCGGTGTCTGTATGTAGCCTCGCTACTGTATATAGACTGTCTTTTTACTGTTGTTTAAAGTGGGGATCCTAACTGACCTAACAGGGGGAATTTTTACTAGGATTAATAGTCAGGAATTGTGAAAACTTAGTTTAAATGTATTGGCTAAGGTGTATGTAAACATTTACGTTTCCATTACAGTTGATATTAATAATTTGGTGTTTGAGGTCCTCCTCATTTTTGCCCACCTCCAATGAATAATGTAGTCTGTGCAGAGAGTAATTTGAATGGACCCCTTTGTCTCACAATCCTAATGATTATTATCTGTAATTCATCCACCAGAGGGAGGGCTGGCTGATTTGTGAAATATTAATACCAGTTGAAGAAACGTTGAAAGTTCTTGAAATGTTCCGTATTGACGGACCTTCATTTCAGGTAATGATGGACTGTCATTTCTCTTTGTTTATTTGAGCTGTTCTTGCCATTATATAGATTTGGTATTTTACCAAATAGGGCTATCTTCTGTAAACCCTCCTACTTGTCACAACACAACTGATAGGCTCAAACGCATTAAGAAGGAAACCAATTCCACAATTGAACTTTTAAGAAGGCACACCTGTTAACTTCTTTGATATAGGGGCAGCATTTTCACTTTTGGATGAATTGCATGCCCATAGTGAACTGCCTCCTACTCTGTCCCAGATGCTAATATATGCATATTATTATTACCATTGGATAGAAAACACTCTGAAGTTTCTTAAACTGTTTGAATGATGTCTGTGAGTATAACAGAACTGATATGGCAGGCAAAAACCTGAGAAGAAAATCCAAACAGGAAGTGAGAATTCTGAGAGTGGTCGATGTTAAAGTCATCGCCTATTCAATTCCCTGTAATATATGGATCTGTTTGCACTTTCTACGCCTTCCACTAGATGTCAACAGTCAGTAGAACCTGGAATGAAGCTTATGCTGTGCTGTGGGCCTGGATGGGAGGTGTTTGAGTCAGTGGTCTGGCAGAGTGCCAGTTCTTGGTCACGCACTTTCCTCATGATATCGCCATGCGTTCCATTACTTATAGAGACTGAAAAGAATGCTCCGGTTGGAGCATTCTGGATTCTGGATTCTTGGATATATATGATAACAACATCCTGAAGATTGATTCTCTACTAAGTTTCACCAGTTTATTCGACTTGTAATATAACTTTTTGAAGTTTTCATCCGACGTTTGCCTGCATCTGCGCGAGCATTTGGACATGTGTACTACACATGCTAACAAAATTAGCTAATTGGACATAAGTAATGGACATTATCGAACAAAACAACGATTTGTGGAACTAGGATTCCTGGCACTGCATTCTGATGAAGATAATCAAAGGTAAGGGAATATTTATGATGTAATTTCTTATTTCTGTTGACTCCAACATGGCGGAGAAATGTTGTTAAATCTGAGTGCCGTCTCAGATTATTGCATGGTGTGCTTTTTACGTAGTTTTTTTAAAATCTGACAAAGCGGTTGCATTAAGAACAAATGTATCTTTAATTATATGTAAAACATGTATCTTTTATCAAAGTTTATGAGGAGTATTTCTGTTATTTGATGTGGCTCTCTGTAATTACTCTGGATATTTTGGAGGCATTTCTGAACATGGCGCCAATGTAAACCAAGATTTGTGGATATAAATATGCACATTATTGAACATAAAATAAATGTATTGTTTAACATGATGTCATATGATTGTCATCTGATGAAGATGTTCGAAGGTTAGTGATTAATTTTATCTCTATTTCTGCTTTTTGTTACTACTATATTTTGCTGGGAAAATGGCTGTGTTTTTCTGTGGCTATGTACTGAGCTAACATAATTGTTTGGTGTGCTTTCCCCATAAATCCTTTTTGAAATCAGACATGTTGGCTGGATTCACAACAGGTGTAGCTTTAATTTGGTGTCTTTCATGTGTGATTTCATGAAAGATTGATTTTTATAGTAATATATTTGAATTTGGCGCACTACATTTTTTCTGGATTTTGGCCAAGTGGGACGTTAGCGTCCCACATATCCTAGAGAAATTCATTGAAATCCATTCCAAGTGACTACCTCATGAAGCTGTTTGAGAGAATGCCAAGAGTGTGCAAAGCTGTCATCAAAGCAAAAGTTGGCTATTTGAAGAATCTCCAATATAGAATATATTTTGATTTGTTTTACACTTTTTTGGTTACTACATGATATGTGTTATTTCATAGTTTTGATGTCTTCAATATTCTACAATGTAAAAAATAGTAAAAATAAAGAAAATCCCTTGAATGAGTAGGTGTTCTAAAACTTTGGACTTGTAGTGTATAAAATAAATTGAAAAATAATAATAGTGTGGTTGGAAGCCCAAGTGTTTAAATGAAAACCACACCACAAGAAAACAATACATGAGTACACAAATAAAAAAAGGTTTGTTAAAACAGATAACAAAACCCACTAATCATAAATGTACAAATGAACCAATCAGCAATCACATTTTTTTTTTTACAGTATATGTTTTGTTTAAATATGTGCACATGTGGATGTGAGTGTGTGATTGTTGGCCTATATGGAGGAGTAGTTTGGTTAATCAGGCTGACCCCCAGTCTTCACTTGAAGTTATTGAGGGATGATGAGGTTTTGGCAATGTGAAGATAAGAATTCCAGAGTATGGTACCTCTGTATCTGATTGAGAATTGACTATGTGCGGTGCGGCAGTGGGGAGGGTGAAGGTTATTGCAGTGTCTTGTGTTATATAGACGGATTTCAGAATTAACCTGGAATAATCCATTGAAGGGTTTAGGTAAACTGTCTGGGAGCTATGAGTGTTTGTAGATGAAAATGCATAATTGGCGTACATTAACGTTGTAAATAGACAAGATATTGAGTTTCTTGAACAAAGGTGCAGATGGAACCAGGTAATTAAAGGAGATGGTTACTCTTGCAAATTAATTTTGTATGATGAGTCATTTGTGTAGGTAGGAGGCGTATGTACTGGCCCAGACAATATTACAGTACATGAGATATGGGTCAATTATGCTATAGTATAGAGTTAGGAAGCAAGCCTGATGAACCAAACCACTAATCTTTCTGATGATACAGACATATTTCATCAGTTTGCTACAGACAATTTGAATATGAACTTTCCAGGATAACTTTTTATCAATTAGAACTCCGAGGACTCTAGTGAACGTGACTTGTTCCAAATCATTCCCAACAATTGAGATTCTGTCTTTTTTTTATTTTTTACAATATTTCTTATTCTTTACAATATTTCTTATTCTTACTAGTGAATACGATAAGTTGGATTTTTTTACATTTAAAGATAATATGTTTATCTGGAACCATTCAGAAAATTTGGCCATGCCCGAGTTGGCTTCATTAATTTTACTAGCTTCATTTTGCATAATTTAGGGTTGATAATCCCTTTACTTTTGTTCCCAGTCTCATTACAATGCTATGGGAATTGAGGACAGGTAACAAAACAATACAGAATGAACAGAACACTAAATACTTCATGTTTATAAATGTTTGTAGGTTGCCAGAGAGCCGTACAGGACATTTATCTTCGAAGTCATATGAGCAACATGGTGTCAACTTGAGCATAGCCTACCGTCGGTGTCTGTGTCCTGAATGGGGTTTGATATCACGTTTGATCCAATTTGCATCAGCTTGATGAGAGACAGTCACAGTTTAATGCACCTAATCAACTACAAAGAGGATGATCTCTGGAACACCAGCAGTGGTTGAAATTGGTGAGTCTTTTGTTAAGCTAAAACAAGAGTGTTTCTATTCCAACAGAGGCTGTATGAAATCACTTTAATTATTCTCTGTCTTTGCTGTCCTCTGAGACCCATGGCTGGTTAGCCTCTGTCTGTATGCATGCAACACATTAGGCTCAGCATGAAATGTGAGTTTAAAGGTTGAAAGCAGTGTCCTTGGGGTGATCAAAATCATTTCTGCCAGGGGACTTCTGATTGCTCTGAAGAAATGTCCCCCATGTAATTGATGTTGACTTCCTATCTGGTAAAATGGCTGGTGATAGTCAATTAACTCCTCACAATCTGACCCCCAGTCATCAGTTCACTTCAGCATCTGAAAAACCTGAGGGCTGTAAGACCTCTGTCAGTCCTATACCTGCAGTCTGTCAAAGCCTACAGCAAATACTATAAATGACACACTAGCAAGGATATTACTGGCATATTGCACTTTTTTTTACGTTACCCAGAGCCAGATGAAGTCATGGATACCATTTCTATGTCTCTGCGTGTAGTATGAAGGTAGTTTCGCAAGCCAATGCTAACTAGCATTAGCGCAATTACTGGAAGTCTACAGCTATGCTAGATTATATTATTAGAATTATCTCACAAAGTGTAGGGTTGCTTGCGTAACCGGCAGCATATAGCCTAGTGGTTAGAGCCTAGTGGTTGGACTAGTAACCGAAAGGTTGCAAGATCAAATCCCTGAGCTGACAAGGTAAAAATCTGTTGTTCTGCCCGTGAACAAGGCAGTTAACCCATTGTTCCTAGGCTGTCATTGAAAATAAGAATTTGTTCTTAACTGACTTGCCTAGTTAACTAAGGGTAAAAAAAATGTCATATGTTTGAGATGTCTCACAATGGGATTCACTCAGTGGATCACTAATGGCTTGAAGAGCCTACCACACAAGGTTTGTTGCAGACAGACAGGTTGTGTGGCGAATGAGGTGAGTCCTCCCATATCGCAGACATGCTCTCCGAAGCCAGGGCCCCGACACTGAGGACAGTATGCACCAACTAAGGTGCAGTGAAATCCAGTCAGTAAAACAATCCTGAGGGGTGGCTCAACATGCCGCCTCGCAAATCTCTTGTGAAGAGATGCCTTTTCAAGAGTTACAGTAGCCATACCACTGGTGGGATGAGCCCACAGGCCCTCGGGGGCTGTAAACCCTTGCTATTATAAGCCAATATAATAGCCTCCACTATCCAATGGGATAGCCGTTGACAAAAAGAGTCGGTCCCTCTTACGCAATGCTCTTGTTCTATCCAAATAGATGCGCAAAGCGTGTACTGACATAAACGGTGGACATGCTCTTCTTCCGTAGAAGAAGATCGCTGTGGTAGAACATTCATTTTGATTGCCGATTTTGTGCATTCATAAAAATCCCATCAGGTAGCCTGATTTCAGATGTGTCATGTAAAGATTATTAGGGAAATTATTATTATTGCAAAGCATGTGAATGTTTGAATCAAACTTTTGTATTAATCTGACTATTATCGTGAAAATTCAGTACTGAGAGAGACTTGGTCATTTCTTCAAACAATCATCTTTAGTTAATATCAATTAATTATTGCAATAATGAAACCAGTCAGCCCAACAGTCTCTACTATAGTCTAACAGTCTAACTGAAAATGAAAAACAGATGTTATATAGACCCTAAAAAAGCTTATTCAGTCATTTCTAACCTTCCCATAAGCCACCTTGGTTATCTACACAGGATGGTGTTTTATCCCCAACCCGGCTTAGTTTCCCAGATGCCAGGAAGATGAGACAATGAGGCATTGTTCTAAACTCTTCCAGGCTATCTCTATCTCGGGTCACACACACCACATCTTGTCTATGGAAGGCCAGCTTTTAGATTTTTATCACCAAGTCATTGTCAGCTCAAGCTATCTCTAACGGACTAACTGCAGGAAGCTAGAGTGGAAACGATCTCTTTACAGAAACACAGAATTAAACAGAACCGAAATGTCTTCCTATTTGTTAAGTATTAATTGCTAACTGTTAATATCAAACAAACCAGGGAAATATGTCATTTTTCTATCACACTATTCAACCATATTATTGTGTGCATACTCAGTGCTGGCCGTGTTTCTATTGGCAACCTCTATAACCACTGTTTATATTATTTGAACCTGCTGTTTATCTATGAACGTTTGAACAGCTTGAAAAATGATCTAGACTTTATGGCCATGTACTCTTAAAATCTCCAGCCAATTTGGATTTAAGTATAACTTTTGTATGACTGATTCCTTTAGTGAGTGGTCTAATGCTTTAATATTTAATCATTTCTGCCCTCTGATTTCATATTCATTATATAAATAGGCTCATGTGAACCTTCATCAGATGAACCGTGCTAAAGCGATACATTTCAGGAATGTATTTCAACATTTTTAATATTGTGATAGTGATCTGTTATCCAACGATTATTATTATTAGGACACATCAAAGTGTTTACCGGAATCTCTCAATAAAATACTGGCAGATCAATAAAATGTCCTTGTACAGTAGTAGATCTAATTAAATTTAGAGGATTCTAAATTAGCTAAGGGGCTTTTATACAATTATAATGCAGGGTTAATAATAAATGAATATATTTGTAGGGGTAGATGCATTTTTGGGGGGGGGGGGGGGGGAATCTGGTTAAGCATTGAATACATTGCAAGTTGGGGGAATTTTCACACCTAAAGTAGCCAGGCTATTAAACCAAATTGTTGAATAACAGATTGGTCCTCGGAACTCATTAAGAGGCATCTTCTATTCTTCAATATGCTTTAAATGCCACAAGGTCACACAACTTTGAACATACACAACAGTCAAAACATTTATTCATTAAAGACTATCAGAAAGAATCTTGGTACATATTTATTTTGATCCAAAGCCATTAATGAGTGAATAATCCAACAATTTTGTCTGGCTTTCAAATCCAAATAACATTTCATATTTTTTGCTCATTTAATTGAAACAGGTCGCTAGGTGTATGCAAAACCATAATTTAACCTGGCAAGTCAGTTAAGAACAAATTGTTATTTACAATGACAGCCTACACTGGCCAAACCAGGGCCAATTGGGCGCCACCCTATGGGACTCCCAATCACAGCCGGTTATGATACAGCTTGGAATTGAACCAAGTGACACATCAAGCCCTTAGATGCAGTGCCTTAGATCGCTTCGCCACTAGGGGGCACATAAGCAAATAGTTTATCTGTGATATGACTAAAGAGTTAATCAGGGTGATTTTTCCACAAATAGACAGGTATTTTGATCAAGGACACGTTGTTTGCAGAGTCCACAAACAGGAGGTGGAGTTCCACAGCTCACAGGGGTACCTGGCATGGATTATGACTCCATCTCGTTCATCGCTCTCTTCAATGCATCATCAGCTTGAGAATCCTATTATAACAATTGGATGACATTTGAGTGTTTTTAATATTGGCCAACAACTAAAAACCCAGCATCTACCTGGTAGAAATATGTTATTGAATTCAATTTTTTGGTTTGTTTACTATTTCAAAATGCATGTTTATTAGGCTACTGTGCAGTCTGACAAGTAAACATAGCCTACAGTACATGGTAAAGTGTCTAATTCCTTACATAAGGGAATGCACGCGTGTCAACACTTTCTCGGTGACTTCAAGTACTCATTAACTCTGTCTAATGCTTTTGGCTTGCCATTCCAAATAAAATTGAATATTTTTTGCTCATATAATTTAAACTGGTCGCTCTCCGACTGTTTGACGATCAACCAAAAACACAGCATCTACCGTGGTATTCCATTTCCAGCGAGACTATTTAAGCCATCGACTCACTGATGGTTGAAGATGATGAGCGATCGGCGAAGGCAATTTGGAACCTGCGTGCTGCAAAACCAGTTCGGATTTAAGTATAACTTTGTATGACTGACAGCTTTAGTGAGAGGTCTAATGATTTCTGCCCTCCAAATTCATATTCATTATATAAATAGGCCCATGTGCACCTCCATCAGATGAACCGTAACATGTCAGCTAAAGCGATTTTAATGAATGAATGCATAAAATCAACCAATGTCAGCCTTTAAATGCTTTATTTTCCAAATGTTTAAAGTGTGTGTGGTCGACGGAGAGAATGCATTTGAATGTTAGCGCTTTCAGGAGGATCGGAAAATTGCGTGTCAATTCACCAACCATGTGCCATCGCAAATCTCTATTTTGCAATCTATATGGCTCTCGGCCAATAATTACATTTAGAGGATTGGAGGATTCTAAATGAATATCTAAGGGTCATTTTTTGTTAGGGCTAATCTGGAAAATGTCATGCGCAAGAGACTGTGGTAATATTCTTCCTTTTAGAGACTATAATACATGGCTTCCAGGTCAGGATAACCAAAACATTTCTTTATTGAAGACTATCAGAAAGAATGTTGGTACTTATTTATTTTGATCCAAAGCCATGAATGAGTGAGTCACTCAGCTGTATGTAGGTGCCGAGGCTATATGACTGGGCCATCAACTTGATTATTTAGTAGACTTGCTTATATTCAGTCAACACATACAGTGGGGAGAACAATTATTTGATACACTGCCGATTTTGCAGATTTTCCTACTTAACAAAGTATGTAGAGGTCTGTAATTTTTGTCATAGGTACACTTCAACTGTGAGAGACAGAATCTAAAAACAAAAATCCAGAAAATCACATTGTATGATTTTTAAGTAATTAATTTGCATTTTATTGTATGACATAAGAATTCCAGCTCTCACAGACCTGTTAGTTTTTCTTTAAGAAGCCCTCCTGTTCTCCACTCATTACCTGTATTAACTGCACCAGTTTGATCTCGTTACCTGTATAAAAGACACCTGTCCACACACTCAATCAAACAGACTCCAACCTCTCTACAATGGCCAAGACCAGAGAGCTGTGTAAGGACATCAGGGATAAAATTGTAGACCTGCACACGGCTGGGATGGCCTACAGGACAATAGGCAAGCAGCTTGGTGAGAAGGCAACAACTGTTGGCGCAATTATTAGAAAATGGAAGAAGTTAAAGAT
The DNA here is from genome assembly GCF_029448725.1 of Salvelinus fontinalis. Taxonomy (NCBI): domain Eukaryota; kingdom Metazoa; phylum Chordata; class Actinopteri; order Salmoniformes; family Salmonidae; genus Salvelinus; species Salvelinus fontinalis. Next base: position 44,323,376 of record NC_074697.1, on the reverse strand, counting down.
GACGGTCAATCACCCTCGGTCTGGGGCTCCATGCAAGATCTCACCTCGTGGGGCATCAATGATCATGAGGAAGGTGAGGGATCAGCCCAGAACTACACGGCAGGACCTGGTCAATGACCTGAAGACAGCTGGGACCACAGTCTCAAAGAAAACCATAAATAACACACTACGCCGTCATGGATTAAAATCCTGCAGCACACGCAAGGTTCCCCTGCTCAAGCTAGCGCATGTCCAGGCCCGTCTGAAGTTTGCCAATGACCATCTGGATGATCCAGAGGAGGAATGGGAGAAGGTCATGTGTTCTGATGAGACAAAAATAGAGCTTTTTGGTCTAAACTCCACTCGCCGTGTTTGGAGGAAGAAGAAGGATGAGTACAACCCCAAGAACACCATCCCAACCGTGAAGCATGGAGGTGGAAACATCATTCTTTGGGGATGCTTTTCTGCAAAGGGGACAGGACGACTGCACCGTATTGAGGGGAGGATGGATGGGGCCATGTATCACGAGATCTTGGCCAACAACCTCCTTCCCTCAGCAAGAGCATTGAAGATGGGTCTTGGCTGGGTGTTCCAGCATGACAACGACCCAAAACACACAGCCAGGGCAACTAAGGAGTGGCTCCGTAAGAAGCATCTTAAGGTCCTGGAGTGGCCTAGCCAGTCTCCAGACCTGAACCCAATAGAAAATCTTTGGAGGGAGCTGAAAGTCCGTATTGCCCAGCGACAGCCCCGAAACCTGAAGGATCTGGAGAAGTTCTGTATGGAGGAGTGGGCCAAAATCCCTGCTGCAGTGTGTGCAAACCTGGTCAAGAACTACAGGAAACGTATGATCTCTGTAATTGCAAACAAAGGTTTCTGTACCAAATATTAAGTTCTGCTTTTCTGATGTATCAAATACTTATGTCATGCAATAAAATGCATGACGCAGGGTAACGTACTAAACCACAAATTACCTCTAAATCCCGCAGCATAATCTCATAACTTTTAATTAAGGAACCACTGTACTGAAGACCTTTCTTTGTCTACACCTATTAAGCATCGCTCACACCCTTTTAAGCTTTAGCCCCACCCATCACAGGATTCACATGTGAGGCTATGTACTAAACAAACAAAGATTTCAAGACTAAAGGCTGGTTTATACTACGGGTGTGTTCGTAAATTTAATCTGGAGTGCCAGAGTGTGCTCTGTACGTTCGTAAACTCAGAGCGTTGTCAGATTGGCCGTTCGCAAATTCAGAGCGTTTTGCTCTCGGAGCGTTCATAGCGCACAATGGACGCTCTGGCCCTAAAGTAGGGTTGATCCAAACGTTCCGACCGAACAATAGCCATCAAGCACCCAAGCTAACTGGCTAACCTTGGCTAGCATGTTAGCTACTTCTAGACACAAATGAGAGAACAACTCACTCTGACCATTTTACTCGCACTAGCAGAGCTGGTTAGGCTGTTTTTGTTATCCAGATCATTGGTGACTACAACTGTGCTGCTGGTAACAATTTAATGACTTTCTGACAAAAGTAGTAACGTGTATCTGAAAATGTAGCTAGCTAGATACATGGATGGACGCATCTCCCTTTCTGTCACGGATGTCATTGTTGCCCTTAATTCGAATACGTAATCCGGAGACAGGTGTTTTACAACAGCCTTCTGTGTGTTCTCTTTTCGACTCCGTCTGCATATTTGCAATAAAACGCCAGAATTTTCTACATCTCCTTAGCTATCATACTCTAATTGCACTGATTTCAAAACTCAGTCCTCCAGAAAGTGGAGATCAACACTTACGTAGTTCTACTATGTGATATCTTTCAAAAAAGCAGAGTTGGAAAGGATTACTTACACACACTGACCAGCTCATATTATAGACAGAACCGGGCTACATGGCAGACCAATCGGAACTCACCTCTCGGCATGTCCAGTCCACTCATTATCTCAGCCAATCATGGCTAGCGGGAAGGTTGCTGACTTTTTCCGTACTAAACAAACTAGGCTCGTAATTTAACAATTTTATTCCTATTTACAGATGGCATGCAAGTTTGTTATTAAGGCTCATGAAGGTTTACATGTTCCAAAAGACATTTCTGCCAAAAAAAAAACTTTTTTATGAATAAAAAAGTTGATGTTCAAATTGCTCTCCTGTGAAGTAGTGACAAGTGACATACGCCTAGTTTCCTGAAATGAGTCACATATACATAATTCCCGTTTACAGACGTCGACCAGCCCGAGTCTGTCATCGGGTGCCTTGAGCCTTGGGATTGTTTTTCTTCTCAAACCTCTCCCTCGTCAATTTTGAGAATTTCTTCCTCATCGATATCATGGTCCCCGTCCTCCTCCCCCGCTGCTTCATCTTTGTTTCGAGGACCCCAGGGTAGTTTATAAACTCCCCCCAGGAGGTTTGGGATTGTGGGGCAGCCCAAAGTCTGTGAGGGGGACGAGTCTTGTTTAGGAGTTGCTCTGCCCACTCACTGATGGAGGGAGTTTGCAGGCAGTGCCCTATAATGCACACCAGACTCAGGGTTAGCGAGTGATGTCTTAGCTTACTCGGACACCAAGCAGACGATGCTTATGGGGTGTGTATCTTTGCCTGCTATCATAGCCCCGCGTGGACAAGGGTGTGCATAAAATTGCATAAAATCAAGATTTGGCACATCATCGTACATATGCTGTTAAACATCATGAAATATATTGAGACAAAAATAACAGACATTAGCCTACAATTAGCAAAATAGAACTCAATTGAATAAACATGACATTTATTTCAATATTATTGAATTATGTAGGCCTATGTAGCTGTGGGCCTAGGCTATTTATATTTGTATGCAGTCATCTTGGTTTTCCTTTCCGTCTTTTTATCCTTCTATTGTTTGCATCAATTACAAAGACTTTGGCATCTTTGTATTTGTAGTCAACTTTGTTGTAGAATTATCAGCGCTCACAGAGAGACAGATAAACATATTGATTCTATCTTCTGTGTATAAAGTGACACGGTAAGGAAAAATGCATCTAACAAAGCACTTAGCTGCTCTACGAGAGGTTTGAGGCAGTTGGTAAATAATGAGCGTTTTCAAGTGCCACTGTAGTAACGATGGTTTTGCGAAACAGCTCTGACATTTGACGATGCTCCTTCGAAGGTTCTTACGATGAATTTAGCCTAAGATTCTTTTGAGAAACTGGGCCCTGCTTAGTTCTCCCTGTGTAGTGGTAGCAGGCTCCATGGCTCTGAGAAATAATATTTTTCGAGCAAAGTGTGAGCTAGCTAGCATTCGCCTCACAGCTAATTTGTCTTTTGACGAACGAAGCGTGTCTCTCGACTGTCAAGCTGTGAAACTAAGGCGGTCAGTCTAGTCAGCTTGGCACAGATGAGCGTTGGTTGAGCTAAACACGAGAGGATAGCTAGCAATTTGACCTTTCCAGGTAGAAAAGCAAGTTTGGTTTAGCCAGCCTTGCGGCACGTTACCTGGATTAACTAATTCCTACAGTGAGAGCTAGCCCTTTGTAGTGTGGTTAGCTAGACTTCCAGCTAGCTAGTCAAGTTAGCTAAAGCCTTGCAGCGTGAGCTAACCAAGCCGTGTGACGCTAGCTACCAACGGAGACTGTGAAGTAGAAAATATATGATCCTCGAAGCAAAACTTTCCTTTTGGTCAACACCGAATTAATCCACCTCTTATTACCATCATTATGATGCCATGGCTCTAGACACTATACATTTAGACAGAAACGCAGTATAACCAGGCGTTGAGTCACCTTGAAATTGACAAATTGACTTTATCGACAGGACCTGAGAATGAGCAGTGGGTGGGCAAGTGGAGCCTTATAAGGACGGGAGAGGCTTACCTCATTCGCCACTGGACCTGTCTGTCTCCAAAAGACGTTTAATGATTGGTTCTTTGAGCCATCAGTCATCTGATGAGCAAATCCCATTGTACCTCTAACTTCATACTGCACACAGAGACATACTGTACAATTGTATCCACGAGTTAGTCTGACTTTTAACTGACAGAATCTCACAGTATCCCTTTAAAATTCTGCATGATATAACAAAATGAAATGACATGACATGACATGTTAGGTGTCATATTGATATACCCCTGATGTATTACACTAATAATTGCATTTTATTTTGATGTATTCTCCTCAACTCCCCCTAATGAATCTAACTTTTAGACTGTGCTTGTAAAGGGCAATGTTTCATTGATGCAACCCTCAATCCCCCTCTTTTAAGAACAGACATTTACACGCAGAAAAAGACACAACTCAAAGGTCTTTCTTACTACTAACCATGGGTTGCTACCCAGCTTTGTGTTTTATGTTGACACAAGAACCAGACTTTTCAGTGTGTTCACCTTTATGGAAATTGTTTAGTTTCAAAATACAAGTTCGGTCTCATCGCAGTTTCGTGGGCTGTAGATGATATTCATGTACAGTACTAGTCAAAAGCTTGGGCACACATACTCTTTCAAGATCTTTTCTTTATTTTTACTATTTTCTAAATTGTGTAATAACAATGAAGACATCAAAACTATGAAAAAACACATGGAATCATATTTGAAACAAAATCATATGAAACATATTTTATATTTGAAATTCTTCAAAATAGCCACCCTTTGCCTTGAAACAGCTTTGCACACTCTTGGCATTCTCTCAACCAGCTCCATGAGATAGTCACCTGGAATGCATTTCAATTACCAGGTGTGCCTTGTTAAATGTTAATTGTGGAATTTCTTTCATTCTTAATGCGTTTGAGCCAATCCAGTAGTGTTGTGACAAGGTAGGAGTGGTATACAGAAGATAGCCCTATTTGGTAAAATACCAAGTCCTTATTATGTCAAGAACAGCTCAAATAAGCAAAGAGAAATGACAGTCCATCCTTACTTTAAGACATGAAGGTCAGTCAATCTGGAAAATGTCAATCATTTTGTCAGTTTCTTCAAGTGCAGTCACAAGAACCATCAAGCACCATGATGATCTTGGCTCTCATGAGGACCACCACAAGAATGGAAGACCGAGCGTTAACTCTGCTTCACAGAGTTCATGTAACAGGCACATCTCAACATCAACTGTTCAGAGGAGAGTATGTGAATCAGGCCTTCATGGTCGAATTGCTGCAAAGAAAGCACTACTAAAGGACACCAATACGAAGAAGAGACTTTCTTGGGCCAAGAAACACAAGCAATGGAAATCTGTCCTTTGATCTGATGAGCCCAAATTTGCGATTTTTGATTCCAACCGCTGTGTCTTTGTGAGACGCAGAGTAGGTGATCTCCGCATGTGTGGTTCCCACCATGAAGCATGGAGGAGGAGGTGTGGTGGTGCTTTACTGACAATGTTGGGGATTAATTTAGAATTCAAGGCACCCTTAACCAGCATGGCTACCACAGCATTCTGCAGCGATATGCCATCCCATTTGGTTTGCGCTTAGTGGGACTATCATTTGTTTTTCAACAGGACAATGACCTAACACACCTCCAGGCTGAGTAAGGGCTGTTTGACCAAGAAGGAGAGTGATGGAGTACTACATCAGACGACTTGGCCTCCATAATCACCCGACCTCAACCCAATTGAGATGGCTTGGGATGAGTTGGACTGCAGAGTGAAGAAAAATCAGCCAACAAGTGCTCAGCATATGTGGGAACTCCTCCAAGACTGTTGGTAAAGCATTACAATTGAAGCTTGTTGAGAGAATGCCAAGAGTGTGCAAAGCTGTCATCAAGGCAAAGGGTGGCTACTTTGTAGAATCTAAAATATATTTTGATTTGTTTAACACCTTTTTGGTTGCTACATGATTCCATATGTGTTATTTCATAGTTTTGATACCTTCACTATTATTCTACAATGTAGAAAATAGCACAGATAAAGAAAAACCTTTGAATGAGTAGGTGTGTCCCAACTTTTGACTGGAACAGTATTTCATAATATGATTGTAAACCAAAACATGACATACATTAGCAATTGCATGCCCCTAATGATGAAAATAGTATAATGTTTTCAAAGGCTTTGACTGAAGAGGGTAAAATCACTGGATTAGCCTGTGATGATGTAATGTTGTATTGAGTCCCTAATAGGTGAGACGTGCTTGTCATATTTGTTTATGGTGCATAAATATCTGTCTGTAATTATGGGTCTAATGATCATCCTGGTAATCTGTTTTTCTGGCAAGTCTCATCAAAATATAAATCAGAGTAATTATACAGCCAGGGAATAGCTTATTGGCAAATTAAATTACAAGACTGTTTGAATCAGTTTTTTTTCTATAGCACCGGCTATGATCTTGTTTGCTGGGCAGCACTAGCATTTTGATGAATAAAAGCTAAAATGGGGCTGGCATGCTAACTACCCCATGTTGTCACACACCACCACTATGCTGCACAGGGCTTGCCATCTCCATCTCCATACATATGTATTAGCTATTCTAACCACTTGACCTATCGACTGTGGCAATATTTTAGTCGTTCTAATACACTCGCCCAATAGAGCGGGGAGTGCAAATTGTGTGAAATTTCATCCTCGACTATCTCCCTCTGTCACCTGGAGTGTTCAACTCCACTGTTCCTCCCCGTCCCCATCCCCCTTCACCGGCAGTGGGCTGTGATCCGTGGCATGAGCATCCATCCCCTGGCTCTCTGGAGGAGCTTCCCTGTCTGGTGACCACCAATAGAAGTGGATCCTCAGCTCTCTCTCTCTTTCCCTCTCTGGAGGCCAGGTGCTATGATTTATCGTGGTCTGATTGATGGCACTGCCATGCGGCTCCTCAGGCGGTACTGAGTCGGCGCGCAATGACTCCCAACATCAAGTAATGATGGACTGTCATTTCTCTTTGCTTATTTGAGCTGTTCTTGCCATAATATGGACCAAATAGGGATATATTCTGTATACCACCCCTACCTTATCACAACAAAACTGATTGGCTCATTAAGAAGGAAAGAAATTCCACAAATTAACTTTTAACGAGGCACACCTGTTATTTGAAATACATTCCAGGTGACTACCTAAAAAGAAACATGGATTGGTGGAGGTTGGTGATAAGTTGTGTGATTAGTGTTAGACTACACAGAAAGCTTTCCAAAGATTTTGTCACGCCCTGGCCTTAGTATTCTTTGTTTTCTTTCTTATTTTAGTTAGGTCAGGGTGTGACATGGGTATTTATGTGGGTTTTCTAGTGTCCATGGTGATTGTAAGGTTTAGGGGGTTTATTTAGAGTAGTTGGGTTTATGTTTAGTATAGTTGTCTAGCTGTGTCTATGTTGTGTGTAGTTGTCTAGGAAAGTCTATGGTTGCCTGAATGGGTTCCCAATTAGAGACATTTACATTACATTTACATTTAAGTCATTTAGCAGACGCTCTTATCCAGAGCGACTTAGAAATTGGTGCATTCACCTTATGACATCCAGTGGAACAGCCACTTTACAATAGTGCATCAGATCTTTTAAGGGGGGGGGGCAGAAGGATTGCTTTATCCTAGGTATTCCTTGAAGAGGTGGGGTTTCAGGTGTCTCCGGAAGGTGGTGATTGACTCCGCTGTCCTGGCGTCGTGAGGGAGTTTGTTCCACCATTGGGGGGCCAGAGCAGCGAACAGTTTTGACTGGGCTGAGCGGGAACTGTACTTCCTCAGTGGTAGGGAGGCGAGCAGGCCAGAGGTGGATGAACGCAGTGCCCTTGTTTGGGTGTAGGGCCTGATCAGAGCCTGAAGGTACTGAGGTGCCGTTCCCCTCACAGCTCCGTAGGCAAGCACCATGGTCTTGTAGCGGATGCGAGCTTCAACTGGAAGCCAGTGGAGAGAGCGGAGGAGCGGGGTGACGTGAGAGAACTTGGGAAGGTTGAACACCAGACGGGCTGCGGCGTTCTGGATGAGTTGTAGGGGTTTAATGGCACAGGCAGGGAGCCCAGCCAGCAGCGAGTTGCAGTAATCCAGACGGGAGATGACAAGTGCCTGGATTAGGACCTGCGCCGCTTCCTGTGTGAGGCAGGGTCGTACTCTGCGGATGTTGTAGAGCATGAACCTACAGGAACGGGCCACCGCCTTGATGTTGGTGGAGAACGACAGGGTGTTGTCCAGGATCACGCCAAGGTTCTTAGCGCTCTGGGAGGAGGACACAATGGAGTTGTCAACCGTGATGGCGAGATCATGGAACGGACAGTCCTTCCCCGGGAGGAAGAGCAGCTCCGTCTTGCCGAGGTTCAGCTTGAGGTGGTGATCCGTCATCCACACTGATATGTCTGCCAGACATGCAGAGATGCGATTCGCCACCTGGTCATCAGAAGGGGGAAAGGAGAAGATTAATTGTGTGTCGTCTGCATAGCAATGATAGGAGAGACCATGTGAGGTTATGACAGAGCCAAGTGACTTGGTGTATAGCGAGAATAGGAGAGGGCCTAGAACAGAGCCCTGGGGGACACCAGTGGTGAGAGCGCGTGGTGAGGAGACAGATTCTCGCCACGCCACCTGGTAGGAGCGACCTGTCAGGTAGGACGCAATCCAAGCGTGGGCCGCGCCGGAGATGCCCAACTCGGAGAGGGTGGAGAGGAGGATCTGATGGTTCACAGTATCGAAGGCAGCCGATAGGTCTAGAAGGATGAGAGCAGAGGAGAGAGAGTTAGCTTTAGCAGTGCGGAGCGCCTCCGTGATACAGAGAAGAGCAGTCTCAGTTGAGTGACTAGTCTTGAAACCTGACTGATTTGGATCAAGAAGGTCATTCTGAGAGAGATAGCAGGAGAGCTGGCCAAGGACGGCACGTTCAAGAGTTTTGGAGAGAAAAGAAAGAAGGGATACTGGTCTGTAGTTGTTGACATCGGAGGGATCGAGTGTAGGTTTTTTCAGAAGGGGTGCAACTCTCGCTCTCTTGAAGACGGAAGGGACGTAGCCAGCGGTCAAGGATGAGTTGATGAGCGAGGTGAGGTAAGGTAGAAGGTCTCCGGAAATGGTCTGGAGAAGAGAGGAGGGGATAGGGTCAAGCGGGCAGGTTGTTGGGCGGCCGGCCGTCACAAGACGCGAGATTTCATCTGGAGAGAGAGGGGAGAAAGAGGTCAAAGCACAGGGTTGGGCAGTGTGAGCAGAACCAGCGGTGTCGTTTGACTTAGCGAACGAGGATCGGATGTCGTCGACCTTCTTTTCAAAATGGTTGACGAAGTCGTCTGCAGAGAGGGAGGAGGGGGGGGGGAGGGGGAGGAGGATTCAGGAGGGAGGAGAAGGTGGCAAAGAGCTTCCTAGGGTTAGAGGCAGATGCTTGGAATTTAGAGTGGTAGAAAGTGGCTTTAGCAGCAGAGACAGAAGAGGAAAATGTAGAGAGGAGGGAGTGAAAGGATGCCAGGTCCGCAGGGAGGCGAGTTTTCCTCCATTTCCGCTCGGCTGCCCGGAGCCCTGTTCTGTGAGCTCGCAATGAGTCGTCGAGCCACGGAGCGGGAGGGGAGGACCGAGCCGGCCTGGAGGATAGGGGACATAGAGAGTCAAAGGATGCAGAAAGGGAGGAGAGGAGGGTTGAGGAGGCAGAATCAGGAGATAGGTTGGAGAAGGTTTGGGCAGAGGGAAGAGATGATAGGATGGAAGAGGAGAGAGTAGCGGGGGAGAGAGAGCGGAGGTTGGGACGGCGCGATACCATCCGAGTAGGGGCAGTGTGGGAAGTGTTGGATGAGAGCGAGAGGGAGAAGGATACAAGGTAGTGGTCGGAGACTTGGAGGGGAGTTGCAATGAGGTTAGTGGAAGAACAGCATCTAGTAAAGATGAGGTCAAGCGTATTGCCTGCCTTGTGAGTAGGGGGGGAAGGTGAGAGGGTGAGGTCAAAAGAGGAGAGGAGTGGAAAGAAGGAGGCAGAGAGGAATGAGTCAAAGGTAGACATGGGGAGGTTAAAGTCACCCAGAACTGTGAGAGGTGAGCCGTCCTCAGGAAAGGAGCTTATCAAGGCATCAAGCTCATTGATGAACTCTCCAAGGGAACCTGGAGGGCGATAAATGATAAGGATGTTAAGCTTGAAAGGGCTGGTAACTGTGACAGCATGGAATTCAAAGGAGGCGATAGACAGATGGGTAAGGGGAGAAAGAGAGAATGACCACTTGGGAGAGATGAGGATCCCGGTGCCACCACCCCGCTGACCAGAAGGTCTCGGGGTGTGCGAGAACACGTGGGCAGACGAAGAGAGAGCAGTAGGAGTAGCAGTGTTATCTGTGGTGAGCCATGTTTCCGTCAGTGCCAGGAAGTCGAGGGACTGGAGGGACGCATAGGCTGAGATGAGCTCTGCCTTGTTGGCCGCAGATCGGCAGTTCCAGAGGCTACCGGAGACCTGGAACTCCACGTGGGTCGTGCGGGCTGGGACCACCAGGTTAGGGTGGGCGCGGCCACGCGGTGTGAAGCGTTTGTATGGTCTGTGCAGAGAGGAGAGAACAGGGATAGACAGACACATGGTTGACAGGCTACAGAAGAGGCTACGCTAATGCAAAGGAGATTAGAATGACAAGTGGGCTACACGTCTCGAATGTTCAGAAAGTTAAGCTTACGTTGCAAAAAATAAGAATAAAATACAAGATCTTATTGACTAAAATGATATAGTACTGCTGGCTGGTGAAGTAGCCTGGCTAGCAGTGGCTACGTTGTTGAAAGTGAAGCTGGCTAGGTAACCTCGACAATTTCACTAAATTTCTCTAAACTACACAATTATCATGGATACAAGGACAGGAAAGACAACTAGCTAACACTACGCTAATCAAGTCGTTCCGTTGTAATGTAAGTTTCTACAGTGCTGCTATTCGGTAGAAGTTGGCTAGCTAGCAGTGTTGGCTAGGTAGGAGGACGGCAGCGCGGCAGGCGAAAAATAGCTGGCTAGCTAACCGATAATTACTCAAAGCTACACAATTATCTTAGATAAAAAGATAGCAAAGAAAACTATGTAGCTAGCTAACACTACACAAGTCAAGTCGTTCCGTTGTAATGTAATCGTTTCTACAGTGCTGCTAATCGGTGGCTAGCTGGCTAGCTAGCAGGGTTGACTACGTTACGTTAGGGCGAGAATACCTGGCTAGCGAACCTCAGCGAACCTTGATAACTACACAATTATCACCGATACAAAGACGGCTATGTAGCCAGCTAAGTAGCTAGCTAAGATCGAACAAATACAAATCAAAGATAGCAAAGACAACTGTGTAGTCAGCCAACACTACACTGATCAAGTCGTTCCGTTGTAATGCACTCGTTTCTACAATGCTGCTATTCGGTGGCAAGCTGGCTAGCTAGCAGTGTTTGGCTACGTTGCGTTACGTTAGGGCGAAAATAGCTGGCTGGCGAACCTCAATAACTACACAATTATGTTTGATGCAAAGACGGCTATGTAGCTAGCTAAGATCAAACAAATCAAACCGTTGTACTGTAGTGAAAATGAAAATCAGACCGTTGTACTATAATGAAATGTAATGAAAAGTTTATACTACTATTCGGTAGACGGTGGACGTTTGCTAGCTGCTGGGCAGATAGCAGTGTGGACTACGATAGACGACGGAATACGATAATTACGCAATTATCTTTTATACACAGACGGCTAAGTAGCTAGCTAAGAAGAAATTGCTAAGGTTAGACAAATTAAACCGTTGTACTATAATGAAATGTAATGAAAATGAAATGAAAATTTATACTACCTGCAGAGCGAATGCAAATGCGACCGCTCGCTCCAAACCGGATGTTGTTCAAGCTGGTTTCTGTTGTCTCTGATTGGGAGCCATATTTAAGGTAGCCATAGGCTTTAGTTTGTTGTGGGGAATTGTCTATGTTGAACGTTTGTAGCATGTGTGTGTGCACTACGTTTATAGCTTCACGGTCGTTTGTTGTTTTGTTAGTTTGAAAGTGTTTTGTTTCGCCTTCTTCAATAATAAAAGAAGATGGCTTATTTTCCTCATGCTGCGTTTTGGTCCGTCTCACTCCCACACGATCGTGACAGATTTCTCTGAGAATGTATTCAAATTATTTCTGAATAATCAGGGTGCTGAGCTCTAGATAGAACTTCACCCCCGAGGACAGATTTAGAAAAGAGACCCCATAGAAAGATATATGGACAAACGAGACCTCAACCGCAAACTGACTACCTTGTCGCCAACATGAAATCGTTCTGAACATACTAAACTTCATGATCTTGATCCTAAAAAATGATGCATGCAAACCAATCAATTTCCAAGACACCATTTGTATGTGATTCATTGGTGTTTGCATCACTTTCTCGCAGCTTCTTTGTAGATTTTTCACTTCTGTGTATTTTAGTGCTATTGTTTGGAGGTAAAAATTGTTTGCATGTGACATCTGATATCCAGGTGGCCTGTAGCTTGACCAGCCTTATCATTGTTGCAACACATGGCTTGCTACAATGTTGCTGCTATTTAATTAGATCTATTTTGCCTATTTCATCACTGGCTGCGATCATAACCATGGCCCTATGAGGCTAGGCTTCACGTGTCTCCCCCCCGAGAGCTCTCAACATACAGATAAATGGCCAGCACTGTGTACATCTATGGAGGCAGCCTGCGTGACAATATGACGTCACTGAGGCTTTTAAGATCATGCATTTTCCTTGTGTTACATTTCTGTGTCAATCATATGCTTGTACAGATCATCATTTACTTACTTCAGTGCCATTCCGTCGTTAAAGAGAGATTCCATGTTAGTTTTAATCTCATAAAGATCGACATTGACAAGGAGAGCTGTTGTGCAATGCAATGTTCTGCAGGTCTACGACATAATAGTTGATTGACAGTAATGAGCAGAGAACGAATTAAGCACAATGAGGCTTAACAAAAAAAATGCCAAGTATGACATGTCTGCTACCCTTCTGTATGCAACGGTGAAATATGTCATGTAGATGTCTTTGTTCTATCTACGACTTCCCTGCTTATCCACAAGATATCCTTTCATTGGCAATATGATAGTTTTATAGGAACAGGAATTGTCTTACAACTCCAACAAACCTAAATTGGACCGTGATCTGATATTTGTATCTTGGATAATTATGTTTGATTCAATCAGCATGCAGGATCTCTTACGTTTGTTTTCCCTCCTAAGATCTGCAGGGTCATGATAGCCAAGTACGGCTTGGAACGTTTCATGGCAACTCTCCAGAATATTTGGTTCTAAAACCAAGATAATCCATTTAACTAAATAATTCAATGACTATTCCCCCGACTTCCTCAATCTCCTGACAGCGTTTTGGTCCAGTGACACTGTAACGTGCCCATCCCTTATTTTCAGTACTAGCTTTAGCTTTTAGACTCATTTTACGGACCCAGAAGTGTCCCCTTGATATATATTTCTATTTGGTTTATTTTGAGGGAGTATTTCAGGAACAGAGAAGCGTCTCTCCTCTATCATAAGTGTAGGACAAAGAGGACATCGAAATAGCTCAAAATGTGCCTGTCCACCTTGAAAGTAAGTGTATTGGGCCTTTTTTTATTTTCTAAATGGTAAGGGAGTTTTTTTGTACAATTGATAATAACCATTCTCATCCTCTGTTCCCTGAAATTGACAATCCATTGTCACAGAGGTGATATGGAATGCCAAAGGCAATAACAAATAACAACAAATACATTTTGGAATCAAGTTATAATGTCCTATATTTATGTAATTGCCTTATGTGCCATGTAGGCCATTCAGCGTTTTGTAGGTGTGGCAGCAGAATGCTGTTAATGTCACTGTTTGAAGCTAAAGGGAAATGTCCATATTATTTGGATAATAGAGTTTCTTCTATTGTCCGTGTATTCAACGAAGTAGGCACTTGTTATTGTAATGGTGAAATCGTTTTCACACTACATTGCCTTGGCACATTGATTATTGAATGCCAAGGAGGCAGACATATTTCAAGTGGCTTCAGAAAGTGAGTGCATAGCTCAAACACAGACATCTCTCACCCCCCTCCCCCCCATGTTATGTCAATCACTTGATTCAAAGAGTTCACTAAAGTACCCTTTCAGCATAAATACTGCTAACATAAACACAGACCTTCATACTGTTTCAATAGAAAAATCTAATGTCTACCTTGCTGAGCAATCGTTCACAAGCTGCCAAATTCTTATCATTTCTATCCTCTCATACCACAATACAGCGCCCACACAAAATGAGCACGTTTGTCTGTAGAGCCAAGCTAAAACAATTGAACAGGCCTTGGACAATAACAATGCACATAATGAAAATAGGCATGCATGCCTGACACGTGCTGAAATGTTAGAGGTTACAACTATAGATCCGGGTCATTCCGGGTCATTCTGCAGTACTGTTGAACAAATATTGACTGGGTCTAAGAAGGTGAGTTCTTGGTTCAGTACTGGGCATTAACACAGGATTGTGCCGATGATTCATTGAATTTAAATAGGAAAACTCACAACATATTCATTTATCAGTATCAGTATCCTCTAATATTGTGTCACGTTCTGTATCTCTGTTAGCGAGATATAGTATGCACAAGTCTGTAGTGTTCAACACCTTGTTAAAGGTCAAGACACTCAAAAAACACAAACCTCTATGTCTACCAGTCTGGGATAATGATAGGTGAAGTCAACAAATGGACTGCATTCTGAAAAATCCAGGAGCTGCAATAACTAGGTGTGCTCAGTATGATAGTGAATTTAGCACAACTCCTTGGAAGGAGCTGAACAATCCAAAGTGATGCTGAGTTGATGGTGAGCTTTTTGACCTGTGACCTGAGGCCATGTTGACACACTGGCCAGATACTGGAGTTATCAGCACAGCAGCCTGTGCTTTGTGCTAGAGAGCTGTCAGCGTGAGAGCAGGCTCCGTGGCTGAGTGTTTACCCGACTTAGCAGTGCTCCAAAGCACCCGTGTCTCCTCACCCTGTGATTTGGAACAGTCTGGATGCAACGCAAAATACTTACCCTAGTCACATATCAACCCTCAATATTCCAGGCTGTCACAAGGCTGTCTCAAGGCAGAGAGAGGGTTGGCATTAAAACAATGGCTATATTAATATTTACATAAGAGATCAAATGTTATTTTGTGAGGAAATTGTGTTTTTTGAAATCAAAAAGGTAGTGTTCATAGGCGCATTGTTATGTGAAGGAGAAATATGTAATGGTCCCCTAGTTGGTAGTGCTATGGCCAGCCATGCATCTCCTCCTTGGCCCCATCAGTCTCTTTCTGAGGCACTGACTATTTAAGGGGATTTTACAGTGACTAAAGCCTTTAAAAGAGAGAGAGGCCTGGTATGGCACAGTGCATGGGCTAGATTAATGCTTAGTCATGGCCCAGGGGCAGTGAGAGGATCCTTTTATAAATGTCCCTGGGACTAGACGTGAACACTTGCCAGACTCTGTGTGTTTGTGTGCGTGTGCATGTGTCTCTCTCTCTCTCTCTCTGTGTGTGTGGGTGTGTTGCTTTAAAACAAGACAAGAAAACAATCTGGAGGAAACAGAGAAGTACTTGATGACCCAGACAGGTGGTGCTCTTTAGCTCTGCTTTGACCTGTTGGTTCATTTCCAGTAGCCTGGACCATTATGTAGTTTCCCTGTGTAAGTGTCTGCTGGGCAACCACACATCTCTTGCTTTATGACGGCGTCATGCAGTACCTGACTCCCTCAAGGCCTCTTTAAGTGAAGCTCTTTCACAGCGCCTAAGCCACAATCTGAGTGCTGATATAACTTATATAAAGTACATCTGAGAAATCCACTTGGTAACAAGGAATCACAAGTTTAGAAGCTACCAACCGAAGAAGCTGTTTGAAACCTACAGATAGTTTACTTAGGCTACATTTTAAAATGCAGCTTGAGAACAACTGTTTATTTCTATAGTTTTCCTCACTTTCTTTGGTTATTTGTTTGGTGATTCATTACCCAAAGTCTCTTCAGACTTGCATTTCTACTGCCTCATAGGAACTATACATTTCAGCTGAACTATGCATTATGTTAGGACTATACTGAATCATGTTGCCCTTTCCAAAAACAGACTGTATTTATTGAAAATACTACACAGCCAACATTCTGCACAGAGATATAAAGTGAGGCCTTGTCCTTTCTCCCTTGTTAGTGTGGAGTTAATGGCATGTGCCAGTTCCACTGCCACTGGCATTTCACATTGTTCAAACTGTATTGATGAATGAGTAGCAATCGATGTGAGGTCCGCTCTCCACATCAGCCAAACAAACAGTAACAGACATTAACACAACACTATCAATATCCATTTACTGTGATTTAGTCAACCTTGGTTTTTGACCGGAACACATACACTACCATTCAAAAGTTTGGCGTCACTTGGAAATGTCCTTGTTTATGAAAGAAAATCACATTTATTGTCCATTAAAATAACATCAAATTGATCAGAAATACAGTATAGACATTGTTAATGTTGTAAATGACTATTGTAGCTGGTAACAGCTGATTTTTAATGGAATATCTACATAGGCTTACAGAGGCCCATTCTCAGCAACCATCACTCCTGTGTTCCAATGGCACGTTATGTTAGCTAATCCAAGTGTATAATTTTAAAAGGCTAATTAATCATTAGAAAACCCTTTTGCAATTATGTTAGCACAGCTGAAAACTGTTGTTCTGATTAAAGAAGCAATAAAACTGTCCGTCTTTAAACTAGTTGAGTATCTGGAGCATCAGCATTTGTGGGTTCGATTACAGGCTCAAAATGGCCAGAAACAAAGACCTTTCTTCTGAAACTCGTTAGTCTATTCTTGTTCTGAAAAATGAAGACTATTCCATGCAATAAATTGGCAAGAAACTGAAGATCTGGAACAACGCTGTGTACTACTCCCTTCACAGAACAGCCCAAACTGGCGCTAACCAGAATAGAAAGAGGAGTGGGAGGCCCGGGTGCAGAACTGAGCAAGCGGACAAGTACATTAGAGTGTCTAGTTTAAGAAACAGACGCCTCACAAGTCTGGCAGCTGGCAGTTTCATTAAATAGTACCAGCAAAACACAAGTCTCAACGTCAACAGTGAAGAGGCGACTCCGGGATGCTGGCCTTCTAGGCAGAGTTCCTCTGTCCAGTGTCTGTGTTCTTTTGCCCATTAAATATTTTATTTTTATTGGCCGGTCTGAGATGTGGCTTTTTCTTTGCAACTGAGGCGACTCCGGCCAGCATCCCGGAGTCGCCTCTTCACTGTTGATGTTGAGACTGGTGTTCTGCGGGTACTATTTAATGAAGCTACCAGTTGAGGACTTGTAACAATGTCTACACTGTATTTCTGATCAATTTGATGTAATTTGAATGGACAAAACATTTCCTTTTCTTTCAAAAACAAAAATATTTCTAAGTGACCCTAAACTCTTGAACGGTAAGGTAGATCTTTCACTTATCCCACACAAAGAAATAAGATACTTCGGACTGAATGCACACAATCCGTGAATCTGGGATGAACAGCACACTGCTCTCCATTTTCCAGCCAGTCCATCAACACATTTGGTGGGGAAATGTATGCAGGGGGAACAGCCAGAGAGCAGCGGGAGAGCTTACACCTTCCCAGATGATTATCCACATGGCCTCCCAACACACAGAGAGGGCATGCTAACAGGAGGAGAAGTAGTCTGTTCGGGGCTAAACCCCCTAACCCTCATTATGGTATTTACCATGTTACATGACAACTCCTTCCCCTCCGCTTTACGTCCCACCACGTCTGAAGGGAGATGAAGACTTATGGTTAATTACCACCATTTTAACTGATTTCAGAAGCCAACAAAAGTAATCAGCCGGGTTTCAGACTCTGTGGTTATCGAAGGTGTTCAATTGGGCCGAGTCTTTACTAGGATGAATCTGTGCTCTCACAATGTGTGTGTGTGTGTGTTTCCTAGTGTAAAAGGAGGATACAAGAATCTGTGTGTGTGTGCGTGCGTGCGTGCGTGCGTGCGATTGAGTGCAGAGGATAAGGAGAAGCCAGCTCTTTAATTGGCAAACTAAATGATGTGTTTTTTTGCAATGTTAAGGCAAAGGAATGTGGCCATGGGCAAGAAAAATCTTCCTCAGGCTTCTGGAAAAAAAATAATTTCCATCATAGAATGGATTGCTATGAGAGATGCAGCGGAGAGAGTGCTGTTTCTTGATGATAAGGCTGGCCTTGTAATCCTTCGCAATAACACTCACCATTAGAACGGAACAACATCAGCCTCATATGAAAACAGTTTACCGGGGATTTTTTGCTATCCTCCATTTATATGATAAACCTAGTGTCTGGTAACACATAAAGAGTAAAGGGCAGAACTGCTGTGTTTTTACCTCTGGCCTTCCAGTCAAGTTCAATTCAGTTAAATAACAGGAAAATATGACAGCAAGAGGGGAATTATGACTAAATCTGCCCCCAGAACACGTGGAAATTTTTAGTCCACTGCATTTAGTGGATACATTTGCTAACAGTCTACATTTAAGTCACCGGACCATTGCTCGGAGCGACACACAGACTTCCAAAAATCTGATTGCATTTGAGTAAGCATACTGTAAGCAGTTTCTAATCTACACCCTTTAAATGTGCACTCAGATCCCTCCATACTAGATGGAAATTCACCAAATGAAATATGTTTTTTGACATTGCTAAACTCAAGGTTTAAGGTTGCAATTTTCTGTGAATAGCTATTATGTGAGCATCACAAAAACATCCAAACCTTATGGAGATGCAGGCTAGTACTGGGTAAATCTGTATAAATCGTGTGCGTAGCTGCACACACACACACACACACACATTCACTGCTATTAAAGGTAACTTTACAAATCAAATCAATCATGTGCCGAATACAACAGGTGAAATGCTTACTTACAAGCCCTTAACCAACAACGCAGTTTTAAGAAGAATAAGAGTGAAGAAAAAACAACAATAACGAGGCTATATACAGGGAGTACCGGTACCTAGTCAATGTGTGGGGGTACAGGTTAGTCGAGGTAATTGAAGTAATATATACATGTAGGTAGGCTTAAAGTGACAATGCATAGATAAAAAACAATGAATAGCAGCAAATAGTCCGGGGTGCCATTTGATTAGCTGTTCAGCGGTTTTATGGCTTGGGGGTACAAGCTGTTCATAAGCCTTTTAGACCTAAACTTGGAGCTCCGGTACCGTTGAGGGAGAGGTTGTTGTCCTGGCATCACACTTCCAGGTCTCTGATCTCCTCCCTATAGGCTGTCTCATCATTGTCGGTGATCAGGCCTACCACTGTTGTTTCGTCGGAAAACTTAATGATGGTGTTGGAGTCGTGCTTGGCCACGCAGTCATGGGTGAACAGGGAGTACAGGAGGGGACTAAGCACTCACCCCTGAGGGGGCCCCGTTTTGAGGATCAGCGTGGCAGATGTGTTGTTGCCGACCCTTACCACCTGGAGGCGGCCCGTCAGGAAGTCCAGGATCCAGTTGCAGAGGAAGGTGTTTAGTCTGAGGGTCTTTAGCTTAGTGATGAGCTTTGAGGGCACTATGGTGTTGAACGCTAAGCTCTAGTCAATGAACAGCATTCTCACATAGGTGTTCCTTTTGTCCAGGTGGGAAAGGGCAGTGTTGAATGCCTAGGGATTACTTCATCTCTGGATCTGTTGGGGCGAAATGCAAATTAGAGTGAGTCTAGGGTTTCTGGGATGATGGTGTTGATGTGAGCCATGCCCAGCCTTTCAAAGCACTTCATGGCTACAGACGTGAGTGCTACAGGTCGGTAGTCTTTTAGCCAGGTTACCTTGGTGTTCTTGGGCACAGGGACTATGGTGGTCTGCTTGAAGCATGGAGGTATTACAGACTCGGCCAGGGAGAGGTTGAAAATGTCAGTGAAGATACTTGCCAGTTGGTCAGTGTGTGCTCGGAGTACACGTCCTGGTAATCAGCCTGGCCCTGCAGCCTTGTGAATGTTGACCTGTTTAAAGGTCTTACTCACATCGGCTACGGCGAGCGTGATCACACAGTCGTCCGGAACAGCTGGTGTTCTCATGCATGCTTCAGTGTAGCTTGCCTCGAAGCGCACATAGAAGTTATAATATTGAGTAAGTCATAATATGAGACAGTAATATTAGATAAATTCTTCCCCATACATTTTTATGAGCAGTAAACCTCACATTTATATCCCAACATGGATGATCCAGTCCTACTCAACGAGTGTATACACCTCATACAAATTTTAATGATTTTTGCCTCCATTATAAAGAGAATGGAATAATAATTAAGATAATGAACATTATTAATCCTCCTGATTCCAGTCAACCACACTAGAAGCAATGCTAGGCTAGTGACACTAGAAGCAATGCTAGGCTAGTATTGTCTTTGGGTTCGTCACTCACACTCCCTCTTTGATGAACCACTTCCACACCCAGGCCACACAACACCTGGTCCATCAATCTGACTCTTGTGGGGAGAGAGGAGGATCAGAGCGAACGTCACAGTGCCTGTGTTGTGCCCTCCTTCCTCCACAGACATACAGGAGGTTATTTTCTGTTAGCTTGCCCAGGGCAGGCTTCACGATTCCACTGACAGCACAACAAATCAATACTCCAATAGCTACCTTCATGTCTTTGTCTGCTGAAAGTCCGTATCTGATTCCCCACCGCATGGGATGTTTCATGTGAAATAACTCATAATAATGACTTCTTCTCGGTGCTTAGAGGAGTAACACGGTTGTTATTCTCACTGTGATGTGTGGGTAGATAGAGGGGCGTCGCACTATGGAGGTAAAGGCATGCTGCGTTTGCCTGCCTCTACCTTAGTTCCATCACCACTACACGTCTCTGCTGCTTTAAAATACTTTATCTTTCTCTCCTCCTGCTGTCTACCTTTTCTCTGTTTCAGTATTTACGACGTGCTGCAGGCGGCTAGAGCTTCTACACGTTGGCGTGTCAAAGAAACCAGGACCTGCTAGAGTGAATGGAAACGTTCTAAAGAAAGGTTACTTTGTTGGTCGTCATTTGTAACACTTGGGTAATTGCCGCAGAAGTGGAACAAAGCACTGAGATCATAGTGACCCACTGGGCTGTTCATTAGTCACACTTACACTGTGTACAAAACATTAGGAACACCTTCCTAATATTGAGTTGCACCCTTTTTGCCCTCAGAACAGCCTCAATTCGTCGGGCCATGGACTCTACAAGGTGTCTAAAGTGTATCCACAGGGATACCGGCCCATGTTGACTCCAATGCTTCCCACAGTTGTGTCAAGTTGGCTGGATGTCCTTTGGGTGGTGGGCCATTGTTGATACACACAGTGAAATATGGAGCATGAAAAACCCAGCAGTGTTGCAGTTTTTGACACACTCAAACCGGTGCACCTGTCACCTACTACCATACCCAGTTCAAATACATTTAAATATTGTATCTTGCCCATTCACACTCTGAATGGCACACATACACAATCCATGTCTCAATTGCTTCAATTGAGACGTTGTATTCAAAATCCTTCTTCAACCATTCTCCTGCCCTTTATCTACACTGATTGAAGTTGATTTATCAGGTGACATCAATAAGGGATCATAACTTACACCTGAATTCACCTTGTTACTCTATGTCATGGAAAAAGCAGGTGTTCCTAATGTTTTGTACACTCAGTGTATATGGTCTTGACATTTTAAGTCCATAATTTGCACCCTATTATCCTCATATGGGTAGAGATGAATCCCATTGTGCCACAAACACGCACTGCACCACAGATGCCTTTCAACTAAACATGCTAGAACCAAAGGGTTGGATTACCTTCAGAACAGGAAGCGGCTCATATATTAGCTCGTATATGTGTTTCCAGGTTGTCTGATACTGATGCAACAGTACAAGCGATTAAGAAAATAACTCACTGTGGAGTGAAGAACCAATCCGCACACTCTTCCTCTCTCCAAAAGACAGAAGCCAACAGTGATATAGACTTTAACTACAACGATACTTTATTCAGAGAAACGGTGATAACAGGGGAAGTCAAAAGTAGTTTGTGTTGTTGTTTTGTTTTTCAAAGGTACCCCAAGAACATCAGCATGCTGGCCAGCCAGGTGCCTTGTTTATCTACTTCAGCATTGACCATGTGTCACATAGCTTGTTTCCTACTCAATGACTCCCGTTATTAGGCCTGCTTGAGATGGTTCCTGACCTGTGTGACCACACACAGTGAGCTTTCTCTCTCAGTTAGGGAAGAAGAGACACAAACAAAACAGAATCAAACACTTGAGGCTGGGGCTAGGCATTGCTTATGGTCCTCGGTCCATGCAGTATTCGGTTTGCTTTGCCGTGTGAGTCACCACTGGGGTCTGAGTCCCGTCCAAACACAGCAGAATGAGACAAAGTGTTACATTATGTACACCCTGGGAAAGTCTGGGGACGATATCTTATTCAGGCACGGGGTAGAAGCAGGAATTGGATTCACATTTCTTGTTGACTTCGGAAAGCAGAGTGTCTATAACTATGCCATTTGAAAGTTTCATCAGAGGAAAAGGAATCAAACATGTTTCTCTCCTTCTGAACAGCTTATGGCTAGAGACATTCTCTGTTACATAATCACCTGATGTCTTTGCCTTGTGCGTGTGTGTGAGAAAGAGAGACAAGGAGAATGAGCGAGCAACAGGGGCAGAGAGAGAGAGCGACAGAGACAGATAAACAGAGAGAGACAGATAAACAAAGAGAGCGACAGAGACAGATAAACAGAAAGAGAGACAGAGAGAGAGTGATAGAAAGAGAGAGACAGAGACATAGATCCTAACTGTAAAGTGCCGGACTGACTGCTGTCCATGGTGCTGGAAGCAGTGGTGCTGTCCATGATGCTGAAACTGTAGTTGGTGCAATAAAGGTCTAATAAAATGGCTTCTGCTCATTTACCCTCCACACTGACGTGTCTACTTCTCCATGGCTCACTGCCACTCACACCACAGCCACCCATTCGTGTTATTAACTACTCAGGGTGGGCTGACTGCCTCTGGGTCACTGTGGGTTACTCCCTGTGCGTTCTTTAAAGAAATTAGACACACTGAAATATCAATATGTAGAGGTTTGGCATAGGGGTTTGGCATTTGTCATGATAACACTAATAAAAAGTGGAAAATATGTGAATCTTCTGTCATGACTATTCTGTGAAGATCGGAAGGATCAGGTTACAGTGGGTCTGCTCCACAGCGCCCTCTGTCTCCCACAGAGGGGGAGAGGGGTAAAGTTGGCTGTTTTACGACAGTCATAAGTACCTGCAGGAACTCTCTCTCTCTCCCACTGTGCAGACATGGAAGTTAAAAATCGCTTTGTTACAACAGAGAGAGATTTTGTAGTACTGTGACATCCAAGAATGGATAAAGAAACAATATTTCTGTAATCTGAACAGTTGGAATGGTACGTGGATACTTAAAGAACAATTATGTCAGACCAGTTGTTGTTTTGGGATCTCATTAAGGATGGTGTAACAGCGTAACTGTATCTCTGAATGTGCATATTTCACAGTTGTCAGGTTTACATCTAAACGTTGTGGAATTTATAGGATTAAATATGAAGCTATTTGTGAGAAGATGAAATGTGATGTTAGCCTTCTAAAATTAGAAATGTTTTTCATAGAAAAGTTCTACCCAATCAGTGACCACACCCACGTGAGCACAGATGTTATGTCGGCGTCATGGAACGCTCCCTTTTTCCAGAGTGCATAAAACCCCTCCTAAAGAATTAACACAGGCAGATAGTATTGAACCGGACATCACGAATAGTGAGACTCTATGAGACCAGAAAAACGCGGAGCATGGCTGCACGTTGAAATGGTTAGAAACTCAAACTCTCTCGAAGAAGAGGAAGACTACAGAGGAACATTCAGTCTGCAGCTGTTTAAGTACTTTAGTCTAGTAAACCCGACCGAGAACCATTGGGTGGTACTTTGAAAGACCAATTCTAACCAACAATGGTACGTCTGGAAGATTCATTCTAACAGACACTCCGAGACCAACCTACTACAACTACATAGAACATGGTGATCTCTGGTGTACAACCAGAGACTTACACAACCAGATACATTCTGTCAAATTACTCCCTGTAGATGGATCGAGTGTTTTCAACAGAGAGACAGCAGAGACATACCCATATGTACATTGCAATTCTTTTGAATGAGCGGCCGTTCATGTACAAAGTATTCACATTTCCATGAGCATAGTTACCAGCTGTCTGTACGATAGTGGAATTCCTTTCCCTCTCTTTTGAATCCGCCATTATGAGTAACAAGCCGTCATATCGATTTAGTCCACTAGGGACTTTTCATTGCATTGTGTAGTAATCAATGTGTAAGCTATTCTGTTTGGTGTTTATGTAATTCTGTGTGATTATTTAGTAAGTTAGTAAATAAATAATTATAGGGTTCGTGCAGATTTATAGGATATTAGGACGTTCAGAATAAGACTACGATATGAGGTAATAATAATTAATGGATGACTAAGACGATAACGATATATTTATATCTTTAGAGTTCATTCGGGCAATGGTAACTCATTAAACAAACTTTTTCCATGGTGCCCCAAGATTGCTAATGAGTTAGTTGAAACATGATTAATTTAATCATCGTAATATTTAAACATAGTTAATTTATTTGATAAAATAATCATCATCGCATTAATGATAGTCAAGACTCGACACTGCATATGTGACCGACCTGCACAAATCGGTCTTATGTAGCATAATTAGATTTTTTTTTTTTTTTTTTTTACATTGGATAGAAATGGAGACTTAGAGTTACAAAATGGTATATCATACACTGCAGTTGAGGAAAAATGGAAAAGTAGTTTTACTTTGAAAGTTCATCAACTTTTGAGCTTAAACTCACTTTTGAGAAAATGGCCTTTGAATGTTTTGGTACCTACTGGAGAGCCCTTCTTTGTCTACACCCATTCAGCATCGTTCACACCCTCTTAAGCTTTAGCCCCACCCATCTCTTTAAGGGTTGATCCGAGCGTTCTGTACTAACAACAGCAGTCAAGCACCCAAGCTAACTTGCTAGCTACTTCCAGACATCTAAAGTGAGAGAGAACAGCTCACTGAACATTACTCGCCTCAGCAGAGCTAGTTAGGCTGTTATGTTATCCAGAGCGTTGGTGACTGCAACTGTGCTGCTGCCAACAATTTAATTATGCTTTTTTGCCAACGTTTACTAACACCAGCCATATTCAATAGGTGTTGAGCATTTGAAAATGCATCAGTTATTCTCGCTCTGGCACACTAAGACGAGAGTCTTTTGTTAAGACATGTAGCTAGCTAGCTACGTAAACAATGAACCATAATCCCAACTCATGACATTACTACCCTGCATGAATCTGCAGGTAGCTAACCAACCAGGTTCAATGTTAGCTAGCTAACATTAGGCTACAACTAGTCAAGCAAATGTGTCTGAGATACGAAGAATAAGATCATACACATAATGTTAGCTAGCGAGCCAGCCAACGTTAGCTAGCTAACAGTAAAAAAAACAAAAAAAAAAAAACAGTATACTTTAACTTGAAATGAAGACTATCTTACCCCCCTATACAACATGGTTGGACATCCTGTCAGGTGCCATGGTTGTCCTTAGTTTGAAGATGTAATCCAGAGACAGGTGTTTTATCTCCTTCGTGATCATAATCGAATTCCACTGATTTCAAAACTTGGTCCTCCAGAAAGTTACTTGAAATTAGGTTTATGCAGTTTTACTACGTGATACATTTGTTTAAAGCTGAGTTAGACAGGATTTCCAAGACATACTGACCAGCTCAAATAGGCAGAAGCGCGCTATATGGCAGACCATTCCAAACTCATCTCTCGGCATTTCCAGTCCACTCATTATCTTAGCCAATCATGGCTAGCGGGAAGGTTGCTGACTTTTTCTGTGTTTAAACCAACTAGGCTCGTAATTTAACAATTTATTTGAATTTAAGATGGCATACACTTTTGTTATTAAGGCATATGAAAGTTCACATGTTCGAGAAGGCATTTCAAGCAAAAAACATATTTTGATTTGAAACATTTTTAACGTTCAAACAGCTTTTCTTTGAGGTAGTGACTCACGACATATGCCTAGTTTCCTGAAACGGGTCACATATGTGAGAATCTGTTTTTTGGTCACTTTTAATTTTAAAGGGTCCTAATAACAGTGTAATTACATCTGTACTTACACTGTAACAAGTATTGTAGTTAATTGCAATAACTCATAGTTACACTGTAATAACAATATGGAACTAGTGGTAATTGCAATCTGTAAATACAGAGGTGTAACAAGAAACTCTTGTCACCATGCTCGATAAAAATGGGCAAGTTTCCACTAAATTCACCAATTTAGTGTTTATTTGGCTTTCAGCTGCATCTGATTTAGTAATAACTGTCACAAGGTTGTAATCTCTTGTGGAGAGATGCGTTGGGTGTCCGAGATTACAAAGGCTGGAGGCTCAATAGGCTCTAATTACCTACCCGTGAATGCCACTCTTCAAAATCTCCACTCAATGTTGTTGCTACTGTAGCACTTGCCCCCAAAAAGTGTATATTCTGGGTAAACTTGGTTGAGTGTACAAAAACAGATCAGATATAAGTCAACCTCACTGACTGGGGTCTACCATACAGGTGTTATCCCAGATTATATAAATATTTTTAAAGGTATAATTAAATATGTATATTACCCATTGTGACAACCTGAATCTCCTTGCCATCCAAGTGAAAAGATAAACCCACAAGTGCACCACAGAGTATGTGAAATAACTGCTTAGGTACAATGTAATTACTAGGTGTTACACAGGATTTATCTAGTTAATCAAGTATATATTGAGGGGTACTTACTTGTTATTAGTGTGCCTACGAAGTACGTTACTAATTCTGACAATCTAATCGCCAGCTTCTGAATGCGCCATACAAGTGAGTAATACACCACAGGGCACATATCTGTCAAATCTGCAAAAGTACAAGGTTGTCGCTTGTTCCACAGGATTTAGCTATTTAAAGTGAAGTGTAACTAGCTATGAGCACATTTTATATAAATACTTACTACTCATTACCAATTGAAAATGCCTACAAACAAAAGGTAAGCTTCTAATTTAGTCAACTTTATTGCAACATGTAAAAATACCTTTCATGTCTTACAAAATAATAAGGATTTTTTTGCTAGATTGAGAATGTGATTTAATTAGATTAAACAAAGATATAGGCCTACTCAGTAACATAAAACTAACAATTATAGTGGTGACTTCAATCTGTTACCTATAGTATGGTGAGTAGCCTACATGTAGATAGCTCGTTAAGAAACATGTGATTGTCTATTCTTCCCTTTTTGACATTACAATTAACAATGGAAATTGCCAACTCTGTGTCTGACTCTGTCTTCATCTGTTTCTTTCTTGCATGCAATTCCCATCCTAGCCTGTCTAGGATCAGCGTGGCGCTAGCGGCACCCCCCCCCCCCCCCCCCCACTGAAAAACCAGTGCCGCGAAATTCAAAAAAAATATTTTTTTAAAATATTTAACTTTCACACATTAAAGTCCAATACAGCTAATGAAAGACACAGATCTTGTGAATCCAGTCAACATTTCCGATTTTTAAAATGTTTTACAGGGAAGACACAATATGTAAAGATGTACATCTATTACCTAAAAACACATTAGCATAATCCACCATCTTTTATTTGTCCACCAACACCAGTAGCCATCACCAATTCGGCTAAACTAAGATATTTATAGCCCCTAACCAACAAAAAAACTCATTAGATGACAGTCTGATAACATATTTATGGTATGGGATAGGTTTTGTTAGAAAAAAGTGCATATTTCAGGTAGATGGCATAGTTTACAATTGCACCCACCATCACAAATGGACTAGAATAATTACAATGAGCAACGTGTTTACCTAACTACTAATCATCAAACATTTCGTAAAAATACACAGCATACACGAATCGAAAGACACAGATCCTGTGAATACAGACAATATTTCAGATTTTCTAAGTGTCTTACAGCGAAAACACAATAAATCGTTATATTAGCTTAGCACATAGCAATTAGCAGCCCAGCATTGATTCTAGCCAAAGTGAGCGATAAAAGTCAACATCGCCAAAAGATATTAATTTTTTCACTAACCTTCTCAGAATTCTTCCGATGACACTCCTGTAACATCATATTACACATTCCATATAGAGTTTGATCGCAAATGTTTATATTTAGCCACCAAAATCATGGTTAGACAATGTGAAATGTAGACAAGCTGGTAAAGAAAATGTCCTTGCGCCACTTAGACAGTGATCTACTCTTATACATAAATACTCATAAACGTGACTAAAAAATATAGGGTGGACAGGGATTGATAGACAATTTAATTCTTAATACAATTGCGTTATTACATTTTTTAATTTATCCTTACTTTTCAATACAGTTTGCGCCTAGCGAAGCTACGTCATAAAACATGGCGTTCTAAGCCACTAAAATGTTTCGACAGAAACACGATTTATCATAATAAAAATGTCCTACCTTGAGCTGTTCTTCCATCAGTATCTTGGGCAAAGGATCCTTTCTTGGGAGAAATCGTCTTTTGGTGGAAAGCTGTCCTCTTGCCATGTGAAAATGTCAACTGCGTTCGGGATGAACTGAAAAGCGTGCCCAACTTTTCACATCGTTGCAAAAATAAATGTCCCAAAATCGCACTAAACGGATATAAATTGCTATAAAACGCTTTAAATTAACTACCTTATGATGTTTTTAACTCCTATAACGAGTGAAAAGATGACCGGAGAAATATAACAGGCTAAACTAACGCTTGGAACAGGAGCGGGTCGGTGACCAGCACGCGCGTTACGCACCAAGGAAAGAATGACTAGCTTCAGGGTTTTTTCATTTGTAGGGCCTGTGAACGTGCAATCGACCCCGTTGGAATCGTCATCACGTAAAGGCATCCAGGGGAAGACGTAAGAAGTGTCCGTATAGTCATAGCAACGACAGTGCCCTTTTAACTGCCTTCAGAAGAGTGGCCAACATTTCTCAAATCTGACTCCATGTCAGGGAAATTGCTGTAGAATGGGCTCTGTTCCACTTAGAGACAAAATTTCAACTCCTATAGAAACTATAGACTGTTTTCTATCCAATAATAATAATAATATGCATATTGTACGATCAAGGATTTTGTGGGAAGCCGTTTAAAAAATTAGCCACATTAGCATAAATAGTCTAAACAGCGCCCCCATCCCCAACAGGCTAGAGTCTGAGACCTAATGGGAATCTGTGGTAGAGAAGAAGAATCTATCACAATTTGGCATAGACACTCTACATTACCGATAGTTATTATCATCATGATTTCTATCTCTTCATTCAAAGACTCAATCATGTACACTCTTACTGACAGTTGTGGCTGCTTTGCATAATGTACTGTTGTCTCTATTAGAGGTCGACCGATTAATCGGAATGGCCGATTTAATTAGGGCCGATTTCAAGTTTTTATAACAATCGGAAATCGGTAATTTTGTACGCCAATTTCCCCCCCCCCCCCCTTTTTTCTTTAACTAGGCATGTCAGTTAAGAACACATTTTTATTTTCAATGACGGCCTAGGAACGGTGGGTTACTGCCTTGTTCAGGGGCAGAACGACAGATTATTACCTTTGTCAGCTCAGGGATTCAATCTTGCAACCCTACGGTTAACTAGTCCAATGCTCTAACCACATGCCTCACGAGGAGCCCGCCTGTTACGCGAATGCAATAAGAAGCCAAGGTAAGCTGCTAGCTAGCATTAAACTTATCTTATAAAAATCAATCAATCAATCATAATCACTAGTTATAACTACACATGGTTGATGATATTACTAGTTTATCTAGCGTGTCCTGTATTGCATACAATCGATGCAGTGCGCATTCGCGAAAAAGGACTGTCGTTGCTCCAACGTGTACCTAACCATAAACATCAATGCCTTTCTTAAAATCAATACACAGAAGTATATATTTTTAAACCTGCATATTTAGCTAAAAGAAGTCCAGGTTAGCAGGCAATATTAACCAGGTGAAATTGTGTCACTTCTCTTGCGTTCATTTCATGCAGAGTCAGGGTATATGCAACAGTTTGGGCCGCCTGGCTCATTGCGAACTAATTTGCCAGGATTTTACGTAATTATGACATAACATTGAAGGTTGTGCAATGTAACAGGAATATTTAGACTTATGGATGCCACCCATTAGATAAAATACGTAACGGTTCCGTATTTCACTGAAAGAATAAACGTTTTGTTTTTGAGATGATAGTTTCCGGATTCGACCATATTAATGACCTAATTTCTGTGTGTTATTTCTGTGTGTATTTCTGTGTGTTATTATGTTATAATTAAGTCTATGTTTTGATAGAGCAGTCCTACTGAGCGATGGTAGGCACCAGCAGGCTCGTAAGCATTCATTCAAGAAGCTCTTCGCAATGCTTCAAGCATTGCGCAGTTTATGACTTCAAGCCTATCAACTCCCGAGATTAGGCTAGTGTAACCGATGTGAAATGGCTAGCTAGTTAGCGGGGTGCGCGCTAATAGCGTTTAAAATGTCACTCGCTCTGAGACTTGGAGTAGTTGTTCCCCTTGCTCTGCATGGGTGGCTGTTGTCGATGTGTTCCTGGTTCGAGCCCAGGTAGCGGCGAGGAGAGGGATGGAAGCTATACTGTTTCACTGGCTATACTAAAGTGCCTATAAGAACATCCAATAGTCAAAGGTATATGAAATACAAATCGTATAGAGAGAAATAGTCCTATAATTCCTATAATATCTACAACCTAAAACTTCTTACATGGGAATATTGAAGACTCATGTTAAAAGGAACAACCAGCTTTCATATGGTCTGAGCAAGGAACTTAAACGTTAGCTTTCTTACATGGCACATATTGCACTTTTACTTTCTTCTCCAAAACTTAGTTTTTGCATTATTCAAACCAAATTGTTTCATTATTTATTTGAGGCTAAATTGATTTTATTGATGTATTATATTAAGTTAAAATAAGTGTTCATTCAGTATTGTTGTAATTGTCATTATTACAAATAAATAAATAAATAAATTCAGCCGATTAATCGGTATCGGCTTTTTTTTGGTGCTCCAATAATCGGTATCGGCGTTGAAAAATCATAATCGGTCGACTTCTAGTCTCTACCTTCTTGCCTTTTGTGCAGTTGTCTGTGCCCAATAATATTTGTACCATGTTTGTGTTGCTACCGTGTTGTTGTCATGTTGTGTTGTTGTCTTAGGTCTCTCTAGTGTTGTGTTGTCTGTCTTGTCGTTCTGTTTGTTTTGTCCTATATTTCTATATATATATTTTTATCCCAGCCTCCGTCCCCGCAGGAGCCCTTTTGCCTTTTGGTAGGCCGTAATTGTAAATAATAATTTGTTCTTAACTGACTTGCCTAGTTAAATAAAGGTTAAATAAAAAAAATAAAAAAAATATATAGCTTGCTAGGCTTAGCTAGTTGTTGTATTATCCAGCTAGCAATAGTAGTGCTAATAGGTTAGCTAGTGCTTAGCTACATTGAAAAGGAACTAATGTTTACTTATAGTGTATTGACACCAATGATGTATATACAGTAAACCCTGGATTTCGGATGCTATGTATTGGCCATTGAGAGTTTTTGAAGCCACCGATCGGCCGTATTGTCACTTACCAGCAATAGCAGTCCTCCATAGGAATGAATGAAATTTGTATTATGACTGTTTTAAGTGCATTCATAAACTATTATTCAACCAAGCTTAAAATGCTTACAATTTGACAAGCACGAATGACTCACAATTTTAACCACAACTTTTTATTAATGTGTCTAAAACTGTTTAATTGATGGTTAGCGTAATTTATCCATTGTCAAATGCACCGGTAAATTTATTTAACAATTAAAGTATTTATTATGTTAATTGTTTGTTAACCTGTTTGTTGGGATGCTATCCGAAGCTTTAACATTTTTATCAAGCACGGTAACAAGCATTTGTTACATCCCTGTAATTACAGACTGCATTTTATTTTATTTTATTATTTAAAAAAAAAAAAAAAAATCTTGGGGGGTGGATCAGCTTAATATTGCGGAAAGAATGTTGCTTCCAATGTAATTGTCTGCATCATTTCCAATCCCCCATATTTTTTGGGGTAAATATATATATCATTCACGTATGCATACATATACACATATATACATACACATACCTACATAGACATACATACTTTTTTTAAAGAGTATACCTTTATTATTATTCCCCGCAAACCCTACCACCGATCCCCCAATTGGAGTAAACTGATAAACATTTCTGTTTTTACCTTCAATTTATACATCTTATACACATTTTACAGACAGTCTACTTTATAACAGTTCTCTCTTGTTTGTTCTTAGTCCTTCCTCTATTTCTGTTGTCCATCCAGTTTGATTTCCACTTGTAACTGTGCTATTTCACAATAGCTCCGCACCTATACACATTTCACAGATCCCGTATGCCCCTCATTGTTTATCTTGTTATTAGTCCCACCCTTCAGCTCCACTCAACCTTTCCCATCTATCTTCCAACATCATCCATTTCGGATTTTTATTTGCCATATATTTTTCAACTGTGCTGTGATGCTTCACAAAAGATTTGAATCTTCCTATTCTCATAGCTTCCACGGATTGTAAATTAAAAATAAACATTTTTGCTAAAATAATTATTATATTATTGATTGATTGACTATGGCTTTTCAAATCCCCCAGTATTGCTATCTGTAGCGTTAGTTCTACGCAAATGTTGCAATTCTTCAACCATTCCTGGACCTGTGACCAAAAACGAGCTACATGCGGACAATACCAAAATAAATGGTCTAATGACTCTGCCTCCTCACAGCAGAATATACAGAGCTGGGAAGATTGTATCCCCCATATATATAACATTCTATTAGTTGCAAGAATTTTGTACAATAATTTAAATTGAAAAATTCGAAGTTTTGAATCCGGCGTTGTTTTGCGTATCAATTCAGTGCCATGGAATGGGTACATCGAAAATCTCTTCCCAACTATTTTGCAATTTATATGGCACAGCTGTAAGTTTTTTGCTCCTTAAATGAAATTGGTATATGTTTTTATTTATCACACTTTTCTTTAACCATTTATGTTCTTTAATATAAGGCCGACATACAAGTTCCTTACTTTTATCCCCTTCCACCTGCCTCTTCCATTTTTGTGGTAATGCTGCAATTAATTGGTTGTAATTTTGGGTAGAGCAGACATTTCCATATGTCTGTGTTAGCTGCATGTGTGACATTACTCCACCAGTCCTATTTATGATATCATTCACAAAAATTATACCTTTTTTAAAAATTTCTTCGATAAATACATTTTTTTTATCAATTACTATATTTGAATTTAACCACAAGATTTGTTGTACTATTTGTTCCGTCCTTTCAGGTGGATTAAACTGAAATTGCAACCAACTTTCTAAGGCTTGTTTAAAAAATAAAGATATTTTGGAAATGATTTCCTTTTCAAGCAACCGAAAGTGAGCAGGTGTAATCTGAATAAAGGGAAAAAGGCCCTTCTTGAACATAGGATGAGACATTCGTACCAATCTACTAGAGAACCAGTTTGGATTTAAGTATAACTTTTGTATGACTGATGCCTTTAGTGAGAGGTCTAATGCTTTAATATTTAATAATTTCTGCCCTCCGAATTCATATTCGTTATATAAATAGGCCCTTCTAATTTTATCTGGCTTGCCGTTCCAAATAAAATTGAATATTTTTTGTTCATATAATTTAATAAGCAGGTCACTAGGTGTAGGCAAAACCATAAGCAAATAGGTAAACTGTGATATGATTAAAGAGTTAATCAGGGTGATTTTCCCACAAATAGACAGGTATTTTCCTTTCCATGGTAGCAAGATCTTATCTATTTTTGCTAAATTTCTATAAAAATTTATTGGAGTGAGAGACTTACAGACTGCAATTCCCACCAGGCAGCAAAATGTTGTTATTACAGTGTAAATATGAATTATTACAAATAATTACAATACTTGTTAGTGTAATTACAAATGAAAGTACACTGTAATAAGGACCTCTTCAAATTAAGTGTTAACCATTTTTATTTTCAAATAGTGTTTTATTTAGTTTTGTGTTAAAATCTATTTTGCTAGTACTTCAGATGCTAGCAAGGGTCCCATGTCTATTGTAGTGCATGCTGGAATTGTTATTTTTATCTCAAGCACAGAACATGTACTTCACCCATTCTGTTATTACACTCAGATGGCCTTGGGTATTACTTAATACTCATTATTATCCATATCATTAGAACTTTAGACTACAATTAGATGCAGTGTCGTTCATAAACCTTGTTTCAAGGCCACCTCTGCGTTCGATCTCTGTTGAACCTTGTTTCAAGGCTACCTCTGCATTTTATCGGTTTAAATTTTTTCATCTACATTTCAGTGAATTATCTATTGCTGTTGTATGTAGACGATGGGGACAAGGGGACAGATTTTAAATGGGCATAACATTACCTTTTTACCAAAAGAAAATACAAAACAAAAACATAGTTAACACCTAGCCTGACCAGATGAATTGGGTTGAAATCTATTATCCCTTATTGATGTCACTTGTTAAATCCACTTCAATCAGTGTAGATGAAGGGGAGGAGACGGGTTAAAGAAGGCTTTTTATGTCTTGAGACAGTTGAGACATGGATTGTGTGCCATTTAGAGGGTGAATGGGCAAGACAAAAGATTGAAGTGCCTTTGAACGGGGGTATGGTAGTAGGTGTCAGGCCACCGGTTTATGTCAAGATAGGCAACAGTATTTCTATATGTTGTAATAGTTTATATAATATCATACAATAATATAATACAATGGGTTCTGTCAACAAAATAATATACAATAATAATAACCAATAAGGAAATCATTATAATTAGTAAACTCTTCAAGTATTGTGTGCATCTGTCTGAAAACTAGCCGCCTGGTTTCCTCCACTCCTTCCCACTCCTTGAAAGTGCATTGTTGCCTGAGAGAAGGAACCTTCACTCCTCTCCCCCAATGTGCTTTGAGAGAGGTGAGAAATAGAGGAAACACGGGGAGAATCTGAATAGCATTTTCCTCACATCTTCTCTTCTCGCCTCCTTCTCAAAACCCATTGGATAATAAGGTGAGATGGGAAGGACCTCTGACCTTCTCATCCAATGAGTTTTGAGAAGGAGACGAGGAGAGAGAATGTGACAAATGAAGGAAAATCTATTGAGATTCTCCCAAGAACAGAGGAAAAAAGTATTTGACCGCTATTAAAGCCCCTAAGAAGTATTTTACTTGTAATTTTAAATCATCCCTGTATGTCTAAAAAAAAATCACTGTGTGTTTATTTTATGAAATTAACTCAAAAATATATATTTGTATAATTTATTTCCCTGGCGCCTCCTTTGGCCCTTGAAATGCTCAGTCATTGTGTGGGCGTAAGGAAACAAATTTGAAGATATCTACATACACAGCCTTGATTGGCTGATAGGATGGTATAGAGCCCACCCCCTTGCCCAGATGAACAGTCATTGGTCTATTCTAATTAGATCACATTGTGACATCATGACTTGGGACAAAAGTTCTATCCCACCTGAACTGG
Organism: Salvelinus fontinalis; assembly: GCF_029448725.1. NCBI lineage: Eukaryota > Metazoa > Chordata > Actinopteri > Salmoniformes > Salmonidae > Salvelinus > Salvelinus fontinalis. Next base: position 44,287,944 of record NC_074697.1, on the reverse strand, counting down.
CTGAAATTCCAGGCATTTTTTTCAAACAGCTCCAACACCAAAAGGGCATTATCATCATTTTGTGATTTCAACCTCATAGTAGGGCTGGGACAATACCAATATCGCAATACTCGTTAGTATCGTTGCAGGAAAACAAAACACTTAACCGATTTAACTTTTTTCGGTAAACAGCTCTAATGTTGGAAACAAACATCATTAAGTGTGTCAATTTGCTGCTATAACAGCCTCCACTCTTCTGGGAATGCTTTCCACTAGATATTGGAAAATTGCTGCGGGGACTTGCTTCCATTCAGCCACAAGAGCATTAGTGAGGTCGGGCACTGATGTTGGGCGATTAGGCCTGGCACACACTCGGCGTTCCAATTCATCCCAAAGGTGTTCGACGTGGTTGAGGAGAGAACACATTTCCACTGCTCCAGAGTCCAAGCTTTACACCACTCCAGCAGACGCTTGGCATTGCGTATGGTGATTTTAGGCTTGTTTGCGGCTGCTCGGCTATGAAAACCCCTTTCGTGAAGCTTCAGCACTCAGCGGTCCCGTTCTGTGAATTGTGTGGCCTACCACTTCGTGGTTGAGCCGTTGTTGCTCCTAGACATTTCCATTTCACAATAACAGCACTTACAGTTGACTGGGGCTACTCTAGCAGGGCAGAAATGTGACGAACTGACTTGTTGGAAAGGTGACATCCTATGAGCCATGTTGAAAGTCACTGTCACTGGAGATTTCATGGCTGTGTTCTCAATTGTATAAACCTGTCAGCAATGCGTGTGCCTGAAACAGCCGAATCCACTAATTTAAAAAGGTGTCCATATACCTTTGTATATATAGTGTATATTGAATTTATCTACGTTCCCCCTTTATATCTTTGTCGTGACTTTAATTTCATTAATCTGATGACTGTTATCTATTTAATCAATGAACTATGTTTAATTGTTACCCGATTCAATTAATTATGTAACAATTAACTCATTAGGATTTTGGGCACAACGGAAGAAGTTCTTTAGAGAGTTACCATCTCCTGAATTAAACTCTATAGGGTCTTTACCTATTTCATCGATAAACAGTCATCTTATTAATCATTACCTCTTATCAAATCATCATTCTGAACAGTCGTAACCTTCTTGGATCTGCAAAAAACCCAGCCTTGCACATTTTTCAGTACTACACAAAATGGTTTAATAATTTATTTACTACCTAACTAAATAATAACACAGAATACACATACACCCTTTTTACATGAGACAAAGGTCCCTAGTGGACTGACAAAATATTACGGCTTGTTACAACATAGATGGGGAGGGGGGAAGAGAGAGAGCGAGAGAGAAAGGACACTTATCGTGGATACATTCTAGCACTGTCCTCATATTAATCATATACCTTGCACATGAACTGCCGCCCGTTTGGAATAAGAATCATGAATGTTTTTACTTGTTAAATGCCGTTCGCCATTTCTCTGTCGGAAATAAGCCTTGCCGGGATCTCCTGTCAGTGTAAGGCTCTGATTGTTCACAAGAGGTCACAATGTCCTTCTTCTTAGTTGTCTGTGGTTCAATGACTTGTTATGTAGACTGGAGCAGAACTAAAAGGTGATGTACAACTTCCACTCGTTCTGGAAGATTGGTCTTCTGAAGACAAGCCAATCAGCCGTGTCGATGATTCCCATTGGTGATGAGTGTAGTAGGATTGTCGTTTAGATTTGCTTTGCTCGATATCTGATGTAAGACAGCTAAACAGCTGTCCCAGTGATTGTCTGTTGTGAGCTTCTCGCCCCTTCCTCCTTGTGTAGGATTCGGACCACGATGGACATGAGCTGCAGCTCTTCGTCTCTCTGGTCTAAAGGAAGGTGAGTTTATTTCTTCACCTCGTGTTGAGGTTCAATTTCAACCATTTAAAACATGTAGCTCTCGCTTCACGTTCTCTGGTTGAAAGGATGATTCCTCTTCCACCTTTGGTAAAAAGGGGCATTCCGTCATGCTGACAAGCTTTCTGACCTCCCTCGGAGCGTGGCTACTTAATGTGCAAAGGATATGATTAGAAGTTATCTCTTGTGACTCCTAAAATCACATTCCTATATTAACAAAAATACATTCAGCATTTTCCATATCATTTGCACAACGTATTGGATGGAAACTTGACAGATAAGGGGGTATCCTTCCAAATTACATGACCATACAGTTTTTAATTTCATCACAAAATGAAAAACAATATGACATTAGTTTTCTACATCTCCCCAATGACTATTTCCCACATTCCCCATGTTAGAATTATTGTTCCGTTATCCACTTTTGGACGTTAGCATTTTGGTCGGGCAAAAGTGTCTGTGAACATAGACATTACTTTGATTGATACTGAAGAGCAAGCGAAAGCCCTCTCTGGCTTAATTTACAATGAGTGTGAGCTGTCAACCCGGCAGCTCCCTCCCCCCCTTTGCGGGTGGGAGAGGGACTGGTTATTGTCAGCCATTGCCATGCTGATCTGACCCATTATGATCCTCACAATACAGTCATAACATCTTAGGGTGGAAATCACAGCGTTTGAACTACTTTGCAGATATGAAAACAAATATATACAGTATATATAAAATTCCCAGTTTGTGCTACAAATAAAATTTTATAAAGAGGCTTTAAAAAATCTAAAAGGTTATATTTTACTCAAGATTCCACAACGTACACTAAGGTATTGTTGTCAGAATAGATGGATGCAGTTCAATGCATGATTCATATATACTGAAAAATAATCTAAACTCAACATGTAACAATTTTACTGAGTTACAGTTCCTATAAGGAAATCAGTCAATTTAAATGAATTAATTAGGCCCTAATCTATGGATTTCACATGACTGGGAATACACGTGCATCTATTGGTCACATATTTTTGGCCCTTGCCAAAAAAGAAGTACGTAGGGGCGTGGATCAGAAAATCACAATTTGCCTCATACAGTGCTACACATCTGGTATAGTTGATCAGGCTGTTGATTGTGGCCCGTAGAATGTTGTCCCACTCCTTTTCAATGGTTGTGCGAAGTTGATAGATATTTGTGGGAACTGGAACACAATGTCGTGACATGTTTGGTTAGTATCCAGGCCATGGAAGAACTGGGACATTTTCAGCTTCCAGGAATTGTTTATGTATCCTTGCAACATGGGGCTGTGCATTATATAACTGAAACATGGTGTGATGGCGGCTGATGAATGGCACAACAATGGGCCTCAGGATCTAGTCACGGTAACTCTGTCCATTCAAATTGCCATCGATAAAATGCAATTGTGTTTGTTGTCCATAGCCTATGCCTGCCCATATCATAACCCCACCATGGGGAACATCTGTTCACAGTGTTGACATCAGTAAACCGCTCACCCAAATGATGCCATACACGTTGTCTGCGGTTGTGAGGCCGATTGGACATACTGACAAATTCTCTAAAATGACATTGGAAGCGGCTTATGGTAGAGAAATTAGCATTACGTTATCTAGCAACAGCTCTGGTAGACATTCCTGCAGTCAGCATGCCAATTGCATGCTCCCTCAAAACTTGGGACATTTGTGGCATTGTGTTGTATGACAAAACTGCACATTTTAGAGTGTCCTTTTATTGTCCCCAGCACAAGGTGCACCTGTGTAATGATCATATTGTCTAATCTGCTCCTTAATATATCACACCTGTCAGGTGGATAGGTTATCTTTGCAAAGGAGAAATGCTCACTAACAGGGATGTAAACAAATTTGTGCACAAAATGAGAGAAGCTTTTATGGATATGGAACATTTCTGGGATATTTTATTTCAGATTGTGAAACATCGGACCAGCACTTTACATGTTGCATTTATATTTTTGTTCAGTATAAATCACTAATACATTTCTTGGGAGTCCCAATTTTTTTGCTATCAGGATGTAAATCACAGCTAGCCTAGTGCATTGTTTACTGCCTCCACCCGTTCGGGAAGCACTGTTTCAGTTGAAAAGGCTGACAATTTCACTACAATCAAACTAGCAAGGGCAATGATAAGTCAGTCATAATGTGGCTAATCGACGTATCGATTTATGAAGGTCTTTATTTGGCAAGCTAACAACGTGGAGCCTAACATTAGCTGCCGGGAGGCATGCCATGTGATTGGAGGAGTGGGTGAATGACCGCCCCCCCCCCCCCCACTCATATAATTTTCTACAGCGAGATGCAGTTGTCTTTTGGTTAGCTAGTAAAAAATGTGAATCGCTTTGCTAGCTAGCTATGCTGAACTTGAACAACTGTTCTCCAGTTATATCTCTTGTGTTAATACATTCACTCTGGCTATCTCAAATCAAATCAAATTGTATTAGTCACATGCGCCGAATACAACATGTGTAGACCTTACAGTGAAATGCTTACTTTACAAGCCCCTAACAATGCAGTTTAAAAAATGTGAAAAAGAATAAGAAATAAAAGTAACAAGATGTTAACCCTCCTGCTCTGTTCCGGTCGAATTGGACTGATTTACAAGTTTTCTCTTTGAAAAATGTAGTTTATTTAATCTGATTCTCTGATTGTCATAAGGTTCCTTGACTTTGTCCGCACAGGGCATCTGAACACACAAAATACATTTAGATGATTTTCATTACATTTTGGATCATTTCTTTAACTATTGTACACCTGTGGTGTTCCAAAAATGACCGGTCATTAGAAATGAATGGGTGAGACTACAATTAGTGTATAAAATTGAGTTCAGGCACATGCCCATTCATCAGATGTACACATTTCCTCTCCCAGACCCCAACATGCATGTGTGTATTTGAGCACAAACACGCACACGCACAACACACATACACACACACACTCTTGGCTTCCATGACAACCCCCACGGGAACCTTTCCCCAATAGAATCTTTCCCCCACGAGAACCACACCTGTTGGTATTCTCACAAACAACCACAACATTGTTTCAATAATATATAGAACTTTTCTTGCAGCTCTGGTATATAAAAGCTTTTTGAGGCCTTGCTCACAATTCATTCTGTGGCAGCACAATGACCAAACGATATACTGTATGTGAGGCTCTTGATCATGACACTGGTGAGGAGGAGAGAGTCCTTGTTATTCTTTGACACAAAGTAGTCTGTGATAAATAGCACAATATGTTTCATCTGAGTATTTGTTATAGTCAAAATATTCCATACATTATGCTTTTTTACTCAAAAACAAGTTGTATGAGCTCAGGTCAATGAGGCCTACAGGCCATATATAGCAAACAGAGGTTCAAAACTTCACAAGAACTGAAGTTGATAAAAAAGATCTAACACAACGTTAGGCGAGAATATATGTATTATTAAGAATTTATAATCAGCGAAAATGGAACGGTCATTTTGGACCAGAACACAGAATGAATTAACATGAAACGAACACAACAGGAGGGTTAAAGTGCAGCAGTAAAATAACAAAAGCGAGACTATATACAGGGGGCACCGGTACAGAGTCAATGTGCGGGGGCACCGGTTAGTCGAGGTAATTGAGGTAATATGTACATGTAGGTAGAGTTATTAAAGTGACTATGCATAGATAATAACAGGGAGTAGCAGCGGCATAAAAGGGGGGGGGGGGGCAATGCAAATAGTCTGGGTTGCCGTTTGATTAGATGTTCAGGAGTCTTATTGCTTGGGGGTAGAAGCTGCTTAGAAGCCTCTTGGACCTAGACTTGAAGCTCTGGTACCGCATGCCGTGCGATAGCAGAGAGAACAGTCCATGACTAGGGTGGCTGGAGTCTATGACAATTTTTTGGGCCTTCCTCTGACACCTCCTGGTATAGAGGTCCTGGATGGCAGGAAGCTTGGCCCCAGTGATGTACTGGGCCGTTCGCACTACCCTCTGTAGTGCCTTGCGGTCAGAGGCCGAGCAGTTGCCATACCAGGCAGTGATGCAACCAGTCAGGATGCTCTCGATGGTGCAGCTGTAGAACCTTTTGAAGATCTGAGGACCCACGACAAATCTTTTCAGTCTCCTGAGGGGGAATAGGTTTTGTCGTGCCCTCTTCACGACTGCCTTGGTGTGCTTAGACCATGTTAGTTTATTGGTGGACCTTGAAGCTCTCAACCTGCTCCACTACAGCCCCGTCGATGAAAATGGGGGCATGCTCGGTCCTCCTTTTCCTGTAGTCCACAATCATCTCCTTTTTCTTGATCATGTGGAGGGAGATGTTGCTGTCCTTGCACCACACGGCCAAGTCTCTGACCTCCTCCCTATAGGCTGTCTTGTCGTTGTCGGTGATCAGACATACCACTGTTGGGTCATCGGCAAACTTAACGATGGTGTTGGAGTCGTGCCTGGTCATGCAGTCATGAATGAACAGGGAGTACAGCAGAGGACTGAGGACGCACCCCTGAGGGGCCCCTGTGTTGAGGATCAGCATAGTGGCCCAGGATCCAGGAACGACAGGATCCAGTTGCAGAGGGAGGTTTTTAGTCCCAGGGTCCTTAGCTTATTGATGAGCTTTGATGACACTATGGTGTTGAATGCTGAGCTGTAGTCAGTGAATAGCATTCTCACATAGGTGTTCCATTTGTCCAGGAGGGAAAGGGCAGAAGTCTGCTCTGATTTCAGAGCGCTCTCATCTGAGTGTGCCAGAGCACAGAATAACTGATGAATTTACGAAATGCGCAACACCTGCTGAATTTGACCGGTGTCAGTAAACATACGCAAAAAAAGTCATGAACGTTCTACATACATGTAAACAGTTTAACCAGTTCTGCTATGGCGAGTAAAATGGTCAGAGTGAGGTGTTCTCTCATTTGTGTCTGGAAATAGCTAGCAAGCTAGCCAACTTTAGCCAGTTAGCTTGGGTGCTTGACTGCCATTGTGAGGAACGCTCGGATCAACCCTAATTTACCTACTCCTCGGCCAGAGCGTCCAGTGTCAATCTTGCAGTGTGCTCTCAAAATGCACAGATTTTATGAACAGACAATCCGACAACACACTAAATTTACAAGTGACCCAGAGCTCACTGACACACTGAAGGAAATATATAAATGAACTCTTAGCCACTTTAATGTATTCACGTAAAAGCAAATTATTATTAATTACTTTGTAATCGCACCAAACAGTTGTCCACTTCAAGAAATGCTCACTGGTACCCTAGTTTATAGAAAGACCCATATACAGGTTAGCAAAGTATGAATCATTTACCTGTCCTGGAAACCCACCCATTCCCCATCTTGTCTTTCATTTGCAACTGAGAAGATATTGAAGTATCTGCTGTTCAGAAAGACAATAGCCAGCGACCACCTATTTAGATGAGACAAATGCCAAGCAGTCTGCCAAGTATACAAAAGAGGAGCACATATAACTTAACATAAGCAGGTCAAATAAAGTTTCCTCAACCCCAAGGCTGAAGCGGGCCCCCACCCAGCATGCAGTATATTTAGCATCTTGTTTGCGCTAGCACATCATATTATTATGGGAAAGGCCAATCTGTACAACAACCACCTCCTGGCTATCATACCTAAAACACTGTCAAAACATGAAAAATACTATTTTTCATGCTTCGATTCAGAATCCCAATTTCGATTTCTTTTTGATCAGTGTCCAGACCTCGGGACGGTTGAGCTAACGTAGGCTAATGTGAATAGCATGAGCTTGTAAGAAACAAAAAAAGTTCCCAGGACATAGACATATCTGATATGGTCAGAAAGCTTCAATTCTTGTTCATCAAACTGCACTGTCCAATTTACAGTGAAAGAATACCATATATTACAGTGAAAGAATACCATGCTATTGTTTGAGCAGAGTGCACAATTATGAACTTGAAAATGTATGAATAAACCAATTAGGCACATTTGGGTAGTCTTGATACAACATTTTAATAAATATGCAATAGTTCATTGGATCAGTCTAAAACTCTGCACATACACTGCTGCCATCTAGAGGCCAAAGTCTTTATTGCGCCTGGGCTAGAATAATTCATTATGGTCTTTCTCTTGCTTTTCAAAGATGATGGTACATGTTTTTTTCTTTGTATTATCTTTTACCAGATCTAATGTGTTATATTCTTCTACATCAATTTCACATTTCCACAAACTTCAAAGTGTTTCAAGAATATGCATATCCTTGCTTCAGCTACAGGCAGTTAAATTTGGGTATGTCATTTTAGGCAAACATTTTAAAAAGGTGCAGATCCTTTAAACGATCTAGCAAACAAGCCTTCAAAATTGCATGATTTAGAGCTTTGAACAAGAGACAAAACCAAAGGCAAAATGCCCTCTTATCCGTTAGCCTCAGATACTATAATCTCATTTTCATTTGCTCTGCCTTCTAAATGGTTCCGCAGTTGTTATTTTTTCCTTTTTCCCTAAAACTCAATGGCAAAGAACATTATGAAGTAATTTACTGAATTGGAGGGTGACACAGAAAAGGATTGTGCGGTTTTGTTTTTCTGGGTCCTTTCCCCCACCTCATCCCTCTTTTTCTGCAGCGCTGGAGACAGAAATGGGCAAAGATAGCACTAATCCTTTAATTCCGGGATCCTTAGAATGGCAGTCAACCTACATCACTTACTGTATAGCGTATTCCTAGTCTCTCGTCGCTATACATCCTTGAGTGTGCTCTATACACAAAATCGACACACATCAACATATTTTAATGTGGTTTAAAATCAGCGATTTCCCAGCCATCCTCACACACTGTTGCACCTATGACACTAATCTCGTGAGCACCTTTGGAGTTCTGCCCAAGGAAGGCATTTTCCAACCCCTCTTTAGCGGACTTCTGCCATGGAACTTCCCCAGGCTTCCCGTTTTAGGGAAGCCTGGTTAACGACGAGGCAAGCGTCACCCATACATTCACACGCACACAGTGGTGTGCTAGCTGAGCCGGCCCTCTGGCTGTGCCCCTGGGTGGCATGTTAGCCAGCACTCCCCCAGCGCTTTGTTTCCAACATCATCTCGAGTTGGACCACCAGATCGGGCTGTGTAAACAGCCATTTAATCAGATGTCTAATCAAAGAGCCATTTAATCAAATGTTTTGTCCCTGGGTTTGTTAACCCTTTATTGGCTATCAAGGAGGACGGGTAAGGACGTTCAAGAGCACAATGTAAACAAGTCGATAACTTGAAAGGGTATTAGTATAGGAGTTGTTGCAGATCGGGTGGGAAGAGGGCTAAAACATTCTAAGTATCAAACGACTACCATCCTTCCTGTTATACATAGCTATATATTCCATCCAAATACAGTAGAGTATATTCAGTATATTTCTTTGGGAGAAGCCAGGAACAGGGGGCTTTGTTTTTCAATTAAACACTGGGTCTATAAATAGATTTCCACAAGAAGATCAATGTTCACTATACAGTATGCATCATTCAAGGGAGTTCTGGGGTTATTAGATATATCAATCGAACCCAAAAAAATCAGGAAGACCAATTCAGTGATATTTGACCTAATACCCTCTATCTATATCATTTAAACTATGCTGGGTTTTAAGCAGGGCTCTAAATTATGACGTCGCTGGAGATTATGAGAGCGTGAGACCTGATCAAGGAATAAAAGTGGTGGTTTGTGTTCTACTTTTTCAAGTTCTGAATTTGGCTGATTCCAGACTGACTGATCTGGTTTGCTAGAGACATTGAGATTCAGATGACATCCACCACTAATTGCAAGTAATCTCAGATGAATGGACCATCTGCCCTGTACCAACTGCTTCTGAGAAAAGATCCAACAAGCCAAACTTTGTCTCAATCGCTGCCCTGTTGCAACGAGAGGGTATGCCTTGAATTCAAAATGCCACTATTTCCGGACAAATAGGACTTCCGGGAGGCAGCTGGTTTGGCAACCGAGACATCAAAAGTAAAAGGGTTACCTTTCTCTAGTGCAGTCTAGATTACTGATCTCACAAAATGGTGATTTAAGTGCCAGAAAGACTTTTCAACGCAATGACACTTTGATACCACTTTCCCTTCAAATGAAATAGATAAATGTGCAATAACACAATATCTCCACATACAAACAGCCCATTATGGCCATCTGTATTCAGTAGTCAAGGGATACAATTCTGAGAAAGAATCCAATGAATCATTTCAAGGTATACAACGGAAAGAGAAAGAGACCCTGCACACTGTCAAAAAAAGGATTAAATACCTAACAGAGGCTTGAATGCAAAATTAGATGTTGATTAGAACATCATGGTGCCCCCCCCCCCCAAAAAAAATATGGTATATTCTGTATAAAATGTAGATCATGCAGTCTACTGGCTAGGCTTCAGATTTATAGATGTTCTTTCTTGATCATGTGACATACTGTATGCAATCCTAAATTGAAATAGAAGCCCGGTGTGTTTGCTGGCTTTTACACTGAGGATGTTCTAAGGCAGAAACGTTTGTGTTTTGTTTTCACCTTTCATTTATGCACGTTCTTGCACCATGATTTATTGGGATTAAGATAAGAAACGAGCTAGTTACGGCTAGCTTTCACTGTAAGTTGATTTATTCAAAAATGACACATCAAACAGGTATTTCAGTAGGTGAGAACTTGTACAATTGCCACCTGTAATGAATCCATTTCAGCCCCCCAAAAAAACTGTTGCGGCAATATAATTTCACCCTTTGCTCGCCCTTCTATGAATATTCTGTAGCGGTAGAGGAAGTGACTGTACCTTAGATGTGTAGTGTTTATCGTTTAGTCTGAGAGTGAGAGAGAGAGAGAGGTGGAAGTGGTGGGGGAGAGATTGCGATCATTTCATCCTCCGAGGTGCCCGCTGGATGTACCCTTCTCTGAGCACAGGGAACAACAGAGGCGATATGAAAGGTGAGAGGAGGGCGAGAGTCTGATTTAAACCCTGAGAATAAATCCTGCGGAGGCTGTGATAAGCAAAACCTTGCAGGTCACTGAATGCACTACCAAACCCTCTACTATCCCTCTTCCCTACCCATCAATGTCCTTTCACTGGAATCTGTGGAAACCAGCGGCTTTGCCTGTCATTCTGCTCTCTGAAGATTATGCCCAGATGGATTCAGACGTCCTCTGGCTGCTGGGTGTAAGCTGCTTTCCCTTGGACAAGGAAGTGTTTGTATGTATGTAAATAAGCAATGGTCAGCTTCATTCAAGGTTTACACTCTCCTACGTATTTATTTGGACAGTGAAGAAAACCTTTTAAGGTAGAAGAAACATATTATATTCTTATTTACAATAAATGTGACTCCAAAATGACAATACATTATTTACCATTTGTCACAACATAATCACATGCTTGATGTAGTTATTGCATGCTTGGAAAATGGGACAAAATGTGTTATTATTATTAAAAAAAAATTTACTATCATTTAACTAGGAAAGTCAGTTAAGAACAAATTTGTATTTTCAATGATGGCCTAGGAACAGTGAGTTAACTGCCTTGTTCAGGGGTAGAACAAGAGATTTTTACCTTGTGAGCTCGGGGATTTGAGCTTGCAACCTTTCAGTCAAGTCCAACGCTCTATCCACTAGGCTACCTGCCACCCCAAATACTAAACTTTTGACTAAATGTAGGACACTATAAGTGAATTGGTCCAAATACTTATGACACATTCAAATGGGGGTACTAGATACATGAAGTGCAGTCCTTTCTAAATGGTAAAACAGTTAAAAATGCTGGAGTATAGGGCCAAATTAGAAGTTTCAGCATCACTGTCCAAAGAAATGCATAGGGGAGTGTAGATACATAATGAAGCTGTAGCATGTTTAGAATTGTACTTTGTAAGATTTGCACAAACAAACATGAACATGCTTACTCCTTCTGCAACTATTTGGCAGATGGCCAACCAGTTACATTCTTTGAGGATATTATGGATATTAGGTTCACCCTCACAACCAGCTACTCATATTCTGTAATCTTGCAAAACAGCCCAAAACCTGAACCACAATGTCACCCTCGCTCAGTACACCCACGCCTTGCAGTGATTTAGCTTGATGGAATAAAGTGAGACATGTTGTTGTCCCCTCACAATAAACACTCAACCCTGGAGGCAGAGGACTCACATCTCTATGAATCCAATCTAGGAATTCCTGTGGGCAGTGTTAGGACGCAAGCGCTCCATGTCTGACACCGCTGACAAGGGCATAGCTGTGTTCACCCTAAAGGAGTACTGCTGTCAAACTAAAAGGCTCAACCCATTGACTAGAGCAGTGGCATTCAAAGTTGGGGTCGCGACCCCTAGCGGGTTATCTGTTGATGTAAAAATCGAAATGTAACGATTTCAAGGTTGTGTCATTTGATTTGGGGTGCGGCTGGGTGGTTGGAAATTATTTTGGGGGTAAAAGGGGCTCCAGAAATTCTGGCGGATAAAATGGGATCCCGCTGAAAACGTTTGAATACCACTGGGCAGGAGACTGTGTTGCACAGGATGGATAGACAAAAGACACACACACACACACACAAACAGATGTGACAGTGTAGCCAGGATGTGGCTGCACACACCAGAGATACACTGGCACAGTAAAGCTGACAGGTTGATGTGTCTGGTATCTCCCTGGAGACTGGCCCTGTCACTGTTCTCTGATATGAAAAGGGACGTCTGGCCTTAGAGATAATTGGATCGAGGGTCGTGGCAGCATGCAGCCACAGGAGAGCACTCATTGGAATCAGGATTACGTGCCTTGGGGAATAGAGAGGGAAGCAACTACCACACACAAACCTGCAAAAACAAATAATTGTTCATAAGATGCCTTCCTACTTCCTTATGCCACCCCCAATCACACCCTCACACTAGATACTGTAAGTGTTAAATAAGTTCTGGCGTTCTGGTTAAACTTTTGAAACTTGAACTACCTATTATCTAGGAGATGATAGAGAGAAGGGTAGATTGTCTCTAGCAGGGATTTGATGTGAGACAACCAACTGTGCAAATGCAGTAGGCCAAGACCTCAGCAGTGGCAGTATGAGATACCCATCAGCTGGCTGGGGTTTAAGAGGGAGCTAAATTGGTATAAAAGTTAAATGAGACCCTGGAGCTAAACCCTCCTGCAAGTGGCTCCAAAATGTTAAAATGCATTGTGTTTCCCATCCTGTGGGCGATTCACTGTATGGTAGCTCTGTAAAAAACACAACTTAGGTTGTGTTAGTGTTGAATCAATGGCACATCCCATTTGTTTTGTCATGCATTGAATGGTGGTGTCACGCCCTGACCTTAGAGAGCCTTTTTATGTCTCTATTTGGTTTGGTCAGGGTGTGATTTGGGGTGGGCATTCTATGATTTTGTATTTCTATGTTTTGGTCGGGATGATCCATGGCAAGAAGCCTCCGGTGATGATCCATAGCACGAAGCCTCCGGTGATGATCCACGGCAAGAAGCCTCCAGTGATGATCCACGGCACGAAGCCTCTGGTGATCCATGGCACGAAGCCTCCGGTGATGATCCATGGCAAGAAGCCTCCAGTGATGATCCATGGCACGAAGCCTCCAGCGACGGCCTCCAGTCCGGAGCCTCCAGCGACGTTCTCCAGTCCGGAGCCTCCAGCGACGGTCTCCAGTCCGGATCCTCCAGCGACGGTCTCCAGTCCGGAGCCTCCAGCGACGGTCTCCAGTCCGGAGCCTCCAGCGACGGTCTCCAGTCCGGAGCCTCCAGCGACGGTCTCCAGTCCGGGGCCTCCAGCGACGGTCTCCAGTCCGGGGCCTCCAGCGACGGTCTCCAGTCCGGGGCCTCCAGCGACGGTCTCCAGTCCGGGGCCTCCAGCGACGGTCTCCAGTCCGGGGCCTCCAGCGACGGTCCCCAGTCCGGGGCCTCCAGCGACGGTCCCCAGTCCGGGGCCTCCAGCGACGGTCCCCAGTCCGGGGCCTCCAGCGAGGGTCCCCAGTCCGGGGCCTCCAGCGACGGTGCCCAGTCCGGAGCCCGCAACGAGGGTGCCCAGTCCTAAGCTCGCAACGAGGGTGCCAAGTCCGGGTCCCGCAACGAGGGTGCCCAGACCGGGGCCCGTAATGAGGGTGCCCAGACCGGGGCCCGTAACGAGAGTGCCCAGTCCGGGGCCCGCAACGAGAGTGCCCAGTCCGGGGCCCGCAACGAGAGTGCCCAGTCCGGGGCCCGCAACGAGGGTCCCTAGTCCAGGGTCGGCGACGAGGGTCCCCGCACCAGAGGTGCCACCAAAGTGGGGTGAGCCAGTGGTGGAGCGGGGTCTGCGTCCCGCACTTGAGCCGCCACCGCGGATAGATGCCCACCCAGACCCTCCCCTATAGGTTCAGGTTTTGCGGCCGGAGTCCGCACCTTTGGGCGGGTTACTGTCACGCCCTGACCTTAGAGAGCCTTTTTATGTCTCTATTTGGTTTGGTCAGGGTGTGATTTGGGGTGGGCATTCTATGTTTTTGTATTTCTAAGTTTTGGCCGGGTGTGGTTTTCAATCAGGGACAGCTGTCTATCGTTGTCTCTGATTGGGAACCATACTTAGGTATCCCTTTTCCCTCCTTTCTAAGTGGGTTGTTAACTTTGTTTGTAGCACATAGTCCTTTAGCTTCACGGTTGTTTAGGATTGTTTATTGTTTTTGTCGGTGTCATATAAATAAAGGGTTTATATGTTTTGGTCTACTTCTGTTGACGGCCGTGACAGGTGGTTTATTTCAAAGAAGAACAGCCTCACTCTTGACTTTTTGTGTTTTTTTGTTGACGCATACTTTCCTTGAACAGTTCAGACCCATACTTTTCCAAGTAAAGATTCAAAGTATTCCCAGACTCAAAACCTGCCTTGGAGGCATGTTAATTTCCCAAAGATGAAATTCGGTTTTCTTTCCACAAATGTGTTGTTGACCTTTCTTCAGCAGTCTCATGATTTTGTTTTATTTTGTGCTTGTGATGATTATACAAGCATTCTGTCTTCTGGTTTGTCTTCTCCAAGCAGATGGGGCTGAGTGGATCAAAAGAACTGCATTCATGATCACAATTAGTCTGGCTTTTCCAGTCTTCAGCCGAGTTTATATCAAAAGCTCTGACAATGCTTTCAATGTCTTCTCCCTAGGGAAGGAGATTCACATGACGAAACTATCAGGAATCAAGGTAAGACCCGGATGCAGACTATCGAAGTAACAATGTTTATTGTAGCAACCGGGCAGGCAAAGTCAGGTCAAGGCAGGGGTCGAAAATCCAGCTGACAGGAAACCGCTGGTTAGCTTGAATGAACAAGACGATCTGGCAACAAACAGACAGAGAACACAGGTATAAATACACAGGGGATAATTGGGAAGAGGGGCGACACCTGGAGGGGGGTGGAGACAAGCACAAGGACAGGTGAAACAGATCAGGGCGTGATAGAGTCTGTGACAGACGTGTGACAGACGTGACAGAGTCTGGAGACGCCGTGGAGAACGTTCTGCTGCCTGCAACATCCTCTAGCATGACCGGTTTGGCGATGGGTCAGTCATGGTGTGGGGTGGCATTTCTTTGTGGGGCCGCACAGCCCTCCATGTGCTCGCCAGAGGTAGCCTGACTGCCATTAGGTACCGAGATGAGATCCTCAGACCCCTCGTGAGACCATATGCTGACACATGCACATTTGTGGCCTGCTGGAGGTCATTTTGCAGGGCTCTGGCAGTGCACCTCCTTGCACAAAGGCGGAGGTACCGGTCCTGCTGCTGGGTTGTTGCCCTCCTACGGCCTCCTCCACGTCTCCTGATGTACTTGTTTGGGTTGTAGACTCCGTCTCATGCTACCACTAGAGTGAGAGCACCGCCAGCATTCAAAAGTGACCAAAACATCAGCCAGGAAGCATAGGAACTGAGAAGTGGTCTGTGGTCACCACCTGCAGAATCACTCCTGTTTTGGGGGGTGTCTTGCTAATTGCCTATAATTTCCACCTTTTGTCTATTCCATTTTCACAACAGCATGTGAAATTTATTGTCAATCAGTGTTGCTTCCTAAGTGGACAGTTTGATTTCACAGAAGTGTGATTGACTTGGAGTTACATTGTGTTGTTTAAGTGTTCCCTTTATTTTTTTGAGCAGTGTATATTCATGTCCATGCTGACATTTCTAAGATAAATGTTGGATTTCACATCATTAAAGAATATCAAAAGAGTAAATGCAAGATATATATTTTTTATTCATTTCAAGGATGCAAAGTTTACCTTAATGATCACCCCTCATGCTGTTTGAGAGAGAAAATAATGCTTCAGTTCTTTTGGCCTTGCAGTGGTTTGTTAAACACAAACTATGTGGGATCAGACAATGTGGGTTTTTTTCTCAAGAAGTGTATCTTCTTTCAGAACAAAATAATTTTGATTTAGAACAGAACATGAGTCCTGACAGTATGAGTTCAGAGTTCTGTCATTTGTTAACACCCGATGGGGAAACATCAAAGCTTCCTTTATATTCAGTTCCGCTATTCCTGATTCCCAAACAGTTGCAGGATATATAACGACACTGAACAAAATTAGGAACGCAACATACAACAATTTCTAAGAATTGAATGAGATACAGTTGAAGTCGGAAGTCTACAAACACCTCAGCCAAATACATTTAAACTCACTTTTTCACAATTCCTGACATTTAATCCTAGTAAAAATTCCCTGTCTTAGGTCAGTTAGAATCACCACTTTCTTTTAAGAATGTGAAATGTCAGAATAATAGTAGAGAGAATGATTTATTTCAGCTGTTATTTCTTTCATCACATTCCCAGTGGGTCAGAAGTTTACAAACACTCAATTAGTATTTGGTAGCATTGCCTTTAAATTGTTTAACTTGAGTCAAACGTTTCGGGTAGCCTTCCACAAGCTTCCCACAATAAGTTGGGGGAATTTTGGCCCATTCCTCCTGACAGAACTGATGTAACTGAGTCAGGTTTGTAGGCATCCTTTCTGCCTACAAATTTTCTATGGGATTGAGGTCAGGGCTTTGTGATGGCCACTCCAATACCTTGACTTTGTTGTCCTTAAGTCATTTTGCCACAACTTTGGAAGTATGCTTGGGGTCATTGTCCCATTTGCGAAGACCCATTTGTGACCAAGCTTTAACTTCCTGACTGATGTCTTCAGATGTTTCTTCAATATATCCACATAATTGTCCTCCCTCATGATGCCATCTATTTTGTGAAGTGCACCAGTCCCCTCCTGCAGCAATGCACCCCCACAACATGATGCTGCCACCCCCGTGTTTCACGGTTAGGATGGTGTTCTTCGGCTTGCAAGCGTCCCCCTTTCTCCTCCAAACATAACGATGGGCATTATGGCCAAACAGTTATATTTTTGTTTCATCAGACCAGAGTACATTTCTCCAAAAAGTACGATCTTTGTCCTCATGTGCAGTTGCAAACCGCTTTTATGGCGGTTTTGGAGCAGTGGCTTCTTCCTTGTTGAGCGGCCTTTCAGGTTATGTCGATAAAGGACTCGTTTTACTGTGGATATAGATAATTTTGTACCTGTTTCCTCCAGCATCTTCACAAGGTCCTTTGCTGTGGTTCTGGGATTAATTTGCACTTTTCTCACCAAAGTACGTTAATCTCTAGGAGACAGAACGCGTCTCCTTCCTGAGCGGTTTGACAGCTGCAAGGTCCCATGGTGTTTATACTTGCATACTATTGTTTGTACAGATAAATGTGGTACCTTCAGGCGTTTGGAAATTGCTCCCAAGGATGAACCAGACTTGTAGAGGTCTACAATTATTTTTCTGAGGTCTTGGCTGATTTGTTTTGATTTTCCCATGATGTCAAGCAAAGAGGCACTGAGTTTGAAGGTAGGCCTTGAAATACATGATAGCATTTATTTATTTATTTATTTACCGTAATTTTACCAGGTAAGTTGACTGAGAACACGTTCTCATTTGCAGCAACGACCTGGGGAATAGTTACAGGGGAGAGGAGGGGGATGAATGAGCCAATTGTAAACTGGGGATTATTAGGTGACCATGATGGTTTGAGGGCCAGATTGGGAATTTAGCCAGGACACCGGGGTTAACACCCCTACTCTTACGATAAGTGCCATGGGATCTTTAATGACCTCAGAGAGTCAGGACACCCGTTTAACGTCCCATCCGAAAGACGGCACCCTACACACCCTACATAGCATGTAGTTTTGTTTATCAGACTGCACACTTACAAACCATTCCATATGTACAACACCACTCCATATGTACAGCACCATTCCATATGTGCAACAGTATGCATTGAGGTTTGTGTAGAATCCCTTATGGATCTGCTTCATAGAGATGCCAAGTGACAGCAGAATCCTCCCTAGTTTGCGTTGAGAGGAGAAAAGGATGGAGCTGCAGCCTAACAGTTGGAGCAAAACATATTGAACGAAAAGATTAGTATAACATTTCTTATCATTGCAATCCTTATCACTGATGCATTTTGCTGAGGTACCTAAAGTATTTTATCCTTCAATGGGAAATAGTGTTTATTTATGGGACATAAAGTTGATGGGAACGTATTGCTATGTTACAGTCTTATTGAGCTATAGAAAATGGGACTGGCCATGTGTCCCAGTCTTATTGATTACAATTAAATAGGGCATTAACTATACTGATTTCTACTGACATCAAGGTTGGAATTCAAGTATAATCATGTTCCTGACACAAAATGTCTTACCACAGTTTCGTTCCATATGAATTCATTCACTTTCTGATAGAGGTGCTCAAAGTTGGCCGATTCTGCATATCCCACCCTCCCACGAGCCGTCTTCATCACTGAAAAATATAAACATTTGAGTTTGATATCTTTTCAAAGCTTACAAACAGGGTTGTCCAATTTTTTTTATTTTACCTTTAACATCAATTATGAAAAAACACGTAAACTACTTTTTTTAAATGTTCAGATAATAATGTTGTCGCTTAGACCCTATTTTACATTGTCTTATGTGTTTGTGTTGCGCCCGTCATCGTTTGAGACACAGCATTCTCTTGAAAACTGGGTGGGTGTCATTTTAGTTATAGAAACAGATTTGAGAAAATGGACCTATCCCTTCATTTTCCACCAGAAAGATGGCCGCCAGTCCACCGATCGTCGAATGTCAACTTGAATAGCAATGTCTATTCTATGACTATGTCTATGATTTCAATAGGTTTACTATGGAAGATTGACAGTACACTTTAAAACTACTCCAACCATCTTTGTGGTACCATATGAAAATTGACATTTCTTTTTTTTTTTATTATTATTTTTAAATTTTATCCCCTTTTCTCCCCAATTTTCGTGGTATCCAATCGCTAGTAATTACTATCTTGTCTCATCGCTACAACTCCCGTACGGGCTCGGGAGAGACGAAGGTCGAAAGTCATGCGTCCTCCGAAGCACAACCCAACCAAGCCGCACTGCTTATTTAACACAGCGCGCGCGCCTCCACCCGGAAGCCAGCCGCACCAATGTGTCGGAGGAAACACCGTGCACCTGGCCCCCCTTGGTTAGCGCGCACTGCGCCCAGCCCGCCACAGGAGTTGCTGGAGCGCGATGAGACAAGGAAATCCCTACCGGCCAAACCCTCCCAAACCCGGACGACGCTAGCCCAATTGTGCGTCGCCCCACGGACCTCCCGGTCGCGGCCGGCTGCGACAGAGCCTGGGGGCGAACCCAGAGACTCTGGTGGCGCAGTTAGCACTGCGATGCAGTGCCCTAGACCACTGCGCCACCCGGGAGGCCCATGAAAATTGACATTTCAATGTTATTAACCTGTTAGTTAACTTACCAGCCAAAACATGACACCCACCCTGTATTCAAGAGCATGCTGTGTGTCAACCGATGGTGGACAGAACAGAAACACCTCTGATGATGTAAAATAAGGCTACAACATATATGAACATAAAAATACATCAGAGTTTTCGGTTTTTAGATTACTGATGTTGTAATGTGTGCGAACTGGCGGCAGAGAAGTCAGGAGCATGAGAGCAAAGACCATGTACAACGGTGCAGTTTAATAATAAAATCACCGTGAACCGCGACTTCAGAGGAAGTTGTGACAGTACCCCCCCCCCTTTACGTGCGGCTCCAACAGCGCGCCGACACCGGCCTCGGGGAAGACCCGTAGGGCGAGGTGCAGGGCGAAGATGATACTCCTGTAGCATTGAAGCATCCAACACGTCCTCGACCGGAACCCAGCACCTCTCCTCCGGACCGTACCCCTCCCACTCCACAAGATACTGAAGGCCCCTCACCCGGCGCCTCAAATTCAGTATGGAGCGAACGGAGTACGCCGGGGCCCCCCGATGTCCAGAGGGGGTGGAGGAACCTCCCGCACCTCAGACTCCTGGAGTGGACCAGCTACCACCGGCCTGAGAAGAAACACATGGAACGAGGGGTTAATACGGTAATCGGGTGGAAGTTGTAACCTATAACAAACCTTGTTCACTCTCCTCAGGACATTAAATGGCCCCATAAACCGCGGACCCAGCTTCCGGCAGGGCAGGCGGAGGAGCAGGTTTCGGGTTGAGAGCCCGTGCAAACACCGGGGCCTCACTGCGGTGGCGATCTGCGTTCTCCTTTTGGTGCGTCACGGCCTGCTGAAGGTGAACACGGACAGCCTCCCATTGTCTCCTCCGCGCGCCTGAACCAGTCGTCCACCGCAGGAACCTCGGTCTGACTCTGATGCCAAGGCGCCAGAACCGGCTTGTACCCCAGTACGCACTGGAAGGGAGAGAGGTTAGTGGAGGAGTGGCGAAGCGAGTTCTGTGCAATCTCAGCCCAGGGCACGAATGCCGCCCACTCCCCCGGCCGGTCCTGGCAATAGGACCGCAGAAACCTGTCCACATCCTGATTTACTCTCCACCTGCCCATTACTCTCGGGGTGAAACCCTGAAGTAAGGCTGATTGAGACCCACAGAAGTAGCATGAACGCCTTCCAGACCCTAGACATGAACTGTGGACCTCAATCAGACACTATATCCTCAGGCACCCCGTAGTGCCAGAAGACGTGAGTAAACAAGGCCTCCGCAGTCTGTAGGGCTGTAGGGAGACGGGGCAGAGGGAGGAGACGACAGGACTTAGAGAAACGATCCACAACGACCAGGATCGCAGTGTTACCCTGTGAGAGTGGAAGATCGGTCAGAAAATCCAGTGACAGGTGCGACCAAGGCCGTTGTGGAACGGGTAAGGGGTGTAGCTTACCTCTGGGCAGGTGCCTAGGAGCCTTACACTGAGCAGGGGGAAACATAAACCCTAACGTCCTTAGCCAAGGTAGGCCACCAGTACCTCCCGCTCAAACAGCGCACTGTCCGACTGATCCCAGGATTACAAGAGGAGAGTGACGTGTGGGCCCAATAGATCAACCGGTCACGAACAGCAGACGGGACGTACAGACGCTCAGCGGGACACTGGACGGGAGCGGGCTCTGCACGTAAAGCCTGCTCAATGGGAAACGCAGGGGAGTCAAAAAGGAAAAGACCAATTCTCTCCTTGTGACTCCCCTGCGTTCCATGCCCAGAGGAGCGGTGACCTCCCTAATCAACCCTAACCCTAATGGTCGACTATCTAATGTGTGAACGGGGAAGGGCACAGCCACAATGGGGATCCCTAAACTATGGGTAAACGCTCTATCAATAAAATTCCCAGCCGCCCCTGAATCGACGAGCGACTTATGCTGGGAATGCGGGGAAAAATCAGGGAAAGTGACATACACAAACATATGTGCAACAGAGGGCTCTGGGTGAGAATGGTTCCGGCTCACCTGGGATGACGCCAGAGCGCCCTGCCTGCTGCCTCGATACCTAGAGGAACCAACCCGTCACCGGCCGGCAGTGTGACCTCTGCGGCCACAGATGGTGCACGAGCTGGAACCCCCTCCGGTCTCCCTTCGCACCGCCCCTCCCAGCTCCCTGGGTATCGGAGAGGGGGTGCGTGGGGATGGAACTAACAGACCCCGATCTGATCGTCCGCGGGTATCCAGCAGGTTGTCCAGCAGGATGGACAGGTCCACCAGCTGGTCGAACGTGAGGGTGGTGTCTCTGCAGGCCAACTTCCGACGGACGTCCTCGCGCAGACTGCAACGATAATGGTCGATCAGGGCCCTGTCACTCCATCACGCGCCGGCAGCCAGGGTCCGAAACTCCAGGGCGAACTCCTGGGCGCTCCTTGTCCCCTGCCTCAGATGGAAGAGGCGCTCACCCGCCGCCCTACCCTCAGGCGGATGGTCGGAAACGGCAGGTGAACTCCTCAAACTGGTCCAACGCCGCATCTCCCTCTCTCCACATGGCATTGGCCCACTCCAGGGCTTTCCCGGTTAGGCACGAGACAAGGGCGGAAACCCTCTCACGGCCCGAAGGAGCCGGGTGGACGGTTTCCAGGTATAGGTCCAGTTGTAATAGGAACCCCTGGCAGTTTGCAGCCGTGCCATCATATTCCTGGGGAAGGGAGAGACGAATCCCACTGGGACCAGGAGAAGTCGTAGTGGAGACCCCAGTTGTGCTGGTGGAGGCGCTGGGAGAACTCCCTGTCTTTCCCAGCGGTCCATTGTCTGGACAACGCGGTCCATGGCAGTGCCAAGATGGTGGAGCATTGCTGCGTGCTCCCAGACGCGCTCCTCCACCCCTATACCCGGGGTACCTGCTCCTGGTGACTCCATAAGTTTGGTCCGGTATTCTGTAATGTGTGCCTACTGGCGGCAGAGAAGTCAGGCGCAGGAGAGCAAATACCATGTACAGTGGTGCAGTTTAATAATAAAATCACTGTGAACAAACACAAATAATTACAATGGAACAAAACCCTTCGCACACCAGAAAAAATTGCACAACTTTTACAATCAACAATACCGGACAAGGACATGTGGGGAACAGATAGACAACATGTACTTGATGGGATTGAAACCAGGTGTGTGGGAAGACAAGACAAGACAAAACAAGTGGAAAATGAAAGGTGGATCGGCGATGGCTAGAAGACCGGTGACGTCGACCGCCGAACGTCGCCCGAACAAGGAGAGGGACTGTCTTCGGAGGAAGTCGTGACAGATCTTAACCTCTACTTCCTCAGAAACCCGGGTCCGGGAGCACCCCCACCAGTAAAAAGGCTGACTAGCATAGGCTAGCATAGCGTCACAAGTAAATAGTAGCATCTAAATATCATTAAATCACAGCTAACCACGTTAGCAAAAGACACCACTTCTTTACTCCACCATTTTTTTTACTCCATCAGTAGCTATCACAAATTCGACCAAATAAAGATATAAATAGCCACTAACCAAGAAACAACCTCATCAGATGACAGTCTGATAACATATTTATTGTATAGCATATGTTTTGTTAGAAAAATGTGCATATTTCAGGTATAAATCAGAGTTTACCATTGCAGCCACCATCACAACTCTCACCAAAGCGACTAGAATAAATACAGAGACCATCGTGTACTAGCTAATTACTCATCATAAAACATTTCTTAAAAATACACAGCATACAGCAGATGAAAGACACAGGTCGTGTGAATCCAGCCAATATTTCAGATTTTCTAAGTGTTTTACAGCGAAAACACAATAGAGCTTTATATTAGCTTACCACAATAGCAAACATCACCCCAGCATTGATTCAAGGCAAAAATAGCGATAACGTATAAACCACCAAAATATATAAATTCTTTCACTAACCTTCTCAGAATTCTTCAGATGACAGTCCTGTAACATTATATTACACAATGCATATAGAGTTTGTTCGAAAATGTGCATATTTAGCGGCACAAATCGTGCTTATACAATGAGAATAGTGTCCAAATCCTCAAGCAATCTGGCCGGCGCCATCTTGGAAAGGCACCTATTCTTATCGAAAACTATTCATAAACTTGACTAAAAAAATACAGGTTGGACAGCAATTGAAAGACAAATTAGTTCTTAATGCAATCGCTGAATTACATTTTTAAAATTAACGTTACTGCGCAATACAGCGTGCGATAAAGCAAGGCTACACTGCAAGTAATGGCGTCTTATACATTTGACTTTTTTCAACAGAACAATGAATTATCAGCATAAATAGTTCTTACTTTTTGATGACCTCCCATCAGAATCTTGGGATAGGTGTCCTTTGTCCAAAAGAATCGTTGATGGGTTGGAGAAAGTTTCCTTCCACGTTGCAATTAGCAGTAAACAATAGCATGCAAGAGAGAGATACCCAACTTCCTACAACGCCAGAAAATGAAATACCCGAAAATCGCAATATACTGACAAACTGATATAAATCGGTTTAAAATAACAAGATTATGATGTCTTTAAAGCCTATATCGAATAAAAACAGAGCCGGATATATCTAGGAGCTAAAACAGGAGCTTCTAAAACGACATGCCAAGGTCCTCCCTGCGTCAGCGCGAAGAATCAAAAGGGGGGACACATCGATTCCAATCAATTTATAGACTTTCGGATCTGCCTAGAGACTCCATTTCAAGGCCCTCTATTCGCTGACACCCAGGGGAAGGCGTATGCAGTGCATCTCAACCAATAGAAGACAGGCAGAGTTATACACAGGTCTGAGAACAGGTTGGAAAAATCTGCATTCTCAACTCCACATAGGGAAATTGCTCTAAGTCCAGTTCTGTTTCACGCACAGACATAATTCAAACGGTTTTAGAAACTAGAGTGTTTTCTATCCAATAGTAATAATAATATGCATATTGTACAAGCAAGAATTGAGTACGAGGCAGTTTAATTTGGGAACATCAAGAAAAAATAGTGCTAACAGCTCCCCCTATTGACATTAAAGGTTAAAAAAATGAAAAAGAAAATAAACTGTTTTCAAGAAATTATCAAATAGTTTGACAAACCTGTTTGTAAATGTTTTAATGATTGTATATTAAACTCAACCCTTTATCTTATTCAGTGATGAAGACATTGATATCTCATGTTAGGGTGGGGTATGCAAAATGTGTCAACTATCGCTTGAATGTTTTGGCAAATAGGTCCGAAAGTTACTTTCTGGCCAGTTCTACCATGGGCCAACGTATGGAAGGTTTCATTCAAATCAAACGTGGTGCAGTCAGAAAGTGATTGAAATTATATGGGACAACCCCATACCTAGTGTAGAGGCCCGAGAGTATAAATATTGTCTGGCTCAAAAGACTACGCTATCAGCAGTCTGCCCTTTCAGATGTGCTGAGTGTGTTCCCTAGTTAGCAAAGGCAATCCCTGAGAGGTGAAAAGGTTTTTAAATTCCTTTGCGCTTTCCCATTTCCACTTGCAAACTACAGTCTCCAGCTCACATCATTCAATAAAGAGCTTTGTGATTTCCTTCAGTCACTTATGCAGAAACATAAGAATATTAAAAAAGCTGTTGCTTTTAAAGTGTGAAAACTGTCTCGCAATCTGAAAATGGCCCCAAGGGTTTGAGAGAGGCATAGATATTTCGAAAATCACTCTGTTTAATATTTTCAGAAGTTAGATAATATATTCAGGGACAAGAGAGTTGAACGGGATCGTCTCTAACTTTTAAAACTGCTAAATCTTCACTTGCGTAACGTGATCGGACTGCAAGTCGAGAGTGTTGTCAGACTGCATTCAAATGATCTTTAGGCTTGTTGAAAACGTGTATGTATAACAACACCTTAGTGTCCTCTCTAGGGAAAAATCCACCTCCACTGAGATTGCAAGTAATGACTGGCCAAAAGGATTTTTTTTTTCCCTGCACAGCTGACAAGTCAACAGGTTTTGAATGGTATGTGCAACATAGAACAACTTGACTCTTATACTCTCAGAAAAAAAAGGTTTAGAATTGTACTTAAAGGTCCAATGCAGCCATTTTTATCTCAAGAACAAATAATTTCTGGGTAACAAATAGGTACCGTGCTGCGATTGTTTTCATAAATATTCTCCAAAAAAACAAAAACAGCTTCTTAGTAAAGAGCAATTTCTCAAGCAATATTTTGCTTGGACAGTCTGGGAGTGGGGAGGGGGAAACTAAAAACAAGTTGATATTGGCAGAGCAGTTTGGAACTATTTCTTATTGGTCTATTAACTAACTTACCGCCTGGTGATGACACTAGAAAGGACAAAACAGGCAGACATTTCAGGCAGTTTTTTCCAACAGCTCTTACACTAAAAGGGCATTATCACCATTTTCACAGTACCATTCCAACCTCACTGTGGAAATATACACAGAGTGTACAAAACATTAGGAACACCTTCCTTATATTTCGTTGCACCGCTTTTTGCCCCCAAGAACAGCCTCAATTCATCAGGGCATGGACTCAACAAGATCTCGAAATGCTTTCCACAGTTGTGTCAAGTTGACTGGATGTCCTTTTGGTGGTGGACCATTCTTGATACACATGGGAAACTGTTGAGTGTGAAAAACCCAGCAGCGTTGCAGTTCTTGACACACTCAAACCGGTGCGCCTGACACCTACTACCATACCCCGTTCAAAGGCACTTAAATATTTTGTCTTGCCCATTCACCGTCATGAATTGCACACATGCACAATCCATGTCTCAATTGTCTCAAGGCTTAAAAATCCTTCTTTAACCTGTCTCATCCCCTTCATCTACACTGATTGGAGTGGATTTAACAAGTGACATCAATAACGGATCATACTGTAGCTTTTCTGGATTTACCTGGTCAGTCTATGTCATGGGAAGAGCAAATATGTTGTACACTCAGGGTATATAAAACACAGGAGATGTAATTGTTGACTGCACTTGTCACGCCCTGGCCTTATTATTCTTTGTTTTCTTTATTATTTTAGTTAGGTCAGGGTGTGACATGGGGAATGTTTATGTTTTGTTGTTTTGGGTGTTTATTTGGTAAAGGGGTTAATGGGTGTAGTATATGGTTTTGTGTTGAGTGTAGATGTCTAGCATTGTCTATGGTGGTTAGTTATCTAGGAGAGTCTATGGTTACCTGAATGAGTTCCCAATTAGAGACAGCTGATTTCGGTTGTCTCTGATTGGGAGCCTTATTTAGGGTAGCCATAGGCTCTCATTGGTTGTGGGTAATTGTCTATGTAAAACGTTTGTAGCATGTATGTATGTGCACAACGTTTGTAGCTTCACGGTCGTTTTGTTGTTTTGTTAGTGTGTATAGAGTTTTGTGTCGTGTTCATCTTCGTGGTGTTAATAAAAGAAGATGGCTTATTTTCCAACTGCTGCATTTTGGTCCGTCAATCCGCCACACGATCGTGACAGCACTGGGCCTTTTGGGGGTACAAACACTTGTAACTGCAGTGGTACCCTGTAAGGTATTCACATTGTACTTTTAGTTATGGGTACATAATTGCACCCTTGCATTTGGCACCTTTAAGGAGCCAACAGTGTATCTTACGGGAGGAGATAGTACCTTGCTTACATGTAGTCTAGAGGTACAAAAGCTCACCTTTAGAACCGTTTTTAGGGTACCACCACAGTGTCAAAGCTGTTTGTTCCTTTTAAGTGGCAAAAATGTACCTCTATAAAACGTGTTTAGGGTGTTGTTTTAACACTGTAGGGTGTAAAGTATTATTTGCATATTTCCCAGGGCGCCTATCAAGTGAATTTTTGAGTTACCAGTACCCCCCATGACTTTGTTTGCTATTTTTTTAATTTTTTAATTTAAATGTTATTTATCCGTTATTTTACCAGGTAAGTTGACTGAGAACACATTCTCATTTACAGCAACGACCTGGGGAATAGTTACAGGGGAGAGGAGGGGGATGAATGAGCCAATTGTAAACTGGGGATTATTAGGTGACCAGTGACAAAGACATGATTATTGCATTCAATTGTTTTAATTAAACTCTTTATGAAAATACATTGCATACAGTATATCATAAGGCCATACTTTATCAGCCTAGTTTTACCCCAATACAGTCAACTGCATTATGTTATGCATTATGCAGGCTTGCGAAGTGATATGTAATTCCTATTGGAATCAAGCCAGAATTAGGATATCCCAAAAATGTAACTTTTAATCCTTCAGAACGACTGCCAAGGTTGGCGAAATGTATAAATGAGACTACCTAAACCATCTAAACAGGAACAACCATCTCAGTAACAGGTGCAATAAGTCCAACTACTAACAGATTGGATTCGCTTAGAAAAATGTATGTTATTTATTTTTGTGTAGCTTAAGATCAATCAATGTGCATGCGGAAACACACATATAGAAACAAACAATTTATTTAAAAAAATCTACCTGCATGCTGGGAAATATGATAATGATGGCCGTGGATTTTGAGAGTGTGTGCTGATTGTACCTTAATATTCTAAATAATGGGTACAAAAATGTACCATGACGCTAGATTATACCACATGTACACTAAAAGGTACCAGAGAGTACCATGTGATATTGTATGTATACCTCTGAAGGTACAGTATGCTATGTATTATGTTGTTTTTTTGTACCCCAAGGAACAATAGTGTACCATAACTGTACCCTATTTTTCTGAGAGTGTAGCGGACCCTTTCAAATAAGGAAATATGGAACTCTTTCAAATAAGGTCACTTAGTTCAGACACCATAGTTACAGTATAATTAAAGTGGCATGAAAGTGACTGGGAATGTTGCAGCAACCCTTGATAAAATAGACCACTTACAAGAATGTATAAAAAAACTTTTAGCACAGCAAACCTATCCCTCAACTCCTTTACCGTCGTGAAACCAGATGGTTTGTCTTAAGTATTACTGATAAGGCAAAAGCGGTAAAAACCCACTACTCTGTTTTTGAATACTATATTGAAGAATGACCTCCATGTTGGTTTCTCAAAGTGTATGACCTTGCTGTGGCAGTAAGGTGTAAATTGATTGATTAGTGACTAACAAAAGTGAATTGAGATGAACAAAATGGTGTTCTGCAGACTGTGCACACACACCGCAAGCAAATTGTCTGCTCATGGCGTGTGAAGAAACAGTCTGGGCTCCATGATGTATGTGACACGATGTATGAAGAAAATGTGGCATCGATTGTTGAACACATTGGAACAACTGGGAGAGCATGCCAGGAATCTTGATCATTAATTAATATATGTGTCCCTACAACCTGAGGACAGAATTTAAGTGTAGCGTCTTACATGTGGAGTGTGTGTGTATGTGTGTCAAATCAAATCAACTTGTATTTGTCTTGTATGCTTCGTAAACAACAGGCAGAGACCAACAGTGAAATGCTTACTTACGGGCCCTTCCCAACGATGTAGAGAGAAAGAAAATAATCAAATAATAATAACACATATTAAAAAAACGTAATAAGAAATACACAATGACATAAAGATACCTAGGCTACAGTATATACACGGGTACATCAACCTAGTAGATGTGCAGGGGTATGAGGTAATTGAGGTAGATACAGTATGTACATATGGCAGTGGAGTCTGCTGAGGGGAGAACTGTGACGGGATGAAGTGGCGAAGCAACAGGATAGATATTGAACAGTAGCAGCAGCACATGTGATGAGTCCAAAAAGTTTGTGCAAAAAGGGTCAATGCAGATGGTACGGGTAGCTATTTAGTTAACTATTTAGCAGTCTAATGGCTTGGGGGTAGAAGCTATTCAGGGTCCTGTCGGCTCCATACCGTTGTTTGTGTGTGTGTGTGTGTGTGTGTGTGTGTGTGTGTGTGCGCACGTGCTTGCGTGCGAATCTACGTGCATGCATGTGTGACTATATATACAGACCATATATAGACCATCTTCAAGTACAGTCTGGTCTGGAAGACTGAAGATGCCACCCTAGATGAGATCACTTTGATACCTTTGAGATTATATTTACTGGCCATGGAACGGCAAAGACTTTAGCACCACATCTCTTTTACTGCAAGCCATCTTATTTCCGTTAGAAAGATATTACGATGCTTGGCGAGAAACTCATTGTGAGCCACAGTCAGGGAGAACTGTCGCCTTTTATCAGCTACACGTTTATACATCTGGCAGGCAAGGAATTTTCAAATGCAAACGCATTTTAATATCATGATATACATTTCCCTACATTTGTCATCTTGAAATATTGTATGTGAGTTTATCTGTGTTTATGTCTGTGCATTTGATGAATTGCATTTTGGTGCAGGTTAGACAGAATACATTTTTGTTTGTAGCAGCAAATTAAAATACAAACTTTTCCCTGGCTTTGTTTTGGGGAAAAGGGGAAAAGGGGACCTGGGAACATTTGGTGAACTAGAATGAACCCACCTACTCATTCAAGGGTTTTTCTTTATTTGTACTATGTTTTACCAAATAGGGCTATCTTCTGTATACCACCCCTACCATGTCACAACACAACTGATTGGCTCAAACGCATTAACTCTTAACAAGGCACATCTGTTAATTGAAACGCATTGGTTACTACATGAATACATTCGTGTTATCTCATAGTTTTGATGTTTTCACTATTATTCTACAATGTAGAAAATAGTAAAAAAATATAGAAAAACGCTTGAATGAGTAGGTGTGTCCAAACTTTTGACTGGATTCAGTTATGCATACTGTATGTGCATTATCCCTGCACCAGAGGACAGATGGTTGATTAAAACTAAGCACAAATTGACTTAATTCACAGACTACAGATTACTGATGTATTTTATGCAAGATTCCAAAAGAGTATTCAAGAAGTACAACGCGCTCAATGACCACCATCAGAACCCAGCCGTAGGTGACTTGTCTGTATGCGCTGTCTGTCAATGCTTGGCTAATACGGCTTCACAAGGAGTGTCCAAAAATCCTGCACGACTTAATGGGTGTTAACCTGTTAATGGGAAACGTCACAACCTTATCGTAGTAAGCACAGACTCAAGCTGGTTTACTGGCCAGACACTGGGCCGCCTTTGTCGGTAGGAAGCAATTCGTCTTGAGACCATTAGAAGTTACTGGCCGCAGGCGACTCCCTATCAAAGCATGTAAATGTCTGTCACAGTCAATGAGATGAGGGAAGAGAAGTACGACACCTCAAGTCTCACACACACCAGGTGATGTTAAGCCCTTTGCTCTGTTATATGGAATCAACACTTTAATATTCAATCTGACCGATGCCCTTGCCTGAGGCAGGAATAATACACTGCTTTCAAACATGGCCACAGGCAGGAGGTGAAATGTAACCACTATTTCTGATGTCAAGCAAGCGTTACAGTTCACTGCCCTCTATCCCCTTCCTATTGCCTTTTACTTTGCTCACAGCAATATTTTCATCAATGTTCTGAAAAAAGTCATGTTGAATGTCGTGTCAGTGTATTATTACTATTATTATTGAGTTTTATTTCATTACTTTTGGTGTGGTGTAATACACTCTCATTCTCCAATCATGTAATGATGTATTAGCATCGCACGAGAGATTTTAGATGTTTATAAGGTCACAAGAGATGAGTTACTTACTCAAAATGAGCGTCTATGGAAACAACCGTTGCTTTAAATTCTGAATGTAGAAACATACTATACATCAATCTTATTCGATTTTGCAGAATTATCACAGCCAAAGGAGCATTCATCTCGGAGGCAGGAACGTTATGCAGATGTGCGTTGGCAGAATGCAAGGGCTCCTTGTCTGAGTTAAATGGTTCTATAAAAATACCCACCGTGTAACGTCCTGACCAGAGTTCTTATGTGTTTTGCTTGTTTAGTGTTGGTCAGGACGTGAGCTGGGTGGGAATTCTATGTTGTGTGTCTAGTTTGTCTGTTTCTGTGTCCAGCCTAATATGATTCTCAATCAGAGGCAGCTGTCAATCGTTGTCCCTGATTGAGAATCATATATAGGAGGTTTGTTTTGTGTTGGGATTTTGTGGGTGATTGTTTCCTGTCTCTGTGTTTGTGTTCTGCACCAGATAGGACTGTCTCGGCTTTCACGTTTGTTATTTTGTTATTTGTTAATGTTCACCGTTTATCGTCTTATTAAACATGTTGAACAATAACCGCGCTGCATTTTGGTCCTCTCCTTCATCCCAGGAAGAAAGCCGTTACACACCGCTTCCTACTATACACAGGTCAACAGTACTTGAACTCGAACACGATTATCCATAATCCTTAAACCTTGGATATGTGTAGACATCAAAATTGCAAACCCACGCTCGATGAGTACATCAGCATACGGATAGGTTGAACGGTGTCTGCCAGTCCTATAAAGGGCTTACAGACTTTTATTTCATTTTTTTATTAAACAATTTATTAATCTTAAACCTAACTCTACACACCACTACACCTTGCCCACATATAAGGGTCATGTTCCCTAAATCATTGATGATGTGCGTTTGGTTTTGTTTAGCATAGTGAAGGTGTGGGCGCTTGAAACTGCCCATTACAGCATCTTTTACTGATTTCTTCCATATCTAATGTATAGGTTCCCGGGGTCAATGCAGTCAGTACACCTGTGCTTTACCCTTTGAGACTAGATGTGCCTTCTAAAAGAGCAGTGCCAGGGCAGAAAGAGACTGCCAGAAGATCATTACAATAATTATGAAATCAATGTATGAACCCAAAACCATGGCACACCAAACTGCAAAAAGTGCATTCGGAAAGTATTCAGACTCCTTCCCTTTTTCCACATTTTGTTACTGTAACGAAAATGCAGGGAGTCAGGAAGCAGGTGCAGTCGGTGACTTTAATAGGAACGAACACGGAGTAAATGCAAAAACAGGAGTAGTGTCTGAACATGGAAAAATAAACAATACTGCCTGATGGGTGATACAATGGAGTGCTTGAGAAAGGGGAAATAATCAGGGTAATGATGAAGTCCAGGTGTGCCTAATGATGGGGCGCAGGTGTGCATAATGAAGGTTGACAGGTGTGCGTAATGATGGGTTGCCAGGTTTGGTGTACAGCAGACTGGCGATGTCGAGCGCCGGAGTGAGGGAGTGGGAGAAGACATGACACCCCTCGATGTTCAAGGGATGCGTCCCCCCGTCGTGGGGGACGCATCAGCCAAAGGACCAGGAACCACCAGCCTGAGGAGGGAAATGTGAAAAGACGGTGAGATCCAGTAGTTAGTGGGGATCTGTAATCGGTATGTTACCTCATTGACCCTCCGGAGGACTTTGAATTGCCCCACAAACCGGGGGCTCAGCTTCTGAGGGTGGAGGAGTGACAAAGTTAGTGGGTGAACTCCGCCGAGGGAAGGATCCGTGCTCACTCCCCCTGCCGGTCCTGACAGTGACTCCTAAGGAACCTCCCCAGCTTCTGGTTAGTCCTCTCTACCTGCCCGTTGGACTGAGGCCGGTATCCGGATGTGAGGCTGACTGTGACCCCCAACTTCTCCATGAAGGCTCTCCATACCCGCTACATGAATTGTGGACAATGGTCCAAAACAATGTCCCCCGGAAGGCCATAGTGTCGGAAGACCTACTGGAACAGTGCCTCAGAGAGCAGTAGGGAGACCAGAGAGAGAGGGATAAAACGGCAGGATTTTGAGAATCTGTCCACAACAAACATAAGTGGTGAAACCATCAGATGGGGGAAGTTCAGTAACATAATCTATGGACAGATGGGAAACAGGAGGCAGGGGAAGGGGAAGGAGTTTCCCTGCTGGAGCGTGCCAGGGAGATTTGGATTTGGCAAATACGGAGCAGGAGTTTATGTAGCGGATAACGTCCTGCACCAAGGTGGGCCACCAGAACTTAACGGAGATGGATTGAGTGGTGTGGGTGATACCTGGGTGTCCAGCAGCAAGGGGTGTGTGTGCTCAGGTCAACAGCCGATCCCTTACCTCCATGGGAACATAGGTGCGCTCCGGAGGGCAGGTAGTAGGTCTCGGTTCACTCTCCAGTTTTGGGATGTAGATGAGGATCGTTGGGGCAACGTTTTCGGGAGGGCGGTATAATGGGCGCACTCAGAACAGTATGACAGGGTGAAGTTGAATCTAGTGAAGAAAAGGATCCACCTTGCTTGGTGCGGGTTCAGTCACCTCACTGTCTGTATATGGTCGGTGAGGATGACAAATTAGTCCTTGGTGCCTTCCAGCCAGTGTTTCCACTCCTATAGTGCCAACTTCCCTGCCAGGAGCTCCCAGTTGCCGACATCATAGTTCCTCTCTGCAGGAGACAGTTTTATTATAGTATGCAAATGGATAATATTTGTTAGTTAGCTTGGCAATGTGAAAGGACAGCCCTACACCCACTTTATTCAGAGGCATCCACCTCCACCACGAGGGGCAGCGTAGGATCTGGGTGTTTCAGCAACTGGGCCGGAGGTAAAACACCCCTTCAAAAGGCCTCATCGGCTGCAGGACTCAACACCAAATTACGGGGACCACCCTTGAGAGGTGAGAGGAGAGGCGATGGAGCTGAAGTTAATGAAGAGCCGGAAGAAGTTGGCAAACCCCAAAAATCGTTGGAATCCTTTTACATTGGTTGGGACTGGCCATGACCTGACTGCCTCGACCTTCCTCTCCTCCATAACCCCTCCCTGTGGTCTGATCCGGTATCCCAAGAAGGTGACAGCGGCCTGATGGAACTGGCATTTCTCCGCTTTGACATATAGATGGTTCTCCAGGAGGCGTCTCAGGACTACTCATTCACACATGACGGAACTTGGTGGTGATAGTATTGAGACCTCTGTAGTTGATGCACGGATGTAGTCCCCTCCTTCTTGGCCATGAAGAAAAAACCTGCCGACGCAGAAGAGGTGGATGGGCGGATGAAACCCTGTTGGAGAGCCTCCTAGACATACTCCTCCATAGCCTTGGTTTCAGCCAGCGACAGGGGGTAGACGCGGCAGATTCTTTTAGCAAGTCGATTACATGGTCCCATGGGCGATGAGGGAGACAGGTGGTCTTGGAGAAAACCTCACGCAGATCCTGGTAAATCTCCGGGATGTTGGCCTCGAGGGCAACCACAGAACTCTCAACCGACGTGGAACTACAGGATAAGGGAAAGCAGGCCTTCCCGACATCCGGATGCCCAGACAGTAATCTCCATCCTTGACTAGGAGATGGTGGGGTTGTGGCGTTGGAGCCACGGGAGGCCGAGGATGACTGTGTACCGGTGCCTCAATGATGAGGAAGGGAAGGCTCTCTTGGTGCAGGGGATCCGCAGTGATGGTGATTGGTGCTGTAATGTGTGTAATTGTCCCAAATCCCAGTGGTTGATTATCCGGTGCTTGAACCAGAAACGTAGATAAGAGTGGGTATGAGGTTATGTTCAGGGAGGAGGCAAGGGCCTTTTCAATTAAATTCCCCACGGCAGCGGAATCCACTAGAGCTGTAAAAACAACACACGAGGGACAGACAGCTAGTAAAATCTGTACTAAAAAGGGTTTGGTGGAAAGTGATGATGATGGAATACTCACGCCTACCCCAGGAGATGGACAAGCCTCCGAATGTCCTTGAGTGGCCTAGCCAGAGCCTAGACTTGAACCCAATCTAACATCTCTGGAGAGACCTGAAAATAGCTGTGCAGAGCTTGAGAGGATTTGCAGAGAAAAATGGGAAAAACTCCCCAAATACAGGTGTGCCAAGTTTGTAGCGTCATACCCAAGAAGTCTCAAGGCTGTAATCGCTGCCAAAGGTGCTTCAACAAAGTACTAAGTAAAGGGTCTGAATATTTATGTACATGTGATTATTCAGTTTTGTTTATTTATACATTTGCAAAAATGTCTAAAGACCCATTTTTGCTTCATCATTATGGGGTATTGTGTGCAGATTGATGAGGGAGAATAAGGCTGTAATGTAACAAAATGGGAAAAAGTCAAGGGGTCTGAATACTTTCCGAACATTTCCGAACGTATGCGTCACTCTCCCCAAATCAATGATGCTGTGCTTTAACGGCTACAGTGAGCCGGTCCACAGGGAAACATGG
Source organism: Salvelinus fontinalis (assembly GCF_029448725.1). Classification (NCBI taxonomy): domain Eukaryota; kingdom Metazoa; phylum Chordata; class Actinopteri; order Salmoniformes; family Salmonidae; genus Salvelinus; species Salvelinus fontinalis. The sequence continues at coordinate 44,252,414 of NC_074697.1, read as the reverse complement.
TTTAACTTTGTGAACTGTTTGGGGCTTTGGTTTGTGTGTTTGGACTTTCTATGTTGGTTTTTAAAGAAGAGTATCTAAGGAACTGCCACTTTGGCCAGTGGAATGCTGAGTCAAAAACTGGGAGCCCAAGGGATCACCTTCGATAGCCCCTGGTAAGGATGCCTCAATAAAACATCACACACATCATAGCCAGCATAAATAATGAATCTTAGAATCAGAACGAGGTCCTCATCAGAGTAGTATCCCTCTGCATTTGCACTACAGTGACTTCCAAGGAACCCATACAAACACATGTAAGCTATCTGAGGGAGGAGACATAAAAAATGCTGCAATAGTCCCGTAAGAATATAGGTTTTAGGAATTTGTAAACTAATGAGATTGTTCCAAATGTGTGGTGTATAGTCTCAGACTCAATCCTCATCGATAACAAAAAAGTTTGAAGATTATGTCAATCAGGGATTTTTTAAAGACTGGAGAAATGTTTTTCTTAATATTAACAGCATTTGAAATATATATTTTGATAGACCAAAGTATCAGCTATCACTCCATGTAAATGAAAAACATCCTAATTCAATTTTTCCATAGATTACAACCAACTGGATTTATGTCAACTCTGTCAGACACCATAAATGGAATTTCTTTTTTAGATGTATTGTCCAACAAGTGTTTAAATGCCTTGATTGTTTAATTCTAACATTATATTATTCGAATACATTATATAATACTCCAGGGATTTAGCATTTTGGTATGTGTTTCTAAATTCGTAACATAAAACATTTATAATCAAATCAAATGTATTTATATAGCCCTTCTTACATCAGCTGATATATCAAAGTGCTGTACAGAAACCCAGCCTAAAACCCCAAACAGCAAGCAATGCAGGTGTAGAAGCATAAAGCAAACATTATGCCTTAGATCCAGCACAGCAAATACTTCAATAGTTTAAGCATATTTTGCAGAACAGTGACTAAAATATTTGTTCAGAATATTGAGAACAACAAAAAAAATCTTACGAGAGTTAGCCATGATCGATGGAATTGACAAGCCACTGACAGAGTTGACAACAAAAACTCAAAATAGATGTATTTTTGCCTCTAAAAATAAGAGTGCAACACAAACATTGGTAAAATATGGAAAATTATTAATTTGAAAATCCATTCTATCAGATCTTTCAGCACTCTGACGGAGTTGACATTAGACAAAAATAAAATGTTTTCTTCTTCATTCAAGTTGTATATAAAGTACGCATTTAATTTTTCCTCAATTGCTTTATGACTCTAGAATCTAATTAAAGTTAAAATAAAACATTAATTATGATAAACAAATTTGCACCAAATTACATATCTTAATCTAACAGGGAGATGGAGTTGACAGCTTATGGTTGTGACCATGGGGATTTCAAAATTGTCCTTCCAGGATTTCGGGGAGATTCAGTGATATTTGCAGACAAAAATGCTTGATTTTGCTGTGGCAATTCTGACTTTTTTGCATGGTAATATGCAATGATTTTGTCAAATTTTTCTTGAAAATGTGCTGATGAGGGTAAAAGTTTGTTGACGCTTTGTGGCTTGATTAAAACATATTACTTGGCAAATGTGCACTGATTAGTTGAATTTGTGAGCCTTCTTTTTGTACTGCGGTGATAGGTCAGTTTTATGCGATAATATTGCAATGATTTTATTGTTTTATGCAGAAATAGTGCGGTGGTTGGTCAAATTTGCCGTGGCATAAAATGCAGTGAATTGTTGATTTTGCTGAAAATGTTACGATCACAGAGTCTGGTTTGTTTTAATCTATCAAAAGTAGAGAACTTTCCAGACCATGAGTGGTCTTATTGCACTGCATTCAATGAGGACATGAAAAATAGGTCCTTATGATGTAGCTGACTCTGCTCACTCCTGATTAGTTTAGGATTTAGACTAATCTGACTGAGTTGATCAAATCTCCAGACACATTTTAAGGAATCACAGATTTGAGAGAAATATGTTTTTAAAGTCAGAGTACTTTTTCAATAAACTACATAAGATCCCTCTTTTTCAGTTAATATTCATTATTGCGCTTTTGGGAGGGTTTGTAATTGAGATCCTTTGCTCCTGACAAGGGAATTGGAAATGAATAATATTGAAAATATTTAGAAAATTCAAAAAGACAATCTTCCGTCTTATAAAATGTAATTTTTTTATCACAAATAATGGAACAAAATCTTAGTTTCCCTTCCCTGCCGCACAAGGATTGTCCCGACTTTCAAGAATCCCATAATTGTCCTGCTGAAACCACTTTCAACGTTTTATTTCGATCCTTAGGTACTTTTTTTTTGTGTTTTTTATGTGCTTTTGATACCATCATCAGTGGAGCCGAGGACACTCATATGTCCAGAACACACATTTTGTTTTAGTGAACTTTTCCCTTTCACTGTTTTTGACCTCGTGTGAAAAGCTATGGGTCTTGCCTGGAGCTTGACTGCTTCACAGTTAGAAAGTGTATTAACCGCTCTTTGCATTCCCAACAGAATACTTTTGATGCCAAAGGATTATTTTATTGATGTAGCCTTTAAGATGCATTATGCAGAAATGGCTCCGCCATTTCCTGTTTGCAAAAATTCTAATAGTTCACATAATTTCAGTTTGTGACAAAACAAGCAAGTAAAGTGTAGAGAATCATTGTACCATCTAAACTACTGTGAAATATATTTTACATAACCCAAGATATTGTACTTTTAGTTGTTTGAAGCTGGTGTACAAAACCGAAAGTAAAACGCAAAAACTAAACTTAAGAATGGGAAGAGTAGAAATAGCACACATAGAACAGATCTACCGCTTCTTAGACCTTGCTTTCAATGAGGATGATAGATCTATAACACATGCGCATTTCTTTGGTCGGACAAAAAGTGACACATTGCAGCTTTAAGAGTATTTTCATATTCTATGTACATTCTATGGCACTGATTATTCATATTAGTATCATATACAGTCCATAATTATTGGCACCCTTAATAATTAAGATGAGAAAAAAAAAGATGTCATAAATAATACAAAGCTCTCTAAATATTTGGGATACAAATAAAATACAAATTAAATTGCTCAGAGAAAGAGACTTTGTTTAACATGTAATAAAACAAATCTAAAAAAGATACGGGTCAAATTTATTAGCACCTCTGTTTTCAATATTCTAGCACCTTCCCCATGTAAGGATAATGACACGGAGCCTTTTTCTAAAATGTTTTATGAGATTAGACCATTCCTCCACGGATGTGCATGGCCAAAGAGCTGTATTGTCATTTCATCTGACCATAGCATCGCCTGGACTTTGGATTGGAACCAGTGCTACACTCAGATGACATGAAAATAGAGCTCTTTGGCCACGCAGTCTAAGATCCCTCCCAACGCATTCTCCAATCTCCTAAATATTTACCCCTATCTTTTTTATATTCTTTTCTATTTCTCGCTAAACAAACTGTTTTTCTGCACAATTGTATTAATATAAAATCATGTAATTTCCCAATTCTTTGGATAATACAATATAGCTTAGTATTTTATTATTTATTTTATAGTATTTTATACTCATCTATATCAGGGGTGCCAATAATTACGGACCTGACTGTATGTCCCATGTGTGTAATGCATTCATAAACCTGTCAAGGCATGATGCAGAATGTTGAAACATGTATCATCAAATATAATGTGCATATATAAGTCAATGTCATGAACCATGTTGTAATTAGACCAGCCTCATGTCCCAAATCTAACCAATATCCCATGAATTAAGAATAAGTCCCACCCAATGTATCGGTTAGACATGTAGAATACCACTGGAGTGGAACTCAATTTGTAAGTGCTTGGGACTACTGTGGACACGTGTAGGGGGCAATATGACATATTCCTCAGGCTGTAAAGTGTCCAACAATGAGGAAAGTGGCACTGACAGCTGAGCCAACCAGGACATTTTATGATTAATATGTGACTTTTCTGCCTTTCCATGACATTGGCTGTGGGTTAAGACTTCACATGCTTCTGGCCACCAGCAAAGATGTAATTCCTTCCCTTTCTCTTCTCCACCTTATCTGTATAATTTTTTTCCCATTTAAGAGCATTTTTTTTTGCATCTGTCCTTCAGCTATAATGAGTGGTCTATAGCCAAAGCTTACAGTGGCAGCTTGTCACGTATACTCCCTCTCCGGCACTCGAGGTCGCCAGTCTGCTTATTATTATGCACACTTGTCACCATCGTTACGCGCACCAGCGCCTCATCAGAATCACCCGGACTCCATCACCTTCCTGATTACCTGATATCTGTCACTCCCGTAAGGTTCTTTCCCTAGGCGTTATTGATTCTGTTCTTGTGTTCATGTCTGTACACTACCCGCGTTTCTTGTTTTGTTCTATGTCCATTTATTAAATACACTCCCTGAACTTGCTTCCCAACTCCCAGTGTACATGTTATACAGCTAAATGAGTGCTCAGATCCAGTTGTGTGTTTACCAAAACCTATTTGAAGGTAACTTCAACCCTCCACCACTACTTCTGCATATCAGTAACATGTCTGTGGATAGTTAGCATGCTGGTAGGACATACCCCACTTCCTGGAACCTCAGAGAAGACACATAGGGGTGGTTTTGAGGACAGGGTTTCATTTAAATCAGAAGTAAGCTAATTTTACTTAAATTAATCCAGATTTAAAAAATGGCTTTCTGAGATGTTGCTTAACTTCAGTTTTAGACTAGGGAGTACCAGACTAAGATAAATTAAGACTAACCAGTTAATCTTTGTGAAGCCTGATTAGATTAACAATGTGCACTTGGTGCTAACCTGAGGATGCTTCAAAAACCAGGGATGGGACACTAATACATAAGCATTGTGTGGAATTGGAGAAAGTCACCTAAACCAAATATTTGACGGAGGTAAAAGAAAACTTCAAAGAATTTCAGTGACTTTGAAAAATCCTTGTGATGAATTGTGTCAAACCACCCAATTATCAAGAACAAACAGCATGGTTCATCAACAGAAGACAAGAAAAAGCACGCCTTGACTACCTTTTGTAATGAATTTAACTCAAATGAAAAAGGATAACAAAACGAAACTACAACTTCAGGGAAGATACTGTATTTACTGTTGGCCCACTTTTACAAATCAGAGTCACTTTGACATTTTAGTTTTCTTGTGTAACACAACACAGTAGGGCCTAAAGGTATTTGTGTGACAGAAATGTAACAAACAGTATCATACATAATTACTAATATCCTTTCTATATGTCTTGTCTTTCTAAGGTCCTGTGGAAAAACAGAAAATCTACTTAAATAAGCTGTTACTCGTTGGGAGCGTTTCAAGGAACAGGTGAGCTGGGGGACTTGTTGACCGGGATCATTGATAGCCAGCAACCCCTGGAAGGTATCTCCGATGGGTACCATTTGGACAGTTCAAATGGGGGACCGTTCCAATCCTCATTTGGTACGGCACATTCATTCAACATTTGCCATCCCCAGACTGCAGGGAATATGTAATGTCGTCAGTCATCTCTTGCACTCCCACTTCTAGAGGCAGATGATCACCATAGCTCGGAGGGGATGAGAAGAAGGTCAGCCCGCTAAATCTGCAGTAGCCAGAATGGAAGATTGTCTCACTAATCTGGGCCGGAGGACCCAGAAGCTGGGCATGCATGAGAAACTGGCCATGGAATTTCATGAGCACAAACTAATGTATTTAAAAGAAAAGCATGACATGAAGATGCAAATCCCTCATGTTGAGTTGGCTATGAAGGAGGAGGAGAGAAACATGAAGCAGCAGCAGTACCAATGTTCTTCTTGAAGCAGCACTAGTTCGGGGTCCCAATGTTTCCATTTGTGAATTAGAAACATTTGTGTTACCAATCCATTGCTATGTTTTGCTTCGATCACTTGAGCTATCTTTGTTGTGAGAAGTGCTGCATAGAAAAGCATCTCCGCAGGCTTGTCCATTTCTGTCGTTGTCTGCCTCAACCGTGGGAACATCTGGGTCGTCATCTGCAATGCGAGGATCTGAGCAGCCATGCTGTTTGAGGTAATTGTGAAGCACTGCTGTTGCAATTATGATAATGCAGCATCTTCTTGGTTGAAAGCGCAATGTGTTTCTGAGACACTGGAAACGATTCTCCCATACATCAAACTTGCGCTCCACTACACCTCCGGTGGGTAAATAAGCCTGGTTGTACCGTTGTTGCTCATGTCCCATTGCATGAAGATAGGGATTGAACAAGAAATTGGCCTGTGCATACCCACTGTCACCAAGTATGTTTCCAGTATGTTCTCCTCCTTCAAGCTGAGCTTACAAAGAGGAGTTTTGGAAAATCCTTGAGTCATGTGTTGCACCTTTCTAAAGTGCAACAATGTTGGAGAACAGCAAATTGGGAGTACACAAACTTTGTACATTTATTGACAACCAGTTTATCCCCCTGTACTCCTCAGCATCTGCTGTAGAGGGACACTTGATGGAAATATTACATGCACATGACATACAGCCAATGACTCCAGGGAAGTTCCCATACTCATAGAACTCTAAATTGTAGTTGGCTTGGGCAGCAGCATAAGGGAGCTTGATATAATTATCTTTCAGTTCACATATGGGATTGCAGACGTTGTGGACTATGCTGCATATAGTCGGTTCATTTACACCACACAAATCTCCTGTTTCACGATGGAACGTTCCAGATGCCAAAAACCTCAAGCTGATCAGTACTTGTAGGGAAGGAGGGATGGGCTTTCCCCAAAGAGAGTCAGATGAAAGCCATGGCTCACGCGAAACAGATAATGTCAGGTGCATTTTCTTTGTACAAATCGATTTAATTAAAGTCATTCAGTGGGTTGCTCCTGTCTATAACCACCCTTCTGTCTGGCCTTGGTGGTGCTCTTTGATCATCATTGAAATAGTCCAGGTAATCCATTTTCCTACATTGTCATGGTCAACCTGGGGGTCAACATCCATTAATCTGAAGTTAAACCTGCCTCTGGCCAGGTTTAATTTAAACCTGCACTTGAACTCTAATCGTCTGGAAATCACACTTTTAAAATCTAGACTAGGGCAGGTCTGAGATTATTTTAAACCATGTCTGAGAAATGCAATTTCAGTTTGTCCAGTTTAAAAATGCAATTTAGTGTAGGATTAAGATTAATCTGTGTCCATGACACTGCCCCGTATTGTCAAAGGCTTAAGCCTGGGATTTCCCCCGAGAACGGACAAAAAATTTATAAATATATGCAAGTCTTAAATTATTCATACAAGTTAAATCACTGCCCCTGCTCCTCATCTGGAATTAATTTGCACCTGCTCTCAGTCCATAAAGTACAAAGCGGGAGGCACACTGCTGAGTGGAATCGCTGATAATATATGGGGCCCAGTCTTCCCTAGGTTCAGCACAAAGCACACAGACAGAGACTAAGCTCATCTGCGTTAGGGGAGATGATTATTTGCCTCATCAACTGCAGAGTATTGATGAAATGTGGCGAGAAGTGTGAAGTTGAACCTCGGTTGTCTGTCAGCGAGGATATACTGTACTCCCCATGATACATACAACCCCTCCTGGCAGAGAGGACGGGAGACAGATCTGACATCATGGCTTACTGGGAGATCTAGCACAATGATTAGGCACAGCTGTTGTAGTGCCATCTCACTGGAAAATATACTGTGTCACCGAATTTCAGAGGAGGTGGAGAAGTCTGATGCATGAAAGTCAGTCAGAGATGATTGTGGCATCCTCCACCCTTTTCAAATGAAGATACTGTCAATTAGTAAGTGTTGCAGACTCTCATATAACTACAAATCCTCAGAAGGAACAGCAGATCTATTTTAAAGTTATCTTGAAAGTATCTGTTGGGTCTAGATAGGGGTGTCAACCCACTATTTATCGGTAAGGTTGGCGTGCTCTAAAGGCCATGCCCAAATGTTCTGAACATGTCCTCAGCTATACTGGACACTATAGTTGTATAACTAACCCTAAAAAGGGTATAAAACAAGCTCTGAAACAGATGTAACAGTTGCATTACCAATCACCTCTTTCCCCAAAAGCCCCCCAAGTAAATTGTTATCGGTCAATCACTTGGTGAGGCCTTGCATGTTAATTCACTCTCACAAAAAGTCATTATAGAAACCCATGGTCCAGCAATTAGCTGCCACCATGTAATGTAATTGAAGCGCCATACTCTCAAGCCTTGTGTTTCGAATACCGGGCGCCTGGCTTGAATGTTTTCATCATTATGTTATTTATTACCATGGAGAGCTATGGTTATAGGCAATCATGGGGGTCATTGGTAATTAAGATTCTGGTGTTGGAATGGCCATTGATGAAAGTTGAAATTGCAATCAAATGCACGAAATACCAGTGCATATTTAATCCATTGCTTTCCCTTAATGGCAGGGGATGACAAATAGTCTGAAATCTGCAATGTAATCGTTATCTAGCACATTTATTCTGTGACTTTTTTTGCTATATTCTGTAGAAAATTATACATTTGTATTCATTTTTTCATTTTCAATGCTGTGCTGGCTCCAGGTAACACAGATTGTATATTGACTATTAAAAGGCCCAAAAGAGTGGAAATTCATTTTTTTTCTACTGAAAGAAGATGCCCAGAGCTTACCCATGATGTTGAACAATGATTGAAGTCAATAAGTCATAGTTTTAGTCAAAGTATGATATATTTGGGCGTGAAGTGGCAATGCTTTGTGTTTCCGCTATGATGTGACGTACTAATGCTTTTCAGTCTACATTTATTTTCAGGGCTGGGTTCTATTAGAATATAACCACCCACCAGCATGGCATTGTTTAGTAATCAGAAACAACTTCAAAGTTCTTCCTCTTAGTTCACTAGCACACGGTAAATTTCCGCGTGCCGCTTCGGCCCCCCAGAGTGGCTCGCTTGTGGGCGTGCTTGCAGTATAGCATCAGTTCGGTTGTGCATCAATAATTGAGTGTAGCAGTTGTATGAAGGTCTGGTTATTAAATGGGTCAACAGTTTAATCCATTTTCCATTTCATTAATTTATTCACAGGTAAATAGCAATATGCTTTAAGCCACTCTGGCGACAAACATACTTTTCTGCTGTGTTTCCAATCATCCACATGGCTGGGAGAACCTATTCAAGTAAGTAAATACATTTCGATTTTTTTTCTACTATATATTATTAGCTAACTAGCTATAGTGCAGGCTAACTCAAAAGAGCTGCTAACATAGCTAGGTAGCTAGCTAGCTAAATGAATTAAATATAACCAGCTACCTAACTTCATAATTAGCAAGCTATCTTGATGTATTTTCATTGTAAAAAACTCCAAATGCATTTGTAGGTAGCTAGCTAACAGCCATGGAAGAGGGTGAAAGGATAGCAGCTCCAATTGGCAAGTATAGTAGGCTATTCTGGATAGGGCAGGTACTTTTGTGTAGCTCCAGTCCCTAGAACGAAGTGAGGACAGAGATAATAATAACATAATATTCACTGCCGTCTAATTTGAGTATAATGAAGTCAGTTTCTTGTGATGTTTTCTGTCCTCAGATACAGAGAGCCGTGAAAGCCTGGTATGCAGATGAAGAGGTCCCAATAAATAGCAGTGGTTCTCAGTCCTGGTCCTGGGGACTCAAAAGGGTGTACATTTTTGTTTTTGCCTTAGCAATACACAGCTGATTCAAATGATCAAGTCATCATTAAGCTTCAAGTGGTATTCATGTATTCATTTGGGATGCTATCCTTGATATGATCAAGCTGTGTGTGCACATGCATCTATATATCCAATTGTATCATGATTTGTTATAAAAGATATTATACTTTAGTAATCCACAAAGTGGATTGATGGTGATGTAAAAGCCTAATAATGACATTACCTTCCATATTCCTACAGATACCTTGTGGGGGAATACAGACATGTATGAAGTCCACCTGTGTACTGCATAACTTCATGAGGATGGACACGAGGACCAGGAGGGGACCTGCAATTCTCCGCTGTGTGCCAGAGGAGAGGTCTGCTGCACTGCAAGATGTTGCAAGGATGGGGGCCAACAACGCAGCATGGGAAGGAATCCGTGTGCGGAAGATCTTCACCTCCTACTTCTTCGAAGAGGGTGCTGGTCCCTGGCAACACCATAAACTACACTATGCACAACCAAAAGCTTGTTTAATCGCCACCCACAACGTAATAAGAGTATTCTTTAATTGACTTAGTTGTGTCAAACGCAGTTATTCAATTCCCAGTATCTCTCGCTTTGATTTCTACTTCTCAGGTGAGGGTGATGTCTGTACAAAAACAAAACAGGCTCTTTTAGGAGTCCCCCATATTGATTTATTTTGATTTTTTTACAATTAGACACCCTACAACCCACACCTACACACTTGTGTGTCAGTCTGATTGATGGATTGTGTTGTTGAGTAAGCAGGCTCGGGTGTATAACTCTGGCTTCCACCTTCAAAGAATAGTTAAGAGGACCAACCATGGAGAATAGTAAGACACTCAATTTTTTATCTTTCTGTAACTACGCTTTATTGTTTGTCCGTTTAAATTACTCCTCCGCCACAGTGTGGACACCAAGTGAGGCCACACACACAGATTCCTGTTAAACACTGTCTCTTTAACTACCTTACTTTCTCAATAACAGTCGCTCTCCTTCACTTCATCCCTCTCCCCCCTTCTTCTGATCAGAGGTGAGAGGTCACTTGGTCAGGTCAACAGGAAGTATTATTAAAAAGAGACACTTTACATTGAAATACAGATAGAGATGTAGAAGTCCCAGAGTTAATGATGCAAGGTCAGTTTTGTATTTCACTTCCTGATGATTATAATGACTGATAATGATATAATTAAAAACACACAAGGCTTAATGATGCTCTCTCTCTCGCTCCATCTGTCTCTCGTCTGCAGGTATGTTTTGATGTGAGAGAGGATGCCAAGCCCCAGTCCTGTCATCGCCACCTCACCCGCTCTAAGATAACCCTCGGGCCAAAGGCTGGTTAGGAGACACTGCTATGTAATCGTGATGACCTGAGAGAAAATGAAGTTTAGTAGAACTGTAAATCATTAATTATATGCTGTCTTCACTGCTCCTCTGTTCGTATCTCTTTCCATTTCTGTATTTGACACTCTCTCACACCTCTCTCCCCACCTCTTTCTTCCTCTGTTTTTATAATGCACACCAGATGTGCATTGAAATATACATTGAACTGTATTTATAATACAATTATAATATGTATAATGCATGTATTGTGTATTTAGAACACTTGGATAATGCACTTCTTTCAATAAAGCTTTTTACATTGGTTCACATTCTCTACTGGTTGAAATTAAGTCTCTCGTTTGATGAAATACTACACCTATCCTGTGTCCTCTGATCAATGCAGATGGACATTAAATATTGAGATGAACCTGTTTTAGAGTATTTACGTGATGCATAGGAAGGATAGTGTACTGTTTTTTAAATTCTGGTTCTGTATATATGAATTACAAATCAGCCGTTAACTAGTTAAAATCATGTGTTCTGGTATATTCCAGAGTTACAATATGTAACCATTGATATCCCAGGACCAGGATTAGTAAACACTGTTGAAGTGTATAATTGTTATACACACATGCTGACACAGCATCATTCATAGACTGGAGTTTGATACTCCTGGTATTGGATATGAATGAAAAAGCTTGTCAAAGACATTCATACATGAACCGCACATTTATTTTGCCATGGTAGAGTACATGATGAGTGAATATATTCAATGTACAGGCTACAATGTGGGGAACTCATGCTTGGTAATATAACTACATGAATATATGACTTGCAATCCTTAGTACAATAAAGTTAATTCTATTCTACTCAATCCATAGGCTTCATTGATGCCATTCAGACTGTCTTGAAGTCGATACAACCGGCTATGATAGCTGAAGTTCATAGCTAGCTAATGTTAACATTATAATATTGACGTGCAACAGTCATTTTCTGCAATTTCTTGGGGATGAATGATTAACTGGTGGAAGCAATTAAAAACCACTGTTCTGAAATAATATTTATACCAAATGTTTTAGGGCCCATACACAGATTGGCCACATAGCTAGCTATACATCCATAGGCATACAGGTATTTTTTATCCTCCACTAAACAATTAGCAAGAACATAGTGAACTAGCTAGCTATGTTACTTCAGATGCATTGTATTGCAAATCCCAGCAAGGCAAGCTTACAAAATTGTACATTCAATTTGCAGTAGCTAGATTCACAACCCCTGTTTCACAAGATGACAGCCTGGTTTGCAGGAGTCCCTAAAACATTAAACACCATGAATTACAAATGTCATACTCATGTCAAAACACCCATAAAGCTAGCTAGCTAGGTGGCTAATGTTAGCTAGTCAGCTAGCTTGCTAAATAGCGATTTTCTTGAATTAACTTTGACAAAGAAAATTGAATAATCGTTTGTATCTACATTAACTAACATATTCCTCTCAACTGCACATGTTTTGCATGATTCGTTATGACGTTATAATTACTTGCATTTGCTTCCATCCTGGAATATTTGTCAGCCAACTTTGCTGAAGAAAGTTTCCAGCTTTGGGTCGCATAGCGTCAAATTCGTCATGGGAACCACTCGATATGATTGGTCATCGCCCGGGTCCACTGGTGTCTTGCATAAAGTTTGAAATGCGGAACTTTTTCGCTGCCTCCCACGCCATGTTCATGCTGCCCAACGGTCCCCGCCCACTCCGCTTCTCACCACTTTCCTTCCATTGTAAATGAAAGGGAAACAGTGTTTCACCCCGCGGTGCAGCCCCTAGTGTACACGGGCCGTAAGCCAAGCAGGTTTTCACTGAAACCTACACTTGGCCACCTAAACCAACCAACCGAGCAAATTAAAATAGGGGGTGCAAACTTATGTTTTTGCTCCTCCACTTTACTACACAAAAATTAAGATAAACCATTGGATAGTTTTACAATTTTCACTTATTTTTTAGCTAGTTTCTATTCAAAATAAATATATGACCATTTTATATATGGTATAATTGCGTGATATGATTGCAATTTGCAACCCTGTTCCCCCCATCACCTCAAGATGAATGGTTTTGACCATTTAAGTCTTGCTTCTCTACATACTTCACTACTTTGACTGGTGCAGCAAAACTCCAAGTGTCTATCCTATAATGAACAGGTACCGGCAAAATAAAATTCAAAGAACTTGTTTATCTGTTTTTGTTGTTACATTTGTTTTGGTGTTTCGTGTCCCATGCGCTCAAGGTGTTGTTACATGTCATTTGCGATGTGAATCATGAGTGAAGTCATTGTAGCCTGTCACTTCCCCTGTGAGAACCATGAAGCAAGGGCTGAATTGGCTTTGCTGTACAGCAGCCGCTAGCTGTAACCTGGTCTCTGAGCATTTCAAATTATTCTATACACAAATCTGAGACAGCCCATTTAGTATGATGTGTTACATTTCATGTATTAATTTGTGCATGTCCATCACCCATTTTGTAAGTTATGTTACAAATTACAATTCGTATTATGTTATATGTGACTCGTTTAAGGAAACGAGGCATATGTTGCACGTCACTACTTCACACTTCACCTTTGAACGTATGCATTTTTTGGCAGAAATGCCTTCTGGAACATATTAACTTTCATGTTCCTTAATAACAAACTTGTAAGTTACGATCCTTGTTGGTTTAGCCACAGAAAAAGTCAGGAACCTTCCCACTAACCATGATTGGCTGAGATAATGGATAGATTGGACATGCCGGAAGATGAGTTTGGATTGGTCTGCCATGTAGCACGCTTCTATAATGTGAGATTTTTGAAAGATATAACGTTAACCATCGAGAACTACAAAGGTTTTGCTACTTTTCTCAACAATATTGATACCCTGAATTTAGCAGACGCCATCAACAGATCAGTAGGAAAAAGTGATGGGCTGCTTTCTGCACACGCCACATTCAGTGTGAACCGGAGTGACTTGACACAAAGCTAGCCAAACAAGATGTAGCATCAAACGAAACCGAGTTAGATGTTTCCAGTCTGCCGCGAAGCGTTCATCCATGTATACAGGTAAGAATCTAGCTACATTGTCCACATTCAACTTTAAATTTTTTCAGAAAGTCATTTTTATTGCAAGAATAAAAAGTACTGTTAATTAGTTAACAAACATTACGTGTATGATCTGTGTAGTAATATTATTCAAATCAGAAACCCATTTGCAATGTCAGTTATAGCCTAATGTTAGCTAGCTATTGAACCTAGTTTGTTAGCTTTAGCTACCTGCAGATTCATACTACAGCTATGACAATGTTTGTTTTAGATGTGGCTGGGAGGGTGATTATAGCATTTCCTTCACATGACCCAACAATTTAGACAAGTGTGTGGGGTAAACGTCATCTGTTTTTGATATTGCGTCTATGCAAGTACTATCACTGTACTCTTTACACCTTCTGTATCCTGTGCATGTGACAATTAAACTTCAATTTTATTTGATAGTGTGTGTGTTTGCCACATGGCCTCACATGTGAATCTTTAACGAGATGGGTGGGATTAAGGCTTAGGAGGGTCTGAACGATGCTGAATGGGTGTAGATGTTACGCACGCCTCTAAGAAGAGGGAACGCAACACCCTGCTACAACGCAACTCCCCGTGAAGTGAAAGAGGTATGGGACTGTAGGTGCGAGTAAAGATGACAAAAGGCAAAGAAGTTACCATTTACTAGGAATGTATTCCTTCACACGGTAATATGGGGAAAAGGGGCTGGACAGAACCAAAGCAAAGAAAGTAAATATCCAAAGCCCCCTCTCCTACCTTACCTGCCTACCCACTACTTACCAAACTTAGCACCACCTGGTGCGCTAAGCAAAATACAAAGGGGTGGTCGGCCCAGGTCTTACCTAGTGTGCCTAGACAGTGAATATACTACGGGTATATGTATGCCCGCGGGCCACTTGCCTAAGCACTCCCTAGGTGCCTTCCCCTTCCCCCCTTGGGGGGAACAAATGAAACAGAATATTAAACAATTTCAAACAAACTGAGAAACACAGGTCATCAAATACGCTCTATCTGACTGAGCAACAAACTAACACAGAACATAACAAAGCTGCTCCCAGCAACAACTAACGCAGTAAATAACCCACAGCCATCAGCCTTCTCTCTCAGCAATCATCTCAGGATATTACAATCAATCTCTCCTCTGAGCAACAGAACACTGGCTTATATGGCTTCAGAAGGAATCTAATTGAAGACAGCTGCGTCCTGACGAGGGGGCGGGGTCAGCTCTCCAATCATCAATTCGGGGCCGACAAATCAGCTGCTTGGGGAGAATTTCAGGAAGCCATTTCCTGAAACACACACTCAAATACACAAACTACAACACAGAAACTGGGGAACGTAACAGTAGACAAAAGTCAAAAGCCTTGGCCTCCCGAGTGGAGCAGCGGTCTAAGGCACTGCATCGCAGGGCTAGAAGCATCACTACAAACCTGGGCTGTATCACAACCGACCATGACCGGGAGTTTCAGCGTTGGCCCAGAGTCGTCCGGGTTAGGGGAGGGTTTGGCCTGGGTAGGCCATCATTGTAAATTAGAATTTGTTCTTAACTGACTTGCCTAGATAAATAAAGGTTAAAAAAAAAAAACGACAGAGGGGCCATTTTCTCAAAAGTGGGGTTACAAGTTTATCAACTTTCAAATCAGAATAAAATTTCCCAATGTTCCTCAACTGCAGTGTATGATATACCATGCTCTAGCTCTGAGTCTCTATTTTACCCAATGTAATGAAAATAAGACCGAATCGAGGCGTTCGGTTACAAAATTGCTAAATGTACAGTTGAAGTCAGAAGTTTATATGCACTTAGGTTGAAGTCATTAAAAACTCGTTTTTCAATCACTCCACAAACTTCTTTTTAACAAACCATAGTTTTGGCAAGTCGGGTAGGACATCTACTTTGTGCATGACGCAGTGAAGTTTTCCAACAATTGATTACAGAAAGATTATTTCACTTATAATTCACTGTATCACAATTCCAGTGGGTCAGAAGTTTACATACACTAAGTTTACTGTGCATTTAAACAGCTCGAATAATTCTAGAAGATTTTGTCATAGCTTTAGAAGCTTCTGATAGGCTAATTGATATAATTTGAGGTAATTGGAGGTGTACCTGTGGGTGTATTTCAAGGCCTACCTACCTTCAAACTCAGTGTCTCTTCTGCTTGACATCATGGGAAAATCAAAAGATATCAGCCAAGACCTCAGAAAATAAACTGTAGACCTCCACAAGTCTGGTTCATCCTTGGGAGCATTTTCCAAATGCCTGAAGGTACCACGTTCATCTGTACAAACAATAGTACACAAGTATAAACACCATGGGACCACGCAGCCGTTATACCGCTCAGGAAGGAGATCTGTTCTGTCTCCTAGAGATGAACGTACTTTGGTGCGAAAAGTGCAAATCAATCCCAGAACAACAGCAAGGGCCTTGTGAAGATGCTGGAGGAAACAGGTACAAAAGTATCTATATCCACAGTAAAACGAGTCCTATATCAACATAACCTGAAAGGCTGCTCAGCAAGGAAGAAGCCATTGATCAAAAACTGCCTTAAAAAAGCCAGACTACGGTTTGCTACTGCACATGGGGACAAAGATCATACTTTTTCGAGAAATGTCCTCTGGTCTGATGAAACAAAAATAGAACTGTTTGGCAGTAATGACCATCGTTATGTTTGGAGGAAAAAGGGGGAGGCTTGCAAGCCGAAGAACACCATCCCAACCGTGAAGCACAGGGGTGGCCGCATCATGTTGTGGGGGTGCTTTGCTCACACAATAGATGGCATCATGAGGAGGAAAATTGCGTGGATATATTGAAGCAACATCTCAAGACATCAGTCAGGAAGCTAAAGCTTGGTCGCAAATGGGTCTTCCAAATGGACAATGACCCCAAGCATACTTCCAAAGTTGTGGCAAAATGGCTTAAGGACAACAAAGTCAAGGTATTGGAGTGGCCATCACAAAGCCCTGACCTCAATCCTATCGAAAATTTGTGGGCAGAAGTGAAAAAGCGTGTGTGAGCAAGGAGGCCTATAAACCTGACTCAGTTACACCAGCTCTGTAAGGAGGAATGGGCCAAAATTCACCCAACTTATTGTGGGAAGCTTGTGGAAGGCCACCCGAAACGTTTGACCCAGGTTAAACAATTTAAAGGCAATGCTACCAAACACTAATTGAGTGTATGTAAACTTCTGACCCACTGGGAATGTGATGAAAGAAATAAAAGCTGAAATAAATAATTCTCTACTATTATTCTGACAGTTGGTGATCCTAACTGACCTAAGACAAGGAACGTTTTAGTTGTCCCCGATGCAAGGCGAACTCGCAACCTTTGGGTTGCTAGATGTTTGCTGTTATACATCCATCCATCAACCCCGACCAACCAACATACTATCCTTTTTGCCCTAAGTAACCATCCATCTTCTGTAACCCAACCAAACGTAACATATCCTAATAATTTGAGTATCCCGGATTCACATTTACTATGTTATGTCTAGTCTATGAAACCAGGCTGCGCAGCCGAACCCTGCCAGCAGCCTACCTATCAAAGGTTACATAGTGTCCATTACAATGTAGAAAAACACGTCTCTTATGAAAGATTACAACATTTGGGAGATAACAATAGATTGCAAAGTCAAAGACACTGGATTGCATCTATGGCAAAGTTGTCCCTATGCTTATGACAAATCCAGTTCCAGAACACGCTTAGCCAGCTAGCTAATCTTTTGAATACGTGGTAGCAAAAAAAATAAACACCAACAATAGATAAAAATAGCTAGCGAGATATTAGCAAGATAACGAGCTAAGGTTAGCATGCTCTCTCGCAATCACCGCTGGTATTATTTGACTGTTCACCGTTTCCTAATTGACATCATTTGGGTTTACTGGCTGAGATACATGATGATCCTGTGATTATGAAAGGACACCTTTAATAAGAGATGATCAATGTCAGATGAACAGATGCTGTTCCGTCAGGTTGCTGAGAAAGCACAAAAACAGCTGAGTCATATAACAGACAGGAAAAAGCAAAGCATTAACACACACTGTATATAGTAAGCGCTCTTTGGGATATAAAGGCCATGAAAAGATGGGCAACAGATCAGAGTTTTTTGATCACCATCAATTGGAATAGTCAGCCTCAGGAGCAGGGCTGATGTGACTTTTTACAGCCTTTTGAGAGCTCCTCTGAAGCCAAAAGCCTGAGCACCAATTTTAATGGAGATCGTGTGGCAGGACTCCACATATCAATTTGGCATATCATTCTACAGTCTAGGTGAAATGGGAGAGTGTACTGAAGAATGCATTGCACTTATTACATCATGGATAATTCTGTATGTTTCTGAAGAGTTGTTTAAATGTAGTCTACTCCATCAAAACTGTTTATCTATTCCCCAAATGCACCATCCTTTTTACCAAGCACTGTAGATAATTAATCACTTGACCCAAGCTTTAAAGACGGGGTACTTTTTGCTGATTTAAAAGCACTTTTCAATGGGTATAATTACCTAAAAAAGCCATATTCGATTACAATCAGTATTCATTGCCTCACTTCAGGACCTCTATCTCTTTGAGTCACAGTCTGGAGAAATGGAGGTCAGAAGGACCTTCCCTCCTAAAAGTTCCATAAGAGGTGTATTGGGGACATAGAGACTCTCAGCAGCAATTCTTTGGAATCTGTAAGTTTTTAATTGTTGCACCCTTTACCCTGTCAACAAGTGACCCCATGTCCTGAGACAGTGTCCAAAGGCCTCATTTCATATCTCTGCCCCAAATGAGCCCATTATTTGTCATCAGCATCTCATCCCGAGCGCTCACGCTGCAGAATGGTTCTCTGAAAGACGTTTTAATGGAGAGATTATGACAGGTCCCGACAATGCACATCCACCAGCCTCATCCACCTCATTACCTAGCGTGTCCATAGTAATAAGGGTCTACCAGGAGCGTGTATTTGGAGACCTTTCCTCGCTTTTGACAGTTCATTAGGCGCATGCAAACAAATAGCACTGAACAGTGCCTGCTCAAGGTTAATGTGGACATTTAGTCTGCACTAAGTATGGGCCTGATTAAATTATTGGTGACTTTACAATCTAATTGTTTTTTTTCAGCACCGAGGCCTTATCATTCTTCTGTTCTCCACTGTAATTATATGACAAACTTGTTTATTTCTTACCATACGTTTTCCTATATAAAGATACTGTAGATTAGGTGGGTGAACGGGGTTGGCTTGATTAAATAGTCATTACAGTAATGGCATTTAATGCTGAATGCAATGATGTGGGCTGAATACAACTGTTCTACTGCAGTAAATATAGTCTATAACACAACATAACACAATGGTGGTGATGTACACTAAAAGATATGTTGAAGCTGAACAAAACCAGTAACCTATGCAGTCAATTTCTCAGATAAAGTTAACAGAAAGCACTGCTTTTGTTTTGATAGCCAACAATGAAACTGTCATGTGCAAGTATAGCAGATCAGTATATTTAGGTCCAGGGACTCAAGAATCAATCAAATGTATTTATAAAGCCCTTCTTACATCAGCTGATGTCACAAAGTGCTGTACAGAAAGCCAACCTAAAACCCCAAACAGCAAGTAATGCAGGTGTAGAAGCATGGTGGCTAAAAACTCCCTAGAAAGAACCTAGGAAGAAACCTAGAAAGGAACGAGGCTATGAGGGGTGGCCAGTCCTCTTCTGGTTGTGCCGGGTGGAGATTATAACAGAACATGGCCAAGATGTTCAAATGTTCATAGATGACCAGCAGGGTCAAATAATAATAATCACAGGAGTAAATGTCAGTTGGCTTTTCATAGTCGATCATTCAGAGTATCTCTACCTCTCCTGCTGTCTCTAATGAGTTGAAAACAGCAGGTCTGGGAAAGGTAGCACGTCCGGTGAACAGGTCATGGTTCCATAGCCGCAGGCAGAACAGTTGAAACTAGAGCAGCAGGTGGACTGGGGACAGCAAGGAGTCATCAGGCCAGGTAGTCCTGAGGCATGGTCCTAGGGCTCAGGTCCTCCGAGAGAGAGAAGGAAGAAAAAGAGAAAGAAAGAAAGAAAGAGAAAAAGAGAGAGAATTAGAGAGAGCATACTAAAATTTACACAGGACACTGGATAAGAAAGGAGAAATATTCCCGATATAACAGACTGACCCTAGCACCTCGACACATAAACTACTGCAGCATAAATACTGGAGACTGAGACAGGAGGGGTCGGGAGACACTGTGGCTCCGGCCGACGATACTCCCGGACAGGGCCAAACAGGCAGGATATAACCCCACCCACTTTGCCAAAGCACAGCCCCCATACCACTAGAGGGATATCTTCATCCACCAACTTACCATCCTGAGACAAGGCCGAGTATAGCCCACGAAGATCTCCCCCACGGCACCGCCCAAGGGGGACACCAACCTGGGACAGGAAGATCACGTCAGTGACTCAACCCACTCAAGTGACGCACCCCTCCCAGGGACGGCATGGAAGAGCACCAGTAAGCCAGTGACTCAGCCCCTGTAATAGGGTTAGTGGCAGAGAATCTCAGAGGAGAGAGGGGAACCGGCCAGGCAGAGACAGCAAGGGCAGTTCGTTGCTCCAGTGCCATTCCGTTCACCTTCACACTCTTGAGCCAGACTACACTCAATCATAGGACCTACTGAAGAGATGAGTCTTCAATAAAGACTTAAAGGTTGAGACTGAGTCTGCGTCTCTCACATGGACAGGCAGACCATTCCATAAAAATGGAGCTCTATAGGAGAAAGCCCTGCCTCCAGCTGTTTGCTTAGAAATTCTAGGGACAGTAAGGAGGCCTACGTCTTGTGACCATAGCATACGTGTAGGTATGTACGGCAGGACCAAATCGGAAAAATAGGTAGGAGCAAGCCCATGTAATGCTTTGTAGGTTAGCAGTAAAACCTTGAAATCAGCCCTTGCCTTAACAGGAAGCCAGTGTAGAGAGGCTAGCACTGGAGTAATATGATCACATTTATTTGTTCAAGTCAAGATTCTGGAAGCCGTGTTTAGCACTACCTGAAGTGTATTTAGTGCATTATCTGGGTAGCCGGAAAGTAGAGCATTGCAGTAGTCTGACCTAGAAGTAACAAAAGCATGGATACATTTTTCTGCATCGTTTTTGGACAGAAAATTTCGGATTTTTGCAATGTTACGTAGATGGAAAAATGCTGTCCTTGAAACAGTCTTGATATGTTTGTCAAAAGACAGATCAGGGTCCAGAGTAAAACCGAGGTCCCTCACAGTTTTATTTGAGATGACTGTACAACTATCAAGATTCATTGACAGATTCAACAGAAGATCTCGTTGTTTCTTGGGACCTAGAACAAGCATATCTGTTTTGTCCGAGTTTAAAAGTAGAATCTTTTCCGCCATCCAATTCCTTATGTCTGAAACACAGGCTTCCAGGGTGGGCAATTTTGGGGCTTCACCATGTTTCATCGAAATGTACAACTGTGTCATCCGCATAGCAGTGAAAGTTAACATTATGTTTCCGAATGACATCACCAAGAGGTAAAATATATAGTGAAAACAATTATGGTCCTAAAACAAAGCCTTGAGGAACACAGAAATGTACTGTTGATTTGTCAGAGGACAAACAATCCACAGAGACAAACTGATATCTTTCCGACAGATAAGATCTAAACCAGGCCAGAACTTGTCTGTGTAGACCAATTAGGGTTTCCAATCTCTCCAAAAGAATGTGGCTGTCACGGCCGTTGTAGGGAGGAGACCAAGGCGCAGCGCGATAAGCGTACATTCTTCTTTATTTAAAGAATGAACACTGAACAAAATAACAAAACGAACCGTGACACTAATATGGCTAGTGCAGACAGGCAACTAAACATAGAATAAGAACCCACAAATACCCAAGGGAAAATGGCAACCTAAATATGATCCCCAATCAGAGACAACGATAAACAGCTGCCTCTGAGTGGGAACCAATTCAGGCCACCATATACCTACATATGCCTAGTCTTACAAACACCCCTAGACATACAAAAACCCTAGACAATACAAAACAAGCATACCCACCCTCGTCACACCCTGACCTAACCAAAATAAAAATAAAAAACATAGATAACTAAGGTCAGGGCATGACAGTACCCCCCCCCCCCCAAAGGTGTGGACTCCCGACCGCAAACCTGAACTTATAGGGGAGGGTCCGGGTGGGCATCTACCCTCAGTGGTGGCTCTGGTTCTGGACGCCGCCCCACCTCTTTACATTGATCCCTCCGCCTTTGTAGATCCAGACCGTGGATCATCGCCAGAGGCCCTGGACCGCGGATCATCGCCGGAGGCCCCGGACCGGAGACCCTCGCTGGAGACCCCGGGCCGGGGACCGTCGCTGGAGACCCCGGGCCGGGGACATTCGCTGGAGACCCCGGGCTTGGGACCGTCGCTGGAGACCCCGAGCTGGGGACCGTCGCTGGAGACCCCGGGCTGGGGACCGTCGCTGGAGACCCCGGGCTGGGGACCTTCGCTGGAGACCCCGGGCTGGGGACCGTCGCTGGAGACACCGGGCTGGGGACCGTCGCTGGAGACCCCGGGCTGGGGACCGTCGCTGGAGGCTCGGGGCTGGGGACCGTCGTTGTAGGTTCCGGACTGTGGCCCGCCGCTGGAGGTTCCGGACTGTGGCCCGTCGTTGGAGGTTCCGGACTGTGGCCCGTCGTTGGAGGTTCCGGACTGTGGCCCATCGTTGGAGGTTCCGGACTGTGGCCCATCGTTGGAGGTTCCGGACTGTGGCCCGTCGTTGGAGGTTCCGGACTGTGGCCCGTCGTTGGAGGTTCCGGACTGTGGCCCATCTTTGGAGGCTCCGGACTGTTGCCCGTCGTTGGAGGTTCCGGACTGTGGCCCGTCGTTGGAGGTTCCGGACTGTGAAACGTCGCAGGAAGCTCTGGACTGGGTACTGTCGCCGGAAGCTCTGAACTGGGTACTGTGAGGGACGGTGAGGGACAGGCAGAGGTTGAAGGAGACCAGCCAGAGGAGTCTTGTTCTGTGCCAGATCGTGCATGCGGCGACGAACGCGGAGATGTCAGGAACCATGGTAGGCCACCAGAAGCGTTGTCGCACAAAGGCCAGGTTGGCGGGCAAGCCTGGAGGAGTGGACCCATTCTAGGACCGAGGAGCGGACCGCATCAGGAACGAACATCCGGTTATCTGGGACCCACCCTGGGTTTCGGCTGGGAACACTGCGCCTCACAAACCTGCTTGCCTTTTCCCCAGCTAAGTGTAGCCATGGGGCTATAGCGGCGTAACAGTGCATCCGGCTTGACATTCTTGGATCCCGGCCGGTATGAGAGGGAGAAGTTGAACAGGGTGAATAGCAGGGCTCACCTAGCTTGCCTGGAACTGGGAGCTGTGGTGAAGCGGTGTTTGAGATCCCGGAATGCCCGGTCATTAGCTGGGGACCATGTGCACGGAAACTTTGGAAAGGTGAGTGCAGACAGGGGGAAGACAGGGTGCTGTAACCCTGGACAAAGTGGCAATAAAAGTTGGCAAATCGCAGGAAACGTTGCAGCTGCACCCTGGACGTAGACTGGGGCTAATCCACCACTGCTCTCACCATCCCAGGATCCATCTGTACACTCCCTGGCAGCGATGATGTAACCCAGAAAGTGGATGGTGGAGCGATGGAATTCGCACTTCTCTGCTATTACAAAAAGCTGTCGGAGAACCTGTCGGACGTGGAGCACGTGTTATTGGGCGGAGCGGGAGAAGACGAGGATGTCATCGAGGTAGATGAATATGAACCGGTTCAACATGTTGCGGAGAACATCATTAACCAGAGCCTGGATCACAGCAGGGGTGTTGGTAAGGACAAATGGCGTGACCAGATACTCATAGTGACTGCTGGCCGTGTTGAAGACAGTCTTCCACTCGTCCCTTTCCCTTATCAGTACCAGGTTGTAGGCATTCCGAAGGCTGAGGAGATGAGTGGTAGCAGGTAGCGGTTCTTCACCTTGATGTCGTTGAGACCCCAGTAGTCGATGCATGGGCGCAGGGTTTGTCCTTCTTCTCCACAAAGAAGAACCCTGCGCCGGTGGGGGAGGCAGAAGGGCAGATGAACACTGCAGCTAGGGAGTCCTCAATGTAGGTCTCCATAGCCTTTGTCTCCGGACCCGACTGAGAGTACAGTCGTCCCCGGGCCGGAGTGGTGCCTGGGAGACTGCCTAGTTGCATAGGCTTGGGAGGAGGTTAATCGGCATTCTTCGGAGGCTCTCTGAGGAACTCAGGTAGCCTCGGGTTCTCTCTGCAACAGAGCCATCGGGGACTTCTGGAATGCCTCGGAGGCGAGGTGGAATCGACTCTCCACTCCTTCCTTTGTTCCCATAGTTGCCCATCAATCCGAATGGTCAAGGCGATGAGTGAGTCGAGATCCGTCGGTACTTCCCTGTCTGCAAGCTCATCCTTTACTTCCTCCGATACTCCGTGCAGGAAAAGGTCGAACAGCTCTTCTGGGTTCCAGGCATTCTCAGAAGCCAACGTGCGGAAAACGTTCTTTACCTCCGCCACAAAGTCCTCCAGACAGTCCTCCAGACTGAAGCATACTGTTGTTCCCATACTGCCGTAGCCCAGGCGAGAGCCCTCCCGGACATCAGCGCGATGAGGTACGCTATCTACACTATGTTCGAGGAGGTAAGCGGGGTTCTTGGGACACTGGTGTTGGCTATTACGGGTGTGACCTGGGACACTGGTGTTGGGATATTACGGGTGTGACCTGCTGCCCAGTGGGGAATCCGCGGAATTGCTCCAGCAATGTATCGAACGCCTCGTCATGGCGTTCTGCCAGGGTATGGAGTCCCTCCATAAGACATTGCAGTAACTCCTTGTTTCTACCAATGGTGGCTCCTTGCAGGGAGACAGCATTGTGGAGCTGGTCAGACTCTGCTGGGCCAATCATGGCCACTTCGTACTATCACATTTCAGGTAAGACCCAGATGCAGACAGTGTCGAAGTAACAGTTTAAAAGTTTATTACTAATGAAGGGGCAGGCAAAATGACAGGTCAAAGGCAGGCAGAGGTCAGTAAATCAAGATAGTGTTCAAAAGGTCCAGAATGGCAGGCAGTCTCAGGGTCAGAGCAGGCAGGG
This sequence comes from Salvelinus fontinalis, assembly GCF_029448725.1. NCBI lineage: Eukaryota > Metazoa > Chordata > Actinopteri > Salmoniformes > Salmonidae > Salvelinus > Salvelinus fontinalis. The sequence continues at coordinate 44,227,303 of NC_074697.1, read as the reverse complement.
GTCAATAATCCAGTGTGGTGTGGCAAGGTACAGAACAGCAGGCAGGCTCAGGGTCAGGGCAGGTAGAAAGGAAAAAAACATGAAAACCTTGAAAACAAGAACTAGAACAGACAGGAAAAACGATGATAGGTTTCACAAAACAAAACAAACTGGCAACAGTCAAACTGAGAACACAGGTATTAATGCAACGGGGATAATATGGGGAAGACCTGCGACACCTGGAGGAGGGTGGAGACAAGCACAAAAACAGGTGTAACAGATTTGACATGTCTACGCTTCTTTTCAGGGCTGGGTTTTATTTGAATGTTACGACGCACTAGCATGGCTTGGTTTATTTTTCGCCTGAGATATGGAGCAAATGAAATAGAGGTTGCACACTTATGTTTTTGCACCGCCACTTTTTTTTACCAGCAAGTGGTCATAATCCATTGGATAATTTGTCAAGTTTCACTTTTTTTGCTAGTCTGTATTATATACACTGCTCAAAAAAATAAAGGGAACACTTAAACAACACAATGTAACTCCAAGTCAATCACACTTCTGTGAAATCAAACTGTCCACTTAGGAAGCAACACTGATTGACAATAAATTTCACATGCTGTTGTGCAAATGGAATAGACAAAAGGTGGAAATTATAGGCAATTAACAAGACACCCCCAATAAAGGAATGGTTCTGCAGGTGGTGACCACAGACCACTTCTCAGTTCCTATGCTTCCTGGCTGATGTTTTGGTCACTTTTGAATGCTGGCGGTGCTCTCACTCTAGTGGTAGCATGAGACGGAGTCTACAACCCACACAAGTGGCTCAGGTAGTGCAGTTCATCCAGGATGGCACATCAATGCGAGCTGTGGCAAAAAGGTTTGCTGTGTCTGTCAGCGTAGTGTCCAGAGCATGGAGGCGCTACCAGGAGACAGGCCAGTACATCAGGAGACGTGGAGGAGGCCGTAGGAGGGCAACAACCCAGCAGCAGGACCGCTACCTCCGCCTTTGTGCAAGGAGGTGCACTGCCAGAGCCCTGCAAAATGACCTCCAACAGGCCACAAATGGGCATGTGTCTGCTCAAATGGTCAGAAACAGACTCCATGAGGGTGGTATGAGGGCCCGACGTCCACAGGTGGGGGTTGTGCTTACAGCCCAACACCGTGCAGGACGTTTGGCATTTGCCAGAGAACACCAAGATTGGCAAATTCGCCACTGGCACCCTGTGCTCTTCACAGATGAAAGCAGATTCACACTGAGCACATGAGCACATGTGACAGACGTGACAGAGTCTGGAGACGCCGAGGCGAACGTTCTGCTGCCTGCAACATCCTCCAGCATGACCGGTTTGGCGATGGGTCAGTCATGGTGTGGGGTGGCATTTCTTTGTGGGGCCGCACAGCCCTCCATGTGCTCGCCAGAGGTAGCCTGACTGCCATTAGGTACCGAGATGAGATCCTCAGACCCCTTGTGAGACCATATGCTGACACATGCACATTTGTGGCCTGCTGGAGGTCATTTTGCAGGGCTCTGGCAGTGCACCTCCTTGCACAAAGGCGGAGGTACCGGTCCTGCTGCTGAGTTGTTGCCCTCCTACGGCCTCCTCCACGTCTCCTGATGTACTGGTCTGTCTCCTGGTAGCGCCTCCATATTCTGGACACTAAGCTGACAGACAACAAAGTCAAGGTATTGGAGTGGCCATCACAAAGCCCTGACCTCAATCCTATAGAAAATTTGTGCGCAGAACTGAAAAAGTGTGTGCGAGCAAGGAGGCCGACAAACCTGACTCAGTTACAGCAGCTCTGTCAGGAGGAATGGGCCAAAATTCACCCAACTTATTGTGGGAAGCTTGTGGAAGGCTACCCGAAACATTTGACCCAAGTTAAACAATTTATAAGCAATGCTACCAAATACTAATTGAGTGTATGTAAACTTCTGACCCACGGAATGTGATGAAAGAAATAAAAGCTGAAATAAATCATTCTCTCTACTATTATTCTGACATTTCACTTACTTAAAATAAAGTGATGATCCTAAATGACCTAAGACAGGGATTTTTACTAGGATTCAATTTCAGGAATTGTGAAAAAAATATTTTAAATGTATTTGGCTAAGGTGTATGTAAACTTCCGACTTCAACTGTACCTCAATTACCTTGTACCGCTGCAGATCACATCTGTACTGGTACCCCATGTACAGTGGCTGCAGAAAGTTTTCATACCCCTTGACTTCTTCCACATTTTTCTGTGTTACCGACTGAACTCAAAATTGATTACGTAAATATTTTCTCTCAACCATCTACACAAAATACCCCATGATGAAATGAAAATATTTTTAGGCCTTTTTAGCAAATTTATTGAAAATGAAATACAGAATATCTAATATACATAAGTATTTACACCCCTGAATCAATAAATGTTAGAATCATCTTTGGCAGTGATTATGGCTGTGAGTCTTTCTGGGTAAGTCTCTAACATCTTTGCACAACTGGATTGTACAATATTTGCAGATTATTATTTTAAAAAGTATTAAAGTTCTTTCAAGTAGGTTGTTGATCATTTCTAGGCAGCCAATTTCAAGTCTTGCCATAGATTTTCAAGCCGATTTGAGTCAAAACTGTAACTAGGCCACTCAGGAACATTCAATGTCGTCTTGGTAAGTAACTCCACTGTTTATTTGGCCTCGTGTTTTAGGTTATTGTCCTGCTGAAAGGTGAATTTGTCTCCCAGCAGACTGAAAGCAGACTGAAGCAGGTTTTCCTTTAGGATTTTGCCTGTGCTTAGCTCTATTCCGTTTATTTTTATCCTAAAAAATCTCCCTAATCCTTGCCGATGACAAGCATACCCAAAACATGATGCAGCCAACACCATTCTTGAAAATATGAAGAGTCGTAATGTGATGCGTTGTGTTGGATTTGCGCCAAACATAACGCTTTATATTCAGAACATAAATGTAATTTCTTTGCCACATTTTTTGCAGTTTTACTTTATTTCCTTATTGCAAACAGTATTCATGTTTTGGAATATTGTTATTCTGTACAGGCTTCCTTCTTTGCTCCATCGTCCGTTTTCTCCTATCACAGCCATTACAATTAAACTCTAACTGTTTTAAAGTCACCATTGGCGTCATGGTGAAATCCCTGAGAGGTTACCTTCCTCTCCAGCAAATTAGTTCGGAATGACGCTTTATCTTTGTAGTGACTGGATGTATTGATACAACATCCAAAGTGTGACTAATAACTTCACCATGCTCAAAGGGATGTTCAATGTCTCTTTTTTTTTCTACCGATCTACCAATAGGTGCCCTTCTTTGTGAGGCATTGTAAAACTACCCTGGTCTTTGTGGTTGAATCTGTGTTTGAAATTCACTGCTCGACCGAGGGACCTTACAGATACTACTATGTGTGTACAGAAATTAGGTAGTAGTTCAAAAATCATGTTTAACACTATTATTGCACAGAGGGTGAACTTATTTAGACGTGCCCTAATGAAGGGGTTGAATACTTACTGACACAAGACCTTTCAGTTTTTCATTTTTAATTAATTTGTGAACATTTCTAAAAACATAATTCCACTGACATTATTGTGTGTAGGCCAGTGACACAAAATAGAATTGAAATACATTTTGAATTCAGGCTGTAACACAACAAAATGTGGAAAATGTCAAGGGGTGTGTATACTCTCTGAAGGCACGATAGCCATGTTATCGTTACTCATTATGTATATATTATTTATTTTATTATTACGTATTTAAATGTTCTATTTTTTCTCTATTTTCCTTCTCTCTGCATTGTTGGGATGGGCCCATAAGTAAGCATTTCACTTTTAGTCCACACGTGTTGTTTACAAAGCATGTGATTTGATTTGAGGTGGAACCTAATGCAAAAATTTCCGCTATAGGTCAGAAATCAAGTCGAAATAGGGCTGACATTGCCCTCTGGTGGGGGTCTTTAAAGACTTGTTACTTAGAGCTTATAGAGTTATTGATTACTTTCAGTTTAGCTGAGTTTAGGCGATGTTTCCTGTCAGGAGTCCGTCCTGTTTGTAATTTTTCTTGTTAATAGATGTACATATTGTAGGCTACATGCTTTTCGTGCCTTATTACCACTTTGCTCTCATCCTCACCTTGGCTATTGCACTGAATCTTCTGGTCTGCCTCAGTGGCCTCCTCCACCGCCTCAGAGTAAAACTTCACAATGAGGTAGAGATAAGAGATAATATGATTATTAGGAGTTCCATTGATTGCTGTTCTGGAAGTTAAGTCGAAGAGTGTTTTTCTGCTGAGTCAGGTATCTACCTGCGTAAACGTCAAACCATATGAACAGATAATGGGGAAATCTGAAAGTTTATGCAACATTGCACTACCAGTGTACTTTGCATTTTGTATACCAAGCATTCATTAAAGCCAACACCATTTGTCGAGTTGCAACAATACCCTAACTATCGTGTGATATAAAATGCTAAAAAGCTAGTTTTTCCACACCATTGATCATAAAAAGTAGACAGTTTTCAGATGAGTAAGATATTAAGTCCACATGAAGCACTGCAGCAGACAAGACCATCATGGTGACCATCGGCTGGTTTACTCAGTGATATTGATTCAAAATCAAATCAAATCAAATTCTCTTTGTCACATACACATGGTTAGCAGATGTTAATGCGAGTGTAGCGAAATGCTTGTGCTTCTAGTTACGACCATGCAGTAATATCTAACAAGTAATATAACCTAACAATTTCACAACAACTACCTTATACACACAAGTGTAAAGGAATGAATACGAATATGTACATAAAAATATATGAATGAGTGATGGCCGAACAGCATAGGCAAGATGCAGTAGATGGCATAGAGTACAGTATATACATATGAGATGAGTAATGTAGGGTATGTAAACATTATATAAAATGGCATTGTTTAAAGTGGCTAGTGATACATTTATTAAAGACTTGATTACTCTGGTCTACAGGCCCTCAGGGAATTTGGTAGATCAAGAGTACCAGATGAAACCTAAACCATAGATCAAAGCATAAGCACATCAATTCCATAGCTAAGATAATTTGGCCGCTATTTGGAGCACCTATAACATCTGCAAGCCTCGTCCCCTCAACACACACAACATAATATAACTATTTGTCAATGTACAACATGATCTCAGGTTTTGGCATAAAATATACCAATATGTGCAAAACATTCCAAATGTGGCCTTCTTCTTGTCCCTAGATGTAGTTTGCAGGAATTAGCATGTGTGGAAGTGTCTGAAAAAAAGCCAAGCACCGACAGTTAATCTTGTTGATGGCTTCTTCTAGAAATCAATGCACAACTGTAAAGACCATCTGTGTTGGGAGGCTTATACAGTAAATACAAGATAACAAAACCCTCAGTTAGAACAAGGGCCTAAGAGAAGCATCCAGGAAAAGCAGTGGAAATACACACAAGAACGGGTGCTTACATATGAGATGGTGTTTTGATAAGGCATGGTGGTAGTTGTTCTGAGTGAAGCCTGTGACATCTTTAGCTGTGATTGTACTGTCTGATTGTGCCCTTGTTTTCTGTGAGAGCAGCTATTCTCCTGTGGGCTTAGAGAACATGACACATGCCTTTTTGCACCTTCTCTAATAGACTTAGTATTACTTTGGGGTTTCAGGGGTGTTAGTCTTATTTTAGGTATAAGGGTAGGCTAAGACAGAATGGTACTGTAGTTTATTTCATTGTCTTATCCTCATAATTAAATAGAGAATCAAAATCACAAGATCTGCAAACCAGTGCAAAAAAGTGAATGATCATTTCTATATAATTGTAATTAGTTGTTATAAAAAATACCTGCATTCAGTGTGCATTTATGGTTATTTATGACTCAGTGCTTAATGACAAGATTTAAAGGGAGTATTACTTTATCTAGTATTAAAAAGGTAAACCATTTGGATGGTCTGTTCTGTGGGGACACAATGTAAATTGGTTTCATTATGGCCATAATTTTCAGGCTTTTAATAGGTGCTGAGTTGCTGGATATTTGCGTTCCATTCAACAATCTGAAAATATGTTGTGAGCTGATGCTTGAGTCTTATTTCATAATATTGAATATAAACACATAATTTAGTTCTATGTGTGGTTGCCTCAGTCCTACTTAAACAACAACATTAACATCAAACAAGAAAGAACATGTACTCATTTTAGTTTTTAGTTCAATATAGCACAGTTCTCTTAGACACATAATCAGAGTTCATTCTTTAAAGTTTGACAACCATGAAAGTAAAAATTACTGCACAGTTGCAGATTTAAGACACGATGCTGATATGCCACCTAGAAATATTGTTGTGCGTCTGTACACGAGGAGAAACCAGTGCTGCATGGAGTGGTGCAGTATACAGTACATCACTGTCGTGACTTGACTTTAACATTAATCTGAAGACTTATTTATCTAATTAACTAACTGTTTAATTGTTACCCAATTAAATGAATCATGTAACAATTCACTCATTAGGATTTGGGGCACCACGAGTGTGGTTCTTTAACCTCTCTAGGGTACATGGGACGGTAGCGTCCCACCTCTTCAACAGCCAGTGAAACTGCAGGGAGCCAAATTCAAAACAACAGAAATCCCAAAATTTAAATTCCTCAAACATACATGTATTTTACACCATTTTAAAGATATACAGTGTCCAATTTCAAAAAGGCTTTACAATCAAAGCAAACCAAACGATTATGTTAGGTGAGTGCCTATTCACAGAATAACACAGCCATTTTTCCAGCCAAAGAGAGGATTCACAAAAGCAGAAATATAGATAAAATGAATCACTAACCTTTGACGATCTTCATCAGATGACACTCATAGGACTTCATGTTACACAATATATGTATGTTTTGTTCGGTAAAGTTCATATTTATATCCAAAAATCGGAGTTTACATTGGCGCATTACGTTCAGTAGTTCCAAAACATCCGGTGATTTTGCAGAGAGCCACATCAATTTACAGAAATACTCATTATAAATGTTGATGAAAATACAAGTGTTATAAATGGAATTTTAGATGCGCTTCTAAAATTCCATGCACAGCAACCGCTGTGTCAGATTTCAAAAAAGCTTTACGGATAAAGCAAACCATGCAATAATCTGAGGTCTGCGCTCAGAGCCCAATCAAGACAAAAATATATCCATATTGTGCAGTCAACAGAAGTAAGAAATAACATTATAAACATTCAGTTACCTTTGATGATCTTCATTAGAATGCACTCCCAGGAATCCCAGTTCCACAATAAATGTTTGTTTTGTTCGATAATGTCCATAATTTATGTCCAAATTCCTCCTTGTTGTTCTAGCGTTCAGTACACTTTCCAAACTCACGACGCGCGGGCAAGTCCAGCGGAAAGTATGGAAAAAAAGTTTTAAAAAGTTATATTACAGTCCGTAAAAACATGACAAACGAAGTATTGAATCAATCTTTAGGATGTTTAACATAATTCTTCAATAATGTTCCAACCGGAGAATTCCTTTGTCTTCAGAAGTGCGATGGAACAGAGCTCGCTCTCACATGAACGCGCATGGTCAGCGCATGTTCAGCTCATGGTAGACCTTACTCAATCCCCTCTCATTCGGCCCCACTTCACAGTAGAAGCATCAGACAAGGCTCTAAAGACTGTTGACATCCAGTGGAAGCCTTACGAAGTGCAACATGACCAATATCCCACTGTATCGTCAATAGGAGCTGAGTTGAAATTCGACCAACCTCAGATTTCTCACTTCCTGGTTGGATTTTTTCTCAGGTTTTTGCCTGCCATATGAGTTCTGTTATTCTCACAGACATCGTTCAAACAGTTTTAGAAATTTTAGAGTGTTTGCTATCCAAATCTACTAATACTATGCATATTCTATCTTTTATGGCTGACTAGCAGGCTGTTTACTCTGGGCACGCTTTTCATCCGTACGTGAAAATACTGCCCCCTACCCCAAAGAAGTTAAAGAGTTACATCTCCCGAATTAAACTCCAGAAGGTCTTTACCTATCACATCTATAAACAGTCAACTTATTAATCATAACCTCGTATCATATCACCTTTCTGAACAGTCTAGCTATTTAAATGGGAACACAGGATAAACACACATACTCCACCGATATTGACTGGAGATATGCTGAAAACAGCTCTCTAGCGAAATGACAACAACATGAATACTTGTTAAATAAGAGATGGAGAGGGAGAGAGAGAGACAGAGACACTTAAATTAACGTTGCCACATTCAGAAACTACTCTCACCTACAACAACCATATGTTTTGCACACGAACAGCCGCTTGCATTGAGCTAGAATTCATGAATTTATTTACTTGAAATGCCTGGGTTCGCCTGGGATCTCTCGGTGAACGGGTCAGCCTTGGAAAGTGGATTGGGCCTTTTTGTAGCACACTTGTAAGGCCCTAATTGTTCAAAATGCTTCAAACAACTCTTCTCCATTTTGTCCTTCTTCGCAGTTGTTCGGTATCCGGTGACCTGAACAGAACTACAGAGTTGATTTTCCTTCCATTCCATTCGCTCTTGAAGATGTTTCTTAGAAGATAGGCTAGCCAACCGTATCGATGATTCCCCAGTGGATGGTTTGAGCAGAGCAACAGGATGGTGCTAATTGCTTTCAAAGATACCTTACTTAGGACCCCTAAGAAATTGTACCAGTGATTGTCCGGGAGGTGTGTTTGTCATCTCCACCTCGTGTTGAGATTCAAAGTTCTAACCATTGTAAATGCGTAGCTGACGCGTTACTCTTTTTCTGGTTCATTGTGTTAATTTCTTAACCCATCATTTACACCTTTTGTTCGAAAGGGGCGGATCCGGCCGGCTGGCACGTTCCCTGACCTCACTCTGGGGCGGTGATTACTCACTGTGCAAAGTTATGGAAAGAAATGATCTAACTTCTCAAATCACATCCCTCTCTTAACAAAAACACCTTCATAAATTGTCATATTACATGCACAACTGATAGATTCATTTTCCATACTATGTCGTGTGTATACTTTCCAAGTTACAGTATTTCCTTTAACATTTTTAATGACATCCCAAAATAGGAAACAAAAGGCTGTTTTCATGTTATCCAGAGAGTTGGTGACTGTAACTGTGCTGCTGGCAACAATTTAATTGCATTTCTTTGCAGGCGTTTACCGACAACGGCTATATTCAGCAGGTGTTGAGCATTCGTAAATTCATCAGTTATTCGGAGTAGATGGCCAGACTGAATTTAAGAAAGCACCGAAATGGTTACTTGCATAGTGGAGTCTTTTGTTAAGACATGTAGCTAGCTAGCTAGGTAATGAACCATAATCTTAACTCATAATGTTACTACCCTGCATGAATCTGCAGGTAGCTAACCAACCAGGTTCAATGTTAGCTAGCTAACATTAGGCTATAACTAGCCAAGCAAATTGCTCTGAGATAGGAATAAGATTATACACGAAACGCTAGCTAGTGAGCCAGCCAGCCAACGTTAGCTACCTAACAGTACACTTTAACTTGAAATGAAACCACTTTCTCTCAAAATTAGAAACATGTAATATCGGAAAATGTAGCTAGCTAGACTATTTTACCTGTATACATCATGGATGGACGTGTCTCCTGTCAGATGCCATGGTTGCCCTTAGTTTGAAGATGTAATCCAGAGAGGTGTTTTTTCCATCTCCTTAGCTATCATACTTGAATTCCACTGATTTCATAACTCGGTCCTCCAGAAAGTGGAGAGCAATACTTATGAAATTTTGCTACATAATACAGTTCTAAAAAAGCTGTGTTAGACAGTATTACCTAGACATACTGACCAGCTCAAATAGACAGAAGCGTAATATATAGCAGACCAATCTAAACTCTCGGCATGTCCAGCTCACTCATTATCTCAGCCAATCATGGCTAGCGGGGAGGTTGTTTTTTCTGTGGCTAAATCAACTAGGCTCGTAATTTAACAATTTTATTAGTATTTACAGATGGCATACAAGTTTGTTATTAAGGGACATTTCTGCCAAAAAAAAGCATTTTGATAAAAAATAAATAAATAAAAACTCCTGTGAAGTAGTGACCCGTGACAAACGCCTAGTTTCCTGAAACGGGTCACGTATGTGGCAACATGAGGTGAAATCTGAAACCTTAAATCATCAATTCCAATTCTACAGCAAACGTTCCAATGTCTGCCAACAGAGTACTCTGCAACCTTAGTAACAGACACACACTCTATTCCAGGGTTCTTCGCAACGTGATGGATGTGATTTTCCCCTGCTCCAAAGGTAGCGCCCTCAACAAAATGTCTTCATCAGAGACTAACACAAACTCCCCTTTGGCCTCCTCTCTTCAACACAGTCAGGGGGCTCAGATCTGGGATTAGACTCCAGAGCGTCGGGGCTATAAGTGTTTGCATTATCTGGAGGCCTCCGTATGTCACTCAGCTGCTCTGAGAACAGTCCCCTCACCCCCAGGGAGCGGAGCGTGATTAAAACTGAACCTGTCACTGGGGCGGTTCTGCAGGCGGAGGGTGAGGAGGCGAGAATGGGAAGTGTGGTCCCCCCTGGTGGATTACTGATTAGAGAATCATTTTAAGAATTTAAAATGTATATTATTGTTGGAGGCTGCCTCTACTCTGTTGCCTGGCAGCACCGTTTGCAGGAGAGTGCTTCAAAGGGTTTCGCAGCACAGAGGCTTTTGATAAGGGCAGCCCCTGCGCTCGTCTCATCTCAACCGCTCACAGTGTCTCACCCCCCCCTCCCTCTTTCCCTCCCCTAACCCTTTGTAACTGACAGAAAGCTGACCTAATTAAGACAGGCTCCTGCAAAAAAAATAACTCTCATTCCAACCAGCCTTTGTTTTGGCCTGTAATTTGCCTGTTATTTACAACCTATTTGTCAGACAATATGGGTAGTGAATGATTAGTGTGCATCATCACGTCCTAATAGAGAATTGCTGGCTTCGTTCTTGTGTCTTTTCAGGTTACGTTAGAACAGGTAGGTTAAGCAAGGTTTGGGGATGGAGAGTGCTCAGGGGACAATCAAGGGGTTAGGGGTATTCGGAGCGGCTTCACTTTTGTGTAAAATTTACACTACCGTTCAAAAGTTTGGGGCCACTTAGAAATGACCTTGTTTCTGATAGAAAAGCTCTTTTTTTGTCCATTAAAATAATATCAAATTAATCAGAAATACAGTGCAGACATTGTTGAAAACTGTTTTTCTGATTAAAGAAAGCAATAAAACTGGCATCCTTTAGACTAGTTGAGCATCATTCTTCTGAAACTCGTCAGTCTGTCCTTGTTCTGAGAAATGAAGGCTATTCCATGCGAGAAATTGCCAAGAAAATGAAGATCTGGTACAACCCTGTGTACTACTCCCTTCACAGAACAGCCCAAACTGGCTCTAACCAGAATAGAAAGAGGAGTGGGAGGCCCCGGTGCGCAACTGAGCAAGAGGACAAGTACATTTGAGTGTCTAGTTTGAGAAACAGACGCCTCACAAGTCCTCAACTGGCAGCTTCGTTAAATAGTACCAGCAAAACACCAGTCTCAAAGTCAACAGTGAACAGGTGACTCTGGGATGCTGGCCTTCTAGGCAGAGTTGCAAAGAAACATCCATATCTCAGACTGGCCAATAAAAATAAAAGATTAAGATGGGCAAAAAAACACAGACACTGGACAGAGGAACTCTGCCTAGAAGGTCCGCATCCCGGAGTCACCTCTTCACTGTTCTTTTCTTTAAAACACAAGGACATTTCTAAGTGACCCCAAACTTTTGAACGGTAGTGTATATAAATAAAAACAAGATCAGGAAGTGGTGGGGGTGACATAATTGACACCACCCTGCCGTGCATCTGGCCGCCCCATAGCTGTGGTGATAATTAGCAGGTGACTCAACACTACCCTGCGGCGATGACGTGGGACTCACGAGGCGTTGGAGATATGGTGTCGATCTTTAATTTTCCCCTCACTTTAATAGACCTGTAGAAAGTTTCTCAATACTTTTCTAGACATTAGCAAACTATGCATGAGTCTGCATAGGGAGTCTGTGAGTGACAAAGCCTGAGCCTCGGTGGACTACGCTGAAGTATTTATGTACAGGTGCTGTGGTTCTGAGTCTGCTCCTGGGATAATATTGTTATGTACAGTTTCAGGAAAAATATGTTTCTCAGGGCCTGGGGGACTAGGGAATGTCAATGAGGGACTGGCAACTTCTCAACATGGAAATTGATCCGCATCATTCTTCTGAAACTCGTCAGTCTGTCCTTGTTCTGAGAAATGAAGGTAGGTAGTAGACTAAAAGCTCCCAGTTGATCTGGCTCCACATCGTGAATGAGTCTGTGTTTGTGCATTTCTGTCACTCGTTTTTCTGTCTTTCCCCCTTTTTCTACCTCCTCCTCTTTCCCGTTTTCCATTTGTTTTCAGGAATCGGTACCATGGCCGATTCTATGTTGAATTTTGTAGTTAGTAGGTATATTTCAATACCTCTGTATCTTGCTGTGGGGCACCAACTATACATCAGTAAGTCTTGTAAGTCAAATATGTTTGGGGTTTTAGGCTGGGTTTCTGTACAAGCGCTTCTGATGTGTAAACATCTGATGATATAAAAATGGCTTAATAAATACATTTGATCTGATTTGAAATATGTGCCATTATAACCTCCGAGTTCTTTGTTCATGTTGTTTTATAAATTAATCATTTGAGTTCGACCTTTCTCTGCTCACAAACATATTTCCTTTGAAGAAAGAAATCTCTTCCGGTCCATGGAATGTTTTCGTCTTCATTATACCTCATTGTGGTGTAATTAAGCAAGGAGCTTGATACATTCTGTTTAGCCAACAATGCATGGTTATAGTATGATTTGTTATGCTAACAGACCATATCTGGAAGTACAAACATGCTTGCTGCTTTCCCACAGTGCAGATGTGTACACAAGCGCAGGCATATTACCTCTATTGTAGGAGAGTTAATTAGAATGCTTTAGTTCAGAAGCAGTCTCGGCAGTTTGAAGTAGAAAGGAAAACAACACGGCACATGATTGTATAGAGATCAACATGTTTTGGTCATGGGTAAACTCATGACAAAAACGCACAACAAAAGCAATAAGGATCACTGCTGCAGACTGCATTCTCAAGATAATATACCACAGTCGGAGACAATGTGACAGTGTCAGATATGACAAGCCATCCAATACGTGACTGATATATGTAAACGTGCCAAACTCCCCTCAGGACGGCAGGTAGCCTAGCGGTTAATAGCATTGGGCCACTAACTGAGGTGTCGCTGGTTTGAATCTCTGAAAAATCTGTCTGTGCCCCTGAGCAAGGCACATAACCCTAATTGCTCCTGTAAGTCTCTCTGGATAAGAGAGTCTGCTAAATGTAACAATACACGTTCTATAGGCCCATGTTGAAGAATACAAGGTATAAATGTGTTATCCTACTTTGACCTGAATATATGACTGACTGACACATGGGGCCTCTCTACTGTATGTCACCTCCTCTCATGCATATTGTCAGCTCAATGAACACCTTGTCTGGCCTCAGCCTGCCATTTCCTGACGTGCTGTTCATTCTAATCATCTAGCCTACACCTCTGGCTCTCTTATAGGAGGAGAGGAGGTGACACATGAGGATCAGTCAGGCGAGGAAGTGGATCCAGATCTACACCAGATGGATCCTGACAGGGGCATCACTGTGCCATCTGCAGAGTCTACAGTGGATCTCCGTGATTTGACCTGTTTGTGCCGGAGGCAAGGCAGCACAAGCAACCACAAAAAAGGTACTGAAAGGGGAATTCTTCCTTTCAGGGGAATCCTTTACAATACCAAATACGGAAAGGCTACAATTGAAGCTGACCCCTTTAGATGGGTTATAAGTGAGGCTGACACAGGGTTAAATGGGTTTCGGTCACTGGAAATGGCCAGTACAATTGCTGTTTCTGTCCCAGATGTTGACTTCTACCATTTTAATCTGGGAAAGAAATACACTGTTTTGTGATGTTATGAAGAGGGACAAATTGTTAATTTCGGAGTCCATTCACTGAATTCAAATAAAACTGTGTGATAGAATGGTATTATGGGTTCTTGCTAGCTTTCCAATTGGCAATACTTTCCAATGTCGCGAGGGAATGTTAGAGCATCAGCCATCTGCCATTGAAGTACGTGTGCCTTCGGGGTTGTGCCTGAAGCCTGCAGAGTACTGACACTTTGCCTCAGTAGCAGCATACCGTGTGGAAGTCTGGCTCCAGAGTCAATGCTGTCTGTACAGTGGAGCTCAGTGCCATAAACCATCACTGTGCCCTATAATGAGGGAAATGGACAGGGGAAATGGACACCTCATTAGTCCACGTCCTGCATCATTAATTTGATCTTTTTGCCGGACTGAGATGAATGTCACGAATTAGCGTCATTAAAGCGTTGCTGTTATTCGCCATCACTGTGTAACCCGGACCCTAATTGAATCTAAAGGGGACTTCTAGGGCCCATTTAATTGCAGGGAGATGTTAAGAGAGGGTTATCATCAAGCAGATCTACATTAGTTTTTTTATGTTGGTCTTTTTTCAACTAGGCATTAAGCTGAGGCTTACTGTGCCACTGCTTTTACAGTCAAGCAATTTCAGCGCAGGGTGATGAATGACTAGACTGATTTCAATGGCGAGAGGGACCATCAAACATGATCAGAATGTATGGGTCTGCATTTTAAATGAGACGTTTTTTCTTCATTTCATTGAGCACACTGTCCCTGTGATTTAAACTCTTGACACATTTCCTGTCATAGAGGGTGTACAATTGAACATGTCAATATGCTTTTGAACGTCATGAAACCTGGTCAAATGAATTGTTGAAAATAAGTAGCTCTAAAATGTAAATAATGAGACATGTCACCCAAAAACGTGTTTAGATTTATACTGTGTTAAGTTTTATTTTAAACATTTACATTTTAGTCATTTAGCAGACACTCTTATCCAGAGCAATTAGGGTTAAGGACCTTGCTCAAGAGCACAGACAGATTTTTCACCTAGTCGGCTTGGGGATTCGAACCAGCAACCTTTTGGTTATTGGCCCAATGCTCTTAAATGCTACGCTACCTGCCGCCCAAGAAACCAAGCATCCACAACCAAGCAACAACACTTTCATTTGGAAATGACCTGACGTTCTCTACAGAGCATAATAAAAAGTGAAACAAACACCACATTCTGTTTACGGTTAAGAGAAAAATGAATCATTTCCTTGAGTTATAATGTGCTGTAAATGTCAAAACCATTATGGCCATTTTACAGTGAATATTCTACAAATAAATAGCAGGTTCCACGCCCCAGGCCTGATAGATGGTTTCTCTGTTTAATGCCACACACCAGTGTGAGAAGTATTGAGTACCTGTGTGGGAGTCAGGAAAGACAAAGATTTCACAGCCAAGACCAAGTGAAACCTTGGCACCAATTGTTCATGAAAGTTAATATGGAGTTAATATGGAGCAGACAATCATCTCCATTTCTTTCAAAAACCAATCAGGAAAAACCTGCCTTCTGTTGACACAAAAAGCAAGTTTCTATTTAGGTTGGGTATGGTTTAATATCAGTTTGTGTAGAATGGTCTCTGACAACATGCAGGACTCTTCTTTCTGACTCCACTGTCATGGAGTGAAGTCTTACACTGAATTCTTCGAAGCTTTGGTTTGTGAGATCCTTTCCTCAGGGGTAGTAGAGCAAACTACAACTACATGTTGTTATCTAACTTTCATAGGTGCCTCGTCTTAGATTGCAAGGATCAATATAAGGACATGGCTCCATTTCTGAATATTTTATCAAGACGCGGGTTGTACAATTCTAATCTGATGCTTAATAATTTTACATAAAGATGTCTGATTATCTAATGCCATATGAGTGTATATACAGTAGAAGTCTCACACACATTACATTCCTCTTACCATAGATAGAAATCTCAAGAGGCGCTCCTCTTCCTCAAAGCACCGGGTTGTTTCCATGGTGATAGAGCTGTCCCATGAAATCACGGCTGGGTGAAGAAGACAGGTCAATGGTGCCTGTGGCGTTTCAACAAGCACCCAGCATCAGTCTGACACACCTGTGCTGCTTGGAAGATGAGTAGCTCCCCAATTGGACAACGACTTGAAGAGTCCTGCAAAGGCCAATAAAGTGAGTTGAACTCCTTTATGTAACATATCAGTGGGAAAATGTGTATGTCATATTTGCAATGCAAACGCTGTCTTTTGTGCAATGGCATGACAGTACGTTGATCTTGGGTGTCTTTCGTGGGCCACCCAAAAGTACACAGAAAGCCTCTGTGAGGTTTGGTGCAAAGTTAGACAATGCGTTATATCTTTTTCTCTCTAACCTAAAAATGCTACAATAAAATGGGTGATATATGATACTCATCTCTGTTTTTTGTGTGTCAGTATGCTGCAGGGAAGCCATATTTTTCTCTCTAGCTGTGGTCATTCCAGCATGGTCAGGTATATTTTCACTGCACTCATCTCCCCTGCCGCAGAGAGTTTCCTTTCATTTGACCTCTCTTACTACTCTTTTACCCCACTGTTGCCATAACAACTGTCCAACTGCGATTACTAGGAATGAGCAAGGTGCTCAGGAGCCAGACGCAGCTTCTCCAGACAGAAGTTCCCAGCGAGAGACACACATAATTTTTATGACTTCTTCTCTTATGGGGATATTCTGGCTTGAGCCCAAGCCAGATGAGGAGTCTAAATTGGAATAAGGGTGTAGCTCAATGTGTCCCCAGGTAGAGAGATAATGTGGATGTGATTGATCCTGGCAGTCTTACAAGTCTGCACATATCAAGGTGATGGATTGGCAGCTCTCTGTCATGAGCTTTCCAAACACCATCACACTGGCAATGTAAACTGACCTCTGTTTAATCGAGTCGGTAGCTTGATAGTTCGATTGAGTTTAAACTGGTTTTGTGTGTGGTGTGAATAGTGTTGACAGTTCCTGTGCAGCGGGGTCATGTCACATCGTCTTCGATGTGTCAAGTTAATTGGTTTTCTTCAAATACTTAAGTGGAAAACCCCAAAAATTGTTTGAAGCATCATAATGCCGCATTACCCGGTATTGAAAGATAAAAGTCAGTCAGAATATGTTTTCGTCAATCTCATATTCAAACACTCACTAAGCACATATGCAGTATGAAGGTGATTTGACTTCATGAGTAGGGTTGCAAAGATACCGGTAATTTACCAAAGTTCCCGGAATCTTCAGTAATTCTGGTAATTAACAGAAAATCGATGGAAACTTTGGTAATTTATACTTGAATAACTTTTTTAAATATTTTTTCAAATATAGTTAAAAAAACATGATATCAGTGTCCATTTTTCCCATACGTTTCTAGTAGATAGACCATATAGTTCAAGAGGAAATAACCTAATTAAATGAAAAAATAGCATCTAATCAACAATGGCATTATTATCAATTACCTCTGCAACTCTCCCAACTATTGACATAACCCAGAAATGCTCCATATGCACAAAAAGCTTATTTGTTTCAAATGTTGTGCACAAATGTATCTACATCCCTGTTAGTGAGCATTTCTCCTTTGCCAAGATCATCCATCCACCTGACAGGTGTGGCATATCAAGGAGCTGATTAAACAGCATGATCATTACACAGGTGCACCTTGTGCTGCGGACAATAAAAAGGTTACTCTAAAATGTGCTGTTTTGTCACACAACACAATGCCACAGATGTCTCAAGTTTTGAGGGAGCGTGCAATTGGCATGCTGACTGCAGAAATGTCCACCAGAGTTGTTGCCATTGAATGTAATGCTAATTTCTATACCATAAGCCACCTCCAACATCCTTTTAGAGAATTTGTCAGTACATCCAACCAGCCTCACATCCACAGAGCACGCCAGCCCAGGACCTCCACATCGGGCTTATTCACCTGCGGGATCGTCTAGAGCAGCCACCCGGACAGCTGATGAAACTGTGGGTTTGCACAACTGAAGAGTTTCTTCACAAACTGTCTAAGGGAAGCTCATCTGCGTCCTTGTTTGGCGTCGTAAACGACTTCAGTGGGCAAATACTCACTTTCGATGGCCGCTGGCACACTGGAGCAGTGTGCTCTTTAAGGATGAATTGCGGGTTCAAGGGCAGAAGGCAATTTGCTGATGTGAACAGAGTGCCCAATGGTCGGGTTACGGTACGGGCAGGCATAAGCTACGGATAAAAAACACAATTGCATTTTATTGATGACAATTTGAATGCACAGAGATACCGTGATGAGATCCTAAGGCCTATTGTTATGCCATTCATCCGCCGCCATCACATCGTTACAGAAAGGTAATGCGCGACCCAATATCGCAAGGATCTGTACACAATTCCTGGAAGCTGAAAATGTCCTAGTTCTTCCATGGCCTGCATACACACCAGACATGTCACCCATTGAGCATGTTTGGGATGCTCTGGATGGACATGTATGAGAGCGTGTTCTAGTTCCTGCCAATATCCAGCAACCTCGCAGAGCCACTGATGAGGAGTGGGACAACATTCCACAGGCCACAATCAACAGCCTGATCGACTCTATGCGAAGGAGATGTGTCGTGCTGCATGAGGCAAATGGTAATAACACCAGATACTGACTGGTTTTCTGAAGAATACACCTACCTATTTTATAAGGTATCTGTGACCAACAGATGCATATCTGTATTCCCAATTGACTGATTTCCTTATATGAACTGTAAATCAGGAAAATCTTTGAAATTGTTGCATTTTGCGTTTATATTTTTGTCCAGTGTATTTCACACATGATAAGGCCAAAGAGAGGGCCAGAGATAATTACAGACACCTATGATAATCTTAAGTACCCAAAAGGGCCACTGGATGTGCTTCTACACCTGCATTGCTTGCGGTTTGGGGTTTAAGGCTGGGTTTCTGTACAGCACTTTGAGATATCAGCTGATGTAAGAAGGGCTATATAAATACATTTGATTTGGATGTGTTGTGATGGATTACATAAAATCCTTGAAATATACCAAAATTCTGGTAGTTTACTGGTAATCTTCCAGTAATATACCCTTCCTTTGCAAATTGCGTCCCTATTTATCAGCAATTACATAATAAGGCAGGATGTCCATGATATTCTGATGAACGTTTATTCAATTCAACGTTCTTACAATAGGATGTATTTCAAAAGCAGCTATTTTGATTTGTAGACCGATGCCACATACTGCACGTTGTAGTTTTGTTAGATGTTTGCCACTGCAGCAAGCATCACGTAGTCATTGGTCAGGATGCTGTTTTCCAAGGATTGCATCATACACTTTTTACATCAATACTTCATTGTGATACATACCTCACCAAACACACCGCTGAGATGGCCCACCAAGAAACCTACGGTGCCGGCTGTGGTTGTCTCTCTGGATAATGCATTACATAGCAATGACATCGATGGGAGATATGCATCATTTGATAACTTTCTCCAACAGCGCATTTAAAGGGCCAATCTGAGGTTGCTACATAAATTTTTTGGTATGTTAAATGAATTATATATAGCCATTGATTCTTGAAGAATACCCCATCAGAATACTCCAACGTCAATGTAAGCAAACACTTTATAGCTTCAAAACATGGTTAAAACTAATCATTTTGATCTCATGGTGTCACGATCGTCGTGAGAACATTCGGACAAGTGCAGCGTGATATGGGTTCCACATATTTATTGAAGTGAAACGCACAAAACACTAAAGAACAAATTAAACCTGATGTCAATGAAGTGCTCACAGGCAACTACACATAAACAAGATCCCACAAAACACAGTGGGGAAATGGCTGCCTAAATATGATCCTCAATCAGAGACAATGACAAACAGCTGCCTCTGATTGGGAACCATACCAGGCCAACATAGAAATAAACAACGTAGATTACCCACCCTAGTCACACCCCGACCTAACCAAAATAGAGAATAAAAAGGCTCTCTATGGTCAGGGCGTGACACATGGATGGTCAGTCCTTACAGCCATAACTCTGTCTAGGAATTTGAGAGTGGCTATATTTCTCAAGCCCCATTCCTCAGCTGTTTACCAAAACAAGTAGCGGGGTGCCCGCTTTGTTATCGTTTGAAATCCGGATTGGCCCTTTAAACTCAAAATCAATCTTATCTTTACTACCCTTGAGCTACCCATTTTCTTGCATAACGTGTTATGTGCCGTTGAAAATGATATACAGCCGATAAGAGGAATGAATCCCTTTTCTCGAACTTTGATTGCTTTGTGTAATCGTGATTTATTTCACCACAACTTTGTCCTAAGTTAACCACTTGTATTTGTGTTTGCCATTTGATCCTGTTAAAAGAGAGACTGTAATATAGCAGCTCCAAAATACTGTTTGAATGCACTTAGCAGTGGGTTTCACTCAGCCTTTGTATATCACCATGCTTTTCCTATTATAAAGCAGTGCCTATGTACGTAACCTCCGCATTGGGATTGATTGTGTTTCTAGCTCCCCAGTGGTTCCTGCATGCTAATTGTCATGTCAAGACGGTTACAAAATCCACCATTTCACCTAGTCATGGTTCACTTCAGATTCCCTCCTCTGTACAATGTGGGCACCCATAGCAACAGACCAGAGAAGGCAGTGACAGGTCAAGAGAGCCCCCTACAGGCAAAAGGGAGAATAAGCACACATGTTTCTGAGTGTAATCAGAATCGGACCATGGAGCTGTAGCCTTAACTCCTGATAGGCTAAAACAGTGTGTTTAGGGGTGATGTAATTCATATCATGTATAATCCATTTATAATCCATGCAAATTCTATCTTCAAATTTTGGAGAACACAGTGTGGGTATATGGAGCAGGTTAATCAATTGGCAAATATACTGTAAGCTAGAAAAAATGTATTGGTTGCTTCAACAGTCCCCCAGAGATATGTTCACTTGTAGTTCATATAGACCAGTGCAGATGTAGAATCATACATTATAAACAGTATGTACAATGTATTACACCATACATTTTAACAAGGTTATTGATTGACATTGTCACAATACACAACAACTCCATAACACTTTGTTGAATCACATTGATTGTGAGATCAAGTTGGTATGGGAATACAATGCCTCCTTAAAAATGTCCACCTGTTGTAAGCTATTCATGTGACTTACTTGCATTTGAATACAACATGCACAAAATATACAGTTGAAGTTGGAAGTTTACATACACTTAGGTTGGAGTCATTAAAACTCGTTGTTCAATCACTCCACAAATTTCTTGTTAACAAACTATAGTTTTGGCAAGTCCGTTAGGACATCTACTTTGTGCATGTCACAAGTAATTTTTCCAACAATTGTTTACAGACAGATTATTTCACTTATAATTCACTGTATCACAAATCCAGTGAGTCAGAAGTTTACATACACTAAGTTGACTGTGCCTTTAAACAGCTTGGAAAATTCCAGAAAAGGATGCCATGGCTTTAGAAGCTTCTGATAGGTTAATTGACATCATTTGAGTCAATTGTAGGTGTACCTGTGGATGTATTTCAAGGCCTACCTTCAAACTCAGTGCCTCTTTGCTTGACATCATGGGAAAATTAAAAGAAATCCGCCAAGACCTAAGAAAAAAAATTATAGACCTCCACACGTCTGGTTCATCCTTGGGAGCAATTTCCAAAAACGCCTGAGGGTACCACGTTCATCTGTACAAACAATAGTACGCAAGTATAAACACCATGGGACCATGCAGCCGTGATACCGCTCAGGAAGGAGACGTACTTTGGTGCAAAAATCAATCCCAGAACAACAGCAAAGGACCTTGTGAATATGCTGGAGGAAAACAGGTACAAAAGTATCTATATCCACAGTAAAACAAGTCCTATATTGACATAACCTGAAAGGCTGCTCAGCAAGGAAGAAGCCACTGCTCCAAAACCGCCTTTAAAAAGCCAGACTACAGATTGCAACTAAACACGGGGACAAAGATCGTACTTTTTGGAGAAATGTCCTTTGGTCTGATGAACCAAAAATAGAACTGCTTGGCCATAATGCCCATCATTATGTTTGGAGGAAAAAGGGGGAGGCTTGTAAGCCGAAGAACACCATCCCAACCGTGAAGCACAGGGGTGGCAGCATCATGTTGTGGGGGTGCTTTGCTGCAGGAGGGACTGGTGCACTTCACAAAATAGATGGCATCATGAAGAGGAAAATTATGTGGATCTATTAAAGCAACATCTCAAGACATCAGTCAGGAAGTTAAAGCTTGGTCGCAAATGGGTCTTCCAAATGGACTATGACCCCAAGCATACTGTGCAAGCAAAGTTGTGGCAAAATGGCTTAAGGACAACAAAGTCAAGGTATTGGAGTGGCCATCACAAAACCCTGACCTCAATCCTATACAATATTTGTGGGCAGAACTGAAAAAGCGTGTGCAAGCAAGGAGGCCTACAAACCTGACTCAGTTACACCAGCTCTGTCAGGAGAAATGGGCCAAAATTCACCGTACTTATTGTGGGAAGCTTGTGGAAGTCTACCCGAAACATTTGATTCAAGTTAAATAATTTAAAGGCAATGCTACCAAATACTAATTGAGTGTATGTAAACTTCTGACCCACTGGGAATGTGATGAAAGAAAAAAAAGCTGAAATAAATCATTCTCTCTACTATTATTCTGACATTTCACAAATATAAAATAAAGTGGTGATCCTAACTGACCTAAGACAGGGAATTTTTAATAGGATTAAATGTCAGGAATTGTGAAAAACTGAGTTTAAATCTATTTGGCTAAGGCGTATGTAAACTTCTGACTTCAAATGTATAAATGAAAATGCTAAACATGGCAAGAAGTCAAAAACCCACTAACACACTTTTAAAGATATACACTACCGTTCAACGGTTTGGGGTCACTTAGAAATGTCCTTGTTTTTTAAAGAAAAGCACATTTTTTGTCCATTAAAATAACATGGCAGCTTCATTAAATAGTACCCGCAAAACACCAGTCTCAACGTCAACAGTGAAGAGGCGACTCCGGGGTACTGGCATTCTAGGCAGAGTTCCAATGTCCAGTGTCTTTTGCCCATCTTAATCTTTTATTTTTATTGGCCAGTCTGAGATATGGCTTTTTCTTTGCAACTCTGCCTAGAAGGCCAGCATCCCGGAGTCGCCTCTTTGCTGTTGACGTTGAGATTGGTGTTTTGCAGGTAGTATTTAATGAAGCTGCCAGTTGAGGACTTGTGAGGCGTCTGTTTCTCAAATTAGACACTCAAATGTACTTGTCCTCTTGCTCAGTTGTGCACCTGGGCCTCCCACTCCTCTTTCTATTCTGGTTAGAGCCAGTTTGCGCTGTTCTGTGAAGGGAGTAGTACACAGTGTTGTACGAGATCTTCAGTTTTTTGCCAATTTCTCCCAAAGAATAGCCTTTATTTCTCAGAACAAGGATAGACTGACATGTTTCAGAAGAACGTTCTTTGTTTCTGGACATTTTGAGCCTGTAATCAAACGCACAAATGCTGATGCTCCAGATACTCAACTAGTCTAAAGAAGGCCAGTTGTATTGCTTCTTTAATTAGAACAACAGTTTTCAGCTGTGCTAACATAATTGCTAAAGGGTTTTCTAATGATCAATTAGCCTTTGAAAATGATAAACTTGGATTAGCTAACACAACGTGCCATTGGAACACAAGAGTGATGGTCGCTGATAATGGGCCTCTGTATGCCTATGTAGATATTCCATAAAAAATCTGCTGTGTACAGGTACAATAGTCATTTACAATTAACAATGTCTACACTGTATTTATGATCAATTTGATGTTATTTTAAATGGACAAAAATGTGCTTTTCTTTCAAAAACAAGGACCTAAGTGAGCCCAAACCTTTGAACGGTAGTGTACATTCATCTATCGTGCATTAAAAACCTCATTCATTTTCGTTGCTTATTTATTTTCTCATTCATTGTTTTTTAAAATCAATTTACCAGTGTGATGGCATTGGTGAAACGGCAGATCATGGAGGAACTGTGCTAGGGGCCACACTGCTCATTAGCAGTCCTCCTATCTGATTCTCATGAACTTTTCTTTCCCCTGCAACGTGCCAGTAATGGAATTTAAATGAGTTTACCAGCGATGAATGCATACTTCTGAAGGCAACGTTTGCAGGCAGAGGCTGGGAACTAGGGTTGTAAAGTGAGTGTATATAACTGGTTTACTTTCAATGTTTACAAGTAAACTTAAAGAATTTTGGTATCTTTCAAGGATTTTATGTAATCTAGCACAGACACCTAGTGACTCTTTTGAGTACTTTAGAGTATCACAGGTGTCTGTAATTATCTCTGGCCCTTTCACATGTAAAATGTATGAAATATTTAAATAAGATGATTTTTTTAAATATATGGAATGACAAAGCTGTAAAACATTATCCTAAATATAAACCATCAACTTAGTGAATACCATTGTCACGTCCTGACCACAGAGAGCCCTTGTTTCTCTATGGTGTAGTAGGTCAGGGCATGACTAGGGGGTATTCTAGTTTATAATTTCTATGTTGTGTTCTAGTTTATATTTTCTATATTGGTATTTTGTATGATTCCCAAATAGAGGCAGCTGGTAATCGTTGTCTCTAATTGGGGGATCATATTTAAGTAGCTATTTTTCCCAGCTGTGTTTGTGGGATATTGTTTTGTGTTTGTGCACCACGTAGTCACGTTTAGTTGTTTGTTTGTTGATTTATTTATTTTTTGCTTTAGTTTCACTTTTCAATAAATATGTGGAACTCAACATCCGCTGCGCCTTGGTCCCGTTCTTACGACAACCGTGACAGAATATCCCACCAACCAAGGACCAAGCAGCGTGCAACGATGGGAAAAATAAGTTGGACCTGGGAGGAAATCATGGAAGGACAGGAGACCCTTCCTTGGCAGGAGTCACAGAGGATGCGGCCACAGAAACCCCAATAAAAAAATGTTTTTTTGGGGGGGGGGGGGGGCACATGGAGCTGGCGGCTGAGCAGAGGGAAGAGCCAGAGAACATCTGGGAGGAGATAGAGAGGTGGTCGGTCGACCCAAGGAGAGTACCAGAGCCCGCCTGGGAGTCGATGGAACAGTGTGAGGAGGGATACCGGAGAATGGAGTTGGCTAGGAGTATGCGGCAACGCAGGCGTTTGGAGGAGCGTGTCATCAGTCCGGTGAAACCTGGGCCGGCTCCAAGCATTTGGCCTCCAGTGCGCCTCCCCAGTCCGGTACGTCCTGTGTCTCCTCCTCGCACTCTCCCTGAAGTGCGTCTCCCCAGCCCGGTACGTCCTGTGCATGCTTCCTGCACTTGCCCTGAAGTGCCAGAGACGGTCAGGGAGGCATTGGGGAAGATAGGAGAGAGAGAGATGTTGTGCAAGTGTGTTCTGCTCAACATCCGACCAGGGGATCCGGTTAGCAGTCTGGTGCAACTTGGGCTGGCTCCACCCTTCTGGTCTCCAGTGCGCCTCCCCAGTCCGGTACGTCATGTGTCTCCTCCTCACACTCGCTCTGAAGTGTGTGTCACCAGTCCGGTACCACATGTGCCGGCTCCACGCACTAGGCTTCAAGCGCATCTCGCCAGTCCGGTGCCACCTGTGCCGGCTCCACGCACTAGGGCCACCAGTGCGTCTCCCCAGTCCGGTGCGTCCTGTGCCAGCTCCTCACACTCGCCCTGAAGTGCGTGTCCCCAGTCCAATAGGTCCTGTGCCTGCTCTCTGCACTCACCCTGAAGTGTGTGTCACCAGTCCGGTACCACCTGTGCCGGCTCCACGCATCAGGCCTCCAGTGCGCCTCCCCAGTCCGGTGCGTCCTGTGTCTGCTCCTCGCACTTGCCCTGGGGTGTGTGTCACCAGTCCGGTACCACCTATACCGGCTCCACGCACCAGGCCTCCAGTGCGCCTCCCCAGTCCGGTGCGTCCTGTGCCCGCTCCCCGCACTCGCCCTGATGTGCGTGTCACCAGTCCGGTGCCACCTGTACCAGCTCCACGCACTAGGCCTCCAGTGCGCTTCCGGCGACGGTCCACGGTGCGGAACCTCCAGCGACGGTCCACGGTACGGAACCTCCAGCGACGGTCCACGGTGCGGAACCTCCAGCGACAGTGCCCTGTCCAGGCACCGCGTCCAGTCCCGCTCCATGGCAGGAGCCTTCCCTTGCGCCGGTGCCCAGTCCAGGCACGCTCCATGGCAGGAGCCTTCCTCTGTGCCGGTGCCCAGTCCAGGCACGGCGTCCAGTCCCGGCTCCAAGGCCGGAGTCTTCCTCTGTCAAAAGTTTTAAAACACCTACTCATTCAAGGGTTTTTCTTTATTTTTACTATTTTCTACATTGCAAAATAAGTGAAGACATCAAAACTATGGAACACATATGGAAACAAGGTATAACTGAAAAAGTGTTAAACAAATCAAAATATATTTTAGATTTAAGATTTTTCTAAGTAGCTACCCTTTGCACACTCTTGGCATTATCTCAACCATCTTCATGAGGTCGTCACCTTGAATGCATTTCAATTAACCTCACTAGGGTATGTGGGACGCTTCCTCAAACATACAAGTATTTTACACCATTTTAAAGATACGCTTGTTGTAAATCCAGCCACAGTGTCCAATTTCAAAAAGGCTTTACGACGAAAGCACACCAAACGATTATGTTAGGTGAGTGCCTATTCACAGAATAACACAGCCATTTTCCATCCAAAGAGAGGAGTCACAAAAAGCAGAAAGAGAAAATTAATCACTAACCTTTGATGATCTTCATCAGATGACACTCATAGGACTTCATGTTACACAATACATGTATGTTTTGTTCGGTAAAGTTCATATTTATATCCAAAAATCTCAGTTTACATTGACGCGTTATGTTCAGTAGTTGCAAAACATCCGGTGATTTTGCAGAGAGCCACATCAATTTACAGAAATACTCATTATAAATGTTGATAAAAGATACAAGTGTTACGCATGGAATTTTAGATCCACTTCTCCTTAATGCAACGGCTGTGTCAGATTTCCAAAAAACTTTACGGAAAAAACACACCATGCAATAATCTGAGTACAGCGCTCAGACACAAAACCAAGCCATACAGATATCCGCCATGTTGTGTAGTCAACAGAAGTCAGAAATAGCATTATAAATACTCACTTACCTTTGATGATCTTCATCAGAATGCACTCCCAGGAATCCCAGTTCCACAATAATTGTTTGATTTGTTCGATAAAGTCCATCATTTATGTCCAAATACCTCCTTATTGTTCGCGCGTTTAGCCCAGTAATCCAAATTCATGAGGCGCGATCACTAGATGCAGGCGAAAAGTCAAAGAGTTCCGTTACAGTCCGTAGAAACATGTCAAACTAATTATAGAATCAATCTTTAGGATGTTTTTATCATAAATCTTCAATAATGTTCCAACCGGAGAATTCCTTTGTCTTCAGAAATGCCATGGAACGCAAGCTACCTCTCATGTGAATGCGCATGACCAGCTCGTGACCAGCTCGTGGCACTCTGCCAGACCTCTGACTCAATCCCCTCTCATTCCCCCCTCCTTTATAGTAGAAGCATCAAACAAGGTTCTAAATACTGTTGACATCTAGTGGAAGCCTTAGGAAGTGCAATATAACCCCATAGATGCTGTTTATTCGATAGGCAATGAGTTGAAAAACAACAAACCTCAGATTTCCCACTTCCTGGCTGGATTTTTTCTCAGGTTTTTGCCTGCCATTTGAGTTCTGTTATACTCACAGACATCATTCAAACAGTTTTAGAAACGTCAGTGTTTTCTATCCAATACTACTAATTATATGCATATTCTAGCTTTTATGGCTGAGTAGCAGGCAGGTTAATTTGGGCACACTTTTCATCCAAAATTCCAAATGCTGCCCCCTACCATAGTGAAGTTAACAGGTCTGCCTTCTTAAAAGTTAATTTGTGGAATTTATTTCCTTCTTAATGCATTTGAGCCAATCAGCTGTGTTGTGACAAGGTAGGGAGGGTATACAGAAGATAGCCCTATTTGGTAAAAGACCAAGTCCATATTATGGCAAGAACAGCTCAAATTAGCAAACAGAAATGACACTCCATCATTACTTTAAGACATGAAGGTCAGTCAATACAGAACATTTCAAGAAGGTTTATTCAAATGCAGTACTAAAAACCATCAAGTGCTATGATGAAACTGGCTCTCATGAGGAACACCACAGGAGTGGAAGACCCAGAGTTACCTCTGCTGCGGAGGATATGTTCATCAGAAAATGCAGCCCAAATAATTGCTTCAGAGTTCAAGTGACAGACATCTCAACATCAACTGTTCAGAGGCTTGATTCACTTCATGGTCGAATTGCTGCAATGAAACTACTACTAAAGGACACCAATAATAAGAAGAGACTTGCTTGGGCCAAGAAACACGAGCAATGGACATTAGACCAGTGGAAATTTGTCTCCAAATTTGAGATTTTTGGTTCCAACTGCCGTTTCTTCGTGAGACACGGTGTGGGTGAACAGATGATCTCTGCATGTGTATTTCTCACCGTAAAGCATGGAGGAGGAGGTGTTATGGTGTGGGGGTGCTTTGCTGGTGACACTGTCTGTGATTTATTTCGAATTCAAGGCACACTTAACCAGCATGGCTACCACAGCATTCTGCAGCCATACGTCATCCCATCTGGTTTGGGCTTAGTGGGACTATTATTTGTTTTTCAACAGGACAATGACCCAACACACCTCCAGGCTGTGTAAGGGCTATTTCACCAAGAAGGAGAGTGATGGAGTGCTGCATCAGATGACCTGGCCTCCACATTCCCCCGACCTCAACCAAATTGAGATGGTTTGGGATGAGTCGAGCCGCAGAGTGAAGTAACAGATATACAAAATGAATACTATATGAATAATGTTTTAAAAGTTATTCAATTATAATTACCAAAGTCATGATAGATTGCCATAGATTTTCGGTTAATTACCAAAATTACTGGATTCCGGTAACTTTGGCAAATTACCCATAGCTTTGCCACCCTACTGAGAACACATTGCAGGCATGATGCAGTGTATGTGGAGAAGAGAAATTAAATTGGGCAGCTCAAGGAGCGATGGCATGTTTTTAATCTCACAGATATCACCAGAAACCAGTTGATCAAATTTGTCAAAGTTGCACGCTGTATAAATTCTCCATACCTACTGTCATATGTTAAAGTTTGATATAATTTGTAATGCAATGCATGATACGTGTGGGTGAATGTATGGGTACATGGTAAATATACACTCAGTGGCCAGTTTATTAGGTATACCGGGTCAAATCCCCCTTTGCCTCCATAACAGCCTGAATTATTCGGGGCATGGAAACATAGCTCATTTGGTATCAAGGGACCTAACGTGTGCCAGGAAAACATTCACCACACCATTACACCACCGCCACCAGCCTGTACCGTTGACAGCAGTGGGCCATGGACTCATGCTGCTTATGACAAATCCTGACTCTGCTATCAGCTTGACGCAACAGTAACTGGGATTCCTGTTTGTGGCCCGCCTGTTAGCTTGCATGATTCTTGCCATTCTCCTTTGAACTTGCCATTCTCCTTCGCCCACTGCACTGCCGCTGACTGGATGTTTTTTGAGATACTGGATCCGCTACACCTGGTACTGACAATCATACCATGCTCAAAGTTGCTTAGGTCACTCGTTTTGCACATTCTAACACTCAAACAAACAGTAACTGAATGCCTCAATGCCTGTCTGCCTGCTTTATATACCAAGCCATGGCAACATGACTCACTGCCTGTAGAAGCGAACCATTTTCGTGAACGAGGTGGTGTACCTAATAAATTGGCCACTCAGTGTACATAGGACATGCAGACCTATGTGTGTCTCTCTTCACATGGAATGTGAATGTGTCACATGTATCACAATGTACGTTCTATATTAACTCACAGAGTCCAGTGGGCCCCCATAGTGGTCTACAGCCGACAGACATACTGAATTCTGTGTCATGATGGAGTTACGAGTCTATGGATTGGGGTATTGGGATTGTGTTCTTGCTTTCATTGGGAAAACACACAGAAGGAGATCATACTTTCTGTAATAGGTGGGGTTGGTACCGGGTAGCTCTCACTCGGGAAGCCAACGTCCATTAGACCAATAGGGAACCCCCGTGGACCGAGCAATTGGTCTCTGGCAGAGCTATCAAGTGCGACATTTCCATACATGGTTGACAAAGATAGTGTGCAAATGTCAAAGCTATTTGAAGCTTTGCCAGAGAGTGGATATAATAAGGAAGGACATGAGGATCAGAGAGAGCAAAGTAAAGAAGACCAGTCGACATCTAGCATTCGTGAAGCACTCCTGTCCCGTTTCCCAAGGCCAAGAATCGTATAGATGTATGGTAATTTTTATGAATATTAATGCATGGGGTCATTAATATACCTATTATAAACTTACACATATTGTAATTTCTTTTGTTAGAATTAAACAGTCAAATATTGCTTTCTGGGCCATGGCCATTGTCATTCAAAGAATACATTTTAATGTATATCTATAGGTCTGTAGTAAGACTCAAAACTCAAAGTCACCTGGAAAATTCCACACAATTCCAACTTTCATTCACATATGATCTGATAATGTGTCAGGTATATAGTCAGGTAGGGTAAACAACACTAGTGTTATTGGTTTCAACAGAGGGTCAGTCTGTATGTCGACTTCAATGTAGTGAGACCTACACAGACACGGTAAGACTGAGTTGTACTTTCTTTTGAGGGCAAATGTCTAATCCAATGTTAATAAGTAGATATGGAGGTAATGTTTTGTAAAACTAGCTGATCGGTTATGCTCCGTAGAAAGGTCATTGGAAAAGGGCTGTCTGGTATTATTCATTAACCAAATATTGACATTTTATTTGTACTTTTGTTCAAGACTCTAAGGCAAAAAGAACAAGCAGGTGGATTTGTGTGGGAGGGTGTGTTCATTTTCATTACAGTAAAAATCTGTCATTATATAACTGGTAGCTGAAATTTATAATGAACCGTCAACACATATTTGAGGCAATTATTGTTCCGCAAACTCATGCTCTAAGTTACCGATACAGCCAAAGGTCAGTTTATAGAGCAGCCAAGTTCTTCAGCTTACTGACATGATTGAATAGAACTTTTGGCTAACCCTGAATGTGCTCATTGAACTGCTGTACAACATAAAATATTTATTGAAAAGCTGTCTTAATGTTTATGATTATGTTCGTTCCTCTCATATTTTGGTCATTTACTCTGTATGACTTTGGCCAGTGTCAGAAAGTCCTGCATTTAACACATTATTGTTGAATAACTAATGAAACATCTCTAAAACAACATCCATACATAACCATCTATAACGAATTTCTAATAAATTACAACATTAGTGGGGAAAAAAGTTCAGCCAGCATTTTATTGACACTTCAGAATAATAACTAACCGTTACTGACAATTGGAGTTTAGATCCGTTGCAGTGATCATGAATCGAAATGATATTCTTATACCGTTATAACCTGTTTTATTCCCTCAGAATTGACAAAGTTTTGGAACCATAGACAAATGGATGGACAAGGTAAGTGGAAAGTTAGTACATGTATCTGACATGTGTTTAGTGATACAGCTAATAACAGCTTTTATTGATTGCCATGTCTACCTCTACATTGGTCAAACAAAAAAAGGTGCCCAGTTGGATGATGTCTACGCATATGGACTGTCAAGAGCATTGATCAAAGTGGCACCTCCGGCCACTGTAGGCCTGTTCTCCCAGTGCCCCAGCCGCACTGAAACTCTACTGAAGAAGATCAAGAGTAAGTTCAACACTTCACGTGACTTTAGATTTTTTGTTTGTTCTAAAAATCAAATTGTGTTGCTCTTTCTTCATTCGCAGTTTATATGAACAGAGAGGCAGAGTGGAGAGAACAGAAGCACAAGCTGAAGCGACCTCCTCCAGCATGGATTAGCTACTTGGCCCTCCTCCTCTCCATCATCTTCTTCCGTCCCGTGTGGAGGGAGGAAGAGGAGCGGAGGAGGAGAAGGGTAAGGTGGATCTTTGTGCGCTTCAGCGCATGGCACTTTGCAGGCAGTGATAAACTCTGGGCTGGGTTGGTGATCCGCCTCTTCAAGGCCATCCAGGATGACTTTGGGGAACTTCCCCTGGGCCTCTATAGAGCCACCCAGCATCCCTACCCAAAGAAAGTCACGAGCGAAGGTGATGAGGTCAATTGGAAAGCCATTAAGCTGCTCTGCCTCCCCCTCTGGGTTGTAGTCCTAGCCACTGTATTGTTCAGCATTGGCACATGTACCCTGCTCTACTTATATGGCTTTGAGCTCCAAACAAATGGCACACGCAGTTGGGTCACTGTGCTAGAATCAATGGCCATAGCAACACTGGGGCCTCCCGCAGTCTTCGCCCTGAGGACTATTCTGCGGACATCTAAGCACCTGCTCTACACCATGGGCAGCAGCATCCAGCACCAGATGAACAGCTCGGCCGTCAGCGACCAGATGGGCTTCATGAACAAGGTGAGGAAGGAGGTGGGCGTCATGGTGGACTTCATCCACTTCATGGAGGTGTTCGAGGGGAGGAGGATCCGTGTGGTGCTGGAGATCACCCACCTGGACCGCTGCAGCCCAGACAGGGTGGTCCGCACGCTGGAGGCTATGAACGTTCTGCTGGCGGGGGAGAATGTCCCGTTTGTGTCCATCCTAGCTGTGGACCCCAGAGTGGTGGTGGGCTGTGTGGAGAGCACCATGTGGCTCTGTGGGCTGACATCCAGCGGGTACGACTTTCTAAACAAGATGGTCACCCTGCCCTTCTCAGTGCCTGAGATGTCCCGAGACTCCAAATGCAGAGCTTTTAAAACCCTCGCTGACAGCTATCTAGAGCTTGACTGGGAATGTATTAAGAGAGGAAAACATAGAGCTGGGAATTTCTCTGCATTTGAAAAAGGCAGGCTTGATGACAGCATTGTGCCCTTCCTTGGAAAGGGCAAAAGCGAGACTGAGCTACTAGAAAATGGCATCCATTGGGAAATCTGGGCCAAGAAAATCAAGGCGCTAACAAATGAGGCATTACACGCCATATATACCAAATACAGCCCTCTTCATGTTTATCTTATGGGAAACCATGTGCATATGAGAAGGATAATAAACTCTGTAAGGGTGACAGTCATCGTCATGGAGGCTATGAATTACGGGGGCTTCTCCAAAGCTAAAGAACTTGCTGCCTGGGTGGTGATGGCCAACCTCTGGCCCTGCCGCCTGAGCTGGATCCTGCAATGCTCAGAGGACCGCCAGCAGAGGGCTGACACTAATGACGCTGATGGTGATATCAACCAGGCCAAGACCTTATGGGAGGTGTTCAGTGAGACCAGTCTGGAGCTCCACATGCTCAGAGATCGTCTGGAGACCGTTCTAGAGCAGGATGGAGACCCTGAGCTGTTTGAGAGGTTCCTTAAGGTGGACTTCCAGTTTACTCTGAAGGATGTTGATCTGTTCAGATTGTGTACAGTCAACCTGGACCAATCCATTAAAGAAAAACTGGCTTGGGTTAGAGGGGGACCGGGCCTGAGAGACAGAACCAAGTCAAATGCCATCTGCCCACTGCGGATTGGAACAGTTATCAGTCTGAGCACAGAGGACATCTGCAAAGAGGTTAGTTCAAAATAAGAATCTTTATGCTGATTGAATTACTTTATGATAGACGCTAGTATATCGTGGAGGTCAGTATACAGTGTCATGTATACATACTTATTATGGTATTTACACAACTCATGTAGATAAGTCCATCAGTGCCTTAAAATGATTGCGGAATGTTACACTTTTGTATCAGACGGATCAGTCACATCGGAATCCAATGCCCCCGTGAGACAGTTTCCCTCAGTTTGCTGCTCCAGAGAATCAACTCGATGAAGCGTCTCTGGTGTATGGGCGAAGCAGTGAGATCAGACATGCACTTGTTAAAACAGGGAAATGCCAAGTCAGTGACCTTGAAATAAGATGTTTCAGGAGGGTAGTATGCTAATAGCCCTCAGCTCACAAGCATTGCATTCATAGCAGCAGCACTGCATAGGGTAGTCCCATGCATGCCATCGCCAATGATGGAACGTCCCACACACCAGAATATTTTCCATGAACCACCGTTGGCCCATTAGAATAAGTAAATGACGACCAACAATGTCTAATGACACCATTTAAAATATATATCAATGTGTCTCAATGTCATGTCTGCATTGTTCTCTAGATGGAAAAGCTGAACATTCCAGTGAAATATCAGCAGCTGCTGACAGAGAATCAACTCGATGGAGCGTCTCTGGTGTATGGGCGCAGCAGTGAGATCAGACATGCCCTTCAGATGACCTTGGGAGAATGGATTACTTTCAGCTCGCACTTCCTGGAAGCCAAGCCAGATGCTCAACCTCACGCGACATGACAGTGACTCTGCAAAAGCATTGACTGATCAAACCCTCTGGATTCAAAATGACCTTTAATTTTATAACACTTTTTATATCTTTGGGAAGATTACACTGTATAGGGATGGAATGTATCTTAAAGTTTTGAAACTGTTCCTTCAATGTTCCCTGAAGTAAAAGCCTATTGCAGTTCAATGACTGACTTGTGAATACAGCAATGCACAATGAATGTCCTAGGATTAATTTGGTTAATAAATTAGGACTGTAGCTTCAATTTCTAGGCCTAGACAAAAATGACCACAGCAGTCGCACCACTTGCGGTGTTTTGCTTACACCACAAGTGGGCCGTGCACTAGGTCTACGACAGGGTTTGGCGCTTCGGAAAATACAGTGCTTAACAAGACGTGTTAACTGGTTGTGAACGTGAACAGCTAAATACTTTCCTGTATGACCAAGATCAATAAGCATCCTTTGCGATGACAAACTACAATGAATAAGCCATCTGAATGTTATCAGAATAACATAGAGCAGCAATAGCATAACGGCATGCATCATTTATTCACCTACTGCAAGTGCCTTTTACAAATAACGATACTCCAACCCGTCGTTTAGCCTACATAAGACATATGAAAACATTGAACGAGGAACATCATAAGGAACATCATTGTCCAGGAATAGGGGTAGTGGGAGAGGAGGGGATGGTAATATCGGGGAGCAGATAACAGCTGGTGATAATGTCCATTTTCTCTGAGACGGACTTGAGGTCCTCCAGAATGAGTCGGATGCTGTGGGAGGCGTTGATGATGCCGTTCTGGGAGCTGTTCAGGTGGGTCGTGGCCATGCGGATCTCCTTTGTGGCATTACCATACACCTGTTTGATGGTCTGGGACACATCCGTGCACAGACGTGCATTGCTCTCCTGTAATTTCTGCTGGAGTAAAGTGTTGTAGTAGAGCCCACTATATTCAGGCTTAGAAAGAACCCTCTCCTCTACCACGGACTGAATGTCAGGGTTATCTCTGATCACAAGCAGAGGAGTTAAGTCCTTGCGTAATATTTGTGGGTTTTCAGAGCTTGCAGCAATGACACATTTCCGTGCTTTCTCAACCTCCCCCTCGCTGTCAGTCTCAGACGCTTCCCCTGGTACCTTTTGCCCTCCGGCAGTTGAATGTGGAGAGAGGGAGGTGATGTATACCTCGTCATCTGAGTCGGTCTCTGAAGCCTCTCCTTGCACCACTATCTGGTATTTGTCACTTGCCATTCCACCACACCACCTAAATACACAAGAGAACAGTGAAGGCCTACAGTAGGAAGTAGAAACTACTCCCCATCTTATGGGGAGGCATAGTTTCAATGTTACAGGGGGGCATGTTCTGATGGTATGCATTGTTTAATGGAACTGTTATGATGATTACTGGCTGCCCATCGGAATGTGCCTCACCCTACATTTGAGCGCTAGCCCAAATCATTTTTAGCACGAGATGATACGCAACGAAATGCACCCCCCAGCCCTGTTGAATAACATTTTGTTATAGAGTTGAACTCAATTTGACTAATTGACATGTTATGTTAATCAATCTACGTTAAATCAATTCACCAAATCGAATATAGATAGCTAGTCTGCTATTATTCGAAAAATGTATGTAAAACAAATTATCATACCTCCAGTCCTGCAAAAAAAGAATCACATGAGCATACGGAAGTAGCCGGAAATCGCTCACTCACGGGGGTTGGCCCAAACTAAGTACTGCACAAATTCACAAATTACAACCAGATGCCTGTTAAATCCGTTCAAATTGAACATTTAGATGATGTGTAGATCTGAGAATTTGCGCAGCTCCTCACACAGACTGACTCTCGTGAGTATGCAGTAGGATTTTTGACCAATCACAGTAGAGACCGAAGAACATGTGACATTGGGAACGTCGATCATATACAGTCATTGGCCGTGTTCGAGAGCATCAAATTCGTGATGTATCATGGGTAAATAGTGACTGACTGACGGATCTACAAATAATAGTGAGTGGTTTTTTATGTTGCACGGGGATTTGTAGATCAATCAGTCGGCAGTTTCCTCCACTGTCGGCTGCAATTTCGAACTAGATCATTGATGTCAACAAACCCCATGTGATCGTGCGACGCGAGCAAGCTTCTTCCGACGCAGCGTAAAATATATCGAGATGAAGGTATGAAGTGCAATCTGTAGCAGTAGCAGTAACAGTAAGCGCTATTTTTTTGTTATTAACTTAGAACAATAGTTTGTGTATGAAAAAAATGTTGGCCGCAGAGTTCTGTAGGAAATTACATTCTTCGTCGTCAGCATTCGCCGGTGATGGCCATTGCAACCACCTAGCTGAGTCCACGGCCACTGTCAGCAGTTGGCACACTCACTGCACCTGTCAACTAGCCAGTGATAGCTTGTTAGGTTGTCAGTGGTCAGACTGTTGATGATCACTTAGCTAGTTTTAAATGAATCTCTGTATGGTGTGGTTGTCAGTAATATCCAGGATCAATTTTATTTCAAGTAATTCACTGTTGTACCAAAAGGGAAGACATTGCATATGTCATTTTTTTGGTAGATGAAAGCGTTATACAGTACTCCTGTTTGGCTGCATAAATTCACATTGTAAGCGTACTACTGAGCTCATCATGTCTCATCTGAGTGGAATTGACGTGGGGAAAGTCGTGATTTGCTGTTGGGTGAACTTCAAAGGGACTGGAGAAGAAACTGTCATTGTAATCTTGTGTGAATGTTGTAATGAACATCTCTGGAGTGGTTTATGTCACAATTTATTCCTTTCATTTATATCCAGTATCTATTTTGGATGCTGTCGTGACTCATTTATTCTCCCAAAGTGAGGTTGTCCTATACCTTTGATAAAAACACCAATGTTCCCGTCTTGAATACAACTTTATTATAATGCAACGTGGATGCTGCTCTTTGATGCATATTGCTACACAATTTAATTTGAATAGAAAGTCTTAAACATTTATTTCAGGGTCATAATCATTCGACTACCCCTCAGTCTACCTCTAATGTATAGAAATTACATTAGCCTATGGTGTAGTACTTCAACCTCATTCCATGTGTTCTTGTTTACTTCCAACCCGGAGGAGCCCACGGGGCTGCTACCAGAGCAGGTACACCCAGTGAGAAGAGGCAGAGACCATGGACCTGAGTGAGAGGAGGCCCAACAAGTGGTGGACAGAGTCGGACACCTTCGCCATGCTGGCCCTCATCGAGCAGCTTGACCTGGTGCATGAGCTGGATAAGAAGCGCCAGCGCAACGACTCGCACTTCCGCCACCTGCGCTACAGCCTGGCCAAGCGGGACATCCACTTCACTGTCAACCAGATACGCAACCGCTGGAAGAGCCTCAAGCACAAGTACCGCAAGATCAAGACGGCAGGATACCGTAGCCCCGCTGCACGCCTGTCCGCCATCGAGTCATTCCGTTACTTCCGTATGCTGGACCGCATGCTGGCCAGGAGGGCCCGGGTGGGGGCCCCAGAGCAAGGCACTGCAGATGGACACAATATGGTGGTGTTGACACACTCGGACCTGGAGGATCATACTGATGGTACTACTTTCTGGCTTTAGGATTTTTATACCTTTTAATATTTGCCATTAAATAATTGTAAAGAAGTGTTTGCTTTGCATTGGCCTGCGCTGCTCACTCTTCTCTCTCTTCCCAGGTGATGTTGCTCAACCTGACTCTGTGGCCCCTTGGCAGGAGAGTCTGGCTCCAGCTCTAGAGGGAGAAGGAGACGAGACTAACACCATCCCAGAAGAGGCCAACAACAGCACTTCGGGCTGGGCCCTGAAGTCAGAAGAGATTATGACTTTGGGTCTATCTGGAGAGTATCTTTACCCAGTGAAAAGTGAGCCACATTCAGTACCCTCTTTACATGATGGGGAGGGAGCTAGTGACCCCACTAGCTGCAGTCCAGAAGAACAAACTGGTGAGTGCTTTTATAACTGATGGGTTTAGAGTGGCTACATGACCACCTATATTCTATGTCATTAATGTGCTCTTCGTAACTAATATCATGTAATGAATATGTTGGAATTTTATTTTGTATTCATCAATTGTTTAGAGCTTTGGATAATATATATTACAGCAATAATCTAAAACAAATACAAGTTGTCCTGCTGTTAATTTCTCTACAGGCACTTGTGAGGACACCAGCACCCTGATCCTCCAGCAGCTCACCATCCTGAACCATCAGCTAGGGGAACAGCTCGCTGAGCAAAGGGCCTTCCACTGCAGCATGCTGGGCATGATGGACCGACAGATAGAGGTCCTGGAGCAGCTCTCTAACTTCTCCACAGACCGCCAGGTCAAGACCGAACCCGACGACAGTGACACTCCTATCAGCCAGCAGGTCCACAACTCCCTGGTGCGCATCCTTAGAGGAGTGGAACAGGTCCAAACCCAGGGACACCAGCCGTGCTCATGCAAGGCCTCCCCCTCACAGCCTACATCTCCCTCCTGGACAGTCTCTCTGTTGGAGGTCCACAAAGGATCACCCTCCAGGGATGGGAACTCAACTAGTGACACATCCAACCCTCAGCCCTCAGACCATGGGCGGCCTGAACCTCAAGGACCATCCCCCTCAGAGCAGCTTTCCCCTTCCCAACAGAAGGGTGATCTGCTTAACGGACTCTCAAACAAGTGCCAGCACAAGTGAGTGCTCTTGAAGCTTCATAGTGGAATGTACAGTAGTGGAACATACAGTGCTCTGACAGAGGAGAGCATACACTCTTAGAAAAAAAGGGTTCTTCAGCTGTCCCCATAGGGAAACCCTTTTAGGTTCCAGGTAGGACCCTTTTAGGTTCTCGGTAGAACCCTTTTAGGTTCAGAACCCTTTTAGGTTCCAGGTAGAACTCTGTGAAAAGGGTTCTACCTGGAACCAAAAAGGGTTATCGAATGGGGACAGCCAAAGAACCATTTTAGGTTGTAGATATATCCTTTTTTTTAGAAGAAAAATATATGGGTGCTTACATTTGAGGGACTTGTTCTTTTGAGAATGTCTTGGAATAATAAAAAAAAACATTTTTATTTTTTTACAACTTCCCTCTTTCGTTTAATTTTGTCATGTTAAAATGTTTTAATGTGCAGAAGTAAATCATCTGATGTTTTAATCAAGAGAATTTTGACAAACCATTGTGCAGAGGTTTATTTAATCTAGTCAAGAAGAGAAATTCCAACTTGCCAGTTATCATCCACTGAGACTTGCTAGATTCCCCAAATGATGTTGAAATGTATGTTTCCTTACC
Organism: Salvelinus fontinalis; assembly: GCF_029448725.1. NCBI lineage: Eukaryota > Metazoa > Chordata > Actinopteri > Salmoniformes > Salmonidae > Salvelinus > Salvelinus fontinalis. The sequence goes on along the minus strand of NC_074697.1, from coordinate 44,187,729 downwards.
AGGAAAAAGCACACTTTCATGAGGATGTAATGGTGTTTGATTAACTCATGCAAATTGATGTGGAAGCTGGGCAAGCAAAGGCTTTATCCAAATGTATCCTCTTCCCTAAATGTTCCCTTTCCTAAGCATATAGGATATTTTGTGTAACTATGAAAACTTGTTTAGAAAAGGGCCTTTGTAGAACTCGATTTGCACAGCTGTTTGCATAGTCCTGGATACACATGGCTGCTTTATTTTAGGCCAATTATTGTGTTTTACTTTGCTTTAGCTTTGCTGAAGATGAGAGGTACTGTAGTGTGTAAGTGCAATATGGTAATGAAGTCTACATTTGCAATCTCACAAGAGACTCATTCATCCAACATGTTTATTTTGATTTTGAGATCGCTTCATTTGTGTCCTGGAATTGTATTACTACATACTGGCAGTACTGCAATTAGGCATGTTTTGCTTGTAATGTGTTACCTGGCTGCAATTTAAGACGGCCCATTTATTCAAACTCTCAATTTACTTAAAAATAGGGTATCATCAAGATACTGTAGAATCGCATACAGAGAATATTTTTTTCAACTATTTACAAAACTGGAAATGTTGTATTAATACTGTATGCTTATAATATAACTTAAAGGTCCAATGCAGCTGTTTTTATCTCAATATTAAAAAAATTCTGGGTAACAATTTAGTACCTTACTGTGATTGTTTTATATTAAAATGGTCAAAAGAAACAAAAATAGCTTCTTAGCAAAGGGCAATTTCTTAAGCAATAATTTTGCTTGGAATGTCTGGGAGTGGTCTGAGTGGGAAGAGGAAAACTGAAAATTAGATGTTATTGGCAGAGAGGTTTGGAACTTGGGCTGCATTCAGTTCGCTTTTACAATCTGGAACATTCAATTGAATAAAAACGATGCTGTACTGAACGACCAGTAGAAAATTGGGGAGGGGTTGGGGAACGCTGTCAACATGGGCACTGCCCATTAAATACGTCACTCATTGCTTCAAGCCACACCTCACCACACCCACCAAATGGGAACAAACGTACCTCAAAGTCTGTTCAAGAACGTTTTAGGGAAACGTGTCGTTCAGTACAAACCGTTCCGCAACTTAGCAAATGTTCAAGTGAACTGAATGCACCTTTGGTCTGTGAACTAATTTCAGTGGTGGAAAAAGTACCCAATAAAAGTAAAGATACCTTAACTGAAAATGACTTAAGTGAAAGTCACTCAGTAAAATACTACTTGAGTAAAAGTCTAAAAGTATTTGGTTTTAAAGTACTTAAGCATCACAAGTAAATGTAATTGCTAAAATATAAAGTAAAAGTTGAAATAATTTCAAATTCCTTATATTAAGCAAACCAGACGGCACCATTATCATGTTTTTTACATTTACAGATAGCCAGGGGCACATTCCAACCCTCAGACTTCATTTACGAACGAAGCATTTGCGTTTAGTGAGAATGGCAGATCAGAGACACTAGCGATGACCAGGGATGTTCTCTTGATAAGTGTTTTTATTGGACCATGATCCTGTCCTGCTAAGCATTCAAAATGTCCTTTTGTGTGTCAGGGAAAATGTATGGAGTAAAAAGTACATTATTTGCTTTAGTAATGTAGTGAAGTAAAAGTTGTCAAAAATATAAATAGTAAAGTACAGATACCTCAAAAAACGACTTAAGTAGTACTTTAAAGTATTTTTACTTCAGTACTTTACACCACTGACTAATTTATCGCATGGTGATGTCACCAGGCAGGCCAAAACTCCATCCCACCAAAACAGGCTGAAATTTCAGGCGTCCTTTTCAAAGAGCTATTACACTAAAAGGTCATTATCATAATTTTCTCAATTTCACATTTTTATGCCAACCTCATAGTGTGGAAATATACAGTGCATTCTGAAAGTATTCAGACCCCTTCCCTTTTTCCACATTTTGTTATGTTACGGCCTTATTTTAAAATTGATTAAATTAATTGTTTTTCTCATCAATCTACACACAATACCACATTATGACAAAGCGAAAACAGGTTTTTAGAAGTTTTTGCAAATGTATTACCAATAAATAACAGAAATACCTTATTTACATAATAATTCACACCTTTTGCTATGAGACTTGAAATTGAGCTCAGGTGCATCCTGTTTTCATTGATCATCCATGTGATGTTTCTACAACTTGATTGGAGTCCACTTGTGGTAAATTCAATTGATTGGACATGATTTGGAAAGGCACACACCTGTCTATATAAGGTCCCATAGTTGTCAGAGCAAAAACCAAGCCATGAGGTTGAAGGAATTGTCCGTAGAATCCCAGAGACAGGATTGTGTCGAGGCACAGATCTGGGAAAGAGTACCAAAAAATGTCTGCAGCATTGAAGGTCCCCAAGAACACAGTGGCCTCCATCATTCTGAAATGGAAGAAGTTTGGAACAACCAAGACTCTTCCTGGAGCTGGCCGCCCGGCCAAATTGAGCAATCGGGGGAGAAGGGCCTTGGTCAGGGAGTTGGTCAAGAACCCGAAGGTCACTCTGAGCTCCAGAGTGCCTCTGGATATGGGAGAACCTTCCAGAAGGACAAACATCTCTGTGGCACTCCACCAATCAGGCCTTTATGGTAGAGTGGACAGACGGAATCCACTCGTCAGTAAAAGGCACATGACAGCCCTCTTGGAGTTTGCTCCAAGGCACCTGAAGCCTCAGACCATGAGAAACAAGCTTCTCTGGTCTGATGAAACCAAGATTGAAATCTTTGGCCTGAATGCCAAGTGTCATGTCTGGAGGAAACCTGGCACCATCCTGATGGTGAAGCATGGTGGTGGCAGCATCATGCTGTGGGGATGTGTTTCAGAGGCAGGGACTGGGAGACTAGTCAGGATCGAGGGAAAGATTAACAAAGAAAAGTACAGAGATATCCTTAATGAAAACCTGCTTCAGAGCGCTGAGGACCTTAGGCTGGGGTGAAGGTTCACCATCCAACAGGACAACACCCTAAGCACACAGCCAAGACAATGCAGGAGTGGCTTCAGGACAAGTCTATGAATGTCTTTGAACCTGATCGAACATCTCTGGAGAGACCTGAAAAATAGCTGTGCAGCGACGCTCTCCATCTAACCTGACAGACCTTGAGAGGATCTGCAGAGAAGATTGGGAGAAACTCTCCAAATACAGGTGTGCCAAGCTTGTAGCGTCATACCCAAGAAGACGCGAGGCTGTAATCACTGCCAAAAGGGCTTCAAAAAAGAGTGAAGGGTCTGAATACTTATGTGAATGTGGTATTTCAGTTTTTTATTCGTAGTAAATTTGCAAAAATATCTAAACCTATTTTTACTTCGTCAATATGTGGTGTTGTGTGTAGATTAATGACCAAAAAAAGATTTTATCAATTTTAGAATAAGGCTGTAACGTAACAATATGTGGAAAAAGTCAAGGGGTCTGAATACAATGTATATAAGACACAGGTAAATCACATGTCTGACCTGGAATTTAAGACAATTTTCCACTCCAAGTCATTTTATACATGACTTCCAGCTTCAATCAGAATTTGTATTAAGTCCATTGATATTGAGTTATATAGTGTAATGTATTTGATGACATTAAACCTAGTCCAAATGAGTACAATACAAAGAGGCATACTTATGATAATAGTCTTATTTATGGACTGAAACGTCTGTGAACATGTCATTGATATATTGTATTTTTAAAAGTGAAGAATTAAACATACATTGTAATGGAAGGACAGTTTAAAAAATATACATTAATTGCAAATCTCATTAGCATCTCTTTAGCCATTTTGGAATTAGAAATGCATGTTGCCATGTCCAACGTGGGCCTACTTCAAAAGGAAAATATGATGCACATTTACTTAAAATGCAAAGTTTTTTTTGCAGGACAATTATTTGTGCGCCCTTTTTCAGACTCCGATACTCCAAGATCTCCAAACTGTTTTGTAGTATACTCTAATAATGCTAATCAATACCAGAGGCCTGAGTATATTTTTTTTCATAGCATTGAAGCGGTAACAAAAGGTAGCCGAAAACGAGAAGATATTCAACAAAACATAATGTCACGTTTCTGACCTTATTTCCTTTGTTTTGTCTTTTTTAGTTGGTCAGGGTGTGAGTTGGGTGGGTATTATCTATGTTGTCTGTTTCTATGTGGGGTTTCTAGTTTGGCCTGATATGGTTCTCAATCAAAGGCAGCTGTCATTCATTGTCTCTGATTGGGAACCATATTCAGGTAGCCTGTTTTCTGTTGGGGTATGTGGGTGATTGTCTATGTGTAGTGTTTGTGTCAGCACTATTGTTATTTAGCTTCACGGTTGTCACTTTGTTGTTTTTGTAGTGTTCAGTTCCTTTCATTAAATAATGACGAACACTTACCTCGCTGCGTATTGGTCCTCCGATCCTTCTCGCCTCTCCTCGTCAGATGAGGAGGACGAAGACAGCCGTGACACATAAGTTGTTTTGTGAAAATGTGAATTAGAGTTAAACCTGTCAAAATGTGCATTAGAGACTGAAACATTTGCGTTAGAGAATTAAACCTGTCAACTTAAAAGGAAATGCATTTAGATTATGTGACGCTCTTAAAATATGAATTTGAGAATTTCACAAACTCAGAAGGGTGTGAGCTGGATGAAGAAAATAACTGTTTGCATTGTTGTCCTAGCTGGTGACCCTATTAATAACTTAAGAGTTTCTGATCATTTTTTCTTCTGAAGTTAACACTAAATAAAAATGTTTTGCCTTTTCACTTGTAATCAGTCATCCAAACAAACTATTTGTGTCCTTCGACACGCCTAAGCAAAGTTGTGCCTCCTTCGCAGTTTCGGTAATCAGGAAGTAACGCTTTGTTTACATCGTGGGCAAGTTAGAGGGAAATACCTCAAACCAGAGCTGTACAATAGGTATTTTGTTGGATTTACATGCGTTACCAATATATGATCATATTGATTGCACATAGAAAGCAAATTACTTAGAAGTTAGAACTTAGAAGAAAGCATTGCCCGCAGTATCAAGCACTAATTTACTGTATTTCAGTTTGACCTAAGTTCCACCTTTAAGTACTTTAGTATCAGTTTACCTGACTGAAATGTTGTTACCTAAATGGCATGCTCAATATACAGCACCAGTCAAAAGTTGGAACACACCTACGCATTCCAGGTTTTTTCTTTATTTTTGCTATTTTCTACATTGCAGAATAATAGTGAAGACATCAAAACTATGAAATAACACACATGGAATCATGTAGTAACCAAAAAAGTGTTAAACAAATCAAAATATATTTTAGATTCTTCAAAGCCTTTGACAGCTTTGCACACTCTTGGCATTCTCTCAACCAGCTTCGCCTGGAATGCTTTTCCAACAGTCTTGAAGGAGTATCCACATATGCTGAGCACTTGTTGAATGCTTTTCCTTCACTCTGCGATCCAACTGATCCCAAACCATCTCAATTGGTTTGAGGTCGGGTGATTGTGGAGGCCAGGTCATCTGATGCAACACTCCAGCACTCTCCTTGGTCAAATAGCCCTTACACAGCCTGTAGGTGTGTTGGGTCATTGTCCTGTTGAAAAACAAATGATAGTCCCACTAAGCCCAAACCAGATGGGATGGTGTATCACTGCAGAATGCGGTGGTATCCATGTGGTTAAGTGTGCCTTGAATTCTAAATAAATCACTGACAGTGTCACCAGCAAAGCACCACCACACCTCCCCCTCCATGCTTCATGGTGGGAACCACACATAAAATAAAATGTTATTTGTCACATACACATGGTTAGCAGATGTTAATGCGAGTGTAGCGAAATGCTGGTGCTTCTAGTTCCGACAATGCAGTAATAACCAACGAGTAATCTAACCTAACAATTTCACAACAACTACCTTATACACACAAGTGTAAAGGGATGAAGAATATGTACATAAAGATATATGAATGAGTGATGGTACAGAACAGCATAGGCAAGATGCAGTAGATGGTATCGAGTACAGTATATACAAATGAGATGAGTAATGTAGGGTATGTAAACATTATATTAAGTGGCATTGTTTAAAGTAGCTAGTGATACATTTATTACATTCATATTTTGATTATTAAAGTGGCTAGAGATGAGTCAGTATGTTGGCAGCAGCCACTCAATGTTAGTGGAGGCTGTTTAACAGTCTGATGGCCTTGAGATAGAAGATGTTTTTCAGTCTCTCGGCCCCTGCTTTAATGCACCTGTACTTACCACGCCTTCTGGATGATAGCGGGGTGAACAGGCAGTGGCTCGGGTGGTTGTTGTCCTTGATGATCTTTATGGCCTTCCTGTGACATTGGGGGGTGTAGGTGTCCTGGAGGGCAGGTAGTTTGCCCCCGGTGATGCGTTGTGCAGACCTCACTTCCCTCTGGAGAGCCTTACGGTTGTGGTCGGAGCCGTTGCCGTACCAGGCGGTGATAGAGCCCGACAGGATATTCTCGATTGTGCATCTGTAAAAGTTTGTGAGTGCTGCACCTTCTTCACCACGCTGTCTGTGTGGGTGGACCACTTCAGTTTGTCTGTGATGTGTACGCCGAGGAACTTAAAACATACTACCCTCTCCACTACCGTCCCGTCGATGTGGATAGGGGGGTGCTCCCTCTGCTGTTTCCTGAAGTAAACGATCATCTCCTTTGTTTTGTTGACGTTGAGTGTGAGGTTATGTTCCTGACACCACACTCCGAGGGCCCTCACCTCCTTCCTGTAGGCCGTCTCGTCGTTGTTGGTAATCAAGCCTACCTCTGTAGTGTCGTCTGCAAACTTGATGATTGAGTTGGAGGCGTGCATGGCCACGAAGTCGTGGGTGAACAGGGAGTACAGAAGAGGGCTCAGAACGCACCCTTGTGGGGCCCCAGTGTTGAGGATCAGCGGGGTGGAGATGTTGTTACCTACCCTCACCACCTGGGGGAGGCCCATCAGGAAGTTCAGTACCCAGTTGCACAGGGTGGGCTCGAGACCCAGGGTCCAGGGTCTCGAGCTTGATGACGAGTTTGGAGGGTACTCTGGTGTAGTCGATGAACAGCATTCTCACATAGGTATTCCTCTTGTCCAGATGGGTTAGGGCAGTGTGCAGTGTGATTGCGCCGTCTGTGGACCTATTGGGTGGTAAACAAATTGGAGTGGGTCTAGGGTGTCAGGTAGGGTGGAGATGATATGGTCCTTGACTAGTCTCTCAAAGCACTTCATGATGACGGAAGTGAGTGCTACGGGGCGGTAGTTGTTTAGCTCAGTTACCTCATCTTTCTTGGGAACAGGAGCAATGGTGGCCCTCTTGAAGCATGTGGGAACAGCAGACTGGGATAAGGATTGATTGAATATGTCCGTAAACACACCAGCCAGCTGGTCTGCGCATGCTCTGAGGACGCGACTGGGGATGCCGTCTGGGCCTGCAGCCATGCGAGGGTTACACGTTCAAATGTTTTACTCAAGTTGGCTGCAGTGAAGGAGAGTCCGCAGGTTTTGGTAGCGGGCCGTGTCAGTGGCACTGTATTGTCCTCAAAGCGAGCAAAGAAGTTGTTTAGTCTTTCTGGGAGCAAGACATCCTGGTCCGCGATGGGGCTGGTTTTCTTATTGTAATCTGTGATTGACTGTAGACCCTGCCACATACCTCTTGTGCCTGAGCCGTTGAATTGCGACTCTACTTTGTCTCTATACTGACGCTTAGCTTGTTTGATTGCCTTGCGGAGGGAATAGCTACACTGTTTGTATTCGGTCATGTTTCCGGTCACCTTGCCCTGGTTAATTAAAAGCAGTGGTTCGCGCTTTCAGTTTTGCGCGAATGCTGCCATCAATCCACCGTTTCTGGTTTGGGAATGTTTTAATAGTTTCTGTGGGTACGACATCGCCGATGCACTTGCTAATAAACTCGCTCAATTTTAATGTTTCAGAACTCTTGGAAGATTAGTCCAAATGGGGGCTAAAAGAGATCCAAATCAAATCAAATCACCGAATCAGCGTATTCGTCAATGTTGTTGTTTGACGCAATGCGGAACATATCCCAATCCACGTGATCGAAGCAATCTTGAAGCGTGGAATCAGATTGGTCGGACCAGCGTTGAACAGACCTGAGCGCAGGAGCTTCCTGTTTTAGTCTCTGTCTGTAGGCAGGGAGCAACAAAATGGAGTCGTGGTCAGCTTTTCCGAAAGGAGGGCGGGGGAGGGCCTTATATGCATTGCGGAAGTTAGAATAACAATGATCTAGGGTTTTACCAGCCCTGGTAGCACAATCGATATGATGATAGAATTTAGGGAGTCTTGTTTTCAGATTAGCCTTGTTAAAATCCCCAGCTACAATGAATGCAGCCTCCGGTTATGTGGTTTCCAGTTTACATAGAGTCAAATAAAGTTAGTTCAGGGCCATCGATGTGTTTACTTGGGGGGAATATATGCGGCTGTGATTATAATCGAAGAGAATTCTCTTGTAGATAATGCGGTCGACATTTGATTGTGAGGAATTCTAAGTCAGTTGAACAGAAGGACTTGAGTTCCTGTATTTTGTTATGATCACACCACGTCTCGTTAATCATAAGGCATACACCCCCGCCCTTCTTCTTACCAGAAAGATGCTTGTTTCTGTCGGCGCGATCCGTGAAGAAACCAGGTGGCTGTACCGACTCCGATAGCGTGTCTCGAGTGAGCCATGTTTCCGTGAAGCAAAGAACGTTACAGTCTCTTATGTCTCTCTGGAATGCTACCCTTGCTGGCTGGGATCCGATCCATTGTCCTGGGTTGTGGGCAAAACAGAGGATCCGCTTCGGGAAAGTCGTATTCCTGGTCGTAATGATGGTGAGTTGACGTTGCTCTTATATCTAGTAGTTCCTCCCGACTGTATGTAATAAAACCTACAATTACCTGGGGTACCAATGTAAGAAATAACACGTAAAAAAACGAAATACTGCATAGTTTTCTCGGAACGCGAAGCGAGGCGGCCATCTCTGTCGGGGCCGGAAGTACAGAGGTGGAGATCATCCGTTCACCTACGCTGAGTCTCACAAAGATGGCGGTTGAAATCAAAAATCGCACATTTGGACTCATCAGACCAAAGGATAGATTTCCATTGCTCGTGTTTCTTGACCCAAGAAAGTCTCTTCTTATTGGTGTCCTTTAGTCGTGGTTACTTTGCAGAAATTCGACCATGAAGGCCTGATTCATACAGTCTCCTCTGAACAGTTGATGTTGAGATGTGCCTGTTACTTAAAGTCTGTAAAGCATTTATTTGGGCTGCACTTTCTGGGCTGGTAACCAATAAACTTATCCTCTGGTGCAGAGGTATCTCTGGGTCTTAATTTCCTGTTGTGGTCCTCATGAGAGCCAGGATCATCATAGCACTTGATCGTTTTTGTGACTGCACAAAAATCGGTTTCGCTTTTTAATTCTCTGATTTATTTTGTATCCTAACATCCATTTCCTGTCTTTGTATATTAACTAGAATTATTCTTCAGTTTGACAGTTGTGTAGGTATTGCAGTTAGTCTGTTATAGGTATTATCTCTGTTCTGAGAGAAATCAAAAGATGAATTGCATTTTTAAAATGAAATGATTTTCATATTTATCCCCTGTCATTTCATTGGCTCTTTGTTGACTATATTTGCTAAAGCAACAACAAATAGTTGTTGGCAAAATAACCTTTTTTTTACCACTAGAGGGTAGTCTCTGCAAAATACTCTTCTCGACAGCATGCCTGTGAATTGTGTCTGAATGCATTTTCCTTTGAAACCAGAGCCCAGTTGAACATTATAGCAGTGATATCCAGCTCTCAAGTTGACTCTTTCAAACTTTGTGAATAATGTTATTATCTTGGGATATGATCTGTCTGCTTTACCCTGCATCAAAAGCAATACATTTAAGACTGGGATTGAAAATGTTGTTTGTACAAAATAATACTTTAAAGGGGCAATCTGCAGTTGCTACATAATTTTGTACTTGTGAATGATATGTACCTATTGATTATTTAAGAATATAATTTATACATTTCTCATAGAGCTTAGTTCAACTGTTGTACCCCTTACAGAACCCAAAATATAAGCTTATTTTACCCCCAATGTTTGTAAATAAAGTAAACGTAAACAAACACTATATAGCCTCAACTTGGTTAAAACTATCATTTGGTATGGTCAGTTCTTTTATCCATAGCTTTATCTATGATTTTCAGAGTGGTTACATTTCTCCAGGCCATCCCTTAGCTTTTTACAAAAACTGGCTGGGAGTACACTTTGTTATTATTACAACTACTGATTGCCGCTTTAAAACACTATTTGAAACATATTTGATCCAGTTTGGTAATACTTCCTGAAAACAGGAAGTTACCTCATCTCTTACTGTTCCATGTGAATGTTTTATGGATTGAAATGCATAATTCTGTTCTGTTTACGATCAGTGCCTCAGGCTCTAGAAAGCCTCTGTGTTCAGCTTTCAACATTTCAAAGGGAGAGCCACCTACAGCCAAAACCTCTGTTTTGTATGAAATTGTGCTTCAATTTTTTATTCTTATTTAACTAGGCAAGTCAGTATAGAAAAAGTATTATTTACAATGACGGCCTACCCTGGCCAAACCCTAACCCAGACGACGCTGGGCCAATTCTACGCCGCTATATGGGACTCCCAATCACGGCCGGTTGTGATACAGCCTGGAATCAAACCAGAGTCTGTAGTGGCGCCTCTGGCACTGAGATGCAGTGCCTTAGAACGCTGTGACACTCGGGAGCCCCAACAGGACATGATTGATCTATTTGGCACAAAACTTTGATTGTCAAAATGGCGTATTGTTAAATACAGAGCAGCAGAATTAGACTAGGTTAGATAAATCCTCTTCTAGTTTTTACTTGTTTGGGGACTTTTAAGAGGAAGGAGGATGTACGTAGGCTATGTGACTGGAGTGTGTCCCAGATATCCATTCCCTTGTGATCTTGGCTTCATTCATTTTGACATCAAGCAGAATATTTTACAGTACAAAGCCATTCAGTATTCAACATGGAAACCTCCCCCTACCTCTGATGATAGGTTTTATACCCTTTTCAAAGACCCTGTCCTCTTCCTGATTTTGACATATCAGTCAAGTCAGGTTTACTAGTGCTCTCTAAAAACAAGCTTTATTAGACTGACACATCTGTTATGTAATTCTCTGTAAGATTTTGGCTTTGGTTCACGTTACTTGGAAATGTCCTGCTTTGCCCTTTTTAAGGAAAGGCATTCTTAGGATAAAAGGATTTGTCAGTACTTCCAAAACTTGTATTGCTCCCCTCAACATAGCCAAAGGTCGATCATTCCTTCACCTTAACGCGTCTTAAATCGCCGTATCCAAGCACATAGTCCACCGCGCCACACCGGCGCCTTCGCTTAAACGCCTATTTTCCCTTTGATGAAAAGAAACAAATACAGAATGCTTTAGCTTTAAACTAAGATACACAAAGGAGAACGTAGGGCAAGACTGCCCGGGGTGAGCCATTCACCGGCTCTCTTTGTGGAGAACTTTTACTTTGCCACAGGGAGAAGTAAATAAATGCTCTGAGCCAGATCTCCAGCTGTCTCACTTCTCCTTTCTAAAGCCATAAAAAAAAGAGAGGCTGGAGCGAGGTGGTGTCTACTCCTCCATTCTAAAGCAGAGAATTGACTATGGCCAACTTCAAACACCCCGTCTGGTCTGAATGTATGTTCAAGTCAACATCCTCCACAGTTCCACCTCTTTATTCTTGTCCTTCCATTCCTTTCTTTTCCTTCTGATGCAGTTCTCTGTTTTATTTCGGGGGCTTTCCCAAGCATAACCATCTGTGCTGGAGCGTTTTCTTCCCTCAAATGTTATTTTCTTTTCTTCCTGTGTTGTGTACTGTTTCTGTTATATTTCTACCATATAGAGTTGGTTGTAGTGAATATATTTCAGATTTTTCTTCTCCAGGAAACCGGTTCAAAGACCTATGCAATTATTACTACCATGATTGTTGTACTATGCGTATCTGTATTTTAATAGCTGAATGGTCTTTTAATTGTATGTTTTTTCCCCCTCCAAATAAAGATCATTGTTTGAACTCTTCAATATATTCATCATGTCCTCTGTGAAAAAAGTGGCACACTGTCTTGTAATGTAGAAGTCAGACTGATTCAACATGCAGAAAGCTAGGAGGCTGGCAGTGACCCTCCGTTGTCCGTATTGCGTTGTGATATTTTCAGAATGAACTTCTGTAGTGTTTGTAACACTGATACCGAACTCTTCTTTGCTGACCATGAAAGGGAGTCCCGAGAGAAGTGAAAGGAAAACATAAAAAAGAAAGGGAAGAGTATATGAATTGCTAAAAAAAACATTGTGCACATTTACACAACAACAAAACATTTACACAACAAAGTCAAAGGGACAGAGACGATCTGGCTAACAGCATAAGGATCCTCTTCCCCAAACTCCAGTAAATTGGTCTCTGTCTCCAGAGCTTGATTGTGCTGGAGCAGTAAGCTTGTGGATTAGAGTGGGCAGGGAGCCAGCTGCTACCCTGCATAGCGCTGCATGGCGTTCCCAGGCCTTCCCTGCATCACAATGTAATCAATAAAGTTACACGAGGGGAAAAGGGGACTCTTTGGCTGTCCCACCACCCCTCCTCCTGCACCCCCCCCCTCCCCCAGACCCAGCCCGTGGAAAACACTCTCCTCATCATTCTCCTTTTCTCCTTCCTTTCTCCTCCCTCTCCTTCATCAGTAACCTCTTCACACACACACTCATTTATCGTCCGAATTTGGATGATTTAATCTAAGTATGGGAACCGGAGCCCTGAAAACCGTCTGCAGCTGGGGAGTGAATGAGTGAACGATGTACTTCTGACACAAAAGCAGCCCCCCTTCCTACACCCACTGCCCCATAGCTGCTGGCTTTACTGATTTGTGCTGCTGTCACAAGTTCTCTCAAGAATCCACTCTTTGCTCATGGCAAAAGAGAGATGCAGAGAATTTTTTTTTTTTTGCTCATAGCTATGTTATTACACATCTCACTGTATTCAGTGTATTTGTATCTAATTATATTTCTTAGATATTCTCTTCCAGTCACTATACTGACAATAAAACAAGATGAGTTGCATCTTTATTCAATTAATCAACTGTAAATATTTAACAAATACTCATATCTGTATGAGTTTCATTTTTTTAAGTTCAAAATGTTGAAAGCTACATCAGTGAGACTAATTTTGCAGAGTAGTTTACGATATGCAGAAAGATTTCTGTTCTTCAAACAGCTTAACTGTGTTATCCTGTTTGCAGCGTAGAGGGCTATAACCTCCGTCGTTGCTCCAGGTTTACCTCAAACTGTTTGACATTTGCGCTCTCCAAATTTCTTTCCACCCATTGTTTCTCCAATAAATCTTCCAGAAGGTTGGAATGAGGGAATGGGTGGTGGGTGAGTATGGGGTCCATATCTCCAGGAAAGTAACAATAACTTTTAATTTACCACTCTTTCCTCAAAAGGGAAGATATGACCGTTTTTTTTTGTGGGTGAGAGAGGAAATCTGGCTACAATACCAGGATGTCTGGGGAACTTTTTTCTCTTTTTTTCCGTTAGTGAAAGGATTACAACAAAAAAAAATTGTAAGAGCTTGTGGTTAATCACTTCCCCCAGATAAAGCCCCTCTCTTGATTAATAGACAGGCAGAGGAGGTTATCAAGTGGATAGGAAGGCAGGTCTTTGAAGGGGGGAAGGGTGGTTGCTACCTGACCACTGAGCTTCGGGGAAGATTGTGTGGACTGGGGTTAGTGTGGCAGTTCACTAATCAAAGGGTTGTGTTGCCGTTACAAAAACCTGTCCAGCCAAAGCCTGTGTTGTCCGACATCACTTCAGGCTATTCAAATGGGTAGATTGGTCTCTAGATTATTTGGGAATTCCATTGCTAAATTCAGTTAAAACAGTATTAACCAATCCCAACACGGATCCCCCCCACAACAAATCTTGATCACCTGATGCATTTTGGGCCAACCAGTCACATGTAGGCTACTAAACCGATTCAAGCTAATGGGATTGTTTTGCCGTTACACAAGCGGAAAAGGTAATAGTACCGCTGCTAGAAATTGACAGAAAAGAGTTGTTTAGAATCACATTGTTTTCCCCAGTATTAGCTCTCGCGCCATAAAGTTATCGTCTTCATCGTCACGAGCCACATGGGTTTGTTTACGTTGAACTGGGGTGGGGTCGCGTTAGAATCCCCCGGATTAAGGAGCACCTTTCTTTCAAATAACCTTATAAACGCCACTTTCCCAACTCCCGGACTGCAGTCACACACCCTCCCTGACCTGACTCCGGTGCCAAGGTAATGCAGGCAGACCTTTGTGGGTTTTGGGTTTCACAGAGCTCAGGGCTAACTTAATGGATTGTTTTGGACAAATCAGACACTTTCCTTTATCACACTTGTTTTCGTCCTTCAGGAAGACAATGCCCCAAATGCCAATGGCTAAGAAAGTAATGTCCAACCAGTATTTCATTAGAATGCCCATTTGGAACCGTCACAATTAGTTTAGCCTGCATGTATGCTGTGCTGTTGGGGAGGGATGTCTCAAGGCATTACAATGGCGATTTATGAGGTTTGACATTACTGGCTTGAGGAGGCTATGTCGTTAACTATTCGTTAAACACAAAGGATGATAACAAAACAAACTGTCTACCTCCCCTTTCCCACCACAACATAATGAATTGTCTAATCCTTGGGACCAAATCAATTTACTGTACCTACATGACTTGATATAACATTCGTTAAAGCTCTTAGTGGTTTAAAGTAAATTAACAGCTACCTGGACTTTCTGCTTTTCATCCTCTACCTACTTGTCAGCACGAATTGAATGTGAGATTGTGCTGTATGTGTACATAGAACTTTAAACAATCACCTCACCAAACCTACATGTACATATTACCTCAATCACCCCAACTACCTCGTACCCCAGTACACTGGCTCGGTACCAGTACTCCTTGTTTATGGGGCGGCAGGGTAGCATAGTGGTTAGATCGTTGGACTAGTAACTGAAAAGTTGCAAGACCAGTTCCCCGAGCTGACAAGGTAAAAATTTGCCGTTCTGCCCCTGCACAAGGCAGTTAACCCACTGTTCCTAGGCCGTCATTGAAAATAAGAATTTGTTCTTAACTGACTTGCCTAGTTAAATAAAGGTAAAACATTAATATAGTCTATAAATATTTTATTGGGCTCGTTATTTTATTGGGTTACTATTTTCTTATCTATTTGTTCATTTTGACATTTTTTAACTGCATCGTTGGGAAAGGGCTCGTAAGTTAGCATTTCATGGGAAAGTCTACTCTTGTTGTATTCGGCACATGTGAAAAATAAAATTTGATTTGAAGTACTGTTAGTGTAATGGAATGTACAGGATGTATACTATATCTGGCCTCAGTGTGTCTGCAGTTTGAAAACATTATATAGTGTCTTGGTAAATTCTCATACTATTTGTTGCCTAACTTGCCAGCTCTGACCTACAGTATATTGATTTTCCACAGGCCATAGCCACCATGGTGCACTGCGACAGGCCCTCCCCTCACCAGAGTACTCACTGGGTCATGAGGGATATGGGGGGACACGCTGCCCTCGGGATCAAACCTTAAGGCGGACAGATTAAAAAGGAGAGATTGGGTGGTTCTGCCCTCTCACCTTCCAAACCAGCTCATCATGCCAGAAATACAGGTGTGTGGGCTTGCTCAACCTTTAAAAGCAACAGTTTAATTTAAATCATGAGAATAAATATTTGTGTATAACCACCAACTATGTCATTTTTTCTCTCTGCCTAATACAAAGTTATTGCACTGCTGTATGCATTTAATTTACTTCAACGTTGTCGTTTTTGTTTTGTTTGCAGAGCAGCACAACAACAGACACCTTCCCTATCTTCTTCTCATCTCAGAACTGACACAGTCCTCAATAGAAAGCCACATCCCCTGAACCCATAGAAGAGTTACTCTTGCTTATCCTTCAATGTTTACCTAATGAAATGTCGTGTCAGTGGTAATCCGGGCATTCGTGCCCAGTCGACCCCATCGAGTCCTTCACAGCTGTCTCACCCTATGTCATCGCTGCTGGGATCCAATGGGCTACCCCCAAAAATAATGACCCCTTTGTCCAACCCCTTTACCTCCTCCTCTCCCCCACCCCTCCCACCTCCACCCATTTCGCCTCTCCCCAGTTACAGAGCATTTGTTTGCCTGTCTTTGGCTCTAATAGATGCCTTTTTGCCTTCCATCTCTCCCTGACTGGCCTTGTACCTTTGCCCCTGTGTGCGGGAGCGCCACAGCACTTTTCGTGTTTAATTGAATCAACAGGATTGCTGTTACAAGGAACGGAATGGCAGGGTGGGGGAAGGCCAACGGTGGGGAAGAGGCCACCTGTGCGGTACCTGCTGAGCATGCCTGATGGGTGTCAGGGCCTCCGCATTGGGCTAAATTAAGCCTGTGTGTATTTTGCTAACTCTAATGGGACCCAGATGGATAGAGGAGGCTGACTGTTTTTCTAGTGTAGGGTGAGCAAGGAGAAAGATCCACTGGTGAACTCATTACCATGACCAGAGTGGGTTTTTTCCCTTCTGGACACACTGATTAATCCTGGGATATGAAGGTAAACATAGAAAATATGTGACCGAATTACGATCTGTATTTGTCATTAGGAGTAATTGAGGATAGAATACAATTGAACAATCTGTTTTTGAGTGTTAATGGAAAGTTTGAATAACTTTTGACTTTCCTTTGTGAAAGTAATATTACAACCCTTCAGTAGCAACACTTCACATTATGCTTTGGGAAATTAAGCATATCATGACATACTCACCAACATGAAACAACATGAAATTTGTACAACAATACGTGCGGCTGCCATAAAAAATATTTTTCGGTCTTGCTTGGCTTTAACAGTGAGGGGATACGGAACCAAACAACACTCTCAACAACAGTAGGCCAACAAAGCAACCTAAACAAACATTGAATCAAACAGACACGGCTGAGAGACCATAAAACCATGATTTTCATGAAGGCCTGGCAGAAACCTGGAAGTTGGGAAATAGTTAGCCAGCTAGCGGCCTGTTGATGCCTAATCATCTCAACATGTTCTGACCCAGAGCCCATCTGCCTTGCCACTGCCTGGGGGGTGGCTGGGGGTTTGGGTGGAGCGCACACCTCCCCCACCACCTCCCTCCTCCCCATCCGCCTCTCTCTCCATACCCTCAGGATTCACAAATCAGCCCAGTAACCTGATGATTTGTCAAGTGGCCTTAAGGAGGAATAAACAACAGAGCCTAGAGAGGGTGAGGTGTGGGACTGTTTTAGATTTTGGAGTTGTTCAAATGGTGGCCTACGTAGTGCTGGGGGTAGAGCAACACAGGATTGTGGGGGAGGGGATCTGTCTCTTTTTCTAAGCATCCCCTCAGCCGTACATTTTGTATATAGGCTTTTTTGGAAATTGTTATTGCGGGAAAGTAATGCTGACGGAATACAAATTGTGGGGCTTTGCGGAAAAGTGCTGAAATATTACAAGGAAATTCCCTCAGTCTGAGATGCAGATAAAGAAATATAACTCTCTCTGTCTCTCTCACTAATTACTATAATAAATGGTCAGACGTCTTTATGAAAGAACAGTCTGTGTTCTCTCATGGCAGTATGACATCTGATTCCTCCCCCGGCCCCCATGTGATTGTACTGATAACAGGGAACTCTGAAATGTCATATCACTAACCTGGCTTTCTCTGCCATCCATTTCCACTCTGAACCAGCCAAGCCATTTTAGTCCCCCGTGGAAGGACATTGCCGCGATCATCCCCCTCTTCAAAGGGGGAGACACTCTAGACCCAAACTGCTACAGACCTATATCTATCCTACCCTGCCTTTCTAAGGTCTTCGAAAGCCAAGTTAACAAACAGATTACCGACCATTTCGAATTCCACCATACCTTCTCCGCTATGCAATCTGGTTTCAGAGCTGGTTATGGGTGCACCTCAGCCACGCTCAAGGTCCTAAATGATATCACAACCGCCATCGATAAGAGACATTGCTGTGCAGTATTCATCAACCTGGCCAAGGCTTTCGGCTCTGTCAATCACCACATTCTTATCGGCAGACTAAACAGCCTTGGTTTCTCAAATGACTGCCTCGCCTGGTTCACCAACTATTTCTCTGATAGAGTTCAGTGTGTCAAATCGGAGGGCCTGTTGGCTGGACCTCTGGCAGTCTCTATGGGTGTGCCACAGGGTTCAATTCTCAGGCCGACTCTCTTCTCTGTATACATCAATGATGTCGCTCTTGCTACTGGTGATTCTCTGATCCACCTCTACGCAGACGACACCATTCTGTATACTTCTGGCCCTTTGGACACTGTGTTAACTAACCTCCAGACGAGCTTCAATGCCATAGAACTCTCCTTCCGTTGCCTCCAACTGCTCTTAAATACAAGTTAAACTAAATACATGCTCTTCAACCGATTGCTGCCCGTACCTGTCCGCCCGTCCAGCATCACTACTCTGAACGGTTCTGACTTAGAATATGTGGACAACTACAAATACCTAGGTGTCTGGTTAAACTGTAAACTCTCCTTCCAGATTCACATTAAGCATCTACAATCCAAAATTAAGTCTAGAATCAGCTTCCTATTGAGCAACAAAGCATCCTTCACTCATGCTGCCAAACATACCCTCGTAAAACTGACCATCCTACCGATCCTCGACTTCGTCGATGTCATTTACAAAATAGCCTCCAACACTCTACTCAATAAATTGGATGCAGTCTATCACAGTGCCATCCATTTTGTCACCAAAGCCCCATATACTACCCACCATTGCGACCTGTACTCTCTTGTTGGCTTGCCCTCGCTTCATACTCATCGCCAAACCCACTGGCTCCAGGTCATCTACAAGTCTCTGCTAGGTAAAGCCCCGCCTTATCTCAGCTCACTGGTCACCATAGCAGCACCCACCTATAGCATGCGCTCCAGCAGGTATATCTCACTGGTCACCCCCAAAGCCAATTCCTCCTTTGGCTGCCTATCCTTCCAGTTCTCTGCTGCCAATGACTGGAACGAACTGCAAAAATCACTGAAGCTGGAGACTCATATCTCCCTCACTAGCTTTCAGCACCAGCTGTCAGAGCAGCTCACAGATCACTGCACCTGTACATAGCCCATCTGTAATATAGCCCATCCAACTACCTCATCCCCATACTGTATTTATTTATTTATCTTGCTCCTTTGCACCCCAGTATCTCTACTTGCACATTCATCTTCTGCACATCAATCACTCCAGTGTTTAATTGGTATATTGTAATTACTTCGCCACCATGGCCTATTTATTCCCTTATCTTACCTCATTTGCACACACTGTATATAGATTTTTTTTCTACTGTATTATTGACTGTATGTTTGTTTATTCCATGTGTAACTCTGTGTTGTTGTATGTGTCGAACTGCTTTGCTTTATTCTTGGCCAGGTCGCAGTTGTAAATGAGAACTTGTTCTCAACTAGCCTACCTGGTTAAATAAAGGTTAAATAAAAAAATTATATTGCAAAAAACTACCAAGCACTAAGAGGTAGTTTTAGAAAACGCACAAAAATTGTGTCCCTGCCATTTAGGATTAACTTGCATATCTATATCTCATACATTCCATCGCTACATCCTGCATTCTTTCTGGTTGACTGACGGTAATAGTTTTCCATTTCAAGACTCATACTAATACCTTATCACAACGGAAATTGATGAACATTTTATGGTAAAACAAATCTTTGTATCCCATCTAATCAGTATTGATTATATTCCTCCAAAAAAAGAGAGGAAAAATCCAAGACACCCAACTTGCTACTTTTACAAAAAAAACGGCATTTCATTTGATACAACCCCATTTCCTTCAGCGGTGAATACAGGTAACTGCCAAAATAAAGGAAAAACAAACATAAAATGTCTTAATAGGGCTTTAGGCCACCATGGGTCGCCAGAACAGCTTCAATGCACATTGGCATCGATTCTACAAGTGTCTGGAACTCTACTGGAGGGATGCGACACCATTCTCCCACAAGACATTACATCAGTTGTTATTTTGTTGATGGTGGTGGAAAGCGGTGTCTCAGGCGCCGCTCCAGAATCTCCCATAAGTGTCCAATTGGGTTGAGATCTGGTGACTGACTGACACACACACCCTTTAACCCCACTATGCTTCTTTGAGACCCCTCTTTCAAAGTCACTGACATTTTTTATTCTAGCCATGGAAGCCAAAATAATGGGCAACTGGGCATTTTTATGCATGACCCTAAGCATGATGGGATGTTAATTGCACCTCTCTGATTCAGAGGGATTGGGTTAAATGCGGAAGAGACATTTCGGTTGAATGCATATCAGTTGCGCAACTGACTAGGTACTAGGTACCCCCTTTCCCTAATTGACTCAGGAACCACACCTGTGTGGAAGCACCTGCTTTCAAGATACTTTGCATCCCTCATTTACTCGAAGTGTTTCCTTTATTTTGACAGTTACCTGTACATTTAGAGTCATTAACAGCTTTGTTCTATACCATTTCTTTACAATTCTATACCATCTATTTCCCTCATTGAGCATGAGCCTCAGCACGGTACTGTAGCTGGATTATTTCCTTTAGAAGAGGAGCCCCTCTACAGAGCAGTGGTGGTGGAGGTGGACTCTTTGTTCATGTGAAGGATAATCACAATCACTGTGCTCAGGCATGCACAGTCAGACGCTCCTCAGCCGGCAGGCCAGCCCTAATTAGAGCAAGCCCTAAAGTTTATTATGATTGGACGGCCATGGTGAAAGGGAAGGAGCAGGAGACTGAAAGAGATGGGGGAGGGGGAGTGGAGGAAGGGACGTGAGGGGGCTTGTTCACTGCGAGCAGATGTTCAGCAGCGTCCAAATAACTCCCGGGCCTTCAGAAAATCCCTCACCGGCATAGCTGTGCAGCACCCTCGAGCTGCATTCAATGGGGTTTTGTACAGCAGGACGTGTTTTTTTTTTTTCTCCTTCCCTCCACCCCTTCCTCCCCTCTCCCATCTCCCATTATGCACCCACATTTCCATGCTTTTGAATGGCCATTAAAGAGTGGCCATAAAGGGGGCCAGCAGGGGCAGCCTTTGAAAGCGTATCTGCCTGATGTGAGGTAAGATAGGGCCCCCGGCGGGGAGCGGGACAGAGCGGACGGCGTGTGGAACACAAGGGCCTTCCTGTGGGTTCAGCGCTGGAAAATAGAAAACAGGCCCTCTGAGAAATGAAGAAAAGCACACTCTCCCCTCTCATATCCAAAGATTAAAAGAAAAGGTTTTCCCACTCTCACTCTACCTCTCTACCTCCATTTTCCCATGAGTAAGGGGTTTGTGGCCAGGTTGTTGCAGCTGGTGTATGTCAACATATTAAAGCCAAGGCTCAAATGATATACTGACTCCTCACGAGTAACTGAAAATGTCCACAAAAATGAAGAGATCAGTATTGTCACTAAACGATTTTCAGTGATCTAAAAAGCATCACTTGATTAAAACATAGCTCTAAATGCTCTGAGATCATACTCTGTTAGATATTTATACATTTTCCTGCCGTTACTGCCGGTTGTGTGTTTGTTCCAATGCGTTGTGGGAAAGTGTTTCATGCCCTTTCTGGTCCCTTTGCTATACTAGGCTTTTAACAACCGAGCTGACCCCTTGGATCGAGTTGCCAAGTACATGCCATTTGGACCCCTCGCCATGACCTGCCATTCCCTAATGCTCTTTCAAAAACTCCACTTTTGTGAAGAGAGCATGCTGTGTAGTTTAAGGCCCAAATGCCTCATGTGGTTTTGCAATTATATCTGGCTACACAAATCCAGTGAGAAGAACCACCAGAAAGGAATCTTCCTCCATCCTCCCTTGTGCTTTATCTCACTGCCTGCACTGGATGGCACATCCTCTAACAACAAACCAGAGTGATTCTTGATAACTCATCCATAACCCCTGGACAAACCTTGGAGTATTGCCAATCGTTCATTATCTTTTATATGGTTGCGGTTTTCTGGAGACCCGATCTGTCGGTCAAGCCGTTTGTTTGTGTCGGGGTAACCAGACTCCTCTCTGCTCCAGGGCTGTGACTGATTAAAAAACACCCCACCCTCCCCCACCCATATCCCCTCAGCCTGTTCAGTGTCACACACTCTCATGCTCACAAACATAGACACACACTTATACAAACACACACCAACACCTTGGCAAGAGAGGTTGTGGTGGGGAGGGTTTTACCTGTCATTCTGTCCTGACAGAGTGAATACCTCCCCTCAGGATGAGAGATTGTTTTGGCTTGTCTTAAGTAGAGGTGTATCACCTGCTATTGGCATCCCCTCAGGATCTCTCTGGCAGTTAACACTATCCACAGTTAACGCTTACAGAAGAATATAGGTCTTTAGACACACCGCTAACATTAGAATCGATAAAATAGTACAGTTGGTTATCATCAAACCTTTGGCATAGCCATTTACAGTATTTTTACCCAATCCGACATAGGAACCACTGTTCACTCACAGCATTATGCTACAGTATTTTAACTATTGCTTTGGCTATCTGAGCACAAGCTGGCTCTCCAGTGTTCAGCCACAGCTGTATGGTGTCAATCAGTGTGTGTGACACGTAATAACACGCAGTGGGGTTCATCACCTGCAAATGAAATCACAACAGATTTACTTTGGAAAGGACAAACAAACGGGGCGACCCGCTGTCACAGGGATGTGTGCAAATGGCCCAGAGCCGAAGATCATGGGAGCTAGCCTGAAAGAGTAGGCTACAGGTGGTACGCCTCTGATTCCAGGCCCAGACTGTTGTTGTTTGTCTCATTAGCAATGAAGTAGGACTTCGACTTGAAATAGGCCTCACAGACCAATATGAAGGAGACACATCAAAAGGTCTAGGGACGCACTAGATAGAGCTGCCAGAGTATAGAACTGACTGAGGGACTGTCATGTCCAACATACTTGGTACAGAATATTCAAGATTTCCAGAAACATACTTAAGTAATAAGGCCCGAGGGGGTATGGTATATGGCCAATATACCACGGCTAAGGGCTATTCTTATACCCCCTCAGGCCTTATTGCATAAGTATGTTCCTGGAAATCTTGAATGTTCTGTACCAATTAAGTTGGACATGACAGTCCCTCAGTCAATATACCACGACTAAGGGCTGTATCCAGGCACTCTGTTGTGCGGTGTGTCTAAGAACAGCCCTTAGCCATGGTATATTGGCTAAATACCAGAAATCCCAGAGGTGCCTTTTTGCTATTATAAACTGGTTAACAACATAATTACAACAGTAGAGAAGTAGCTTTGTGTCATACCTGTGATATATTTAAGCAATAAGGACCGAGTGGGTGTGGTATATGGTCAATACACCACAGCTAAGGGCTGTTCTTATGCACAACGCAATGTGGAGTGCCTGGATATAGCCTTTAGCCGTGGCATAAAATGGCTTTCAGCCAATCAGCATTCAGGGTTCGAACCACCCAGTTTAATATCTGATATACCACGGCTTTCAGCCAATCAGCATCCATGACCCAAACTACCCAGTTTATAAAGAGACAAAAACCTGGCCATTTTGCATCACAACTGTGGAAAGTATTTTTAGAGTAGATGAATCATGTATATTGGTGGGTGTTACACTTGAAATACACACACACACACACACACACACACCATCATCACTCAGGAGATGATTTTTGGGACTGGGCTCTTCAGTGCCTCCTGACACTGTTGTTTAGCCCTCTCCGCCCTAAACAATCACCCCTCACCCCCAATACCCCTCCCCCAGTCCCTTCCAGTCAAACCACTCCCCTTCACATCTTCAATGGGGGAGGAAGGCATTGTTAGCCCAAAAACATCTTACTCATTATGCACTTAAGCCCTACTAACCAAGCTGAGCTAAATGAGGCAAGGATGCACCTCCACCTCTTCTCCCTGCCTTCTCTTCCTAGCCACACACAACTCACCCACTCCCCCTGCTTTTGGACAACATTGCATCAAACATAGAAGCCCTTAATGCTCCGCTTAAACTCACAGATTGATGTTTACCACACTCTAATGGTCTTTAGACCTAACGATTTGGAGGTCTTGTCTGTGAGGTGTTTGCATTTGTCATGGTCCACATAATCTATTCTACCGCTAGCACAGTGGTCAGGGCTGTTCCCGTAAGCCCTGTGTTTTTCGGTCCTCTTTTAATGGAAACCAAAGTTATGGGTTATTTCACTGTGATTATAGAACAACAACTTCATTTTTGAACTGTTAAAATATTGCAGAATCCCAATTTTCTTCCGTTTTCTATTCTTTGCATCTGGCTCCAGAATTTGAAAACAGTCGTTCTTCTTCGTCTTACCAGGGCACATCACAGTAGACATTGATAATATACAAAAAAACTTTAATAACACATTATACTTGAAAGCATTACATTAAATTATAGTAATGAGGTTTAATTTCTTAATTGTTGTGACATAATTTTTATGTTGTCTTTGTTGTTTTTTACAATTGATACTGGGGGGATGGATAGAGGAGCCTGTTTTGAACTCTATAGTTTACTATAGTTTCCTTCCTCTCACAAAGAGGACCTTTGATTAAAATGTGCTGCTGTTTCGAGAGGGCATAAACCATTGAGCTTTGAGGCATAACCAAAACAAAGCTTTTCTTTCGGCATTGTCCTGAGCTCAAGTTATGTTACTGAAAGACCTTAAGTGCATGGACATAAGACCTAAGTCAGCTTGTTCACAAGTGCCCTTGTGTCTCCAAAAGCTCCTTTGGCCTAACTTAACCCTCTGTCTACCCCCATTCCTCCTTCTCAGTCTTTTCTCCTTTCCCTAAAACAAGGTGCGATGCTCAATATAGCAAAAGGGGACAATAATGTGAACCAACAAGTTGTCACTGACTACATACTAAGAGAGATTGGGACAATGGGATAAGACTGTAATTGATAGGATGCTGCAATAGTTTCTTAGTGTTGAACATCCAGGATCACATACTATATGTCTGCCAAACATCCCCTGGACCATCTCCACTCGCGCTGCGTCTGGTAGGTTTTTAGTCTGCCGTCCCTGACCTCTAAACGAAAGTCCCTAATGCTGGCTGCACCCAACGTGTGACTACGTCACCCCTGCCTGCCTGCCGTCACCTCCGGGCATCATTGGCTTTAATGTCTGTATCTCTGGCCTGGGGGTGAAAACATTCAACACCTTCCACCTCTGAAATCAAAGGCCTTTCTCCAGGAGGTCTGTCGTCTCTGTATGTTTGAGCTCCAGTGGCTGATGCTACTGGTGTGCTCTGCCTGGTCTAGCCAACACTCTTTTATCTGACCAGGACAGAACTCCCCCGTGATCATGTCATCAAGGTACTTCAAGATCCTCCTCCATATGGACACACACTCAGAACGGGTTTGATGTTTTAATTTGGTGAGCCTTGAGGATGAAACTATATAGTCATGTGTAGTATGAGATTTCCATAAGTTAATAATGTGGGCTACAGACTCCACAAGTGAGAAGGTTTGTGATCATAGCGTGGGCTATCATAGCATGGGTTTAAAACGCATTGCCATGCTGGCCAATGTGGCCATGCATTTGAATGAGCATGTTATGGACACAACTTGGTGTTGGATTCATTACGTGTGTTCTTGGATGGTATGCAGAATGCTGATATTTTACATGAGGTACTGTTACTCATTGCAATGCACTGACATTGGTTTGAATTGCAACATTGCTATTGCATCCTATCATCTGCTCATTAATATTTATGTGAGGAGAAAAGTGCACTACCTTCATCTTGTCCAATATGACCATGAATAATTAGGTGCTTGTGGCTTCTGTCTTCATCAAACTACAACATATATTTGGCTCTTTTGAAAAACGTATTCACTCAAAATGTATGAAAACAAGATGTGATTTGGATTGTATGAGAGAAATGGTATGTTGTCCAATACTGTCCATCAATCGATGTTCATCAAAATGTTATTTGTTGTTGTGATGTGCTGTTTTGCCTGGCTGGCATGCATCCAACTACTAGGCTGCACGGTGGGCCATACAGAGGGACGAGAGTTGGTGCGGGGGTGTGGCTATCGTATACAGTGTAGAGTTAAAACCACACGTGGACCAACACACGATTTGCAGTTCGTACAGAAAACTTTGAAAAGTTTGACAACTGGAGCTAACATACTTTCCCGTGTGTCCAAGATGGAACCCCATCTCAAGAAAATGCCATACGCGCTTAATAAATTTCTTGATTTGGAAGAGGTTATGTGCAAGGTAATTTGATGATTTTATACCATTAAAAATAGCTACGTAGTTAGCAAGTCTATGTTGCACAAATCAACGGATGCCTTTTAAATTCGCAAAATCCTGCATTCTATATGCATAGTTTTGCTATATACCTAATTAGTTAAACTTGCCAACCAGTCGATTTCGAATGAATACCGGTAGTGAGTGAATTTGCAATGCTGCATTTTGGAACTGCAATATGGAGCCATTTGTTTTCAATGTGCAAGTTCAGTCCTCAGCTAGTGGTGTGGTACCTTTTGGTTCGTGATATCATGTTGTTAGCTAGCTATGTTTATTAGACGCAAATTGTATGCCATCTTTTCTAACTTACAAATCAATGCATGAAGTCGTGCAACTGCTAGTGACGCTGAGCAAATGCATCTTGTCATTAATTGACGTGCGTTAAGAACTTGTTTCACTAGAAATGACTCAAACTATTGGTGGTTAACGTGCTAATGCTAGATCGATTGCTCTTAAACTAAACATTCGTTTCCAAAATACAATTGTACAATAAAAAAGCTTTCAATGCACAAGCTAAACGTGGAGTGCTGATTTTATCCATGTGTAGATTAACCAACGTGCATTTCAATTAGTTTTTGTGCGCGCCTCAAACGAGTATTAGCTAGCTATAGTAACGACGTTCTGTTAACTTACTAACTGAATCCAAGCAACTAGCTAGCGGTAATAGCAAAACTGAGAAGTTGCATTAGCTAAAGTCACCCACAGTAGTCTTTCTTGCACATTCAAAATTGGCCATTTGCAAAGTAAATCTTACTTTAACTAGATGGTTGACTGAGTTGAACTATGCTGTTTCTTTGGGCATTTGAAAGTATCATTCTTGCAAAGTTTAACATACTCATGTCAGGCCTTTGGAAAGAATAGAACTATCTCAGTTTGAAGTGCTAAGTTTCCCTTGGTTTTGCTATTTCCTGGCATTGTTTTTATGTAGAAGTGGGTCCTCCAGATGAAGTTAACATGAGATACTGTTCATGGCTTGACTAGTTTTCTTTAGACAACAGACCATGTTATCTTTTTGTTTTGAAAATGTAGATGAATGTATAACAGTCCCCCCCCCCCCCCCCCCTCCCCTCCCCTCCTTTCTTACTGTCTATCCAGCAGCTTCTGAGCCTGGACCTCCGGGACACATCCAAGCAGTCAGCATTCCCAGTGAGACCTGTTGGTTACAATAAGCCCTGGACCCCATGTTCCCTCTCTGCATCTAGCTCTGCCCTCTCTACTCACTCCACAGAAAGTGCAGCCATGACCTCCAGCCACTGGGGGCAGAACACAGAGGCCTCACTCCCATCAAGATTGAAGATGTCATTCTGGGCTGAGCGCTCTGTCAGCATGGTGGAGCCCAGCGCGTGCACCCTGGGCTGGGCCTCTACAGAGCCTAAACAGCCCCCAGCCTCCCCTACTGGTGGCCCTGTCTCTGGGTCTCCCACCTCCTCACGCTATAAGACTGAACTCTGCCGCACCTTTGCCGAGAGTGGCATCTGTAAGTACGGGGGGAAGTGCCAGTTTGCCCACGGCTTTGATGAGATACGTGACCTCAACAGACACCCCAAGTACAAGACGGAGCCTTGTCGCACCTTCCACACCATTGGCTTCTGTCCTTACGGCATCCGCTGCCACTTTGTTCATAACAACGAGGATGACCTGGGCCCTAGTCCTGCCAGACCTGGGCCTGGTCCCCAAACCCCCCGAACCAGACGACCCCCTCTACTTAGGCAGAGCTTCAGCTTCGGAGGCTTCCCCTCCGCCCCTCCACAGCCTCTAGAGCACTCCCTCCCCCACCCCTTCCTCCTCGTGCCTTCAGTCTCCCCTCCCACCTCAGCTGACATCACCGACCTGCTCTTCCGGGCCTTCTCCGAGGTGGACTGTGTCTTTGAGCCGGCCCATGAACTCCAGTCTCAGTTTCTTCCCTCTCCTGACTCAGGCTGTTCCCTCTGTGGCCTGTCCCCTGTGCCTTCCCCCTCCCACAACCCCTGTACCTTATCAGAGGGCTGCGGCCTGCAGCAGAGCCAGAGTCCCCCCTGTGGGCCTGCTCTCAGGGCCAGGAGCCTCTCCTATACCTCCCTGTCTGACCACGAGGGTGGGTGTGGCAGCTCAGCCAGCAGCCTCAGTGGGTCTGACTCCTCTGGTCCAGATGGGTCTGGTCGGCGGCTGCCTATCTTCAGCCAGCTCTCAGTGCCTGACGAGTGCTGCAGCAGCACTAGCTTCTTCCTCTAGGTAGGATGGTCTCCTCAAACCTTCCCCAACCACTCAGTGACGTCTTGTCCATTGAAAGACTTGTGTATTTTTTTTTAAAGAACCATGACTGCATACTATTGTGTACCTAATGTATTGTACGGGCAGATGCTTGACACATGCTTCAGTTAAGCTCAAGCGAAATTAAGCTGTACAATTTTGAGGCACAAGTTGACAGCAAGGCAAGGTGCAAGAGTTGCGTTACACTAACTATCTGGGAGAGAAGAAAATGGTGTAGTCAGTGTTATTGCCACTGGAAGTCCTCCATTCCTGCCACCTGCAGTTGTAAGAAGTGAACTAGTCATGTAAATGACAGTTTGAGAAGCAATTCATGAATCTTAGAATGTTAAAAAAGCCAAAGACAAGGACACAATGCATTTCTGCCAAGTTAGATTTCCCCCTATGAATGTTGGTTGACTATTGTGATTTTTTTTCTTTCTTTATTGTACACTGTTCTTCTGACTGGGCTTAAGAAATTGAGCTTTTCCAAAAACCCACTTCAGTGCCTGTAAACGTTTAGTTTTTTTTTGCTGTTATTGTTGGAAACTGCAATTTTCATTGTTAGTTGCAGGGGGACCTTGGATTTTCTTTCCTATTTTAGATCAAAGCTTAAATTGGTTTCCTAACTTTACTTAGCAAGGTGGATTGTGAGAATTAATGATTGTTTTCTCACTTGTTTCTGTAATCTGCAAATGTTTGAAGTTGTACGTAGACGTTCTGAAGATGCACCAAGAGTACAGTGTGTATCCCTTGTGTGGTAGACTCTGCATAAAATCCCTGATTAGCCGAAAAATACATGTAAATGGCAAAGTGAAATGATTAAACTGGGTTGCCGTTAAACTCTGATTCTATTGAGTTGGACCTAAACAGCACCTTGTTCAGTAGATTGAATTGTAGTGTCTTTCTAGAAGTTCTTGGGGAGATCTAATGGTAGATGGTTTGTATCTGAGATGTTTTGGTAGTTGGTTCTGAGGGTGGATGCTTTTTTTGCATTCCATTGTATTTAAGTACCTTTTTGACCAACATGTTTCAAGCTTGTTTAGTGTTAATGGAGAATCTTTAGTAAATTAAGTTTAATTTATTTTAATGTATTTATAGAACTTTTTGAGTTTGTATTTAAGTTTAATATATTTTGTTGTACTGGAAATAAACTTTTTTTAAACTTTGTTTAATCTTATATTAATTGTATTTCCTCTGTCTTCAAGGTGGTTGGGGGAATCTTCCCACAATGGTTGCATCTGTGAAATGCAGCACTACATTTACAAAGACTGAATTTGTCATGGTGCCATCAGTGTTTTTGCATAATATCGAACATATTCCCAAATGAACATCAGCCTCTTCAAATGCTGATGAGTCACTCCAAATAACTTGTGTATAGCTTGTGTAGTGGCACATTTGTGAAACGTTTGGTTTGTTTGCCTACAGCGTCCTGCTGCGCTAACCTAGTTATAACACAGCTACACTGATTTCTTTGGAACTTTTGTTTCAATGTAAAGCACCTCCAAAAGCATCACTACCCACATATTAATCTGTAGGCTACTGTAACGGGACTACTCTCTTCTATAGTTAGTCCTTTGTTATTCACAGTGTGTGTTGGGAGTTCAGTGTGTGCATAGGGTGGGGGGTAGCCAAGCGGATCAGATTTCACATGGAGATAAGATGGCTTTTGTTTCATCCCTAATCTTTACACCCCTCTGGTCACTCCCTGCATAGCAATAAAACTGAATGCCTTCAGATGACAGCTGACGCCTGGCCGAACCACTGCTGTGTCGTTTGCGTGGCTGGTATTTTAAAGATGACAAAAAGCTAATAGTAGCTCAATCTCTATACTTGAGTTACTCTAGGAGCAGTTAGGCTTCCATCTCCCTTTTCACAATGACGAGCCAATTATTTAAATTACCATGTCGAATGATATCCAATAAGTTTTCCCCCTTTTTAATATGTGGATTAGTGAGATTCATGTGTCATCGCAACGACAAAAAAGAATCGGAGCACAATAAAAAAAACTCAACCACAGCACCGTTAGCGATGCAGTAATGGGAAACGGATAGTTCATCATTCCCTTGTCAGCGTGACAATGGGATGGGGTGGCTTCCATTGAGGAAGGCGTGGCCGGGAATGGGTTAAAAATGTTGACTGTTCTCCATTGTTGGACGGGGGATTCTCCCACGTCGAGCCCAGTGAGTTTGTACAAAGACGGGCGCATTCTCACACAGCCGCGGATCATCTGGTGGACAGAGCAGATGGCTACATTCACGGGGACCACGGGTCAAACATATGGTCCTGGATAGAAAGGAATATATTTTGGAGGGAGGGGAGGTTAATGTGTTCATGCCTCTCAGCACTAGGAAGGGTGAGGGGAAAAGGTCTAAACATGAATTAATACAGATAGTTTTCCAGTGGCTCACCCCGAAAGCCCTGGTGTAACCTTGTGGATGCTGCTGTTTTTTTGTTGCCGGGAAAATATATTTTCTGTTACGTCTACTTTACTTGTGGTGTTTCATTGGGGAAAAAGTCTCCTTGTCACAATAGTTAGTAACGTTACTTGGCACATATTGACGTGCTCAGTGAGCTGAAACGTTTGCATATTTCCAAGCCATGGAAGCGCTTCACCTGTTATATTTTTACTCAAGACTATTTTCCACTGTTCTCAGCATGTCTGTGTTTATGTATGTTTCATCAAAACAACGATTTCCACAAAACATTTATCTAAGGCAGTTCACCCAGTTGTAACCCAACTTGTGTGTTTTTGTTCTACCATATGTTATTTTGAGTGCTATATTGATTACTATATTGTTGAGTTCGGAGCTTACAAGAAAGGCATTTCACTGTACTTTTTATTTATTTTATTCTTTGCACATAAAATAGCAGTAAGGATGTTCGCCACCAGAGGTCAGTAAAGGCTTGTTTAGTCTGATCTGCACTGCTACTGATTCTGCTGTGCCTTAGGCCTAAAAGAGAAAATCAACTGCCTCTAGGGGTCAGCATTTACATGTTCACCAATGCAAACCATACACTTACTGTTGTGTATATAATTGATATATGATAATTTGCTTACGGCCAGTCATGTTTCAGTGAACTTTACATGTCCAC
The DNA here is from genome assembly GCF_029448725.1 of Salvelinus fontinalis. NCBI lineage: Eukaryota > Metazoa > Chordata > Actinopteri > Salmoniformes > Salmonidae > Salvelinus > Salvelinus fontinalis. The sequence continues at coordinate 44,156,150 of NC_074697.1, read as the reverse complement.
AAGAGTATGTTTTTGATTTATGGGGATATTTTGCATATGGATAGTATTTCTATTAACTCTTGATCTGTTTATGGCACATTCTGAAATTATTTAAATATCTAAAAGGGAACTATTTTAGTAAAGCATGTTGAAAGAATATATAATGTTGAAATGACTCACAACCCAACACTTTTGTACGTGCTCTAGAGTCGCACAGTTCCCCTTTATAACAGTACATACACTCCACCAATGGAATTCACATCTGGGTAAAGCACAACTGGTACTAAAGCAACACCCGGGCTCTGACTTTTAGCCATATATATATGTTTGGTACTTCCTGTGCTGCCACTTCCCATCACATTATTGGTCAGTATGGTGGTGGTTGATGATCCTCTGAGCCCTGTCCAGTTGGTGCCAGCCTGGCGCTCACAGAGCCCATCGCCTTAGTTTCACTTCCTCTTCCTGCTCTGCTCACTTCCCCTCACGGACACGCACCACAGGCTCACAAAAGAGGAAGTGGCCTCGGCCATCGCCATAGCTCAGCCAAAGATGGTGGATAAATGAAGATAGTTCACTCAGGCTGTATCCCTGCACAAAAAATGTCAGTTCCTGTCTTAAAGGGTGGCTCTCCCATAGACAACAACGCGATAGCAGCTGGGTCTGGTCTACTTAGTTCATTGACTTCCATGGAAACAGAAAAAAATGAGGGGGTGGGATATCTCGCTTTGTCTTCCGTCTCTGGCTCAGCTAATTGGTTTTATAGACCAAGAGGATATACAGGCTTCGCAGCGGAATGCTGTTTTAGACAATCAGTCAACACCCTTTAGTCATGGCTGGAGGTTAGAGTCGTCTATCTCTTTCTGAGTTGTCCTTTTGTGTTATTCCTGTATTCCCAACCAAATACCAGAGGCACCTCCCAAGTTAGTTTGTGTGCCGGATGTCAATAAGTGTGGCCTTTTTCTGCACCTTGAAAATAATGTAACAGAGTAGGAACCAAAGTTAGGCCCGTGTTTCCCCTGGGACCCTAATTAGTGGTGAACACGTAAACAAATCATGCCTTAGACCACTTCAGGTGAGAGCTTTCATCTGAATGTCAAATGTAGAGTATGTGTTGTTGATGTACAAGTCCATTATTTGAATGAGGGCAACCATTTGAGAGAGGAAATATTTGGGGTGTGGTCAAATATTATGGGTTGAATTTGGTTATCAGTGTTTATTTAAGTTTGACAGATTCACAGATCTTTATTTAAAATGTATGCCAATGCGGTCTTTGGACAGACTCAGATGGGGGTCCCAGCAGTGGTTTGAATCCAATTTCTCAATATCAAATCATTTTTGGGTAACAATTAAGTACCTTACTGTGATTGGTTTCAATTAAAGTGGTAAAAAAAAAAAATCTTAGCAAAGAGCAAATTCTCAAGCAAGAATTTTGCCAGAACTGTCTAGGAGTGGTCTGAGTGGGGAGGGGAAACTGAAAACTAGGTGTTATTGACAGAGGTTTGAAACTCTCTTTCTTATTTGTCTAATGACTCATTTACGTCCTGGTGATGTCACCAGGCAGGCCAAAACACCATCCCACCAAAACAGGAAGAAATTTCCGGCGGCCTTTTCAAACAGCTCTTACACTAAACAGGCATTATCATTATCGTTTACAATTTCGCAGTATTATTCCAACCTCATAGCGTGGAAATATATATAAAACACAGGAAATCACTGCACTGGGCCTTTAAAGGGAAACTCCACTCAAAAAACATATTTTCATATTATTTTCCTTAGTCCACTCTTGATACAGTCCTAAAATGTTTTGCTGTCAAGTTTTCACGATATTGGACTTTCAAGAAGCAAAGTGTCAATGATCACATCACCATGTCGTGTATTTATATTGCTATATTATTTACTGTTAATGTTTAAAATGGAGTCGATAACTGGGTTCTCTCTTCTTTCATCAGAACTTGTCACTGTTTTTGGTACCCAAAGGAAACATGGTGAAGAACTGTGGACATAAGATGAAGGACAGTGGCCTGTCATGGAAAAAAATCCCCAAAAGTCCAAATATCAGCAGCAGTGGCTCTTTCTTGTGAAGCCTTATGTTCCGTATAGGAAGGAAGAGGATTAAGGATCTCCCCAGATCGGTGTCCCGTCCGCGGGACGGTTGAGCTAACGTATGCTAATGTGATTAGCATGAGGTTATAAGAAACAAAATAAAATCCCAGTACATACACATATCTGATATGTGTAGAAAGCTTAAATTATTGTTAATCTAACTGCACTGTCCAATTTACAGTAGCAATTACGGTGAAATAATACCATGCTATTGTTTGAGGAGTGAGCACAATTATGAACTTGAAAAGGTATGAATAAACCAATTAGGCACATTTGGGCAGTCTTGATACAACATTTTGAATAGATATGCAAGAGTTCACTGGATCACTCTAAAACTTTGCACATACGGTGCTGCCATCTAGAGGCCAAAGTCTAAATTGCACCTGGGCTAGAATAATTAATTATGCCCATTCTCTTGCATTTCAAAGATGATGGTACAAAAAAAACAGTTGTTTTTTTCTTTGTATTATCTTTTACCAGATCTAATGTGTTATATTCTCCTACATTCCTTTCACATTTCCACAAATGTCAAAGTGTTTCCTTTCAAATGGTATCAAGAATATGCATATCCTTGCTTCAGGGCCTGAGCTACAGGCAGTTAGATTTGGGTATGTCATTTCAGGTGAAAATTGGAAAAAAAACTGACGGATCCTTAAGAGGTTTTAAGTAAGTATGCTTTTCGTAATGTTCTCAGGCCTGAAAAAATGGAGTGGTGAATCTTTCATTGCAAATCCATATTGCTGAAAATTCCCAAGACTAAGATTGTTACAATGAGTGTTTTCACTGTAACCAAGTAGAGAGAGCACAAATACTTAAGGAATATAATTTCCAAAGAAAATCTTGTCAGTATTCTCAGTTATCTGGTTGACATGGTCATTTATCAATATCATCTGAAGGATCTGGAAAACGGGCCTGTTGAAACAGAGAGAAAATTGATTTTTTTTTCTCCACCGATGCTCCACTTGAATAGATAAGTGAGTGAAGCTTCCTGGGTGACGCAAACCTTTTTTGCAAACATTTGCAGTTCTGAGAATTTAATGGCAAGAAGGGGGTACACGTTGTTGTAAACAATTACCACTGGGGATAAATTAAGTTGTAGTGAATTGAGATCAACCAAATAATGCATTTTTGAGTTAACTTTTCCATGTTGTGTTAGTCACTCTCATGTCACTCTCCAATTATTTTATACAGGCACTTTAGCCAGTGTGTGCAAGGACCGCCGGAAATGGCAGCAAACTCACAGCGAGTGAATTATATTGACTTATTTTGAAACTCAACTGAAGTTCATTCACATGTTCATAGTATAGTGTACCTACTTTATACTTTGAAAACCACAAATATTTAGCTTTTGAGAGTTTCCTCACATCATATGTACATGTACAGTAGTGTACAATGCATTAAGAACACCTTCTTAATATTGAGTTGCAACCCCTTTTGCACTCAGGACAGCCTCAATTCGTCGGGCCATGGACTCTACAAGGTGTCAAGTGTTCCAGAGGGATACTGGTCCATGATGACTCCAATGCTTCCCACAATTGTATCAAGTTGGCTGGATGTCCTTTGGGTGGTGAACCATTCTTGATACACACGGGAAACTGTTGAGCATGGAAAACCCAGCAGCGTTGCAGTTCTTGACACAAACCGGTGTGCCTGGCACCTCCTCATACCCTGTTCAAAGGCACTTAAATCTTTTGTCTTGCACACTCCCCCTCTGAATGGCCCACACACACAACCCATGTCTCAATTGTGTCAAGGCTTTAAAATCCTTCTTTAACCTGTCTCCTCCCCTTCGTCTACACTGATTAAAGTGGATCATAGCTTTCACCTGGATTCACCTGGTCAGTCTATGTCAAGGAAAGAGCAGGTGTTCCTAATGTTTTGTACACTCAGTGTAGCGTTCTATTATTTAATGATGTGTATAGCCAAAGGGGATAGATAGGGTTCAGTGGCTAACCTCTGCTTCAGAGGAGGGTATTTACTGTAAGATGCAGATTAGGCATAACCAGAACCCTCAGATCCATTCAACGGGGCTGGGAATGGTGTGTGAACCATTCATCTTGGGTAACAAATTCATGATTTGAAATATCCTCACATTATGGTCAACTTTCAATCCATGACCTGTGCTCTACTTGAAAACATTTCCTGAATTTACAGGAGTTGACTTTCACCTTGCCCACGTAGTTTTCGCTAAGGGATGCAGCTAGGGATAGGCTAAGGTGTTTGTCTGTGTGTGTATTCTTGCATGAAAGTGTGTGTGTGTGTGAGGAGATTACGAGAGCGGGGGCTCACAGGGCAGCTCTGTTCTGAATGGCCACCTTTGTGGTTCTCTCATGCTAGCTCCATTTCCCACAGGTCTCTTAGAGTTTACGTCTCTCTGGTGACGGTGGGGTTGGAGCAGGAGGAGTGGGGAAAGCTCAGCTTTTCTTTCTGTTTTTGTGGCTCTGACTCTTCTTACTACATGTGTGGATTTGTCCCATTGCTGCAGGCACTCTGACAAGAGAGAAAAAAAATCACAATTTTGTTCCCTAAATGCTTCTAAAAACACGTGTGGGTTTTGCAACACACGTTGTAGTCAGTTCGATTTATCCCTGAGTCAGTTCGAACTCTCCCCCACACTGCTTTTTCCCAGTTGTGTAAGATATGTCTGTACACAGTAACCTGGGTGTATGTGAGGATTTTGTCAACATGCCCTTTTGTAAACGGGTGAATTTCAGATTTGGGAGGATGGTACATTTTGTGCCACACTGTTTATATATGAAAAGAGGATAAACAGTTTTGTGAACCTTATCTAGTGTAATTTGTTAGCGTTTACTAGAGAGGTGGCCAATGTATTTTGTAAAGCAAGTGGCTGATAGCACAAATTCTTGAAGTTTCCCACTGGGCACAGACGTCAGTTCAACATCTTGTTTTGATTTGAATTTGGTTGAGTTGTCAACTAATGTGACTTCAACGTGAAATCGACAAAACATTTCACCCTGTCATTGGATTTAGGTTAAAAGTTAGGTAAAAAATAATACGAAATTCCCTTACGTTGATTACTTTTTGCAAATCCAATCAGTTTTCTAAGTTAATCCGGCGTCATCACAATAAATGTTTTGATTTAAATTATGTGGAAACAACATTGATTCAACCAGTTTTTACCCAGTGGGTTGTTTGGTTAGAATGTGGGTGTTCATTTAAAAAAAAGTAAAACTCCAATGATAACAAAAGGTACGGTGGTTCAAGCCTGAGAACATCTGTGAAATCTTGAAGACATTGCCCAGATATTAGACGTGTGCTTAAACTCTTTTCAAATGTTTCATGCTAGTTTACGCACTGCAGCAAATATTTTTATGAATCGACCAAACTCCTTTATCGGGCAATGTTTTTTACCTTGGGAGAAATAAAGTGGCAGCAGTTGGATGTGTGGAATGGTGAATGTGAGTGTTTTCAGATGTGTGTGTGTGTGTGTGTGTGTGTGTGTGTGTGTGTGTGTGTGTGTGTGTGTGTGTGTGTGTGTGTGTGTGTGTGTGTGTGTGTGTGTGTGTGTGTGTGTGTGTGTGTGTGTGTGTGTGTGTGTGTGGACAAATGTTGCTTTAATATTTCAAAGTGAAGCCCTTATTTAGAGATGGCAGACCTTTAACTTGGGCTCCTGGACTTACGGTCCTTACATGGCAATCTGAATGACTTGGACGATGATACATTTATGAACTAATAGATACCAAATGTATATCCATTTGGCAGCAACCTTTCATAGTCATGACAGTATGTGATGATGTATTGTGTCAAAAACAATTGTATCTTTGAGACTTCTCCAGCACAGGGAAACCACCTAGTTCATTGCGAAGCTAGCCTGGGTTGTGTAAGCCAGTGGTGTAAGTCTAACACTGCCTAGCAAAGGCAATAATGCTTGGCTGGGCAGACGTATTGTTTGGACAGGAGTGTGTCACTGTATAAACTGAAACATGTCAGAGAGTGATTTAACACTGAGCGTTCCTGCTGATTCGACTCCTTAGTAGCAATCTAGGTTATGATGTTTAGTGAGAAAACAGTGATTTTCGAAACGGGAGGGGCACTATCGGTCAAGCTCAGTGTCTACTGCTGCCATTGCAAACCTGACAGCAAGTCATGGTTTTAGCTAACCTTCCTGTAAAATAACAGACCTACAGTGCATTCGGAAAGTATTCAGACCCCTTGACTTTTCCCACACTTTGTTACGTTACAGCCCTATTCTAAACTGGATTATATTTCTAAAAAATCCTCAGCCATACACCATAATGACAAATCGAAAACAGGTAAAAAAAATTTGCTGCAGGACTTGAAATTATGCTCCGATGCATCCTGTTTCCATTGATCATCCTTGAGATTTTTCTACAACTTGATTGGAGTCCAACTCTGGTAAATTCAAATGATTGGACATGATTTGGAAAGACAGACACCTGTCTATATAAGGTCTCACAGTTGACAGTGCATGTCAGACCAAAAACCAAGCCATGAGGTTGAACGAATTGTCCGTAGAGCTCAGAGACAGGATTGTGTCGAGGCACAGATCTGGTGATGGGTACCAAAATAATATCTGCAGCATTGAAGGTCCCCAAGAACACAGTGGCCTCCATCATTCTTAAATGGAAGAAGTTTGGAACCACCAATACTCTTCCTACAGCTGGCCGCTTGGCCAAACTGAGCAATCGAGGGAGAAGGGCCTTTGTCACGGAGGTGACCAAGAATCCAATGGTCACTCGGACAGAGCTCTAGAGTTCCTCTGTGGAGATGGGAGAACCTTCCAGAAGGACAACCTTCTCCGCAGCACTCCACCAATCAGGCCTTTACGGTAGAGTGGCCAGACGGAAGCCACTCCTCAGTAAAAGGCACATGACAGCCCTCTTGGAGTTTGCCAAAAGGCACGTAAAAGACTCTCAGACCATGACAAACATAATTCTTTGGTCTGATGAAACCAAGTATGAACTCTTTGGTCTGAATGCCAAGCGTCACGTCTGAAGGAAACCTGGCACCATCCCTACGGTGAAGCATGGTGGTGGCAGCATCATGCTGCGGGGATGTTTTTCAGCGGCAGGGACTGAGAGATTAGTCAGGACCGAGGGAAAATTGAACAGAGAAAAGTACAGAGAGATCCTTGATGAACCTGCTCCAGAGCGCTCAGGACCTCAGACTGAGTCGAAGGTTCACCTTCCAGCAGAACAACGACCTCAAGCACACAGCCAAGACAATGCAGGAGTGGCTTCGGGACAAGCGTTTGAATGTCCCTGAGTGGCCCAACCAGTGCACTGACTCGAACCGATTGAACATCTCTGGAGAGACCTGAAAATAGCTGTGCAGCAACGCTCCCCATCCAACCTTACAGAGCTTGAGAGGATCTGCAGAGACGAATGGGAGAAACTCCCCAAATACATGTGTGCCAAGCCTGTAGCGTCATACCCAAGAGGACTCAATGCTGTAATCACTGCCAAAGGTGCTTCAACCAAGAACTGAGTAAAGGGTCTGAATACTTATGTCAATGGGATATTTAAGGTATTTTTAATACATTTACAAACAATTCAAAAAAACTGTTTTTGCTTTGTAATTATGGGGTATTGTGTGTAGTTTGATGAGGAACAAAAACAATTCAATTTCTTTTATATGTCTGTGTATGTCACAGGTTCTGACAGCACTTGTGCGTGCACAACCGGTCGATTATTTGCTTTGCAATGTGTTCAATGGGTGTATGCAATGCTGGGTATCCAGGCAACTGTACAAAATATTGAGTGTGATCATGGATATTGATATACTATCATGTTGGTTGACATCTTTCTCTATTAGTTTTTCCTTCGAAAGAGGATTTACTATCTTCGTCTCGAGTCCCTTACGAAGTATTGCCATTAACCATGTATTCTCATGTATTATTGAACCAGAATGGTCAATTACAATGGAACATCTTCGTAGAGAAAACAGCCTTCAGTCATGTGATCATTGTCTCCCCATACCTAATATAGGACTGTCTGCCTCATTGGACAAACATCTTAATTTAACAAGATCTTTAGTAACTCTTGAAAAAGGGAGCCAATAGCTAATTCAATTAGTTTTGAGGGATGTCTTCGTGTCATGGCAAATTTGCCGTGTGACACGCAAGTAGGCCAAGACTAAAACTGAGTAATTATGTGTTCGCTAACGATAGACATTTGATAAATATCACATAATCACAGGGCAAGAGGTACAAAACAGGAGTACTGAATAACAAACTGGAAGCTTAACTTGACTGTGCCACATTTTTAACAATAACCTACAATACACAAAACAGCCAGTGATTATCTTTAATAGTTTATGATGTGTACGGTCTACACTAACAATGGTTTTGTCCTGGTTATTTCTGTATTGAGAACCGAGATACCCAAGTCTATTAATTCCAGGTAAATCCCCCTAACACTCCAACCCCTGTGTGTGTGTCGGGAACATTGTTTTTGAGCTACACTGTTTCCTGTAATCACTTCCTCCAAAAGCTTCCCCTCTCACTGCCAGCTAACAGTTCTCTGGCCTCTAAAGTAACCTTGTGCCCATCGGAACACCACTTTATCAGATGAATATCTGAATCAGAGATGGATAGTCTCATTGACAGTTGGTGGGATTGAGGGGTTTTGAGCAATATCTTGTCCTCGGGCTTGAGATCAGGTTACCGTAAACAGCTATGAATGATTACCCGAGGGGTTTGCTTAAAATAATATTTTTTCAGAATAAAGAAGTTGCTACAAGAACACGCTGCAACATCGTCTCGTATAGAGGTGACTCATTTGTGAAAAGTGCGTGGCACATATTTTTTGTTAATTTCTATAGAATTACAAACCATATTGGAATATCCTTCCTCTGATTATTTTCCTTGTTCCTGCTGGTTCAAAAGGAGGAGCTTGTCTCCCCAGCAGACCAAAGCATGTCTGTTCCTCTGCTGCACCCTACAGCTCTCCCTCCGTCACCCCCGGGCTGTAGAATGCGTCATTCAGCTTCACACCCAACACAACTCCCATCCTGTCCCCCTGCTAGCTCTACTAGACTGCACTTGATTCCCAGAATGAGACTGAGAATATGGAAAAAAAAAAAGAAAAAAAATGAGGATGCATGTATTGTGGTGTAACAGTGTTATACACTGAGTGTACAAAACATTAGGAACACCTGCTCTTTCCATGACATAGACTAACCAGATGAATCCAGGTGAAAGCTAGGATCCATTATTGATGTCATTAGTTAAATCCACTTCAATCAGTGTAGATGAAGGGCAGGAGACAGGTTAAAGAAGGATTTTTAAACCTTGAGACAATTGATACATGGATTGTGTATGTGTGTCATTCAGAGGGTGAATGGTCAGGACAAAACATTTAAGTGCCTTTGAACGGGATAGGTAGTAGGTGCCAGGCACAGCGGTTTGTGTCAAGAACTGCAACGCTCCTGGGTTTTCCACGCTCAACAGTTTACCGTGTGTATCAAAAATGGTCCACCACCCCAAAGGACATCCAGCCAACTTGACGCAGCTGTGGGAAGCATTGGAGTCAACATGGGCCAGCATCCCTGTGTAATGCTTTTCGACACCTTGTAGAATCCATTCCCAACATATTGAGGCTGTTCTGAGGGGAAAAGCGGGTGCAACTCAATATTAGGAAGGTGTTCTTAGTTGTTTGTCGCCTTTTCTTAAGGTCCTAGGCATCTTGACTGGATGAGGAAGAAATATTTCATATCTGTTCAACTCTCTTCACAAACGAGCATTATTGGTCATGTCAGTCTTCTCCCAGGCAATAATAGATGTTTCTAATATCTGTTGTCTTATGTGTTGCCCAGTAATGTCCTCCATTATTGTCACGATCGTCGTTAGGAGAAAGAGAGGAGGACCAAGCGTAATAACAATACATCTTCCTTTTTAATGAAGACGAAACAAACACTTTTACAAACTAACAAACGTGAAGCTATACAAAACAAATAAGTGCAGACACTGGCAACTTACACATGGACAATTACCCACAACCTACCTAATGACTATGGCTGCCTAAATATGGCTCCCAATCAGAGACAACGATAGACAGCTGTCTCTAATTGAGAACCAATCTAGGCAACCATAGACTTACATAAACACCTACACTGAACACAACCCCATGAACTCTACAAACACCCCCTAGACAATACAAACACCCTAGACGAGACAAAAACACACAAACATCCCCCATGTCACACCCTGACCTAACGAAAATAATAAAGAAAAACAAAGATAACTAAGGCCAGGGCGTGACAATTATTACCATAGAAAATGAAACTCTTTCACAAAAACAGCTCAAATCGTTGTCTCCTGTACTCAGTTTGGTTCTAGCTAGAACAGTTCGGCCTACATCAGCAGAGTAGCCAAACGCTTAAATAGAGAAATGAGTAGACGAGTAGAGCGTTACCCGTGGACACATAACGGGTAGTAGCAGATCAACTTGCAATGTCTGGGAGAGGTTGGCTTACTGCCAGAACCAATGTTGACGCTAAAGTGTATCTTGTACTTATCAACATTTGGCAACCCTCACGGTCTCCATGTGAACTTGTTTTACTTTCCTACGGCTAATGTGGAAGATTTAATCTGTCTTCCTGAATGGCTGCAGGGCAATGAGCATTCCAAAATGTGTTACGGTTGTCTTTCTGTTGTTTTTATGCAACAGGTTGAAACATCGAAACCGTTTCTTTGCAGACACTTTTTTGCCTGAAACTATTTCCCAATATTTATTTTATTTTATATAACCTTTATTTAACTAGGTAAGTCAGTTAAGAACAAATTCAATGACGGCCTACCCCGGCCAAACCCTAATGACGCTGGGCCAACCGTGCTCCGCCCTGTGGGACTCCCAATCACGGCCGGTTGTGATACAGCCCAGGATTGAGCCAGGGTCTTTAGTGACGCCTCTAGCACTAAGATGCAGTGCCTTAGACCTCTGCGCCACCCGGGAGCCCAAGATTTCCCAAGATTTAATGCCTTGAACCAAGAAACTCAGAGGCAAAAAGCGCTTACTCAAAAAAATGGTATAATAACGTATAAAAATTCTACAACATTGCATAAAAAATCTACTTTATGGCATAGCTGAAGCAATTATATTATATTACAAGTTTTCTCCCTACACTGCCCTTGAGTAAAACTAATATCATCCAATTTTCAATATCATGCACCAATAATCTGAGACTCTATTGCCAAAATTGTTTTCAAATCAATGTTCAAGTAACTTCTTATGATACACAAGGATTAGCCATCTTTTCTCATAGGCCAGCACCATCTGTATGTTTTAAGTAAAAAGCCTTTGACCATGACTGCGTGGCCAAACACAACTCCAACACCATCATTAAGTTTGCTGACAACACATCAGTTGTAGGCCTGATCATCGACAACGAAGAGACGGCCTATAGGGAGGAGGTCAGAGAACTGGCAGTGTGGTGCAAGGACAACAACCTCTCCCTCAATGTGAGCAAGCCCCCATTAACATCAACGGGGATGTAGTGGAGCGGGGCGAGAGTTTCAAGTTCCTTGGTGTCCACATCACCAACGAACTATCATGGTCCAAACACACCAAGACAGTTGTGAAGAGGGCACGACAAAACCTTTACCCCCTCAGGAGACTGAAAAGATTTGGCATGGGGGTCCCCAGATCCTCAAAAAATTCTACAGCTGCACCATCGAGAGCATCCTGACGGGTTGCATCACCGCCTGGTATGGCAACTGCTCGGCATCTGACCATAAGGCGCTACAGAGGGTAGTATGTACGGCCCAGTACATCACTGGGGCCAAGCTTCCTGCAATCCAAGACCTATATACTAGGTGGTGTCAGAGGAAAGACCATAAAATTGTCAGAGACTCCAGTCACCCAAGTCATAGACTGTTTTCTCTGCTACCGCACGGCAAGCGGTACTGGAGAGCCAAGTCTAGGACCAAAAGGCTCCTCAACAGCTTCTACCCCCAATCCATAAGACTGTTGAACATTTAATCAAATGGCCACCAGACTTTTACATTGCCCCCCCCCCCCCCCCCCCCCCATTTGTTTTGTACACTGCTGCTACTTGCTGTTTATTATCTATGCATAGTCACTTCACCCCTACCTACATGTACAAATTACCTCAACTAACCCGTACCCCCGCACACTGACTAGGTACCGGTACCCCATGTATATAGCCTCGTTATTTTGTTACTTTTTATTATTTTACATTTTTTATTTTCGTTTATTTGGTCAATATTTTCTTAGCTCTTCTTGAACTGCACTCTTGGTTAAGGGCTTGCACGTAAGCATTTCCCGGTAAGGTCTACACTTATTGTATTCGTCGCATGTGACAAATAAAGTTTGATTTGATTTGAAGTAAAAAGCCCACACTTGATTATTTCATTATGCTGAGAATAAGCTTTATCCTAGTTCAACATTTACGACATAAACCACAGCTTATTGAGCAAATCATAAACAGCTCGTCAGCATGAGTATCAGTTCCCCTTTTATGGTCGTCAGTAACTACCAGCCGTAGGTTAATCAAGTCTGACGTTGTCAACAAACACTCCCCAAGCTCTGAGGGCTGCATATTTTGGACCCCAGTCCAGTCTGACCGGCAGCTCTACCAATAAGGTCATATGTAGACCTTCAGTGACTATGAATGGTCCTAATATGCTTTTCAGTAGACTCCATCATAAAGCCCAATTGAGGGAGAAAAGTGGGGGTTACATTGTGAGTGCACAGGTGTCCCATTCCCCAGGAGGATAAGAGTTGCTGGGAGTTGGTGCTCACCTTTTGAAGTGGCCGCTGATATTCTGAGACTAGGCTAGGCAAATAATGAGCCTTGAAGATGGCAATTTAGTCTCAGCCACTTTCAAAACACACAAGGGTAGTTATTCTTCCATGGAACAGTAACAATGTTTCACTGGGTCCTTGACAATCTGTTTAATCAACCAAAGAAATGTAAATTGATACATTCTTCAAGTCCAGAGAGATGTTAAGAAATGGTGGATGGAGAGAAAGTTTACTGGAAACAGATGTCTTACATTGAGTTTTGACGTTCCCGGTATGTTTCCATTGTTCTTCCATCCTTTTTTTCTAGCTTAATTTTTCCATGATGGATTATTTTCACTGAGAGAGGCAATAATTTTGCTGTCCTCTGCAGTCGAGTTACCACAGTATGCCAGTAATATACCATTCAAAGCGCACTATACATACCACCCTAACAGAATTCACACACCTGTTCAAATACCCAGCATGGACAGCCTGTCCACAAAGGAGAATTGTCCGTTACCAGTGGTGGAAAAAGTACGCAATTGTCATACTTGAGTAAAAGTATAGATACCTTAATAGAAAGTTACTCAAGTAAAAGTGGAAGTCACCCAGTAAAATACTACTTGAGTAAAAGTCGAAAAGTATTTGGTTCTAAATATACTTCAGTATCAAAAGTAAAAGTTTAAATCATTTCAAAATACTTATATTAAGCAAAGCAGATGGAACCGTTGTCTTGTTTTGAAAATGTACGGATAGCCAGGGGCACCCCCCCAACACTCAGACATAATTTACAGAAGATGCATTTGTGTTTAGTAAGTCAGCCAGATCAGAGGCAGTAGGGATGACCAGGGATGTTCTCTTGATAAGTGTGTGAATAGGACAATTTTCCTGTCCTGTTAAGCATTCAAAATGTAACGAGTACTTTTGGATGTCATGGAAAATGTAGGGAGTAAAAGTATGTTATTTTCTTTAGGAATGTAGTGAAGTAAAAGTTGCCCAAAATTTTAATAGTAAGGGAAGTACAGATACCCCCCAAAACTGCTTAAGTAGTACGTACTTTAAAGTGTTTTTACTTAAGTACTTTACACCACTGTCCGCTACCATGTAATTGCAATCTCATGTGCTGTATTATCGCCCTCCAGGTTCCCTTGGAGAGTTCATCAATGAGCTTGACGCCCTGATAAGTTCCTTTCCTGAGGATGGCTCACCTCTCACAGTTCTGGGTGACTTTAACCTCCCCACGTCTACCTTTGACTCATTCCTCTCTGCCTCCTTCTTTCCACTCCTCTCCTCTTTTGACCTCACCCTCTCACCTTCCCCCCTACTCACAAGGCAGGCAATACGCTTGACCTCATCTTTACTAGATGCTGTTCTTCCACTAATCTCATTGCAACTCCCCTCCAAGTCTCCGACCACTGCCTTGTATCCTTTTCCCTCTCGCTCTCATCCAACACTTCCCACACTGCCCCTACTCGGATGGTATCGCGCCGTCCCAACCTTCGCTCTCTCTCCCCCGCTACTCTCTCCTCTTCCATCCTATCATCTCTTCCCTCTGCTCAAACCTTCTCCAACCTATCTCCTGATTCTGCCTCCTCAACCCTCCTCTCCTCCCTTTCTGCATCCTTTGACTCTCTATGTCCCCTATCCTCCAGGGCGGCTCGGTCCTCCCCTCCTGCTCCGTGGCTCGACGACTCATTGCGAGCTCACAGAACAGGGCTCCGGGCAGCCGAGCGGAAATGGAGGAAAACTCGCCTCCCTGCGGACCTGGCATCCTTTCACTCCCTCCTCTCTACATTCTCCTCTTCTGTCTCTGCTGCTAAAGCCAATTTCTACCACTCTAAATTCCAAGCATCTGCCTCTAACCCTAGGAAGCTCTTTGCCACCTTCTCCTCCCTCCTGAATCCTCCTCCCCCTCCTCCCCCCTCCTCCCTCTCTGCTGATGACTTCGTCAACCATTTTGAAAAGAAGGTCGACGACATCCGATCCTCGTTTGCTAAGTCAAACGACACCGCTGGTTCTGCTCACACTGCCCTACCCTGTGCTTTGACCTCTTTCTCCCCTCTCTCTCCAGATGAAATCTCGCGTCTTGTGAAGGCCGGCCGCCCAACAACCTGCCCGCTTGACCCTATCCCCTCCTCTCTTCTCCAGACCATTTCCGGAGACCTTCTCCCTTACCTCACCTCGCTCATCAACTCATCCTTGACCGCTGGCTACGTCCCTTCCGTCTTCAAGAGAGCGAGAGTTGCACCCCTTCTGAAAAAACCTACACTCGATCCCTCCGATGTCAACAACTACAGACCAGTAACCCTTCTTTCTTTTCGCTCCAAAACTCTTGAACGTGCCGTCCTTGGACAGCTCTCCTGCTATCTCTCTCAGAATGACCTTCTTGATCCAAATCAGTCAGGTTTCAAGACTAGTCATTCAACTGAGACTGCTCTTCTCTGTGTCACGGAGGCGCTCCGCACTGCTAAAGCTAACTCTCTCTCCTCTGCTCTCATCCTTCTAGACCTATCGGCTGCCTTTGATACTGTGAACCATCAGATCCTCCTCTCCACCCTCTCCGAGCTGGGCATCTCCGGCGCGGCCCACGCTTGGATTGCGTCCTACCTGACAGGTCGCTCCTACCAGGTGGCGTGGCGAGAATCTGTCTCCGCACCACGTGCTCTCACCACTGGTGTCCCCCAGGGCTCTGTTCTAGGCCCTCTCCTATTCTCGCTATACACCAAGTCACTTGGCTCTGTCATATCCTCACATTGTCTCTCCTATCATTGCTATGCAGACGACACACAATTAATCTTCTCCTTTCCCCCCTCTGATAACCAGGTGGTGAATCGCATCTCTGCATGTCTGGCAGACATATCAGTGTGGATGACGGATCACCACCTCAAGCTGAACCTCGGCAAGACGGAGCTGCTCTTCCTCCCGGGGAAGGACTGCCCGTTCCATGATCTCGCCATCACGGTTGACAACTCCATTGTGTCCTCCTCCCAGAGTGCTAAGAACCTTGGCGTGATCCTGGACAACACCCTGTCGTTCTCAACTAACATCAAGGCGGTGACCCGTTCCTGTAGGTTCATGCTCTACAACATTCGCAGAGTACGACCCTGCCTCACGCAGGAAGCGGCGCAGGTCCTAATCCAGGCACTTGTCATCTCCCGTCTGGATTACTGCAACTCGCTGTTGGCTGGGCTCCCTGCCTGTGCCATTAAACCCCTACAACTCATCCAGAACGCCGCAGCCCGTCTGGTGTTCAACTTTCCCAAGTTCTCTCACGTCACCCCGCTCCTCCGCTCTCTCCACTGGCTTCCAGTTGAAGCTCGCATCCGCTACAAGACCATGGTGCTTGCCTACGGAGCTGTGAGGGGAACGGCACCTCCGTACCTTCAGGCTCTGATCAGGCCCTACACCCAAACAAGGGCACTGCGTTCATCCACCTCTGGCCTGCTCGCCTCCCTACCTCTGAGGAGGTACAGTTCCCGCTCAGCCCAGTCAGGACTGTTCGCTGCTCTGGCACCCCAATGGTGGAACAAACTCCCTCATGACGCCAGGTCAGCGGAGTCAATCACCACCTTCCGGAGACACCTGAAACCCCACCTCTTTAAGGAATACCTAGGATAGGATGAAGTAATTCTTCTAACCCCCCCCCCCCCCCCCCCTTAAAAGAGTTAGATGCACTATTGTAAAGTGGTTGTTCCACTGGATATCATAAGGTGAATACACCAAATTGTAAGTCGCTCTGGATAAGAGTGTCTGCTAAATGACTTAAATGTAAATGTAATGTATTTCAAACACTAACCAGTGCTTATTTAAGACCTAACAAAAACACAGAATTGTAATTACCTATTTGAAGTATGACCATCTGTGCTATGCTAAGACAGTTTCCCTCTTGTATGCAAAATTACTGCATTCTCAGCTAGACTTATAAAGAAAATGCATGACTGTCATTGCTGCTTTGGGATCTCAATGTAATGCACTTTTTTTTAAAGTGGGGGCTATATGTATTTGGGGGGGAATCGCCATGAACAAGAATGAATGGTTGCAAGTTTCGTTAAATTGACATGACAGTAGAAACTTCATAAAGCTGTAATGAAAGCTTCAGAAGCACATTACTAATGAGTCTATGCCATCTGATTGTCAAGCTTCATCAGAGGTCCATTCCCACCCACAGGATTCCCATGCTCCATAATAAGGCAAACCTATTTGCTGTTGTTATGCATGACTATCATTGTGCAACCAACAACTGTAAACATGCATGGCTTTGTCAAGGCATTTCTTAACTGTGTGGAGTCAAATTCCCTCAGGACACCATTGTGTGCGTGCTATTTCAGTGCATGCTTGTTGTGCGAGTGGAAAGAACTCTGGGACAATAGTTGAAGAGTTCCCGGTGCAAGATATCTGAGGTCAAGTTGAAAATGGAGCCAGAAATGTGATTTTATTGTGTTTGCCTTTTTTTATATGCACGTCGTAATGACCACCCAGGGCTAGGGTTTCACAAAGGAACATCAAACAGGAACGTTGGTCTGAACTTCTGCAGGTCTTAAACACATGGTTGGTGAAAGATGTATTTTTTGGGGAAAACTGGAGATGTGAAACAGGCTGACAGGGTATTTATTTTGCAGAAGAGAGTGACACAAGCTACGCCGTGTACAGATCATCAGCCAATGGCAGGGTTCAAAAGGAGATGGCCTCACTATGTGAGAGCATTGCTTTGGTGTTGATGTCTGTTTCCCTTTTTTGAGTCCATTTATACCCTTTTTTCACTTCATTTTACATGCTCAATAGTAAAAGCACAAGACAAAGAAAAATAGCTTGGGAGATGGTATGTCACAGTGGTGAATTATTAAAATATATTTTTACTCCCGTGAGATACGCATATATTTTTCTAGGATTGACCATCATTTGATTTCCGGTGACCAAGGGCATCCTCCAAAGGGCACTATTTATTCCCACCCTAGAGAGCTAAAGTGTGTTTTATTGAAAGGCATGCTAGAGACTGTGAGGACAAAAATGGCAAACTTCTAAACTGGTTTAGAGTCATCGCATTGAATGTAGCTGCAAAGCAGAGAATGAGCTGCTTTAGCTTTGCTTGTACTAAAGTGAGTAGAGTAGAGGGAAATAACTGTCCACTGACGTCAACGCCCATGAGTGGAAGTGATCTCCTTTTATAGCCACGTTTTCTCTCTCTCTCTGCATTCCTTACAGGAGCAGTGGAGAGGGCCGTGACGCACACATACGGAGAAAGAGAGAAGTTGGCACATGCCGAGCCGTGAGGGAAGAAAAATTCCCCCTCCCAAAGCTTTTACTTTTACTCGACAGGCTCAATCAACTCAAAGCTCCTTATCTTTGAGGAAATGTAAGACACGTTTTACTTTAGAATGGACTGAGGTCACACTAAGACTTGGCAAGGAAGACACCTTCGGACCACTACTGAATCTGTTCAGCGTTGTCAAAACGTGACGTATTGCAATTGCACCGTGAAGAAGATGGTTCTTATTTAGTAGAAAGCACAGAATGTTAAATACATATTCTGTTTTTTTCTGATTTAACATTTTCTTCCCTTCCCCCTTTGGCACAGAATGATGCCAAATCACATGCCCCAGTATTATATTGTTAGGGACAGGTCAAAATTTACTGAGGGGGAAGGGTTGTCCAAAATAAGGGAGGGTTGTCAAACTTTTTTTATTTTGCTTTGGGGAGGGTAGTGTGCTTTTTCCCTGGTTTACATTCGCTCATCTGCTCGTATTTCCCCCATAAACAATGGCTTGACTTACTTTTGATATTACCCTAATACATTTCGAAAAGATTGTGAAGGTTTGGTATGGTGTGGCTATTATTAAGATGTAGCTACTGTAGGCCTATGATATGAAGGCAGCACTCCAACTTACTCCAACAGCTGAAGTTGAGTTGAGGAAGACTGTTACTCCTATAATCTAACGATATAATCTTTATAAAACATGTTCTGGTCATCTATATAGCAGATGCAGTAGCCATCTGACATGAAGAAATGCATATCGGTGTCGTAGCATGCCACCTGCATATCT
This sequence comes from Salvelinus fontinalis, assembly GCF_029448725.1. NCBI lineage: Eukaryota > Metazoa > Chordata > Actinopteri > Salmoniformes > Salmonidae > Salvelinus > Salvelinus fontinalis. The sequence goes on along the minus strand of NC_074697.1, from coordinate 44,137,300 downwards.
CTCGCTCTCTCTGGGGTTAGGCCTAAGTTTCTCTTCCTTTTATTTGTATTTATTTATTTTATTTCACCTTTATTTAACCAGGTAGGCAAGTTGAGAACAAGTTCTCATTTACAATTGCAACCTGGCCAAGATAAAGCAAAGCAGTTCGACACATACAACAACACAGAGTTACACATGGAGTAAAACAAACATACAGTCAATAATACCGTAGCTCACATAATACAATGTGAGCAAATGAGGTGAGATAAGGGAGGTAAAGGCAAAAAAAATAAAATCTATATATGTATTATTATATAGGCTATATATTTATTCAAATATTAATATCACACAGTGGACACCTAAGCCTATAGGTCTAGTGCCTTGATACATTTAGTGCTCAAATATCTGACAGCTGAATTCTGAGGTGGACAATTATTGTTTTAAGAAAGTTGTCTTAAAAGCGATAAAAGAAATTGGCTATAAAGTTTGTATGACATACACATCGAAGCACAAGGAATAGTGTTTTTCAGTTTATTTGTTCTTGCTCACAGATAAAACTGAATAAATGTAGAATTGACATGAATAAGAATTGCAAAACACTAATTAAAACACACAATATGTGATATACAGTGCATTCGGAAAGTATTCAGACCCTTTCCTGTTTTCCACATTTTGTTACGTTACAGCCTTATTCTAAAATGTATAGAATATTTTTTTTTCCTACAAAATATTTACTAATTATAAAATCAAAAACAAACAGAAACCCCTTATTTACATAAGTATTCAGACCCTTTGCTGTGAGTCTCGATAAAAAGGTTTCCTTGGATCATTCTTGAGATGGTTCTACAATTTGATTGGAGTCCACCTGTGGTAAATTCAATTTTGTTGGACATGATTTGGAGAAGCAAACACCTGTCTATATAAGTCCCGTGCATGTCAGAGCAAAACCCGAGCCATGAAGTCGAAGGAATTGTTCAAAAGGCACTTAAAGGACTTCCAGACCATGAGAAAGAAGATTCTCTGGTCTGATGAAACAAAGAATGAACTCTTTGGCATGAATGCCAAACATCACGTCTGGAGGAAACCTGGTAATAACGAGGCTATATACAGGGGTTACCGGTACCTAGCCATTGTGCGGAGGTACAGGTTAGTCGAGGTAATTTGTACATGTAGGTATGGGTAAAGTGACTATGTATAGATAATAAACAGCGAGTGGGGGGGGGGGGGGGGGGGGGTCAATGTAAGTAGTCCGGGTGGCCATTTGATTAATTGTTCAGCAGTCTTATGGTCGGATGCCAAGCTGTTGTAGAGAGGGTAGTGCCAAAGGTCCGAATACTTTCTGAATGGACTTTAAATAGAATATAGAACACTTGAAACATTACAGAATATTTTTCATGATGGAAATTGAAATGTTAAAATGTGATTGTAAAAAAATAAAATGTTTGTGAAAACCATTTAAGAGCTAGAGTTATTGTACAGTCTGACAGCAGTGGGTAGATTGGCATTTCGCAGGCGGTTCGTACGGGCGGATATACAGGACAGTCCGTGTGTGTTTCTCAGGAGCCTGGTGGTGCAGTTACCTCTTTTGGAGGGAGCAAGTCGTTCAGTGGATGGTCAAAGGTGTGCGTGTCCTTCACCAGGTGCACTGCAGACTGCTCTCGCCTGCTCTGCAGTGACGGGTGGCTGTGGTTGTGCTGCTCCACCTCTGGAGGTGATCCTCAAGGCCCTCCTCTGTACCCTGTCTAGTCAGGCCTGCTGCTTTTTACTGCATCCAACTTTTTTATAATTTGTTACGGGCTGTTTTTAAGGACATGTAAATGAGGCTCATTTGGCCAACATCCCTCTTTTATTGATGGCGCTGCCTGTGCCAGGTCGCATCTGAATGCATATGGATGTCTGTAAAATGTCTCAAATGTCTGGTCAATTAAAATCCTCCCTGTCATGTTGTTTGGCACCAATGGCATATGGTTTTTATTAAGATTTTAGAATATTTGCATGAAAATCTGTCTCCAATTGGATGGGAACCTAGCTATAGACAATCTAAATACTCTGGCAAGTGCGTATGCCTGCACATCATGGTTCACCAGCAGCCCCAAACATCTAAAGAATAAGCTACCAGCCAAACAAGCATGGAAGATTTGTACTTAAACTCCCCCCTCACACTCATCTCGAGGTTGAGAATTTTTTTTCATCTCGATCTCTGTAATGTGTCTGTGTCTCTGTAATGTGTCTGTATCTATGTAATGTGTCTGTATCTATGTAATGTGTCTGTATCTATGTAATGTGTCTGTATCTCTGTAATTGTATATGTGTTCATGTAAAACATAGGGACCACAATGGAAATAAGTCCCTGAATTTATTGTGCAATCTCGGTCACTTAAGAAAATCTTTATGTATTTATGTATTTGTTTTTACTGACAAATAAAATCAATCAATTCAAACTGTGCAATTGATGAATGGAAAGAGCCGTCCGTTACAAACACCGAAAAGTTGAATGACATTCGGAGATGTCAAGCCAAGCCTTCGATACTGGGTAAGCTTACAAGGTAGGGAGGGATGAATTTTCTGTTTGTCACAATTGACATAGTCTTTTTATTGTGGTGTTGAAAATGCAAACCATGATTTCAAAGTGCCTGAAGTCGGTATGCTTTGTTTATTGGTTGTGTGGTGCATTGGCATAGAAACCTGTTGGTGGAAAATTCCTTACATATATTTTATATAATTATAAATATGGCATCAAAATGTTGAAAGTCTGATTTCCCCCTAGCTGATCATTGTCTGCCAGCCGGCTCTGATCATAGTGTAATGAGACAGGCAGGGAGAGTGAGCTCATCGGTGGTGGTCGACGAACCTTCCGGCCCATACCCCTGCATGGTATCAACAGTGCCACAAAAGCATGTTGAAGTGGCAAAGTCTATATCCATATTTATAAACACAGGGCTGCTACAGTTGTTGTTTTTGGTCGTAAACATTACTTTAGTTAATTCTATGATGGGTGAGGGTGTTCAATTTATTTTACAGACAAAGGGAGGCTCATGAGGATATATTTTTTTTACTTTGGCGACACCTTGAGTTGGACCATCCCATCCCCCCCACTACATTTCAATCTGTCCCGTACAATAGCCTGTATCCCATGGCCTGACTTCCCGCATAACACCCCATGAATAAAGTCAACACACCACAAAGTCCGAAGTCTTCAATGGAGCTCCCTCAGTTTAACTTGATTAACAAAGCCAAACACATGTAAAGCCTATTTCCCAACTCTCTGATTCTTTCGTCAATTTCCCCCATTGTTCAGTTATTTGTTTAGCTTAAACACTTGGCTCAAAGATGTGCCAACTGCCTATACACACACCTGCCAAAATACACGTTCATATAAAGTACCTTTGATTCGACTTGGGTGAAGTTTTATAGCCAGCCCTGAATGATTATAATAGCATAGGGAGTGTACCGTTCAACCTTGAATGTGCCTGACTCCAAACACAAAACTGTAGCAGTGCTTAATAAATGTGACTGTTGCAATAACTTCTCCATAGCTCATATTGCTGTGCCCACATGCTCCACATTAGGTATGTAGGAATTCTCCCTCTGTGTTGTTCTTGGCCGGAGGAGTCTTGATAGGATTTGACACTGACTTGCATCGGCAGAATAGAAACCAGACTTGTTTCCATGACGCTGAGCACGCCTGTTTCAAGAGGCTTTTGCAATTAATCTTGTCTTGCCTCGGTAACTTGTGCAAATAGACCAGTTCTACCTTTGAACTGCTGCTCTAGCAAACACCTCTCAGCAAATGTTGATGGAGAGTGGTTGAAATTGACTGCTTTCAAACTGTTCATATTGTGGTGCTCCTGAATTAACTTTCCTCGTGTCGCTCATGTTTGTAAAGGAAGTTTGCCTGTTCGTGTTTGTTACTGTACGTAGAAGGATGTGTTTTAAGGATATGTCATTTTTTATGGAAAAACAGTAGATACCTTGTTCAAAACATTGATTTTAGTCATACATGTTTTTCGATGGCCTGTATGCTAAACAAAACAATGTCCACACTAGCAAATGTATTATTCAAATGATTTTGGGTTTTGTAAGGCTTCACTGTTTCCTAATAGTAGACTGTCTATTAGGCCTACTATCTCCTGTTTGCTTGTGGGGGTGGGTCTTGACGGTCCACAATGACGCTGATGGAGTAATGTATTTTGTTTATATTTCATCTCTTACGAGTGGTTAAACATTGATGTTGGGAGGATTTTTGGCCTTTGATTATGGATCTGCTTGTCTGCGCTAAGACAACGTTGCCATGGCACAGGTAAACCACACTCTGCCTGAGGAAACCTTATGCTTAAAATAAGACATTTCTGATCCCATTGTCCTTCCTCTGTCCACATTATGAGGTTCTGTAAGAACAGTTATTCTTTTGGGTTTAGGCCACAAGGCAAAGTGAGTTATTGCAGACCCCTAGAGGTCTCTAAAGGCATTGCAAGAAGGAATGGGAGTTAGGATCAGTTTGCCATGCTAATAAATCATCATACTGTCAGTCCAGAATAGATAGCCACAGAGCTTGCCAGCTTGTAGTCCATAAAAATGTAATTAAGTCACGACTGGGTCGTTCAGCCATTCCTATGGAGAAAGAATAGGGTTTTTGTCATAAACGCCGAAAATGAGGTCTGAGGTTAACACAGGCTTAGGAGATCTTCTAAGTTTGTTCTATCAGATAATATCAGTCAGTTAACATGGCCTTTATAAATTATGAAGCCTTTATGTGCTTTAGATGCTTGTTTTGATTACAGAAATGCTTAAAAATTCACCAAAAGTTACGTTCGCTGATGAAGATTATCTCATACAAAAAAATGTAATAAATCTCCTAGGCCTGTGTTAACTACAGACCTTATTTGTGGCGTTTATCCCCCAAAAAACATTCATTTCCCCATAGGCTTTGGCCAACGAGCCATGTTGGAGTTGGTGCCTACAAAAAGACGGCATTAGTAATGCTCTCTATAATATTACTTTATCAGTTATTCTGGATACAAAAAAAAAAAATCTGTACTAAGGTATAACTGTTGAGACTTGGAATCAGATCAGAGTAGAGCGTATAGGATTCATTTGTGACTCACCATGTGACCATTTCTACAGAACTGGGTACTTAACACAAGGTGTAATGTAGTTTATCAAAGAGAGTAAATACATCCTCCTTGGCAGGAATCTACAAAACGTATTTAAACTAGCATAATGCTGACATTAACAATCTATCAAAATGCCAACTAAAGAAAGGGATTTCACTAACCATTCCAAAAGATAAAAGGCAAAAATAAACTAAAGAAACACACTATATGTGGCATTACACTGATGCGGTCCAAACCGCAATGCATGGTCCACCAGCTGTCTATGTTTGCAGTGTGAGGATATGCCAAACCTAGAGAAAACACCCGTTTTGTGCTCTGTGTTGGTTATTTGATTTTACTGGATGGACTCTGTTGTTATGGCAACACATCCTGTGTCTGTACTGACTTAAAGGACAAGATAAACGAAATGGACTGTGAATTGATTTCTTTATTGACGTGACTGATGGCCTGAAATCACAGTTCCCCTATGGTAGGTGTTTTTGTTTAACGACATGGTCTTCCTAGGGGTGCTGTGAGGGGCCCCTCTGGTCCTGCATTCTAAGATCTTGGTTGAAATACAGAGAAAATGTAATGCCAAGATCATCTGTATTGACAGAAAGATATTCTGTTCTTCAGATCAAGCTTGAACTTCCTCCTTGTCAACTGACACTTCTACTGCCCATCTTGAGGAAGAACAGAAGAGGAAAGAGGAAGTGGGAAAGGCAACAAATGAATAGATGGTGTGAATTTGTCATATCCTTTACCTCACTTGTAGCTGTCACAATTAGATATGCTGCGGTTTCAACAGCGCTGTTAATCTCATGCATCAAACCATTGAGTGGGGTTCACTTTCCTTAAGCTAGAAGTGAAACCCACGCCAGCAGCACCATGCAAGACTACATTACCTTAACAAATAACAATAGCTTGTGCAACCCATAGAATGTGGGCAATGTAGGTCTACGTGGACAAATTGTTGCAGCTATTGATCTGTCTGTATTGGTGACCTGTTCAAAGGTTGTGTTTTCCCTACAGATGGATTAGGGCTATGTACGTACATGCACAGATAACTGATCTCAGGACAGGTTTATCTGGAGGTGTTAGCCTTTAGCACTGTTTCTTCACTGCTGATTGCATTGACAGTGAGAAGATAGCATATCCAATCCATTGGCGTAGCCTGATTTGTATTAGTAGGCTATTCCCAGCAACCTCTCATTTAGAGTAAATGGCAAACTGAAAAGCATATGAACTTGGTAGCATATAGGGTTACAAAACTACTGGTAATTTACCAGAATTAACAGAATATTCAGTCATTTTAGTAATTAACAGAAAATGATGGCAATCCAGCATAACTTTGATTATTCATGTGTAGTATTTATTATATCTGTGTGTACATATAGTCCATGAGTTTCTAGTTGATAGACCATATGGTTCAAGAGAAAATAACCTAAATAATGAAAAAATAATCTAATTAACAAGGGCTTAGTTTTCAATTAACTCTGCAACTCTTCCAACTATTGACTTTTTTCACAATTCCCACCAGTTTGACGCCAAAACATTGACAACTACATATTGACATAGTAAAATAAATGTTTGTAAACATTTTGTATTTATAATTAGAACTGATATTTCATGCTGAAACTCTCATGTTAATCACCAATGGTATTCAATAGGTTGATTGTTTATATTTAGCATAATGTTTTACAGCTTTGCCATTATTTTTATATTTTAAAACCATCTTATTCAATTCTTTCATATATTTGACATGCAATAAGGCCACACAGAGGGCCAGAGATTATTACAGACATGTGGAAATCTGAAGTACCCAAAAGGGCCACTAGATGTCTTTTGATAGATTACATAAAATCCTTGAAAGATACATCCATTCAAAAGTTTCCAGTAATATACCCAAACTTTTTCACCCTAGTAGCATGTCTGTGTTCAGGTTTGCTTTTTAACCCCTTCCTTATTCTTGGAGAAGGACTTTCAGATGATCCCATCAGAAATGTGCAGCGTATAAACGTTCGAAGGCCTTACTGGATTGAGGAAGAGTAGGCTATTGAAGTAGTGAGGTTGATTTAACACTATAAACCTCACATTTCAAATACAAGGTTTAAGGAAGTGTTTGCATTGCTCTTTGTGTTCATCCTGTGCCCATATTAAAAACTTCTCAATAAATCCTTGTCAGCTATCCTTACATGAATGGACAAATTGCAAAAGGAGATTTCTGGAGTTCACTTGTAATACAAGGCCTTTCTGATGCAATACAGTCATATCTGACATCACAAAAATGGATACCCATTTTGGGATAAGAATGGCAAGTATTGGTACACACTCAAGTGTATACAGAGCAGAGGAAAGACGGTTAACCATGGCAACCTTGCCAGTGAGTAAACACAAGGGTGAGCACAGGGCGTCCTAAGAGAGGAATGTCAAATATGCACAGGCACTTGACCACACAGCTAGGTTACAGCTCAGCTCCCTATCTAATGGTCAAACACCAATTCCAGCATATCCACATGGCTAGTCATGAAACTGAGCTCTATGCATGCAGGATAAGGACTAAGTTGTTGTTTTGGGTCAAATGCCTTCAGTGACTGACACAGTATTTGGGGCAAATACAATATCACCCATTTGTATTGACATAACAGCCATCTATAGAAAGATATAGACTGGTAGCTCACAGTGAGAAAATGAGGGTATCTGCTGTTTCTATTTTTGTATTATTTAAGCACAAAATACAGTTTGATAATATAATAAGTTTTGTGTTGTGTGTATCATTGCATGAACCATATATTCTGCCCTCATATAGCTTCTGTTTGTGTTGTCATCAAGTAGTAAGGAAGGCCTTATTGAATCAAATTTGAGACAAGCTGTAAAACTGACAAAAAGTCCATTAAATGCAAGGAATTATATTTCTTTATCATTTTCATTTATTTCTCCCTGTTCAGGCGATCAAAAATAAATTCATACTTTTTTTCTTAATAATTCACACATCATTTTCACAGACCCTGACATGTTCATGATAAATAAGTACAAAATACATTGGTATTAACACAATAAATATCATAATAAATATATTAGTTTAAGTCTATACAATTACAAAAGGCAAATAAGTCAACCTATAGTCTATGGAAATACTGTGATGTTACAGTCCCTGATGAAATAGAAGTCACCTACTACAGTTGAGTAAGACCCCAACCAGGGTTGTCAAAACATTATGCAACAAAACAGGTCTCTAAATAAATGGCAAGGTTACACAAATACCCCCCTCCTAGATCTGTGACATACACAGACGGCGTACTAGCACCTTCTCACTTTTGTCACAGATGTGTTCAAATATGATGGACGTCCCAAAAAATGATATGAAAAACTGCTCTTACACAAAGAATGTAGCAAAAGTAGACAAGTAAGTATAAAGCTTTGGTTAAATGCTACATAGAGAGACTAGTCTCCCAATACCTATTTTAAAGTGCATGTCACAGTGAGAGAATGTCTTGTTGTCATTTTTTCAAGTCACATTGATGGTTTGAATATTTTCAACAGTTTTTGGTATGCACATGAATACCAACAGTATGCACAGATCTGACAAATAGTTCTGGCAGCTTACTAAATGGAGGGGAGTCTTTTGTTTCATATGATCATATATTTGAAGGACTAATCGAAGTAATCCAGCTAAAGTAAGGCTACTAGGCCTTTCTCATATTGATTGAGACAGGTAAAGGCACTTAAAACGTCTGTTACTGTAATAACCATCAAGGTCATTTTTAAAGAAAGCAATTAATGGAAGACAAGATGAAAAGTTAAATGAAAGTATAAAAAAATATATACAGATTTTGCTAAGTTTGAGTACCAAATAAATTTCACTGAGCAAGTAATTTACTAATAAATAAACAACAGTATAAAGTGTTGATGCGCATCATATTGATAGGATTTCTGATTTGTGTAAGCAGAACCTTCCCAATTGATCGAGGTTCGTGATTTGGATTGTCTCTGTGTGGTTTGGGTTTCCTAGTCAGAGAGTGACAGGCGCGCAAAGACGGTGAGGCGCTTATTGCCAGCCCCATCAAAGGTGGGGGACTCTGAACCGCTGGTGCTGCCTGTGCTGGTGTAACTATCCCGATCTGAGAGGGAGTCTTCAGAAGAGAAGCGCTGGAGGTTTGGCTGGGTGATGTAGACATTGTTGCGGTCCTCCATAGCGTAAGATTTGTTCAGAGTGTTTGGGAAGTTATTTCCGTGGCCACAAACGCAGCGTGAGGGCTTCTGTGGCTCAACTATCATAGGGATGTTGTGGATGTCACCAACACTGGGTCGGCTCTGACAAAACTGAAATGTGTTGCGTTGGGTGTCATTGAACACTGGGGAGAGAATGTCCGCTGGGGGTGGTGACACCGAGGGCGCACGGGTGAAGCCAAGGGGGTCGTGGAGCGCAGGGGGAGGAGAGCTGCGTGATCCCATGAAACCTGCAAAACTGACGCTCTGACGGAGCTGACGTGGGTTCTGATCAGCAAGTGCTTGGTTGTGGAACTTTTGGGTCAAGGGGGTGAGTTTCTCTTCGTGAATGAAGTGACAGCGGGCTCCATATGGGCAGTAGCCAAAGTTGTAAAAGGTGCGACAGGCCTCCGTTTTGTATTTTGGGTGCCTGTACAAACCGCGCAGCTCAGGCTCTCCATGGGCAAACTGACACTTGCTCCCATATTTACAGCTTCCGTTCTCCTGGAAGCTACGGCACAGTTCGGTTTTGTAACGGTTGGAAGGGAGAGGTGTCGGGTTGTTCAGTGGAGGAAATCCAGGAGGTGGAGGCACTTCATCCAGGGTCTTCATTTTACCGAAGGAAAGGATATTGGATTCGGTTAGACTCATGGAGCGGTCAGGTCTGAAGGAAACCTGTTGTTTACTTGGAGCCATCTTGCTCCAAATGTCAAGTGGCCAGGGGTTATCATCGTTCAGTTGCTCAGAGCTTAGACTATGGCTCTTTGGTGAGAAGAATGACGTTGAACTGTTGAGACGAGGTGCCATTGGTTGAATTTGTTGCTGGATGAATGGTTCATCTAAACCAAGATTGATCAGATTCTGTGGAGAGAAATATGACTGTCAATAAATTATCACGTTATACCCATCCTATAGACTACCCAGGATGCAGAATTGTAGCCTATGCCCTGTTCCCCATTAAGCTTTTAATTATGTTAAATATGTTTTGTGAATATTTCAAGATGTAATCAAAGTTCAAAGTCGCCTACAATTTATAGTCTAGTTGTAGTTTTTTTACGAACCAAAAGCATAACCATAGCTTATGTTACTGATCTGAACAAAAACACAAATGTAAACACAGTGAATTAACCTTACCCTCGTGATAATGTCGTCGATCATATCGGACATGCTTCTATGTGTTCTTGTCCTTTGAAACGTTTTAGTTCGCCTGTCACTTTCAGCTGCAAGACACGGGCGATTGCGCTGCGCTGTTAATGCAGTGCTAGACTTTTTATAGTTTGTCTGGGGCTGGCAGGCAGGCGGGGTTTCCTGTGCTATTTTCCCGGACACCACTCCCATAAAGTTTCATACACAACTCAACCAACCAAGGCTGCCTTGTTTTGATATGTTTTTGTATTTTTAGTCAGCTGTGAAATGTTTCAGTTTCACCAACATTCAGACATAAACGCATCGTATAGACTAGGCTTCATATGTCAACAACATAATACGCCCACAAATATTGACACACTTGTACATTATTTGCCTACGCTCATTAGATTTTCAATCACGATGACGAATACTTTTGGGGTAGTAGGCTATGATTAACTACTTCGTTGCTGGACACATTTTCCCCAAGGCTGTTACCAGAATCACCCCAGACTTTTTCCTCGTTGGTTTCTATGCGTGACACCCGCTCTCTGTTTTTGTAGAACATCTGTCTTTAATATAATTTCCAGTCTCTACCTTCATTTTCCAACTGTTATAGGCTATCTCTCAAAGGGGGAAAATACATGTATTTATATATATATTTCCTTAGGCTATAGACGTAAATATGCTCATGTGCATTATGACTACGTAAATACAGGTGATATGAATCCATGTAGGTAATGACTTTAGTATGATCTTACTGTAACAAACAACATTATCCAGTAATCAGTATAGACTTCAAACACAGGGTTTTTCAGGATTTGGTTTAGTTTCTATTTGTGATATCATGTAGGCTGAATTAGGTTATGTGATTTTTTCCATCTGTGTTACTAGTAGCCCAAGTATAAACAGGCAATGTGATTACTAGTCCCTCGATAGCAGGAAACTCTTGGATAATGAAAATATGCTTCTGTTTCTGCTACTTAACCAATAATGAAACCTTGGGTCTATCCCTCGCCTGACATAGCAATTTTCACACACGTGAGAAACGCATCTGAATTTGTGTGGCTAAATACTGAAGTCACGAGGCATTAACTCAGCAGCTATCCACCTTCCAATAACAGTAAAGCATGTGCAAGAATGGCCGGGTTTCAAAGTGAGGAGTAACCAACACTTTGTCTTGATTAGTGGACTATATTCAGAGACTATTTTGTACATTAGTTGTGCTATATTTGCTTGTGTAAATAGTGTCAAGTTGAAGAAGTGGAGAGGGTTTAAAAATCTACCCAGGCAAACTCTATCCAGTGACAGTGTCCCACGGATCGACTGGGCCATGTTGAGTTGATCTACAGTTCTTAGAGGTATCTCTGTTTGTCCTTTGGGTTTGTCGTCACACAGTTCATAAGTCTGACAAGGCAGTTCCACAGAAAGTCATATATTTACTTTGAAATGATTACACTTGGATGGGCTTTGAGCTCTGTCAGTTGAGTCAATTGATTGCAAAACAACCTATTGGCAGAAGGGGCACTATTTGAGTGTTCGAGGAAACTGCTCATTTTCCTTGAACCCTATCACACCCTAAAATGCTTTTATAATGACTTCAGCACCGTTTCTGCTGGACCCTTAGTGTTTTTGTATAATCTGGTTGTGTGCTAAGCTTAAAAGCCTCTATTTATCTCACTATTAAGGTCGTATTATGGAGACAATGTGAGGAGAAATGGGTGCAGAGACTGGCCTTACATGATGTGTAGTAACTCCTGTATACATCTTCCAGTAAGCCAACTCCTCATTGTCTATTTGGCCAAGGGTTGGATGTGAAACGGGAACACAAACTTGAGGCAGAGACACTCTATGTTCCTCCCTCCCTACCAAGACGTATTATGTCAGTTTCCCACCATAGTGGTCACAGTGGACCTTTCACTTTATGCCATTCTCCCAACAGCAGAGGGACGCGTCCATCAGGGGCCCTGAAAAGCTCAAGTTTCATCAGTCGCAGGCAGCATAATAACTCCCGGCCACAGAAGCAAGCAGGGCAGGCATGCCTACTCATGTCCAGTTCAAAATAACCTCGGGCTTCCACTACCTTGTCAAATTTGGGTGGAAATTATATTTAAAAATGGTTAATGAGAAATGGAAAATATTTCACTCCTCGCTCTCTCTTTCCCTTTTTTCCCCAATTTTGTTTCCCAATCCACTTGTTTGGTTTCTCAAGCTGTGCACGGGTGGTGCATTTTCTCCCAAGTTTATTTTCTGGCACTGGTCCTGAGAGTATGGAAACTCGCTCCTAGTGAGTTGGGAGGGGCGCGGCATACTTGCTCATACACACGTGCTCACACAAATATACATACTAGCTAAGCCCAAAGGGACATTCTATGGTGAGCAATGATGTGCAATATGCCAAGCTTTCCATTCGAGCTTTCCTGTCTTGGCAAAGGTGCAGTTTGTACACTACAGGCATCCCAATAGGCATGTTTAGGCAGGAACCCCCTTATGAACACTCAGGCTGACATATGTGCATGGGGTGGGGTGGCTGTTGTATGAATTAGGGAAATTATTACAAAAACGTATGGTGAGAAATCTGACTGTATTGAAATTGATCAGCAATAGTCGGTGTTTACATAAAGTATCTACACTCCTTGACTTTTTCCACATTTTGTTGTGATACAGCCTGAATTTAAAATGGATTACATTGATATTTTGTGTCACTGGCCTACACATAACACCCCTTAATGTCCAAGTGGAATTATGTTTTTAGAAATGTTTACAAATAAATACAAAACGTATCAATAAATATTCAAACTCTTTGTTATGACAAGCCTAATTAAGTTCAGGAGTAAAAATGTGCTTAACAAGTCACATAATAAGTTGCACGGACTCACTCTGTCTGCAATAATAGTGTTTAACATGATTTTTGAATGACTCTCTGTACCGCACACATACAATTATTTGTCGAGCAGTGAATTTCAAACACAGATTCAACTTCAAAGACCAGGGAGATTTTCCATTGCTTCACAAAGAAGGGCACCTGTTGGTAGATGGGTACTTTGGATGGTGTATCAATTCACCCAGTCACTACAAAGATACAGGCTTCCTTCCTAACTCAGTTGCCCGAGAGGAAGGAAACCATGAGGCCAATGGTGACTTTAAAACAGTTAGAGTTTAATGACTGTGATAGGAGAAAACTGAAGATGGATCAACAACATTGTAGTTACTCCACAATACTAACCTAAATGACAGAGTGAAAAGAAGGAAGCGTGTAAAGACTACAAATATTCCAAAATATGAATCCTGTTTGCAATAAGGCATTATCCAACACAACACATCACTGAGTACCACTCTTCATATTTTCAAGCATGGTGCATGTATTCTGTTTATTTTTATCCCCCCCCCAAAAAACTCCCTAGTCCTTGCTGACAGCAAGCATGGGTATGCTTGCCATTGGCAAGTACTAAGGACTTTTTGGGGGGGATAAAAATAAACGGAATAGAGCTAAGCACAGGCAAAATCCTAGAGGAAAACCTGGTTCAGTCTCCTTTCCAACAGACACAGGGAGACAAATTCACCTTTCAGCAGGACAATAACCTAAATCACAAGGACAAATATACACTGGAGTTGCTTACCGAGATGAATGTTCCTAGTTGTGGCCTAGTTACTAATGGCCTAGTTACTAGTGGCCTAGTTACTAGTGGCCTAGTTACTAGTGGCCTAGTTACTAGTGGCCTAGTTACTAGTGGCCTAGTTACTAGTGGCCTAGTTACTAGTGGCCTAGTTACTAGTGGCCTAGTTACTAGTGGCCTAGTTACTAGTGGCCTAGTTACTAGTGGCCTAGTTACTAGTGGCCTAGTTACTAGTGGCCTAGTTACTAGTGGCCTAGGTTCTGTCTTAACTTAAATTGTCTTGAAAATCTATGACAAGACTTGAAAATGGCTGTCTATCAATGATCAACAAACATCTTGACAGAGCTAGAATCATTTTTAAAAGAATAATGTTCAAATATTATATCATCCAGGTTTGCAAAGCTCTTGGAGACTTACCCAGAAAGTCTCACAGCTGTAATCGCTGCCAAAGGTGATTCTAATATGTATTGACTCAGGGGTGTGAATACTTAGATAATACTTAGAATACTCAGATAAATTAGACACAGAAGGCATCGACTAACTCGGCTGCTGCTGATACCATTGGTAACGTGCCCATATTTACAGAGCTTTTACAAGGGAAAGTACCTTTCTTTCCTGCTCCCCTTACATTACTAACAGTGAGTCTCACCGCTTATAAATACAGTGGCTCTCATTTCTTCAAGAGTTGTTTCTGTGTTCATATCCTTTGTTTGTAATCAGTGTGTATTTGCGAAATAGATGTACTGTATATGAGCACTTGCGCTGTATAGTAGGCCTAAGTTCTTTACAGTAGCTATTGCCTCTGTATGTTTTACCTTAGCCTATATAATTTTTTTCTGTCAAACTCACCGTTGAACCTGTCATGAGTCCACAAATTAAGTTTAAGAGGATTTTTTAAAGATCTGTCTTTTGAAAAAATCCACTGAAATTGGGTAGTACTTTGGTACGTAGTGTTTTCCAGGTATGTCTGTTTTTTTTAGAATGACCTCAGCAAGTCAAGGCGGTAGTTTACTGTAGAGGTCCTCAGAGGGATTGCATTTGTGCCACTCTGTTTTCGCTATGGTGGTGTAGTTTTTACACTTCCCTCCGAAACACATTTTGGCAGTGTGAAATATTCCCAGAAGAACAAACATGGCCTTATATATGGAATACCACCCCTCGTCTTTCACACACTGGCTCTGTGAGTTCATGCTGCCTCCCCTCTATTTACGCAACCCCTCTTAAACACAGCACTGTCTACCATACCTGGAAAACCTGAATGGATGTCAGTATACATAGACTACTGTCTCCTTGTAATAGAAAATGGACTATCAATGAATATCAAAACCGAAACACCGTAACCCACTTGCTTTGTGCCAGTTGAAACGTGGACGCTTGTTTGTCAATCCAAGCGTGAAACCGTATTCCTTAATGTTTGCATGCACCTGTCACTGAATATCGTGGCCAAGCGCGCAGTGACAACACCCCGCAGTACCAGTGACGCTGGGCTTCATTGTCCATCTTTATCTAGGTCAAATTGCTGATGCATTATTTTCACACAGAGCAGAGGTTGGAGATAAGATCGGTAGCCTGTCGGGGAATGAATGCTGTCAAATATATTTCCCAGGGATTGTACACAAGGTTCAAGGTTGCGTGGAGAACTAGATAGTCTTGGAAGAATCCAGCATGTTGAATTACAGATTTTTTTATGCATTACTTGTAAGTCAGTGTGGCATTTTCCTTCTCAATACAGTCTATACACATTTCATTGCTTTACAGGTGCGATATTATCACACAACATTTAGCCACATTTTGACTACATGTGTGATATCACATGTAGTGACATTCTATGATAATATTCACAATTGGTGGATGGTGACATCTCAGATTTGACCATTTGTGAGGTGGGTAGGTGTTGCAAAACGCTAGGTGATCCTAGGTCCGAATGGCCAGCCATCGTGGGAATGATTGAACCAAGCCCTCACAGGCAAGTGTGGTATGGCAGTCAAAGCTGAGTGCAGAATCTGCCAGTTCTGAGATGGGTCTGAAGTACTACTCACTCTGCAGAAGCACTCTCTCTCTCTCTCTCTCTCTCTCTCTCTCTCTCTCTCTCTCTCTCTCTCTCTCTCTCTCTCTCTCTCTCTCTCTCTCTCTCTCTCTCTCCTCTCTCTCTCTCTCTCTCTCTCTCTCTCTCTCTCTCTCTCTCTCTCTCTCTCTCCTCTCTCTCTCTCTCTCTCTCTCTCTCTCTCTCTCTCTCTCTCTCTCTCTCTCTCTCTCTCTCTCTCTCTCTCTCTCTCTCTCTCTCTCAGTATAAAGTAGGGAACAGTGTTGTCAGTGAACCATGTAGCTGTGTTCAGAGTGGGGACGTCTTGTGACAAAGGGGTCAGACTGCCAGAAGACAGTTCCTATGGAGCAATGTTTCTTCTTTTTTTTGCCATGTGAAATTGTTACTGTATGTTCTGCAAAGTTTTGTATTTTTGACATGTATCTATTCAGAACATGCAATAGGCCTTCAAATCTAATATATGTGAGAGCTCATTAGGCTATGGCCAAGGGCACAGTACACTCCCTTTTCTGAATTCTCACTCATAGCTGTGTTCAAGGTCAGGTGCCTTACCGATTGGTGATAACTGTGCGGTTGTGGACCCACTGTTCAGTAAAACTATGACTCAGCCTCGCACCCTTTTTGAGGTGTTTTCCCACCAGCTTCGAGACCTCACGGTTGACAGGAATGACCCCTGACCTTTTTGATACTGTCTACCTGTTACGTGACTGTCATGTGATTTTCTCTCTCTGTCTGGCTTGTCAGTAATGAGTGGTCATACACAACCTCTCGTCCTTACTGTAATGGACTGTACGGCATACTAGGTTAGGCAGTCTTCGGTTGTTTCTGTCTGACTACTGACGACTTCTTTAATACGGATGCAGTAAAACTGATGCGTTGTCAGTGGCAAAGAACAAAAATAATGCAAACAACAGCAGTAGTAATACCTCAAGATTAGGTTTCAAACGTCATGACCAGTATTGTTCAGTTTCAGTAATATCAATGGAGTTTCAGTGTTGGATTGGTTTTCATGTGGATATTTTACAGGCTTAAAGTTCTGAATACTTTGTGGATTACCACATACTGTATAGCGGATACTAATCCCTATGGGCTGTGCTTATTTGAACTCCCCTCTGTAACTTAGCGCCATGTCAACACCCCTTCAGGTCTCTGTATTACTTTCCCTCTTTCTAATTCTCTCTCTCTCATTGGCTCTCTCTTTTCAAACCTTCTGCGAGTCTCTCCCTGGTTCTTCAGTAATATGAGAATCTGAAGTTGTAATATGCTTTCTCACTTTTCTTTCTTCCCCATCCCCCCTATTTGCCTCTCCCTCGCTCCCTATCATATTTCTACATTCTTCCCCCAACTCAAGGATGTGGAGCCAGCGTAGCCTAGCAGGAGGTTGAGGGGCGGGAGAGACGGGAAGCAGAAGTAGGAAAATGAAACAAAACGTCCTGTACTCTCTGACAGTGGTTCCGCAACAGCAGATTTTTTTCTTCTTTCGCTGGTCTAGTGGAGAAAAAAGAAAGCACATAAGAACGATTGGGAAACCAAGGGAGGCAGCTTCCCCTAAATGTTTCATAACACCATCAGTGCCTGTAAATCCTGTGGAGGGAAACACAGGCATGTGAACTCAAATGAGACCGGCAATATAATAAGGGGAACGGAGTGTGTTCCAAAACCTTTGATTGCTTTTGGAGGATAGCATTATTTTATAAAAGAGGGAAGAGGTAATGAAACATTTTGTCAGACTGGAAGGGGAGGAAAGTAAAATAAAAAAATAAAAAAAAGGGCAAGAGATGGTTAGAAGGAGAGGGAGATGGAGGGAGGGAGTGGGCGTGGGAGTCTGCCGTGCGTCACGCCAGGCCTGATGTGCAGGCGCTATCTCTGCACCATACCGCCTATCAACATTCCCCACTCCACTGATAACAGGCCCTACTTCTCTCTCTCTTCCCTCACCCCCCCCCCTCTCTCTCTTGGTCCCAACGCTATTGACCACAGTGTCTCTCTCTCCCTCTCATGGTCCCAACTCAATTGAAAACAGTCTCTCTCTCTCTCCTCTCATTTTTTAAATTTTTATTTAACCTTTATTTAACAAGGCAAGTCAGTTAAGACAAATTCTTCTTTACAATGACGGCCTACCCCGGCCCAACCTGGACGACGCTGGGCCAATTGTGCGCCGCCCTGTGGGACTCCCAATCACGGCCAGATGTGATACGGCCAGGATTCGAACCAGGGACTGTAGTGACACCTCTTGCACCGAGATGCAGTGTCTTACACTGGAAAAAGTATTTCCCTCTAGGGTAGGCAAAATATGCAGCGTAAAGTTTGAGGTATGAGGAGAGAGTTTCAGTGATTTGTGCTGCCGGATCTTCTCTGTATGTCATGTTGAATAATGACTGACACTCTAGTGCCTGACTCAGGCCATTCAAATCAAATCCAGATTTATTTATACAGCACATTTAAGACATGGAAGGCAATGCAATGTGCTTTACAGGAAAAAAACAACAAAAAAACTATGAAAATAAAAGCTGAAATATTTACTACACAACAAACATAAGATTTGAAAAACTAACAACTAAAAACTGAACAACTAAAAAGCAGCCAAAGGAAAAGCAAGGCTAAAATTATGTTTTAATATCTTTTTTATATATGGCCACAGTTTCGGCCCCCCTCAGGTTCTTTGGCAGTGTCACGATCGTGTGGCGGATTAACGGACCAAAATGCAGCAGTTGGAAAATATGCCATCTTCTTTTATTTTAACACGAAGATGAACACGACACAAAAACACTTTAACAAAACAACAAAATAACAAAACGACCGTGAAGCTACAAACGTTGTGCACAAACATACAGGCTACTAACGTTCTTACATAGACAATTACCCACAACCAATGAGAGCCTATGGCTACCCTAAATAAGGCTCCCAATCAGAGACAACCGAAATCAGCTGTCTCTAATTGGGAACTCATTCAGGTAACCATAGACTCTCCTAGATAACTAACCACCATAGACAATGCTAAACATCTACACTCAACACAAAACCATCTACTACACCCCATAACCCCTTTACCAAATAAACACCCAAAACCAACAAAAACATAAACATTCCCCATGTCACACCCTGACCTAACTAAAATAATAAAGAAAACAAAGAATAATAAGGCCAGGGCGTGACATAACCCCCCCCTTGAGGCGCGAACTCCGGGCGCACCATACACAGTCTAAGGGAGGGTCTGGGTGGGCTCCCCTCCACGGTGGCGGCTCCGGCTCTGGTCGTAGTCCCCACGTCACCACAGTACCTAACCACCTCCTAGGCTTCCTCCAAACGACCCCCCTCCACATTAACCCCATTGCATTAAGGGGGAGTTCCGGACTAAGGGACAGCTCCGGACTAAGGACCAGTACCAGGGTAAGGGGCAGTACCAGGGTCAGGGGCAGTACCAGGATAAGGGGCAGTACCAGGGTAAGGGGCAGCACCAGGGTAAGGGGCAGCACCAGGGTAAGGGGCAGCTCCAGGGTAAGGGGCAGCTCCAGGGTAAGTGGCAGCTCCGGACTGAGGAATGGCAGCTCCGGACTGAGGGACTGCAGCTCCGGACTGAGGGACGGCCCATGGCTGGCTGACAGATCTGGCTGCTCATGGCTGGCTAACGGATCTGGCTGCTCATGGCTGGCTAACTGATCTGGCTGCTCATGGCTGGCTAACTGATCTGGCTGCTCATGGCTGGCTGACGGATCTGGCTGCTCATGGCTGGCTGACGGATCTGGCTGCTCATGGCTAGCTGACGGATCTGGCTGCTCATGGCTAGCTGACGGATCTGGCTGCTCATGGCTAGCTGACGGATCTGGCTGCTCATGGCTAGCTGACGGATCTGGCTGCTCATGGCTAGCTGACGGATCTGGCTGCTCATGGCTAGCTGACGGATCTGGCTGCTCATGGCTAGCTGACGGATCTGGCTGCTCATGGCTAGCTGACGGATCTGGCTGCTCATGGCTAGCTGACGGATCTGGCTGCTCATGGCTAGCTGACGGATCTGGCTGCTCATGTCTAGCTGACGGATCTGGCTGCTCATGGCTGGCTGACTGATCTGGCTGCTCCTGTCTGGTTGGCGGCTCTGGCAGATCCTGTCTGGTTGGCGGCTCTGGCAGATCCTGTCTGGTTGGCGGCTCTGGCAGATCCTGTCTGACGGACGGCTCTAGCGGCTCCTGTCTGGCTGGCGGCTCTAGCGGCTCCTGTCTGGCGGACGGCTCAGTGGGCTCATGGCAGACGGGCGGCTTTGCAGGCTCATGGCAGACGGGCGGCTTTGCAGGCTCATTGCAGACGGATGGCTCAGATGGCGCTGGGGAGACGGATGGCTCAGATGGCGCTGGGGAGACGGATGGCTCAGATGGCGCTGGGGAGACGAGCAGTTCAGTCAATGCTGTGCAGACGGCAGACTCCTGCCGGCTGAGGCGCACTGTAGGCCTGGTGCGTGGTGCCGGGACTGGTGGCACCGGGCTGGGGACACGCATCTCAGGGCTAGTGCGGGGAGCAGCAACAGGACGCACAGGACTCTGGGGACACACAGGAGGCTTGGTGCGTGGTTTAGACACTGGTGGTAAAGGGCTGGAGACACGCACCATATAGCTAGTGCGTGGAGGAGGCACTGGTGGTACTGGGTTGGGGCGGGGAGGTGGCGCCGGAAATACCGGACCGTGCAGGCGTACTGGCTCCCTTGAACGCCGAGCCTGCCCAACCTTACCTGGTTCTATGCTCCCCGTCGCCTGACCAGTGCGGGGAGGTGGAATAACCCGCACCGGCCTATGTAGGCGAACCGGGGACACCATGCGTAAGGCTGGTGCCATGTACGCCGGCCCGAGGAGACGCACTGGTGACCAGATGCGTTGGGCCGGCTTCATGACATATGGCTCAACGCTCAGTCTAGCCCGGCCGATACGTGGAGCTGCAATGTACCGAACCGGGCTATGCACGCGTACAGGAGACACCGTGCGCTCTACTGCGTAACACGGTGTCTGCCCGTACTCTCGCTCTCCACGGTAAGTACAGGGAGTAGGCGCAGGTTTCCTACCTGACTTCGCCACACTCCCTTTAAGGCCCCCCCCAAGAAATTTTTGGGTTGTACTCACGGGCTTCCAGCCTTGTCTCCGTGCTGCCTCCTCATATCGCCTCCTCTCGGCTTTCACTGCCTCCAGCTCTTCACGAGGGAGGCGATATTCTCCAGGTTGATCCCACGGCCCCTTACCATCCAGTATCTCCTCCCATGTCCAGAAATCCTTTGTGGGTAGGTCCTGTTGCCGCCTTCCATGCCGCTTGGTCCTATGGTGGGTAATTCTGTCACGATCGTGTGGAGGATTGACGGACCAATACGCAGCACTTGGAAAATAAGCCATCTTCTTTTATTTTAAAAGATGACGAAAAATAAACACGAAACACTTAATACAAAAACAAAACAAGAAAACGATCGTGAAGCTAAAACAACGATGTGCACACACTGGCTACAAACGTATCACATAGACAATTACCCACAACCAATGAGAGCCTATGGCTACCCTAAATAAGGCTCCCAATCAGAGACAACCGAAATCAGCTGTCTCTAATTGGGAACTCATTCAGGTAACCATAGACTCTCCTAGATAACTAACCACCATAGACAATGCTAAACATCTACACTCAACACAAAACCATCTACTACACCCCATAACCCCTTTACCAAATAAACACCCAAAACCAACAAAAACATAAACATTCCCCATGTCACACCCTGACCTAACTAAAATAATAAAGAAAACAAAGAATAATAAGGCCAGGGCGTGACAGGCAGGCTATTCCAGATGCTGGGGGCATAATAACTAAAGGCTGCCTCTTCATATCTCTTGGTCCTAGGCTTTGGGATTATGGGAAAGGGAAAGATAGTTAAAAGGCCAGTGCCAGAGGACCTGAGGGACCTACTGGGCACATAACTTAAAAGCATGTCTGACATGTATTGTGGTGCACAATCGTGGATTGATTTAAAAACCAATGGCAGAATCTTAAAATTAATTCTACAACTCACAGTCAGCCTGTGCAGAGACCTTAAAACAGGTGTAATGTGTGCTTCTCCGTCTGGTCTTGGTCAGCCATGTCTGATTGGAGAAATATAATAAATTATCATAATAACAATAATCAGAACAGCAGTAGTAAATTAAAATGGTTGTGTGGACACGTTGTGTGGACACGTTCCATACCATGCAGTGCATTTGGAAAGTATTCAGACCCCTTGATTTTTCCACAGGTCCTGAGCTCTTTGGAGCAGGTTTTCATCAAGGATCTCTCTGTACTTTTCTCTGTTCATCTTTACGTCGATCCTGACAAGTCTCCCAGTCCCTGCCGCTGAAAAACATCCCCGCGGCATGATTCTGCCACCACCACGCTTCACCATCGGGATGGTGCCAGGTTTCCTCCAGATGTGATGCTTGGCATTCAGGCCAAAGTGATCAATATTGGTTTCATCAGTCCAGAGAATCCTTTAGGTGCCCTTTGGCAAACTCCAAGCGGGCTGTCATGTGCCTTTTACTGAGGAGTGGCTTCCGTCTGGCCACTCTACCGTAAAGGCCTGATTGTTGGAGTGCTGCAGAGATGGTTGTCCTTCTGGAAGGTTCTCCCATCTCCACAGAGGAACTCTGGAGCTCTATCAGAGTGACCATGAAGTTCTTGGTCTCCTCTCTGACCAAGGCCCTTCTCCCCCGATTGACCAGTTTGGCCAGGTGGCCAGCTATAGGAAGAGTATTGGTGGTTCCAAACTTATTCCATTTAAGAATGATGGAGGCCACTGTATTCTTGGGGACCTTCAATGCTGTAGAAACATTTTGGTACCCTTCCCCAGATCTGTGCCTCGACACAATCCTGTATCGAAACTCTACGTACAATTCCTTCAACCTCCTGGCTTGCTTTTTGCTCTGACATGCACTGTCAACTGTGGGACCTTAAATAGACAGTTTTGTTCCTTTCCAAATCATGACTAATCAATTGAATTTACCACAGGTGGACTCCAATCAAGTTGAAGAAACTTATCAAGGATGATCAATGGAAACAGGATGCACCTGAGCTGAATTACGAGTCTCATAGAAAATGGTCTGAATACTTATTTTTATTTATGTTTTATAAATTTTAACAAATTTCTAAAAACCTGTTTTCACTGTGTTATTATGGGGTATTGTGTGTAAATTGATGAGGATTTTCTTTTTTAATCAATTTTAGAATAAGGCTGTAAAGTAACACAATGTGGAAAAGGTCAAGAGTTCAGAATACTTTCCGAATGTACTGTAACTTCACCATACTTTTCTGAAAGGTCATGTCTGCTGAACATTTCTCTGTAGTCACTTTTCAATCCCCAAATAGTTTAGATAATACTTTCAAATTTAAATTCAGGGGGTTTGAAAACGCAACACCTTGTTGGTGTATCCCTTTCACCAATCAAATCTTTAGCTGATAGGTGACATCTCCCTATGAATGTTCTCTCATATAAAAGTAGGCCAAAGGTACCGTGCAACACCTTTCTGATATCTCACACACCGCTTTGTATGTCTCCTAGAAGCGTATGTGTGTTACCCCTATTCCTGCCTGTGTAGTTCCTCTGTCTGCAAAAGGAGGCTTCTCCCTTCTGCCGTGCTCTCACGTATGCTCTGTATTTGCCACCATGGCACTATTGACACTCAAAGCAGAAAGAAGTGCAAGGCTAAGCAATAACAGCAAATGAGTGCACATGCACGTGCACACACATGGACACACACACACACACACACACACACACACACACACACACACACACACACACACACACACACACACACACACACACACACACACACACACACACACACACACACACACACACACACACACACACACACACACACAGCCCCTCAGGCTTTCAAAGGTAACCTTGTGATTTGGGTGAAAACATTGAAGAGGTGTGAAGGAGGTTGCTGTTGTGTAGATCACATAAACACTGGGTCATGTTCATGCTTTGCAAATCATCAAATAATTGATCAAACTGTTTTGCAAAATTGGTCTACTGTAGCCTCAACAGCAATCTCTGGGGTAGCACCATGGTGTAGCTGGAGGACAGTGTGTTTCTTACCTCCTCTGGGTATATTGGTTCTCACCCCCTTCCATAGACATACACAGTAATTATGACAACTTCCGGAGGACGTCCTCCAACCTATCAGAGCTCTTGCAGCATGAACTGACATGTTGTCCACCCAATCAAAGGATCAGAGAATTAATCTAGTACTGAATGCATAAGCTACAGATAGCTAGCACTGCGGTGCATAAAATGTGGTGAGTAGTTGACTCAAAGTGAGAGAAAGACAATAGTTGAACTGTTCTGAAGAAATGTATTTCTTCAAAAATTAAGAAGCGCGAGAGAGAGAGAGAGAGAGTGCTATCTATGTCTCTATAAATATACAGTGCCTTCGGAAAGTATTCATATCCCTTGAATTTGTCCACAGATTGTTACGTTACAGCCTTATGCTAAAATTGATTAAAACATTTTTAAAACTCAGCAGTCTACACACAATACCCCATAATGCCAAAGCGAAAAAACGTTACAAAAAAAAAAATGTTTTTGCAAAAAAACAAAAAAACAACAGAAGTACCTTATTTACATAAGTAATCAGACCCTTTGCTATGAGACTCGAAATTGAGCTCAGGTGCATCCTGTTTCAATTGATCATCCTTGAGATGTTTCTTCAACTTAAATTCAATCCATTGGAAATGATTTGGAAAGGCACACACGTCTATTTAAGGTCTCAAAGTTGACAGTGCATGCCAGAGCAAAAACCAAGCCATGAGGTCGAAGGAGTTGTCCGTAGAGCTCCGAGACAGGATTGTGTCGAGGCACAGATCAGGGGAAGGGCACCAAAAGTTTCTGCAGCATTGAAGGTCCCCAAGAACACAGTGGCCTCCATTCTTAAATGGAAGAAGTTTGGAAACACCAAGACTCTTCCTAGAGCTGGTCGCTTGGCCAAACTGAGAAATCGGGGGAGAAGGGCCTTGGTCAGGGAAGTGACCAAGAACCTGATGGTCACTCTAACAGAGCTCTAGAATTTCTCTGTGGAGATGGGAGAATCTTACAGAAGGACAACCCTCTCTGAAGCACTACGTCAATCAGGCCTTTATGGTAGAGTGGCCAGACGAAGCCACTCCTCAGTAACTTTTCTTAAACGGAAGAAAACGGAATTAAATGGGGATAAGCATACCTGAATTTGTCCAATAAAAGCTCTTGTTTGCAACTGTTGGAATAATGATTACACCCTAGATCAGCTAGATGCAGGCAACAGTGTGCAAAGCGTTATTGAATGTTTTACTGTCTGGATAACTCAACATTTTCTCTCGACCTGTGTAGCAACCTCATGATGGGTATAGGGAAATTTGAGTGTCATGTAGTAAACTAAACCTATTGATGTTACATTGAGCTGTGTGAATGGAATATGAATGACAGTCATCCAATATACTGTAATAGAAATAAGGCCATGCTCATTAAAAAAAATATTGTCCTCCATCATCTTAAACGGCACTGACCGCCTCTGGTATGTACTGATAGAAAAACTAAAATCTGACACAGTTACTTTTATAACTGAGACATTTACATTCAGCTGACATTGTCCCTCTCTTGCAATTCCCTAATTTAAGAGCAGGTAATTTTTCAGGGGCAGCAATCAATTCAGAATCTAAACCTATCCGATTCCAGGCATAACCATTTCCCTTAATCGAAACTTGTATACAGTCCACTCCTCTTATCCATCTACCAGTGAGATCTACTCCCGGTGCACATGGACACTAAAGTTTATCAATGATTGTGAAGTGCAAATATTTCTCTGTAAAATACACTCTGCCCTCAAAGGGCATAGTCGTGGGTTTATGTCAGGCCTGGTGTGAGTTCAGATTCAAGGGCCTCCACATCAAAGCAGGGCAGTGTATTTACAGCACTACATCAAACCCCTCACTGAATATGCCTCTTTTTTAAAGGGGAGGGTTAATCTGAGCAATAATCCACACATCAAACGTCCCGGGCCACGTGAGAGAGACCCAAAATCCTGGGATTATTTCTGATGAAATCCGCCTTAAGAAGGTAAACCTCCCAAGTCAGCCCGATTGTTTTGGCTGTGCTTGGGTTGTACGTAGTTATGTGAGAGTGAAATCTCCTGAATCCGAACCAAAACTGAGGCCTCCTGTAGTCCAAACTTTGGCAAGCCAAGCCATCCGAGTAGAATGCTATAGAGAGGTCCGGAAAAGGGACATATATAATCACCTCTATCTGGGATAAGGGTTTATTACACTCGAGTCAGTTCTACGTTATCAGAGAAGTTCATGTCATGGCACGCATGAACGAAATACATCTGACCGCTCTGGAGGCTTTACTTTTGAGCTGCTCTTAAAGTTTGTGAAGATTTAAAAGGGGAGTTATCAGGGTCAGGAAGGGTAATAAGCAAGAAGCCAAAGAGCATCGGAGTAATGCTGTGACGCAGGCTGCGGTTGTGTTAATGGGTGATATCTGCACAGTTAATCCATGTGTTTGTACAGGCCAATCTCTGTTGTTTTGGATGGCAAACAACAGTACTAGAATTTAGTAGCTCTGACAACCTGTTCACATCAGTTCTTCTCAATGTGGGTACATCTGACTTTTTCAGATAGGGGACTCGAAAATGTCTGTTTGGCCCTTTGATGTGGTGTAAATGATCTTCCACCTACGCATCTTTTCTGAATTGTTACAAAATCTAAAACTTTCTTTGTCTTGGTATGTAGGTCATATCTATCTAAAGTGAGCTTAAAAATGCCCAGTTTGAAATGTGTGGATCATGGACTTTTTCAACTCGCCCTTAACACCACACAGCATTGTACCATCTGACATGTAAAGGAATCGCTTTTTTAAGTGGCAACTTCATAAGGTGTAATTATTTCAATTAGATGAGCAATGTGTTGAATCTTTTGATCAAAACCTTACTTGACTTTCAATAAAGCATGATTATGTAATCTGCGTGAGGTTTTATGTCTTTGTGTCTGTCATTGAAAACCGTAGTATGAAAACATCTAGAAGGAGTATTGAGGTGTGTCGTCCATTGAGCAAAACCACATGCCAACATTATTACATTTTACATTTTAATCATTTAACCGACTCTCTTATAGCTAGGTGGGACAACCACATATCACAGTCATAGTAAGAAAATTTTTCCTCAAATTAGCTATCAGCAAAGTCGATGCTAATAAGGGGAAACAAATCCAAGTGAGAATGGCTTTTTTTTGGGGGGGGGGGGGGGGGGGGGGGTGCGAGGAGCGGTACTGTGGAATTATTTAAGATATTATTTAAGAAGAGTTAGGGTTTCAGTTTTTCGGAAGATTGGCAGGGACTCTGCTGTCCTAGGTTCAGGGGGAAGTTGGTTCCACCATTGGGGTGGGCAAAGAGACCAGAGGTGACAGAACGGAGTACTTGGGTTGGAGTGTAGGGTTTGAGCATAGCTTTAAGGTAGGGAGGGGCAGTTCCTCTTGCTGCTCCGTAGGCAAGTTGTAGATGCGAGCTTCGGCTGGAAGCCAGTGGAGTGTTTGGAAGAGCGGGATGACATGGGAAAACTTGGGAAGGTTGAACAACAGTTGGGCTGCAGCGTTCTGGATAAATTGCAGGGGTTTGAAGGCACAAGTGGGGAGCCCAGCCAATAGTGAGTCGCAGTAGTCCAGATGGGAGATGACAAGTGCCTGAATTAGGACCTGCACCTCTTCCTGTGTGAGGTAGGGTCGGGTCACTGCTTTGATGTTTGCAGAGAATGACAGGGGGTTGCCAAGGTTCTTTGCACTCTGGGAGGGGGACACTGTGGAGTTGTCATCCGTGATAGAGAGGTCTTGGAGCGAGCTGGCTTTCCCCGGGAGGAAGAGCAGCTCTGTCTTGTCAAAGTTGAGCTTGAGGTGGTGAGCCAACATCCAAGCTGAGATATTTGCCAGGCACGCAGAGATGCGTGTCGCAACCTGGGTGTCAGAAGGAGGGAAGGAGAAAAGTAGTTGAGTGTTATCCGAATAACAATGATCGGAGAGACCATGTAAGGATATGATGGAGGAAAGATATTTTATGATGTCACATAGCAGGTGCAACCTGTTTCTGATGGCAGCAGGCAGGAAGTCACACAGTTGAGAGAGAGAGAGAGAGAGAGAGAGAGAGAGAGAGAGAGAGAGAGAGAGAGAGAGAGAGAGAGAGAGAGAGAGAGAGAGGGAGAGAGAGAGAGTATGGATGTTTCTTGCTGTTTTCGCTCTTCTTGAACCAGTTTTAGAGAAAACAGATGAGCCTCTAATATCCCTAGCTAGATGAGCCGAGCCGCGATGTTACATGTCACGTTGTCTATTTTATACATTTAATGAGCTGTAAGAAAAGTAAAACGGTCTGATAATTCAAATCATGATACATTGAAAGTGGTATGTGTGCCGAGTTGGCTAATTTGCAGGGTAATTTAGGTTAGCAATGGTTTCTCATACATCTTCTCAGCTTTATACTGGTCTGGTACAAAGTCATTGGGAATTATTGAGAGAAAGGATATAGGCCTACTAAACAATCTTAGCAATGACATGTCACTATAAACATTTCTATACTGAAGACTTGGGCCAACTAGGGAAGTGACTCATGATATACTTTGAGGTCAACCAAAAACCATTTGTTGGGCAAGTGAGAATTTCCTTTGAAAAAAATGTCTTGCATTTTGTCCACTTATCAGGTCTCCTGTGTTTTGGCTGGCAAGAGAGATGGCAAATGGATAGAGGCTTCTCCTTTCCTTTCCTCTCTCCTCGTCTCTCAGTGGGGCCCGTTTGGGGGCTTAGTCACTTGGGTGTGAATCAGTGGCCGCATTTGCAACGAACAAAGTGACTCACCCTGCTGCCTTAAGTCATAGGAATGCACGCAATGCAGGCTGCAAGATGGCCGCCTCTGGGCTGGCTGCATACGGACCTCAGCTGAGAGAGAGGTTTAGGTTTGACTCTCTCACTGCCAGAGAATTCCCCCCTCTGCCCTTCTCTTTATCCCCCTTTAGTCACACTGATTTGGTACACCGTTTTACACAGGTTGATTAATGTCTTCAGAACCAGATAGCTTTCACTGATGCTTATGTTTAACCCAGAATTCCTTGCATAGTTTTGAGGTTGATAATAACCTGAACAAATTACAAATGTTTGGCTTTTTTTAGTCACTCATGTCATGCCTTTTTAACAACCTATTTACCTCGTAATGTTATGACAGTAAAACCCTATTTGTTTGCCTATATACACTTACCGTTCAAAAGTTTGGGGTCACTTAGAAATGTCCTTGTTTTTGAAAGAAAAGCACATTTTTTTGTCCATTAAAATAAAATAAAATAGATCAGAAATACAGTTTAGACACTGTTAACGTTGTAAGTGACTATTGTAGCTGGAAACGGCAGATTTTTTATGGAAAATCTACATGGGCGTACGGAGGCCCATTATCAGCAACCATCACTCCTGTGTTTCAATGGCACGTTGTGTTAGCTAATCCAGGTTTATCATTTTAAAAGGCTAATTGTTCATTAGAAAACCCTTTTGCAATTATGTCAGCACAGCTGAAAACTGTTGTTCTAATTAAAGAAGCAATAAAACTGGCCTTCTTTAGACTAGTTGAGTATATGGAGCATCAGCATTTGTGGATTTGATTATAGGCTCAAAATGTCCAGAAACAAAGACATTTCTTCTGAAACCTGTCAGTCTATTCTTATTCTGAGGAATTAAGGTTATTCCATGTGAGAACTTGCCAAGAAACTGAAGATCTGGTACAACGCTGTGTACTACTTCCTTCACAGAACAGCCCAAACTGGCTCTAACCAGAATAGAAAGAGGACTGGGAGGCCCCGATGCACAACTGAGCGAGAGGACAAGTACATTATAGTACCTGCTAAACACCAGTCTCAAAGTCAACAGTGAATAGGTGACGCTGGGATGCTGGCCTTCTAGGCAGAGTTGCAAAGAAAAAGCCATATATCAGACTGGCCAATAAAAATAAAAGATTAATATGGAAAAAACACAGACACTGGACAGAGGAACTCTGCCTAGAAGACCAGCATCCCGGAGTCACCTCTTCACTGCTGACTTTGAGACTGGTGCTTTGCTGGTACTATTTAATGAAGCTGCCAGTTGAGGACTTGTGAGGCGTCTGTTTCTCAAACTAGACACTCTAATGTACTTGTCCTCTTGCTCAGTTGTGCACCGGGGCCTCCCACTCCTCTTTCTTTTCTGGTTAGAGCCATTTTGCGCTGTTTTATGAAAGGAGTAGTACGCAGCATTGTACGAGATCTTCAGTTTCTTGCCAATTTATCGCATGGAATAGCATTATTTTTCAGAACAAGAATAGATTGACGAGTTTCAGAAAGTTCTATGTGTCTGGACATTTTGAGCCTGTGATCAAACCCACAAATGCTGATTTTCCAGAAAAATCAACTAGTCTAAAGAAGGCCAGTTTTATTGCTTCTTTAATCAGAGCAACAGTTGTCAGCTGTAACATAATTGCAAAAGGGTTTTATAATGATCAATTAGCCTTTTAAGATGATAAACTTGGATTAGTTAACACAACGTGCCATTGGAACACAGGAGAGATGGTTGCTGATAATGGGCCTCCGTACACCTATGTAGATATTCCACTAAAAATCAGCTGTTTCCAGCTACAATAGTAATTTACAACATTTACAATGTCTACACTGTATTTCTGATCAATTTTATGTTATTTTAATGGACCCAAAAATGTGTTTTTCTTTCAAAATCAAGGAAACTTCTAAGTGACCCCAAACTTTTGAACGGTAGTGTGTGTTGGCCCAGAGCTCAAAGTACCCCAAATGTTGTAGAAATGTTAACAGGAGCGATAGTGTAATGTACAGTATTAGCGATAGGGTTTTAATTTCTGAAAAAGTTATTGACAAGGTCACACATAAAGACTAGTGAAATGTATGTATATGTTAGGTGTAATTATGTACCTTCAGTCATCAGGCGAATGCTTAACAATATTTTATCACTTTCTGTTAAGATCATCAAGCCTTTCATACTGAGAGAGCTTTCATGAGAGTTTCAAGCCCCTCTTAAAGGGAGGAAGGGGTCTGGGGAATGTTCAGACTTTTCTTGGAGTATCCTTTTCCGTATGAAATGCAGTCCAGGCTTTCCCACATGTTTTTCATTTCCTTCCTTGTTTTTTCTTCTCTGCCCGTCATCTGGAAGCCCTTCTCATTTGTTAGTGAAATATAGCTGAGCGGTGTTAGTCACAGGCCCTGTTAGAGCAACTGGAGACGCTAGGAGACGTTGCGCAGTGGGTCCTGTCAAACAATCGCCAGATGTTGGGAGAGGAGGCGGACCAAGACCCTAGGCTTGGGCCTAACATATGGAGGGGTGTGGTAGTGGACTTAATGTTGTGCTTTAGCCTACTGGAGGTGTATGATAATGGGACAAAGGCTTGGGCCTGGGCCTATGGAGGGGTGTGGTAGTAATGGAGGGAATGATTCAGTCTTACTCTGCTCCAATTTATGTAATTAGTCATTAGGGGTACGGAAGTTAAACAAAATAGTTTATTATTACATTCTTAGCTGATTTTAACAAAGTGGTTTCAACAAGGGGCTACTGTCAGGCTGTCATGAAGTTTAGTCAAACTTAAGGTATGTCTGTTCAAAGAAATTATCTGCTGAACAAATTGTGTGGTTACCAACTTTGCATACATGATTTATATTTTAAATGTGTATTTATACATTTCTATTAGGAATGTGCTGTGTTTGAAAGCTTCCTCACGTAACAGAACGTTCCTGGTTTCTATTGTGTTTGTAAAGTCAAGCATTTGTAAAGTCAGCAAAAAAACTATGAAAGTTATCCATCCCCCAGAGACCATGTCACAATTCCTTCAGCTCATTCCTCTGGCTGAAAGCTCAGGCCATGTGTTGAAAACGTCTCCAGGGAGATGCCTTTCAAACTATGCTGTTCTGCTCCCCACCCACGCTATCCTCAGCTCTTATCATGAAGAACTATGAAGAGCCTAGGACTAAAGCAAAACATCTGTAGTCCTAGATCAGCGAGGTGGAAGGTGAGAGCTGCATTCTTGCCCTGTGGAGGTGACGTTCATTGGAGGAGAGGTCTGCAGCTTGATTGGTGACTTTTCTTTTCAATCAAGCTGCCAAGAGCATAAAACAGCCAGCGTGGCCAAGAGTACGTCCACAGGTTTCTAAGAATTCTGACAAATCCAAGAAAGAGTGATTAACACACTTGCTGGAAGAACACCCACTAATTACCCGCTTAACAAGAAATCTGTTATGATTCTAAACCTTAGGTTCCCGGAGCCTAACAATCAATGACTGGCAGTTTAAAATCAAGGGGGTAGTTGATCTCTTTACAACCTGACCTTGTTTCTTCACAAGTTCACCACTTTGTTTCCACTGGATGTACATTAGAAGCTTTATTGGCAAAAACATCCAGAAACATACCACTGCTAACGTTAACTCAGTCTCCCAATGTTTTTGGCATTGACGGGTGTGACTGTAATGTGGGATTTGAACCGGTAAATGTGAAACGTTTTGCATCTTTTATTTATTACGTCATTTACAAGTGGACTTTTCAGCCTCTGTTCTTTTTATGCTCATATTGCGGAAGAACCCAAAGCTTGCATGACCGGTGTTTGTGACAAAACTTAACTCCCCCCTCCTATAACTACTTGTTGTTGCTATCTACTGAATCACTGCTGTAAATCAGGTTGTCCGCCATTCCTTCGCTGTGTTGTCACAGTATTGCTTATTCTGCCTATCAACAGTGCTTCTTTGTCACATGGGCACTTGAGACATAAGGAAGTTATTTAAAAGAATAACACCCCACAAAGCGTGCTGTCATTCACAGCATCTAAGCATTTTAATTATTTTGATTGTCTGCTATATTGTCACTAACATTAAGTCAATCCATTTGTCTTCTTTTGTTCCCTCACAGATGAATCCATCTGCAGCGCCTAAACCACAGTGAAACAGAGTCACATGAGGTGGAATGAACAAGGAGTGAACACGGAGTCCTAGTCATAGGCTACAATGACTCAGACCTAGAGGACCCAATTTACCCACCCGCTAGCTCTGAGACAAATACTCATTCTTCAACATATTCACAACTATTTCTGCACATAACTTCACAGTCTGAGAACTTGGTTTACCACTTCTCAAAAGTGCCATGAGTTGTGTTGTATAGTATAAGAATATGGACCAGGAACGAATCTTGTTTTTGATTAGGATACAGGTTCATACCGTTCCCACACGTGAAGAGTGAGAACAACATGAGTAAGATATTGGTACAGAGCCAATAATGGGCCTTTTTCAGCTCTTAAAGGGAAAACAAAATCACCCTTGTGGTCAACCAAACTACAAATATTTGCCTGGCGCGGTTTGCTGTTCATGTCGTCACAAAGCTGATTGGTGGAACAAGCGCCAGTGTGACAGAGGTTTGCTGTAGTTATCACAATTCTTTGGTGGCAAATGAAGCCTTGTTTTCCCCATTTGCTATTGACGATAAGACACACATCTTTATCTCATTCTCAAATATGATAGACAACATTTCCATAACACAATGAAATAGGACAAACCTGAGTAAACCTGAGGCGCAATTGGCTATACAACACAGGGCAGGCACCTGATTGGTAGGTTTATAAGTAGCGTCATAAATAATGACATCATACGATATCATCTGATTGGTGGAATAATGGCCAGTGTGAGTCCCTGGTTTACAGCCTTACCCCTAGGCGTGTGTTGTGCCATGAGACAGGACTGATTTATGGAGCTGTCTTTGATTGGGCAAGTCTCTGAGCTGGTGAAACGGGTTATACTGTCCCACAGCAGGGACAGAACACATCACAGAGTTTTACCTGGAATTCCGGGTGGGGCACAGGTAGGGACGAGGCCCCACATGACACAAAATCCACAGGACAACAATGAATCAACTGTCAAAATGTCCCAGTGATATACGATCTAGAGTACTCAACCTAAGAATGATGAAACCATGCAGATTACTACATTGTTCCAATGGAAAAGTTCACAAATTTGCAGAAAGTAGTTTCTTTATGTGATGTGTCACAGTTCATCGTCCCTCAACAATAGTTGGAGAAGCAATTCCTTGTCATACTATTTTCAAATATTGAACTCTGTGACTGAGTTAAAATAGCTGTCAAGACCTAGTACACCCTATTGAACCACTCACACATTTCAGGTCAGGATAGTGAATGGTGGGGTTGCGGCAGAGGCTTCATACAGGTGATAACACACAGACAAAGACACACACGCAAGAGCACAAACAACTGACCTTTACGCTGGTAATGTTTTCTCTCAGAAACAAAAAAAATAAATCCATGAAATAATTATGTCAGCATTACTACCATTCCTGGAAAGAATGAATCTACTTATACTCCAGGACTTGCATTTTGAAGCCAACCTGTTCACATGAATTCTTGCCTCAAGTCCCCTTTACATAAGGCAACAAATGATTGCATGGAAATGTTGAATAGTAAGGTCAAGTGGACTAAATGACTAAAGTTCTGTCTTTTTGTTGGGTGACCGTGGTTTATTCCATGTTCTGTCTCTGTCTGTTGTCAAGACAACCCGCACCCGATTTGAAAGAGATTGTCCCATCCAGTCACTGCTATTTAGAAAACTGGAAAGAGAAGCTTAGCTTACTGTAAATCTTACATTCCCAGACCGAAATACGGTGTATATAAATAATGGTAAAATATTTGTACGGTATATACACTGAGTATACAAAACACGCTCAAACAAAACACGACCAGGTGAATCCAGGAGGAAGCTATGTTCCCTTATTGATGTCACTTGTTAAATTCACTTTAATCACTTTAATGCCATTCAGGGGGTGAATGGGCAAGACAAAAGATTTAAGTGCCTTTGAACGATTTATGGTAGTAGGTGTCAGGCACACCGGTTTGTGTCAGGAACTTCAACGCTGCTGGGTTTTTCCACGCTCAAACAGTTTCCCGTGTGTATCATAAATGGTCCACAACCTAATGGACATCCAGCCAACTTGAAGCAACTGTGGGAACCATTGGAGTCAACATGGGCCAGTATCCCTGTGTATTGCTTTCGACACCTTGTAATGTCCATGCCCCGACATATTGAGGCTGTTCTGAGGGCAAAAGGGGGGGTGCAACTCAATATTAGGAAGGTGTTCCTAACGTTTGGTGTACTCAGTATATGTCAGACACAATACAAAAGGGGACGTACTAAACATCTGAGTGTGCACTAGCTGGTGCTAGGTTACAATGCTGACTACTTGTTTCACTTGACCTGCTCTGCGCGCCACATGTCTTAACTGCGTGTCCGACTCTCTGTCTCTCACCCATACACACACATACAACCTCACACATACTCATAGACGACTGTTCATACTCTGTAGCTTTAAAGACTGAGCCGTTACCTCATGAAGCCTGCTGTGTGCAGTGTTTGTTTGCAACGTAATGTAGGTGAGGGAAGAGCAGAGGCGGCTCTGCAGGTTGTTCAAGGAGCGGTTTGTGGTGTACGTCTCCCACAGCTGTGACCTACTAGGGTGTTGTTCACCATTCACTAACCAAACCTCCTCACAAGCCTTATTTCCCACCCTTTGGGGACAAACACTGTCCAGCATTTTTTCTGACTCTGTTTTCCCAGGCCTTTGGCCAAGTGTTTGCAGAGTGAGTTTGTGTTTCTGCCTGTTAGTAATAACAGCCCTCAGATTTCTAAATGTGGCCAGTATCACAGCTGGCTGAAAGGGGAGAGCTGTGAGCAGAGAGTGTTGGAAGGAGTGGGGATGGGGGAGGTTTTTTTTACATGTAAGGTTGTATCAGAGCCCTGGATGTTGTGCTACTGTATGCTAAATACATACTACATAATCAGTAGTAGATCTATAGCATAAAGAAGAATAACACAGGAAAAGGTTCTCAGTGCAGTACCTGTTAGAATAACACAACAGAACCAAAGGGGAAGCCATGCTAGTAATGATGCCGTACAGATTAACAAAGAGCAGACAAAGGAAAAAATGACTTCAACTCAGTTAAATATCAATTTATCCTTATCAATGGTCATTTTTAGCTCATGGGTCGAATCAGTGAAGGAGATTTGCAGACTTTACCCTGCACCCATAAAACAATCATCAACAATCGACCTGAGTAATGTTTTACCACAGAAGGAGTGACTTCCTGAATGAAAGTTCTGTCTCAAAAAGGCTACATGGTTCATTAGGCGTTTCCACCGACAAAATAATTCATAGGTTGACATAATTCAGGCACAATCAATATAGGCATTGCTAACTGATTTGGCAATGTGCAGGTGGCGAGGTGTAAGCTGGCCAATGTTAACAATAAACCTATGGGACAAGTGACAGCTCATCGAAATACATTATTTTACACCTCTGTAGTTCTAGGCCAGTTGTCGTGTAGGCAAGCTTATCTGCCATATGTAGATATGAAGATACTATTACTTCTACCAATAGGTCTGTGTCTTTTATGGCTTAGCTGGTAGTGCAATTGATTTGTAACCCAAGACAGTGGTTAATGTTTAGTAGCCCAGACAACCTCAGGCTGCCCTCATTCTAATGGACGTAGGACTCAATTTCTCACTTTATTGTACCTTTTATTAGGTCTGTACACTCTGCCCGCTGTACTGTAAAGGCTCTCTGACGTCAATGTCTGTGCTTGGCCTGAATACTGTTAGGCAAACAGCCTTTGGACTGTGTAGATGAGGAACTGCACACTTCCTCTGTATTCTTGCGTTGCGGTTAGCCTGTGGTACTCCGTATTGTATTGTAGTATATTGGCACTAAAACCATTTTATGGTACACTGGAGTAATTCAGTGTTGATCGATCAGTCTTTTATTTAATCCTAGACGCAGGGACCATCTCACAATGGGAAATGTTCTCGTTCATAATTGAGATGAATGTGCCTGCTTAAACTTAAACTGAGGTTTGATTAAAGACTTATGCTGGCTACACAGTATCTAGACATGACCACTGTTTACACTGCACTGGTCAAAGTTGGCCTGGGCCCGGGTGGAAACTGCACACCCTCATAGCGGTGCCTTTGTTTTTTTTCTTCTTACCTTTACGTCATGGTGTCTCCATTCTCGCCTGTTGGTGTGAAGCGCACGTTACCAGTATAACCACAACATCCTGTCCATGCAGACTGTTGTTGACTGCTCGGGGAGCTGTGCAGAGGGGCGGCTGCTCATTTCAGGCATGCTAATAAGACGTGTGGGAGTGTTAACTGCACGCGCAAACACGGTCTAATGAGAACAGAAAAGTCCTTATGCGCAGCATGAGTTTGACTCTATTTTTGATGTAATACCAGAAAGTGCGGTGGCCTGAGTTTAGTAAGTAAAGGTGGTCCCTTTTTAGTGTCATCGTGGCTGGCTTTGACTAGTCAGCAAGCACCATTTGGGTCAGCATGAACATGGTTCATCTTTGCACTGGTTGAGCAAATGTTTTTTCATCTGTCTGATCACTTCTGAGAACATGACTTTATCAGGTGCAGCGTGAAGGTTACATAGTGTGGGAAGTAGAGCAGGTTGTGAAAGCATGTACACATGCATTGTTCATGCCTGTGTGACTCTGCCAACCACAGTCTGACAGATAGTGTGTCTTAGAAACTGGAAAGTCAAAGTGCTTTCCTGCTCAGGATGTTCACACAACACAAACATATAACCATCTGACCCATACACCTATTCTTCTAGATTAATCTATAGGCTATACAGCAACCAAATCATTTCCCATTTAATTCATTATCAAAGCTTTATCAAGGTATCAAACTCACTATCTATTGGACAACTGTTGTAGTTCACTTCTAACTAGTGACTCATTCCACTCAATACCATTTATATTTTAATGTTCAGGTGATACACTTCCCTATCACTTATAGCCTATATATGATTGCTATTAACCTTTCTGCGCACAGATCCCGATTACGGGGTCATTTCCCTAAACAACCGCTGAATTGCAGGGCGCCAAATTCAAAAATATTACAAAAAATATTTATAATCATGCAATCACAAGTGAAATATACCAAAACACAGTTTAGCTTGTTGTTAATCCACCTATCATGTCAGATTTTGAAAATATGCTTTACAGAGAAAGAAATCCAAGCTTTTGTGAGTGTATCAATCAATGCTACAACAGCTAGCCCCAAATTAGAATGGTCACGAAAGTCAGAAAAGCAATAAAATTAATCGTTTACCTTTGATCATCTTTGGATGTTTGCACTCACGAGACTCCCAGTTACACAACAAATGTTCTTTTTGTTCGATACATTTTACTTTTATAACAAAAAAACGCCATTTGGGTTGCGGGTAATATTGACAAAACTACAGCCTCGTTCCGTTCGACGAAAATTCCAAAAAGTATCCGTAATGGTCGTAGAAACATATCAAATGTTTTTTCTAATCAATGCTCAGGTTGTTTTTAACAAACATAATCGATAATATTTCAACCGGACCGTAACCTATTCAATAAGAGAGAAAAGGAAAATGGAGAGCTCCCCTCTCGCGCGCAGGAACTATTCAGAGGACACCTGACTACTTTTGAAAAATCTCATACATTTTTTTAAAATAAAAGCCTGAAACTATGTCTAAAGCCTGGTCACAGCCTGAGGAAGCCATTGGAAAGGGAATCTGGTTGATACCCCTTTAAATGGAAGAAAGACTGGCCAGGAAACACAGATAAAAAAAAAAATATATCACTTCCGGGTTATATTTCCTCAGGTATTCGCCTGCAGAATCAGTTTTGTTATACTCACAGACAATATTTTGACAGTTTTGGAAACTTTGGAGTGTTTTCTATCCTAATCTGTAAATTATATGGATATTCTACGATCTGGACCTGAGAAATAGTCTGTTTACCTTTGGAACGTTATTTTAAAAAATAAAAAATATCTGACCCCTGGCGTCAAGAAGTTTTAAGTGTGTCCCCTTTTCTAATACATAGAAAACACAAGGAATTAGTTGCTTTGTATACGTGAAGTTGGTCACTTGTCTGGATTGGCTCCCTATCTTTTTCCATAGCAACAGTTCTCATGACCCAGCAACTAGCTGCGCATGCCTCAGAGGGACACCCAGCATCTGTAGTCTGAAGGACGGAAACATGCTATTGTTAGGCAAAGTCACGGTCAGTTCATGGCATTATATCCTCATTCCCTCTGCCCCTTCTCAAGAAGCAGCTCCCTCGACTCCAGAATGTCATGCAATAGAAGATGTTACAAATGTTCAATCAGTGAATAGTAGATGGTTTGTGGCTATGAATGTGTTCCAGAGGGTTGAGATTGTGTGAGGGGTGGTGTGGGTTGGTGGTGTAGGGTTGACTTGCTCACTCTCAATGTCATTGTCACTGCTTATGACGACAGGGGGCTGAGTGAAGGAATGGGTGGGTTGTGATCTGACGCATAGGGGGAGCCCTTTAGTCCAGTTGGGGTTAGATACTGCAGGGGCTTTTTTTGGTGTCGGGGGTGGAGGGTCATGTTGACCTAATCTCTGAGGAATGTCCTTCCTTCAAGGTCCGATTGTGCAAACTCAAGGACAGTGGGTGGACTATTGGCCTGACTGACTGAAGTTCACTCAGATATCTGACTGTTTAAGTCAAAGACGAGGGCTTCAACAGATGACTGCAAGCTGTATTTATTTTGTCATTGGTTTCTGCAACCAAATAATCTCATAATGCATCTTTGTCTCAGAGGTCAAATAGCCCATTGTGTATCATAAAGGACATACACTACATGACCAAAAGTATGTGGACACCTGCTCGTCGAACATCTCGTTCCAAAATCATGGGCATTAAAATGGAGTTGGTCCCCCCTTTGCTGCTACAACAGCCTACACTCTTCTGGGAAGGTTTTCCGCTAGATGTTGGTAAATTGCTGCGGAGACTTGCTTCCATTCAGCCACAGGAGCATTAGTGAGGTTGGGCACTGATGTTAGGCGATTAGGCCTGGCTCGCAGTTGGCGTTCCAATTCATCCCGAAGGTGTTCAATGGGGTTGAGGTCAGGGCTCTGTGCAGGCCAGTCAAATTTTTCCACAGCGATCTCGACAAACCATTTCTGTATGGACCTCGCTTTGTGCATGGGGGCATTGTCATTCTGAAATTGGAAACAGCCTTCCCCAAACTGTTGCTAAAAAGTTGGAAGCACAGAATCGTTTAGAGTGTCATTGTACGCTGTAGCGTTAAGATATCCCTTCACTGGAACTAAGAGGCCTAGACCAAACCAGGAAAAACAGCCCCGATACCATTATTCCTCATCCACCAAACTTTACAGTCGGCACTATGCATTGGGGCAGGTAGCGTTCTCCTGGCATCCACCAAACCCAGATTTGTCTATCGGACTGCCAGATGGTGAAGCGTGATTCATCACTCGAGAGAACGCGTTTCCACTGCTCCAGAGTCCAATGGCAGCGAGCTTTACACCACTCCAGCCGACGCTTGGCATTGCGCATGATGATCTTAGGCTTGTGTGCGGCTGCTCGGCCATGGAAACCCATTTCATGAAGCTCCCGACGAAGAGTTCTTGTGCTGACGTTGCTTCAAGAGGCAGTTTGGAACTCAGCAGTGAGTGTTGCAACCGAGGACAGACAATTAGGCACTCATCGGTCCCGTTCTGTGCGCTTGCGTGGCCTACAACTTCGCGGCTGAGCCGTTGTTGCTCATAGCTGTTTCCACTTCACAATAGCAGCACTTACAGTTGACCGGGCAGCTATAGCAGGGCAGAAATTTGATGAACTGACTTGTTGGGAAGGTGGCAATCTATGACGATGCCACGTTGAAAATCACTAAGCTCTTCAATAAGGCCCTTCTACTCCCAATGTTTGTCTATGGAGATTTTATGGCTGTGTGCTCGATTGTATATACACCTGTCAGCAACGGGTGGGGCTGAAATAGCCAGATTCACTCATTTGAAGAGGTGTCCACATACTTTTACTTATATAGTGTATGTGTTAAGATATACCAGATTCTGTCAGTCTAGTTTGGAGCGTTTGAGCAAACAAACGGAAACCAGAGAATAAAAATATATTAAATACAGGTTTTTATTTACAGTTAACTTTAACAAAAAGTTCAACAGTATGTACAAGTTGCTTGACAGCTCAAAAATGCAAAAACCACTCCCCCAACTGAGAATTTTCAAGTGAGCATTGTTCTCTTGAACAATGAATATGAGGTATAGGTTATGTAGACCTAAACAGGTTAAATGCACATAGGCATAAATAGACACACATTTAAACAACAGACAACATCAATGATGATACTGCAGTCACTGATGATAGCAGGTGTTCATATTTTCAGTAGCCTAATACAATTTATTTTTATTTATTTAACCTTTATTTAACTAGGCAAATAAGTTATGAACAAATTCTTATTTACAATGACGGCCTACCCCGGGCCAAACCCGGACGACGCTAAGCCAATTGTGCGCCGCTCTATGGGACTCCCGATCATGGCCGGTTGTGATACAGCCCAGGGTCGAACCTCTAGCACTGTAATTCAATGCCTTAGACCACTGCACCACTCGGGAGCCACAATAGCCTACTTATCCAAAATGGAATAAACCAAAGAAATTCTCGGAATCCCCGACACAATGTAATGAGGAAGTGAAGCGAGTGTGCACCATAAAAAATTGTTAGAGGACTTATCTTTGTATATGTGACTTTATAGTGTCTGTGGCAGCATGGGCAGCGCTATTGAATCTCCATTTTAAAACAGTAAATTTTCTTCTTTATTGGCTGATTGCTCCCAACTCATAGGAATCCCCACCCAGTTGACAACTTTAAGTTGGTGGAAGCCTTCAATGACAATGTTAATGTTAAACTGGGTTATATTCATGATGAGTCCTCTATCTATCTCTATGGTGTGCACCCTATTAAAGCACCGATACAACAAGAGGAGAAGGCGAACACAAACACGGTTTGAAAATTAAATGTAGGCCCTAACTTTGATTAGAAGATACAAAATATTCTCACAATGATTTAATAAGAAGTTGTTCATGAAGTCTTTATGTATTAGTCATTAGTAGCACAAACAAATATGTGTGCGGCACGGTGCACTCATGAGTGCTATTGTAAGCCTCCAGTTGTCAGAGTTCAAATTGCATATGGTGCCCTATGGAGAAAGAGAGTGGGTGCACTCGTTTCGATGTGGCTGTAGAGCAGCTAAGTTCACGTCGCCAAGTTATTCCTTGCCACCCATTCTGAAACTAACTGCAGCTCTTAAATGTTGGAGTCATTTCAGTCGCTGTAGTAGCTGACGTGTATAGTGTTGAGTCATCCGCATACATTGACAAACTGGCTTTACTCAAAGCCAGAGGCATGTCGTTAGTAAAGATTTAAAAATCTAAGGGGCCTAGACAGCTGCCCTGGGGAATTCCTGATTCCACCTGGATTATGTTGGAGTGGCTTCCATTAATTAAAAAACATTCCTAAATTTGCTAATCTTGCCAATGAAAATATAATTAAAGTAATTGGCAATATCAGTGGGTTTTGTGATGAATGAGCCATCTGATTCAATGAATGCTGGAGCTGAGTTTTGGCTTTTTGCCCAAAATGTCATTTAAGTGTTCCAGAGCTTTTTTTACTCTCATTCTTTACATAATTTATCAATGTATCATAGTATAATTTCTTCTTCTTTTTATTCAGTTTAGTTACATTATTTCTCAATTTGCAGTTTGTTTGCAATCAGTTATGCGGACAGATTTATTTGCCATTCTTTTTGCCTCATCCCCCTCATACATACATTTTTCAATTCCTCATCAATCCACAGTGATTTAATTGTTATTACAGTCATTTTCTCAATGGGTGCATACTTATTAGTAACTGGAATAAGCAATTTCATAAATGTGTTATTTGCAGCGTCTGGTTGCTCCTCATTACACACCTCAGACCAACTAATATTCTTTACATCAACAACATAGGAATCACTACAAAACTTCTTGCATGACCTTGCATGTTTCTTTTCACCGAACCTCCTATGTGTGCATGCGCTGGTACATTCACAATTTAAAAAAATGAGTGTTATAGTAAAGACCATAGGCAGCTCTTGAGTTTCAAGTTTGGGGAAGCTTACAATTTATACTACCATTTCTACCGATGTGCGTGACAATTATGATTATTTTGACATGTGCATTTTTGTGGAACAGTTTCATTTCAGTAATAATGTTTTAGTTTCTCAAAATCATTGTCATGTGGTCAATCATAAAAATCTGAAGTAAAAGCTTATTATGCCCATAGAAACGCATTGGGCTTATTATGGACAGATTTTGGCGAGAGTGAGCCCTCTCGCTTTTCACCTCTTCCTCTCTCTTACCGGACAAAGCATCCGAGTGAGCAAAACAGTGTCACTCTATCTTACTACATATGCCCGTGTCTCTGATGCTGTCTGGCCAGAAATAGTATGACAAACCATACTCTTTTGGTCC
This sequence comes from Salvelinus fontinalis, assembly GCF_029448725.1. Taxonomy (NCBI): domain Eukaryota; kingdom Metazoa; phylum Chordata; class Actinopteri; order Salmoniformes; family Salmonidae; genus Salvelinus; species Salvelinus fontinalis. The sequence continues at coordinate 44,093,810 of NC_074697.1, read as the reverse complement.
AGACAGCATCAGGTACATGGTCTACACATACTGAGACAGAGGGGCGCTGTTTCGCTCACTCGGATGCTTTATCTGAGAATGATGTGTCTTTCTGTAGGTGCGCGTCTCGGTCAAATAAATGATCAACATTTCAATATTTGATTTGGACGGGAAAGGAGGTATGGTAGGGCGGGACAGGGCACGCCCATAACCCCGGCCCTGGCCTTATATTAACCCGTATAGTAGTCATTTTAGTAGGGGCATGGACATGCCCTTTGCTCTCTCCGCAACTGTCCTTACTAGACTGTAGAAAGACCACTCACAGTTCTCTTCAGTTCGATATCTTCATCATGTCGTTTGCACAGATTCAGAAGCAGACACTCTATAGATTTCCTCACTGATTAGAAAGTGCAGAGGTGTATTGCTTTGCAGAGAGTCTTTAGTCTATCTGTTCTGCGAGCAGTACAGTGCTATCACAGTCATCTCTGTCTGTCTACAACAGCATGTTCAACTGTGCCGGTAGAGGAATGGCTTATCGCCTTTGTTCCCGGCTTCAAAAACACAAAACCGCTTCTGAGAAGTGAAATGTTGATGGCAGTTATAAAACAAACTAAGCTATCCACAATCTGAGCTTAGTAACATCACCACCCATCCCACAGCTAATGCCTGCCGACTTTAAAGGGGTGAGTTTTGTCTACGCCCCTGCCCTACTCTGAGGTTCTTAGAACTGTACAGGGGGGTGTAGTAGGAAAACAGTGTCTGTCTGTAAATTTCATCCTCTATGCCACCTCTACATTACTTCAACATCTCATTAAGACTCACCTCAAATGGTTTATACTGTAAGTTATGCTTTTGTATTTCTGGAAAATAATGTTTCCCCCAAGAAAGAAGACGGAGCTGTTTTGAAAAGTGAACTCCTCAAAATGAGACAAGGGCTCATGAACAAATAGCAAATGGTGCTCAATGTCCAAAACAAAATTTGAACGGGTATACACACACACAGTAAAGACTACATGTAAAACAAATATCTTTAGATCAAAACGTGAGCACTTCCTTTGACATTTTAGTTGTTTTCCCTTACAAATGTCACCAGTTTAATGTTCTAGGCCTGTCAGTAGTATATCAAGAGAACTGTCACCGCACTTTGATCAGTGACATTTGATTTCCCTCTTATCCACTAACACACCATTTTACAACATGTGAACTTTAACCCTACGTAGTAAAACCAAGCCCCTATTAACTTCTTCCTCTTTGACCTTTACGCAATGTACAGTAGAGTGTGATGGGGCTGATAAGTATTCGAGATGTCATCTTTCAACACCACAGAGCAGGGGCTCCGTTTCCATCGCCTCTGCTCTGTCTCTCCGTCTGGGGGCTTTCATGGCTAAAAATAACAGGCGGGGTTAACCCTTTCCACCCTCTAGCCTGGCTTTTTCTTTTACACCAACATTTTCATACAGATCAAAGTCTTGATGGGGTTTATTTCTGACAGGCATGGCTCCAAAAAGAGATTCTGTTCAAAAGATGGTCTGAATACTCAACTGAATATGGAACAGTAGGTCTGAAACTATTCCATTGTGAAGTCTAGACACACATGCTGTACAATGTTACGGCGCAGTCCGACTTCTTTCTCCTCAAAGTATGCAGTAGAAAGACAGTTGGTGAAAGAGATGCTTCTGGGTAATCAAAACATTGATCGATCGAACAACTTAAGTTACTGCAGTTGCCATTGGTGATGTCTTTGATTGTCTGCTGTTTACACTTACATGGCTGTGAAGTGATACTGAGAACAGTGTGATACTGTAAAGCAACTCATATAGTAGTACTGATAGAGCTCACCGCACATTGTATTCTCAGTTTGAATATGACATTGCATCTGTAAGAGCCTCAAAATAACATCAAACCAACCTCCTAATGAGGCCCTTCAACTGAATGAATCTATAAAGTCACAACAGGGCCACCATCATACTTTATCTACACTTTTGACTGTGTTTCAGTCACCAGTGAAGAGATGACTCCGGGATGCTGGCCATCTAGACAGAGTTGCAAAGAAAAAGCCATGTCTCAGACTGGCCAATAAAAATAATAGATTAAGATGGGCAAAAGAACACAGACACTGGACAGAGGAACTTTGCCTAGAAGGCCAGCATCCCGGAGTCGCCTAATCACTGTTGACTTTGAGACTGGTGTTTTGCGGGTACTATTTAATGAAGCTGCCAGTTGAGGACTTGTGAGGCGTATGTTTCTCAAACTAGACACTCTAATGTACTTGACCTCTTGCTCGGTTGTGCACCGGGGCCTCCCACTCCTCTTTCTATTCTGGTTAGAGCTAGTTTGGGCTGTTCTGTGAAGGGAGTAGTACACAGCGTTGCACGAGATCTTCAGTTTCTTGGCAATTTATCGCATGGAATAGCCTTAATTTCTCAGAACAAGAATAGACTGATGAGTTTCAGAAGGAAGTTATTTGTTTCTGGCCATTTTGAGCCTGTAATCGAACCCACAAATGCTGATGCTCCAGAGACTCAACTAGTATAAAGAAGGCCAGTTTTATTGCTTTTTAAATAGCACAACAGTTTTCAGCTGTGCTAACATAATTGCAAAAGGGTTTTATAATGATCACTTAGTCTTTTAAAATTATAAACTTTGATTAGCTAACACGTGTCATTGGAACACAGGAGTGATGGTTGCTGATAATGGGCCTCTGTACGCCTATGTAGATATTCCATTAAAAATCAGCCGTTTCCAGCTACAATAGTCATTTACAACATTAACAATGTCTACACTGTATTTCGGATCAATTTGATGTTATTTTAATGGACAATTTTTTAAAATTTTCTACGTGGCCCCAAACTTTTGAACTGTATTGTATATGGTTTACTTGTGTTAATAATCACCTTATTGCAATTCTAGTCATTCCTTAAGGTTTATTGAGAATCAAGAGGCAGTCATTTCACCTCGGCTACTTCAAGATCACTTGTCCTTGCGATATGTCTCAGACACCCCACATACATAAGCGGTGCAAACATTGAGAGCCAGTGTTTATTTTCTGTTTCAAAGAAATAGATGTCAGCTAATGTGACAGGCTTTCTAGCCAGGCCTAGGAACTTCTAAATGCCTTTGGTCGTCCAATCCAAACACTGTTTAGATTGCCTTGAGGGTTAAAGTGCAGCGCCAGCGCGAGAAATACGAATAACTCACCCAAGCAGTCAAAGCAAAAGCTTTTCATGAGACCCCTCTGAGTAGCCCCCCGCCCCTCTCAGTTCAGCCCTGGCTGTTGGTATTGGATCAGGTTTTGTCATTTCAGGTGGTGTTGCGCATTGTTTCCTGCAAAGGCTGCCAACGGAGCGGTAGAAATGTGGTATTTTTAGCACCTGAGCTTCCTGAGGCCGGCCCATGGAGAGATGATCATGGGAAACCACTCATGTAAAACTCCTGACTGCACAAATTCCAGGGACTTTGTTAATTATTTCGCCCCTAGTGAAATACCTTATTAGCTGAGCTCAAAAAGAGCCAGAGTGAAAAGAAGAGAGAGAGATGTCAGAGAGTAGGCATGAGCAGTGAGATTTATCAAGTAGGCCTGTAGGAACACCAGGTATACCAGTACATTGTCCAACACTCTCACACCAATATACAGCGGGACAACATGAGATGAGAGGAGATACCAACAATTATAGTGACGATTTTGGTGATTGTAATGGCAGATTTCTCTACCACGCAACCACAGGATATGCAAACCACACTCCTGAACATTAAACAAAAAAATGTAAAGGGTGCTTGCTACAGGGGGGTCTGGCACGTTCCACTTGCGGGAGTGCTTTCATGTAACCGTAGCAGGCATACTGAACAGCACATAACGGCATCAGTTGTCAACAAACATCCAATAGTCTTTATTCATGTGGGGTAGTCAACACATTTTATACCTCAGGCTGACATTCAAAGCTATTTTACCTATTCTAACCAACACAGGTTTGTTGGGAATACTGAAACTGAATAAATGGTCTGCATGCCATAAATGTGCAGTATATGACATTTACTTGAACGCCATAAATGTATAATATTTGACATTTACTTGACTTTGGATTTATATTAAATAAATGTCCTGCATTCTTGGCATTTCACCTGCCCAGTAATGCAACCCTAAAAACCGACACACAATCAAAGCTCATTGTAAAATAGACACAAATAACTTAATCAGAATTACACGATTTTCTTTATTATTTCATTATTTCATTATTTCACTTTTATTTAACCAGGTAGACTAGTTGAGAACAAGTTCTCATTTACAACTGAAACCTGGCCAAGATGAAGCAAAGCAGTTTAAAACGTACAACATCACACAGATGTACACATGGAATAAACAAACATACAATCAATAATACAGTAGAAAAAGTCTATATACAGTGTGTGCAAATGAGGTAAGATAAGGGAGGTAAGGCAATAAATAGGCCATGGTGGCGAAGTAATTACAATTTAGTAGTTAAACACTGGAGTAATAGATGTGCAGAAGATGAATGTGCAAGTAGAGATACTGGGGTGCAAAGGAGCAAGATAAATAAATAAATAAGTATGGGGATGAGGCAGTTGGATGGGCTATTTACAGATGGGCTATGTACAGGTGCAGTGATCTGTGAGCTGCTCTGACAGCTGGTGCTTTAAGTTAGTGAGGGAGATATGAGTCTCCAGCTTCAGTGATTTTTGAAATTCGTTCCAGTCATTGACAGCAGAGAACTGGAAGGAAAGGCGGCCAAAGGAGGAATTGGCTTTGGGGGTGACCAGTGAAATATACCTGCTGGAGCGCGTGCTACGGGTGGGTGCTGCTATGGTGACCAGTGAGCTGACATAAGGCGGGGCTTTACCTAGCAGAGACTTGTAGATGACCTGGAGCCAGTGGGTTTGGCGACGAGTATGAAGCGAGGGCCAGCCAATGAGAGGGTACAGGTCGCAGTCGTGGGTTGTATATAGGGCTTTGGTGACAAAACGTATGGCACTGTGATAGACTGCATACAATTTGTTTAGTAGAGTGTTGGAGGCTATTTTGTAAATGACATCGCTGAAATCGAGGATCGGTAGGATGGTCAGTTTTATGAGGGTATGTTTGGCAACATGAGTGAAGGATGCTTTGTTTTGCGAAATAGGAAGCCTATTCTAGATTTAATTTTGGATTCGAGATGCTTAATGTGAGTCTGGAAAGAGAGTTTACAGTCTAACCAGACACCTGGGTATTTGAAGTTGTTCAACGCATTCGTGTACATTACACACATTCCAATTTGTTTTGGCTAACTAAGTGGCTAATGTTAGGGTTAGGGGTTAGGGTTAGGTAACATGCTAAAATAGCTAAGTAGTTAAAAGGTTAAGGTTATCGTTTCTGTCTTAATGAATCTACTGTCTTCATCTGTGATTGAAATTTACTGTATACAGAATCATGTACTGCACACGAAAATACACCTCAGTTTGCATTTAGACTGTTTAATATGGCTGACAAGTGGTAGGAACCTGCCTGTTGTACAAAACCTGTGCAGTTGTACAAGAAGAGGAGGACACATCATGTGTCTCTGATGAGCCACACAAACATGAGGCTCCAACCTCTTAAATGAGGGGATACTCTGAGTGGTGCAAACAGCAAAACGTTTCAGATACTCTAGGTTTTAGTGATGAAATCCTTGCGTGTGTGACCATTTTACAGTCAGTGTATAGGTTACTGGCAAGTCAAACCTGTATTTATTAAGTCCCCTGTGTTCATCATTATCCTGGGGGGGAGAGTGAATCTACATAATTCTCACAGCTTGAGTCACACTCGCGTCACACGACTTCTTGACTGCTTCCCGGCAGGGCAGTGGGAGTGTGGGGAGGAGTGTGGTTATCCCTAAGATGACTTTAGATGATTCAGGTTCAGACATCTGTAGACATCCTTGATTTCTGGAAAACAAACTTTGGTTGTGTTTCCGATCATTTTATCTACAGTGCTGGTGTAACAGACCCAAAACAACAACATTTGTCACTGTCCCAATACATATGGAGGTCATTGTAAGTGCAACAAATCAGTAAGCTTTAATGATCGATTGGCTTGATGAGTTATGATCCTCTGTGATCTTCATGTTTGTAGATTGTAGTTCAGTGACATGATGCCATGTCTGCAAGGGCGGTCATGGCCTTTACAGTCTTGCCCAATCTTGTAATTTTTGTCAAGGGTAGCCTACTTATCAAATCAAGCAACTTCAACTGAACATAATGTATAGGATCAGTTTACGCTCCCTAAATCCTAACATTGCATGTAGCCCATAAAACAGTGTTTAGGGTAAAGTTGTTTAATACCAACTTGCTTCAAATCCATTCTAATAGAGACACATTGAGAGGAGGAAGAACAAAGGGTCTCTTCTGTTGTGATGCCCCCTGGTGGAGAAGTCCAACACTGGTCTGTGAATCAACATACTAGTGATGTGCAGTTCGCAAAACATTTGTTCTTTTTGAACGACTCTTTTTACTGACCCGAAAGTCATTATTTGTTTTTCTGAGTGACTCATTCCTTTTTGTCATTCATTCGACCTGCTAGTGCTAGCCACGATGAGTCCTACAGCAGGAGAATAGATCATGAGCATAGAGAAGAAGAAGTCATGTAATAATTGATCTCATGGTGCAAGAATGACTGCAAATTAATTGATTGTTGAATGTTATGATGGACACAGCTTTGTGGAACCAAAACATATATACAGCCTCTGCTTACCAAACAAATTGTTTCGGGGGTAGATCAGCTTTATTATTGCAGATAGATTGTGGCTTCCATCAATGTAATTGTCGGCATCATTTCCAATTCCCTATATATTAAAAAAAATATATATATAAATAAAATATATATTTTTAATTCTTGTGAATAGGGGGGCACTGTTTTCACTTTGGAAAAAATTGTGCCCAAATTAAACGTCCTCGTACTCTGTTCTAGATCATACAATATGCATATTATTATTACTATTGGATAGAAAACACTCTGAAGTTTCTAAAACTGTTTGAATTATATCTGTGAGTAAAACAGAACTCATTTGGCAGCAAACTTCCATACAGGAAGTGAAAAATCTGAAATCGAGGCTCTGTTTCAGGGCCTGCCTATTCAACTGGCTTTTATTCATCGATATGCGTGCACTTCATACGCCTTCCACTACATGTCAACAGGCAGTAGAAGTTTGAATGGGGTGTCTAGCTTGATGTGAGGCCGAATAAGAGCTTTTGGAGTGACAGGTCCGGTATTTTGTTTGTTTTTGACGGCGCGCGGGGGACCTCGACATTGTCTTCTGAAAAGCGTTCGGTATACACGGCGAATTGCTCCGGCTCTGCTTTTATTTGATACATATGAGAAAAACATCATAAAGTAGGATTTTTCAACCGAGTTTGATCAGTTTATTCAACGTTTATTGGGACTTTTCAACGTTTATTGGGAATTTTCCGTTCTTTGCGCCAAGAGATGATGGGCATGTTCGTGTCACAATGCTAGCCAAAGTTGCTAATTCGACAGAAGAAATGGACATTCTAAAACCAAACAACGATTTATTCTGGAAATAGGACTCCTTGTACAACATTCTGATGGAAGCTCAGCAAAAGTAAGACACAATTTTGGATGTTATTTCGTATTTCTGTGTAATATGTTGACTCCAACTCGGCGGAGAATAGGTGAGCTCTGTCTCACAATAATGCATTTTGTATTTTGTAGTAAAGTTATTTTAAAAAATCGAACACAGCGGTTGCATTAAGAACCAGTGTATCTTTCATTTGCTGTACAACATGTATTTTTTAGTAAAGTTTATGATGAGTTCTTTGATTAGATTAGGTGACTGTCCAAAATATCTCCGGAGATTTTGGTGAATTGTTGCTACGTATTCACAATGTATAACCACGATTTGCAGCTCTAAATATGCACATTTTTGAACAAAACATAAATGAATTGTATAACATGATGTTATAAGACTGTCATCTGATGAAGTTGTTCAAGGTTAGTGATTAATTTTATCTCTATTTTGTCGGTTTTGTGAAAGCTATTTTGGCGGGGAGTAAATGGCATTGTGTGTTTGGCTATTGTAGTGAGCTAATAGAAATATATATTGTATTTTCGCTGTAAAACACTTAAAAAATCGGAAATATTGGCTGGATTCACAAGATGTTTATCTTTCATTTGCTGTACACCATGTATTTTTCATAAATGTTTTATGATGAGTATTTAATTATTTCACGTTGCTCTCTGTAATTATTCTGGCTGCTTTGGTGCTATTTGTGATGGTGGCTGCAATGTAAAACCAGGATTTGTAGCTATAAATATGAAAATTTTCGAACAAGCATAAATGTATTGTATAACATGATGTTATAAGACTGTCATCTGATGAAGTTGTTCAAGGTTAGTGATTAATTTTATCTCTATTTGTGGGTTTTGTGAAAGCTACCTATGCGGTGGAAACATGGTGAAAATATGCCGTTGTGTGTTTGGCTATTGTGGTTAGCTATACATATTGTGTTTTCGCTGTAAAACATTTTAAAAATTGGAAATGATGGCTGGATTCACAAGATGTTTATCTTTCATTTGCTGTATTGGACTTGTGATTTCATGAAAATTATATTATATGATATCCCTGTCCCGTTAGGCTAGGCTATGCTAGTCAGCTTTTTTGATGAGGATGCTCCCGGATCCTGGATGGGTATTAAGTAATTAAATATATTTTTCATTAATATTTTTGCCTAACCCTTCCATTCCTCCCCCAATTGGAGTCAACTAATGGACAACAACACTTAGGCTTTTACTTCCAGCTTACACATACTATATATACATTTTATGGACACTATCTTTTACAATAGCTATCTTTTGTTTGTTTTTAGTCCCATCCTTCAGCTCCACTCAATCCCTCCTATCTAGTGCTGTACACCATCTGGAGTTACCGCAAGTCGCAAAGAACACAGGAGCTAGCTCCAATATTCCAGCACTTTTTCAACTTCAACATTTAAACTTGGTCAGATCACATATGCTTAGTCTAACACAGTGACAACTGAAAGGTAGCAAAAACTATTTAATCCAATCAATGTAAACTAAAAATATAGTCCAATCAACATAATATATAATGTGGCTGTCAATGGTTCTGATTTGTGTGTGTGTGTGTGTGTGTGTTCCCGTGCGTTCGTACAAGTAGAAAAAACATGTTGACTCACACTACTTGTAGAGAAACGCCAATGCCATCCTCCTCTCTTTCATGTTGACAAAATGGTCTATGACTTTATTTTTTGTTTTCCTATGCTACCTGGCTAAAAAGCTTGCTGGCTAGCCTAACTTCCTTTCATTGGCAACGTTAGCTAGTTAACGTTAGCCTCCTACATCTAGCTCCGTATTGAACTTCCATCCTCTCAGTCCAGAGGCACAATGTATGAATTTATGGTAGGATCAGAATCGCTGTTATATTCATTGGTCAGTATGGAGAATTAAGTAAAATCAAATCCCGATCTCCATTCGTGGCTAATTTAGGAAAATGCCAATTTTAGCTAGCTAGCTAGCCACCAGAGTACAACAACACAACGAGATGCAACAAAAAGTTGCATGTGAAGCCAAATCCAAACGGGCCCACCTTGACACTTTTGTTGTGGTGCGTCAGGACCATTCACAGTTGATCTATCTCAGTTTAGCTCAACAATGATTTTGCTATTATTTTATGATTTTTTTTATCAAGGGAGGCCAAATGCTCGCTGGCTTCCCTACTGGCGGCAACAATGTCATACTTTTTTTGACCAGACAGATTCAGTTAGATGGCCTACTCATACAGAGACAGAGGGCAGGGGGTTTCACTTGCTTCGATGCTTTCTCGGTGAGATACATTCATCCTCTTGCGAATTGAAGGAAAATTATGAAAACACAGAGAGACAAAATAAATTATTGTATATGTTTTTTTCTTTTACAAGTTTACAAGTCTAAATCACAAATGACAGCTCCAATAATGTCCTATAATGAACGAGAGGCTCGTATAGACCAGACTCATTTGAGTTTTCAGTTCATCGTTTCCTGGTAGGAGGACTTGCCTGCTCTGGGCATTGCTGACTCAAATGAACAACATTTTTCAAAAGATCCATTCTTTTGACTGAACGAGTCGAAAAAATCAGAGTCAGAAAAAAGAGCCAAACTTCCCGTCACTACATATGTGGTAAATCCAACGGTAAATCTTGTTCCCACTCCAGTCAGCACAGGTTTTGTCTTCATCCTAATTATCATAACATTTCAAATGTGATTCTTATATAGAAATAAACCATCAGAATGTGTTTCCCACCAACTTATTTGCACCATCATTGTGTGTGATGACTTGGCTTTTTGTGAGATATTCTAGTTCTTTCTGTAAGACATGTAGCATAAAGGAACTAATGGAAAGTTTTCTAGCATATGAGGAAACACAACCAGACAAACCAGTACCTGATAATTCCACTTCCTATAAAAAACAGCATGAGGTCCCCTGGTTACCTAATAACTCAGTGTATCACAGTATACATCACTTCCCCTGCCCACAGAGATATTCTCTGAGAGCCAAATCACATTTTGAATATACTGCGCACTCCTCCAGGAACCTTGATTTCCCTGTAAACCAGAGATATCGGTCTGGGAAGTATTTTGCCACCTCTGCAATATTGTGTAATCCCCTTCCATCATCAGATATGGATTATTCTTTTGTCAGTATACTCTTAATCACACATTTCACGTAAACACGCACTTGGGAAGTGTGTCACTATTGCACCGACGTACTGTAGGTTTTACACTGATGCAATGTTTTGGGGAGTGGGGGTGTGGGTGGAGAAAGAGGTAGAGCTGTTGACCAGTGTATCATTAGGAAGCATCACAGTCTGCCTCACAGAACATATTATACAGTTTTATGAATCTCCCAGAGCAAAGTTGAGTTTGTATTTTTGTGCTAATATTATGTTGTGCACAGTTTTACATGTTTTCCCAAGAAACCTTAATATCTCTTTGGAGGATTTCATTGCAATGAGACAGACACAGATCACAGCATGTATGGCAAAACCTCCACTGGTTATTCCCTTTTGTTGCAGTGGATGGCCTGCAATAACCTCTGTGGTGACTGATGGCCTGGGCTGATTTCCTCAAACCCTCCCTGGCTCCAGACAGTGCCTCTCTGATGTCACCCGGCAGACAGGGGCACAAGGAGGTGACAGGTTTTCTCTGCCTCTGCTTCTGTGATTCCTTAGTCACGTGTTTTTCACAGGACTTCCCAACTCAGAAGCAGAGTCAGTAAGGGTTGCAAAATTATGACTACAGAGTTTCCTGAAATGTGTGCGAATGAGTGTATTGGTGTGTGTATGTACATGTACGTATATTTGCATGTGAGTATGTTGACTGAAATGTTCTGCTGTGGCTTTATTTCCCACCAGTGAGTGACACCATTTACCATACGTTGCTGCCCACATTTCTCACAACCTTAACATAAGTAAGTACATTGACTACAGAGCTACATAGTTTCTTAATGTCTTTTGTTGTTTACAACTTGCTTATTCCAGTCCTCAACCCCATGGAACAGTCTTTTTCCAGTTCCCATATTGGAATACAGGATAATTTATTACACCAATTAAATGTGGAATGGAGAGATGTAATTGATACACTGGGTATCATCATCTACCTCAGTAATGTTGACATTCAAACCTATATGCTGAGGAAATTAGCAGCCGTGCCAGTAACTGTGCCGTCATGTAAACAGTTCTGCTTCAAATGGAAATGTTTTATCGTGTCACATGTTACCTCCTCAAACACTTTTGAAGACGTGAGAGGCGTGTTGTGAGAGGTGTGTGCCACAGTGGAAAACGTAGCTTCCAGGAAACACCACGTTCTCAGATAGAAACTGTCACGCGTGTATCCATATATATCATGTTTCACTGTGATTCACCACTTTGAGATGGTTTCATTCTGGTCGGAAGCACACAGAGATACAGGCGCACATACAGAATCACAACAAAACATCCCAACGAAACATTCAGTAAGCAAAAGAGAAGTGAGAAAAGTAACCGAGCAAAATCCTGTAACAGGCTAAATAATCATCTTGAAACTATGACGATGCAATATTGTAAATTCTCTCCCATGAATCACGTGTTCCTAACCTACAGTATAAGCAACTAACAAAATATAACTACATTGAAATGTGTACAAACATGTGTATTCATTTAATGCTGGCATTGGGGAGCGATTCTATATCTGAATGTTAAAAATTATTTTACATTTTTTGGGGGGGATTGCAGTGTATTTTCCCTCCAAGGTGAACTATCCACTGAGACTTGTTTGTCGTTCTTTCAGAAATGTACTGTGCGATGCAGGTACCAGAACATAATTCTATGAGGCTGAGTCATGTTTTGGATTGTGAATTATAAAAATGGTGTTGGAATAACATTTGACTGTCTTGAAACATTGTCCAAAGTATTGTAATTACAATGTAATGTGATTCAAAATCAAATCAAAGTTTTTTAGTTGTGTACACAGATTTACAAATTTTATCGCAGTAGCCGCCCTTTGCCTTGATGACAGCTTTGCACACTTGGCATTCTCTCAACCAGCTTCACCTGGAATGCTTTTTAAACAGCCTTGAAGTAGTCCCAACATATGCTGAGCACTTGATGGCTGCTTTCCCTTCACTCTGCGATCCAACTCAAATCAAATTTAATTTGTCACATGCGCCCGAATACAACAGGTGAATAACTTATAGTGAATTGCTTATTTACAAGCCCTTACACCAATGATGCAGTTTTAAGAAAATACCTAAAAAATAAAAAGTTAAAAAAAAGTAAGAGATAAGAAAAACAAATAATTAAAGAGCAGCAGTAAAAAACAATAGCGGGGCTATATACAAGGGGTACCGGTGCAGAGTCAATGTGTCAATGAGCGGGGGCACTGGAGTCGATATATTTGACATAATTATGTACATGCAGGTAGGGTTGTTAAAGTGGCTATGCATAGGTAATAACAGAGAGTAGCAGCAACGTAGTGGGGGGGGGGGGGGGGGTGCAAATAGTCTGGGCAGCCATTTGATTAGCTGTTCAGGAGTCTTATGGCTTGGGGGTAGAAGCTGTTTCGAAGCCTTGGACCCAGACTTGGCGCCATGGTACCGCTTGCTGTGCGGTGCAGAGAGAACAGTCTTTGACTAGTCTGGAGTCTTTAACGATTTTCAGGGCCTTCCTCTGACACCGACTGATATAGAGGTCCTGGATGGCAAAAAGCTTGGCCCCGGTGATGTACTGGTCCATACGCACTACCCTCTGTAGTGCCTTGCAGTCAGAGGCTGAGCAATTGCCATACCAGGCATTGATGCAACACGTCAAGATGCTATCGATGGTGCATCTGTAAAATCTTTTGAGGATCTGAGGACCCATGCCAAACATTTTCAGTCTCCTGAGGGGGACCATCTCAATTTGGTTGAGGTCGGGTGATTGTGGAGGCCAGGTCATCTGATACAGCACTCCTTCACTCTCCTTCTTGGTCAAATAACCCTTATACAGCCTGGAGGTGTGTTGGGTCATTGTCCTGTTGAAAAAGAAATGATATTCCCACTAAGCGCAAACCAGATGGGATGGCATATCATTGCAGAATGCTGTGGTAGCCATGCTGGTTAAGTTTGCCTTGACTTCTAAATAAATCACAGATAGTGTCACCAGCAAAGCACAAGCACACCGTCACACTTCCTTCTCCATGCTTCACGATGGGAACCACACATGCAGAGATCATCCATTCACCTACTCTGCGACTCACAAAGACACGGCAGTTGGAACCACAAATCTCAAATTTGGACTCCTCAGACCAAAGGACAGATTTCCACTGGTCTAATGTCCGTTGCTCGTGTTTCTTGGCCCAAGCAAGTCTCTTCTTATTATTGGTGTCCTTTAGTAATGGTTTCTTTGCAGCAATTTGACCACGAAGGCCTGAGTCACACAGTCTCCTCTGAACAGTTGATGTTGAGATGTGTCTTTTGCTTGAACTATGTGAAGCATTTATTTGGGCAGAAATTTCTGAGGCTGGTAACTCTAATGAACTTATCGTCTGCAGCAGAGGTAACTCTGGGCCTTCCTTTCCTGTGGCGGTCCTCATGAGAGCCAGTTTCATAATAGCGCTTGATGGTTTTTGAGACTGTATTGACTGACATTCATGTCTTGAAGTAATGATGGACTGTTGTTTCTCTGTTGTTTCTCTCAAATGTATTTGAGCTGTTCTTGCCATAATATGGACTTGGTCTTTTACAAAATAGGGCTATCTTCTGTATACCAACTCTACCTTGCCACAACACAACTGATTGGCTCTGATGCATTAAGAAGGAAAGACATTCCACAAATTTACTTTTAACAAGGCACATCTGTTAATTGAAATGCATTCCAGGTTACTACCTCATGAAGCTGGTTGAGAGAATGCCAAGAGCGTGCAAAGCTGTTATCAAGGAAAAACGTGGCTACTTTGAAGAATCTTAAATATATTTTAATATGTTTAACACTTTTTTGACATGATTCCTTATGTGCTCTTTCATAGATTTGATGTCTTCACTATTATTCTACAATTTAGAAAACATTAAAAATAAAGAAAAACCCTTGAATGAGTAGGTGTTTTCAGCTTTGACTGGTACTGTATATCAATCAAATGTATTTATAAAGCCCTTCTTACATCAGCTGATGTCACAAAGTGCTGTACAGAAACCCAGCCTAAAACCCCAAACAGCAAGCAATGCAGGTGTAGAAGCACGGTGGCTAAGAAAAACTCCCTAGAAAGGCCAGAACCTAGGAAGAAACCAAGAGAGGAACCAGGCTATGAGGGGTGGCCAGTCCTCTTCTGGCTGTGCCGGGTGGAGATTATAATAGAACATGGCCCAGATGTTCAAATGTTCATAGATGACCAGCAGGGTCAAATAATAATAATCACAGTGGTTGTCGAGGGTGCAACAGATCAGCACCTCAGGAGTAAATATCAGTTGGCTTTTCATAGCCGATCATTCAGAGTATCTCTACCACTCCTGCTGTCTCTTGAGAGTAGAAAACAGCAGGTCTGGGACAGGTATCACGTATGTACAGTGCATTCAGAAAGTAATCAGACACCTTGACATTTTCCACGTTTTGTTACGTTACAGCGTTATTCAAAAATGTCCTCATCAATCTACACACAATACCCCTAATGACTAAGTATAAACAGACATTTTTGCAAATGTATAAAAACATGGAATACATTATTTACATAAGTATTCAGACCCTTTGCCATGAGACTAGATACTGATCACAGGTACAGTTGAAGTCGGAAGTTTACATGCACCTTAGCCAAATACATTTAAACTCAGTTTTTCACAATTCCTGTCATTTAATCCAAGTAAAATGTCCCTGTCTTAGGTAAGTTAGAATCTCCACTTTATTTTAAGAATGTGAAATGTCAGAATAACAGTAGAGAGTAGGATTTATTTCAGCTTGTATTTCTTTCATCACATTCCCAGTGGGTAAGAAGTTTACATTCACTCAATTAGTATTTGGTAGCATTGCCTTTAAATTATTTAACTTGGGTCAAACATTTGGGTAGCCTTCCACAAGCTGAATTTTGGTCCATTCCTCCTGACAGAGCTGATGTAACTGAGTCATGTTTGTAGACCTCCTTGCTCGCACACGCTTTTTCAGTTATGCCCACACATTTTCTATGGGATTGAGGTCAGGGCTATGTCATGGCCACTCCAATACCTTGATTTTGTTGTCCTTAATAACCTCTTTGGGATAGGGGGCAGTATTTTCACGTCCGGATGAAAAGTGTGCCCAAAGTAAACTGCCTGTTACTCAGGCCCAGAAGCTAGGATATGCATATAATTGGTAGATGTGGATAGAAAACACTCTAAAGTTTCTAAAACTGTTAAAAGAATGTCTTTGAGTATAACAGAACTTATTTGGCAGGCCAAACCCCGAGGACAAACCATCCAGGATTTTCTTTATTTGAGTTCACTGTGTTTTCTATTGGTTTCTATTGGAAACTGGATTTATGAGGCACCTGGTTGCAGTTCCTATCGCTTCCACGAGATGTCAACAGTCTTTAGAAATTGGTTGATGTTTTTCCTTTGAGAAATGAAGAAGTATGGCTTTTCAGAATGAGTGTCAAGCCAAGTGGACTCTTTTGTTAATGGTGCACGACCTGGAGCTCGCTCCACTTTGATCTTATCCGCTATTGAACACATTTTATTCCGTCTTAAATTTGATCGATTATTTACGTTTTAGGATACTTAAGGATGGATTAGGAAAGTTGTTTGAAATGTTTGGACCAAGTTTACAGGTAACTTATTAGATAATTTGTAGTCATGTTGGGCGAGTTGGAACCAGTGTTTTTCTGAATCAAACTTGCCAAATAAATTTACATTTTGGGGATATAAAAAAGGAGTTTATCAAACAAAAGAACCATTTGTGATGTTTCTCGGACATATTGGAGAGCCAAGAGAAGAAGATCTCTAAAGGTAAGGCATGAATTATATCGTTATTTCTGACTTTCGTGTCACACCTGCTTGGTTGAAATATGATTTTCATGTGTTTGTATGGTGGGGTGCTGTCCTCAGACAATCGCATGGTTTGCTTTCGCCGTAAAGCCTTTTTGAAATCTGACACGGTGGTTGGATTAACAAGAAGTTAAACTTTATTTTGGTGTATTGCACTTTGCATTTCATGAAAGTTAAATATTTCGAATAATTTAATTTGAATTTTGCGCTCTGCTAGCGGAACGTCTAGCCCTATCAGGTTTAAGTCATTTTGCCACAACTTTGGAAGTATGCATTGGGTCATTGTCCATTTTTGAAGACCAATTTGCGACCAAGCTTTAACTTCCTGAGTGATGTCTTGAGATGTTGCTTCAGTATATCCACATAATTTTCCCTTCTCATGATGGCATCTATTTTGTGAAGTGCACCAGTCCCTCCTGCAGCAAAGCACCCCCACAACATAATGCTGCCACCCCCGTGCTTCACGGTTGGGATGGTGTTCTTTGGCTTGCAAGCATCCCCCTTTCCCTCCAAACATAATGATGGTCATTAAGGCCAAACAGTTCTATTTTTCATCAGACCAGAGGACATTTCTCCAAAAAGTACGATCTTTGTCCCCATATTGCAGTTGCAAACCGGAGTCTGGCTTTTCTATGGCGGTTTTGGAGCAGTGGCTTCTTCCTTGCTGAGCGACCTTTCAGGTTGTGTCGATGTAGGACTCGTCTTACTGTGGATATAGATACTTTTGTACCTGTTTCTTCCAGCATCTTCACAAGGTCTTTCGCTGTTGTTCTGGGATTGATTTGCACTTTTCTCACCAAAGTAAGTTCATCTCTAGGAGACAGAACGCGTCTCCTTCCTGAGCGGTATGACGGCTACGTGGTCCCATGATGTTTATACTTGCGTACTATTGTTTGTACAGATGAACGTGGTACCTTCAGGCATTTTGAAAATGCTACCAAGGAGGAACCAGACTTGTGGAGGTCTACAATTTTTTTCTGAGGTCTTGGCTGATTTCTTTTGATTTTCCCATGATGTCAAGCAAAGGTGCACTGAGTTTGAAGGTAGGCCTTGAAATACATACACAGGTACACCTCCAATTGACTCAAAAGATGTCAATTATCCTATCATAATCTTCTAAAGCCATGAAATAATTTTCTGACATTTTTTAAGCTGTTTAAAGTCACAGTCAACTTAGTGTATGTAAACGTCTGACCTACTGCAATTGTGATACAGTGAATTATAAGTGAAATAATCTGTCTGGAAACAATTGTTGGAAAAATTACTTGTGTCAAGCACAAAGTAGATGCCCAAAACCGACTTACCAAAACTATTGTTTGTTATCAAGAAATTTGTGGAGTGGTTGAAAAACGTGTTTTAATGACTCCTACCTAAGTGTATGTAAACTTCCGACTTCAATTGTATGTCCTGTTTCCATTGATCATCCTTGAAATGTTCCTACAACTTGATTGGAGTCCACCTGTCACAATTTCAATTGATTGGACATAATTTGGAAAGGCACAAACCTGTCTATGTAAGGTCCCACAGTTGACAGTGCATGTCAGAGAAAAAACCAAGCTTTGAGCTTGAAGGAATTGTCCATAGAGCTCCGAGACAGGGTTGTGTCGAGGCACAGATCTGGGGAAGGGTACCAAAACATTTCTGCAGCATTGAAGGTCCCAAAGAACGCAGTGGCCTCCATCATTCTTAAATGGAAGAAGTTGGGAACCACCAGGATTCTTCCTAGAGCTGGCCGCCCAGCCAAACTGAGCAATCGGGGAGTTGACCAAGAACCTGATGGTCACTCTGACAGAGCTCCAGAGATCGTCTTTGGAGATAGGAGAAAATTACAGGAGGACAACCATCTCCGCAGCACTCCACTAATCAGACCGTTTATGGTAGAGTGGCCAGAGGGAAGGCACTCCTCAGCAAAGGCACATTGGAGTTTACCAAAAGGCACCTAAAGGACTCTCAGACCTTGAGAAATAAGATTCTCTGGTCTGATGAAACCAGATTGAACTCTTTACCCTGAATGCCAAGTGTCACATCTGGAGGAAACCTGGCACCATGTGAAGCATTGGTGTGGCAGCATCATGCAGTGGGGATGTTGTTCTGCAGCAGGGACTGTGAGACTAATCAGCATCGAGGGAAAGATGAATGGAGCAAAGTACAGAGATATCTTGATGAAAACCTGCTCCAGAGCACTCAGAACTTCAGACTGGGGTTAAGGTTCACCTTCCGACAGGACAACGGCCCTAAGAACACAGCCAAGACAACGCAAGTGTGGCTTCGGGACAAGTCTCTGAATGTCCTTGAGTGGCCCAGCCTGAGAATAGCTGTGCAGCGACGCTCCCCATCCAACCTGACAGAGCTTGAGAGGATCTGCAGAGAAGAATGGGAGAAACTCCTCAAATACAGGTGTGCCAAGTTTTTAGCATCATATACCCAAGAAAACTTGAGGTTGTAATTGCTGCCAAAGGTGCATCAACAAAGTACTGATTAAAGGGTCTGAATACTTATGTAAATGTCATATTTCAACTTTTTTTATATACATAAACTGGCAAACATTTCTAAAAACCAGTTTTTACTTTGTCATTATGGGGTATTGTGTGTAAATTGATGAGGGAAAAAAAGTATTTAATCAATTTTAGAATAAGGCGGTAATGTAACAAAATGTGCAAAACGTCATGGGGTCTGAATACTTTCCGAAGGCACACTGTATACAGATGTGATTATTATCTCTTCCCTGTTTATCAAAGACCAAACAGTAGATGGCAGTAATGCACCTCAGAGAGAGAGGGAATGTGAGAGAGAGGTAAAGAGAGAGAAGTGAGAAAGAGGTGGATAGCTAGAGATAAGTTAGGTTAGTTGAGCATGTCATACTGTATGACTAAACAAGTTAGCATATGGAGAGAGATGGAATGAGAGAGTGAGATGAGAGAGATGTATGGATATACAGTATAGGGTATGGATATTGAGATGTGGGAAGCAGCTGAGACAGTCATGGTGGTTATGTTTGAAGTTTGTGCTCCATGTATGTTTTAATAGGTGTCCAAGCAGCCAGCATGATATATATTCATAGTAAAATGATTGTGGATGGATTCTATCTACTTCTCTATTCTCTTTCAGCTGGAGTCTCTAGATAGATGGGCATTTTGAGGACAAATACACATAATGAGACAATAGCCAGTGCTTGAAATAAGTGCCGGTACTCATTTTGGGTGCCAATACTGTTTAACATTAGGTGCAGGAGCTCCACAAGACTTTTTAGCTAATATTCTATAAGAGTAACAGGTGCTCAAGTAAAAAAAGGTGAGGTGCCGGTACTGCCCAAGTCAAGCACTGACAGTAGCAACTCTTACTTGCATTTGAGTAGGAATACAATAGATTTTGTATTGCAATAATGAATAGAATATGTACAGTACCAGTCAAATGTTTGGACACACCTACTCAGTCAAGGGTTTATGTGTACTATTTTCTACATTGTAGAATAGTGAAGACATCAAAACTATAAAATAATACATATGGAATCATGTAGTAACCAAAGAAGTCTTAAACAAATCGAAATATGTTTTAGATTTTAGATTCTTCAAAGCAGCCACTCTTTGCCTCGATGACAGGTTTGCACACTCTTGGCATTCTCTCAACCAGCTTCACCTGGAATATTTTCCAACAGTCTTGAAGGAGTTCCCACATATACTGAGCATGTTACTTGAACTCTGTGAAGCATTTATTTGAGCTGCAATATTTGAGGCTGGTAACTCTAATGAACGTATCCTCTGCGGCAGAGGTAACATTGCGTCTCACAAAGACAAGGCAGTTGGAACCAAAAATCACACATTTGGACTCCTCAGACCAAAGGACAGATTTCCACTGGTCTCATGTCCGTTGCTCGTATTTCTTGGCCCAAGCAAATCTCTTCTTATTATTGGTGTCTGTTAGTAATGGTTTCTTTGCAGCAATTTGACCATGATGGCCTGATTCACACAGTCTCTTCTGAACAGTTGATGTTGAGATGTCTTTTGCTTGAACTCTGTGAAGCATTTATTTGGACTGAAATCTCTGAGATGGGTAACTCTAATGATCTTATCCTCTGCAGCAGAGGTAACTCTGGGTCTTCCTTTCCTGTGGTTGTCATCATGAGAGCCAGTTTCATTATAGCGCTTGATGGTTTTTGAGACTGCACTTGAACAAACATTCAGTTCTTGAAATTTTCCGTTTTGACTGAAATTCATGTCTTAAAGTAATGATGGGCTGTCGTTTCTCCTTGCTTATTTGAGGTGTTCTTGCCCTAATATGGACTTGGTATTTTACCAAATAGGGCTTTGTTCATTATACCATCCCTACCTTGTCACAACAACTGATTGGCTCAAACGCATTAAAACTTCTTGAGGGCAGGGTGCAGCTTTTTCACTTTCGGGAAAAATAGCATGCCAAAATTCAACTGCTTGCTACTCATCCCCAGAATATAAGATATGCATATTATTAGTAGATTTAGATAGAAAACACTCTGAAGTTTCTAAAACTGTTTGAATCATGTCTGTGAGAATAACAGAACTTATGTAGCAGGCAAAACCCTGAGGACAAACCATTCAGAATTTGTATTTTTTTGATGTCACTGTCTTTTCAATGAGGTTTCTTAGAGACACCAGATTTCTAATGGACTTGCTTGCAGTTCCTAGCACTTCCACTGGATGTCACCAGTCCTTGAAAATCGGTTGAGGTTATTCCTTTGTGTACTGAAGAAGTAGGGCTATCGTAAATGAGGGTCACATGAAATAATTTTTTGGAGAGAGTCACGTTATGAAAAAAGTTGCGTCAGTTTGGTTTCGTTTTGTATTGAACACAGATCATCCCGTCTTCAAATTGATCGATTATTAACGTTTAAAAATACCTAACGTTGTATGACAAAAGTAGTTTGAAATGTTTTGGTAAATTTACATGTAACTTTTGTTATATTTTGTAGTGACTTGGCGAAAGTTGGAAGCTGTGTTTTTCTGGAATTAATCGAACAAAAGGACCATTTGTGATGTTTATGGGACATATTGGAGTGCCAACAAAATAATTTCATCAAAGGTAAGGCATGATTTATATTTTATTTCTGCGTTTTGTGTCGTGCTTGCAGTTATGAAATATGCTACTCTGTTGTTTACTGATGTGCTATCATCAGATAATAGCATCTTATGCTTTCACCGAAAAGATTTTTTGAAATCTGACATGTTGGCTGGATTCACAACGAGTGTAGCTTTAATTTGGTATCTTACCTGTGTGCTTTAATGAAAGTTTGATTTTTATATCATGTTATTTGAATATGGCTCGCTGTATTTTCCCTGGCTATTGGCCGGTGGGACATTTGCATCCCACCTGCCCCAGAGAAGTTAAGAAGGAAAGAAATTCCACAAATTAACTTTCAACAAGACACACCTGCTAATTGAAACGCATTCCAGGTGACTATCTCATGAAACTGGTTGAGAGAATGCCAAGAGTGTGCAAAACTGTCATCCAGGCAAAGGGTGGCTACTTTGAAGAATCTACTATATAAAATATATTTGTATTTGTTAAAACAAAAATTGGTTACTACATGATTCCATATGTGTTATTTCATAGTTTTGGTGTCTTCACTACTATTCTACAATGTACAAAATACAACAACAAAAAAGAAATACCCTTGAATGAGTAGGTATGTCCAAACTTTTGAATGGTACTGCAGATGCATTTGTTAGACAATGGGAAAATAATTGAAGAATGCTTTGGAACTGTCATACATCTCTCTGAAGACATTATCATAGCCTACACACCACCCATCTTTTTTAGTGTTCTTTACAAAATTAAGCAATATGATAGAAAATGAAGGGCCGCAATGTTTTCAGTGTAGCCTCCTGCACCATGATTGACTCACTCTCTCCGAAATCATCACCATTAACTGCCGGTGTACTTATTTGAGTAAATGCACCATAAACACCACCATAAATGACTTTCAAAAAAATCCTGTGCATATGCAGTGCATACAACACATACTTTGCAGGGGGATAGTCTGTAGTGTTGTGGAGAATTATGGTTGAATTATGATTTACATATGTAAACACACCTTGACCTGACATATTGTGGTTAGTCTGTAGCCGACATCTATGTCTAGATGGATACAATTGATGGCATCTTAAAAAAAACAATCATCCTATGTTAGATTTATAAGGTGATAATGAGTGTGTGACTCTGAGTTATGAATGCATAACCGTTGATCATTGCCACAGAGTGTCAATGTCATGGACACCCATGGCATTTCAGAGATACTGAAGGCTGCTCTACAGTGAGATAATACAGCTGCCTACAGCTGGGTCATTTATGCTTGTGTGCTTATCTTCATATTGACATACTTAAAGGGACGGTTTGTGCGGTCAAACCCACAATAAATGTTTACACCCACCTACAGACATTGAAAGTTTGGGCTATTTTGGTCATCTGATGGTAGACTCATTGGCCAATGATTTTATTTGTATTTATTTGATCAATACGGTATCATGTCTGCCTTTTCCCATGAGTGAGAGACTCAGAACATCAGCAGCTCTTCCTTCATCAAACATGCAAAGCAACAGGAGATGGACTAGGTCAATGGAGTAAACTCAACCTCTCCCATCAACAATGCAGCAATTTCTAGCAATGCAACAACACACACATAGTCCAAAAGCAAAAACAAAAAAAAAGAACAAGAAATAAATCAGAATGAGCAACGTCAGAGTCCTGACTAGAAATATGTATGTAAATGGTGTGTGTATAGACAATATGGACAATGTATGAATAAAAAAGTTGTGTACAGCAGTACCTATACAGGATGAGCCATGACTAAAATACAGTATATACATATCTCCCCAGCCCCAGTGTGTTTGGCTTTCTACTCAGCCCTGGTAATGGGTGGGTGGGAGGAGAGCCCTCTGGCGTTTCCACTTTCCCCACATTAGCGCTGAGCCTCCCATCCTAATGACAGAACAGGCATGATTGGAATCCTACAGGCTGTTACGATAAGAACGAGACTATGTCCTCGCTGAATATTCTTGCCGGCGATGACTGACTGGCATGAGGGGAATAACTGGTGCTGACATGCAAGGCTGCTTTGGATCTGGTGAATACCAAATGCCATTTTACACAGAACGTTGGACCACATACGTTTGTGGTTGACAGACTACAAAGTAACTCCATCCTCACTACCAGTTAAATCTTGCATAGGTTTGTCACATTCGTTATAGCGATGAGACCAAAGCGCAGTGTGATTTGAATGCATCTTCTTTTAATAAAGAAAGAACACGGAATGAACTATACAAAAACAACAAAACTAACGTGAAGTTATATAATCATAGTGCTGACACAAGCAACTAAACATAGACATAGATAATCACCCACGAAATACTGAAGGAATATGGCTGCCTAAATATGGTTCCCAATCAGAGACAACGATAAACAGCTGCCTCTAATTGAGAACCAATCTAGGCAACCATAGACATACAAAACCCCTAGACTGGTAACAACCCCATAAACATACAAAAACCCTAGTCAGGGCAAAAACATATAATCACCCATGTCACACCCTGACCTAACCAAAATAATAAAGAAAACAAAGAATACTAAGGTCAGGGCGTGACAAGGTTCTGGTTACTGCAACCTCACTTACTGTATGAACCAAGCTAGCTTCTCTATTTTTACTGGGATTACTGTCAGACAGGTGAGGGACAGAGAGATGTATCTATTCTTTGACAGAAGTCATGAGAGGTTCACAGCAGCCTCTATCTGATCTCACACTCCTCTCCTTCACAAGGCCCTCTCTTTATCCCTAAAAGTCATTTCTGATATAGCGCCTGATAGAGCTCACGCTCCTGTTCTTTTCCATACCAAAAATATTTGGGCTTGTAGGGAGGGAGGCTGAATACCCTCTCACGAACACACACTCCAAAGATGAGCGAGAGCCATACAGGAGGAAGTGAAGAGACAAAGCAAGGCGTGTGACACGACACCGAGGGAGAGTCGAAGCGGTACACTGAATATAGTGCATTGTGTCGCCCGAGAGCGACTGCTGCAAGAAGATTAGCAGGACGATGAGTCAGAAGCAAACATATTCAGCTTCTCTATTAGTCATGAATTAGGCTGATGTGGTCTGGTTCGTCACAATGCAAATTAGTGCTGACGGATGTGTAATGTTCTCTGTGCTCATGTGCTGAGCTCCAAAAGCTTGCCAGTTCCCAACATGATACTCACATGAACCACTGCCTGTTCACCCCGCTACCGTCCAGAAGGCGAGGTCAGTACAGGTGCATCAAAGCTGGGACCGAGAGACTGAAAAATAGCTTCTATCTCAAGGCCATCAGACTGTCAAACAGCCGTCACTAACACAGAGAGGCTGTTGCCTACCTACAGACTTGAAATCATTGGTCACCTTAATAAATAGATCACCAGTCACTTTAATAATGTCACTTTAATAATGTTTTCATGTCTTGCATTACTCTTCCCATACGTATATACTGTATTTTTATACCATCTATTGCATCTTGCCTATGCTGCTCGGTCATCGCTCATCCATATCTGTCTATGTTTATGTTCTTATTCCATCCCTTTACTTAGATTTGCGTGTATTAGGCAGTTGTTGTGGGATTTGTTAGATTACTTGCTAGATATTACCGCACTGTCGGAACTAGAAGCACAAGCATTTCTCTACACTCGCAATAACATCTGCTGGCCACGTGTATGTGACCAATACAATTTGATTTGATTTGGTACTTGCAGGAAGATGAGAGAAAAAACACGCTGTTAAAAAAGCATGCCACATCTGTCAACACTGTCAGCATTACACAGCAGTGCTGGGATCCAATCACAGTGGGGAAGACAGGTCCGCAATGAAACAGCACAGATGCTCCAATGACCTTAGCCAACCTTGTTTGATACCCCGAACAAAGATTTAATTAGCGCTAAAGCAAACACTCCAAGGGACCAAACGGTCGGAATATATAAAGTGGCCTGTGCTGTAAATCGCATCCCAGCAGTTTGACATCGAACAGCTCAGGAGGCCCGTGGAGAAACACCCGTCATGTCATGTTAGCACACAACTCCTGCTCAGACATGGCGTAGTGCTAACGTTTGACTCACTTCAACGGAAGAGTGCAAGCGCTCTGCTAACACTCAGCATACAGCAGCCTACATAGCAGTCTGCTATCACAGCCAGACACAACTTCTGCTGGTGCTGGATCTGCGTGTGGACTAGGTGAATTATAATATAACAGTTCTCAAGGAGGATTAGAGAGAGACCAAGTCAGGATCTATCAAGCCTTGGCTTCAGTTCTCCACATTTCTGTATTGAAATCGATATACCAATGATTGGGTAAGTTCAAGATGTCTAGTCTGCTTTTCAAGAGATGAATCTCTCAGACACTCCATTGTTCTCCCATCTCCCTATTTAGAATCACTCCAGTGGTATGTAAGGGGCTAATTCTTAATGGTTGGGAAGTGTGTGGGGGTGACTTTTGGTAATGGCCATGGCCATCTGTGAAGGGATCCGATTGCGGGGGAGGTGGAAGAGCCGGACGGGAGTCTGACTGACTTGGCTAGTCTCTCTCTGGGTTTCCCCCAAGCAGATGGATCTGACGATGGGGATTTTGGACACCTTCAGGTGGGATCCATCTCCGTATCTCCCTGACAGAGTTGTGAATCAGTGGGATGTTTCCACTCACTCTGAACAGAACAATGTGTTAAACAAACATCCCTGCCAGCACCAACCCCCAGGTTTCAACCGAACCCCTACTCCCCTAACACACGCCTGCCAACACGGCAAACTCTTTCTGAGCTGGTCCCTCCCACGGCCCCGACACTAGAAACCTACAGTAGCAGAGCAGCAAACAAACACCACACAGGCTGGTTTAGTCATATATATTTAAGGACAGAATATCTTCAAGAGGAAAATGTAAACAGTTTTACATGGGTCGGTAAATGTGGCAGGGGAGAGTTAGCACTCATTTCATTATGTATGTGTAAAATACAATCTGAATATATAAATTGACTTCTGTGCCAACGGAGTGGTTCAACCAAATCAATCAAATACAGACAATTAAGATACAGTCTTCTAACAGGCTGACTATACCATTCGCGTCGCGTGCACGGGCATTGCAAAATACATTTAGAAATCTACATTATTCTATTATTGCACCCACACTGCTCACGCACGCCAATGAGCATCTGCGTTGTCAAGGGCTAAAATAGAAGTCAGTTCTATTTGTGACGCAGATTGCACTGCAACTCCTGCCTCTCCCATCTCCTCATTGGTTTATAGAAGCAGTTACCCACGTGCCATCTCCTCATTGGTTATACCCATGTGGGTGACTGAAAGACGAACGAGGTCAGTGGCGGTAATGCACCTAATTTATGAAAGTTGCCAATCGCGATATAAAGTCGAGAGAAGAAAAAGCCTAGAAGGAGGAGAGATGACTAGAAACGATTCGGTTGACCCTTTTATGTGTGAATTAATTGTCGGAGTAGAGGACCTTGTGCATTTCAAGTAAAATAACAACTCAAGGTTTATATCCGAGGACAAATTAGCTAGCAACAGCAAGCTAGCTAAATAGGAATAATTAGCTAGCAATTGCAAGCTAGCTAGCTAAATTGCCATAAATGTTTAATGCTTTTTGACCTGTCCCCAAATTAATGTAATTGGTTCAGAATTTGTTTTGTTATTTTAACCTGCGTGTCGTGATCGCGTTTGGTGTGGGGGGACAAAATAAATGTGTGCACGATGGCGCACGCGCGCAGACGGTTTGGGTTCCGTGTTAGAAACCTTTCTTAATTTACACTGAGCCAAACGAGAGAGGAAAGATAAAAAGAGATGACTTCAAACACTTCCAAAGTGCTAATAGTTAGGGTTTCACCCTCTCCATACGGTGCTCTCCCTCTCTCAGACACGTTGGCAATCTGATTGAAACTGTGTTTCAATTCCTTTTGAGTGAGCTTCAGTTTCCCATCATTGTGCTGTAGATATAGACAGGCTATAAGTTATACAGACATTTTACTATATGCACAAGGTAAAATCAGCATAAAGATTCTCCTTCGTAGTGAACATGCAAATATGTACATGTACATATCCAATGAAACAAAGGCATTTACATAAAAAAAATATATAATTTGGCTCATAAATGAATTACCCACTAAGCAGCGATGTTATTTCAACATCTAGTTGATTTACATTTGATTGAGTTGTCAACTAACGTGAATTCAAAGTATTACATTTAGCCATCTTATTGGATTTAGGGTGAAAAAAGAAACAAATCCAGAAGTTCCTTTACATTGATTACCTTTTGCTAATCTAATCAGTTTCAACATCATCACATTGGATTTTATTTGTTGAAATGACGTGGAAACAACGTTGACTCAACCAGTTTGTTGTGCAGTGGCTATTGTCCAGCATTAGTGACAGATCTAGCCAACTGCCATTGTCATTCATCCCAACTAAATGGTTTGAATATGGCACCTCCTGCTGGCCAATGGAGTGCATCACAGCTACAATAATCTCGCTTGTGTAGGCTAAGCATAACTATTTCCGTCTTTCACAAAGATTTGTGGATATTCTTCCTTCCCTTGAACAGGTGCTTGAACATGAGAAGCTGACCATATTTTGTGTGGCCTGACATGCTCTTTTGACAGTAGGACAGCGAAGAAGTCGAACTTCAGTGAGTAAGGCTACCACATCCCAATGATTCCCTACTGGTATTGATCGAGTCTTCTAGTCTTTTGTCTGCCAGATTTAACCTGTTAATATTGAGTCTCCCAGTGGGTATTTCCCATATAGTCAATGCATATAGTCAACACACACACACACACACATGTCTGTGTGTGTGTTTGTGTGTGCGTGTGTTTGTGTGTGTGTGTGTGTGTGCGCGTGTGTGTATGTGTGTGTGTGTGTGTGTGTGTGCGCGTGTGTATTTCTTTGTGTGTGCGCGTGTATGTCTGTGTGTGTGTGTGTGTGTGTGTGTGTGTGTGCTTGTCTGTGTGTGTGTTTGCGTGTGTGTGTGTGTGTTTACGTGTGTGTGTGCGCGCACACTTGTGTGGACACGTTCAGACGTTATTTTTAAGCCCAAAATAAACTTAGAAACGGGCAGCTGAAATGTCATCACACATTCAACTCAAACCACACTAAAGTAATGAATCCAAAAATGGTACTTTAGAAATCCTACTCACAATAACCTTGTTCTATCAGGGCATTAAACTAATCTGGATACAAGGTTGAAGTGTTCACTGCTGTAGTCAAGGCCTGTGCTGGGAGAACAGAACATTGTATGGGGAAATGATCTGGGCCAGCTTAGTCTAAGACATTCAATAAATACTTCATGCCATTAGAGAAAGGGCAAGGTGCCCCCTATTAATGCCCACCCTTGCCACTCTATGAGCACTTCAGGATTACAGAGAGGGGCCAGCCACGGCCATCATTTCTGCACTTTCATATATGCGTGTCTTCATAACCTTTGTGATGGCCCTGTTTGGCCCTGCGTGGACACACTGTACAGACGGCCTACATCAAGGCTATAGCAATGGGGCTACAGCAGGGCCGAGACCATTAGCCGCAAGGTCTCACACTCCAAATCCAGAAGGTCATTGGCAGGGAGATGCAGGCCGGAACTCGGCACGGATTATCCCAACCATTTTAATTAGAGGCAGGGGTTGAAGAGGGGCAGGGGCTAAATGCCTGTGAGTCTCTGGTTGGCCTGTGCAATGTGAAATATGGGCTCTCTCTGCCCAGCCTGTGATTGGTATTATTGTAGCATGTCAGATGAATAAGGATTCCGTTTCTGGCCTGTAAATTGCAGTTTCACTATCAGATAACAGTGGAGGAACATTAACACGTCGTGATAACGCGTCTGCATGAATGACATTGATGAGTATTCTTGTATGTCCTCTACGAGGTCTTTTTCGGGTTGAAGAGGAATGAGGTGATAATGTATTGGATCGTACTTTCACGTAATATATAGTGTTTTTCTTTCTGTCCTCGAAAAGTAAATGACTGTTTGGGAAACACAACTTGTCCTCTGTCAAGGCAGTGTTGTTGTTCTGAGACAAGCGCCTGAAGATGTTTGTGTTTACCTACAGGATTTGGACATTGTGATGCTGGCGTTTGTTTGGTTTATTGTTGGACCTGTCACTTCCCTAAACTTACTGGTGAGCTCCAGTGTCAAAGCCATGAAATCGTGTCATTGTCTCCTGCGAGGGAGAATTCCCAAAACAACAAAGTGTTGTTTGTTACTTTTTCTGTAAAGACACATCTTATTTTTGGTAGTACTTTGTACTGATGTGGAAGTGTATATCAGGGTACCAGATACAACTGCAGGTAAATAAGCAATTCTAGCAGATCCTTGGAAGAAGACTTATTTCAACAGAATTCCATCAGGTTTCAAATAACACATAGGGTAAGTGTAATGTTCCTCCTTGAAATGCCTCTGTTGCTAGAAACGACCCCGGATTCATATTATGTTACGGTACATTGCTAAACCATATGCTTTACCTCCAAATGTTAATAAGCCAACAGTGCATTGCAAAATTTGAACCGATACACTTGTGTGAGGAACCACCTCTTATCACACGTGCTCCTTTTAACTCCGTCTTACATGAGAGACTAGCAGAGTGGAAAGTGGTCACTCTGGCAGACTGTTATCATCTCTGTCCTCTTGAAAATATGATATTAGTCGGCTACGCTGCCTCACAAGTTCCTAATTCGAGGTTGACCGAAGCTGATTTAAGTAATCTCTGGCAGTGTCAGTCCTTCTGATGCCTCGTCTGTGGGAGCTGTGAGGAGTGGTGCATGCCACGTTCAGTCCATTATGATAGCGCGAATAACAGCCACGATGTCAACGACGGTCTCCCAACTCTGACATTTCCCTGGCAGGTGAGAGCAACAAAGGGTCCTAAAAGTCATGTGATAAGAAAGCAGGGGCCACTGACATAACAACAGATTTATTCAGGGAATAAGGCTGTCTTCGCTGATTGACATTGGGCAGCCAGACCTTACTCTGCAAAATGGGTGCGATGGGGATGTCGCCAATACTGGTTTGGTTGGACACAACTCTCTCCATTTCCTAATGCATTCTGGGATGTAATCTCAGCCATATACTAGGAGTGTTAGCAGCTGGCAGGAAAATGTTGATGAGATGTGATTGAATGGATTTAGTTAATGATGTGATTAATTATACATTCATTATTCCCTGATTGTGACTTTTTTATTTTATTGATAATCAATGCATATGATGGCACTATAGGGAAATGACTATGAGCATATAATTGTAATTGAAGTGGTTGATGGCAGTTTGTTGCCTTCTGGGCTCGGCAGAGTCCCAAACCAAACAAGCCTTGGTAGACTACAAACAGAGGGACAGTAAACAACATACACTGGTCCCCCGTTTCACCAAAGGGGCCTCTCATCAATGTTATGACCATTTACAACAGACACACAGCTGCAACAGGCCGAGACATCTCTAGTTTTTGGCACCAAGAGAGAACTATAATCATCATCTGTATAGAGAGAGAGGGACAGACAGAAAGAGATACAGAGAGAAAGAGACAGAGAGAGACAGTGAGAGACAGAGAGAGAGAGATGTGTGAAGGGAGAGATTGACCACCACCACTCATTCCTTATACCTGACTAAAAGCAAGAGTGGTGGGCTTTGAAAAGAATCGATTCGAAACGCTCAGGCATAAAATGGAAGGCTGCAGAACAAAGGCGATTTTCGTAACATGCCACAGAGAGAAAACGTTTGTTGCCTCTGCTGCTTGAGTGGCCCCTTAGTGCCCATGGCAACTCATCCATAACTTCCAACTGTCAACCATGAAATTGAGTAAAAGTAACAGCATTTTTAAATGCACCTTAGCATTTCTGCTTAGCCAGTCTTATTTACTGGTGTGCACACCTCAAATACATTCTCCTACAGATCTTAAGCATAGCTGACAAGTCTCAGGGATGACCATATGATAATTATGTTGTCAGACATGTGTTGTAAATAGATTTCGTCTCAATCAATCAATTTAAAATGATTTGAAGCTCTGGACATCAAATGGCCTACTGTGTTTGCCAAATGATTTATCCAATTTTGAATTCATTGGATTTGGATTCTGCTGCTTTCTGTGCTCCCTTGAAGTAATGGGTCTGACTAAAGCAGCGAACTAAGCAAGACCACCCACACAATGACATGCACACACACACACACACACACACACACACACACACACACACACACACACACACACACACACACACACACACACACACACACACACACACACACACACACACACACACACACACACACACACACACACACACACACACTCCAATTCCTCCATCACCCACTTAGCATTATTCTACTGTATTTGTTCCTAGAAAATCTTAGTGCAGAAAGATCTCCAGATTCAGTCTGTTTAATTCCAAATCAAAACTGGTATTTTGTTATGAAAGTTATGTACCTCT
Source organism: Salvelinus fontinalis (assembly GCF_029448725.1). Lineage (NCBI taxonomy): Eukaryota > Metazoa > Chordata > Actinopteri > Salmoniformes > Salmonidae > Salvelinus > Salvelinus fontinalis. Next base: position 44,061,872 of record NC_074697.1, on the reverse strand, counting down.
TTCCCTGTTCTATTTTCAGCTATGTGGCAGAAATCTAGAGCTTAAAAAACAACATATTTTTCCCTTCCATTTTTTCCACTTTGTTTCTCTCCGGTCAGCCACATCCAGCCAGTCTGTTGAAAGTAGCTGTGCACTGTCCTGCCTTGGCTTTGAAAAGTGTAAAAAGTAATTTAGCTTCCTCTGCAGCAGTGTGCGAGGGAGAGGCAGATGGAGAGAAGCAGGGGAGAGAGAAAAAAATAGTTAGTGGTCGATTCAAAGGTGTGGAACTTGACTGTCATCTAATATCTAACCAGATGGCCTTCGGCAAGAGATAAACACCATTTTGTTAAAGCAGCCTGGAGTGCATATGCACCACACAAGAGGCTGCTGAAGGGAGGACGGCTCATAATAATGGCTGGAAAGGAGCAAATGGAATGGCATCAAAGACATGGAAACCATGTGTTTGATGTATTTGATGCCATTCCACTTATTCCGCTCCAGGCATTACTACAAGCCAGTCTTCCCAATTAAGGTGCCACCAATCTCCTGTGATACACACCTATGGCCTCCATGAGCAGACTCTGTCAGGGTAGCACCATCAGCAATGTCAATTTTTATCAAAGGACATCAAACTCTGGACACAGACTGGGCGATGATCTCCGGTGCTCTACCTTTCACAGTGGGGGAATAAGGGCCCCGCGCTGATCTGCTATAGGCCGGTTTTTGATGTTCTACCCAGATCGAGAGAAATGAGACATTCAGTAAGGTGCTGCTGCTCTTTCTCTGTGGTATGCTTGCACCAAATAGTAATATATCTTCTTATTTTATTAAATAAGACATCCACACGTACAATTCTGCCCTTATTGACCATAATCTCATGGTCACTCATTCTAAAAATAGTTCACTTCCCTCACATGGGTGGCAACCTGACCGTAGATAGAACCCTGCATGTATTGTTTATGAACCTGACCAACCACCCATCTCGCTCACTCAAAAGGATCAGCCTTGGTTCTTTAGCGTCATGGAAACACATGCTCTAATCTGTAGGTGCACTCGTGGTACAAAAGATGTTTATTGCTTCTATGTTCTCTTCCCTTGTTCTGTGCAGTAAATTGACCGCATACCAGGGCAACCTTATTCATGCACTTTTTTTGTGAGAGCCTCCCAATGCATCAGTGCCTCTTTGTCTGACTGGGCACAGGCTACATGTTCTGTAACCTGCAGGCACTGTGTTCAACTGGCAAGAAGGGATGAGAGGAATGGGAGCACTTCACAACTTGTGAAGAGAGAGTAACGGAGAGAGGCGAGGGGTAAAAACCCCTTGTGAACATGCTTGTGTTACAGTAGTTGTCTGCCTTCTTTGGAATGGGGACCGGCAAGCATTCGTCCATCCCGAGACTGAAAATCTATCCCTCCTAGGAGGACTGCATACTTTAGGATACAACTAGCATTGAAGAAGGACTCATTTGGTGTCAGCTAACAATCTGAGGGACTGGTCAGACAGATCAGAGATGGGATCTAGCTGTTCAAACAGGAAGTTAAGGGCAGCCTTGTCCCTTGAATGGTCTGTGGAGCAGAACAGTGGAGTAGTGTTTGGATACGAAGGCCTATTGAATGCAGGATCAGACAACATATGGACCGTCAGCCACTTGCACTTCCGTTGAACTTAAAGATGGCTTATACAAACTCAATAATTATTTAAATGTCTTTACGTTAAGGTGACTAAAGGAAACTGTTGGAAGAAAATGAAGGAGATACATGGTACCGGTGTTTTGCCGTGTTGGTGTCTGTTGCTGTGTATATTGCTTATTTTTTTATTACTTAATTAACAGCTTACACAAATGACTTGACCAATTACACATCCATTAAAGTGATATAATTTCCCAAATGCTCCTTGTGAAATGGTAATACCCCACAGTGCTGAAAAATTATGGGAAAATCTGCCCGGTGATGATATTACACCTCTTTATACTGAGTATACACCTGCTATCTCCATGACATAGACTGACCAGGTGAATCCGTGTGAAAGCTATGATCCCTTATTGATGTCACTTGTTAAATTCATTTAAATCAGTGTAGATGAAGGGGAGGAGACAGGTAACATAAGGATTTTTAAGCCATGAGACAACTGAGACATGGATTGTGTATGGATGCCATTCAGAGGGTGAATGGGCAAGACAAAAGATTGAAGTGCCTTTGAACATGGTATGGTAGTAGATGCCAGGGGCAATGTTGTTGTCAAGAACTGCAATGCTGCTGCGCTGTAAAACATGTACTGGAGAAATTACACTAAATTAAACATCAAAAAAGATGCCAGTAAAAGTACTGTAAAAAATGTTTTTTTACTGTAAATTAGAATTATTAAAAATTATTGACTTACTGTTTATAAATAATAGCAATTCACTGTATTTCTACAGTACCTGTACACCTTTCCAATTACAATATATTACTGTGCTTCTATTTTACAGTAATTACTTGTATCTATGAAATTTACAGGATTTACTTGGCACCTCGAATTGCTGTTCAATTACTGTATTTTATTATACAGTATTTTTGCTGTAAAACTACAGTTCTGTTGTATGTCCTTTTACAGTAATAAATTAAATTTACAGATAAAACACGCCTGTAGTACTGTTAACTTCTAAAACATTCCCATTACCAAAACAAGTAAACACAATACAAATAATGTTCTTAAGCATGGTTTAATGTAAACAAACCAAAAAAGTGACAATAAACACATTCAATAAGCTCCCAAAGTACAACTTCACAATTGCTCGGTGGGAATTGCCAATAAATTGTAGCGAAATGGGTTGCATCACAAATGCCTCAATTACAAATGTACAACTTTCCCCAAGCACCTATCAAAAAGTGTAAATCTGAAAATTATTAAATCGGGACAGAATACAATTGTTAATCTTAAAAGTATTTGTATGACATAACTTCACAAAATCAAGGGTTTCCGTTATAGCATTAGTTAGGATGGATGCAACCACCCCATTTACAAAACTGTGAAGCATCTCCCTTTACAAATAGAAAAATAACGCAAAATGTTGTTTAATTATATTCTAGCTTGTATGTGACATGAAACATAATGATGATTGTCACAAGGGTATTCTGTCACTTTGTATGCTGGAACAGATATTAACATGCACCGTATTCAGGACGTTGATCAACTTTTGAAGATTGATACATTTTAAACCTTTTTGTTTAAAAAAAATCTGCTGAATGCAGATGCAAAGCCAGTTTATAACTGTTGCAGCATAGAACGTGACAGAATTACAGATAAGAAAGGCACTGGTATACTGTACGTATCTTAGTTTTTGAAAAAAAAAAAAAACTTTCAGACACAAGTAACTCAAAAAAACTTTCAGACACAAGTAACTCAAAAAAACTTTCAGACACAAGTAACTCAAAAACAGTGTACTGTGTCTTGTTTCCTAATAAGAGGGGTAGTAGGCCTACTGAGTTTTGTGCAACATTTCTGTTTTATTAAATTGTGCCCTTTCCAAAACGACATACTCAAGCTTTAATAAGGGCTGCCTATTCAAGTTTTGTGTAAATGCCAGACATTTCCAAACATCCAAAGTAGCATTACTTCCTCAACAATGTGTCAATTTCAGTTCATACTGGATCATTTTCTAAAACCTAATGTGTAAAAAAAAAGAAAAAAAGAGTCAAGCTCAGCGACAAATCAAACTTACTTGAGCAGGTCACAATTAACATAAATACATTTAATGTATGCCCAAGAAGAACTAGGCTATAGCTGTTCTAAGTCCATTATCTTCCTGTACATGTCTGTACTCTGCTCAGTACATTAATTGTGTGTCTCTTCTTCTCCACTACCTTTTCGTTTTTCTTACCGACAACCTCTTACTATGGCGGTATCTGAGCCAGTGGATGGACTGATTCCAGCAAAACATCTGTGAAAACAAAGAGCACATCCAGACAAAATTTGAGAAAGATCGTTAGGTCCACTGATGTCTTCAATGGTGTCTGAAGTGTGCAGATTTTACCTCTCTACATTGTCCCCAGTTCAAATAATGGCTTCACATGATGTGTTTATGCTCTGACAAAGGAGCCTTTCAAACTTATCAACATATCTTGATTCAATTAACCTGCCAAACTAAGCTGCGATACAAAATGCCTCAGTCTAAACCCCCAATGGAATTCTCTCAAGGAGGAAGCGTATTTTTGTTTACCTTTGGATGAACTCCAGGGTGCGTGAAGCCTCCTCTTGGTACTGTTGACTGAAGTAGAATGAGGCAAAAAAAAAGCTGCCAGCGCTGCCACAAAGTTGGAGTGGACCGACATCACGACCTCGATGCTTATCATCCATTTGGCAGCTGTCATTGTTTCACCTGAAATCAGATCACATTTATGTTTCACAATTACCTCTGTGAAACATTGCTATTGTAAGGCCCTGTCTATAAACAATTCATCACACAGAGTCTTATTGGACACATTAACTTGAACAATCAGTCTTGGTGAGTCAAGGGAATTGATCCCTCCACATCTGTGGCTGTGGCTGACACCTGAAAGATATAAAACAGCAAATTCTATATCTTTCAATTCACATATTGTGAACATTTGGCACATCTTAATTTTAAACTTCTAAAATACATAGAAATGTATTATTGTATGCATAAGACGCAGATGAATGTAAAACTCATGTCGGCCTGTAGAAGGAGTGCATCCGTCCTTTCTATGAAATCAGCAGGAAGACAACACAAGGGCCAACGGCAGTCGCTCCACCCTTTTCAAACCTTGACAGGAAGTGCCGAACCTCTTAATTTGTTGGTTTGTAGCAGAACTATAGTATGAAAATCTTTCCTTTTTCTGACACCGTTGCATACATTTTTTTCCAGGATTGAGACATCTGTCAGTAACTTGAAGTTGTTATAGAGTGTCTTCTGTGTGAAAAGGTATGGCCACTTACTCTTCAGCTCTGCTATCTTAGGTGTTGGGCTAGCGTTGATGGCATAGCGCTGTAATTAAAATGTTGCTTGCAAGAGCTGCGAGAGTTGCCCTCTGTCACATCCTGCCGGCCCTTCTCTGGAATAAAGCTGCTCCATTTCCTTACGCTTTGCCTCCAAAGTTTCTTCCGCTTCTTCTGTGGGAAAGACAGGCTGCCATCTTACACAGCCATATTTGTCACTTGGCCCTCTTGCACTGAATACAGTTGATGAGCCTGAGAGTATTTTTCTCTTTCTTAGCCTTACCAGAGGGTTATCACGATTCTAATGCTCAACGTGTGTTTTCATCTGATTTAAGAGGGATCCATAACCACTCCCAATTTTAGTGCCATCTTTCATTGTATCAGCGAAGCTTTTCAGGTACTGTTGTACCATCCTCTTGGCTATTGTACGGCAATCTGCTCTGGTCGGATTAGGCTCAATAACTCTCGTAGCATCTTGTGTAATTCTCACCATCTCTCTTCATTCTCCCGGGGTTGGCCGTGTGCCTCTGGCGATGGCTGATCTCAGGTTCATGGACATTTTCCCCAAGGGACAGTGAAGTTCTCCTGCCAGATATCCAGGTCTACAGTACTGGTTATACTGGTTGTTGACCAGGTTGTGCTGAATGTGGATGACTGTAAAGGGGAAGGGCTTGATGGCTCAAATGTTGATGTATCCTTGATGTATCCTTGCATGAAATGGAAGTAAAATAGTTGCTCAACTCAGACATCTAAAGTAGTAAAACTGCAAACGTTTCCTTTCGACTGTACAGTACTTGTAAATCTTTTAGCAAAATGTAATACCTTCAACTCTCCATGCATTTAGCTGCTTCCAGCATTGTATTGGTCTGATGTGCTCCTGTAGGTCTTGTTCTTTAAGAAATTGAAGGTCTGGCTTTCCCTCTACTCCCACAATTGCTAGCTTGTCCAGGAGGGATGAAAGTGTCTGCTCAGGCAAATATGGTAGCACTGACAATACTGCCTCTCTTATCTCCTCTCGTAGCACTGTCATGGCTGTACAACAAAGGGCAAGGATGATGAAGGATCATCATTGATTTGCCAAATATCTTGTACTCTACTAAGGGCTAATAATCAAGGTCTTCATGCTTATTAATGCAGATCAAGTTTGAGTCCTGGGCTACTCCTGTTAGGCTGTGAATACCCAAATCAACTAGCTGCACAGCCTGCTGCCTCTAAAACAAAATAAACAAGAGGAGCAACGGGACCAGGATCAACTTCATCTCACCCACTTGCAATCCATCCTCATCTTTCCCCATCACAACATATATTCCCTTTCTGTACTTTGTGCCTTTGACAGTGATATCCTTTGAAAAAACTGTGTTGTCAGATTTGAAGTGAAATTCAGCGACTGAATCGTCAATCTTGTTGTAATGACTAGCATAAAACTCAGTTCCCTTTTCTACCTGAATGAGAAGCGAAAATAAACTGCCAACACTTAAATAGGCTTGGAACAGTTGGTGTCTCTGCTACAGTTGGAGTCAGTTGGAACAGTTGGAGTCCCACATAGATTCTTAAAGTTGTGCAATTTCCATGCACAATGCCTGAAGTAAGCATGCTTACTTTCAAACCTCAATGTCCAGAGACGAATAAGTGATCCAAACCTAACGATAAGAAAAGGAAAATGATCAGTTCTGAAATTGGTATATTCATCAATAAGAACTTGAAGATATGGCCACCTGGTCAGCAGTAATGGCTGACGCTCTTATATATCCAACTATTTGTCTTAGTAGCTAAATCAACTGCCGTACACCACTATCTGGTGGATTTTTGATCCGATCTCCTACTAAGACTCTCAACAGACACCAGTTTGTACAGCATGTCCACTTAGCTTCTCACTGCCAGGTCTTATCTCAGGAGGTTTGTCATTTCCATCACTCCCAAGGTATTTCAATTGGCTGATGCATATGTTCAATTCTAAATATGTCAAAAGTTTCTCTTGATTGACCAAATGATTAATGAACAGTGCAAGGTCAAAAGAGACAATGCCCTCGAAGATGTCATGAACAAGGCAAGGAGGCAGTCCAGGCTCGCAAACATGGAAGTACCTAAGCTCATTAAGTGAGGGAGACTCATGTCTCCCTCACTAGCTTTAAGAACCAGCTGTCAGAGCAGCTCACAGATCACTGCACCTGTACATGGCCCATCTGTAAACAGCCCATCTATCTACCTCATCTCAATACTGTATTCATTTATTTATGTTGCTCCTTTGCACCCCAGTATCTCTACTTGCACATCTACCATTCCAGTGTTTAATTGCTATATTGTAATTACTTCGCCACCACGGCCTATTTATTGCCTTAACTCCCTTATCTTACCTCATTTGCACTCACTGTATATAGACTTTTTCCCCCTACTGTATTATTGACTGTATGTTTTGTTTATTCCATGTGTAACTCTGTGTTGTATGTGTCGAATTGATATGCTTTATCTTGGACAGGTCACAGTTGCAAATGAGAACTTCTTAACTAGCCTCCATGGTTAAATAAAGATGAATAAAAAAAAAAATATATATATATATATATATATATATATATAGAATCAAATTTGACACCCCATGCACTTTTTCATTAGCTTCTATGGACTGTACATGTTCTATTTAGGACTGGGCAGTTCTATTTGAACCAGTTGACAGTGGATTAGACTCAAATGTTACTCTGTCAATGTCACAATATCGACAAAAATATGTACTCCGGTTTAAATGTTCCACAAATCCCCCAATACTATGAGATCCCAGATTATCTCCAGCTATGGCACGTAATAGCACCTCAAAACATGTCCATCTGGTAAAACAATACCACCATCCTCTAGCTCCTTAATATCTCTTAGCAATGGGGTAAGAACAAATTTCTTATGCTTAACATTGAACAAAGTTCTCTATTGAGGAATTTCTTTCTTCTTAAACACTCCGACACAATCAAGGATTATCTCCAAAGGAAAACACAAATCTTCTTCTTTACAAGAACAAGGAACATAAAGAGAGTATATTTAAAGTGTAACACAAATCACAGGCGTGTGGCCACCTTAACGATCCGTCCGTTTAGAGGTTCCTTCGGGTGTTGGTCCGGATCCGTGGAGGCCATCCCCCAGAGGTAGTTTGTCAACTTCGTCTCCCTTCCGAAAGGTACGTCCTCTCCTTGGAGAAGCAAACGCTCTTCTCTGCCGGTTCCCTCCTCTCTCTTGTAGGGGAAAGAGAATAGCTCATTAGTACCGTCAGCTGTGCTTAATTGCCTCTGATCACCTTGACTCACATGCCGGGCTGGGCTACTGTCCGTGGGAGCAGCCTGCCCTCTGGTGGTCCTTCCACAATAATTTCTATTTAAAAATAATAATAAGTACAGGCTACTGCAGCTTGAACTGAGACAGCAAATTTGTTTAGGTTTTGATGTTCCTGAGAATGATATAAAAAATGTAATTGAAGAGTTCCAAAAAGAGGATCCTCTCAAGGCCTGTAATTGTTCTTTACGAACAGATCAGCGTCGGAAGACTATCTTCATAAACACTTTCAATTATGTTTGAACCTTTGCCATTGTATTTAGGCACAGGCTGTATCACATCCGGCCATGATTGGTAGTCCCGTTAGTCGGCGCAATATTGGCCCAGCGTCGTCCGGGGTAGGCCGTCATTGTAAATAAGAATTTGTTCTTAACTAACTTGCCTAGTTAAATAAAGATTAAATAAATAAATATGCCCAGTATGTCCCTATAAATGAAACACTTGGTGCCCTTTTTGAGTCAGAGACATTCGAGACATGCTCACATCTCAGATAAGGAAATCTTTCAAGATATTTGGGATGGACAGAATATTGCAGACCATGCTTTATTTGAAACAGAACCATCATCTTAAGCCTTAATACTACACTGCTCAAAAAAATAAAGGGAACACTAAAATAACACATCCTAGATCTGAATGAATGAAATATTCTTATTAAATACTTTTTTCTTTACATAGTTGAATGTGCTGACAACAAAATCACACAAAAATGATCAATGGAAATCAAATTTATCAACCCATGGAGGTCTGGATTTGGAGTCACACTCAAAACTAAAGTGGAAAACCACACTACAGGCTGATCCAACTTTGATGTAATGTCCTTAAAACAAGTCAAAATGAGGCTCAGTAGTGTGTGTGGCCTCCACGTGCCTGTATGACCTCCCTACAACGCCTGGGCATGCTCCTGATGAGGTGGCTGATGGTCTCCTGAGGCATCTCCTCCCAGACCTGGACTAAAGCATCCGCCAACTCCTGGACAGTCTGTGGTGCAACGTGGCGTTGGTGGATGGAGCGAGACATGATGTCCCAGATGTGCTCAATTGGATTCAGGTCTGGGGAACGTGCGGGCCAGTCCATAGCATCAATGCCTTCCTCTTGCAGGAACTGCTGACACACTCCAGCCACATGAGGTCTATCATTGTCTTCCATTAGGAGGAACCCAGGGCCAACCGCACCAGCATATGGTCTCACAAGGGGTCTGAGGATCTCATCTCGGTACCTAATGGCAGTCAGGCTACCTCTAGCGAGCACATGGAGGGCTGTGCGGCCCCCCAAAGAAATGCCACCCCACACCATGACTGACCCACCACCAAACCGGTCATGCTGGAGGATTTTGCAGGCAGCAGAACGTTCTCCACAGCGTCTCCAGACTCTGTCACGTATGTCACGTGCTCAGTGTGAACCTGCTTTCATCTGTGAAGAGCACAGGGCTCCAGTAGTGAATTTGCCAATCTTGGTGTTCTCTGGCAAATGCCAAACGTCTTGCACGGTGTTGGGCTGTAAGCACAACCCCCACCTGTGGACGTCGGGCCCTCATACCACCCTCATGAAGTCTGTTTCTGACCGTTTGAGCAGACACATGCACATTTGTGGCCTGCTGGAGGTCATTTTGCAGTGCTCTGGCAGTGCTCCTCCTGCTCAAAGGCGGAGGTAGCGGTGCTGCTGCTGGGTTGTAGCCCTCCTACGGCCTCCTCCACGTCTCCTGATGTACTGGCCTGTATCCTGGTAGCGCTTCCATGCTCTGGACACTACGTTGACAGACACAGCAAACCTTCTTGCCACAGCTCGCATTGATGTGCCATCCTGGATGAGCTGCACTACCTGAGCCACTTGTGTGGGTTGCAGACTCCGTCTCATGCTACCACGAGTGAAAGCACCGTCAGCATTCAAAAGTGACCAAAACATCAGCCAGGAAGCATAGGAACTGAGAAGTGGTCTGTGGTCACCACCTGCAGAACAACTCCTTTATTGGGGGTGTCTTGCTAATTGCCTATAATTTCCACCTGTTGTCTATTCCATTTGCACAACAGCATGTGAAATTTATTGTCAATCAGTGTTGCTTCCTAAGTGGACAGTTTGATTTCACAGAAGTGTGATTGACTTGGAGTTACATTGTGTTGTTTAAGTGTTCCCTTTATTTTTTTGAGCAGTGTATATCAAGATGCATTTGAGGTTGCAAATCCTCAAATGGTGCCTGCTTTCTATCTTATTATAGGTGACATTTTGCATTATAACAGGTCAAATATTGATCACATGCAACTAGTCCTTCTGTGCAGGGAGCAAGATTTTAACCTCTGCGGGATCGGTGTGTCGCTGGGACGGTTGAGCTAACGTGCACTGATGTGATTAGAAAGCTTCAATTCTTGTTAATCTTTCTGAACTGTCCAATTTACAGTAGCTATTACAGTGAAATAAATACCATGCTATTGTTTGAGGAGAGTGCACAACAACAAAAATCTTTTATCACGGTAACTGGTTTGATACATTCACCTCTGAAGTTAAATAATGTACTTCCATTCAGTAATCGTGCCCTGATTTGTCATCCTGAGGGTCCCAGAGATAAAATGTAGCATAGTTCAAATGTAGGAACTGGATTCTACAGTTTGAACCCCTGCTGTGTCTGCCCCTCTCAATTTATATGTGTGAAGGTTAGTGTCTTTTCTGTAGGGAAGCTAGTTACCCATCATTTATGATATTCCTGGGAGTGTGTAAACTTACATTTTTTATTACCATACCATTTTTGTATGTTCTCTATAGTTATGTACTTGAAAATGTATCAATTGCTGTAATTTGGCACATTTGTGTAGATTTGATACAACATTTTGAACAGTAATGCAATCGTTCATTGGATCAGTCTAAAACTTTGCACATACACTGCTGCCATCTAATGGCCAAAATCTAATTGCGCCTGGACTTATAAGTTGTATAATGGCCGTTTTCTTGCATTTCAAAGATGATGGAACAACAACAAAAAATATTCAAACGCATGTTTTTTGCTTTGTATTATCTTCTACCAGATCTAATGGGTTATATTCTCGTCCATTTGTTTCACATTTCCACAAACTTCAAAGTATTTCCTTTCAAATGGAATCAAGAATATGCATATCCTTGCTTCAGGTCCTGAGCTACAGGCAGTTAGATTTGGGTATGTCATTTTAGGCAAAAATTGAAAAAAGAGTCCAATCCTTAAGAGGTGTTAAGAAAACCTGCTCCTGACTCGTTCATTCCACCTTTCCTCTTTAGATCATCCTCAAGGTACTTGGTCCGCTCACATTGGCGGAGAATGCGGGCACTAGGTGGACGAGTGACACAAGGATAACTGAGGAAAACAAAAATCTACCTGCAGACACAGAGGAAACATTGAAGAAGGATGGATAATGCCTTACTACAACAATTGATCACGGCACATCAGACAACTAAGTAACTCATGCAGCAACAGCTGAGGAGGGCGAAAAGAGCCGAGTGAAGCTGAGAGCGGCTGCTCAGGCCATCTTACCTCACCTCTCAAAGGAGGATGATATTGAGGCTTTCATTGTGATATTCGAAAGGACGGCCACCTTGGAAGACTGGCCCCCTACAGAATGGGCGAGTGTGTTAGCCCCTCTTTTGTCCGGGATAGCCCAGGAAGCTTACTATGACCTTGACCCCCATGAAGCTGCTGAATATGTGCGACTAAAAACCGAGATTCTGTCCTGGTACGAGCTGACCACCCGAGATAGAGCCGTAAAGTTCCATCAATGAACCTATATGGCCGACCAACCCGTCCGTGCCCAGATCTTCGCACTTATACCACTAACGAAACAGTGGCTGGGGCATATCGTCGAGATGCTTGTAGTGGACAAGATTTTGAGGGAATTACCCAGGGACTTAAAAAGGGTCGTGGGGCAAGCTAACCCGTCGTCAGCTGATGACATAGCCCAGGCTGTGGAAACGTACCGATCTACATGGGAGTTGTTAAGCGAAGATGAGGAGGACCGGAAGGACTCTGTCAAGCCCGTTCCCCGACTAACCCCGGCACGTCCGCCACCGAAACAACCAAACCCGCTCCGGACAGGAGAGAAGTAATCACCCATACAACAGGGTTTGTGCTATAAATGCCAGTCTCGGGACAATTACGGCCCAGAATGTCCCAGAAAGGACGAGTCCATGGCCACCGAGTCAGCAATGGCCGTCCCCGCGCATCCCGGTCCGTGAGGGCAGGATTACCCCTGATGATTAGCAGAAATAGCCCCAGCACCCCAGAGATTCCGGTTCGAATAGAAGGATGAGATGTGGCAGCCATTCTCGACTCGGAAAGTATGGTTATGTTAGCGGAGGAGCAGATGGTGACCACAGCAACACTGCTACCAGACACAGTATCCGTGTCCTGTATCCATGGAGACACCCACTATTACCCCACCATGAGTCTGTCCATTCTCACCCGAAAGGAAGGTGTAAAGTCAGGGCGGGACAAGTACCCAAGCTCCCCTATATAAGGAGTTTTGGCAGGTGACGTTACGCACCGGACAAAGGAGATCATGTCTCCCTATCACATGCCAAGAGCCGAGCCACCGAAGGGGGACAGGAGAGCAGAGAAAGAAGAAAACCAAGTCCAAGCCCGAGGTGGTAGTCTTACAAGGAAACCTAGCCTTGGCCTCGTCCTCTGGAGCAGAGGAAGAAATACATATACAATGCCTCCGACAGCTATTCCAGGAAACCTTAGATGAAGACATGTGTCATCTGATGAAGATCATCAAAGGTTAGTGATTAACTTTATCTCTATTTACAGTGGGGCAAAAAGTATTTAGTCAGCCACCAATTGTGCAAGTTCTCCCACTTAAAAAGATGAGAGAGGCCTGTAATTTTCATCATAGGTACACTTCAACTAAGACAGACAAAATGAGAAAAAAAATCCAGAAAATCACATTGTAGGATTTTTAATGAATTTATTTGCAAATTATGGTGGAAAATAAGTATTTGGTCAATAACAAAGTTTCTCAATACTTTGTTATATACCCTTTGTTAGCAATGACAGAGGTCAAACGTTTTCTGTAAGTCTTCACAAGGTTTTCACACACTGTTGCTGGTATTTTGGCCCATTCCTCCATGCAGATCTCCTCTAGAGCAGTGATGTTTTGGGGCTGTTGCTTGGAAACATGGACTTTCAACTCCCTCCAAAGATTTTCTATGGGGTTGAGATCTGGACACTGGCTAGGCCACTCCAGGACCTTGAAATGCTTCTTACGAAGCCACTCCTTCGTTGCCCGGGCGGTGTGTTTGGGATCATTGTCGCTCAACAGTTTCACGTGTGTATCAAGAATGGTCCAGCACCCAAAGAACATCCAGTCAAGTTGATACATCTGTGGGAAGCATTGCGGTCAACATGGGCCAGCATCCCTGTGGAACGCTTTCAACACCTTGTGGAGTCCATACTTCAAATGAACTGCCGTGGCAAAAGAGGGGAAATGCTATTCAACTCAATATTAGGAAGGTGTTCCTAAGGTTTGGTATACTCTACCCTATAAACATTCTAAGGAGCCTGTATTATGCTATCATAGGTACTCTACTGTAGTCATGGCTACATTGTTAGAATATTAATAAACTGTACTCTTGTGATTCATCTTCATGAAGCTCAGTTGTCTCAACAGTAGGAGGAGGAATAAAAGGTGCACTGTAGGTGTGGGCGGGTGGAGCTTACACACCTATGATTAAAAAGGCAGCTACTGTACCTGCCATAGACTGTCTAGAATTGGAATGACAGTACTGACAATTATCCAAGGACTTTGCCCTGCCATTGCTTTCACACATCTGACATTGTGCACCTGCCACAGAGAGTCAGGTGTTTACCTGAATAACTGTAGAAGTGCTGTCTGTTACCCAGTTAATTAACAAAACCTTGCTTTGTGTGTAGTTTTTAAAAGACACAAGGTTGTGTTCAGTGTGAGAGATATTATTTTTGCTATCAAAGTTGTGCTGCATGTCCTTGATCAGCCCATGCTGTGGTCTCCCTATGGCTCTAAGGCCTAGCCTTAGTTGCCATACATTTGAGCTTACAGTATTTGAGCTTACATTCATTCCATAGAGAGAGGATATTCCGATGCTGTTGTATATTTAATCGGCACTTGGCAAATCAGAGAGGGGCTGAGGAATCAAACATCTTGGTAAGCTGCTTTCATCCCTTAGAACTTGATAGGAGAGTGAATTGAATTACCGTAAAGCTCATTCTGATTCTGTTTATGTGGGGGCGAATTGAAGATACATTGTTTATCATAGAGCCAAATGTCCTACCCTGTGATTCAGCTAAAGCCTGTTTTGTGATAACAGCTTTGTGTTCATCATGTTTGGAGAGGAAGCCAGAAACCAACGTCTTAAAGGGACCTCTCCTATTTAAGGGATATATTTTTTGCGGAACACATTATGAAACATTGTTCAAAGTTTATGAATATGAGAGTGGTTCCATTTCCCCAGCCCCATCCCTCAGCTTAAGCAGGGTTATACACCTATGATTAACACCTAAAGCTACCTGTCACAGACTGTCTAGAATTGGGATGAGAGTACTGACAATTATCCCAAGAGTTTCCCCTGCCATTGCTTGCACACATCTGACACTAGCTGATAGCTGTGCACTTGCCACAGAGAGTCAGGTGCAGTAGTGGTGCGTGGGTAAAATCACTGGGGAAGCCAAGCCCCCACTCCAACAAAAGCCATATTACTACCTATGGCTTGAGACCGTGATATAACCTATAGGCCGAGAAAATAAGAAGACACAGTGGCAGAATCAACCACACCATTTGTTTTATCACAGAACCAGATAGCAACCTCTGTCCAGTGAAGTCCATGAAGCATATTGCATGTACAGTAACAGAGTTACATGCCCTACAGCATGGTCAATCAAGATAATGTTTCCGACATTTTCGGAGCACTAAACAACTATTCATTTAGAACCACAGAGAGTTACCACAAGTCACAAAGAAAACAGGAGCTGCCTCCACCATTCCAGCACCATTTCATCTTCAACATTTCAACATCAGCAAATCACCTCTGCTTAGTCTAATACAGTGATAACTAAAATACACCAAAAACAATTTAACTCAAGGAAAGCTAAATGTGATCTGGCTGTCCATGGTTCTGATATCTGTGTGCGTGTGTGTGTGTGTGTGTGCGCGTTCATGCAAGTAGAAAAACATGTTAAGTCACCCTACTTGTAGAGAAACGCCAATGCCATCCTCCTCTTTTTCATGTTGACGAAACGTCTATCACTCTGTCATTCAGCACACGCTTACATTTTTTGTTGTCCTAGGCTACCTGGCTAAAATGCTTGCTCGCATGCTAAACTTCCATTCACGGGCAACGTTTGCTAGTTAACATTAGCGTTCTACATCTAGCTACATAATTAACTTATATCCGCTCAGGCCAGAGGCACAACAATGTATGAATTAATGATTGGATCAGAATCGCTGTTATAATCATTGGCCAGTACGGAGAATTAAGTAAAACCACAAGTCCAAATCCCTATCTCCATCCATGGCTAATTAAGGAAAGGGACAATTTTAGCTAGCTAGCTAGACAGACACCGGAGGACAACAACACAAGGAGATGCAACAATTAAAGTTTTTCTGTCAATGACGTACAGTTTGCTCTCAATAGGATTTTATAGGAGTGACGCCAAAATCCATGCTAGCTTCCCTTGACACCCTTTTTTTTTTGGTGCGCCAGGACCATTCACAGTTGTGCTAGCTCAGTTTAGCTCAACACTGATTGGCAAATGCTCACTGGCTTCCCTTGCCTTCAGTGCTACAGGCGGCAACAATGTCATACTCGTTTGGACCAGACCGCATCAGATAGATGGCCTACACGTAGAGAGACAGAGGGGCACTGTTAGCTGGTTTGGATGCTTTCTCCTGTGAGATGCATTCAGCCTCTTGTGAATTGAAGGAAAATGATGAAACACAGAGAGACGAAAGATACATTATTTTATGTTATTTACATTTGTTATTGGTCCACTTTTGGGGGGGGGACCTGGCTTCACTCGGCATCTATGAATACATACCACTGGTCAGATGTTTACCTGAATAACTGTACAAGTGTTGTCTGTTACCCTGTTACCAAAACCTTGCGTTTGTTTTTAAAATGCAAAAGGGACTCTTAAAGGTTGTGTTCAGTGTGAGAGATATTATTTTTGCTATCAAAGTTGTGCTGCATGTCCTTGATCAGCCCATGCTGTGGTCTCCCTATGGCTCTAAGGCCTAGCCTTAGTTGCCATACATTTGAGCTTACAGTATTTGAGCTTGCATTCATTCCATAGAGAGAGGATATTCCGATGCTGTTGTATGTTTAATCGGCACTTGGCAAATCAGAGAGGGGCTGAGGAATCAAACATCTTGGTAAGCTGCTTTCATCCCTTAGAACTTGATAGGAGAGTGAATTGAATTACCGTAAAGCTCATTCTGATTCTGTTTATGTGGGGGCGAATTGAAGATACATTGTTTATCATAGAGCCAAATGTCCTACCCTGTGATTCAGCTAAAGCCTGTTTTGTGATAACAGCTTTGTGTTCATCATGTTTTTAGAGGAAACCAATGTCTTAAAGTGACCGCTCATCTTCAAGGAATATATTTTGGAGGAACACATTGTGACATTATGAAATATTGTTCCAACTCTATGAATTTGAGTGGTTACATTTTCCCAGCCCCATTTGTAACACTTGACATTAAGTTGCTGTTATACCTATGTAGTAATACTGTAGTTGCTACTGAACTGTAGTAAACTTTAATCCAACTAAGTTTAATTGAAGCCAAACCGCCAAACCATTTCCAAATATTACCTCAGTTCTGATTGGTCTATGTGAATTAATATGAATTTAACTAAGATGTATCTTCATGTAAAAGTATTTATATAATGTAATGTGAAAACTAAGACGGCTGGGGAAAAAAATGTATTCAACATTCCATAGCATTTTGACAGTCTTGCACTGGTGAGCACATGAGTTCTTATTTCATGAGTTCTTATTTCATGCTCCATGGGCACTACCAAGTCTCTAAACTGCAGCTGGGCTAAACATTGAGACATGGGCCAAAGCGCGCATTCCAACCCAGTCTCTCTCTCGGGTTAGACTGATTTATTTGTTTTCTGAGACAGTCTCTCTCTCGGGTTAGACTGATTTATTTGTTTTCTGAGACAGTCTCTCTCTCGGGTTAGACTGATTTATTTGTTTTCTGAGACAGTCTCTCTCTCGGGTTAGACTGATTTATTTGTTTTCTGAGACAGTCTCTCTCTCGGGTTAGACTGATTTATTTGTTTTCTGAGACAGTCTCTCTCTCGGGTTAGACTGATTTATTTGTTTTCTGAGACAGTCTCTCTCTCGGGTTAGACTGATTTATTTGTTTTCTGAGACAGTCTCTCTCTCGGGTTAGACTGATTTATTTGTTTTCTGAGACAGTCTCTCTCTCGGGTTAGACTGATTTATTTGTTTTCTGAGACAGTCTCTCTCTCGGGTTAGACTGATTTATTTGTTTTCTGAGACAGTCTCTCTCTCGGGTTAGACTGATTTATTTGTTTTCTGAGACAGTCTCTCTCTCGGGTTAGACTGATTTATTTGTTTTCTGAGACGGTCTCTTTCTTGTGATCTGCTTCCTTACATCTCCATTCTACTTCCTGACAGTTACTGCGGTGAACAGCAAGTACAGTGTTCTGACCAGACAATAAAGTTCTGAACGGTTCAGAAATAATAAACAATCAACGGTTAGTGTAGTTCATTTTCATGAAGTGCTATACATAATGACATGACTACTACTATAGCATAACTTTACAGAATTATATACTAGACATTAGGAATATTGTTGTAACAAAAGATAACATTATTAACCGGTTCTCAAGATTTTATAATAACGGTTCTGTTCCAGATTACTTTTGTTCCAGGTTCTGTTTCCGCTCCTCAAAAAACGGTTAGTTTTCTGTTCTGTTCCCTGAACCGGATCCAACCTCTGCTACAAACAAAATGTTGTTTAGTCTTCTGAAGATGTCACCAGTGACCTCAAAATAAATGTTTGCTCTTCTAAGTTATTGGTGAGAAAATAAGTGGGAAACATGAATTTAGCCAATCATTGGAGATCTGGCCAGTCTTCAAATAGAATGTGGGATCCCGGAGGATAAATGAAAAGTCCTCTGTTTGATGTATTGGATTGTTTTGGCCTGTTTGGCACATCCCACAGCACGTACACAGATATTGTCAAAACGGAGGGTTTCATTTACAAAGCTAGTGGTTAGGACAGATTTAGGGCAGCTGGGAAGATACACAGTCGCATTGGAAGGTTTGGTTTCACTTGCATGTCAAGGTAACACTATATCTTCTGCATATACACGCTCTAGATAAAGCAGTTGTGATAGTGATGACAATGTAATCAATATTTGAAGACAATATTGTGATTTGAAGTGAGGAAAGTCAGGAAACACATTATAAAATACATTTTGACTATCTGCTTTAGATGAACATCTGCAATATCAATATATCACTGTTTTAGGTTCAAGGTTTAGATTCAAGGTTTAAAACAATGTGAATCAATGGAAGTGAATTCAAATAAAATAATAGGATGGGAATGAATACAGGACAGAGAACGCTTCTTCTGACATGTTGATAAATTCTGTCTTAGAGAAGCAGTTGATGTACAAATGCAATTAAGTATCAGATTCCCATTAAAAGTGTGGCAGAGAGATCTTCAGAAGGTACTTGATGCACCTTTTGAAAAGTGTATTGGACTCGGTGTCCCTCACTCATTACTACACACAACAACTTCTAGCAGTGTCATTAAACTGAAGGAGACAGACTACATTCATTACGGGCCTGTCTCTTTGACAAACAATGATAGCATTCGGATTCACTGCACTTTAGGAATGTAGGGAAACCTTCGCAAACCTTTACAGGGCTAGGGTGTGCGTTTTTTACCAGGAGGTGAAATCAAATCAAATAATAGGATGGGTATGAACACAGGACAGAGAACGCTTCTTCTGACATTCTTCCCCGGTTTTGTAATGCTTATTTTTATTATCGTAGAAAAGTTTGGTAGAAACGTTTGAGTCTTATTGCTGACTGCGAGGGAATCAAGGTTAATACTTTTCTCTTTTATGAAAAATGACAGGGGGTACGTTATGCTCCAACACAACGATTTTCACACCTCTAATGATCTGAGATTTGAAGCTTTGTTTTCATGACAACAGACAAACAAGGAGATGCATATTCTGCTAAAACAAATCCACATAAACTGGGGGAAAAGGGACACTGTTTACTGTTTATGTTCTGCTGAAGTGTTTATAGTTGGATGAATTAACAAAAAGGACTGAGATTCATGTCTATGTAATTTCCTGTCTACAATATGCCAGGGGTATGCTTGATAGTAACATCTGCATTCCTGCTGGGAAAACAAGAAAGACTACAATTGGATTAGGGTTCTGCACAATATGTAAGGTTCTGAGCCAAGGTTATTATAGTAAACTAATACTGAAACTAAAACAAAAAATAATCGTGAAAAACATTTAGTGACCAGAATTTTTTTTATTCACAATCACGTTTGAAAAACTAAAACTATACTGAATGTATTATCTTTGACTCCAAAACTAAGGAACTATTATGGAGATGACAATGTAATCAATATTTTAAGACAATATTATGATTTGAAGTGAGGAAAGTCAGGAAACACATTATAAAATACATTTTGACTATATGCTTTGGATGAACAACTGCACTATCAATATACCACTGTTTTAGTGTAATTAAAGGTTTAAAATCAATGTAATGTTTGATATATTCTGTCTTAGAGAAGCAGTTGCTGTACAAATGCAATTAAGTATCAGATTCCCATTAAAAGTGTGGCAGAGAGATCTTCAGAAGGTACTTGATGCA
This sequence comes from Salvelinus fontinalis, assembly GCF_029448725.1. NCBI lineage: Eukaryota > Metazoa > Chordata > Actinopteri > Salmoniformes > Salmonidae > Salvelinus > Salvelinus fontinalis. Next base: position 44,041,773 of record NC_074697.1, on the reverse strand, counting down.
CCTTTTGAAAAGTGTATTGGACTCGGTGTCCCTCACTCATTACTACACACAAAAATCTCTCGGAGTGCCATTAAACCAGTGGTGGGAAAATTATCCAATTGCCATACTTGAGTAAAAGTAAAGATACCTTAATAGAAAATGACTAGAGTAAAAGTTAAAAGTCAGCCAGTAAAATACCACTTGATTGTAATAGTAATTGTAATAGTATAAAAGTATTTGGTTTTAATTATACTTAAGTGTCAAAAGTAAATGTAATTGCAAAAATATACTTAAGTATTAAAAGTAAAAGTATAAATAGTTTCAAATTCCTTATATTAAGCAAATCAGACGGGACCATTTTCTTTCTTTTTTTAAATTCATTTATGGATAGCCATGGGCACACTAACACTCAGACATAATTTACAAACAAAGCATGTGTTTAGTGAGTCCGCCAGATCAGAGGCAGTAGGGATGACCAGGGATGTTCTGTTGATAAGTGTGTGAATTAGACAATTGTCCTGTTCTGCTACAGTAAGCCGTACATTTGGGTGTCAAGGAAAATGTATGGAGTACAAAGTACATTATTTTCTTTAGGAATGTAGTGAAGTAAAGTAAAAGTTGTCAAAAATATAAATAGTAAAGTAAAGTACAAATACCCCCAAAAACGACTTAAGTAGTACTCTCAAGTATTTTTGACTTAAGTACTTTACACCACTGCATTAAACTGAAGGAGACAGACTACATTCAGAAACGAATTATAAAAAAAAACATTTTGTAAACTGAAATAAAATAATTAACAAAGCCGTTTGAAAAACGAAAACTATACTTAATGTATTGTCACGATCGTCTATAGGAGAGAGTGAGGACCAAGGCGCAGCGCGTGAAAAGAACATCTTCTTTTTATTTTGAAGAAGGAAAAAACGAAACAAAACACTTACAAACTAACAAAACAACAAACGACCGTGAAGCTACAAAACGAAAGTGCACACACAAGCTACTAACGTTAGACATAGACAATTCCCCACAAACAGCTAAAGCCTATGTTTGCCTTAAATATGGCTCCCAATCAGAGACAACAATAACCAGCTGTCTCTAATTGAGACCCAATTCAGGCAACCATAGACTTTCCTAGAACCTACACTCAACCATAGACAAAGCTAGACACATTCACTCAACACAAACCCATACACTACACCCAACACCCCCTTTTCCATATAACCACCCTAGACACTACAAAAACACATACATTCCCCATGTCACACCCTGACCTAACTAAAATAATTACGAAAACAAAGAATACTAAGGCCAGGGCATGACATGTATTTATCTTTGACTCCAAAGCGAATTAAAATAAAACAATGAATTATCTTCAGTTTTACTTTATTTTCTTAAAATGATGGGCCAAAATTTGGTGGGATTTTCAATGGGGTTTTGAAGCTTTTTTCAAGTGAGGTTTTCATGCTTCTGAATCTGGCGGGTCACATCGAAATTGACTTTAATATAATCGTAGACTCAGTGAGATGATGTTGCTACAAGCAGCACTGCATATATTGGTCATGTTCTCCTGCTCAGACGCCGATGACGTGGCATGCAACCATTGGTTGATGCATGCAACATCTGAGCAAGGGAATGTGAGCATGATGTGGTTAGCTGACAAGTAAAATACCTATCGAGGTGTTGTAAGATCTGGCAGGCGTCAGCAATTTCTGAGCAGAGGAATGCACTCATAGAGATGAGTGCGATGCGAGACATTGCTCTCACACAGTCACACAGAGTATATGCACGGGTGCGCTTCATGCTGCTACAACGTCATGCTGCTACATAGGTAAGGGACCAAAACAATGTGGAAGTTTAGGCTCGTGCTTCAACTCTCCTGGTTGTTGAGTAAATTGACCCACTACTACTGTTTACTTTGTGCATCTTTGTCATCTCGCTGAGTCTACCTTTAAACGTACCTAACCTATGATCTGACCCATCACCTTACGCGTTACTTCCCCACAGTGGCAAAGAGTGACCCAAAAAACAAGTGATGCCAAAAAAACACACAAACTGTACGACACATAAATGACTCCTAGCCTCCCACGCATAGGCTTTTGTCGTGTCTTTGGCTATGTCGGATTAAGTGATGACATGCTATTCTATAAAATAATTTCCCTGTAATTAATATTACCTGACCAAGCTAATCAAGTAAATAATTAACTAGAAAGTCGGGGCACCATGACAGAATGTTTATAGAGCTGTTATCTTCCAAATAAACTCTTAAAGACCTAGTAATCTTTTACATCAAAAACGTTAGCAGTCAATATTTAATCGTCATCTTGTTTAATTTCATCTGAAAGTTGTAAATTCTTGGTTATCTTCACAAACCCTGGCTAACAAATTGAATCAGCTATACAAAATTTGGTTTAATTATTTATTTACTAAATTCCTAAATAATCACACAGTATGGATCATACATTCATTACAAATTATGTCATAAAGAAAATGTCTGTCACGTTCCTGACCTGTTTTCTCTTGTTTTATATGTCTTTATTGGTCAGGGCGTGAGTGTTGGGTGGGCAGTCTATGTTTTCTATTTCTATGTGGGGTTTTGTGTTCTGCCTGGTATGATTCTCAATTAGAGACAGGTGTGTATCGTTTGTCTCTGATTGAGAGTCATACTAAGGCAGCCAGGGTTTCACTGGTGTTTTGTGGGTGTTTGTTTCCTGTGGTAGCGTTTGGGCCACACAGGACTGTTGCAGGTTAGTCACGTTTGTTGTTTTGTTAATTTGTAGTGTTTGTTGGTTTGCCATTAAAATCATGAATACCTCCTACTCCGCATCTTGGTCCGATCCATGCTCCTCCTCGTCTGAGGAGGAGAACGACATTGACAGCCGTTACAATGTCCCTGGTGGACGGAACAGATACGACGGCTGGTTACACAAAGAGAGGGGATTGGGTTTGACTGAAAGAGCGGAAAGACTGAGTAAGAAAGAGGAGAAGCTATGCTATCGTAAATACAGTATCTTATGCATTCTAAATTACCGCCCATTTGAAAAAGGAGAATGCAATAAATATTTACTCTGAGCTACGCTTCGTTAGATTAGTCATCGATGGAAGGCCGGTTTGTCCTTTATGGATCTCTGGTCCTCTGAAGAATGTCTAGTGGTGAACTGGAGCATGGTAGAATGTACACTCTGTCCGTCCTCTCCTAGCCCACGTTTAGCGACTGCTGCTAACTCAACGGCTAGGAGGGATCACTTCTGGAGTGAATAAGAGTTCAAAGTTCATACCAAGTTGCCATACTTTAAGCTCATGCTATATTCTGGCTGGTATAGTCGAAATTCACGCTTCCGGGGTGTAGGTCGTCACCTTCACATTGAAATTCGATGCTAATTTCGTTAGATTCTTGCTGAGGTTGGCTTAGTTCTGTAGGTGGCCTTTGTCCTTTCAACGTGGGGACCTCAAATCCACACGTACGTGGAACAGCTTATTATCTGAACCCTTTTAACATAGGACTGTCGCCCTAATGTCCTCGGAACAGAAAGTTACATTTTCGTCAAGGGCTTTTATATAGGAGGGGAGAGAAGGGCGTGTTTAATAGTTTATAACCAATGTCTGTTCACATGGGCAGGGCCACTGAGTTGAGCATAGTTCACTCATGAAAACCCAATTCTCTCATTTGGAAGCTAAACTTAAATTTTATCTTTTCACAAATAGTTTCATATTTAAACATTTGAATTGCGCAACAATTCCATGTGATTCTGATAACTATAATGTGTAGACTATCCAAGATACAGTTTATGTCATCCTATCATTAGTAATACTGTCTCAGATGACAACTGATCTGTCATCATATTCTTTGGGTACCAACGCATATTTTCAGCTGGTTGGATTACCGGAATGTGGTTCCTTTCCCCCCACCTTTTGATGTTCCCAGACTCTATATGTTTAACAAAGGCTTTTCAAGAGTTCTTCTGTAGTCAAGAGAGAGGAAAGGGAGAAAGGTATTTATGGGGGTCATTAACCTCATCCACAAGCCAACGTCATGACACTATTTTTAGTCCATAACACTAAAACAAAATAATATAAAAACAAAATAATGTCAACTGAATAAAAACGAGGAAATCAGATCTGAAAACTACTGAAACTAAACTGAATTTCAAATAAAAATCTGAAATCTAATAGAAAAAAACCCGAATATAAAATCAGTAAATGATAACGTCCTTGTTCTGATCTACATACTATCAACGAAAAACAAATGATGTAAACTGGATGTGAATAACTTGCTGTCTAACACTCATACTGCATATTGTATATCAACCCCTAGCCGTGTCAGAATTTATTTTGTCCAGCAGAGAATTGTATCCCACCTGTTTCCTCAGTGGATGTGTAACTGACAGCAATCCTGTTCTCCTAGCTACACACAACATAGCCTCGGAAGCCCAGGCTTCTCATACTGAGTGAACGAGATGGGATTTGGAAGGATGGCCACACGAGACTATACATAACCAGGCCTTAACTCTGTAGTGTTTTTCCAATATGAGGAAAGAGGAAAGTAAATCCGATAAATCCAGGACTGGACAGGCATTAATGCTGAGAATATCTTGAGAGCACTAAAGGGAGAATGAGACTGGTTTTCATGGTGCAGACAGGAAGGGAGCTCTAACACCATAAATGGCATCGCTGAGTAGCTTTGAAATATTTAAGGGAGAGCGGTGTATTCATTTATAGAGATGTAAATCGATAGAGCATGTACCTCGCATCCATTTGTTTCTCTGCACTTCCCCAGGACAAAGCTGATACTATCAGCCTGGGAAATATGAGGCTCTTTCTGCTTGTTTCTGCCCAACTAGATGCGTTTTTACACGTTCACCAGCTGAAGCGAGTGCAAAGCATAGGACACCAATAGAGAGAAGGAGATGCATCGAACTGTGTGTGTGTGTTAGCGCACACGTGTGTATTTAGAAAGGGGTTGTCGTGTGCCGGATCTACTTGTGTGTGTAGCATATACACACGTGTGCACATGTGTTTGTGTATCCACGTGCGCGATCACGTTGTGTTTGTCAAAATACCTGTGTTAGCTCCTAAGAACTTCAAATGGAGTTCTAAATTAAATCCATATGTGAATATTTGAATGAAGCAAACTTGAACAAGTATATGCAGATGATTGTAATAGGGCATTTAGGCCACATAGTGTTTGAAAGCAAATATACACATTTCTAATAGCCCTCATGTGCTTTCTCAACTTCAGAGTGTGGAAATACTTAACACTATAATACTATTAGCTTGTCTCTCATCTACAATGCACAGCAGGTGGATTTTTAAATATGCCCCAGTATAAAATACAGCTGTTCAATATCCCAAGTAAGCAGTGCACAGGCAAGGTTAGATATAAATTATCATTTTCTCTTTAGCTTTATGATTGAAAATGGTCGCTCTTAGCTACAATTTCCGCCTTGCCTTAACCTGCAGACATTGTGATAAAAAGTACAGAATATTCCATAGGTAATGATACCTTTGTACCATATATTTTTCAATGAGGGCAAAATCTTATCGAGACATGTTTAGGCCACTTGCCCACAGATGGAAACCATCTTAATTACTATTAAAGGATGGAAACCAAACCAAACAAACCACCATATGCCTTGCCCACTGAAGGCCACACGCTTCCTCCTAGCCGCCAGGTTTGCAATACTAATTACATGTCATTTACACTGAGGTAATCAACTCCTCTTCTGTTAATAATGTTAGGTAGGAGATTGGTACCCAGAGGCTTTTCTGTTTGATACAGAGCACCATGCAAGCATGTGCTTAAGAAGCCATTAACCTTGCCACCTGTCATCCCACTAGCCATGTTACTCTGATGTTTATCAGAGCATGTTAACCCTGCCCCTGACACCACTGTTGGGCCACTCTTTGGTCAATTTTGATGTGGACTCGCACACAATTGGTTATGACAATGGAAGGGATTGGTTTAATATAAATTTCTTTGAAGCCATTTTGTGTTGACCTATTCTCTGCTAATGACTCTCCAACAGAGAGGCCTGTATCTTTACCATCTGTGTGTGTTGCACTACAGAGATAAAGGTTAGAACAAAAACGAACAGGACAGAGCTCACAGATTGGAGATTTGATGTAGATATGCTGTGGATACATTCAAAGTATTTTAGTCTCACACTAGTCAATGTTTCACTGAATAAGACAGAGGAGCATCATCATACAGTACCAGTCAAAAGATTGAACATGCCTACTCATTTAAGGGTTTTTCTTTATTTGTACTATTTTCTACATTGTAGAATAACAGTGAAGACATCAAAACAATGTAATAACACATATGGAATCATGTAGTAACCCAACAAGCGTTAAACAAATCAAAATATATTTTAGATTCTTCAAAGTAGCCACCATTTGCCTTGATGACAGCTTTGCACACTCTTGACATTCTCTAAACCAGCTTCACCTGGAATGCATTACCAACAGTCTTGAAGGAATTCCCACATATGCTGAGCACTTGTTGGCAGCTTTTCCTTCACTCTGCATGTCCAACTCATCCCAACCATCTCAATTGGGTTGATTGAGGAGTGGAGGCCTGGTCATCTGATGCAGCACTCCTTCACTCTCCTTCTTGGTCAAATAGCCCTTACAAAGCCTGGAGGTGTGTTTTGGGTCATTGTCCTGTTAAAAAACAAATGATAGTCCCAGTAAGCGCAAACCAGTTGGGATGGCGTATTGCTGCAGAATGCTGTGATAACCATGCTGGTTAAGTGTGCCTTAAATTCTAATAAATAACACCCCCACAACATCACACTTCCTCCTTTCTCCATGCTTCATGGTGGGAACCACACATGCAGAGATCATCCGTTCACCTGCTCTGTGTCTCACAAAGACACGGTCGTTGGAACCAAAAATCTCAAATTTGGACTCATCAGACCAAAGGGCAGATTTCCACCGGTTTAACGTCCATTGCTCGTGTTTCTTGGCCCAAGCAAGTATTTTCTTCTCATTGGTGTCCTTCAGTAGTGGTTTCTTCACAGAAATTTAACCAGCAAGGCCTGATTCACGCAGTCTCCTCTGAACAGTTGATGTTGAGATGTGTCTGTTACCTGAACTCTGTGAAGTATTTATTTGGGCTGAAATTTCTGAGGCTTGTAACTCCAATGAACCTATCCTCTGCCGTACAGGTAACTCTGCGTCTTCTTTTCCTGTGGTGGTCCTCATGAGAGCCAGTTTCATCATAGCACTTGATGGTTTTTGCGACTGCACTTGAAGAGTTCTTGAAATTATTCGCATTGATTGACCTTCATGTCTTAAAGTAATGATGGACTGTCATTTATTTTTGTTTATTTGAGCTGTTCTTGCAATAATATGGACTTGATATTTTACCAAATAAGCCTATATTCTGTATACCCCCCTACCTTGTCACAACACTACTGATTGGCTCAAACGTACTAAGAAGAATAGACATTCCACAAATTAACTTTTAACAAGGCACACCTGTTACTTGAACTTCTTTGGGGTAGAGGGCAGTATTTTCACGTCCGGATGAAAAGCATGCCCAGAGTAAACGGCCTGCTACAAAGCCATAAAAGCTAGAATATGCATATTATTTGTAGATTTGGATAGAAAACTGAAGTTTCTAAAACTGTTTGAATGATGTCTGTGAGTATAACAGAACTCATATGGCAGGCAAACACCTGAGAAAAAATCCAACCAGGAAGTGGGGAAATCTGAGGTTGGTCGATTTTCAACTCAGCTCCTATTGAAGATACAGTGGGATATTGGTAATGTTGCACTTCCTAATGCTTCCACTAGATGTCAATAGTCTTTAGAACCTTGTCTGATGCTTCTACTGTGCAGAGGGGCCGAAGAACATGCGCTGACCATGCAAGTTCACGTGAGAGGGAGCTCTGTTCCATCGCACTTCTGAAGACAAACGAATACTCCGGTTGGAACATTATTGAAGAATTATGTTAAAAACATCCTAAAGATTGATTCAATACTTCGTTTGTCATGTTTTTACAGACTGTAATATAACTTTTTTTACTTTTCGTCCGTACTTTCCGCTGGACTTTCCCGCGCGTCATGAGTTTGGAAAGTGTACTGAACGCTAGGACAACAAGGAGGAATTTGGACGTAAATGATGGACATTATCGAACAAAACAAACATTTATTGTGGAACTGGGATTACTGGGAGTGCATTCTGATCAAGATCCACAAAGGTAAGTAAATATTTATAATGTTATTTCTGACTTCTGTTGACTGCATAATATGGCGGATATATTTGTGTCTTGATTGGGCTCTGAGCGCCAACTCAGATTATTGCATGGTTTGCTTTTTCCGTAAAGCTTTTTTGAAATCTGACACAGCGGTTGTATTAAGGAGAAGTGCATGTAAAATTCCATGCATAACAGTTGTATCTTTTAGCAATGGTTATTATCAGTATTCCTGTAAATTGATGTGGCTCTCTGCAAAATCAAAGGATGTTTTGGAACTTCTGAAAGTAAGGCGCCAATGTAAACTCAGATCTTTGGATATAAATATGAATCATGAATCAGGATCAGGATTTTATCTATATTTCTGCTTTTTGTGAACCCTCTCTTTGGCTGGAAAAATTCTATTCTGTGAATAGGCGCTCACCTAACATAATCGTTTGGTTTGCTTTCGTCGTAAAGCTTTTTTGAAATTGGACACTGTGGTTGGATTTACAACAAGTGTATCTTTCAATTGGTGTAAAATACATGTATGTTTGAGGATTTTTATTTTTTGGGATATCTGTTGTTTTTTAATTTGGCGCCCTGCAGTTTCACTTGCTGTTGAAGAGGTGGGACGCTACCGTCTCACGTACCCTAGAGAGGTTAATTGAAAAGCATTCCAGGTGACGACCTCATGAAGCTGGTTGAGAGAATGTCAAAGTGTGCAAAGCTGTCATCAAGGCAAAGGATGGCTACTTTGAAGAATCTCAAATATAAAATATATTTTGATTTGTTTAAAACCTCTCTGGGATAGGGGGCAGTATTTTCCCGTCCGGATGAAAAGCGTGCCCAAAGTAAACTGCCTGCTACTCAGGCCCAGAAGCTAGGATATGCACATACTTAGTAGATTTGGATAGAAAACACTCTGAAGTTTCTACAACTGTTTGAATAATGTCTGTGAGTATAACAGAACTGATTTGGCAGGCGAAACCCTGAGCACAATCCATCCAGGGAATTTTTGTTTTGAGGTCACAGTGTTTTCCAATTGTTTTCTATGGAAGACCTGATTTATTAGGGCCCAGATTGCAGTTTCTATGGATTCCACTAGATGGCAACAGTCTTTAGAAATTGTTCAATGTTTTTTTTTTTTGAAATTAAGAAGTAGAGCTGTTCTTTGTAGGTGTCACTCTGAAGGGCTTTAGTCTTTTGTTGCGCGTGAACCAGGGTGAGCTTCACGTTGTTTTTATCCGGTATTAGAAACAGTTTATTCCGTCTTAAATTTTATGGTTTATTTACATTTTAGGATACCTGAGGTTGGATTAGGAACATTGTTTGAAATGTTTGGACCAAGTTTACAGGTAACTTATTATGTAGTCATGTTGGAACCTGTGTATTTCTGAATCAAACGCGCCAAATATATTGACATTTTGGGGATATAAAGAAGCAATTTATCGAACAAAACAACCATTCATTGTGTCACTGATACATTTGAGATTGCAAAAAGAAGAATATCTTCAAAGTTAAGGCATTTATTATTTAGTTTTTTCTGACTTTTGTGTCGCACCTGCCTGGTTGAAATATGTTTTTCATGTGTTCGTATGCGGGGCACTGTCATCAGATAATCACATGGTTTGCTTTCGCCGTAAAGCCTTTTAGAAATCTGACACCGTGGCTGGATTAACAAGAAGTTAAGCGTTATTTTGATGCATTATACTTATATTTTTGTGATGGTTGAATATTGATATTTCTGTCGTTTCGAATTTGGTGCGCTACAATTTCACTGGATGTTGTCAAATCAATCCCACTAACGGGATTCGAGCGGGATTCGCGCTTAAGGGATCTATATTAAAACTTCTTGTCAATAGGGGGAGCTGTTAGCACTTTGTAATAATGACGTTCCCAAAGTAAACTGCCTCGTACTCAATTCTTGCTCGTACAATATGCATATTATTATTACTATTGGATAGAAAACACTCTCTAGTTTCTAAAACCGTTTGAATTATATCTGTGAGTGAAACAGAACTGGACTTAGAGCAATTTTCCTATGTGTATGTGAGAATGCCAAATTTTGCAAGCTGCTCTGAGACCTGTGTATAAATCTGCCTGTCTTCTATTGGTTGAGATGCACTGCATACGCCTTCCCCTGGATGTTAGCGAATAGGGAGACTTGAAATGGAGTCTCTACGTAGATCTGAAATGTTATAAATCACTTGGCAAGGACGTGTCTGTTCTTTTCCCTCTTCGCTCTGACGAACTGAGGACCTTGGCATATTGTACTAGAACCATCGGTTATAGATCTTAGAAATTTCCGGCTGTGTTTTTATTCGATATAGGCTTTAAAGACATCATAATCTTGTTATTTTAAACCGAATTATATCAGTTTATGTCAGTATATTGCGATTTTCGGGTATTTCATTTCCTGGCGTTCTAGGGGGTTGGGTATCTCTCTCTCACATGCTAATGTTTACTGCTAATTGCAACGTTGAAGAGGACGTTCTACAACCTAGCAACGAATCTTTTGGACAAAGGACACCTTTCCCAAGATTCTGATGAGAGTTCATCAAAAAGTAAGAACTATTTATGCTGATAATTCGTTGTTCTGTTGAAAAATGTCAAATGCATAAACCGCCATTAATTGCAGTGCAGCCTCGCTTTAACGCACGCTGTATTTTGAAGTAATGTTAATTAAAAAAATGTAACACAGCGATTGCATTAAGAACTAATTTGTCTTTCAATTGCTGTCCAACCTGTATTTTTTTGTCAAGTTTTGGAATAGTTACTGATAAGAATAGGTGCCTCTCCAAAGATTTCTCCTGACATTTTCTGGGCAGCTTTGCTACTTTTCTCATTATATAACCACGATTTGTGGCCCTAAATATGCACATTTTCGAAGAAACTCTATATGCATTGTGTAATATGATGTTATAGGACTGTAATCTGAAAAATTCTGAGAAGGTTAGTGAAAAAATTAATATATTTTGGTGGTTTATACGTTATCGCTATTTTTGGCTTGAATCAATGCTGTTGTGATGTTTGCTATTGTGGTAAGCTAATATAACGCTATATTGTGTTTTCGCTGTAAAACACTTAGAAAATCTGAAATATTGGCTGGATTCACAAGATCTTTGTCTTTCATTTGCTGTGCGCTGTGTATTTTTAAGAAATGTTTTATGATGAGTAATTAGGAAATACACGATGGTCTCTGTAGTTATTCTAGTTGCTTTGGTGAGAGTTGTGATGGTGGCTGCAATGGTAAACTATAATTTATACCTGAAATATGCAAATTTTTCTAACAAAACATATTTATTGTATAGCATATGTTATCAGACTGTCATCTGATGAAAGTGTTTCTTGGTTAGTGGCTATTTATATCTTTATTTGGTCAAATTTGTGATAGCTACTGATGCAGTAAGAAAAGGGTGGAGTAAAAAAAAGTGGTGTCTTTTGCTAACGTGGTTAGCTAATAGATTTACATATTGTGTCTTCCCTGTAAAACATTTTAAAAATCAGAAATGATGGCTGGATTCACAAGATGTGTATTTTTCATCTGGTGTCTTGGACTTGTGATTTAATGATATTTAGATGCTACTATTTACTTGTGACGCTATGCTAGGCAGCTTTTTTTTTACTGATGGGGGTGCTCCCGGACCCGGGTTTGTGAGGAAGTAGAAGTTAACACTTTTTTGTTTTCTACTATTCCATATGTGTTCTTTAATAGTTTTGATGTCTTCACTATTATAATACAATGTAGAAAATAGTAATAATTAAAAACACTTGAATTATTAGGCGTGTCCAAACTTTTGACTGGTACTGTATTTCACCCCCATTAAATCAGGAGGCAAAGAAGCAAGGACCATGCTTCTTTACAAACTGAACACTTGCAGATGGCCTCATTGGCATCCTGCAGTAAGTAGTAAAATCTTAAAACGTTATATCTGCTTTTGCAGTAGATTAACACTTGTTATATGTTCTTGACATGTACATTCAAGCCAGAAGGCATACGATTAGTGGCAACGTACCATGGCAGTACCCAATCCACATGGGCACTAATGTCGTAGTGGGTTGTCCCACTTTTCAAACCAAATGTGTTGGGAGTGCTCATACCCTTTTAAGGACTCACATTAGACACAGTGATTCTTGGCATGGACGATTCTGGGCCAAGTAGTTGAAGGATTTACATCATAAATATCACTCAGTGATCATACTTTAAAGGCACTTGTTCAAAAAGAGTGTAACATTTTAACTAGGATTGCCTCCATAGTGACAGATGGTAATGTTAATGACCTCCCAAACATTGCTGCCTTCAAGGGGTTGGGAACCAGTGACATACAGTGTGTAGCTCATAATGGTAGTTATTTACAACTTGAAGTCATGACAAACCTTAAGACTGCCTTTTGCTACAAAGTTCTACTAACAACCACTGTCATGTGATTCTTCACTTCAGTTCCCCTGCAACCTATCAGCCTAGTCAGGTGTGTAGTCGTCTACTAGATATCTCCAGTTTCCGCCAGTGTGACTCAGGAAAAACAGTGGACAAATCCTCTAGCGGGTTTGTTTACGTATCTCTCTCCTTAATACTGTAAATCCTGAGAAGGGTCAATGCTTGCATCAGCAATGCAATGAATAATGATACATAAAACATATCTCCTTCACAGATGAATCATTTTAATTAAACGTTGCATTTTGCCACACCATTATTAAGCACAATGTGATAGAATATAACCCTGACCAAGGCTCGGGAGAATCCTAAAATAAACCCAGAATTGATCCCGCGCCATATTCCACAGCACCTGCTTAACGGAGCGGGCTTGCCTTTTAACCTTGCGGATAAAAATAGCTGACAATATGCAGTGTAACTTGTCTGGAGTGTGCGTGAGAATTATACAGCAGTGGAGGGAGAGAGACATATGGAGGGAGAGAGAGATAATGGGAGAGAGAGAGAGGCACGCACCTATGTCCATGGGACCGTCATGAGTGTGGCAGGGGAGCGAGAGGAGGAAAAAGAGCAAAAACAAAACACCCATCCTCTTTGCGTTTAGTTCTATTTGCCCTTGAGACTTATGTCTCATGACGAAAAACATCCACTATATTGTTTATATACTGCCTGTCAGAAGGTGGAATCAGACGACGTCATACAGTACGTTAGAGTAGCAAACACAATACAAGATGATTGAGTGTGCGGAATACCGCCCCGATTCTTTGTAATTCAATATCAGATGTGGCTTCTATTTTCTCTCATAGTTCTCATCAGTGGCCCATATTCTCATCCGAGGTGCTTGAACAGTGCGAACCAAGGGGAAGGGGAGGAGGGGTGCCTGCAATCCCAGATTGGAATGGGGGCATTGCCTGCAATCCAAGATTGGTTTCTCCTTCCTGTCTCAGTGTTTCAGAGTGGAAGCTAAACAAGCTCCTCTGCTCTGGTGGAGGAGAAGAACAACACAATAATGCATTTCTCGGGAGTGAAAGCCTATCTAGTGAATGATGGCTGGGGCTTACTCTGGTGAAAGGAATACTATTCATCAAGACATTTGGCAACAACAGAACAAATACACTGTGTTTCCTCAGAGGTACAGCACAGTGTCTAAATCTTCAAATGTAATGTTTCAGTCTAAGTAAACTTGCTACCCCCTCATCAAACGTTGCTTTAAAGAGAACAGTATACATTTAAAAAAATGGCAGCATGTCCATATTTTTTTAAACCTTTATTTAACTAGGCAAGTCAGTTAAGAACAAATTCTTATTTTCAAGGACGGCCTAGGAACAGTGGGTTAACGGCCTTGTGCAGGGGCAGAACGACAGATTTTTACCTTGTCAGCTTGAGGATTCGATCTTGCAACCTTTCGGTTACTAGTCCAACTCTCTAACCACTAGGCTACATGCCTCCCCATATGCTGAATGTGACCAAATTTCATACTGCTCTTTGGAAAAGCAGCATAGAAAACACAACTTTGAAACAAAACACAGATTCTGGTATAGATTGATTAAACTAATAGCTGGTCACTTAAAAGTTCCTATTGTTTTCAGTTTCATTTGGTGCTATGTGGCCTATTCAGATATCCCACTTGAAAAGACTTAACAATTGCTTTGTGGTCTGGGTATATCAAAACAAAATGCTCAGCTCCTGGCATAAAAAATTCAAGAGGCTTCTTATACTAACCAATAACAACACCTGCCCCCCCCATGGCATTTGAAGTTAGGCAGCTAGAAAACTATTCTTGAAATACCACTCAAAAAGATACACATCTCTAAGTAGGCAGGGGGTCCAGAAACCAGGGCTAGATGTCAGAGTGGCTATAGTCTTCTCTGCCCCCTGTTATGGCAAAGAGACTGCGACAGACAGGTTTCATTAAGAAAATGGACTCCGTATAAAACAGATTCTTATACTGGTAAGACCCCCACAAGCCCACCACCACACAAAGCCCTGGTCTAACTGTTATTGAGGGTTAATCAGCATGGGTTTTTGGCTGACAAACATCTAACTATGTGCAATAAGAAATATGTCGGAAACATAATGATGTAATGTTACAGCACTGTATGCTTGACTTTGGAAGGCAGTTCACTATTGCGTCTGACTTGGTCATCAAAGCAGACCTGTCTTACTTTGATGACTCAATCGTGCATTTGAAACTCCAGAGCCCCAGTGTTGCTTTTTCACGGGTGCTAATGTTACACATACTGAGGACACACGCAGTTTATTCTTTATATTACAAAGTGAACACAAAGAAGCCTCTTTGGCACGTAGATGTTTGAAATCTCGGGATTGTGTTTGATTCCTGGGTTCATCCTCATGAGTTTGGGGCTTGTACGAAGAGGTAGGACCTATCAATAGTGATTGTACAAAGATAAACAATATATCAATTGATGTCTCTGAGTGAGAAAATGGTGTGCTTATTGCTTTTTCACAGTAAAGCACTGTGATTTCCCCTCTCACCCCAGTAGGTTTTGTGAAATGTTTGAACACCTTATTTGGGCTTTTGAGACCTCTAAATAAATATATACTATGTGTGTCAGATTGTCAAGGTTTGATGCAGCTCCAGCCACTTACTTTATGTGATCCATGACAAAA
Organism: Salvelinus fontinalis; assembly: GCF_029448725.1. Classification (NCBI taxonomy): domain Eukaryota; kingdom Metazoa; phylum Chordata; class Actinopteri; order Salmoniformes; family Salmonidae; genus Salvelinus; species Salvelinus fontinalis. Next base: position 44,026,554 of record NC_074697.1, on the reverse strand, counting down.
ATATTATAAAACAAACTGTTGCTTAGGAAGACGCTACTTTAATTCACGTTTAGAGTGCCAATGAGTTTTGTTGAGATTGGGTTATCACAGGAAGTCGGAAATCTCAGTTAATTAATACAATATGTGAATTAATAGAAGCAGGCTGCGTGCTGACCTCCTGTTTCATATCCCGGGTCATCGTCTCAATTACGGAGCCGGCATGGGTAATCTGTCGCCATGATACGGATGTAGCACGTATGACTGCGCGGCCTCCCTTCCACGTGGCTGGATCAGCAGCCACTCTCTTCATTTCTGTCACACATCTCCCCACAGGCCTGTCTGGCCAGACACTGCTAGCTAACCCTGTTCATTCCCCCTCAAACTCCCTCATATTTATCTTCCTGTCTCTATGCCTTGCCCCTTTGAGGACAGTTCATGGACAATCTGGGGGGGGGGGGTGATAAAGAAGAGAAAGCTGCTGATGATGCCAATTCATCCATTGACTGTCCCTGCTAGTGAGTCGTACTGTAATACAATAGCAATGTGATAGATGAACAAGATCCCATTTTTTTGCAATGACTGCTGTGCCTTCCAGATATTCAAACAGTTGGCTTGCTTGTAGACGCTGTGTGTTCAAAATGGAAATATATTATCGGGGCACTCAAACGTTGCACAAATAATCCTGTTACCTGGTGTTTAATCGATTTGCTGGGACTAGTAGTAAATTGCCACAATTTCTGACAGGAAAACATCAATCTATCTCCGGAACATCAATGTTGTGCTAAATTACTTTTAAGCCCTTTCGCTCTCTGAACCGTTTCGATAGTGATGCACTCTAGTGACAAACAAACATTGTATCAATCATGGATGACAAACATATTTACGTCAATACCAAGCCTCACATACTCTTTCAACTCTCTGGACGTATGCCACAGTTGTTTGTACCCAACCCTCAATTTGGATAAATGCACTTACACTACATGACCAAAGTATGTGGACACCGGCTCATCGACCATCTCGTTCCAAAATCATCGGCATTAATATGGAATTGGTCACCCCTTTGCTGCAGCAACAGCCTCCACTCTTCTAGGAATGCGTTCCACTAAATGTTAGAACATTGCTCCGGGGACTTGCTTCCAGTCAGCCACAAGAACATTAGTGAGGTTGGCCACTGATGTTGGGCGATTAGGCCTGGCTCGCAGTCGGCATTTACATTTCATCCCAAAGGTGTTTGATGGGGTTGAGGTCAGGGCTCTGTGCAGGCCAGTCAAGTTCCTCCACACCGATCTCGACAAATCATTTCTGTTGACCTCATTTGTGCACGGGAGCATTGTCATGCATTGTCATGCTGAAACAATAAAGGGCCTTCCTCAAACTAGAATGTAATTGTACGCTGTAGCGTTAAGATTTTCTTTCACTGGATTTAAGGGGCCTAGCCTGAATCATGAAAAACAGACCCAGACCAATATTCCTCATCCACCAAACTTTACAGTTGGCACTATGCATTGAGGCAGGTAGCGATCTCCTGGCATTCACCAAAACAAGATTTGTCCTGCCAGTTGGAACTCGGTAGTGAGTGTTGTAACCGAGGACAGACGCTATGCGCTTCAGCACTCTGCGGTTGCTTTCTGTGAGCTTGTGTGGCCTATCACTTCGCGGCTTAGCCGTTGTTGCTCCTTGACGTTTCCACTTCACAATAACAGCACTTACAGTTGACCGGGGTAGCTCTAGGATGGCAGAAATTTGAAGAACTCACTTGTTAGAAAGCTGGCATCCTGTGAAGCTGCCACGTTGAAAGCTCTTCAGCAAGGCCATTCTTCTGCCAATGTTTGTCTATTGAGATTGCATGGCTGTGTGCTCGATTTTATACACCTGTCAGCAACGGGTGTGGCTGAAATAGCTGAATCCACTAATTTGAAGGGGAGTCCATTTACTTTTGTATATATAGAATATGTTGAGCTGTACAATCAACTTTCCACCAATTATCAATGTTATCATCAACTATACTCACCTTGGAAGATTGCCCCTAGCACATTGATATTTCTCCAATTGACACCTCATTCCCATTCCCTCAGCATGGCTCAGGCTTAGCCCAGATATGCAGCCTATTGTGACAACGAGAGGTGAGGGAATGGATGTTAATGAAGCATCATTGATTAATCAGCACAAGAGTCTCCCTCAAGCCCCATCCGACACTCACCCTCTCTGCTAGGTTCACCATCAACAGCATTACTGTAAAGAAACTCTCCCAGGATGGGGCTTATGGGGCTGCCTCTTGACCTGATCCAACCTCTAGCGTCCTCTAATTTCTTTTGGCTGTCAACTCCATGTGGACAATTATGATGTTATTCACAGATCTTTAGGCAACACAATGATGTTAATAAACATGTTGATGAGATTCTTTGAAGAAATAGACTTTTCGACCCCGAAAACAGTGTGAAGTTGATTGACTTATTGTATATGAAAATGAAATATTCATATAAAATGTGTATGTACATTCAATTCTTGCTTATTTTCTCAGAGAAAGTATATTTCAAAACTGTCGGCTCAGGCTAATTTGTGAACTGCTAAACTTGGAACCAAACAGAACTCCTGTGCACACCCCTCGTGATGAAGGCAGCCAATGGCCTGCTTCTAAGATGTAAACACAGCCTCTGATATGCTGTGTCGTGACGTGACTCTCATTAATGTGATGACGGTGATCTTATCAACTCATTTAACTACGTTTAATTATTACGTTATTAAAATAATCATGTAACAATTAACTCATTAACAATCTTGGGGCACCACAGAAAAAGTTTTTTAATGAGTTACCGTTTCCCGAATTAACTGAAGAATATCCGAATATATCGTTATCATATTAGTCATCCTTTAATTATCAGTACCTCATCAGTCTCATCAGTCTCATTCTGAACATTGTTGACTTCAAATCTGCATGAACCAGATGATTCAGCGATACACAAATTGGCTTAATTATTTACTTACTATCTAACAAAATAATCACACAGAATTACATAAACACACACACAGGATAGATCATACATTCATTACTAACGTAATGCAATGAAAACTCCCTAGTGGACTAACCCGATATGATGACTTGTTACAAAATGAAAGGTGTGAGGAAGGAGTGTCTACATTCGCAGGAGAAAGAGATGGAGATATCGGCGACGTAGGTCGAGGTGCCTTGTAAGGATCCGATGGCAAGAAGGTATTCTGTCTACCATCAGTCCTATTAGCCAACATACAATCATTGGATAGCAAAATATATACTACCAACGGAACATTAAAAACTGTAATATCTTATGCTTCACCGATTTGTGGCTGAACGACGACATGAATAACATACAGTTGGCTGGTTTTATGCTGCATCTGAAAGCTAGAACAGCCGCCTCCGGTAAGACAATGGGTGGCGGGTCTGTGCATATTTGTAAACAACAGCTGATGCAAGAAATCTAATAGTAAGGAAGTCTCAAGGTTTTGCTGACCTGAGGTAGAGTATCTCATGATAAGCTGTAGACCACTCTATTTAGCAAGAGAGTTTTCATCTATATTCTTCGTAACTGTCTATTTACCACCACAAACTGATGCTGGCACTAAGACCTCAGTCAATGAGCTGTATACGGCAAAAAACAAACAGGAAAATGCTAATCCAGAGGCGGCGCTCCTAGTGGCCGGGGACTTCTTAGGGCTGCAATTCCGTTAACGGGGTCGATAAGACAACAGCCAGTGAATGTTAACTTCTTGTTAATCCCACCACAGTGTCCGATTTCAAAAAGGCTTGACAGCGAAAGCACCACAAATGATTATGTTAGGTCACCGCAAAATCACAGAAAAACACAGCCATTTTTCCAGCCAAAGACAGGAGTCACAAAAAGCAGAAATAGAGATAAAATGTATCACTAACCTTTCATGATCTTCATCAGATGACACTCATAGGACTTCATGTTACACAATACATATATGTTTTGTTCGATAAAGTTCATATTTATATCCAAAAACCTCAGTTTACATTGGTGCCATGTTCAGAAATGCCTCCAAAATATCATAAATAGCATTATAAATCTTCACTTACCTTTGCTGATCTTTGTCAGAATGCACTCCCAGGACTCCCACAAGAAATGTTTGTTTTGTTCGGTAATGTCCATCATTTATGTCCAAATATCTACTTTTGTTAGCGCGTTTGGTAAACAAATCCAAAGTCACGAACCGCGTTCACTAAAAGCAGACGAAATGTCAAAAGTTCCGTAACAGTCAGTAGAAACATGTCAAATGATGTATTCAAACAGTTTTAGAAACTTCAGAGTGTTTTCTATCCAATACTAATAATAATATGCATATATTAGCAACTGGGACTGAGGAGCAGGCAGTTTACTCTGGGCACCTTTTCATCCAAGCTACTCAATACTGCCCCTGCAGCCATAAGAATTTTAATGGACTGTCGGAACTAGAAGCACAAACATTTTGCCACACTCGATTAACCTGTTGAGGATGGGGGCGCTGTTGTGACTATTTATGCTAATCGTGTAATTTTTGAACGGCTTCCCACAAAATCCTTGATCGTACAATATGCATATTATTATTATTATTGGATGGAAAACAGTCTATAGTTTCTATAGGAGTTGAAATTTTGTCTCTAAGTGGAACAGAGCCCATTCTACAGCAATTTCCCTGACATGGAGTCAGATTTCAGAAATTTTGGCCCCTGATCTGGAGTCAGTTAAAAGGGCACTGTTATTGCTATGAGTATACGGACACTGCTTACGTCTTCCCCTGGATGCCTTTACGTGATGACGATTTGAATGGGGTCGATTGCGCGTTCACAGGCACTACAAATTAAAAAACCCTGAGGCTAGTCACTCTTTTGGAGCTGCGTCATGCGCCTAGAGGACACCGACCCGCACCTGTTCCAAGCATTAGTGGAGGGAGTAATATTACTCGGGTCATGTTTCTACTCGTTATGGGAGTTAAAAACATCATAAGGTAGTTAATTTAAAGCGTTTTATAGCAATTTATATCCGTTTAGTGCGATTTTGGGACATTTATTTCTGAAACGCTGTGAATTGCTGGGCACGCTTCCAGTTCATCCCGAACGCAGTTGGCATTTCCACATGGCAAGAGGACAGCTTTCCACCAAAAGACGATTACTCCCAAGAAAGGATCCTTTGCCCAAGATACTGATGGAAGAACAGCTCAAAGTAGGACATTTTTATTATGATAAATCGTGTTTCTGTCGAAAAATGTTAGTGGCTTAGGACGCCATGTTTTTTGACGTAGCTTCGCTTGGCGCAAACTGTATTGAAAAGTAAGGATAAATTAAAAAATGTAATTCCGCAATTGTATTAAGAATTAAATTGTCTATCAATCGCTGTCCACCCTATATTTTTTAGTCACGTTTATGAGTATTTATGTATAAGAGTAGATCACTGTCTAAGTGGCGCACGGACATTTTCTCACCAGCTTGGCTACATTTCACATTGTCTAACCATGATTTTGGTGGCTAAATATAAACATTTTCGATCAAACTCTATATGGATTGTGTAATATGATGTTACAGGAGTGTCATCTGAAGAATTCTGAGAAGGTTAGTGAAAAAATTAATATATTTTGGCGATGTTGACTTTTATCGCTCACTTTGGCTAGAATCAATGCTGGGCTGCTATGTGCTATGTGCTATGTGCTATGCTAATATAACGATTTATTGTGTTTTCGCTGTAAGACACTTAGAAAATCTGAAATATTGTCTGTATTCACAGGATCTGTGTCTTTCGATTAGTGTATGCTGTGTATTTTTACGAAATGTTTGATGATTAGTAAGTAGGTAAACACGTTGCTCAATGTAGTTTTTCTATTCCATTTGTGACGGTGGGTGCAATTGTAACCTATGCCATCTACCTGAAATATGCACTTTTTTCTAACAAAACCTATCCCATACCATAAATATGTTATCAGACTGTCATCTGATGAGTTTTTTCTTGGTTAGGGGCTATAAATATCTTAGTTTAGCCGAATTGGTGATAGCTACTGGTGTTGGTGGACAAATAAAGATGGTGGATTATGCTAATGTGTTTTTAGGTAATAGATGTACATCTTTACATATTGTGTCTTCCCTGTAAAACATTTTAAAAATCGGACATGTTGGCTGGATTCACAAGATCTGTGTCTTTCATTAGCTGTATTGGACTTTAATGTGTGAAAGTTAAATATTTAAAAAAAAAAAATTTTTTTGAATTTCGCGGCTCTGCCTTTTCAGTGGGGGGGGGGGGGGGAGTGCCGCTAGCAGCACCCTCATCCTAGACAGGTTAACATCTGCTAACCATGTGTATGTGACCAATGAAATTTGATTTGATATGTTCCGTTATTCTTCTGATGGCATTGAGGAGTACACCACATAAGTCTCTGGCTTCATCAATATGTGCATCGATGATGTCGTACACCCATTGACTGTACGTACATTCCCCAACCAGAAATCATGGATTACAGGCAATGTCCGCACTGTGCTAAAGGGTGGAGGTGCCACTTTCAAGGAACGGGACGCTTATAAGAAATCCCGATATGCCTTTCGACGAAGCATCAATACAGGACTAGATTGAATCGTACTACACCGGCTCCGATGCTCTTCAGATGTGCTAGGGCTTGCAAACTATTACAGACTACAAAGGGAAGCACAGCCACGAGCTCCCCCGTGACACGAGCCTACCAGATGAGCTAAATTACTTCTTTGCTCGCATTGAGGCAAATAACACTGAAACATGCATGAGAGCTCCAGCTGTTCCGGAAGACTGCGTGATCACGCTCACCGTAGACGATGTGAGTAAGACCTTTAACCTCTCTGGGATATTCGGGACGGTAGTGTCCCAACCCGCCAACAGCCAGTGAAAGTGCAGGGCGCCAAATTCAAAACAACCAAAATCTCATAATTAAAATTCCTCAAGCATACAAGTATTTTACACCATTTTAAAGATACAATTCTCGTTAATCCACAGTGTCTGATTTCAAAAAGGCTTTACAGCGAAAGCACCACAAACGATTATGTTAGGTCACCACCAAGTCACAGAAAAACACAGCCATTTTTCCAGCCTAAGAGAAGAGTCACAAAAAGCAGAAATATAGATAAAATGAATCACTAACCTTTGATGATCTTCATCAGATGACACTCATATGACTTCATGTTACACAATACATGTATGTTTTGTTCGATAAAGTGCATATTTATATCCAAAAATCTCATTTTACATTGGCGTGTTATGTTCAGTAGTTCCAAAACATGCAGTGATTATGCAGAGAGCCACATCAATTCACAGAAATACTCATAATAAACATTGATAAAAGATACAACTATTATACATGGAACTTTAGATAAACTTCTCCTCAACCCTGGGAAATGTTCATGTTACTTACAACCTAATGCTAGTCACATTAGCCTACGTTAGCTTAACCATTCCGTGGGGGGGACACCAATCCTGTAGAGCAGGTATTTCCAAACTGGGTTACGCGCAATGACGTCAGGGGGATGCCAAATAAAAAAGATATTCAAATTATTTGTATTATATATTTTTTTTTTTATAAAATACAATTCTTCACATTTTCAAACAGTCCATTTATATTTTCCAACGGGGCTATATATTTATGTGAGTTTTTAGGTGAGTTTCACTGCACCAATTTCTTTTAACCATCTAGTGTTCAGCGAAATAACAACACAATGTCAAATACAGGTAGCCTAGTCAAATAACTAACATCCAATCACAATAACTGTTACTCTCGCGCGGGAATTCCACTAACGGTCCGTATGTAGCCAAGCGCAGTTGCTACTCATGTTGGTATCTGTAATGATGGCGCAAAAGCCACGACAGGGAGACATAGTGGAGCCTCCACCGAGAGGCTCTTGCTGCCAAGGGAATGTCTGACAGCTTGAAAGATGTTTTGGACACTACAGTAAAAATGGTTAACCTCGTTAAAGCAAGGCCCCTGAACACTAGTGTATTTTCTGCACTATTTTACATTTACATTTAAGTCATTTAGCAGACGCTCTTATCCAGAGCGACTTACAAATTGGGACTATGCAATGATATGGGAAGCGACCACTTTTATAACATATGTGCTGGTTATCAAGGGGCAAAGTTTTGACACGTTTTTTTTAATTGAGAGACAGGCTTAAAGTTTTCCTTACTGACCATAATTTTCACTTGTCTGACTGCTTGCAGGATGACGAGTTTCTCGAACGACTGGCCTATCTGGATGATGTTTTTCTCACCTGAATGATCTGAATCTAGGATTCGCAACTATATTCAATGTGCGGGACAAAATTGAGGCTATGATTAAGTTGGAGCTCTTCTCTGTCTGCATTAACAAGGACAACACACAGGTCTTTCCATCATTGTATGAAGGTTTTTGTGTGCAAATGAACTCAAGCTTACAGACAATGTCAAATGTGATATAGCTAAGCACAGTGAGTTGGGTGCGTAATTATACAGGTACTTCCCGAAACGGATGACACAAACAACTGGATTCATTATCTCTTTCATGGCCTGCCTCCAGTCCACTTACCGATATCTAAGCAAGAGACCCTCATCGAATTTGCAACAAGCGGTTCTGTGAAAATTGAATTCAACCTCTTAATCGGAAGCCGCTGCCAGATTTCTGGATTGGGCTGCGCTCAGAGTATCCTGCCTTGGCAAATCACGCTATTAAGACACTGATGCCCTTTGCAACCACGTACCTATGTGAGAGTGGATTCTCGGCCCTCACTAGCATGAAGACTAAATACAGGCACAGACTGTGTGTCGAAAATGATTTAAGACTGAGACTCTCTCCGACACAATCCAACATTGCAGAGTTACGTGCATCCTTTCAAGAGCACCCTTCTCATTAACCTGTGGTGAGTTATTCACAATTTTCGATTAACAAATAAGGTTTTACATGTAAGATGGTTAAATAAAGAGCAAAATGATTTATTATTATTATATTATTATTTGTGCCCTGGTCCTATAAGAGCTCTTTGTCACTTCCCACAAGCCGGGTTGTGACAAAAACTCACACTAATTCTTATGTTTAATAAATGTATTGTATAGTGTCTGTGTGGCAGGCTTATAATGATGGCAAAACACAACACTTGAGAGTGCACTGACCCTGGTGCTAGAGGGGGTACGCAGCTGGAGGTTGAATGTTTGAAGAGGTACGAGACTATATAAAAACTTTGGGAACCACTGCTGTAGGGGTTATTAACAGCTTCTACCCCCAAGCCATAATCTGTCATTCTGCCCCTGAACAAGGCAGTTAACCCACTGTTCCCTTGTTGGCTGTCATTGTAAATAAGAATTGGTTCCTAACTGACTTGCCTAGTTAAATAAAGGTTAAATAATTAAAAAAGAAATAATAATAAGACTCCAGAACAGCTAATCAAATGGCTTCCGAACTTTTTGCAATGTCCCCCAACCCTATTTTACGCTGCTGGTGCTCTCTGTTTATTATCTATGCATAGTCACATTAACTCTACGTACATGTACATATTACCTCAATTATCTCTACTAATCTGTGCCCCCGCACATTGACTCTTTTTTTTATTTTATTTTACCGTTATTTTACCAGGTAAGTTGACTGAGAACACGTTCTCATTTGCAGCAACGACCTGGGGAATAGTTACAGGGGGGAGGAGGGGGATGAATGAGCCAATTGTAAACTGGGGATTATTAGGTGACCATGATGGTTTGAGGGCCAGATTGGGAATTTAGCCAGGACACCGGGGTTAACACCCCTACTCTTACGATAAGTGTCATGGGATCTTTAATGACCTCAGAGAGTCAGGACACCCGTTTAACATCCCATCCGAAAGACGGCACCCTACACAGGGCAGTGTCCCCAATCAGTGCCCTGGGGCATTAGGATATTTTTTAGACCAGAGGAAAGAGTGCCTCCTACTGGCCCTCCAACACCACTTCCAGCAGCATCTGGTCTCCCATCCAGGGACTGACCAGGACCAACCCTGCTTAGCTTCAGAAGCAAGCCAGCAGTGGTATGCAGGGTGGTATGCTGCTGGCAACTCTGTACCGGTACCCCCTGTATATAGCCTTGCTACTGTTATTTTACTGCTACTCTTTAATTATTTGTTATTTTTAATATTTACTTATCTATCTTTTACTTAACACTTATTTTTCTTAAAACTGCATTGTTGGTTGAGTAAGCATTTCACTCTAAGGTCTACACCTGTTGTATTTGGCGCATGTGACAAATACAATTTGATTTGATGGAGACTGTAAACTGTCATCAACACAGTATTCCCTCTTCTCTCTAGGAGCATTTGTGAGCCCAGGCCCCATAGGAGTATCGTAAGGATCCCACCCTGGTCACCAATGTAGCTGACCAATGTGAAAGACAAGTGCCTTAGCAGAATACAATCTAAAGCTTGTGTGGTCAAGAGACGAGAACTCTACCGTCTATGACAATAGCCTGGACTTCTGACGGGGACAATATAATTTTCACCACTGCATGTTACAATAATAAAGTCATCTGTTTGTCACCTGTTAAACTGATTTGGCATTGATTTTCGTCTTTGAGATGCTCAAACAAGCATGTATATCTGTAGTTGGTGTTTAACTCTAAAATGCACTATACTGTATAAGACAAAGACCCACAAAGGAAAGACAAGAGACACATGCATATGTGTTCCCAATGTCTAAATAGTGACGACATGGCTAGATCAAACTGCAGTAGGATGGTTCTCCTCACAGGTGAGTGAATCAGCTCATGCTTGGTGAATAGCACTTGGTTGATCTCTGGGAGCAGGACACAGGAGAGCTGAATAGACCATGTGAGACAAAAGTAAGAGACACTAATGAATAATAATAAATAATCACAGCAAAGGAATGTAGTTTGTGAGCTGGAAAATGAACACCCTGACAGTCTGAGGCGGGGCGCTCTGCAATCATCTTACTCCAACTATTGACAGGAATAATGTGGCATCTCAAATGTTTCAGTATGAATTACATTTCTGGGTCTTGCCTTGATGGCTGTAATAGCTTTACACTACTTGTCCTATAGATTTTTGAGGTCTTAAATTATTACTTGGAATAAACTGATGGCTAAACACTCCCTAACCCGGAATGATATTCTATCTCGTGATTAAGCTATCTGCTCCTGCTAGCTAGCAACAGATCTACTTGTTGTAACTGTCTACCTATCTAGCAAGCCAGCTACATCACTAAGGTTGCTGTTTTCTAAGTTAAGAGTTATTTTAGAGCTTGCATTGATGTTATCACATTTCTATAACTAAATGGTTAGATAAAAAAATACTTTACCTGATAGCAGTTTGTCGGATGGAGATCTCTCTCGAGCTGTCACCAGCTACAGATCACATGATTTGCCGACGTGATCAGCAGAGATAGTACACGAGTTTTGATTGTTTTACAGTTTTGTACTCAGCAGTGTTTGCCTGTCCAGCTAGTGAACATAAACGTAAGTATTTTGAAAAATATTGCAAGAAATTGACATTGCAAACAAAGGAAATGTTCAGAAGAAATAAATATACACAATATGTAAAAATCAGCTCCCCCCTCAACAGAGATCAATCATTTCAGAAACTAAAGCAGATAGCTTACTACAGCCCCCCACCTAACTGAGGAAATTGAGGGAATAGTTTTCCTTCAATAAACGTCCCTTGGCAAAGCCTGCAGCTGATAAAGCACTACCAAAATGTAACAGCTCATGACGACAGATGGACTACAGTAGGTGTGTAAACACAGGGAAACATTTTGGCTCTTGGTCATGCTTTCGCAGTCCAATGACAGTAGGGCACACAAACATGTCCACTTCCCTTAGCTCACCTCTAAAGCTACAGTAAAACCATCATTTTTTAGCTGAGGTCCACGTGTAACATTCGGCCTTAGAACTCTTGGAGTTAAACAAATCAACAAATAAATGAACACAAGCTGTAAGGGCCCTCATCTTTAATTGAACAGCCTTAGCATTTCAGTATAATTCTCTCAGTTCGTAATTAGCACCAAAAATTAACATTCATGAGTTGGACAAAGTATTCTCTTTCCATCCTCTCCTTATTTTCCCCAAGGTATCATGTTTCAGAAATGTATTAATGATAGCAAAAACACCTTGAACATTCCGGATGAGAGTAGCTACATTACAATAACAGTATATTTAAAGGACTCTCCCAGGATTTGTTTTTAATTTAATTTAATTAAACTTTTTAAAGAGAAAAACAGAGTAAAAGTTTGAAATAACAGGCACTGGTTTTTAAAGCCCTTTGTGACCAAATGTATGTTGTACTAGTACAATTGAACACAATATATCTTGTTCCATGACAGCAGCCAAGTGTTTTTCCCCAATGTGTGCTTTTGACATCGGGTTACATGTTCGTTCTAACCTCCATATATCTACAATATGTATACAGTAGCAGCCTGTATCCTAGTCCTGGTTTCCCCTAGGTCAGCTTTCATTTCCTTTAGATCAAACATCAACACCCCAAGTTGACCTCCGATATGCAGAAAAAAACAGTGTTTGTACAGCAAGGTACTTACAGGAAAACTACCCAAGCTGTATCCCAGAAGTACACCAACACCATCCCTTGTCCTGCACCATCCACTTTGGTAGCATTATTCGGGCTGATAGCACCAAAAAGTCAACATCAATAATGAATGCTATAAATAAAAAGGTCCCCTGGTGCAGAAACGTGGCTCTCATCATTCACACTTTTTTACCCCACTGAGGTGGAGGGGTAGTCAAGCTGAAAGCTCCCCATAAATAACTTTTAAATCCTAGATAGGGTTCAAAAGGCCCTCTGTACTGTACAAGTGATCGCAGGACCACCCATGTCCACTAAAACAGCCTTAGAATGAAACCCTGGGCTGATCTTGTGATAATGTATTCTCACACAGCAGAAGCTTTTGGGTCCTGGTTTCCAGTGTTTGTAGACTTGGATCTGTGTCTGCCAATATGAGGTATGGAGAGATATTCAAGTATGGTGATATAGCTTTAGAGCTTAGAATCCAATTGCTGCTACAGGGGATGTCAAGTCCGTTGATTACATATTCCTCTGTGTGAAGGTGATGGATGTCTGGTCAGTGGGATGGATCAACGGGTGGGTGTCTGGATGACACAGAAGGCAGGAAGAAACATCTTAATATGAAAAAAAATGATTTATTCTTCAGCCCAAGTTTCTGTTGTCAATCTCTATTTGCCCACAATTTAACACCTGCAGTGAGTCATTCCTCATTCTCTGACTGGACACTGAAACATGTCAGTTGTGAAACATATCCAGCATTGTGAAAACACACCTTAGTCCATGCTAATATACATTACTCAACCTAAAGTTGCAGTGTATTCTGTAGGAATGAGAGCCTAGTCAAGGACCATATCACCTCCACCCTACCTGACACCCTAGACCTACTCCAATTTGCTTACCGCCCCAATAGTTCCACAGACGACGCAATCGCAACCACACTGCACACTGCCCTAACCCATCTGGACAAGAGGAATACCGATGTGAGAATGCTGTTCATCGACTACAGCTCAGCATTTAACACCATAGTACCCTCCAAACTCGTCATCAAGCTCGAGACCCTGGGTCTCGACCCCGCCCTGTGCAACTGGGTCCTGGACTTCCTGACGGGCCGCCCCCAGGTGGTGAGGGTAGGTAACAACATCTCCACCCCGCTGATCCTCAACACTGGGGCCCCACAAGGGTGCGTTCTGAGCCCTCTCCTGTACTCCCTGTTCACCCACAACTGCGTGGCCATGCACGCCTCCAACTCAATGATCAAGTTTGCAGACGACACTACAGTGGTAGGCTTGATTACCAACAACAACGAGACGGCCTACAGGGAGGAGGTGAGGGCCCTCGGAGTGTGGTGTCAGGAAAATAACCTCACACTCAACGTCAACAAAACAAAGGAGATGATTGTGGACTTCAGGAAACAGCAGAGGGAGCACCCCCCTATCCACATCGACGGGACAGTAGTGGAGAGGGTAGTAAGTTAAGTTCCTCGGCGTACACATCACAGACAAACTGAATTGGTCCACCCACACAGACAGCGTTGTGAAGAAGGCGCAGCAGCACCTCTTCAACCTCAGGAGGCTGAAGAATTTCGGCTTGTCACCAAAAGCACTCACAAACTTCTACAGATGCACAATCGAGAGCATCCTGTCGGGCTGTATCACCGCCTGGTACGGCAACTGCTCCGCCCACAACCGGAAGGCTCTCCAGAGGGTAGTGAGGTCTGCACAATGCATCACCGGGGGCAAACTACCTGCCCTCCAGGACACCTACACCACCCGATGTCACAGGAAGGCCAGAAAGATCATCAAGGACCACCCGAGCCACTGCCTGTTTACCCCGATATCATCCAGAAGGTGAGGTCAGTACAGGTGCATCAAAGCAGGGACCGAGAGACTGAAAAACAGCTTCTATCTCAAAGCCATCAGACTGTTAAACAGCCACCACTAACACTGAGTAGCTGCTGCCAACATACTGACTCAACTCCAGCTCACTTTAATAATGGAAATTGATGGGAATTGATCAAAACTGTATCACTAGCCACTTTAAACAATGCCACTTAATATAATGTATATATATCATCTACTGCATCTTGCCATCTTTATGTAATACGTGTATCACTAGCCACTTTAAACTATGCCACTTTTATGTTTACATACCTTATATTACTCATCTCATATGTATATACTCTACTCGATACCATCTACTGCATCTTGCCTATGCCGTTCTGTACCATCACATATTCATATATCTTTATGAACATATTCTTTATCCCTTTACACTTGTATGTATAAGGTAGTAGTTGTGGAATTGTTAGGTTAGATTATGCGTTGGTTATTACTGCATTGTCAGAACTAGAAGCACAAGCATTTCGCTACAGTCACATTAACATCTGCTAACCATGTGTATGTGACAAATACAATTTGATTTGATTTCAAATCCAACTCACTTTGACATTGATGACTCTAATACACTGCCAGTGATGTGAAGGCTAATCCCATTATTTTGTGATTGAAGTTAATAGGTTCTGACAGGGCAAAGAACTGTCTCTTACTGTGAGAGAAAAGGTAAATGTAAACTTTCTGAATAGGAAATAAGCTTTACTATATGTATCCAGGGCACTATGCAAATAATGTACAATCGAACACCATGGTAAACATTCCCTTAATTATTTTTCAAGTTCTAGAGTATAGGCCAATTAATCCCTCCCGCCAATCAACCTCGCTCCGCAATCCCCCGTTCAAAAGGTATGCACTGAGACAAATGGCAAGGCAGACACTTGTAAAGCTTCGGGAACGTCTAGAGAAGTCTTTAAAACCCTTCTGAGTACAGGTATCTGTTCTGATTAGTCATATCTCTTAAGAGCTAAAACATTGCGTCCTGTATTACTTCGCTACCCCTTCTCGTTCGAGTCTGCTGCAAGCACTTCACCTGATTACGCAACCTGTATGAAGACCCCGAGAGACCTCACCACCTTTACATAAGAGGAATTAAGCACAGACTTACACTGTCTTTGTCAGCAAGAATCCTTTCTGATACCAACTCGACTTGTTTTGCACTGTGTGCACTCGTAATGTAACATTAATGTTACATTACTGTAACGCCGTTTCTGGATTTGTGTCGAATACAATATCCACATAAGCTCATCAATATGGATACGCGTCTAATGCAATATCCACACACGTTCATCAATAAACATGACATTAAAACAATGAAGGATGTCAGCGTCTCGATTAAGTGGACTGAGAGCAGGTGTCTGTATTCCCGTTTCCATTTCCACACAAAATATATATTTTCATGCTTTGCTGTGTGGGGGCCGGCTCTTTCTATTCTACTATACAGCTGTCTCATCCTTGACTCTGTTAACTCTAGCTCTCTCTGCCCTGCTAGCTGATAGTATTTTGGGCAGCGCCCACCTCAGCTCTAGAATGGTCACCTTCCAAATGTAGAATATGTTGGCAATATGTAAGACACTGACTCATTGAAAGCCCTCCCCTAGAGCATGATCCATCCATTATTCATCTGTTAAATATGGCATGCTCTCCTTGGTACATGGCGGATGCACAGATACACTATGGCCTCCCAGTCTGCATGCTAATGATCTCATGCAAATTAGCAGTGCAGACAAGGACGGTTAAGCAATGAGTGCTGGAACATGGGAGAAATCCGAGATGAACCAAACAGAGCCACTCTGAGCAATGAAAGGGCTGGCTACCACTGGGGCAGTGGGGTGACAGGATGTAGAGATGGGGAGAAAGAGAGAAAGAATTTGCATTTAGATCTTGTCCATGTGTGTGTGTGTGCGCACGCATGTGTGCGCATGTTTGTGTCTGTGTGTATGTGTGTGCGCACGTCCACACACGCATTAACATAATCAGCAAAATGGCTTCAAAGTCAATTACAGATTCCGAATTGTTTCCATGAAAGTATGACCGACAGTGAAGTCTGCACACATTATCTTCACAAGTGAGCGCTGCTGTCATACTTGTGGAACAAAGTTCCTAATCTTCATCATTGTAGGACAAAACAATGTATAACAGTGTGTAAAATGTCAGTTGTCACAAGCTTAGAATTCTGCATGACTGCGTGTGATAATGGTATGCTGTTTCTATTTTCCCTCACTGCATGATCGCCTTTTGAATGTAATGCTTTTATTCTGCCAGAGCTTTATTAAATCACCACTGACGAGGCAGGGCGTGAAAATATTTTGCATTCCTAAGCATGGCGTCACTAATGTGCTGACGCTGTGGGGGGGGATGTACTGTATATGTTCCTTTCCCCCCTCTTTTGTTTATCTTTTTTCTCATTCTAGACCTCTCGACATGTATGGGATCAAGTATGAAGTAAAGTCCTGGCTATCTAGACTACACATTATCCACGTAGCATGTTCGTAGAGAGCCTACATCTGTTATTGTTTGGCCTGGAAATGATTCCACAAGTGTGTCATTGTCCTCTGTTTACACGACATAATGTTTTTAACATTTCAGTTATTGCGTAATCCTTAGAGACCTAAAGATTTGCAAACTGGCTGTACAGAATGCTGCTTGAAATGTTCCATAACAATGGCACCACAGAAACACAGCTCCAATTTCTGTGGTACCACACACAGATGCACGCACACACACAGGGACTGCAAGGGCAAACCAGATCAGACCCAGTTAATGAGTATGACAGAAAGAGCAGAGGGAATTAAGTCGGACTTATGATTAGTGTATCACCAAAGCAAGGAATCAATTCAGTTGTGAATTGTGGGCATTTCACAGCCTCTGGAATAGCTTGCTAGAGAACCTGAGGGGGGCCAAAACTGTGGACTTATTGGAAAGAGATCGTAAAAAACACATTTTAAGCATTGCTTTTCCTTAGGGTGCTTTGTAAGCCTTTCAGTTACTGTTATTCTTGAGTTTTTTTTATCCTCTTATGTTTTCTGTGTAGTAAATATTTGTTTATTTTCATAGTTTTTTAAACTTATTTTTAATCCTGTGAAGTGCATTACGTTGCATTCATGTCTGAAATGTGCTATATAAATAAAGCGTGATTTGATTGGCCTATAATTAAAAGCGACGTGGGACAGCAGCAGGGCATGACTAATACACCATACCAATGCTAGCCTGTCTGTTTTCCCTCTCTCCATTCACATTGACGCCAAAATTGCAGTGATGTAACAGCGCATGTTTGCAGTGTGTTCACTCTTCTAAAAGGAACAAGTCATTGTATTTTGGAGAACATACAGTACCTTCTGAAGCCCTGTTTAGCGATGGTATTTCAGGTTTGCACTGAACCTAATCAGTATCAAACAATCTGCTTGAAAGGCTGGCCGTCGCAAAGCAAAGCAGCCTAAGGATATGATTTGTGGTTATATACATTCACATTGTAATGTTAGTGCCATCGAGTACAGGCTCGAGTACTGGATACAATATGGAATTTTATGGAATAGTTTGGGATAGGCCTCGTCTCCAAGGAATGCTCCTCAGAACCAGATGCTGATGACAGGTTGCCCTACGCTGGGCAGCTGGCATCGAAGTCCCCCGGTTGGAAGACTGTTGCTGCAAGACAGCAAGTGGGAGACAAGGTTTAAGTCGAGATATCAATACTCCCCGAAATTCATGCCCATTTGGTGAAAGAAAGGGATTATTGCTCGATTGAGCCCATAGGTTAATCAGCAAGCGTGGTGGAATTGCGTTGGTCTGCCCATGCTCACAGGCTGATGATAATACTTGAATGACATTGCACATACTTGCTAATCGTAAAGGAGGAGGAGAGACGTGACACTAAGCTGATGAGGTAACATTATGGCATTACCCTATAAACACCTGCTACACTGACGTGGTAGCATTATAGACAATACAATAGATACCTGGAATGCTTATGAGGAAACGCTACAGTCATTGCCATATCGATACCTGCTACGCTGATGGGGCAACATTCTAAACGCTACCATATCAATACCTGCTTTGCTAATCAAATCAAATTTCAAATCAAATGTATTTATATAGCTCTTCTTACATCAGCTGATATCTCAAAGCGCTGTACAGAAACCCAGCCTAAAACCCCAAACAGCAAGCAATGCACGTGTAGAAGCACGGTGGCTAGGAAAAACTCCCTTTATAACAGAACATGGCCAAGATGTTCAAATGTTCATAAATGACCAGCATGGTCAAATAATAATAATAGTAGTTGTCGAGGGTGCAGCAAGTCAGCACCTCAGGAGCAAATGTCAGTTGGCTTTTCATAGCCGATCATTAAGAGTATCTCTACCGCTCCTGCGGTCTCTAGAGAGTTGAAAACAGCAGGTCTGGGACAGGTAGCACGTCCGGTGAACAGGTCAGGGTTCCATAGCCGCAGGCAGAACAGTTGAAACTGGAGCAGCAGCATGGCCAGGTGGACTGGGGACAGCAAGGAGTCATCATGCCAGGTAGTCCTGAGGCATGGTCCTAGGGCTCAGGTCCTCTGAAAGAAAGAGAGAAAGAGAGAATTAGAGAGAGCATACTTGTTAAATTCACACAGGACACCGGATAAGACAGGAGAAGTACTCCAGATATTACAAACTGACCCTAGCCCCCCGACACAAACTACTGCAGCATAAATACTGGAGGTTGAGAAAGGAGGGGTCAGGAGACACTGTGGCCCCATCCGATGATACCCCCAGACAGAGCCAAACAGGAAGGATATAACCCCACCCACTTTGCCAAAGCACAGCTCCCACACCACTAGAGGGATATCTTCAACCACCAACTTACCATCCTGAGACAAGGCCGAGTATAGCCCACAAAGATCTCCGCCACGGCACAACCAAAGGGGGGGCGCCAACCCAGACAGGAAGATCACGTCAGGGACTCAACCCACTCAAGTGACGCACCCCTCCTAGAGATGGCATGAAAGAGCACCAGTAAGCCAGTGACTCAGCCCTTGTAATAGGGTTAGAGGCAGAGAATCCCAGTGGAGAGAGGGGAACCGGCCAGGCAGAGACAGCAAGAGCGGTTCGTTGCTCCAGAACCTTTCCGTTCACCTTCACACTCCTGGGCCAGACTACACTTAATCATATGACCCACTGAAGAGATGAGTCTTCAGTAAAGACTTAAAGTTGAGACCGAGTCTGCGTCTCTCACATGGGTAGGCAGACCATTCCATAAAAATGGATATCTATAGGAGAAAATCCTGCCTCCAGCTGTTTGCTTAGAAATTCTAGGGACAATTAGGAGGCCTGCGTCTTGTGACCGTAGCGTATGTGTAGGTATGTACGGCAGGACCAAATCGGAAAGATAGGTAGGAGCAAGCCCATGTATTGCTTTGTAGGTTAGCAGTAAAACCTTGAAATCAGCCCTTGCCTTAACAGGAAGCCAGTGTAGGGAGGCTAGCACTGGAGTAAATGATCACTATTTGGGGTTCTAGTCAGGATTCTAGCAGCCGTATTTAGCACTAACTGAAGCTTATTTTGTGCTTTATCTTTATCTGCGTAGCCGGAGAGTAGAGCATTGCAGTAGTCTAACCTAGAAGTAACAAAAGCATGGATTAATTTTTCTGCATAGTTTTTGGACAAAGTTTCTGATTTTTGCAATGTTACGCAGATGGAAAAAAAGCTGTCCTTGAAACAGTCTTGATATGTTCGTCAAAAGAGAGATCAGGGTCCAGAGTAACGCCCAGGTCCTTCAGAGTTTTATTTGAGACGACTTTACAACCATCAAGATTAATTGTCAGATTCAACAGAAGATTTCTTTGTTTCTTGGGACCTAGAACAAGCATCTCTGTTTTGTCCGAGTTTAAAAGTAGAACGTTTTTAGCCATCCACTTCCTTATGTCTGAAACACAGGCTTCTAGCGAGGGCAATTTTGGGACTTCACCATGTTTCATTGAAATGTACAGCTGTGTGTCGTCCGCATAGCAGTGAAAGTTAACATTATGTTTTCGAATGACATCCCAAAGAGGTAAAATATATAGTGAAAACAATAGTGGTCATAAAACGGAACCTTGAGGTACACCGAAATGAACAGTTGATTTGTCAGTGGACATACCATTCACAGAGACAAACTGATATCTTTCCGACCGATAAGATCTAAACCAGGCCAGAACTTGTCCGTGTAGACCAATTTGGGTTTCCAATGTCTCCAAAAGAATGTGGTGATCGACGGTATCAAAGGCAGCACTAAAGTCTAAGAGCACGAGGACAGATGCAGAGCCTCGGTCTGACGCCATTAAAAGGTAATTTACCACCTTCACAAGTGCAGTCTCAGTGCTATGATGGGGTCTAAAACCAGACTGAAGCATTTCGTATACATTGTTTGTCTTCAGGAAGGCAGTGAGTTGCTGCGCAACAGTTTTTTCAAAATTTTTTGGGAGGAATGGAAGATTGGATATAGGCCGATAGTTTATATTTTCTGTGTCAAGGTTTGGCTTTTTCAAGAGAGGCTTTATTACTGCCACTTTTAGTGCGTTTGGTACACATCCGGTGGATAGAGAGCTGTTTATTATGTTCAACATAGGAGGGCCAAGCACAGGAAGCAGCTCTTTCAGTAGTTTAGTTGGAATAGGGTCCAGTATGCAGCTTGAAGGTTTAGAGGCCATGATTATTTTCATCATTGTGTCAAGAGATATAGTACTAAAACAAATGAGTGTCTCTCTTGATCCTAGGTCCTGGCAGAGTTGTGCAGACTCAGGACAGCTGAGCTTTGGAGGAATATGCAGATTTAGAGGAGAGTCCGTAATTTGCTTTCTAATGATCATGATCTTTTCCTCAAAGAATTTATTACTGCTGAAGTGAAAGCCATCCTCACTTGGGGAATGCTGCTTTTTAGTTTGCTTTGCGACAGTATCAAAAATACATTTAGGATTGTTCTTATTTTCCTCAATTAAGTTGGAAAAATAGGATGATCGAGCAGCAGTGAGGGCTCTTCGATAACGCTACTGTTTTTCCAAGCTAGTCGTTAGACTTCCAGTTTGGTGTGGCGCCATTTCCGTTCCAATTTTCTGGAAGCTTGCTTCAGAGCTCGGGTATTTTCTGTATACCAGGGAGCTAGTTTCTTATGACAAATGTTTTTAGTTTTTAGGGGTGTAACTGCATCTAGGGTATTGCGCAAGGTTACATTGAGTTCATCAGTTAGGTGGTTAACTGATTTTTGTCCTCTGGCGTCCTTGGGTAGGCAGAGGGAGTCTGGAAGGGCGTCAAGGAATCTTTGTGTTGTCTGAGAATTTATTGCACGACTTTTGATGCTCCTTGGTTGGGGTCTGAGCAGATTATTTGTTGCGATTGCAAATGTGTAAAATGGTGGTCCGATAGTCCAGGATTATGAGGAAAAACATTAAGATCTACAACATTTATTCCATGGGACAAAACTAGATCCAGAGTATGACTGTGGTAGTGAGTAGGTTCAGAGACATTTTGGACAAAACCCACTGAGTCGATGATGGCTCCGAAAGCCTTTTGGAGTGGGTCTGTAGACTTTTCCATGTGAATATTAAAATCACCAAAAATTTGAATATTATCTGCTATGACGACAAGGTCAGATAGGAATTCAGGGAAGTCAGTGAGGAACACTGTATATGGCCCAGGAGGCCTGTAAACAGTAGCTATAAAAGGTGATTGAGTAGGCTGCATAGATTTCATGACTAGAAGCTCAAATGACGAAAAGTAATTTTTGGGGGGGGGGAATTGAAATTTGCTATCGTAAATGTTAGCAACACCTCCGCCTTTGCGGGATGCACGGGGTATATGGTCACTAGTGTAACCAGGAGGTGAGGCCTCATTTAACACAGTAAATTCATCAGGCTTAACCATGTTTCAGTCAGGCCAATCACATCAAGATTATGATCAGTGATTAGTTCATTGACTATAACTGCCTTTGAAGTGAGGGATCTAACATTAAGTAGCCCTATTTTGAGATGTGAGGTATCACGATCTCTTTCAATAATGGCAGGAATGGAGGAGGTCTTTATCCTAGTGAGATTGCTAAGGCGAACACCGCCATGTTAAGTTTTGCCCAACCTAAGTCGAGGCACAGACACGGTCTCAATGGGGATAGCTGAGCTGACTACACTGACTGTGCTAGTGGCAGACTCCACTAAGCTGGCAGGCCTGCACCCTGAGGTGACATTATAAACACTGCCTTATAAACACCGGCTATGCTGATGAGGTATCATTATAACCACTACCATATCAATACCTGCTATGCTTATGAGTGAGATGGGAAGAGATGTGAATGAGTTTACTAGATATCAATACCTGTTGTATTCGGCGCACGTGACAAATAAACTTTGATTCGATTGAGATGAAGGAAAAGTGACGATCTAGTCAGACCAGCCTTACTGACTGAACTTTTGGCAAACAACATTTTGTATTGTAGCTCATCACTATCACACACAGCAGACATTGTTACGTTCTCCATCTACATGCCATTAGATCTAAAACAGAATTACATTCAGCTGTCAGTCCAGACACACTGGGTGATGCTGTAATACCGCGTGTTTGGGTGGTTGTTCCCCCTTATCATCAGTACCATCAGTTCCACACACCCTGCCTGCATTGAGTAGAGAGACATTATTCCGTGCTCATTCATTCTACCTAGTTACTAGACATCACTCTCTGCCGTGCCAATTAGAGCGTGCATGGCTAATTATCCACACTAGTGCTGTCCGATGTCAGTCAAGGACACCTTCATTGGGCAGCAGCGCCCCGTCATCATTGCCAACCCAGTGTCATCACCAAGCTGCTTCCTCCCTGAAGGGGCCATAACGCTGCAGATCTGAAGACTCAGGCCTTTCTCAGCTTAGAGGAAAGACACAGAGGTGATTCCACTCGTATTAGCAGCAGTCGGAAGTCTGTCTCATTCAGTTTGGTGTTGTAAAAAGAAAATGTAGTCGGTAATGACAATGTCATTACAGTATAATGACCTAGTTTCAGTGTCAAGCCGTATCACCGCAATCTGTGAACATGACATGAAACAGTTTTACAACTACATTCCAATGCATCCATTTACGGTTACTATAACAGCGTAGTGACTCACACAGCAGAGAGAACAAGAACAGACAAACTAGACACTCAAACACCATTGAAATATACTGTTTGGTAAAACTCCACACTAACATCAATGGTTAAGTGCTCAGGAGGGGATACTTTCTAAGAAGAATAAAAGAAGAGAGTGATGACGGGAACTTAAAAAGTCACAACAGTCACATTTTGTTTCTTGATGCATAAACGACGCAGCAGTGGGCTCTTATGTCTCTGTGCTGTGATGCTGAGCCAGGCTTGTTTAGTGGGGTTGGACACATTGGGGTTTCCAGGGCAGCCCCAGATAACAAAGCCTGCCTCCTTTGTAAAAGTGCTGCATTGGTACACCGATGCCCTTAATATGTTAGACCTGCAGTGATGACTACCTTGCCACCCACATGCATACCCAATTCTGTATACATTCATTCTTGAAACATTTGTTCAGATTAAGCGTCTCAAGAATAAAATGAATACAGGATTGGGTATGCGTGTGGGTGGCTATAGAGTATTATTAATAGAAAAAGAATGAGAGCTGGTGTCTGCTTTGATGAACTCCATATTTGTCTGTGGGCTGGAATGAAAACCAACACGATTTGTTAGATCACATGTAAGAGTGTGTTTGTCTCTAAGAGAAGCGGCAAAATAATTCAGCAACATCCAAAAGAAGATAAACGATACCAACATGATAAATTGAGCCGTATGAGAGATGCACTTTCTGTCTTTTTGTCAAAAAGAAAAAGAATGAAGTGGGTGAAAATAATGGTTTGGAGAGACAATGGTTTGTTGATGGCACATCCATCATTCACCTTGGCATAGTTTTTTGTGCTCTACAAGGCTCTACATTGTGCTCTACAAGGCTCTCTAAAACTACCAGGCTTCTGTCACTTTATTCTACTTGAATGGAGTTTTTGTGCTCTTTGTGCATACATTTAAGGACAATGACCCTATGTCAGGGCTGTGTCTGTGGCGGTGACCGTAAACCACCACAACAACGAGTCACGATGGCAGTCAAATTCCACATGACCGTTTAGTCACGGTAATTAGGCTTCTCCAAGCTCTGATGCTGCTGGTAATTAGTGGCCTACCAGACGTGATAACTGCCTGGTTCTCAGCACAGTATTGTCCCTCGAATCACTCTGACATCAATGAAAAATGTATCGGTAATCTAATCAAACACGTCATGAGAGCCCATGAGCTCATGTTGCACAACATTTCTATAGGCTATGCAATTGTGGAAGAAAACAGAGTGATGGCCTCTAATAAAAGGAGTAGGATCCAATCAGATTTCTGTAAGCTAGGCCAATGTACTTGCAGTTTAAATGAGATACTGTATTGTACCCTCTCATAATAGACAGAAGAACAGTTATTGACAAATTCAAGGCAATCCGGGTAGTTGGAATCAGTGTGCTTTGCCTCACGTGTTTTTTCCCCCATTCCATATACATGTGTGGGATTTTGATGGCATAAATACATAGATGTATTTATTTTCCTCGTTGTGTTGTCTGTCTTACTGTTGTCAGCCAAGGTCTATGAGCAGAAACCCATTGGCAGAAGAAACCGTTTTTTTACTCTTGTGGCGGAAATGGACTGTCTCTGACTGCTGTTGGCTTCTATTTCATGCTTGATTGTTTTAAATTGTTTCTTCAGAAAGCAATTCTGCTTTGGGGTAAGGAAAGGATGAATGGCATGTGGTCGACAGTATGTCCTGTGGGCAAGGAATGCATCCCACAAGAGGTGGACATTTTCAGCTCGGCTTTGCGTTGGTTTGTTTTTCCCTGTGTATGTTTCTCTCATACATACATATATTCCTTACTTACAGGGAAATGAGGACACATAAGGTAGCTGAGCTATTTAATATGTTCATTGGTGTAGTTCTTGCTTACTGCATCATTTTTAGATGTATTATTTGATTTATCAGGGTTCCCATTAGCCGACGCCGATGGCGACAGCTAGTCTTAAATTACTGGGGTCCGACGCAAGTCAAAGGTTCAAAATACATTTCAGGAGAAAATGCTCCTCCCATCTGTACAGGTAGCCTAAACCATGTACTCCATGCGTGTGTGTGTGTACTCTGTATGAACATTTCTGTGTGTGTGTCTGTTACTGTGTGTGTGTGTGTGTGTGTGTGTGTGTGTGTGTGTGTGTGTGTGTGTGTGTGTGTGTGTGTGTGTGTGTGTGTGTGTGTGTGTGTGTGTGTGTGTGTGTGTGTGTGTGTGTGTGTGTGTGTGTGTGTGTACGTGTGTGTGCATGCGTGTGTACTTGTGAATGCTCCTGTGTGTGTGTTTGTGTTTATCTATTGTAGAGGGCAATTCAGTCTGGAGGTCTTTGGCTTTGAAGGTCAGGCAGACTCAATGGAGTGCTAATAAATAGCCTCTATCGACACCAACAGCCTAATTACTGCTACTGCTGCTGCCGCCGAGCTGTTCGCCCTGGAGAGCGTAGAATACTGTTCAGCTTATTACTTGGGTTTTCATTTTTCTATTGATTTCTCTGAGTGGTTGGAAAAAGTTAGTCTGAATGTGTGAGTTTTTAAATGTGTAGGTGTTTTTCCTTCACTTTGAGTTCAGTTAAAGCTATTCAGTGATCTGATAGAAGATCGTGGCTTTCAAAGAGTACGTTAGGTTAGGGTCAAGAATTAACTGGAAAGTGTTTTCTGTACTAGCAGTGTTTTGCAGCTCCATATTTCTACCCCCAATATGTTTATCAATCTATAGCACACACAGGCAAAATAGAAAAATTGAGAAAACTGAGAAAACACAGCATTTTCCAACTTTACTTTTTTCTCATTACTTAGTCACCACAGTATAAAACCGTTTTCTCTGTCATTCCCCAGGGATCTTAACTTCAGTGGAACAGGTGCAGACCTAGCTGTGACTGAAGTGAGAGTGTAAAGAGAATTTCTACTTCATAAATTACCTCCTGCTGTCAGTCATAATGTTAAAGCTTTGTAGCCATGCTGAAGGGAGAGAGGTCCAGGGACCAGAACGCTCCCAGATTTCTTAACGCCACCAAAACCAAATGCTGCAAATCTATCCTTTAAGAATAGAGATCAATCAAATCAGTAGTTAGATCATTTTGCTCGAGGTAAATTCTCTCTCATTATCCGAAGGGATTCTGTTCATATCTGTATATTATTAACCACATTTCCATCCATAGTTTTTATGCGAGTAAAGTCATATCACGAAAGCTGTGATGGAAACAGGAAGTTTCGGTACAATTCTATATGTTCTGACAGATCATTTGTTTGTTCGACACGGTGGTGGTAAAATTAATGATGCGTTAAATGGAGGGGGAAAAACCTTTATGCTCACATATTGATATAATACCCATCGTATTGAAGTCAATTTGGAGTCACGCGATGATATGGTGTGTGGTCCTCCCACTACGACTCGGGAAAACATGCAGTTTAATAGGCTACAGATGAAATAACTTCTGATGAACTTTACAGGGTGGTGAAAGTGCCTGTGATATTGATGCTTCTTTCCAATAAACATTGAAGGTCTGATTCTGGTGACATTGATGCTAGTAATGCTGCTTGACAAATAAAAAATATTCCCCATCCCTAATAATCTTATCATGTAGACTAGCCTACCCACACTATCTGCAGGTAGGCAGTCACCGTTTTTGTGACAAAACTATCAGTAGAGTTGAAAATGCGATGGAAACATTGAACTTACGTTTTGGCTTAACACGAGATGGTCACGGTTGTTTATACTGTTATCCTTGGTTTATTTGGCGTTGTCTATTGCCAAACAGTAGCCTGTGTTGTGATGGGTTAATAAACCGGGAATTCGTAAACTCAATCCTCGGTCTGGACATTTGTTCATTTATGATCTAGCCAGGTCATTACAATATTTACAATTTGAGATTTTTCACAGTAACCACCCTTTGCATTGATGACCGCTTTGCACACTCTTGGCATTCTCTCAACCAGCTTCATGAAGTAGTCACCTGGAATGCATTTCAATTAACAAGGTGTGCCTTGTTAAAAGTTAATTTGTGGAATTTCTTTCCTTCTTAATGCTTTTTAGCCAATCGGTAGTGTTGTGTCAAGGTATGGGTGGTATACAGAAGATAGCCCTATGTTGTAAAAGACCAAGTACATATTATGGCAAGAACAGCTCAAATAAGCAAAGAGAAACGACAGTCCATCATTACTTTAAGACATGAAGGTCAGTCAACGTGGAACATTTTAAGAACTTTGAACATTTCTTCAAGTGCAGTCGCAAAAACCACCAAGCGCTATGATGGTTCTGGTTCTCATGAGTACCGCCACAGGAAAGGAAGACCCAGAGTTACTTTTGCTGCAGAGGATAGGTTCATTACAGTTACCAGCCTCAGAAATTGCAGCCCAAATAAATTCTTCATAGAGTTCAAGTAACATACACATCTCAACATCAACTGTTCAGAAGAGACTGCGTGAGTCAGGCGTTCATGGTTAAAAAGAAACCACTACTATCGGACACCAATAAGAAGAAGAGACTTGCTTGGTCCAAGAAACATGAACAATGGACATTAGACCAGTGGAAATTTGTCCTTTAGTCTGATGAGTCCAAATGTGACATATTTTGTTCTAACCGCCGTGTCTTTGTGAGATGCAGAGTAGGTGAATGGATGATTTCTGCATGTGTGGTTCCCACCGTGAAGCATGGAGGAGGAGGTGTGATGGTCTGGGGACAGTGAAAATACCCCTGAGGCATGTCTGGTGGGGTAATCCGGTTTGGAGCGAGCGGTCGCATTTGCATTCGCTCCGCAGCTAGCTACATAGCCGTCTGTGTATCAAAGATAATTGCGTAATTATCGTATTTCGTCGTCTATCGTAGTCCACACTGCTATCTGCCCAGCAGCTAGCCAGCTAGCCAGCTAGCAAACGTCCACCGTCTACCGAATAGTAGTATAACTTTTCATTACATTTCATTATAGTACAACGGTTTGATTTTCATTTTCATTACAGTACAACGGTTTGATTTGTTTGATCTTAGCTAGCTACATAGCCGTCTTTGTATCAAACATAATTGTGTAGTTATTGAGGTTCGCTAGCCAGCTATTTTCGTCCTAACGTAACGCAACGTAGCCAACACTGCTAGCTAGCCAGCTAGCCACCGAATAGCAGCATTGTAGAAACGAGTGCATTACAACGGAACGACTTGATTAGTGTAGTGTTGGCTGGCTACACAGTTGTCTTTGCTATCTTTGATTTGTTTGATCTTAGCTAGCTACTTAGCTGGCTACATAGCCGTCTTTGTATCAAAGATAATTGTGTAGTAATCGAGGTTCGCTGAGGTTCGCTAGCCAGGTATTCTCGTCCTAACGTAACGTAACGTAACGTAGTCAACCCTGCTAGCTAGCCAGCTAGCCACCGATTAGCAGCACTGTAGAAACGATTACATTACAACGGAACGACTTGATTTGTGTAGTGTTAGCTAGCTACATAGTTTTCTTTGCTATCTTTGTATCTAAGATAATTGTGTAGCTTTGAGTAATTATCGGTTAGCTAGCCAGCTATTTTCGCCTGCCGCGCTGCCGTCCTCCTACCTAGCCAACACTGCTAGCTAACACTGCTAGCTAGCCAACTTCTACCGAATAGCAGCACTGTAGAAACTTACATTACAACGGAACGAATTGATTAGCGTAGTGTTAGCTAGTTGTCTTTGCTGTCCTTGTATCCATGATAATTGTTGTAGTTTAGAGAAATTTAGAGAAATTGTCGAGGTTACCTAGCCAGCTTCACTTTCAACAACGCAGCCACTGCCAGCCAGGCTACTTCACCAGCCAGCAGTACTATATCATTTTGGTCAATAAGATCTTTTATTTTATTTTATTTTTGCAACGTAAGCTTAACTTTCTGAACATTCGAGACGTGTAGTCCACTTGTCATTCTAATCTCCTTTGCATTAGCGTAGCCTCTTCTGTAGCCTGTCAACTATGTGTCTGTCTATCCCTGTTCTCTCCTCTCTGCACAGACCATACAAACGCTTCACACCGCGTGGCCGCGCCCACCCTAACCTGGTGGTCCCAGCCCGCACGACCCACGTGGAGTTCCAGGTCTCTGGTAGCCTCTGGAACTGCCGATCTGCGGCCAACAAGGCAGAGCTCATCTCAGCCAATGCGTCCCTCCAGTCCCTCGACTTCTTGGCACTGACGGAAACATGGCTCACCACAGATAACACTGCTACTCCTACTGCTCTCTCTTCGTCTGCCCACGTGTTCTCGCACACCCCGAGAGCTTCTGGTCAGCGGGGTGGTGGCACCGGGATCCTCATCTCTCCCAAGTGGTCATTCTCTCTTTCTCCCCTTACCCATCTGTCTATCGCCTCCTTTGAATTCCATGCTGTCACAGTTACCAGCCCTTTCAAGCTTAACATCCTTATCATTTATCGCCCTCCAGGTTCCCTTGGAGAGTTCATCAATGAGCTTGATGCCTTGATAAGCTCCTTTCCTGAGGACGGCTCACCTCTCACAGTTCTGGGTGACTTTAACCTCCCCATGTCTACCTTTGACTCATTCCTCTCTGCCTCCTTCTTTCCACTCCTCTCCTCTTTTGACCTCACCCTCTCACCTTCCCCCCCTACTCACAAGGCAGGCAATACGCTTGACCTCATCTTTACTAGATGCTGTTCTTCCACTAACCTCATTGCAACTCCCCTCCAAGTCTCCGACCACTACCTTGTATCCTTTTCCCTCTCGCTCTCATCCAACACTTCCCACACTGCCCCTACTCGGATGGTATCGCGCCGTCCCAACTTTCGCTCTCTCTCCCCCGCTACTCTCTCCTCTTCCATCCTATCATCTCTTCCCTCTGCCCAAACCTTCTCCAACCTATCTCCTGATTCTGCCTCCTCAACCCTCCTCTCCTCCCTTTCTGCATCCTTTGACTCTCTATGTCCCCTATCCTCCAGGCCGGCTCGGTCCTCCCCTCCCGCTCCGTGGCTCGACGACTCATTGCGAGCTCACAGAACAGGGCTCCGGGCAGCCGAGCGGAAATGGAGGAAAACTCGCCTCCCTGCGGACCTGGCATCCTTTCACTCCCTCCTCTCTACATTTTCCTCTTCTGTCTCTGCTGCTAAAGCCACTTTCTACCACTCTAAATTCCAAGCATCTGCCTCTAACCCTAGGAAGCTCTTTGCCACCTTCTCCTCCCTCCTGAATCCTCCTCCCCCTTCCCCCCCCTCCTCCCTCTCTGCAGACGACTTCGTCAACCATTTCGAAAAGAAGGTCGACGACATCCGATCCTCGTTTGCTAAGTCAAACGACACCGCTGGTTCTGCTCACACTGCCCTACCCTGTGCTCTGACCTCTTTCTCCCCTCTCTCTCCAGATGAAATCTCGCGTCTTGTGACGGCCGGCCGCCCAACAACCTGCCCGCTTGACCCTATCCCCTCCTCTCTTCTCCAGACCATTTCCAGAGACCTTCTCCCTTACCTCACCTCGCTCATCAACTCATCCTTGACCGCTGGCTACGTCCCTTCCGTCTTCAAGAGAGCGAGAGTTGCACCCCTTCTGAAAAAACCTACAGTCGATCCCTCCGATGTGAACAACTACAGACCAGTATCCCTTCTTTCTTTTCTCTCCAAAACTCTTGAACGTGCCGTCCTTGGCCAGCTCTCCTGCTATCTCTCTCAGAATGACCATCTTGATCCAAATCAGTCAGGTTTCAAGACTAGTCACTCAACTGAGACTGCTCTTCTCTGTATCACGGAGGCGCTCCGCACTGCTAAAGCTAACTCTCTCTCTCCTCTGCTCTCATCCTTCTAGACCTATCGGCTGCCTTCGATACTGTGAACCATCAGATCCTCCTCTCCACCCTCTCCGAGTTGGGCATCTCCGGCGCGGCCCACGCTTGGATTGCGTCCTACCTGACAGGTCGCTCCTACCAGGTGGCGTGGCGAGAATCTGTCTCCTCACCACGCGCTCTCACCACTGGTGTCCCCCAGGGCTCTGTTCTAGGCCCTCTCCTATTCTCGCTATACACCAAGTCACTTGGCTCTGTCATAACCTCACATGGTCTCTCCTATCATTGCTATGCAGACGACACACAATTAATCTTCTCCTTTCCCCCTTCTGATGACCAGGTGGCGAATCGCATCTCTGCATGTCTGGCAGACATATCAGTGTGGATGACGGATCACCACCTCAAGCTGAACCTCGGCAAGACGGAGCTGCTCTTCCTCCCGGGGAAGGACTGCCCGTTCCATGATCTCGCCATCACGGTTGACAACTCCATTGTGTCCTCCTCCCAGAGTGCTAAGAACCTTGGCGTGATCCTGGACAACACCCTGTCGTTCTCAACTAACATCAAGGCGGTGGCCCGTTCCTCTAGGTTCATGCTCTACAACATCCGCAGAGTACGACCCTGCCTCACACAGGAAGCGGCGCAGGTCCTAATCCAGGCACTTGTCATCTCCCGTCTGGATTACTGCAACTCGCTGTTGGCTGGGCTCCCTGCCTGTGCCATTAAACCCCTACAACTCATCCAGAACGCCGCAGCCCGTCTGGTGTTCAACCTTCCCAAGTTCTCTCACGTCACCCCGCTCCTCCGCTCTCTCCACTGGCTTCCAGTTGAAGCTCGCATCCGCTACAAGACCATGGTGCTTGCCTACGGAGCTGTGAGGGGAACGGCACCTCAGTACCTTCAGGCTCTGATCAGGCCCTACACCCAAACAAGGGCACTGCGTTCATCCACCTCTGGCCTGCTCGCCTCCCTACCACTGAGGAAGTACAGTTCCCGCTCAGCCCAGTCAAAACTGTTCGCTGCTCTGGCACCCCAATGGTGGAACAAACTCCCTCACGACGCCAGGACAGCGGAGTCAATCACCACCTTCCGGAGACAGGATAAAGCAATCCTTCTGCCCCCCCCCCCCCCCCCCTTAAAAGATTTAGATGCACTATTGTAAAGTGGCTGTTCCACTGGATGTCATAAGGTGAATGCACCAATTTGTAAGTCGCTCTGGATAAGAGCGTCTGCTAAATGACTTAAATGTAAATGTAAATGTAAGTGTGTGTGTCAGAGCTGTGTCTAAGTTGACTATGCAAACAATTTGGGATTTTCAACACATTGTTTCTTATAAAAAGAAGAAGTGATGCAGTCAGTCTCTCATCAACTCTTAGCCAAAAGAGACTGGCATACATAGTATTTATATCAGCCCTCTGATTATAATGAAGAGCAAAACGTGCCGCTCTGTTCTTGGCCGGCTGCAGCTTAACTATGTCTTTCCTTGCAGCACTCGACCACACGAATGGACAATGTTCAAGATAAGACAAAACGAGAGAGACTTGCTTTTAGGAACGTGGTGTCAAAAAAGTAGACAGACCTCTCCCCATCATTACAACCATTGAATCTATATGTTTTTACCATGACAGTTTACAATCTAAGGTAACACCAATTTATTTAGTCTCATCAACTTGTTCAACAGCCACACCATTCATTATCAGATTCAGCTGAGGTCTAGAACTTAGGGAATGATTTGTACCAAATACAATGCTCTTATAGTTTTAGTGAAGTTCAGGACCAGTTTACTGCTGGCCACCCATTCCAAAACAGTGTGCAACTTTTTGTTAAGGGTTTCGGTGACTTCATTAGCTGTGTTTGCTGATGCGTATATGGTTGAATCATCAGCATACATGGACACACATGCTTGTTTAATGCCAGTGGCTGGTCATTGGTAAAAATAGAAAAGAGTAGAGGGCCTAGAGAGTTGCCCTGTGGTACACCACACGTTACATGTTTGATATTAGAGAAGCTTCCTTTAAAGGAAACCTCTCTGAGTTCTATTAGATAGATACAGTAGCTCTGAATCCACAATATGGCATACGTTCTTTCAACAACAGGTTATGGTCAATAATAGAAAAGGCTGCGCTCAAATCTAACAGTACAGCTCTCAACAGTTTTCTTGTAATCAATTTCTTTCAAGCAATCGTCAGTCATTTGTGTGAGTGCAGTACATGTTGAGTCCCCTTCTCTATAAGCATGCTGAAAGTCTGTTGTTACTTTGTTTACAGAGAAATAGCATTGTGTTTTTTGACAAACACAATTATTTCCAACAGTTTGCTAAGAGCTGGCAGCAAGCGTATAGGTCTGCTGTTAGAACCATTAAAGGATACTTTGCTACTCTTGGATAGCGGAATTACTTTAGCTTCCCTCCAGGCCTGAGGAAAAATACTTTCCTCTAGGCTCAGATTAAAGATATGACAGATATTAGTGGCTATAGACTCAGCTAATATCCTCAGTAGCTTGTCAATGCCAGGAGGTTTGTCATTATTGATTGTTAACAACAATTTTTCCACCTATCCCACACTAACTTTACAAAATTACAACTTGCAATGCTTTTCTTTCATTATTTGTTATTTTATGCATGAGTACGATGGGTCACTGTTCATTGTTGACCTTCCCTGCCTAAGTTTGTCCACTTTGCCAATTAAGTAATCATTCAAATAATTGACAACATCAAATGGTTTTGTGATGAGTCAAATTATTCTATAAATGACGGAACTGACTTTGTCTTTCTGCCCATAATTTCATTTAAAGTACTTTAAAGTTTTTGTCTTTATATCATTGATCTTGGATTCACAATACAGTTTCTTCTTTTTTGTTGTTGAGTTTAGTCACATCATTTCTCAATTTGTAGTAAGTCAGCCAGTAAGATATGCTGCCAGACTTATTAGCCACTTCTTTTGGCCCCATCTATTTCAACCATAACATTTTAAAATTCCTCATCAATCTATGGAGACTTAACAGTTCTAACAGTCAGTTTCTGAACAGGTGCATGTTTATCAATAATAAGCAATTTCGTGAATTCATCAAGTGCAGCGTCTGGATGCTCCTTATTAATCACATCAGACCAACAGGTATTTGTAACATCATCCACATAACAGTCAGGGCTAAATATTTTGTATGAGCTCTTATAATACTGTACTATTTTAGGCCCAGCTTTTGGATCTTTGGTTTTCCTAGATATTTGTATTTTATTTTATTTTATAGCCACAACATTGCATCCAATGGGTATGGATACAGCTTTAGAAGAAAGTTCTACAGAATTAGTAAACATGTGATCGATACATGTGGATGATCTTGTTCCTGTAGTGTTTGTAAACACCCTGGTAGGTTGATTAATTAGCTGAACCAGTTTACAGGCACTGGTTACAGTGAGAAGCTTCCTCTTGATCGGACAGCTTGATGAAATCCAGTCAATATTAAGGTCCCCAAGAAAGCGGATCTATGTGTTTACATCACATACTGTACACTATCAAGCATTTCACAGACATTATTCTGATACTGACTGTTAGCACATGGTGGTCTATAGCGACACCCCAAAAGAAAATTATTTAGATGTGCCAAGTGAACCTGCAACCACAACAATACAATAACCCTTGACATAAAATCTTCTCTAAACATTACAGATATATGGCTCTGAAAATATAAAACAACACCTCCCCATAAGCATTTCCGTCTCTTCTATCGATGTTATATCCTTGTGAGTCTCAGAAATGGCGAATATATGAATGTTCTCTGATGTTAGCAAGTCATTGATTTCATGAACCTTATTTCTAATGCTACATATATTAAAACCTGTTTGGGCTGCAAGCCCGACGTCGGAACGAAAATGACAACAGCTGCAGGGCGCGAAATTCAAAATCTATTTTTTTTAAATATTTAACTTTCACACATTAACTTCTTCAGGCTGCAGGGTGAATATTGAAAAAACTGGAAAATATGTGCACATTTTCAAACGGCCTCTTAAGAAATGTTTGATTTTACAATATGCATATATTTACTACTGTTGGATAGATAAGTCTATAGTTTCTAAAAAGGTTTGAATTATTTCTCTAAGTCGAACAGAACAATTTTTACAGCCATTTTCCCAGCCGAATTGAGATTTCCAAAATGCGATGTGTCTCTTTAAGACCTTGTCTATAAAAGGTCATTACACTTAGGACCGTAGAAACACGTCATACGCCTTCATCAGGGTGTAATGCGGAAGTGAGAATTGAAAGGAGTCGAATATCTCGTCCATGGACTGAATACCACACCTTCTTGTGAGACCTGCGCAGTTAAAAAAAAATTCCGGGCGCGAGTCAGAATTTGGACTTGGCTACTGGAAGAAGGTCGATAAAGGTGAATATGATCTCTGACTTCGATATTATTTGATACATGTCACAAAATCATCCTAAAGTATGTTTTTTCAATATACTTTAATTATATTATTGCAATTTATTCTGGACTTTAGACGTGATGTTTTGGAAGAATTTTTTGAAGACAGAAAGATTAGCGCCGCACAGCCGTGGTGCTTGCTAACCAAAGAGGGAAATATTTTGTTCTGGAACCCAACTAAAGACTGTACTGGACATTGGACCCCGTTACAACATTCTGATGGAATATCAACAAAGATAAGGACCCAATTTGGGATGCTTTTTCATATATCTGTCGAACTGTTCTATGCTAACTGTGCTAACTGTGCTAGGCTAGCGCTTGACTAGAATCAATGCTGCATTATGCTAGCTTATGTTGTTAGCTAATATAACGATATATTGTGTTTTCGCTGTAAAACACTTAAAAAATCGGAAATATTGGCTCTATTCACACGATATACCGTGTGACTATTGGCTTACGTCGACCCCGGAGCAAACTCAAATCATGCTGGAGCTAGCCAGCTGAGGAGTTCCATCACCATCCGGACCCGTTTCTTTTGTTGCTGCTGCAGATACGGAACCCCACCGGGCCTTCACGACTGACTGCCGACGTTATCTGCCCGAGGGATTTATCCAACCGGCAAATCCGTCCCGACGTTACCTGAACGCTCACCTGAGGCCCGCTAATCGTTAGCTGTCCTATCGGCTGCTATCTGAACAAAACCCCACTACACGGAACCTACCGACGGAAACGCACGAGGTATCTACAAACAGACCTCCATCCTATGCTGCTACCGATAGCCATATACCCGGCCAGCTGTCTGGATCGCCACGACCCCAACCAACCTCTACTCACTGGACCCTTACTGATCACTCGATTAAGCATGCCTCTCCTTAATGTAAATATGCCTTGTCCATTGCTGTTCTGGTTAGTGTTTATTGGCTTATTTCACTGTAGAGATTCTAGCCCTGCTCTCTATACCATATCCAGCCTATCAGTTCCACCACCCACATATGCGATGACATCACCTGGTTTCAATGATGTTTCTAGAGACAAGATCTCTCTCATCATCACTCAATACCTAGGTTTACCTCCACTGTATTCACATCCTACCATACCTTTGTCTGTACATTATTCCTTTAAACTATTTTATCGCCCCCAGAAACTTCCTTTTACTCTCTGCTCTAGTAGCTCTAGGCGACCAATTCTCATAGCTTTTGATGTGATGTAGAGGTGAATCCAGGCCCTGCAGTACCTGGCTCCACTCCTATTCCCCAGGCGCTCTCTTTTGATGACTTCTGTAACCGTAATAGCCTTGGCTTCATGCATGTTAACATTAGAAGCCTCCTCCCTAAGTTTGTTTTGTTCACTGCTTTAGCACACTCTACCAACCCGGATGTTTTAGCCGTGTCTGAATCCTGGCTTAGAAAGACCACCAAAAATTCAGACATTTTTATCCCCAATTACAATATTTTCAGACAAGATAGAACGGCCAAAGGGGGCGGTGTTGCAATCTACTGCAAAGACTGCCTGCAGAGTTCTGTTATACTATCCAGGTCTGTTCCCAAACAATTTGAACTTCTACTTTTAAAAATCCACCTCTCTAAAAACAAGTCTCTCACCGTTGCCGCCTGCTATAGACCACCCTCTGCCCCCAGCTGTGCTCTGGACACTATATGTGAACTGATTGCCCCCCATCTATCTTCAGAGCTCGTGCTGCTAGGCGACCTAAATTTGAACATGCTCAACACCCCAGCCACCCTACAATCTAAGCTTGATGCCCTCAATCTCACACAAATTATCAATGAACCTACCAGATACCACCCCAATTCCGTAAACACGGGTACCCTCATAGATATCATCCTAACAAACTTGCCCTCCAAATACACCTCTGCTGTTTTCAACCAAGATCTCAGCGATCACTGCCTCATTGCCTGCATCCGTAATGGGTCAGCGGTCAAACGACCTCCACTCATCACTGTCAAACGCTCCCTGAAACACTTCAGCGAGCAGGCCTTCCTAATCGACCTGGCCGGGATATCCTGGAAGGATATTGATCTCATCCCGTCAGTAGAGGATGCCTGGTCATTTTTTTAAAATGCCTTCCTCACCATCTTGAATAAGCATGCCCCATTCAAGAAATTTAGAACCAGGAACAGATATAGCCCTTGGTTCTCTCCTGACCTGACTGCCCTTAACCATCAGAAAAACATCCTATGGCGTTCTGCATTAGCATCGAACAGCCCCCGTGATATGCAACTTTTCAGGGAAGCCAGAAACCAATATACACAGGCAGTTAGAACAGCCAAGGCTAGCTTTTTCAAGCAGAAATTTGCTTCCTGCTACACAAATTCAAAAAAGTTCTGGGACACCGTAAAGTCCATGGAGAATAAGAACACCTCCTCCCAGCTTCCAACCGCTCTGAAGATAGGAAACACTGTCACCACCGACAAATCCACTATAATTGAGAATTTCAATAAGCATTTTTCTACGGCTGGCCATGCTTTCCACCTGGCTACCCCTACCCCGGACAACAGCACTGCCCTCCCCTCTGCTACTCGCCCAAGCCTTCCCCATTTCTCTTTCTCCCAAATACAGTCAGCTGATGTTCTTAATGAGCTGCAAAATCTGGACCCTTACAAATCAGCCGGGCTAGATAATCTGGACCCTTTCTTTCTAAAACTATCTGCTGAAATTGTTGCCACCCCTATTACTAGCCTCTTCAACCTCTCTTTCGTGTCGTCTGAGATCCCCAAAGATTGGAAAGCAGCTGCGGTTATCCCCCTCTTCAAAGGGGGGGACACCCTTGACCCTAACTGCTACAGACCTATATCTATCCTACCCTGCCTTTCTAAGGTCTTCGAAAGCCAAGTCAACAAACAGATTACCGACCATTTCGAATCACACCACACCTTCTCCGCTATGCAATCTGGTTTCAGAGCTGGTCATGGGTGCACCTCAGCCACGCTCAAGGTCATAAACGATATCGTAACCGCCATCGATAGGAAACAATACTGTGCAGCCGTATTCATTGACCTGGCCAAGGCTTTTGACTCTGTCAATCACCACATCCTCATTGGCAGACTCGACAGCCTTGGTTTCTCTAATGATTGCCTCGCCTGGTTCACCAACTACTTCTCTGATAGAGTTCAGTGTGTCAAATCGGAGGGTCTGTTGTCCGGGCCTCTGGCAGTCTCTATGGGGGTGCCACAGGGTTCAATTCTTGGACCGACCCTCTTCTCTGTTTACATCAATGATGTCGCTCTTGCTGCTGGTGATTCTCTGATCCACCTCTACGCAGACGACACTATTCTGTATACTTCTGGCCCTTCTTTTGACACTGTGTTAACAACCCTCCAGGCGAGCTTCAATGCCATACAACTCTCCTTCCGTGGCCTCCAACTGCTCTTAAATACAAGTAAAACCAAATGCATGCTCTTCAACCGATCGCTGCCTGCTCCTGCCCGCCTGTCCAACATCACTACTTTGGACGGCTCTGACTTAGAATATGTGGACAACTACAAATACCTAGGTGTCTGGTTAGACTGTAAACTCTCCTTCCAGACCCACATCAAACATCTCCAATCCAAAGTCAAATCTAGAATTGGCTTCCTATTCCGCAACAAAGCATCCTTTACTCATGCTGCCAAACATACCCTTGTAAAACTGACCATCCTACCAATCCTCGACTTCGGTGATGTCATTTACAAAATAGCCTCCAAAACCCTACTCAATAAATTGGATGCAGTCTATCACAGTGCCATCCGTTTTGTCACCAAAGCCCCATATACTACCCACCACTGCGACCTGTACACTCTCGTTGGCTGGCCCTCGCTTCATACTCGTCGCCAAACCCACTGGTTCCAGGTCATCTACAAGACCCTGCTAGGTAAAGTCCCCCCTTATCTCAGCTCGCTGGTACCATAGCAGCACCTACCTGTAGCACGCGCTCCAGCAGGTATATCTCTCTAGTCACCCCCAAAACCAATTCTTCCTTTGGACGCCTCTCCTTCCAGTTCTCTGCTGCCAATGACTGGAACGAACTACAAAAATCTCTGAAACTGGAAACACCTATCTCCCTCACTAGCTTTAAGCACCAGCTGTCAGAGCAGCTCATAGATTACTGCACCTGTACATAACCCATCTACAATTTAGCCCAAACAACTACCTCTTTACCTACTGTATTTATTAATTTATTTTGCTCCTTTGCACCCCATTATTTCTGTCTCTACTTTGCACTTTCTTCCAATGCAAACCAACCATTCCAGTGTTTTTTATTGTTTATTTTACTTGCTGTGTTGTACTCACTTCGCCTCCATGGCCTTTTTATATTTTTATTTATTTATACATATATCTGTTTGCCTTCACCTCCCTTATCTCACCTCACTTGCTCACATTGTATATAGACTTATTTTTTTTCACTGTATTATTGACTATATGTTTGTTTTTACTCCATGTGTAACTATGTGTTGTTGTATGTGTCGAACTGCTTTGCTTTATCTTGGCCAGGTCGCAATTGTAAATGAGAACATGTTCTCAATTTGCCTACCTGGTTAAATAAAGGTTAAATAAAATAAATAAATAAATAAAATATCTGTCTTTCATTAGCTATCCACCATATGTTTTTCTGAAATGTTTTATGAGGTGTAATTAGTAGTTGACGTTGGTGTCTGTATTTTCTCTGGCTACTCCCGTCTGATTTCAGACTGTAGCTATGTGGTAGCATTTATGGTAGCATCAATGTAAAACTTATTTATAGCTAAAATATGCACATTTTATGAACAAAACATAGATTTATTGTGTAACATGTTATATGACTGTCATCTGAGGTAGTTTTTTCTGGGTTCTTTAGGTTGGTTTTAGGTTATTTCGGTTGGCTTGTGCATGCTACTTGAATCATAATTCATACATCATAATCATAATCATACGTGTCTGTCCACTTTTGTATTTGATGGTGAGCTAACATAAATATATGTGGTGTTTTCTCTGTAAAACATTTAAAAAATCGGACATGTTGGCTGGATTGACAAGATGTTTATCTTTCAAATGCTGTATTGGACTTGTTAATATTGGCTATTTTCAGCACTTTCCTGGGTAGCTTATCAGAGACATAATATGGAAAAGAGCAAACAAAGCAAGATATATTTTTTTACAGTACGAGTTTTTCTTTATTTTGACTATTTTCTGTAGAATAATAGTGAAGAAATCAAATATGAAATAACACATATGGAATCATGTAGTAAGCCACAGTCTTGAAGGAGTTCCCACATAAGCTGAGCACTTGTTGGTTGCTTTTCCTTCACTCTGCGGTCCAGCTCATCCCAAACCATCTCAATTGGGTAGAGGTTACGTGATTGTGGTAGCCAGGTCATCTGATGCAGCACTCCATCACTCTCCTTCATGGTCAAATAGCCCTTACACAGCCTGGAGGTGTGTTGGGTCATTGTATCATTTGTTTTTCAACAGGACAAAGACATGACGGTTGGAACAAAAAATCTCAAATTCACCAAAGGACAGATTTCCAATGGTCTAGTGTCCATTGCTCATGTTTCTTGGCCAAAGCAAGTCTCTTCTTATTATTGGTGTCCTTCAGTAGTGATTACTTTGTAGCAATTCGACCACGAAGGCCTGATTCACGCAGTCTCCTCCTAACAGCTGATGTTGAGATGTGTCTGTTACTTGAATTCTGTTAAGCATTAATTTGGGCTGCAATCTGTGGTGCAGATATCTCTAATGAACTTGTCCTCTGCAGCAGAGGTAACTCTGGGTCTTTCTTTCCTTTAGCGGTCCTCATGAGAGCAAGTTTCATCATAGTGCTTGATGGCCAGGCACGACTCCAACACCATCATTAAGTTTTCCGATGACACACCAGTGGTAGGCCTGATCACTGACAGCGACGAGACAGGCTATAGGGAGGAGGTCAGAGACCTGACCGTGTGGTGCAAGGTCAACGACCTCTCCCTCAACGTGATCAAGACAAAGGAGATTATTGTGGACTACAGGAAAAGCAGGACCGAGCATTTCCCCCATTCTCATCGACGGAGCTGTAGTGGAGCAGGTTGAGAGCTTCAAGTTCCTTGGTGTCCACACCACCAACAAACTAACCTGGTCCAAGCACACCAAGACAGTTATGAAGAGGGCACGACAAAACCTATTCCCCATCAGGAGACTGAAAAGATTTGGCATTGGTCCTCAGATCCTCAAAAGGTTCTACAGCTGCAACATTGAGAGCATCCTGACGGGTTGCATCACTGCCTGGTATGGCAACTGCTCGGCCTCCAACCGCAAGGCACTACAGAAGGTAGTGCGTACAGCCCATTACATCACTGGTGCCAAGCTTCCTGCCATCCAGGATCTCTATACCAGGCGGTGTCAGAGGAAGGCCCTAAAGACTCCAGCCACCCTAGTCATAGACTGTTCTCTCTGCTACCGCACGGCAAGCGGTACCGGAGCGCCAAGTATATGTCTAAGAGGCTTCTAAACAGCTTCTACCCCAAGTCGTAAGACTCCTGAACATCTAATCAAATGGCTACCCAGACTAGTTGCATTGCCCCTCACCCCTTTTACGCTGCTGCTACTCTCTGTTGTTATCTATGCATAGTCACTTTAATAACTCTACCTACATGTATATATTACCTCAACTAACCGGTGCCCCCGCACATTGACTCTGCACCGGTACCCCTGTATATGGTCTCGCAATTGTTATTTTACTGCTGCTCTTTAATAACTTGTTACTTTATTTCTTATTCTTATCCGTGGTTTTTTTTACTGCATTTTTGGTTAGGGGCTCTTAACTAAGCATTTCACTGTAAGGTCTACACATGATTTGATTTGAGGAGCTTTTTAAAATATATTTTTTATTTCCACCGGCCAAACCCTCCCCTAACGCTTGGCCAATTGTGTGCCTCCCTATGGGATTCCCGATCACGGCCGGTTGTGATACAGCCCAGGATCTAATCAGGTTCTGTAGTGACACCTCTAGCACTGCGATGCAGTGCCTTAGACCTCTGCGCCACTCGGGAGCCATGTTTTTTTTCTCCTTCTTGCCCTTGTACCGTTGTCTGTGCCCCAATAATGTTTGTACCATGTTGTGCTGCTACCATGTTGTGCTGCTGCCTAGTTGTGCTGCTGCCATGTTGTGTTTCTACCGTGTTGTTGTCATGTGTTGCTACAATGCTGTGTTGCCATGTGTTGCTGCCATGCTGTGTTGTGGTCTTAGGTCTCTCTTTATGTAGTGTAGTGGTGTTTCATTTGTAGTGATGTGTGTTTTGTCCTGTATTTTTTTATCCCTCGTCCCCGCAAGAGGCCTTTTGCTTTTTGGTGGGCCGTCATTGTAAATAAGAATTTGTT
This sequence comes from Salvelinus fontinalis, assembly GCF_029448725.1. Classification (NCBI taxonomy): domain Eukaryota; kingdom Metazoa; phylum Chordata; class Actinopteri; order Salmoniformes; family Salmonidae; genus Salvelinus; species Salvelinus fontinalis. The sequence continues at coordinate 43,983,618 of NC_074697.1, read as the reverse complement.
CGTAACTGACTTGCCTAGTTAAATAAAGATTAAATATATTTAAATCTTGCGAAGTGACATAGTGTCCATGATTGAGTCTTGCGATGGAGATAAAACTGTCCAGTTTGAGTGTTTTTTGCAGCTAGTTCCAGTCGCTTTCTGCAGCGAACTGAAAAAAGGAGCGCCCCAGGTATGTGTGTGTTTTGGGGCCCTTTAACAGAATGTGACAGGCAGAACGGGTGTTGTATGTGGAGGATGAGGGCTGCAGTATATATCTCAGATAGGGGGAATGAGGTCTAAGAGGGATTTATAAATAAGCTTCAACCAGTGGGTCTTTCCACGGGTATACAGAGATGACCAGTTTACAGAAGAGTATAGAGTGCAGTCATGTGTCCTATAAGGAGCATTGGTGGCAAATCTAATGGCTGAATGATAAAGAACATCTAGCCCCTCGAGAGCACCTTTAAATGCCATAAATTACGTCTCCATAATCTAGCATGAGTAGGATGCTCATCTGAATCAGAGTTAGTTTGGCAGCTGGGGTGAAAAAGGAACGATTACAATAAAGGAAAGCAAGTTTAGATTTAGCCTGCAGCTTGGATATGTGCTGAAAGAAGGACAGTGTACCGTCTAGCCATTCCCCCAAGTACCTGTATGAGGTGACTACCTCAAGCTCTAAACCCACAGAGGTAGTAATCACAACAGAGGGGAGAAGGGCAATCTTCTTACCGAACGACATATACTTTGTTTTGGAGGTGTTCAGAACAAGGTTAACCTTTTCACATTGAGTTCCAATTATCTCTAATGGTGGTCGCCCCAACGTGAGTTTTTTTATGCACGTGATGTCAGAATGCTCTCACTGTTACGCAACAGGACAGTTCATCCGCTCCACCCTCAAACCCTTGCATTCATTGTTGTTTTCAATACTACATGATAAAAACTTTGGACGTGTGCATTTCTAGCAAAGTAAGTGCCTTATTACGTTATAATCGTTTCTGTATGTCGTGTTATGTCGTTTCTACCGTAGCTCAATGTGTGTACGGAGCGTAATATATTTGTGCGTAACGTTATTCCTTATATCAAGGGACGCGCGAGGTAACGTTGCTAATTTCATACCCTTTATGGAGTTATACTCAATTGTGCTTATGTAGCTAGCTACATTCTTCTATTTGCTCTTTAAAACAATGCTAATTGCATCACAAGCTAATTAGCTTGTGCTGTCTTTTGAAGCTACCCTGGCCTTATGACCACAGTTTGTTTCATTTGGCCTGTTTAGCATAGCTCTGTTCTGCCCTGTCCTGCCCCCTTATGGATCCCAACAGTTGCTGTTTATTGCTGATATATGTAACATTTGTGATATTGTCAATGCAATTTATTGTTTTTATAGCAGTGTTATTGTTACTTTTTTGTAATATTCTTTTATTGCTATATCCTGGTATTGTATTCTAAATTCTAATAATTCCTATCAGAACTGAGGATATCACCCAGATGCAGACAGCTAGAGTAACAGATGTTTATTGACCCAAACAGTGGGCAGGCAAAAGACAGGTCAAAGGTAGGCAGAGGGCCGTAATTCAGTGCAGAGTCAATAAGGTACAGAACAGCAGGCAGGCAGAATGGTCAGAACCGGGGAAACTAGGGAATAGAACTTGAGAAAGCAGGGAGAAGGGAAAACACACTGGTAAGACAAGACAAAAACTGGCAACAGACAAACAGAGAACATAGGTATAAATACACTGGGGATAATGAGGATGAGGGACGACACCTGGAGGGAGGTGGAGACAAGCACAAAGACAGGTGAAACAGATCAACTTCCATACACCCAAAAGGGGTGAGAAATTACTTGAATAGGGTGGACAATTTGCACTAAGGTAAATTAACAAAGATGATGGAACTTATTCCCCTTTGCTTATGAGATGGACCGCCATGGTGACAAATATTTACCATCTAAACCATGTGTGACATCTCACCTCACTGGCAGTAGTGTTTGTCCTCACCAGTCCCTCAACAGCTCTCTGACTGAGATCCACCCTCACTTGGTCCTCAAAGGAGGCTGGTAATAGATGTAGGGAAGGAAGGATACATCTTTCAACAAGTTAATAAAGTAAAGAGAGTTTTGATAAGAGTAAATGTTCATCTCCTACCCAAGGAGAGACCTACAGTGGCTTGCAAAAGTATTCACCCCCTTGACATGTTTCCTATTTTGTTGCCTTATAACCTGTAATTAAAAAAGATTTGGGTGGGTTGTATCATTTGCTTTAAACATGCCTACCACGTAGAAACAGAAAACTTGAGCGTGCATAACTATTCACCCTCCCAAAGTCAATAGTTAGAGCCACCTTTTGCAGCAATTACAGCTGCAAGTCTCTTGGGGTATTTCTCTATACGTTTGGCACATCTAGCCACTGCGATTCTTGCCCATTCTTCAAGGCAAAACTGATCCAGCTCCTTCAAGTTCGATGGGTTCTGCTGGTGTACAGCAATCTTCAAGTCATAACACAGATTCTCCAATGGATTGAGGTCTGGGCTTTGACTAGGCCATTCCAAGACATTTAAATGTGTCTTCTTAAACCACTCAAAGGGTGCTTTAGCAGTATGCTTTGGGTCATTGTCCTGCTGGAAAGTGAACCTCTGTCCCAGTCTCTGGAAGAATGAAACAGGTTTCCCCTCAAGAATTTCTGTATTTAGCATCATTCCTTCAATTCTGACCAGTTTCCCAGTCCCTGCGATGAAAAACATCTCCACAGCATGATGCTGCCACCACCATGCTTTACTGTGGGGATGTTGTTCTCGGGGTGACGAGAGGTGTTGGGTTTGCGCCAGACATAGCATTTTCCTTGATGGCCAAAAAGCCCAATTCTAGTCTCATCTGACCAGAGTACATTCTTCCATATGTTTGGAGAGTCTCCCACATGCCTTTTGGTGAACACCAAACGTGTTTCCTTATTTTTTCTTTAAGCAATGGCTGTTTTCTGACCACTCTTCTGTAAAGCCCAGCTCTGAGCAGTGTATGGCTTAAAGTGGTACTATGGACGGATACTCCAATCTCCGCTCTGGTGCTTTGCAGCTCCTTCAGGGTTATCTTTGGTCTCTTTGTTGCCTCTGATTAATGCCCTCCTTGCCTGGTCTGTGAGTTTTGGTGGGAAGCACTCTCTTGGCAGGTTTGTTGTGGTGCCATATTCTTTCCTTTTTTACATAATGGATTTAATGGTGCTCCGTGGGATGTTCAAAGTTTCTCATATTTTTTATAACCCAACCCTGATCTGTAATTCTACACAACTTTGTCCCTGACCTGTTTGGAGAGCTCCTTGGTCTTCATGGTGCCGCTTGCTTGGTGGTGTCCCTTGCTTAGTGGTGTTGCAGACTCTGGGCCCTTTCAGAACAGGTGTATATATACTGAGATCATGTGACAGATCATGTGACACTTAGATTTTATACAGGTGGACATTATTTAAGTAATTATGTGACTTCTGAAGGTAATTGGTTTCACCAGATTTTATTTAGGGGGCTTCATAGGAAAGGGGTGAATACATATACATGCACCACTTTTCCATTTTTTCCATTTTAGATTTTTTTTGTTGAAAAAGTTATTTTTTAAATTTCACAATTTCACCAATTTGGACTATTTTGTGTATGTCCATTACTTGAAATTCAGATAAAAATCTATTCAAATTACAGGTTGTAATGCAACAAAATGGGAAAAATGCCAAGGGGCATCAGTACTTTTGCAAGGCACTGTGTATATTGTGTCTTTCCCTCCAGACGCTTATCTCCTGGTCAGTAGGGGGAAAGCGAATCATCACTGGTTCATACAAACACAGGACAGGGACATACAGTAGAGCCTAGTTATTACAACACTACTGTAGAGAGAAATAGAAATGGCGTCTTTTTGTAGGCACTAACTCCACCATGGTTCATTGGACAAAGCCTTTTGGGAAATGAATGTTGATTTTGTATTTTTATATATTTTATTTTACAGGCTTAGGAGATATTATGTTTTGTTCTATGAGATAATCTTCATCAGCCAACATCCATTTTTGTGAATTTTGAAGCATTTATGCAATCATAAAAAGAACAAAGGCTTCATAATTCATATAGGTCATGTTAGCTGACTGATATTATCTCATAGAATCTCCTAAGCCTGCGTTAACCTCAGACCTTATTTTGGTGTTTTATCCCAAAACCCTATTCTATCCCCATAGGAATGGCTGAACGAACCAGAGGTAACTCATTTCAGTTTTTTAGGACTACAAGAAGGCAAGCTCAATACTATGCCTTCTTAACTGCCCGTGGGAAGATTAATGAAGTTCAAAGTTAATTTCCGCTCAGGCACAAACATTTGTTCTTTCTTATTATGAAAGTAATTTGTGTAGAATGTACATTTCCTCACTCATTCATCCCATCTCTTTACATTGCTTATGCATATTCGTTGGCCTGATTGCGTCTAGAATGTCTAATTCCGAAAAACGATGCCCATCCTGACAAATCTGAACCTAATGCGAGCACAATGTAACTTGCTTGGAGTGATCGAATGACAGAAGTTGCATTTAAGTGCCATGTGCAACCGAGGCTATAGATGCTACATATCCATTACTTTGAGTGTTTTATATAATGTAACTACATTTTTCTTTCTGTGTTGGCGGGGCAGTCAAGAAATGGAACAGCAAGGCCACGGAACATGACATACGCAGAGCTGTGGGAGACCATCTCAAGCATGCCCCTGGTAGAGCCGGTGATGGTGTTTACCACAAAACCACGCAGGTTTGAAAAGTGGGATTGATCAGTTGATCGGTCTTTGTTTGTACCATTTGTTTCAATTTTCAGTAGTTACATCCTTTGGCATATTGTTGATTAAAAAAATATTTTACAAAAATGCACTGGATTGGTTGAAAAGTGATACTAAAGTTACATTGAGTGTACAAAACATTAATTAAGAACAACTTCCTAACATTGAGTTGCACCCCTCTTTTTGCCCTCAGAACAGACAGAATTCTCTGGGGCATGGACTCAACAAGCTGCCGAAAGCGTTCCACAGAGATGCTGGCCCATGTTGACTCCAATGCTTCCCACAGTTGAATCAAGTTGACTGGATGTCCTTTGGATGGTGGACCATTTTTGATACACATGGGAAACTGTTGTGAAAAACTTTAAAATTGATGAAGAAAGAGTAAGAATAGAATGCAATGTCCAACCCAAAATATAAGCTTGTTAAGACACTTTGAAGTTTAGAGAAATGTTAAAATAATTTAGGAGACTAACACAATAGATATGGCAGGAGAAAATCCAAAGAAACCAACCATATTTCATTTTGTACGCAATTACTATGGCTTCCACTTGGTGCCTTTGATCAAGGTTTCAGGCTTGTTTCTTCCAAAACCAGTAAGAAGTATGAGTTTTATTACAGGGACACAGACATTGGAAATCCGTGAATTCGCGCACGATGAAGAGGACACGCACCTGCTAACATCGTTTTCCTATTGAACATACTTCTTCCCCTTATGAAACATTATAGTTTAATTACATTTTAGGGTATCTGAGGATTAAATAGAAACATATTTTGACTTGTTGAAACAAAGTTTAGGTATAGATTTTCGGATTCCTATCTTGGCATGTTGAACGAGTGTATTACTCAAATCGATGGCGCCAACTAAACAAACTTTTTGGGATATAAAGAAGGATTTCATCTAAGAAAGCAACACTACATGTTATAGCTGGGACCCTTTGGATGACAAATCAGAGGAAGATTTTCAAAATGTAAGTGAATATTTAATCGCATTTGTGAATTTATGAAAATTAACAGGAATGTACGCTTTTAAGAAATAAGATATAAGACACTTGTATGCACCTAAATGTTTAATATCCATAATTTGTATAATTATTTATTTGAATTGCGCGCCCTCCAGTTTCACCAGAAGTTTTCTTTCTAGCGAGATGCCTAGCCTTAAGAAGCTGGAAATGACAGATTTTTTATGGAATATCTATATAGGTGTACAGAGGCCCATTATCAGCAATCATCACTCCTGTGTTCCAATGGCACGTTGTGTTAGCTAATCCAATTTTATGATTTTAAAAGGCTAATTGATCATTTGGAAACCCTTTTGCAATTATGTTAGCACAGCTGAAAACTGGTGTAATGATTAAAGAAGCAATAAAACTGGTCTTTAGACTAGTTGAGTATCTGAAGCATCAGCATTTGTGGGTTCCACAGGCTCAAAATGGCTAGAAACAAAGACCTTTCTTCTGAAACTCATCAGTCTATTCTTGTTCTGAGAAATGAAGGCTATTCCATGTGAGAAATTGGCAAGAAACTGAAGATCTCGTACAATGCTGTGTACTACTCCTTTCACAGAACAGCCCAAACTAGCTCTAACCAGAATAGAAAGAGGAGTGGGAGGCCCTGGTGCACAACTGACCAAGAACATTATAGTGTCTAGTTTGAGAAACAGATGCCTCAAGTCCTATGGATGCTAGCCATTTAGGCAGAGTTCCTCTGTCCAGTGTCTGTTATTTTGCCCATCTTAATCTTTTTTTATATTGGTCAGCCTGAGATATGGCTTTTTCTTTGCAACTCTGCCCAGAAGGCCAGCATCCTGGAGTCATACTCAGTTGGCTCAGTAGTTGCTGTCTGATTTTCATCGTCCTGCTCCCTCCTCACCCATCAACTGTCACCACGTCTCAACCTATCCCCAGAAACCCTGCATATCTCTTAACTGTCACCCGAATGTCATCTAAATGCTAATCCCCTCCTTCTTTTCCTCAGCAACGGCTGCAACTTGACGTAAAGATGGCTGACGTCAGTGCTATGATATTTGGACCAGTAAAGAGTTCCTTTCAAGAGAATATTTCTTGTCTCACACTTGTCTTTTTAAATAGCTTTGAAGTTTCCCACCACTCTTCTCTTCTTTCCACATCGCCCTCTAATCCATTGATGAGACTAAGACTCCACTGTAGCAATTCAGGTGAAGCTTCCTCATTTAGAAGCTTCCACAGCCCCTGCCTGCTCTGGGTAGCCGATCTTCTCAGCTCCCCGCTCAAATTATCCCCGACTTTAAACAGAGCATGATATTTAAATGAGCACAGTGCATAGGGGGAGAAAAAAAGCGTTTCCACCACGGCAGCTGGCTTAGAGCAGAAATGGAGCAGAGAAACAAACACTTCTCATCATCCCAGACTTCTGAAGGGAGAGGGGAGGAAAACCCATAACTTCAGGGCGTTCTCAACATACTCTTCTGGTAGAGAGAATGATACATCCTCTCAGCCAATGACTTTGTTGTTCTCCAGCACAGGACTCGATTCATTACATTTTCCATTCTTTCATGAGTCTTTCATTACTATTTGAACATTCTCCCCAAGTGCTCAGGCTTCCCTACTGGGATGAGTTGGTGAAAGTAATGAATCAACCACCAACAGAGGAAGAGATGCATCACTTCTATGCTTCTTGTTGGAAACACTTGGGACTACGTACATCCTTGACTTTGGTTTATTTACTCCTGAATATTCAATTAACCTACTGCAGGATTTGAACCTCATGGGAAAGCTCACAAAGTGTAATTGTGTCAAGCAGAAGTAATGGGCACAATACGTGGTTATGTGGTCACAACTACCATTATTGAATAACTATCTTCAAAGTAATGACTCGGGACGTCGTGTTGTGAAGTGAAAGCTTCTTTTAGTAATAATACTTGTTCATGTTACATTTAACAACTAGATTCTACAAACAATAAAAGAAAGTTGCTAGCGAAAGTCAGGAATATCACTTGTACATAACTTCCGCTTTCTTTTTTTTCTACTACCTGTCGCACGGCATTCTGGTACTTGCAGTCAATAGCGTAATCCAATACAGTACAACATAAATATGTATGTAGTTCTCTCTCCATCACACTAATTCTAATACATATGTAAATAACTGTCAAGAAAATATTTTTAGAGCTCAAGGAATTAACCAAACATTAACTCTGTAACCCATTAAAAGTTACAACATCCTCCCCCCGATGAACAACTGTGTTCATCTAAATCTCTAAGCAGTATATCAACTGAATAGGTCTCCTCAACAAAGTCCCTGAAGCAGTAAAAACTGAACATGACCTAACTAGGCCATCTCGGCCTGGAAACAGTTCCTCAATATTTCTTAGTTTCCAGGTTTGTCTGGGTGCAGCACATGGCATGTTGGGTCTTTTTGTTTTCATTTCAACCGAGGACCATGACTTGTTCCATGGTTCTCTCTCTGTCTGTTGCTTGCATGATCTTGTCATTTGTAGTGCTCTCTCCCTGCTCTGAACCTCCTTCTGTAGGAAACTGACGATCTCAGACACTTTCCATTCATCATCTACTCCCCTCTGACGACTATAGTCAAGAGCTATGTCCTCTGGAATCATCTACAGTAAGATTGGGCATAGTAGGCTTCCATAGGTTTCTGACACTACACCCAGTGACTTCAAGCTCCTAATCTGAATTTCACATTCATCATATAGCTGCCTCAATGCATTTAGGTCACATGATTTCTACACAGGAGTGAGATTCAGCAGCTTTGACATGTGAACGCTAATCACAAGATCTTTCCTTCCAAATATGCTCTTGAGCAGAGCAATCATCATAGTTACTGTCTGTTAACATCAGTCCTGCTACTGCGTTTGCAGCTGGTCCATTGAGATACGTTTTCAGATAGGTAAACTTCTCTTTATGACACAGTGAATCATTGTTGTGAATAGCGGTCTCATACTTGCTCAAAAACTCCTGCCACATACTGAGATCTCCATAGAATTTTTCAATAATCAACTTTGGTAGCCTTACTGATTGTCTCTGTGATCTGTTGGAGTTAGCATCATTCACACGTGCTGGTAGTGTATTGAGGTCCTGTGCTTTTTTCTTTATCACTCGTTGTGCACGGCTCTTCAGCATGATAACATTTTTTTTTTTTTTTTTTCACTTTGTAATCGCCTGTGCATGCAATCTCCGCCTCCAATACGTCCAACGGCGTTAACTGTTCAATTCCAGGATCAAGATCAAACAAGCTGTCCTCCTTAGCTGACAGCAATTCCAACAATGTACTCAAGTGATCGGTATCCGGATTTGACTGGGTTATTTCCACGTCAATCTGATTCAAAATCCGTGTTGTGGCACCTCGAATGGCACCCCGCTTCCGTCTCATTCTTTCTGCTTCATGCCGACGTTCCTCCTCAGCCACTTCATCCCTATGATCTTCGTCGAAGCTCATACTTGCCGGGTTTCGGCACCAAAAATATTGAATAACTATCTTCAAAGTAATGACTCGGGACGTGGGGTTGTGGAGTACAAGCTTATTTTAGTAATAATACTCGTTCACGTTACATTGAACAACTTTAGATTCTACAAACAATACAATTAATTTGCTAGCGAAAATCAGAATAATCACTTCTCCTTTTTTCTACTACCTGTCGCAAGGCATTCTGGTACTTGCAGTCAATAGCGTAATCCAATACTAACCAAATTCAATATAAATATGTATGTAGTTCCCACAATCTCCATCACACAAATTCTAATACAATTACATATGTAAAGAAAATATCCTTAGATACAGCTCAACGAATTAACTGAACATTAACTCTATAACCCATTTAAAAGTTACAATAACCATGGTGTATTTCCCATATCATTTTTGAATTATGTAAACTAAATAAACATATGTCTGCATAGTTCTAAAAGAACCTTCTAAAGGTGTGGCATACACTAAATTGTGCACTTTTTCTGACTTGTCATTGTTAAAAAGCTAGATATCCAGAAAATTGAGTACAATCAGTATAAAGAGGTCTCCAGAGGATGCTTCTGTTGAAGTAGTATAGTCATCAGTCTAGGAACAGTCGCTGTCTACTGCTTACTGCCTTCCACATGTCTCTGTCGCCCCTCCCCACTACCTCAGGGGACGACAAAGCTGGACCAGCCAAAGCCCAGCCAAGCGTCCTCAGTTAAGTGCTGTTAGTGCTGTTAGTGTACCACCACAATACATCACAGACCATGGATTTAAAAAAAAGAAGTTTGGAACACAAATAAATATGCTAAGACAAAATTCCAATAAGTTATTTTTAACATGGGACGTTTTGATGATCTTGCTAGATATTATGGTCATTTGTAAGAATGTAATTTAAGAACTCACCAACATCGTCTCCAGTCACATCTTTGAACACTCATTTTATATAGATCTGTGCCCTGACGGTACCTTTGACTTCAGACTTCTAGTTCTGGCCTGATTTTTTAAGATTGATCAAGTTTCCAATCCCCCATTACTCATTTCACCCCCAAGACACAATATTCTGTTTCTCACTAAACAGGTCCAGTAGCTTCAATCTATCACTGTGGCAAAGACCCTGATATTACCTGCATTTAAACACACATGTAGGAATACTGACACAATGATTGATGATGTTGTGGTGGAAGCAAAACCATATATCTTGACTTTTCTCCCCCTGACTAAAGATATATGCAAACGTGTTGTGGTATCTATACTGTTTAGTGATACTTGTCATTTCACAGGTCACTGATCTCTGAAAAATATGTATGTGCATAGTTGTGTGAAGTATGTGTTAGCTATAATTCTGTGTCAAGGGAGTTTGAATCCAAAGGACACCGCTATTTGGAAAGAAACAGAAAATAAATATATATTTTTAAATGTTGTAGTGGTACTTTGTCTGACATTATATTCACTAACCTTTTCAGAGTTGATTTTAAAACCTGTTTGAGATTTGAGGACATGGGGAAACTTTCATTTATTCTGGGGGCAGCACATGGGCGTCAAAAGCGTCAGTTTCAGCTTTTCTGAGGGAGTGTCGTTGGCCCATACAGAATGTTGTTTACACGGTTATACCTCTGCCATCTGTTGAGTCGACAAACACAATGCTGCGAGAGAGAGAGCTTTGTCCTTCCATTCCATCAACTGGAGCCTCTAAACTTCAAGAACCTTGAATACCTGACAAAGTACAAAAAAACATGGCGGTAAAGGGGCTCTTTGGGAAGAGTGGGCTTGCGAATGCAATCATTCAACAATCAGTTATTAAGACTGGCTCTAGAAGGTATCACAAAGACACGGACAATATGGTTCCAACAGTTCAGAAAAACAATATTCTGTATCCTAACTATACATTTTACAGGCCACATCTCTTAAATGTCCTTTTATATTACACTTCTCGGCACCTCAGCAAGCACAGGGCCCAAACTGAAGTCCAAGTTACAGTTTACAATGTCCCTGTTTCCTACTTTGTTAGTGTGCGGTGTCTCCCATGGGATTTGAGCATCTCCTAGCAACAGGCACGCAGCATGACAATGCAAGTGTATGTGCTATAGCTAGGGGAAATTCTCTGACATCGTTAGGGAAGCGACGACAGTTTTCAGGGTTGGATAAATATAGTCCGGCATATTCACCAAATAATTAAACGTTCATTTTAAGCAGGTCTGCACTGTATCTGAAAGCAACAGACCTTTTATAACCTCTTAACAATTAAAGTAGTCCCTGGAAATGTTTCTGGCTAAATATGAAAGTGTGGTTATGTGGTTTCCCACACTGAGCGTTGACGTATTACCTATTCATTAATCAGAGAAAGGATGAGACAGCAGAGAAAGAGGGATAATCTCTTCTTTGAGACTTCGTTTCAAAATAAGAAGTAGATCAGGCTTAAAATTGTGAACGGTGTGTAGTCGCAAGAGCTTTGTGAAATGAACTTCTGCCCGGGTATAGTCTGCTGCAGAGGTGGCGGTGAAAAGAGAAAAAATGGATGCTAACAAATCAAATGAGTGCACTGTCGCCTTGAAATCCGGTACAACGTTTTTAACTCCGCCAGAATGCAATTATATTTGATCAATGATAGTGTTTTGTTACTACATTTCATGTGCACATTAAATACAATCCATTCACATAAGCTTTTCAGGACTTCAGTTAGTGGATGAGGGGAACCAATCTACACATGAAGGGGAGTATGTGGTATGTTTTGACAGATATGACTACGTAGGGTAGGTCTGTGACTGTGGGATTAGGTATTCAGTACTCCTATTGCTGACTCATGACCCTTTGCTTCCTCATTTGGATCTCATTCTGAGAAACTATAATAGCTATTAGTCTTCCATGTCTGTGGCCAACTGTCTCTGAAGATAATGGCATGCATCACATGAAGTGTTACCTTTGGCTAACGCTTCAGCCAAGCTCTGGATTTCTATTCAAATGCAGAATCTGCTGTATGACTAAATTATTCCATTCTCCCCAAATCAACAAATGACAAAGGGGCAGGATACAAGACCAAATTAGTCTAGTTTTAGGCTCATTACAGGATCATGAAAAAGGGACAACATAACCAAATGTACAGGTTTTTTCATGTCACGATGTATGCTTTCTTGTAGCAGTAACACATTATGTTGTCAAGATGTATGTGCTTGTATGCTAATAACTTATGAACCTCATATTCTTTTTTAACCACCGGAATCAACGAAACCACACTTTACATGTTAGGGTTGGTCGTTGTTTTGGGCCCGCTTGGTGCCCTTTTCCTCCTTCTATTCCCCAGAGGTAAAGAACAGTCATTACTGAGTCCAATCACATCTGAGCTGCTCCCCATTATTACTGCCAAGACACAAGCACCTATTTATTTATGAGGCGTGAAGCACTTGCAGGATGGGAATCAGGCATCACCGTTCAAAATGATACTAGTCAGCAAGGTCGTAGCAATAGCCATTACTCATACGTACGTATCATGCACAGAGCCTCCTCAGGTGCTTTACGACGTGCCCTTAAGGCAAGATTCCCATCAGTGATCTGTAAGAACAGCAAAAGTAAAGAGCATAGAGTTGCATTAAATCTTACTTAGAAGGATCAAAAAGAACCCTGGATAGGCTCTAATTGGTCCTCCACTTAACTATCTGTAGTGGATTTTTAATGAGATGAAAAGAATGTGAGGGCCAGAGCCAAAATTCCCATGGCTCAATTTTCTGAGATTTTAATCATAATCATTGACCATGAGCTGTGCAGTTTCATTGAAGGGTTTCTACCACCCATACAGCATCCCCTTTTGCTAGATATGAAGTCAATGAGTCTTTGAGTATTTGAGAAAACCCTACGTCACTTTTCACTTTTTTTTTTGGAGGAGGAGATGTAGACTTTGAAAGTCATCTATCTTGGCCTGAATTTGACTTTGCTGCTGTTTTAGGACGTTTAACAAAGGACAGCAGCCACCTCCCTCCAGTCATGTGGAATGGATCCAGATCAGTTTACACCTTCCTCAAAGTAAAGGGGGGGTCAAAAAGAAGGGGGGCAAAACAAATTGACACACATGAAAAACATAGCCTTGGATAGCCTTGGAAATGAAGCTTCTGAAGGTATTTGATTATATTCTTACTCTGGGCAAAATGCTAACTTTCAGTTCATAATTTATTAATTATAATTCGCCTAATTGTCTTGGGTGACCTTGATGATGTGCCAGTCGATAACAATGCTCTCTAATCACATTCATTTGCAACTAGTGGGGATTACGTATAAATATCCATTGTTTTGCATAGCTCACATCACTTACATAATGTAGGTATAACCTCAAGCTGTAGACAATTTAACTTTCGGCGAAGTCTCCATTATATAATACCTCCTTTCCTGCTAGGTACAGTATGTGCAATTGTTTTTTGTTATGACAAAAAGTTTCTGCTGAATCACTCCATCATCTGGGGCCCAGGGCTACAGCCTACACACTGCAGTACTTAATTGAAAGCAATTGAAGCTTCTCAGTATAAAGAGCAAACCAATGTGCTGTAAAGATCAGGACAAGTCAAGAAAAGAGAAAGACATACAGTTGAAGTCGGAAGTTTACATACACCTTAGCCAAATACATTTAAACTCAGTTTTTCCACAAATCCTGACATTTAATCATAGTTCTTAAATTCCCTGTCTTAGGTCAGTTAGGATCACCACTTTATTTAATGTGAAATGTCAGAATAATAATAGAGAGAATGATTTATTTTGGCTTTTATTTCTTTCGTCACATTCCTAGTGGGTCAGAAGTTTACATACTCAATTAGTATTTGGTAGCATTGCCTTAAAATTGTTTAACTTGTGTCAAACGTCGTTTAAGGTTGCCTTCCACAAGCTTCCCACAATAATTTGGGTGAATTTTGGCCCATTCCCCCTGACAGAGCTGGTGTAAATGAGTCAGTTTTGTAGGCCTCCTTGCTCGCACACACTTTTTCAGTTCTGGCCACAAATGTTATATAGGATTGAGGTCAGGGCTTTGTGATGGCCACTCCAATACCTTGACTTTGTTGTCCTTAAGCCATTTTGCCACAACTTTGGAAGTATGCCTGGGGTCATTGTCCATCTGGAAGACCCATTTGCGACCAAGCTTTAACTTCCTGACCGATGTCTTGAAATATTGCTTCAATATATCCACATAATTTTCCTGCATGATAATGCCATCTCCTGCAGCAAAGCACCCCCACAAAACATGATGCTGCCATGCCCGTGTTTCACGGTTGGGATGGTGTACTTCTGCTTGCAGGCCTCCCCCTTTTTCCTCCAAACATAACGATGGTCATTATGGCCAAACAGTTCTATTTCTGAATTGTGATACAGTGAATTATAAGTGAAATAAACTGTCTGTAAACAATTGCTGGAAAAATGACTTGTGTCATGCACAAAGTAGATGTCCTAACCGACTTGCCAAAACTATAGTTTGTTAACAAGAAATTTGTGGAGTGGTTGAAAAACGAGTTTTAATGACTACTACCTACGTGTTTTTTTAAACTTCCAACTTCAAATGTTATAGTGGAGATTATGCTTTTTAACCCCCATTACTGAGGTGTCTGCTACTGTGTGGTTTTGGGATACTTTTTCATATTTCATCTCATTTAAGCCCGTATAATATGATTGTCCCTGAGCCATTTTTATTTACTGCCTCACAACTGATTCTTATTTCTTGGAATTTCTTTAGACAATGAATTATTTCTTTAGACAATGAATTATATTGGGAATTGCTGGTTAAGACACCCAATATAATTTTGCAGCGACCGGGTGTCACGCCCTGGCCTTAGTATTATTGGTTTTCTTTATTATTTTAGTTAGGTCAGGGTGTGACATGGGTTATGTTTATGTTTTTGTTGGTTTTGGGTGTTTATTTGGTAAAGGGGTTATGGGGTGGAGAATATGGTTTTGTGTTGAGTGTAGATGTTTAGCATTGTCTATGGTGGTTAGTATTCTAGGAGAGTCTATGGTTACCTGAATGAGTTCCCAATTAGAGACAGCTGATTTCGGTTGTCTCTGATTGGGAGCCTTATTTAGGGTAGCCATAGGCTCTCATTAGGTGTGGGTAATTGTCTATGTAAGAACGTTTGTAGCCTGTTTGTATGTGCACAACGTTTGTAGCTTCACGGTCGTTTTGTTGTTTTCTTGTTTTGTTAAAGTGTTTTTGTGTCGTGTTCATCTTCGTGGTATAATAAAAGAAGATGGCTTATTTTCCAACTGCTGCATTTTGGTCCGTTAATCCGCCGCACGATCGTGACAGAATTACCCACCATAGGACCAAGCGGCATGGAAGGCGGCAACAGGACCTACCTACACAGGATTTCTGGAGATGGGAGGACGAATTGGAAGGAAAGGGACCTTGGGCTCAACCTGGAGAATATCGCCTCCCTT
The DNA here is from genome assembly GCF_029448725.1 of Salvelinus fontinalis. Taxonomy (NCBI): domain Eukaryota; kingdom Metazoa; phylum Chordata; class Actinopteri; order Salmoniformes; family Salmonidae; genus Salvelinus; species Salvelinus fontinalis. The sequence continues at coordinate 43,968,008 of NC_074697.1, read as the reverse complement.
GTGAAGAGCTGGAGGCAGCGAAAGCCGAGAGGAGGCGATATGAGGAGGCAGCAAGGAAGCAAGGCTGGAGACCCGTGAGTAATACCCAAAAATTTCTTGGGGAGGGGCTCATGGGGAATGTGGCGAGTCCAGATGGGAGAACTGCGTCAACTTCCCGTGCTTCCTCTAAGAGGGAACCTGAGCCAGTCGGGCTGAGATTGGAGGGGAGCAATGGGAATGATGCAGAGACTGTTAAGGATTTATTGGGGAGGTTGGAAGAGAGTGAGATGAGGGAGCTGCTGTGTTGGTGCGTGAGGCACAAGATCCGCCCGACAGAGCGTGTGCGGGATGTGAGGTTACCTGAGTCAGCTCTCCATGCTCGTCCTGATGTGCGTGCTACCCGTCTGGAAAGGACAGTCCCACGAACCAGGCCTCCTGTACGCCTCCCTAGTCCTGCACCTCCTATATTAGCCCTATGTACTAACTCTCCTGTGACGGTCCCCAGCCCAGTACAACCAGTGCCTCCTCCACGCACTAGCCTTATGGTGCGTGTCTCCAGCCCTTTACCACCAGTGCCTAAATTACGCACCAAGCCTCCTGTGTATACCCAGAGTCCTGTGCGTCCTGTTGCTGCTCCCCGCATTAGCCCTGAGATGCGTGTCCCCAGTCCGGTACCACCAGTTCCGGCCCCACGCACTAGGCCTAATGTGCGTCCCCAGGGTCCAGTATGCCCTGTTCCTGCTCCCCGCACTAGCCCTGAGATGCGTGTCCCCAGCCCGGTGCCACCAGTCCCGGCACCACGCACCAGGCCTACAGTGCGCCTCAGCCGGCAGGAGTCTGCCGTCTGCACAGCGATGACTGAACTGCCCGTCTCCCCAGTGCCATCTGAGCCATCCGTCTCCCCAGCGCCATCTGAGCCATCCGTCTCCCCAGCGCCATCTGAGCCATCCGTCTCCCCAGCGCCATCTGAGCCATCCGTCTCCCCAGCGCCATCTGAGCCATCCGTCTCCCCAGCGCCATCTGAGCCATCCGTCTGCCATGAGCCTGCAAAGCCGCCCGTCTGCCATGAGCCTGCAAAGCCGCCCGTCTGCCATGAGCCTACTGAGCCGTCCGCCAGACAGGAGCCGCTAGAGCCGCCAGCCAGACAGGAGCCGCCAGAGCCGTCCGTCAGACAGGATCCGCCAGAGCCGCCAACCAGACAGGATCTGCCAGAGCCGCCAACCAGACAGGATCTGCCAGAGCCGCCAACCAGACAGGATCTGCCAGAGCCGCCAACCAGACAGGATCTGCCAGAGCCGCCAACCAGACAGGAGCAGCCAGATCAGTCAGCCAGCCATGAGCAGCCAGATCAGTCAGCCAGCCATGAGCAGCCAGATCAGTCAGCCAGCCATGAGCAGCCAGATCCGTCAGCTAGCCATGAGCAGCCAGATCCGTCAGCTAGCCATGAGCAGCCAGATCCGTCAGCTAGCCATGAGCAGCCAGATCCGTCAGCTAGCCATGAGCAGCCAGATCCGTCAGCTAGCCATGAGCAGCCAGATCCGTCAGCTAGCCATGAGCAGCCAGATCCGTCAGCTAGCCATGAGCAGCCAGATCCGTCAGCTAGCCATGAGCAGCCAGATCCGTCAGCTAGCCATGAGCAGCCAGATCCGTCAGCTAGCCATGAGCAGCCAGATCCGTCAGCCAGCCATGAGCAGCCAGATCCGTCAGCCAGCCATGAGCAGCCAGATCCGTCAGCCAGCCATGAGAAGCCAGATCAGTTAGCCAGCCATGAGCAGCCAGATCCGTTAGCCAGCCATGAGCAGCCAGATCTGTCAGCCAGCCATGGGCCGTCCCTCAGTCCGGAGCTGCAGTCCCTCAGTCCGGAGCTGCAGTCCCTCAGTCCGGAGCTGCCATTCCTCAGTCCGGAGCTGCCCCTTACCCTGGAGCTGCCCCTTCCCCTGGTGCTGCCCCTTACCCTGGTGCTGCCCCTTACCCTGGTGCTGCCCCTTACCCTGGTACTGCCCCTGACCCTGGTACTGTCCCTGACCCTAGTACTGCCCCTGACCCTGGTACTGCCTCTTACCCTGGTACTGCCCCTTAGTCCGGAACTGCCCCTGAATGCAATGGGGTTAAGGTGGGAGGGGGTCGTTTGGAGGAAGCCTAGGAGGTGTTTAGGTACTGTGGTGACGTGGGGACCGCGACCAGAGCCGGAGCCGCCACCGTGGATGGAAGCCCACCCAGACCCTCTCCTAGACTGTGTATGGTGCGCCCGGAGTTCGCGCCTCAAGGGGGGGGTTATGTCACGCCCTGGCCTTAGTATTATTGGTTTTCTTTATTATTTTAGTTAGGTCAGGGTGTGACATGGGTTATGTTTATGTTTTTGTTGGTTTTGGGTGTTTATTTGGTAAAGGGGTTATGGGGTGGAGAATATGGTTTTGTGTTGAGTGTAGATGTTTAGCATTGTCTATGGTGGTTAGTATTCTAGGAGAGTCTATGGTTACCTGAATGAGTTCCCAATTAGAGACAGCTGATTTCGGTTGTCTCTGATTGGGAGCCTTATTTAGGGTAGCCATAGGCTCTCATTAGGTGTGGGTAATTGTCTATGTAAGAACGTTTGTAGCCTGTTTGTATGTGCACAACGTTTGTAGCTTCACGGTCGTTTTGTTGTTTTCTTGTTTTGTTAAAGTGTTTTTGTGTCGTGTTCATCTTCGTGGTATAATAAAAGAAGATGGCTTATTTTCCAACTGCTGCATTTTGGTCCGTTAATCCGCCGCACGATCGTGACAGAATTACCCACCATAGGACCAAGCGGCATGGAAGGCGGCAACAGGACCTACCTACACAGGATTTCTGGAGATGGGAGGACGAATTGGAAGGAAAGGGACCTTGGGCTCAACCTGGAGAATATCGCCTCCCTTGTGAAGAGCTGGAGGCAGCGAAAGCCGAGAGGAGGCGATATGAGGAGGCAGCAAGGAAGCAAGGCTGGAGACCCGTGAGTAATACCCAAAAATTTCTTGGGGAGGGGCTCATGGGGAATGTGGCGAGTCCAGATGGGAGAACTGCGTCAACTTCCCGTGCTTCCTCTAAGAGGGAACCTGAGCCAGTCGGGCTGAGATTGGAGGGGAGCAATGGGAATGATGCAGAGACTGTTAAGGATTTATTGGGGAGGTTGGAAGAGAGTGAGATGAGGGAGCTGCTGTGTTGGTGCGTGAGGCACAAGATCCGCCCGACAGAGCGTGTGCGGGATGTGAGGTTACCTGAGTCAGCTCTCCATGCTCGTCCTGATGTGCGTGCTACCCGTCTGGAAAGGACAGTCCCACGAACCAGGCCTCCTGTACGCCTCCCTAGTCCTGCACCTCCTATATTAGCCCTATGTACTAACTCTCCTGTGACGGTCCCCAGCCCAGTACAACCAGTGCCTCCTCCACGCACTAGCCTTATGGTGCGTGTCTCCAGCCCTTTACCACCAGTGCCTAAATTACGCACCAAGCCTCCTGTGTATACCCAGAGTCCTGTGCGTCCTGTTGCTGCTCCCCGCATTAGCCCTGAGATGCGTGTCCCCAGTCCGGTACCACCAGTTCCGGCCCCACGCACTAGGCCTAATGTGCGTCCCCAGGGTCCAGTATGCCCTGTTCCTGCTCCCCGCACTAGCCCTGAGATGCGTGTCCCCAGCCCGGTGCCACCAGTCCCGGCACCACGCACCAGGCCTACAGTGCGCCTCAGCCGGCAGGAGTCTGCCGTCTGCACAGCGATGACTGAACTGCCCGTCTCCCCAGTGCCATCTGAGCCATCCGTCTCCCCAGTGCCATCTGAGCCATCCGTCTCCCCAGCGCCATCTGAGCCATCCGTCTCCCCAGCGCCATCTGAGCCATCCGTCTCCCCAGCGCCATCTGAGCCATCCGTCTCCCCAGCGCCATCTGAGCCATCCGTCTGCCATGAGCCTGCAAAGCCGCCCGTCTGCCATGAGCCTGCAAAGCCGCCCGTCTGCCATGAGCCTACTGAGCCGTCCGCCAGACAGGAGCCGCTAGAGCCGCCAGCCAGACAGGAGCCGCCAGAGCCGTCCGTCAGACAGGATCCGCCAGAGCCGCCAACCAGACAGGATCTGCCAGAGCCGCCAACCAGACAGGATCTGCCAGAGCCGCCAACCAGACAGGATCTGCCAGAGCCGCCAACCAGACAGGATCTGCCAGAGCCGCCAACCAGACAGGAGCAGCCAGATCAGTCAGCCAGCCATGAGCAGCCAGATCAGTCAGCCAGCCATGAGCAGCCAGATCAGTCAGCCAGCCATGAGCAGCCAGATCCGTCAGCTAGCCATGAGCAGCCAGATCCGTCAGCTAGCCATGAGCAGCCAGATCCGTCAGCTAGCCATGAGCAGCCAGATCCGTCAGCTAGCCATGAGCAGCCAGATCCGTCAGCTAGCCATGAGCAGCCAGATCCGTCAGCTAGCCATGAGCAGCCAGATCCGTCAGCTAGCCATGAGCAGCCAGATCCGTCAGCTAGCCATGAGCAGCCAGATCCGTCAGCTAGCCATGAGCAGCCAGATCCGTCAGCTAGCCATGAGCAGCCAGATCCGTCAGCCAGCCATGAGCAGCCAGATCCGTCAGCCAGCCATGAGCAGCCAGATCCGTCAGCCAGCCATGAGAAGCCAGATCAGTTAGCCAGCCATGAGCAGCCAGATCCGTTAGCCAGCCATGAGCAGCCAGATCTGTCAGCCAGCCATGGGCCGTCCCTCAGTCCGGAGCTGCAGTCCCTCAGTCCGGAGCTGCAGTCCCTCAGTCCGGAGCTGCCATTCCTCAGTCCGGAGCTGCCCCTTACCCTGGAGCTGCCCCTTCCCCTGGTGCTGCCCCTTACCCTGGTGCTGCCCCTTACCCTGGTGCTGCCCCTTACCCTGGTACTGCCCCTGACCCTGGTACTGTCCCTGACCCTAGTACTGCCCCTGACCCTGGTACTGCCTCTTACCCTGGTACTGCCCCTTAGTCCGGAACTGCCCCTGAATGCAATGGGGTTAAGGTGGGAGGGGGTCGTTTGGAGGAAGCCTAGGAGGTGTTTAGGTACTGTGGTGACGTGGGGACCGCGACCAGAGCCGGAGCCGCCACCGTGGATGGAAGCCCACCCAGACCCTCTCCTAGACTGTGTATGGTGCGCCCGGAGTTCGCGCCTCAAGGGGGGGGTTATGTCACGCCCTGGCCTTAGTATTATTGGTTTTCTTTATTATTTTAGTTAGGTCAGGGTGTGACATGGGTTATGTTTATGTTTTTGTTGGTTTTGGGTGTTTATTTGGTAAAGGGGTTATGGGGTGGAGAATATGGTTTTGTGTTGAGTGTAGATGTTTAGCATTGTCTATGGTGGTTAGTATTCTAGGAGAGTCTATGGTTACCTGAATGAGTTCCCAATTAGAGACAGCTGATTTCGGTTGTCTCTGATTGGGAGCCTTATTTAGGGTAGCCATAGGCTCTCATTAGGTGTGGGTAATTGTCTATGTAAGAACGTTTGTAGCCTGTTTGTATGTGCACAACGTTTGTAGCTTCACGGTCGTTTTGTTGTTTTCTTGTTTTGTTAAAGTGTTTTTGTGTCGTGTTCATCTTCGTGGTATAATAAAAGAAGATGGCTTATTTTCCAACTGCTGCATTTTGGTCCGTTAATCCGCCGCACGATCGTGACACCGGGATTGGAGGAGCCACTTGAGAAGATGCATACATGTGTATTAGGAAATAACCTCAGTTGTTATATTTGCGTAGGATCATCATGCAAAGTGTTTTGAAGCATGTCACTGAAAGGAAGTTACATAGTTTTTGTCACTATGTTCTATAGTCAGTCACATACCCAAGGCATTGTCGCCAATAACTCCATCTAAACCCTAGGTTAAACCAGTTTGTCAACAACAACAACAAGAGTAACAAGAATGTTAAATTCCAATATGAAGACTGCCTGGGAGTGCAACCTATTGCAGTGGATCCCCTCGGTCTTCCACTTTGTCCTACATTTCTCAGGATGCAGAGGATCCCGTGCTCTTACCCCCCTGGGAGAGAGAGAGAGAGCTCCATTATTAGGCTAGACTTGCCAATAGACTGACTGCATAACACACACAGACAATAATGAAACACCAGCTACTTGGAGAAATTACGGGCAAATCAGTGTTAAATTCAAGGAGTGATGAATAAGGTTTGCGCAGCAAGCTTGGAATTAGAGTGGCATATAAATTAGCTTTCTAAATAACCTTTTATTAGTTCTTACCGGCACTTCTTTTGTCAGTCGGCATAACAATCAGGAGAAAAACTCACCAGAAAATGACATGAAGGCTGTGAGCCTTGGAATACCAATGTAACGATGCAGACAGATAAACATCACCCTGAACCTCAATTATCATGCAATGTGGCCTGTTATACCCATTTGGTAGGGATACACACAAATATGACTATACTGTCTTTGAGCTATAGAACTGTAAACACTATGTCTATACTCCTTTGTTAATGCTGGATTTGCAATGTCCCATTAGTGTGTGTGTGTGTGTGTGTGCATACGTCTCTGTGGTCTGTAGTGGCTTGCTAAAATTTAAAGGGATAGTTCACCCAAATTACAACATTACACATTTGTTTTCTTACCCAGTCTATTGACAAGGTATGACAGCAATCCTTGATTTGGTTTAGTTTCACTTTCAACGTTTCCACATGCTAACGTTTAAGCATCTGTGGCAGAAATCCCATTCAAGTCATAGGCCCGAAATTACAATTTTTCACACAGCATGTCCAAATCATCCAAAGTATCTAAAATTGATTGTGAAGCTCAACAGAGTCACGTATAGATTATTTTAACATAATTTGAACATGGGATTTGTGCTACAAATGATAAAACGTTAGCATGTGGAAACAGTGTCATGGAAACTAAACCAAAGGATGGATTGCTGTCATACCTTGTCCTTAGACTTCTTACAGAGTAAGGAAACCTATATGTAATTTTTCAATTTGGGTGAACAACCCTTTTAAGAGGGGTGAAAGAGACAGTTGGCACTCCGATTGCCCTATTTATGCTAGCCCTCCAATTAATTATTCTTTAATCAAATGCAAAGAAGATAATTGAATCAATCCGTCAAAACCCCATCGCTTCACCGCGCCTAATCACGCGGATCCTTAGACCAAACCCAAAACTTCCTAGGATGGAGGAGCAGACTGAAGAACCATTCTTTTCCAAAGGACCTGTAATGTATCCAGTCTGATTTCAGGAAAACACAGTGAGAGCAAATTCAATCCAAAGGAAATGTAGCAAAACTCCAGACAACCATCCGTTCGCTGTTGCACAAGGGCCATCCTTCATTGTAAAATGCAGCTGCCTGTTTGTTAAGTGATCCGTCTCTTCCAAAACAGAGCTCAGGTTTATTCACTTTGGATCCTGTTTATCTCACAGGATAAAACAGATAATTCTGGGCATCAGTCAAGTCATCAGTTAGGTAAATACACGTAGTGCATTTACCTCTAAACTCTGGCAGTTAAAAGCAAATTGAAGAGGCAACCCACTGGGCATACCTGTAACGGCGTTCCTCCTCCTCTTCATCCGAAGAGGAGGAGCAGGGATTGAACCAAACTGCAGCGTTGTATTTAGACATAATAAATTTATTTAAGTGTAGACGAAAAACACGAACTACACTTGAATACTTACAAAATAACAAAACGAATGTAGACAAACCTGAACATACGAACTTACATAAAACACGAAGAACGCACAACAGGAAAAATGACTACATAAAACGACGGACGAACGAACGAACGAACGAACGAACGAACGAACGAACGAACGAAACAGTCCCGTATGGTGCAACAAACACTGACACAGGAAACAACCACCCACAACAAACAGTGTGAAAACACCTACCTTAATATGACTCTCAATCAGAGGAAATGAAAACCACCTGCCTCTAATTGAGAGCCATATCAGGTCACCCTTTAAACCAACATAGAAACAGAAAACATAGACTGCCCACCCAACCTCACGTCCTGACCAACTAACACATGCAAAAACTAACAGAAAACAGGTCAGGAACGTGACAATATCACGTCATTTCAATGTGGAAATGTGGGTAATATTTGGTTGAGACATTGATCAATGAGATTTCAACCTTTATTCACCCACTCAAAAAGACAGCCAGAAGTTTGTTGAATTCCTAATGTGTTATCACTATGCTTTCAACCAGCTAAAAGCACAACACATTTCCAATGGAAAACCAATGTCAGATTTTCGGTTTAGTTGTCATCTAAATGTGTTAACGTTGCACTTTCAACCATTTAAAAGCACAACAAAGTTCAAATGGGAATACAATATCAGACATTTTGCATTTATGCAACAACAGTATTAAGTACAGTGTTATGCCTGTACTTAATCTAATAGCACAACCAAATGACCTGGATTGCAGGTAGGATTACATTAAGTACATAGTGCAAGTGCTCAATGCTGTCCGTGATTCTGCACAGATTATTATAGCAATTGTGAAGATTTCCACAGACCTGGGACCTTTGCATGCTATGTTGAACATGCATGCTTTCTATGATTACATACGACATCTATAGTTACAGTAACTTCAAAATGTTGTTTTACAACCTGAATTCAAAATGGATTAAATATGTTTTTCTCTCACCCATCTACATACAATACCCCTTAATGACAAAGTGAAAACATGTTTTTTAAAATTTTAGCAAATTTAAATGAAATCCAGAAATAGCAAATTTACATAAATTATGTACTCACATCCCTGAGTCAATACTTTGTAGAAGCGCCTTTGGCAGCGATTACAGCTGTGAGTCTTTCTGGGTCTCTAAGAGCTTCCCACACCTACTGTAGATTGTACAACATTTGCCCATTATTATTTTTTAAATTCTTCAATCTCTGTCAAATTGGTTATTGATCATTGCTACACAACCATTTACAGGTCTTGCCACAGATTTTCAAGTACATTAAGTTAAAACTGTAACTCCAATCAGGAACACTCACTGTCTTATTCGGTAAGCAACTTCAGTGTAGATTTGGTCTTGTGTTTAAGGTTATTGTCCTGCTGAAAAGTGAATTAATATCCCAGTGTTTGGTGTAAAGCAGACTGAACCAGGTTTTACTTTAGGATTTTGCCTGTGCCTAGCTCCATTCCGTTTACCCAAACAAGATGCATGTTTTGGAATATATTTATTCTGTACACACTTCCTTCTTTTCACTCTGTCAATTAGGTTAGTGTTGTAGAGTAACTGCAATGTTGTTGATCCATCCTCAGTCTCCTCCCATCACAGACATTCAACTCTGTAACTGTTTTAAAGTCACCATTGGCCTCATGGTGAAATCCCTGAGCTGTTTCCTTCCTCTCTGTCAACTGAGTTAGGAAGTACCCCTATAACTTTGTAGTGACTGGGTGTATTGACACACCATCCAAAGTGTAATTCATAACTTCACCATGAACAAAGGGATATTCAATGTCTAACCATCTACCAGTAGATGCCCTTCTTTTGCGAGGCATTGGAAAACCTCCCTGATTTATGGTTGTATCTGTGTTTGAAATTCACTGAGGGACCTTACAGATAATTGTATGTGTGGGGTACAGAGATGAGGGGGGTGTATACGTTCTGAAGGCACTGTGAAAGTAGTCCCAGGTTTAGAAGTGACTGCTAAATGCATCGGTGGTGGTAGTCAAAGTAGTCTTTAACTGTAATGCAGTTGATTGGTGACGATGACGTGTATAAGAGTTGACATCCATACAAGCATTATACTTTGATATAATACTGTGAAATACAGTGATATACACAAATATAGAATTGCATAAACGTAGGCAAATTTTACTGGGGGGGTACAAAATCCAACTTATCCAACTTTCCCTCACACATTTCCATGGCATTTCCATTGACCTCTTCGCCAGATATATTCGGCCAAATCTCTAAATACATGGCTCTGCAACTTTTCAAGCAGAAAATATCTACTTCAAATGACAACTAGTTGCCATGACAACCAAACACAATTCAAATCCAGTTTGTCTACTTAACCTTTTCACATGTACCAACAGACAGTGGTCCCTGTAGGGTAGGATCCAACCAGTGTGATTGGAAAGTGTATTTAGAACATCCCGTTTCGAATGACGCAACAGTCAGCGTTTGAGCTGGCCACACTTTTTTCACAGAAACATTTTGCCATAACACAGTCCTTACAGCATTATGTCCTGAATGAGACCAGTTTATTTTTGGATGCAATGTTCAGACATTCACAGAAGTAGCTACAGCATAACACAATCATCCAAACCGGAAAATCTAGGCTACATCTGTCATAGCGCTAACTGAGGAAAGATTGACATAACACAAGCAGTCATATTTTTTATAACTCTCGCCTGACAGAAACTACAACATGAATTAGCTAATAGCAATTACTATTTATAATTAATCACATCACGGGTGAGCTCGCCATTGATCAAAATAATAGAGAAAAAAACTCCTTAGCAGAAATTGAAAGTAATAGGATGATGGGTAGTTTCTGCACGCAGCCATGTTTGTATTTTTTCTCGCATCAACCAAAGATAATAAGAGGAGACAAGATGAGTTTGGTCTGTTTATAATATGCATGTTAAAGGGGGGGGTGTCGTCTACGATCATCCACTCCCTTCACTCTCTTTCGGGTAAACTTACTCCCTTCACTCACTTCCGGAAGTTTACCCGAAAGATGAGTGAACCATTCCTTCACCTCATTATAACATATTTGGTCTGGCAGATTACGTGACACCCAGTATGCATTGTATAATGTCAACAAACATGGCGCCACACATAGCTGGCAAATAGCTTAGCTCATTATAATCAGTACAACCTTCAAAAAAGTATTTTACACACATCATAGGTGTCCATTACAATGAATCAAATCAAGGTATATTTGTCACCTGCGCCGAATACAACAGTGAAATGCTTACTTACAGGCTCTAACCAACAGTCTAAAAAAGGTATTAGGTGAACAATAGGTAAGTAAAAAAATAAAAACAACAGTAAAAAGACAGTGAAAAATTACAGTAGCGAGGCTATATACAGTAGCGAGGCTACATACAGGCAACGGTTAGTCAGGTTGATTGAGGTAGTATGTACATGTAGATATGGTTAAAGTGACCATGCATATGTGATAAACAGAGAGTAGCAGTAGCGTAAAAGAGGGGTTGGCAGGTGGTTGGTGGCGGAACACAATCAGATACCCTAGTTAGCCAATGTGCGGGTGCACTGGTTGGTCGGGCCAATTGAGGTAGTATGTATATGAAAGTATAGTTAAAGTGGCTATGCATATATGATAAGTAGCAGCAGCGTAAAAGAGGGGTTGGGGGACACACAACGCAAATAGTCCGGGTAGCCATTTGATTACCTGTTCAGGAGTCTTATGGCTTGGGGGTAAAAAGTGTTGAGAAGCCTTTTTGTCCTAGACTTGGCACTCCGGTACCACTTGCCATGGGGTAGTAGAGAGAACAGTCTATGACTGGGGTGGCTGGGGTCTTATACAATTTTTAGGGCCTTCTTCTGACACCGCCTGGTGTAGAGGTCCTTGATGGCAGGCAGCTTAGCCCCAGTGATGTACTGGGCCGTAAGCGCTACCCTCTCTAGTGCCTTGCGGTTGGAGGCCGAGCAATAATCGGAATGCATTATTTGTCACCGGTAATTGAAAACATGTGAAAAAAACTGTAAATACATTATGCTCCATACATATACAGTATACATACATACTGTATGCGCCTACAGTAGAACTGACAACACGAGATACAGAAAATAAGGAACTTACTTCGATAGGAACAAGGAAGGCAAAGCGAGCACCAGCAAGAAAGTGTTCCAATTCTTGCTAGACTGCGCAAATATATGCATACTTGATGTGCGCAAACATAAATTCTCCGCAACGCTGAAATTAACTACTTATATGTGAATTAATGAGGAGGCGGAACACACCTCAATTCAAACTGTTGTTAGAAAATACAACTTGTTTGAAATTAATTTTAAATTGACAATTTGAAACATAGCCTATAGATAATTAGCAGGCAGCGCGTGTTAACTGTTCTGTTGCGTAATAACATTCCACTCCAGTCATTTGCCAAAGAGACGGGCCTTTCAGCAATCTTCAAATATGAACATCACAACGTTTATGCAAATTAGACTGATAGGAAAACATTCTAACTTAAGTCATACATTTCATTAGAAACATTCTAACATTGGGCATTCTGGCATAATCCATTTTATTGTTAATATGAACATTGGGTGCGGGGAGAACAGAGGATTCCTGTTTACTGCATTTTACCCCCAGCCAATGTGATCATATCACACCAGAGAAGTACTGGCCATCCAATTTGTGGTAACCACCAACTGTGCTATGCAAGCCAGAGACAAAAAATATATAATAATTGTCTGATGCATGTTTTGTGCCATTAAATTGAAGTTGAACATCGACAAACGTGTCAGTTTAATTAAATGTGCAATAAAAAAGTGTAGTGCCTAGGCCTATTTAATGAATCCCTGGCTGTTGAAGTCGGCAAATGATCGAAAAGCAGGGAATCCACAATTCCCCACTGAGCTCCTTTTTGGAAATGGCAAGTTCACTTTCTTATCCATAAGTGCATATCTAGTGCAAGTGCGCAATCCAGCAGCTCACATCAGCAGGATGGGGAGTATTTTCATTAGAATGGACATCGAAAGTAGATTGTTAAGATAATGACTGTTTCAATATTAGGCCTATGGGTACACCTTTCCATTTGGCAGCCAAGCATGAGGGATCAGTGTAGTCTTTTATCGTCTAGAAATGATGTTGAAATCTTCATGCCTAGAATAAGTAATTTTATAATTTTGGCAAGTTCGATTTACTTCAGGGGAAGCTTCAGTAGGACTACAGCCAAGATTTGATGGTGAGCCTTGGTTTTGAATATGTTTTTAAGAAAATATAAATTATTAGTGTGTGTCTGAGGAGCAGAGGTGGCTTTGATTGATGGGTCCTTTTAGGGTGTGTGTGAATTCACTAATTCTCTGTATGTCCATTCCCGAAGTTTCCTAAAGTAGCCTGTCTGGACTCCATCTCTTAATAAGAGAGGAGGAACAATTTATTTTGTTATACAGGAATAACAAAACATGTACATGTAACCAGGTCAAAATCCCGACCTATGGTTCTCAATGCTCCCAAATAGGGAAATAGAGCCTGTGAGAAGAGCCATGTGGCTTCAGGCTATTCAGTGTGGAAGAGTGGGAAATTATGGGGACCCGGTGTCCAAGCAGGCTACATGTGTGTGTGGAAAACATCTCATCACAGGTAAGATATTTAACTTGTTTAGAATAGTCCGTTTGTAACGGCATTCACTACTTGTAGTTTTACAGTCTGTTTGTTTGTGCTGTTGGTCTCATCTAGCTTAATGTTCTGATTGGTGACCAGCTACGACTCATTCACGTGGCTCACGTCATGAAAAGGGGCATTTTACCTACCAAGAGAATTCTCATTAGTTATAGTCACAGCTGTGTACATCCCCCTCAAGCAAACACCAAGACGGACCTCAAGGAACTTCACTGGACTCTATGTAAACTGGAAACCATACATCCTGAGGGAGCATTTATTGTAGCTTGGGATTTTAGCAAAGCAAATTTGAGATCAAGGCTACCTAAATTTGATCAGCAAATTGATTGCACAACAGGGCTAATACTCTAACTTCTAACTTCCGCAATGCATACAAAGCCCTCCCCCGCTGTCACAGTCGTGTGTATAGGTGGCAGGGAAGTCAGGCGCAGGAGAATCAAAACTTGGTGGAATGGAGTAGTTTAAAAACTTAAACACATAACTCCAAAAATACAAAACACGAAAACTGAACATAAAACAATCTCTGAGAAAGACATGAGGGGAAACAGAGGGTTAAATAGACAACAGGTAATGAATGAGATTGAAACCAGGTGTGTAGGAAGACAAGACAAAACCAATGGAAAATGAAAAATGGATCAATGATGGATAGAAGACCGGTGACGTTGACCGCCGAGCACCGCCCGAACAAGGAGAGGCTTCGACTTCTGGCAGAAGTCGTGACAGTACCCCCCCCCCCCCCCCTGACGCGCGGCTCCAGCTGCGCGTCGACACCGGCCTCGGGGACGAGACGGAGGGCAATCCGGATGGAGACGGTGGAATTCTCGCAGCATGGAAGGATCTAAAACGTCCTCCACCGGAACCCAGCATCTCTCCTCCGGACCGTACCCCTCCCAGTCCACAAGGTACTGAAGGCCCCACGCCCGATATCTCAAATCCAAGATGGATCGAACGGAGTACGCCGGGACCCCCTCGATGTCCAAAGGAGGCGGAGGAACATCCCGCACTTCAGCCTCCTGGAGCGGGCCAGTCACCATCGGCCTGAGGAGAGACACATGGATCCAGGGGTTAAAACGGTAATTAGTGGGTAGCTGTAACCTATAACATACCTCGTTAACTCTCCTCAGGACTTTAAACGGCCCCACAAACCGCGGACCCAGCTTCCGGCAGGGCAGGCGGAGGGGCAGGTTTCGGGTCGAGACCCTGTCCCCTGGTCCCACTGGGCCTCACTGCGGTGACGGTCTGCGCCAACTTTCTGGCGCAGTATGGCGCGCTGAAAAAGGACGTGGGCGGCCTCCCACGTTTCCTCCGCGTGCCGGAACCAATTGTCCACCGCAGGAGCCTCGGTCTGACTCTGATGCCAAGGAGCCAGAACCGGCTGATACCCTAATACACATTGAAAGGGGTTAAAGGTTAGTGGAGGAGTGGCGGAGCGAGTTCTGGGCCATCTCTACCAAGGGCACAAACTACGCCCACTCCTCCGGACGGTCCTGGAAATAAGACCGCAGAAACCTACACACATCCTGGTTAACTCTCTCCACCTGCCCATTACTCTCGGGGTGAAAACCTGAGGTAAGGCTGACCGAGACCCCCAGACGTTCCATGAACGCCTTCCAGACCCTAGACGTGAACTGGGGACCCCGATCAGACACTATATCCTTCAGACACTATATCCTCAGGCACCCCATAGTGCCGGAAGATGTGTGTAAACAGGGCCTCCGCAGTTTGTAAGGCCGTAGGGAGACTGGGCAAAGGGAGGAGACGACAGGATCGTGGTGTTACCCTGTGAAGGTGGAAGATCAGTTAAGAAATCCACCGACAGGTGCAACCACGGCCGTTGTGGAACGGGTAAGGGTTGTAACTTACCTCTGGGCAGGTGTCTAGGAGCCTTGCACTGGGCGCACACTGAGCAGGAGGTAACATAAATCCTCACGTCCTTAGCTAAAGTGGGCCACCAGTACCTCCCATCAAGACAGCGCACCGTCCGACCTATCCTAGGATGACCAGAGGAGGGAGACGTGTGGGCCCAATAGATCAGTCGGTCGCGGACAGCAGACAGAACGTACAGACGCCCAGCTGGACACTGGGGGAGGGGGCTCTGCACGTGACGCCCGCTCAATGTCCTCGTCCAGCTCCCACACTACCGGAGCCACCAAACAAGAGAATGGGAGTGGGATCCATTGACCGCTCCTCTGTTTTATACAGCCGGGACAGTGCATCTGCCTTCACATTTTGGGAGCATGGTCTGTAAGAGAGGGTAAACACAAAACGGGTGAAAAACATGGCCCACCTTGCCTGACAAGGATTCAGTCTCCTCGCCTCCCGGATGTACTCCAGATTGCGATGGTCAGTCCAGATGAGAAAAGGGTGTTTAGCCCCCTCAAGCCAATGTCTCCACACCTTCAAGGCCTTGACGACAGCACACAGCTCCTAGTCCCCCACATCATAGTTTCGCTCCGCCTGGCTGAGCTTCTTCGAAAAAAGGCACAGGGGCGGAGCTTCAGTGGCACACCCGAGCGCTGAGAGAGCACTGCTCCTATCCCAGCTTCGGATGCATCCACCTCCACTATGAACGGCAAAGAGGGACCCGGATAAGCCAACACAGGAACCGAGGTAAACAGAGCCTTCAAGTGCCTAAAAGCCCTGTTCGCCTCAGCTTACCACTGCAAGCACCCCCCCCCCCTCCCCTTTAGCAGTGAGGTAATGGGAGCAGCAATCTCACCAAAACCCCGGATAAACCTCCGGTAGTAGTTGGCAAATCCTAAGAATCGCTGCACCTCTTTTACCGTGGTGGGAGTCGGCCAATTACGCACGGCTGCAATGCGGTCACTCTCCATCTCCACTAGTGACGTGGAAATCCAATGCCCTAGGAAGGAGACAGACTGTTGGAAGAACAGGCATTTCCCAGCCTTGAAGTACAGGTCATGCTCCAACAGGCGACTAAGCACTTTGCGCACCAGGGACACATACTCGGCGGGTGTGGCGAAGTATATCAGAATGTCATCGATATACACCACTACACCTTGCCCGTGCAGGTCTCTGAAAATCGAATCTACAAATGATTGGAAGACTGATGGAGCATTCATCAACCCATACGGCATGACAAGGTACTCATAATGCCCTGAGGTGGTACTAAATGCCGTCTTCCACTCGTCTCCCTTCCGAATACGCACCAGATTGTACGCACTCCTGAGAACCAGTTTAGTGAAGAAGCGCGTCCCGTGCATTGACTCAAACGCAGTAGCGATAAGAGGTAGCGGTTAACTATACCTCACCGTAATTTGATTGAGACCTCGATAATCAATGCACAGGCGCAAACATCCATCCTTCTTCTTCACAAAAAAGAAACTCGAGGAGACGGGTGAAATGGAGGGCTGAATGTACCCCTGACGCAGGGATTCGGAGACATATGTCTCCATAGCCACCTTCTCCGCTTGCGACAGGGGATACACGTGACTCCTGGGAAGTGCAGCGTCTACCAGGAGATCTATCGCACAATCCCCACGTCAATGGGGTGGTAATTGAGTCGCCTATAGCCAAATCGGCATATTCTGGGGGAATGCGCACGGTGGAGACCTAGTCTGGACTTTCCACCGTAGTAGCACCAACGGAAACCCCTAAACACCTACCTGAGCACTCTCGCGACCAGCCCCTGAGAGCCCTCTGTGACCAAGAAACAGCGGGGTTATGACAAGCTAACCAGGGTAGGCCCAGCACCACGGAATACGCAGGAGAATCAATAAGGTAAAGACTAATCTTTTCCCTGTGACCCCCCTGCGTTACCATACTCAAAGGAGCAGTGGCCTCCCTGATCTAAGGCATGAACGGGGAAAGGCATATCCACAGGAACAATGGGGTTTCCTAAACTGTCAGCTAATCCTTTATTACTGAAATTCCCAGCCGCGCCTGAATCTACTAGCGCCTTATGCTGGGAACGCAGTGAAAATTCAGGAAAATTAACAGAGACAAACATATGTGCAACAGAGGGCTCTGGATGAGAATGGTGCCTACTCACCTAGGGTGACGCCAGAGTGCCCTGCCTGCTACCTCGATTCCCAGAGGAACCAACACGGCACTGACCAGCAGCGTGACCTCTGCGGCCACCTATGGTGCACGAGCAGGAACCCCTTGCGGTCTCCCTGTGCACCGCACCTCCCAGCTCCATGGGTATCGGAGAGGGTGTGCGGGAGGATGGAACCACCAGACCCTGATCTGAACATCCGCGAGTAGCCAGCAGGTTGTCCAGCCGGATGGACAGGTCCACCAGCTGGTGGAGGGTGGTGTCTCTGCAGGCCAGCTACCAACAGACGTCCTCACGTAGACTACAACGGTAATGGTCGATCAGGGCAGTTGCTCCATATGATCAGTTGCTCCATCCAGCGCCGGCAGCCAGGGTCCTAAACTCCAGCGCAAACTCCTGGGCGCTCCTCGTCTCCTGCCTCAGATGGTAGAGGCGCTCACCCGCCGCTCTGCCCTCAGGTGGGTGGTTGAATACTGTCCAGGAACAGCGGGTGAACTCCTCAAAATCATCCAACGCCGCATCTCCCCCTCCACACACAGCGCTGGCCCACTACAGGGCTTTCCCAGTGATGCACAAGACGAGGGCGAAACTCTTCTCACGGTCCGATGGAGCTGGGTGGACCGTGGCCAGGTACAGGCTTAGTTTGAGGAGGAAACCCTGGCAGCCGGAAGCATCTCCGTCGTATCTCTGTGGTATGGATAGATGGATCCTGCTAGGTTCAGGTGGGAAAGGGGCGTTCAGGGGAGACCCCGGTTGTGCTGGTAGTGGCGCTGGAAAAACTCCCTGTGTCTCCCAACGGTCCATATTCTGGACAATGCGATCCATGGCTGCGCTCAGTTTGGAAATCATCACCGTATGTCCCATGACGCGCTCCTCCACCTCCATTGCGGGGGTACTTTATCCTGCTTACTTCATGTTGGTCAGAGATTCTGACTCACAGTCGTGTGTATAGGTGGCAGGGAAGTCAGGCGCAGGAGAATCAAAACTTGTAGTAGTAGTTTAATAACTTAACCTGTTTGGCGTGCAAGCCCGACGTCAGTACATTTATGACAACAGCCACTTCAAGTGCAGGGCGCGAAATTCAAAAGATATTTTTCTTAAATATTTAACTTTCACACATTAACAAGTCCAATACAGCATATGAAAGGTACACATCTTGTGAATCCAGCCAACATGTCCGATTTTTTAAATGTTTTACAGGGAAGACAAAATATGTAAATCTATTAGCTAACCACGTTAGCAAAAGACACCACGTTTTTTACTATAACAGTTTATTACTCCATCAGTAGCTATCACAAATTCGACCAAATAAAGATATAAATAGCCACTAACCAAGAAACAACTTCATCAGATGACAGTCTGATAACATATTTATTGTATAGCATATGTTTTGTTCGAAAAATTTGAATATTTCAGGTATAAATCATAGTTTACATTTCAGCTACAATCAGAAATTGCACCGAAAGCAGCCATAATATTTACAGACACCAACGTCAAATACCTAATTACTCATCATAAAACATTTCTGAAAAATACATAGTGCACAGCAATTGAAAGACAGGCATCTTGTGATTCCAGACAATATTTCCGATTTATTAAATGTTTTACAGCGAAAACAAAATGTAGCGTTATATTAGCGTAGCCACAATAGCCAGAAACAGTTGGGTGCCGACGACCAGTTCACATGCGCGACAGATATTAGAAATAGCATCATACAATGTTTCTTACTTTTGGTGATCTTCCGTCAGAATGTTGGACAAGGTGTCCTTTGTCCAGAACAGTCGTTGTTTGGATCTGGAACGGCAAATTTCCCTCTTCATTTAGCATGGGCACTTGCCAAGTGGCACGGATCTCTCCAACGTCAACAAAGTCAGAGAACGGAACACGGCAAAACTCCCGAAAAAATTTCAATAATCTGATTAAACTATATTGAAAAAACATACTTTACGATGATATGGTCACATGTATCAAATAGAATCTTAACCGGAGATGTTCGTCGTCCATAACGACAGCTAAACAGAAGGCAAATCCATGTCCCCTTTAGCGCGCTCCAGAAACAGGAAATGGACGGTCACATCATACAAAGAGCTTTAATTCCACCTCAGACCAAGAGGAACACAAAATGTCTTCTCTCACAGCCTATTGACAACCAGGGGAAGGTCTATGAAGTGTACGCAGACTCTTACGTTTTATGCCCATTTATAGGCAGGAAGTTGAACAGAGCATCGATTTCTGACATTCCACTTCCTGGTCAGGAGATGTGCTGCAGAATGAGTTCTGTTTCACTCAGAGAAATAATTGAAACGGTTTTAGAAACTAGAGAGTGTTTTCTATCCAATAGTAATAATAAGATGCATATTGTACGAGCAAGAATTGAGTACGAGGCCGTTTGAAATGGGCATCTTTTATCTGGCAACTCAATACTGCCCCTTGCAGCCATAAGAAGTTAACCCTTGCAAAGCTGCTGGCCCAGACGCCATCCGGTACGTCCTCAGAGCCTGCACAGACCAGCTGGCTGGTGTGTTTACGGACATATTCAATCGCTCCTTATCCCAGTCTGTTGTACGCACATGCTTCAAGATGTCTACCATTGTTCCTGTACCCAAGAAGGCAAAGATGAATGAAATAAATGACTACCACCCAGTAGCACTGACTTCTGTCACCATGAAGTGCTTTGAGAGACTAGTCAAGGATCGTATCACTTACACACTACTGGCCACCCTAGACCAACTTCAGTTTTCATACCGCCCCAACAGGTCCACAGATGACACAATCGCCAACACACTGCCGATCCCATCTGGAAAAAAATAATACAGTGGCTTGCGAAAGTTTTAACCTGGCTTGGCATTTTCCTATTTTGCTGCCTTACAACCTGGAATTAAAATGGATTTTTGGGGGGTTTGTATCATTTGATTTACACAACATGCCTACCACTTTGAAGATACAAAATAGGTTTTTATGTGAAACAAACAAAAAACAGAAAACTTGAGCGTGCAAAATTATTCACCTCCCATTGTCAATACTTTGTAGAGCCACCTTTTGCAGCAATTACAGCTGCAAGTCTCTTGGGGTATGTCTCTATAAGCTTGACACCTCTAGCCACTGGAATTTGTGCCCATTCTTCAAGGCAAAACTGCTCCAGCTCCTTCAAGTTGGATGGGTTCCGCTGGTGTAAAGCAATCTTTAAGAAATACCACAGATTCTCAATTGGATTGAGGTCTGGGCTTTGACTAGGCCATTCCAAGACATTTCAATGTTTCCCCTTAATCCACTCAAGTGTTGCTTTAGCAGTATGCTTAGGGTCCTTCTCCTGTTGGAAGGTGAACCTCCGTCCCAGTCTCAAATCTCTGGAAGACTGAAACAGGTTTCCCTCAAGAATTTCCCTGTATTTAACGCCATCCATCATTCCTTCACATCTGAACAGTTTCCCAGTCCTTGCTCATGAAAAACATCCCCACAGCATGATGCTGCCACCACCGTGCTTCACTGTGGGGATGGTGTTCTTGGGGTGATGAGAGGTGTTGGGTTTGCTCCAGACGTAGCATTTTCCTTGATGGCCAACAAGCTCAATTTTAGTCTCATCTGACCAGAGTACCTTCTTCCATATGTTTGGGGAGTCTCCCACATGCCTTTTGGTGAACACCAAACGTGTTTGCTTGTTTCTTTCTTTAAGCAATGGCTTTTTTCTGGCCACTCTTCTGTAAAGCCAAGCTCTGTGGAGTGTATGGCTTAAAGTGGTCCTATGGACAGATACTCCAATCTCCGCAGTGGAGCTTTGCAGCTCCTTCAGGGTTATCTTTGGTCTCTTTGTTACCTCACTGATTAATGTCCTCCTTGCCTTGTCTATGAGTTTTGGTGTGCGGCCCTCTAATGGCAGGTTTGTTGTGGTGCCATATTCTTACCATTTTTTAATAATGGATTTAATGGTGCTCCGTGGGATGTTCAAAGTTTGGGATATATTTTTATAACCCAACGCTGATCTGTACTTCTCCACAACTTTGTACCTGACCTGTTTGGAGAGCTCCTTGGTCATCATGGTGCTGCTTACTTGCTGGTGCACCTTGCTTAGTGATGTTGCAGACTGTGGGGCCTTTCAGAACACGTATATATATACTGAGATCATGTGACAGATCATGTGACACTTAGAGTGCACACAGGTGGGCTTTATTTAACCAATTATGTGACTTATAAAGGTAATTCGTTGCACCAGATTTTATTTAGGGGCTTCATAGCAAAGGGGGTGAATACATATGCAAGCACCACTTTTCAGTAAAAAAAAAAACACTTCACTTTTTTAAACACTTCACCAATTTTGACTATTTTGGGTTTGTCCCTTACATGAAATCCAAATAAAAATATTTTTCAATTACAGGTTGTAATGCAACAAAATAGGAAAAACGCCAAGGGGGATGAAAACTTTTGCAAGGAACTGTACCTATGTGAGAATGCTGTTTATTGACTACAGCTCAGCATTCAACACCATACTACCCTCCAAGCTCATCATCAAGCTGGAGGCCCTGGGTCTCATCCCTGCCTTGTGCAACTGGGTCCTGGACTTTCTGAACGTGTCTCCTTCCTGAGCGGTATGACGGCTGCGTGGTCCCATGGTGTTTATACTTGCATACTATTGTTTGAACAGATGAACGTGGTACCTTCAGGCGTTTGGAAATTGCTCTCAATGATAAACCAGACTTGTGGAGGTCTACAAGTTTTTTTCTGAGGTCTTGGCTGATTTCTTTTGATTTTCCCATGATGTCAAGCAAAGAGGCACTGAGTTTGAAGGTTGGCCTTGAAATACATCCACAGGTACACCACCAATTGACTCAAATGTTGTCAATTAGCCTATCAGAAGCTTCTAAAGCCATGACATCATTTTCTGAAATGTTCCTATCTGTTTAAAGGCACAGTAAACTTAGTGTATGTAAACTTCTGACCCACTGGAATTGTGATACAGGGAATTATAACTGAAATAATCTGTCTGCAATTAATTGTTGGAAAAATTACTTGTGTCATGAACAAAGTAGATGTCCTAACCGACTTTCCCAAACTATAGTTTGTAAACAAGACATTTGTGGAGTGGTTGAATAACGAGTTTTAATGACTCCAACCTAAGTGTATGAAAACTTCCGACTCCAACTGTATCTTACATTACTCATATCACATGTATATACTCTATATTATACCATCAATTGCACCTTGCCTATGCTGCCATCGCTCATCCATATACTTATATGTACATATCCTCATTCACCCCTTTAGATGTGTGTGTATTAGGTAGTTGTTGGGGAATTGTTAGATTACCTTTTAGATATTACTGCATTGTCGGAACTAGAAGCACAAGCATTTCGCTACACTCTCATTAAAATTTGCTAACCGTATTTGACCAATAAAAATGTATTTGATTTGATTACATTTTAAGATGTACATTACTACATTACTAAGTAGTGAGAATGCTTGGGAGAAGGCAATGTTGAAAAGTAATCTTTAGACATGTCATTTTCTTAAATGTGTTTTTTTTTATTGAGTAAAATAAGCAGTCAACAAGAAATGAAAATTGTGTTTGAAAAAGGTTAATTTTTGCTGTAAGCCATTTGACCACAGGTTGGATAATATTAATGTTGTTTCCAAATACCAATCAGCAACTGCGCTATAAATCCGGCTGCGTATTGAACGTTGAGATTGCCAAAAGGCCAGGCTCTTTGGCAAATGACAGGAGTGGAATATTCGCTAAAAAGACTGGTACCCAGTCTAGAAAGAGTGTTCTGTACACGTGTTGTTTTCTGAGTTGGTTCAGGTGGTGGTTGAGTGGGAACCTTTGTTCCTGACTTGACGCTGTCACTGCCTGACTTGACGCTGTCACTGCCTCTCAGTGTTTGCTCCATCAATCACACCTGCTGCAGACAATATAGCTAGAGGGGCCTTTCATGACTACTTTGTACAGTATATGTCCCCGAAAACACAATCTGTTACCATCAGTTACTGTCCATCATGAAGGCTGTGCCCATGGGCCCTAACTTTAAGCAATCATTCACCTTCATGTGAAATACTCTGCAACTGTTAAAGCTTTAGACAAGTTCAGTACATAAAGCCTAGTTGTTTTTATTAAAATATGTAGGGTGTATCTATATGTAGAAAAATAAACATTTAAAAATTTAGACCAATCGATTGATTGAAAGAAAAGACTACTCTTGGTTGACCAAGATATTTTTTTGTCGGGGACAGCCCTAGTAGAAATGCAGGAAATGAGCTTGAGATGCCCAAACAAATTCTGAAGGAGTATTTTTTTCCCGCTGCCCCTGTTTTGAAACATGTGCATGATATTGGTCCATTCTAAATCAAAACAAAAGGTCACACATATATTTTTTAGTATACGTAAAGAGAAGATTAAATCAAGAAAAGTGTGATGGGTGACAATATTAGCCTGTCACTTGGGGATTATATATTATCTTTCATGCCTTGACTTTAGAGAGCCTTTTATTCTCTAATTTGGTTAGATCAGTGTGTGACTAGGGTGGGTATTCTAGTTTTTGCATTTCTATGTTGGCCTGGTATGGTTCCAAATCAGAGACAGCTGTCTATCTTTGTTTCTGATTGGGGATCATATTTAGGCAGCCTTTTCCACCTGTTGTGTGTGGGATCTTGTTTTTGTGTTGTAGCCATTTTGCACTACAAAACTGCACGTTTGTTTTGTTACTCTTCATTGTTTTGTTGCTGGTTCACATTTAATAAACATGATGAACGCCTCCCACGCTGCACCTTGGTCCAATCCTTCCGACAACGATCGTTACATTATCACATGAATGATGCCCAGTATAAGAAACAATGCCTTTTTTGCTACTTTTTCGAATCATAGTCACATACCTCATGTAGCCTAGCACATAGGCCTATATGTTTAATGTTTGTATCACAACTAAATTGGCCGAATAACTTCTTAAAATGAAGCACATTAACCCGCTTTGAAAGGGTTATAGAACCTAACTGTCATATACTGTATAAGCAGCGTTTCATGTGAAGACAGACCCATTGGGGTTGCAACTGCGCACGTCCTTATCCAATTCTGAGGCGCTTATTGAAGATTTTGGATGAACTGTCCACATTTACTTTTCGTCAACCCACAAGATTAGTTGGCCTAACAAACAGCAAAAGCACAAACCAATGTCAATCTACTATCCCCCATAGTACAAAAGTTGACATTCTATTCTGTGCGAGAAATAAATAAATATTCCAAACAAAGTCTGGGACAGTTGTGGGATGCGATAGATCCAAAATTAATAAAACTACTAGCATCAAAAAAATGTTTTACGCAACGAGGCTGACGCAACTGATCAGAACGTTTAGCTTAAAATGTTCATAAACTATTACGCTACTTCTTCACATTATAAGCACACAAATATGCACACAGCAGTAGGCTAGAAGCGCAAATGTTCCATTAGCGGGAAATCGACATCATCAAAAATGACTGTAAATGTGATTATGCATGTAATGCTTTTATTATAAAAGTGGATTTGTATGGTGAAAATGTTCTTCCCCAAACTTGAAACTCGCATGCCACGTATGTTTGCCAGTTAGGCTCCACACCCACTGTAAAGTGGATTAATGTGCTTAATTATAAGAAGTTCAAACCTACCCTAGCCAAAACTGTGGATAGATGGAGGCATTCACATAAATCTTAAAGTGCAAACCACCACATTCAACCATGGAAAGATGTCGGGGAATATGGCCGAATATAAACAGTGTAGTTATTCCCTCCAAAAGAAAATCAAACAAGCGGAATGTTGGTATAGGGACAAAGTAGAGTCGCAAGTCAATGGCTCAGACACAATACGTATCTGGCCAGGTCTACAGGCAATTACGGACTACAAAAAGAAAACCAGCCACGTCACAGATACCAACGTCTTGCTTCCAGACAAACTAAACACCTTCTTTGCCCGCTTTGAGGATAATACAATGCCACCGACACGGCCTGCTACGAAGGACTATGGGCCCCCTCTCCTTCTCCGTGGCCGTCGTGAGTAAGACATTTAAATGTGTTAACCCTCACAAGGCTGCTGGCCCAGACGGCATCCATTGCCGCGTCTTCAGAGCATGTGCAGCCCATCCGGCTGGTGTGTTTACGGACATATTCAATCACTCCCTATCCCAGACTGCTGTCCCCACATGCTTCAAGATGGCCACCGTTGTTCCTGTACCAAAGAAGGTAAATATAACTGAACTAAATGACTATCGCCACATAGCACTCACTTCTGTCATCATGAAGTGCTTAAAGAGACTAGTTAAGGATCCTATCACCTCCACCTTACCTGCCACCCTAGACCAACTTCAGTTTGCATACCGCCCCAACAGGTCCACAGATGATGCAATCGCCATCACACTGCACACTGCCCTATCCCATCTGGACAAGAGGAATACAGTGCCTTGCGAAAGTGTTCATCTCCCTTGCCATTTTTCCTAATGTGTTGCATTACAACCTGTAATTTAAATAGATTTTTATTTGGAATTTATGTAATGGACATACACAACATAGTCAAAATTGGTGAAGTGAAATGAAAATAATCACTTGTTTCAGATAATGTTTAAAAATTTACAACAGAAAAGTGGTGCATGCGTATGAATTCACCCCCTTTGCTATGAATTCCCTAAATAAGATCTGGTGCAACCAATTACCTTCAGAAGTCACATAACTATTTAAATATAGTCCACCTGTGTGCAATCTAAGTGTCACATGATCTGTTACATGATCTCAATATATACCTGTTCTGAAAGGCCCCACAGTCTGCAACACCACTAAGCAAGGGACACCACCAAGCAAGCGGCACCATGATGACCAAGGAGCTCTCCAAACAGGTCAGGGACAAAATTGTGTAGAAGTACAGATCAGCGTTGGGTTATAAAAAAATATATCAGAAACTTTGAACATCCCACGGAACACCATTAAATCCATTATTAAAAAATGGTAAGAATATGGCACCACAACAAACCTGCCATTAGAGGGCCGCCCACCAAGACTCACCAACCAGGCAAGGAGGGCATTTACCAGAGAGGCAACAAAGAGACCAAAGATAACCCGGAAGGAGCTGCAAAGCTCCACAGCGGAGATTGGAGCATCTGTCCATAGGACCACTTTAAGCCATACACTCCAAAGAGCTGGGCTTTATGGAAGAGTGACCAGAAAAAAGCCATTGATTAAAGAAAAAAATATTCAAACACCCTGGAGCAGTTTTGCCTTGAAGAATGGGCAAAAATCCCAGTGACTAAATGTGCCAAGCTTATACCCCAAGAGACTTGCAGCTGTAATTGCTGCAAAAGGTGGCTCTACAAAGTATTGACTTTGGGGTGGGTGAATAGATATGCACGCTCAAGTTCTGTAATTTTGTCTTCTTTCTTGTTTGTTTCACAATAAAACATATGTTGCATCTTCAGTGGTAGGCATGTTGTGTAAATCAAATGATACAACCCCCCCCAAAAAATCTATTTTAATTCCAGGTTGTAAGGCAACAAAATAGGAAAAATGCCAAGGGGGGTGAATACTTTCGCAAGCCACTTTACCTATATAAGAATGCTGTTCATTGACTGCATCTCAACATTCAACACCGTAGTACCCTCCAAGCTCATCATTAAGCTTAAGTCCTTGGGTCTCAACCCCGACCTGTGCAATTGTTTCCTGGATTTTCTGATGGACCGCCCCCAGGTGGTGAAGGTAGGAAACAACATCTCCACTTCGCTAATCCTCAACACTGGGGCCCCACAAGAGTGCATACTCAGCCTCCTCCTGTTCTCCCTGCTCACCCACGACTGCTTCGCCATGCACGCCCAACTCAATCCTCAAGTTTGCAGACGACACAAAAGTAGTGGGCTTGATCACCAACAACAACGAGAGAGCCCACAGGGAGGAGGTGAGGGCACTCGGAGTGTGGTGTCAGGAAAACAACCTCTCACTCAACGTCAACAAAACAAAGGAGATGATCGTGGACTTCAGGAAACAACATAGGTAGCACGCCCCTATCCACATCGTCGGGACAATAGTGGAGAATATGGAAAGTTTTAAATTCCTCGGTGTACACATCACGGACAAACTGAAACGGTCCACCGACACAGACAGTGTGGTGAAGAAGGCGCAACAGCGCCTCTTCAACCTCAGGATTCTGAAGAAATTTGGCTTGTCATCTAAAACCCTCACAAACCTTTACAGATGCACAATTGAGAACATCCTGTCGGGGTGTATCACCACCTGGTACGGCAACTGCACCGCAATCAACCGCAAGGCTCTCCAGACGGTAGCGCGGTGGTGCGATCAGGACAACTACAGCTCCCAATGTCACAGGAAGGCCAGAAAGATCATCAAGGACAACAACCACCCGAGCCACTGCCTGTTCACATCGCTACCATCCAGAAGGCGTGGTCAGTACAGGTGCATCAAAGCTGGGACAGACTGAAAAGCAGTTTCTATCTCAAGGCCATCAGCCTGTTTAACAGCCATCACTAACACAGAGAGGCTGGTGCTTACAGACAGACTGAAATCATTGGCCACTTTAGTAAATGGATCACTAGTCACTTTTAAAAATTCCACTTTAATAATGTTCACATATCTTACATTACTCATCTCATATGTATAAATTGTATTTTATACCATCTATTGCATCTTGCCTATGCTTCTCGGCCATCGCTCATCCATATATTTATATGTACATCATCTCAGAAAAAAAAGAAACATCCTCTCACTGTCAACTGCGTTTATTTTCAGCAAACTTAACCTGCGTAAATTTTTGTATGAACATAGCAAGATTCAACAACTGAGACATAAACAGAACAAGTTCCACAAACATTTGACTATGATAAATGGAATAATGTGTCCCTGAACAAACGGGGTATCAAAATCAAAAGTAACAGTCAGTATCTGGTGTGGCCACCAGATGCATTAAGTACTGCAGTGCATCTCCTCCTCATGGACTGCAGCAGATTTGCCAGTTCTTGCTGTGAGATGTTACCCCACTCTTCCACCAAGGCACCTGCAAGTTCCCAGACATTTCTGGGGGGAATGACCCTCGGCCTCCCCCTCTAATCCAACAGGTCCCAGATCTCAATGGGATTGAGAACCGGGCTCTTCGTTGGCCATGGCAGAACACTGACATTTCTGTCTTGCAGGAAATCACGCACAGAACGAGCAGTATGGCTGGTGGCATTGTCATGCTGGAGGGTCATGTCAGGATTAGCCTGCAGGAAGGGTACCACATGAGGAAGGAGGATGAATTCCCTGTAACGCACAGCGATGAGATTGCTTGCAATGACAACAAGCTCAGTCCGATGATGCTGTTATCCACGCCCCAGACCATAACGGACCCTCCACCTCCAAATCGATCTCACTCCAGAGGACAGGCCTCGGTGTAATGCTCTTTCCTTCTACGATAAACGCGAATCCGACCATCACCCCTGGTGAGACAAAACAACAACTCATCAGTGAAGAGCACTTTTTGCCAGTCCTGTCTGGTCCAGCGACGGTGGGTTTATGCCCGTAGGCGACGTTGTTGCCGGTGATGTCTGGTGAGGACCTGCCTTACAACAGGCCCTCAGTCCAGCCTCTCTCAGCCTATTGCGGACAGGCTGAGCACTGATGGAGCGATTGTGCGTTCCTGGTGTAACTCAGGCAGATTTTGTTGCCATCCTGTACCTGTACCACAGGTGTGATGTTCGGATGTACCGATTCTGTGCAGGTGTTGTTACACGTGGTCTACCACTGCGAGGACGATCAGCTGTCCGCCCTGTCTCCCTGTAGCGCTGTCTTAGGCATCTCACAGTACGGACATTGCAATTCATTGCCCTGGCCACATATTCAGTCCACATGCCTCCTTGCAGTATGCCTAAGCACGGTCACGCAAATGAGCAGGGAACCTGGGCATCTTTCTTTTGGTGTTTTTCAGAGTCAGTAGAAAGACCTCTTTAGTGTCCTAAATTATCATAACTGTGACCTTAATTGCCTACCATCTGTAAGCTGTTAGTGTCTTAACAACTGTTCCACAGGTGCATGTTCATTAATTGTTTATGGTTCATTGAACAAATATGGGAAACAGTGTTTAAACCCTTTACTATGAAGATCTGTGAAGTTATTTGGATTTTTACGAATTATCTTTGAAAGACAGGGTCCTGAAAATGTGACGTTTCTTTTTTTGCTGAGTTTATTCTTATTGCATCCCTTTACATTTGTGTGTATAAGGTAGTTGTTGTGGAATCGTTAGATTACTTGTTAGATATTACTGCGCTATCGGAACTAAAAGCACAAGCATTTCGCTACACTCGCTTTAACATCTGCTAAACATGTGTATGTGACCATTACATTTGATTTGATTTGAGGTATTTGATTAGATTTTCGAATACATTTGCATTGATGTCAGAGTGATTAGAGGACAATAGAGTGCCAGACAGTTAGCAAGTTTGGTAGGCTACTAATGACCATCATCAGCATCAGTGCTTGGAGAAAGAAGCCTAATTACTGTGACTAAACGGTCACATGGAATTTAACTGCAATCATGACTTGTGACCACCAGTGTGGCAGTAATATGGTCACCATAACAGCCCTAGTCAAGATCATACATGTAAACCTCAGGGAGATAGTGGCTGTACAATATGTGCTGCAGTAGGAATCCCCATCGATACAAGAGTTTCTACCTCTGATTAAACTCAGTGGTGAATTTAGCATGTAAATCTTGCTTGTGCAAAACAAACAAAAATTACGATGCATGCCAGCAAAGTCACAACACAACACTAAGCAACACATTAGTTGCACTATAACGGTGACAAATGGTGCCCACAAACTGTTATGGCCTACATGAAGCTGTCCCAACAGGCTACATGTGCACCACCAAGTCAGAACAGTAAGCTAAGTTATGCGGGGGAAAGGAACCAAATTATTAGGGTGAGGCACATGGTATACTAACCAGTTTACAACACAACATACACTTAGTATTACTTTCTTAGCTACAGTATACATTTCTCCCTGGCATACTACGTCATTTATATAGCAGCACAATGCATTTTTGGATTCACCTAGTTGTGCTGTGCTCACTTGTACAGGAAGTTGGCGCAGCGGTCCTTCTTGTGGGCTAATTTTGTCATCAAACTTTGTCATCCAAGTCTGGCATTCTCTAGATTTATGGTGCTTTCAAGACAACTGGGAACTCGGAAAAAACAAGGTTGAATCATGACGTCAGTGAACTTCAGGTCGGCGCTCTAGAAAGAGGCCCGAGTTCCCAATTTGAATTCAGAGTTGGATATATATATATTTTCCAAGTTCCCAGTTGTCTTGAACACACTGAAGTCTGAGGTTTCCCAGTTCCGAGTTTCCAGTTGTTTTGAATGCGGCAGAAGTCATGCTGGAATGACAGCATGGCCAATGTACTCAACATTTTCTGGCCCATGGTGTTGAATGTTTATCCTTTTAAACTTGGAAAAGAGACCCTTAAACCCATACTTGGACCACACACTCACTCCACTGAATAGCATGGTAGTGATTGCTTGGCAACACTTGCAGTTAGCCACTGATTCCTTCCAAATCACTCTTTGTTGAATTTGGGATTTCCAACGTGTTCTGTAATGTTTATGGCCGATGAGTTTTATCTTTAATTTATCTTCATATGACAAGGATTAAAAAGGATTGGCTAGTAGATTGTCAACTTGATTCATGATGATGACTGCTTTATTAGCTTGCTAGCTAAGATTTTGAAGGTATGACATAGACATGATCAGTCCAATCAAAACTATGGTAGATATAATGTGATTTGACATCATTTTATCTGTGGCCAATGATGATAATAATGTAACTCTATGGCAGCACCCAAGGGGCTTGAATTTTCGAGCTCTCCCCATAGATTTTGCAGTGATGTGGTGTTCCCATGAGTTACAGAACACTGAGCCAATCCCGGCGGAACAAGAGAAAATTACCAACCGCTACGCTCCGTAATTTCCCCTGGCTGCCCCACCACCACAGAAAGCACTAAGCTAGGCTGAAACCCTTTCATTTTGGAACTGTCTTACTCAAGAAAGCAAAAAAGAGAGCATGTTTGTATGCGACTTTATTAACTCAAATATATATTTTTTTACATTGTTTGCAAACTGATATGTGACATGTATTTACGCCAAAATAACATGCAAAATGGGCCTCCTGAGTGGCGCAGTGGTCTAAGGCATTGCATCGCAGTGCTAGCTGTGCCACTAGAGATTCTGCGTTCGAGTCCAGGCTCTGTCGCAGCCAGCCACAACCTGGAGACCTATGGAGCGGCGCACAATTGGCCCAGTGTCATCCGGGTTAGGGGAGGGTTTGGCCGGCAGGGATGTCCTTGTCCCATTGCACACTAGTGACTGCTGTGGTGGGCCGGGCGCAGTGCACGCGGACACGATTACCAGGTGTTAAATTATTGATATTTTTTTTTATTACAAAAATATATAAATATACATATTTGTTTTTGCTAAACAGGTGGGGCCCACCTGCCCTGAATGACGGGTTGCACTGTCCTCCATTCTTCCTGAAGAAATGTCTGGCTAGAATGTGATGGGCGCGGCGCCACCTCTTCCTATAGGCAGACTACGCACCAGTAGAGCATCACCAGTTTTCCACTTGCTTTGTCAGTCACTGATAGTCACTCAATTTGCCCACGTCAGCTACATGTTTTTAGATTGCTCCAATGGTTTCCAAATGACAAGAATCTTCTGAGAGAAACCATTTCAGAGTGTGTTCCTGGTCAAGCTGCCAAACTGTCTCACAATAGCCATAAAGCTGACTCATACAAACCAAAATGGCTTTCTTTCAAGACGTTCACCTCATGTTGTGAGCATTTGCATTGGACACAATGCAATATCTCTATTGTCTGAGCCAATCAAAATCATTCCTGTCAGTTAAACTTTGTGTCTTTTGTGTTAGCCTTGGTTGAGTTCCTACTTTATTTGTTACAGCAGTGTTACTGGAGCAATCATTTGGTGTATGTAGTAATGTAAGCCTGTGCAAATGTTTCTGCTTTATTGTCTAAACAATTCACAAATATTTAAGTGAATAAAATGCCTCAATCTTAATACCTTAAAGGCAATTTTTATCTGTAGAACAGAAATATATTCATTCATATTTAAGGTCTGTTCCTACAGCAAACAATTGTTAGATAACGGTTGTCAGTTTTGGCCTTGTTTTGACTAAGTACAGCACTATCTCTTATTCATTGGATGCTGACATGCTGTGAAACAAACTAACACAATTGCCTCTACATTTGATGCTATCAGCAGGTTAAGAGCAAACTCGCTCTATGCCAGAATTCTCTCTAAAAGCTGCATGAATGGATCCTCTGGCATTTCTCCACATTTTTATCTGGGCGCTAATAAGCCACAGAGGTCGGGTGTCATGCTCCTGCAGCAGGGGGACGTGGCCTTCCGGAGCCAGATGCAGAGGTCATCATCCAAACAAGACATCCAGGGCATACGGGTTTTCCCAGGCTTTTCCTGCCTCGGCTGGGTAAACACATTAAGGAGAGCTTGGAAGTGAAGGTGAGTCACAGCCTTGTTGTGCTTGGCACCAGTGAAATATGTGAATAGCTCTGTATTCCTATTACCGGCATGAATCTCCATCCAACATGTTGATGGACCATCATCCTCTTTAAGATCAGACGAACGTCAAGTTGGAGCTTGGATTGTCGATGGGTTTAGAAGTGCTAGACCTCATCCAGTAAACTGTTCAATTGAGAGATGGTGCAGCGTTTTCCTGCTTCCGTCAGTGTTTCACACAGCCCACAAAAGGCAATTTCACTGACCAGCCAGGCTTATGCTTGAGACTGATCGCTCTTTGCTCAGGTAGGTGTTGGTGGTGGTAAACATTTGATGAGTAAACTGTTGGAGCTCACTTATTCACTCTGCCATTGTTCCATTGTCTGTGCATGGTCCCTCTGGGATAAGGACTGGTATGGTCTTCCACTCATCAATATTGACACAGAGGTTTGCATAATTGTGTCTTACAATCACAATGTAAAAAAAAAAGGTATTGAACCAGACTTTTCAATCCCGGCTTGTTAGAGTGATTCAAGACCCAATTAATGTGTTAAGATGAATGCT